>NW_027488378.1:3858450-5144600 GCF_051014445.1 Colletes latitarsis | reverse complement strand
GCACGTCGAAAATTTAGCAGGATCCGTGTTCACCGAGCAGAAAAACGACTTCTCGCTAAAATCATGAAAGTCAAAATTCTGTCCAAACGAGACGTACGAGCGATTTTCTAAAAGTTTGCACATGTTGCTACACGTAATAGCTACAAATGCACGTCGAAAATTTAGCAGGATCCGTGTTCACCGAGCAGAAAAACGACTTCTCGCTAAAATCATGAAAGTCAAAATTCTGTCCAAACGAGACGTACGAGCGATTTTCTAAAAGTTTGCACATGTTGCTACACGTAATAGCTACAAATGCACGTCGAAAATTTAGCAGGATCCGTGTTCACCGAGCAGAAAAACGACTTCTCGCTAAAATCATGAAAGTCAAAATTCTGTCCAAACGAGACGTACGAGCGATTTTCTAAAAGTTTGCACATGTTGCTACACGTAATAGCTACAAATGCACGTCGAAAATTTAGCAGGATCCGTGTTCACCGAGCAGAAAAACGACTTCTCGCTAAAATCATGAAAGTCAAAATTCTGTCCAAACGAGACGTACGAGCGATTTTCTAAAAGTTTGCACATGTTGCTACACGTAATAGCTACAAATGCACGTCGAAAATTTAGCAGGATCCGTGTTCACCGAGCAGAAAAACGACTTCTCGCTAAAATCATGAAAGTCAAAATTCTGTCCAAACGAGACGTACGAGCGATTTTCTAAAAGTTTGCACATGTTGCTACACGTAATAGCTACAAATGCACGTCGAAAATTTAGCAGGATCCGTGTTCACCGAGCAGAAAAACGACTTCTCGCTAAAATCATGAAAGTCAAAATTCTGTCCAAACGAGACGTACGAGCGATTTTCTAAAAGTTTGCACATGTTGCTACACGTAATAGCTACAAATGCACGTCGAAAATTTAGCAGGATCCGTGTTCACCGAGCAGAAAAACGACTTCTCGCTAAAATCATGAAAGTCAAAATTCTGTCCAAACGAGACGTACGAGCGATTTTCTAAAAGTTTGCACATGTTGCTACACGTAATAGCTACAAATGCACGTCGAAAATTTAGCAGGATCCGTGTTCACCGAGCAGAAAAACGACTTCTCGCTAAAATCATGAAAGTCAAAATTCTGTCCAAACGAGACGTACGAGCGATTTTCTAAAAGTTTGCACATGTTGCTACACGTAATAGCTACAAATGCACGTCGAAAATTTAGCAGGATCCGTGTTCACCGAGCAGAAAAACGACTTCTCGCTAAAATCATGAAAGTCAAAATTCTGTCCAAACGAGACGTACGAGCGATTTTCTAAAAGTTTGCACATGTTGCTACACGTAATAGCTACAAATGCACGTCGAAAATTTAGCAGGATCCGTGTTCACCGAGCAGAAAAACGACTTCTCGCTAAAATCATGAAAGTCAAAATTCTGTCCAAACGAGACGTACGAGCGATTTTCTAAAAGTTTGCACATGTTGCTACACGTAATAGCTACAAATGCACGTCGAAAATTTAGCAGGATCCGTGTTCACCGAGCAGAAAAACGACTTCTCGCTAAAATCATGAAAGTCAAAATTCTGTCCAAACGAGACGTACGAGCGATTTTCTAAAAGTTTGCACATGTTGCTACACGTAATAGCTACAAATGCACGTCGAAAATTTAGCAGGATCCGTGTTCACCGAGCAGAAAAACGACTTCTCGCTAAAATCATGAAAGTCAAAATTCTGTCCAAACGAGACGTACGAGCGATTTTCTAAAAGTTTGCACATGTTGCTACACGTAATAGCTACAAATGCACGTCGAAAATTTAGCAGGATCCGTGTTCACCGAGCAGAAAAACGACTTCTCGCTAAAATCATGAAAGTCAAAATTCTGTCCAAACGAGACGTACGAGCGATTTTCTAAAAGTTTGCACATGTTGCTACACGTAATAGCTACAAATGCACGTCGAAAATTTAGCAGGATCCGTGTTCACCGAGCAGAAAAACGACTTCTCGCTAAAATCATGAAAGTCAAAATTCTGTCCAAACGAGACGTACGAGCGATTTTCTAAAAGTTTGCACATGTTGCTACACGTAATAGCTACAAATGCACGTCGAAAATTTAGCAGGATCCGTGTTCACCGAGCAGAAAAACGACTTCTCGCTAAAATCATGAAAGTCAAAATTCTGTCCAAACGAGACGTACGAGCGATTTTCTAAAAGTTTGCACATGTTGCTACACGTAATAGCTACAAATGCACGTCGAAAATTTAGCAGGATCCGTGTTCACCGAGCAGAAAAACGACTTCTCGCTAAAATCATGAAAGTCAAAATTCTGTCCAAACGAGACGTACGAGCGATTTTCTAAAAGTTTGCACATGTTGCTACACGTAATAGCTACAAATGCACGTCGAAAATTTAGCAGGATCCGTGTTCACCGAGCAGAAAAACGACTTCTCGCTAAAATCATGAAAGTCAAAATTCTGTCCAAACGAGACGTACGAGCGATTTTCTAAAAGTTTGCACATGTTGCTACACGTAATAGCTACAAATGCACGTCGAAAATTTAGCAGGATCCGTGTTCACCGAGCAGAAAAACGACTTCTCGCTAAAATCATGAAAGTCAAAATTCTGTCCAAACGAGACGTACGAGCGATTTTCTAAAAGTTTGCACATGTTGCTACACGTAATAGCTACAAATGCACGTCGAAAATTTAGCAGGATCCGTGTTCACCGAGCAGAAAAACGACTTCTCGCTAAAATCATGAAAGTCAAAATTCTGTCCAAACGAGACGTACGAGCGATTTTCTAAAAGTTTGCACATGTTGCTACACGTAATAGCTACAAATGCACGTCGAAAATTTAGCAGGATCCGTGTTCACCGAGCAGAAAAACGACTTCTCGCTAAAATCATGAAAGTCAAAATTCTGTCCAAACGAGACGTACGAGCGATTTTCTAAAAGTTTGCACATGTTGCTACACGTAATAGCTACAAATGCACGTCGAAAATTTAGCAGGATCCGTGTTCACCGAGCAGAAAAACGACTTCTCGCTAAAATCATGAAAGTCAAAATTCTGTCCAAACGAGACGTACGAGCGATTTTCTAAAAGTTTGCACATGTTGCTACACGTAATAGCTACAAATGCACGTCGAAAATTTAGCAGGATCCGTGTTCACCGAGCAGAAAAACGACTTCTCGCTAAAATCATGAAAGTCAAAATTCTGTCCAAACGAGACGTACGAGCGATTTTCTAAAAGTTTGCACATGTTGCTACACGTAATAGCTACAAATGCACGTCGAAAATTTAGCAGGATCCGTGTTCACCGAGCAGAAAAACGACTTCTCGCTAAAATCATGAAAGTCAAAATTCTGTCCAAACGAGACGTACGAGCGATTTTCTAAAAGTTTGCACATGTTGCTACACGTAATAGCTACAAATGCACGTCGAAAATTTAGCAGGATCCGTGTTCACCGAGCAGAAAAACGACTTCTCGCTAAAATCATGAAAGTCAAAATTCTGTCCAAACGAGACGTACGAGCGATTTTCTAAAAGTTTGCACATGTTGCTACACGTAATAGCTACAAATGCACGTCGAAAATTTAGCAGGATCCGTGTTCACCGAGCAGAAAAACGACTTCTCGCTAAAATCATGAAAGTCAAAATTCTGTCCAAACGAGACGTACGAGCGATTTTCTAAAAGTTTGCACATGTTGCTACACGTAATAGCTACAAATGCACGTCGAAAATTTAGCAGGATCCGTGTTCACCGAGCAGAAAAACGACTTCTCGCTAAAATCATGAAAGTCAAAATTCTGTCCAAACGAGACGTACGAGCGATTTTCTAAAAGTTTGCACATGTTGCTACACGTAATAGCTACAAATGCACGTCGAAAATTTAGCAGGATCCGTGTTCACCGAGCAGAAAAACGACTTCTCGCTAAAATCATGAAAGTCAAAATTCTGTCCAAACGAGACGTACGAGCGATTTTCTAAAAGTTTGCACATGTTGCTACACGTAATAGCTACAAATGCACGTCGAAAATTTAGCAGGATCCGTGTTCACCGAGCAGAAAAACGACTTCTCGCTAAAATCATGAAAGTCAAAATTCTGTCCAAACGAGACGTACGAGCGATTTTCTAAAAGTTTGCACATGTTGCTACACGTAATAGCTACAAATGCACGTCGAAAATTTAGCAGGATCCGTGTTCACCGAGCAGAAAAACGACTTCTCGCTAAAATCATGAAAGTCAAAATTCTGTCCAAACGAGACGTACGAGCGATTTTCTAAAAGTTTGCACATGTTGCTACACGTAATAGCTACAAATGCACGTCGAAAATTTAGCAGGATCCGTGTTCACCGAGCAGAAAAACGACTTCTCGCTAAAATCATGAAAGTCAAAATTCTGTCCAAACGAGACGTACGAGCGATTTTCTAAAAGTTTGCACATGTTGCTACACGTAATAGCTACAAATGCACGTCGAAAATTTAGCAGGATCCGTGTTCACCGAGCAGAAAAACGACTTCTCGCTAAAATCATGAAAGTCAAAATTCTGTCCAAACGAGACGTACGAGCGATTTTCTAAAAGTTTGCACATGTTGCTACACGTAATAGCTACAAATGCACGTCGAAAATTTAGCAGGATCCGTGTTCACCGAGCAGAAAAACGACTTCTCGCTAAAATCATGAAAGTCAAAATTCTGTCCAAACGAGACGTACGAGCGATTTTCTAAAAGTTTGCACATGTTGCTACACGTAATAGCTACAAATGCACGTCGAAAATTTAGCAGGATCCGTGTTCACCGAGCAGAAAAACGACTTCTCGCTAAAATCATGAAAGTCAAAATTCTGTCCAAACGAGACGTACGAGCGATTTTCTAAAAGTTTGCACATGTTGCTACACGTAATAGCTACAAATGCACGTCGAAAATTTAGCAGGATCCGTGTTCACCGAGCAGAAAAACGACTTCTCGCTAAAATCATGAAAGTCAAAATTCTGTCCAAACGAGACGTACGAGCGATTTTCTAAAAGTTTGCACATGTTGCTACACGTAATAGCTACAAATGCACGTCGAAAATTTAGCAGGATCCGTGTTCACCGAGCAGAAAAACGACTTCTCGCTAAAATCATGAAAGTCAAAATTCTGTCCAAACGAGACGTACGAGCGATTTTCTAAAAGTTTGCACATGTTGCTACACGTAATAGCTACAAATGCACGTCGAAAATTTAGCAGGATCCGTGTTCACCGAGCAGAAAAACGACTTCTCGCTAAAATCATGAAAGTCAAAATTCTGTCCAAACGAGACGTACGAGCGATTTTCTAAAAGTTTGCACATGTTGCTACACGTAATAGCTACAAATGCACGTCGAAAATTTAGCAGGATCCGTGTTCACCGAGCAGAAAAACGACTTCTCGCTAAAATCATGAAAGTCAAAATTCTGTCCAAACGAGACGTACGAGCGATTTTCTAAAAGTTTGCACATGTTGCTACACGTAATAGCTACAAATGCACGTCGAAAATTTAGCAGGATCCGTGTTCACCGAGCAGAAAAACGACTTCTCGCTAAAATCATGAAAGTCAAAATTCTGTCCAAACGAGACGTACGAGCGATTTTCTAAAAGTTTGCACATGTTGCTACACGTAATAGCTACAAATGCACGTCGAAAATTTAGCAGGATCCGTGTTCACCGAGCAGAAAAACGACTTCTCGCTAAAATCATGAAAGTCAAAATTCTGTCCAAACGAGACGTACGAGCGATTTTCTAAAAGTTTGCACATGTTGCTACACGTAATAGCTACAAATGCACGTCGAAAATTTAGCAGGATCCGTGTTCACCGAGCAGAAAAACGACTTCTCGCTAAAATCATGAAAGTCAAAATTCTGTCCAAACGAGACGTACGAGCGATTTTCTAAAAGTTTGCACATGTTGCTACACGTAATAGCTACAAATGCACGTCGAAAATTTAGCAGGATCCGTGTTCACCGAGCAGAAAAACGACTTCTCGCTAAAATCATGAAAGTCAAAATTCTGTCCAAACGAGACGTACGAGCGATTTTCTAAAAGTTTGCACATGTTGCTACACGTAATAGCTACAAATGCACGTCGAAAATTTAGCAGGATCCGTGTTCACCGAGCAGAAAAACGACTTCTCGCTAAAATCATGAAAGTCAAAATTCTGTCCAAACGAGACGTACGAGCGATTTTCTAAAAGTTTGCACATGTTGCTACACGTAATAGCTACAAATGCACGTCGAAAATTTAGCAGGATCCGTGTTCACCGAGCAGAAAAACGACTTCTCGCTAAAATCATGAAAGTCAAAATTCTGTCCAAACGAGACGTACGAGCGATTTTCTAAAAGTTTGCACATGTTGCTACACGTAATAGCTACAAATGCACGTCGAAAATTTAGCAGGATCCGTGTTCACCGAGCAGAAAAACGACTTCTCGCTAAAATCATGAAAGTCAAAATTCTGTCCAAACGAGACGTACGAGCGATTTTCTAAAAGTTTGCACATGTTGCTACACGTAATAGCTACAAATGCACGTCGAAAATTTAGCAGGATCCGTGTTCACCGAGCAGAAAAACGACTTCTCGCTAAAATCATGAAAGTCAAAATTCTGTCCAAACGAGACGTACGAGCGATTTTCTAAAAGTTTGCACATGTTGCTACACGTAATAGCTACAAATGCACGTCGAAAATTTAGCAGGATCCGTGTTCACCGAGCAGAAAAACGACTTCTCGCTAAAATCATGAAAGTCAAAATTCTGTCCAAACGAGACGTACGAGCGATTTTCTAAAAGTTTGCACATGTTGCTACACGTAATAGCTACAAATGCACGTCGAAAATTTAGCAGGATCCGTGTTCACCGAGCAGAAAAACGACTTCTCGCTAAAATCATGAAAGTCAAAATTCTGTCCAAACGAGACGTACGAGCGATTTTCTAAAAGTTTGCACATGTTGCTACACGTAATAGCTACAAATGCACGTCGAAAATTTAGCAGGATCCGTGTTCACCGAGCAGAAAAACGACTTCTCGCTAAAATCATGAAAGTCAAAATTCTGTCCAAACGAGACGTACGAGCGATTTTCTAAAAGTTTGCACATGTTGCTACACGTAATAGCTACAAATGCACGTCGAAAATTTAGCAGGATCCGTGTTCACCGAGCAGAAAAACGACTTCTCGCTAAAATCATGAAAGTCAAAATTCTGTCCAAACGAGACGTACGAGCGATTTTCTAAAAGTTTGCACATGTTGCTACACGTAATAGCTACAAATGCACGTCGAAAATTTAGCAGGATCCGTGTTCACCGAGCAGAAAAACGACTTCTCGCTAAAATCATGAAAGTCAAAATTCTGTCCAAACGAGACGTACGAGCGATTTTCTAAAAGTTTGCACATGTTGCTACACGTAATAGCTACAAATGCACGTCGAAAATTTAGCAGGATCCGTGTTCACCGAGCAGAAAAACGACTTCTCGCTAAAATCATGAAAGTCAAAATTCTGTCCAAACGAGACGTACGAGCGATTTTCTAAAAGTTTGCACATGTTGCTACACGTAATAGCTACAAATGCACGTCGAAAATTTAGCAGGATCCGTGTTCACCGAGCAGAAAAACGACTTCTCGCTAAAATCATGAAAGTCAAAATTCTGTCCAAACGAGACGTACGAGCGATTTTCTAAAAGTTTGCACATGTTGCTACACGTAATAGCTACAAATGCACGTCGAAAATTTAGCAGGATCCGTGTTCACCGAGCAGAAAAACGACTTCTCGCTAAAATCATGAAAGTCAAAATTCTGTCCAAACGAGACGTACGAGCGATTTTCTAAAAGTTTGCACATGTTGCTACACGTAATAGCTACAAATGCACGTCGAAAATTTAGCAGGATCCGTGTTCACCGAGCAGAAAAACGACTTCTCGCTAAAATCATGAAAGTCAAAATTCTGTCCAAACGAGACGTACGTGCGATTTTCTAAAAGTTTGCACATGTTGCTACACGTAATAGCTACAAATGCACGTCGAAAATTTAGCAGGATCCGTGTTCACCGAGCAGAAAAACGACTTCTCGCTAAAATCATGAAAGTCAAAATTCTGTCCAAACGAGACGTACGAGCGATTTTCTAAAAGTTTGCACATGTTGCTACACGTAATAGCTACAAATGCACGTCGAAAATTTAGCAGGATCCGTGTTCACCGAGCAGAAAAACGACTTCTCGCTAAAATCATGAAAGTCAAAATTCTGTCCAAACGAGACGTACGAGCGATTTTCTAAAAGTTTGCACATGTTGCTACACGTAATAGCTACAAATGCACGTCGAAAATTTAGCAGGATCCGTGTTCACCGAGCAGAAAAACGACTTCTCGCTAAAATCATGAAAGTCAAAATTCTGTCCAAACGAGACGTACGAGCGATTTTCTAAAAGTTTGCACATGTTGCTACACGTAATAGCTACAAATGCACGTCGAAAATTTAGCAGGATCCGTGTTCACCGAGCAGAAAAACGACTTCTCGCTAAAATCATGAAAGTCAAAATTCTGTCCAAACGAGACGTACGAGCGATTTTCTAAAAGTTTGCACATGTTGCTACACGTAATAGCTACAAATGCACGTCGAAAATTTAGCAGGATCCGTGTTCACCGAGCAGAAAAACGACTTCTCGCTAAAATCATGAAAGTCAAAATTCTGTCCAAACGAGACGTACGAGCGATTTTCTAAAAGTTTTGCACATGTTGCTACACGTAATAGCTACAAATGCACGTCGAAAATTTAGCAGGATCCGTGTTCACCGAGCAGAAAAACGAACTTCTCGCTAAAATCATGAAAGTCAAAATTCTGTCCAAACGAGACGTACGAGCGATTTTCTAAAAGTTTGCACATGTTGCTACACGTAATAGCTACAAATGCACGTCGAAAATTTAGCAGGATCCGTGTTCACCGAGCAGAAAAACGACTTCTCGCTAAAATCATGAAAGTCAAAATTCTGTCCAAACGAGACGTACGAGCGATTTTCTAAAAGTTTGCACATGTTGCTACACGTAATAGCTACAAATGCACGTCGAAAATTTAGCAGGATCCGTGTTCACCGAGCAGAAAAAACGACTTCTCGCTAAAATCATGAAAGTCAAAATTCTGTCCAAACGAGACGTACGAGCGATTTTCTAAAAGTTTGCACATGTTGCTACACGTAATAGCTACAAATGCACGTCGAAAATTTAGCAGGATCCGTGTTCACCGAGCAGAAAAACGACTTCTCGCTAAAATCATGAAAGTCAAAATTCTGTCCAAACGAGACGTACGAGCGATTTTCTAAAAGTTTGCACATGTTGCTACACGTAATAGCTACAAATGCACGTCGAAAATTTAGCAGGATCCGTGTTCACCGAGCAGAAAAACGACTTCTCGCTAAAATCATGAAAGTCAAAATTCTGTCCAAACGAGACGTACGAGCGATTTTCTAAAAGTTTGCACATGTTGCTACACGTAATAGCTACAAATGCACGTCGAAAATTTAGCAGGATCCGTGTTCACCGAGCAGAAAAACGACTTCTCGCTAAAATCATGAAAGTCAAAATTCTGTCCAAACGAGACGTACGAGCGATTTTCTAAAAGTTTGCACATGTTGCTACACGTAATAGCTACAAATGCACGTCGAAAATTTAGCAGGATCCGTGTTCACCGAGCAGAAAAACGACTTCTCGCTAAAATCATGAAAGTCAAAATTCTGTCCAAACGAGACGTACGAGCGATTTTCTAAAAGTTTGCACATGTTGCTACACGTAATAGCTACAAATGCACGTCGAAAATTTAGCAGGATCCGTGTTCACCGAGGCAGAAAAACGACTTCTCGCTAAAATCATGAAAGTCAAAATTCTGTCCAAACGAGACGTACGAGCGATTTTCTAAAAGTTTGCACATGTTGCTACACGTAATAGCTACAAATGCACGTCGAAAATTTAGCAGGATCCGTGTTCACCGAGCAGAAAAACGACTTCTCGCTAAAATCATGAAAGTCAAAATTCTGTCCAAACGAGACGTACGAGCGATTTTCTAAAAGTTTGCACATGTTGCTACACGTAATAGCTACAAATGCACGTCGAAAATTTAGCAGGATCCGTGTTCACCGAGCAGAAAAACGACTTCTCGCTAAAATCATGAAAGTCAAAATTCTGTCGAAACGGAGACGTACGAGCGATTTTCTAAAAGTTTGCACATGTTGCTACACGTAATAGCTACAAATGCACGTCGAAAATTTAGCAGGATCCGTGTTCACCGAGCAGAAAAACGACTTCTCGCTAAAATCATGAAAGTCAAAATTCTGTCGAAAACGAGACGTACGAGCGATTTTCTAAAAGTTTGCACATGTTGCTACACGTAATAGCTACAAATGCACGTCGAAAATTTAGCAGGATCCGTGTTCACCGAGCAGAAAAACGACTTCTCGCTAAAATCATGAAAGTCAAAATTCTGTCGAAACGAGACGTACGAGCGATTTTCTAAAAGTTTGCACATGTTGCTACACGTAATAGCTACAAATGCACGTCGAAAATTTAGCAGGATCCGTGTTCACCGAGCAGAAAAACGACTTCTCGCTAAAATCATGAAAGTCAAAATTCTGTCCAAACGAGACGTACGAGCGATTTTCTAAAAGTTTGCACATGTTGCTACACGTAATAGCTACAAATGCACGTCGAAAATTTAGCAGGATCCGTGTTCCACCGAGCAGAAAAACGACTTCTCGCTAAAATCATGAAAGTCAAAATTCTGTCCAAACGAGACGTACGAGCGATTTTCTAAAAGTTTGCACATGTTGCTACACGTAATAGCTACAAATGCACGTCGAAAATTTAGCAGGATCCGTGTTCACCGAGCAGAAAACGACTTCTCGCTAAAATCATGAAAGTCAAAATTCTGTCCAAACGAGACGTACGAGCGATTTTCTAAAAGTTTGCACATGTTGCTACACGTAATAGCTACAAATGCACGTCGAAAATTTAGCAGGATCCGTGTTCACCGAGCAGAAAAACGACTTCTCGCTAAAATCATGAAAGTCAAAATTCTGTCGAAACGAGACGTACGAGCGATTTTCTAAAAGTTTGCACATGTTGCTACACGTAATAGCTACAAATGCACGTCGAAAATTTAGCAGGATCCGTGTTCACCGAGCAGAAAAACGACTTCTCGCTAAAATCATGAAAGTCAAAATTCTGTCCAAACGAGACGTACGAGCGATTTTCTAAAAGTTTGCACATGTTGCTACACGTAATAGCTACAAATGCACGTCGAAAATTTAGCAGGATCCGTGTTCACCGAGCAGAAAAACGACTTCTCGCTAAAATCATGAAAGTCAAAATTCTGTCCAAACGAGACGTACGAGCGATTTTCTAAAAGTTTGCACATGTTGCTACACGTAATAGCTACAAATGCACGTCGAAAATTTAGCAGGATCCGTGTTCACCGAGCAGAAAAACAACTTCTCGCTAAAATCATGAAAGTCAAAATTCTGTCCAAACGAGACGTACGAGCGATTTTCTAAAAGTTTGCACATGTTGCTACACGTAATAGCTACAAATGCACGTCGAAAATTTAGCAGGATCCGTGTTCACCGAGCAGAAAAACGACTTCTCGCTAAAATCATGAAAGTCAAAATTCTGTCCAAACGAGACGTACGAGCGATTTTCTAAAAGTTTGCACATGTTGCTACACGTAATAGCTACAAATGCACGTCGAAAATTTAGCAGGATCCGTGTTCACCGATCAGAAAAACGACTTCTCGCTAAAATCATGAAAGTCAAAATTCTGTCCAAACGAGACGTACGAGCGATTTTCTAAAAGTTTGCACATGTTGCTACACGTAATAGCTACAAATGCACGTCGAAAATTTAGCAGGATCCGTGTTCACCGAGCAGAAAAACGACTTCTCGCTAAAATCATGAAAGTCAAAATTCTGTCCAAACGAGACGTACGAGCGATTTTCTAAAAGTTTGCACATGTTGCTACACGTAATAGCTACAAATGCACGTCGAAAATTTAGCAGGATCCGTGTTCACCGAGCAGAAAAACGACTTCTCGCTAAAATCATGAAAGTCAAATTTCTGTCCAAACGAGACGTACGAGCGATTTTCTAAAAGTTTGCACATGTTGCTACACGTAATAGCTACAAATGCACGTCGAAAATTTAGCAGGATCCGTGTTCACCGAGCAGAAAAACGACTTCTCGCTAAAATCATGAAAGTCAAAATTCTGTCCAAACGAGACGTACGAGCGATTTTCTAAAAGTTTGCACATGTTGCTACACGTAATAGCTACAAATGCACGTCGAAAATTTAGCAAGATCCGTGTTCACCGAGCAGAAAAACGACTTCTCGCTAAAATCATGAAAGTCAAAATTCTGTCCAAACGAGACGTACGAGCGATTTTCTAAAAGTTTGCACATGTTGCTACACGTAATAGCTACGAATGCACGTCGAAAATTTAGCAGGATCCGTGTTCACCGAGCAGAAAAACGACTTCTCGCTAAAATCATGAAAGTCAAAATTCTGTCCAAACGAGACGTACGAGCGATTTTCTAAAAGTTTGCACATGTTGCTACACGTAATAGCTACAAATGCACGTCGAAAATTTAGCAGGATCCGTGTTCACCGAGCAGAAAAACGACTTCTCGCTAAAATCATGAAAGTCAAAATTCTGTCCAAACGAGACGTACGAGCGATTTTCTAAAAGTTTGCACATGTTGCTACACGTAATAGCTACAAATGCACGTCGAAAATTTAGCAGGATCCGTGTTCACCGAGCAGAAAAACGACTTCTCGCTAAAATCATGAAAGTCAAAATTCTGTCCAAACGAGACGTACGAGCGATTTTCTAAAAGTTTGCACATGTTGCTACACGTAATAGCTACAAATGCACGTCGAAAATTTAGCAGGATCCGTGTTCACCGAGCAGAAAAACGACTTCTCGCTAAAATCATGAAAGTCAAAATTCTGTCCAAACGAGACGTACGAGCGATTTTCTAAAAGTTTGCACATGTTGCTACACGTAATAGCTACAAATGCACGTCGAAAATTTAGCAGGATCCGTGTTCACCGAGCAGAAAAACGACTTCTCGCTAAAATCATGAAAGTCAAAATTCTGTCGAAACGAGACGTACGAGCGATTTTCTAAAAGTTTGCACATGTTGCTACACGTAATAGCTACAAATGCACGTCGAAAATTTAGCAGGATCCGTGTTCACCGAGCAGAAAAACGACTTCTCGCTAAAATCATGAAAGTCAAAATTCTGTCCAAACGAGACGTACGAGCGATTTTCTAAAAGTTTGCACATGTTGCTACACGTAATAGCTACAAATGCACGTCGAAAATTTAGCAGGATCCGTGTTCACCGAGCAGAAAAACGACTTCTCGCTAAAATCATGAAAGTCAAAATTCTGTCCAAACGAGACGTACGAGCGATTTTCTAAAAGTTTGCACATGTTGCTACACGTAATAGCTACAAATGCACGTCGAAAATTTAGCAGGATCCGTGTTCACCGAGCAGAAAAACGACTTCTCGCTAAAATCATGAAAGTCAATATTCTGTCCAAACGAGACGTACGAGCGATTTTCTAAAAGTTTGCACATGTTGCTACACGTAATAGCTACAAATGCACGTCGAAAATTTAGCAGGATCCGTGTTCACCGAGCAGAAAAACGACTTCTCGCTAAAATCATGAAAGTCAAATTTCTGTCGAAACGAGACGTACGAGCGATTTTCTAAAAGTTTGCACATGTTGCTACACGTAATAGCTACAAATGCACGTCGAAAATTTAGCAGGATCCGTGTTCACCGAGCAGAAAAACGACTTCTCGCTAAAATCATGAAAGTCAAAATTCTGTCCAAACGAGACGTACGAGCGATTTTCTAAAAGTTTGCACATGTTGCTACACGTAATAGCTACAAATGCACGTCGAAAATTTAGCAGGATCCGTGTTCACCGAGCAGAAAAACGACTTCTCGCTAAAATCATGAAAGTCAAAATTCTGTCGAAACGAGACGTACGAGCGATTTTCTAAAAGTTTGCACATGTTGCTACACGTAATAGCTACAAATGCACGTCGAAAATTTAGCAGGATCCGTGTTCACCGAGCAGAAAAACGACTTCTCGCTAAAATCATGAAAGTCAAAATTCTGTCCAAACGAGACGTACGAGCGATTTTCTAAAAGTTTGCACATGTTGCTACACGTAATAGCTACAAATGCACGTCGAAAATTTAGCAGGATCCGTGTTCACCGAGCAGAAAAACGACTTCTCGCTAAAATCATGAAAGTCAAAATTCTGTCGAAACGAGACGTACGAGCGATTTTCTAAAAGTTTGCACATGTTGCTACACGTAATAGCTACAAATGCACGTCGAAAATTTAGCAGGATCCGTGTTCACCGAGCAGAAAAACGACTTCTCGCTAAAGTCATGAAAGTCAAAATTCTGTCCAAACGAGACGTACGAGCGATTTTCTAAAAGTTTGCACTTGTTGCTACACGTAATAGCTACAAATGCACGTCGAAAATTTAGCAGGATCCGTGTTCACCGAGCAGAAAAACGACTTCTCGCTAAAATCATGAAAGTCAAAATTCTGTCCAAACGAGACGTACGAGCGATTTTCTAAAAGTTTGCACATGTTGCTACACGTAATAGCTACAAATGCACGTCGAAAATTTAGCAGGATCCGTGTTCACCGAGCAGAAAAACGACTTCTCGCTAAAATCATGAAAGTCAAAATTCTGTCCAAACGAGATGTACGAGCGATTTTCTAAAAGTTTGCACATGTTGCTACACGTAATAGCTACAAATGCACGTCGAAAATTTAGCAGGAACCGTGTTCACCGAGCAGAAAAACGACTTCTCGCTAAAATCATGAAAGTCAAATTTCTGTCCAAACGAGACGTACGAGCGATTTTCTAAAAGTTTGCACATGTTGCTACACGTAATAGCTACAAATGCACGTCGAAAATTTAGCAGGATCCGTGTTCACCGAGCAGAAAAACGACTTCTCGCTAAAATCATGAAAGTCAAAATTCTGTCCAAACGAGACGTACGAGCGATTTTCTAAAAGTTTGCACATGTTGCTACACGTAATAGCTACAAATGCACGTCGAAAATTTAGCAGGATCCGTGTTCACCGAGCAGAAAAACGACTTCTCGCTAAAATCATGAAAGTCAAAATTCTGTCCAAACGAGACGTACGAGCGATTTTCTAAAAGTTTGCACATGTTGCTACACGTAATAACTACAAATACACGTCGAAAATTTAGCAGGATCCGTGTTCACCGAGCAGAAAAACGACTTCTCGCTAAAATCATGAAAGTCAAATTTCTGTCCAAACGAGACGTACGAGCGATTTTCTAAAAGTTTGCTCATGATGCTACACGTAATAGCTACAAATGCACCTCATCGAAAATTTTTATTTAAAAGTATAGATTGAGAAAGTGGCACGTGAGGAACGTACGTAACTTAGATCGATGCACGTGTTTTACTGCACCGGGCACGAACGTACGACGATTTACACACACACACACACAGTCAATATCGCCGGTTTTTACAAAAGGCAAAGTCTTAAGTAAACATTTAAAGCCTCTGTAAGTTTTATCGCTTTTGCATTCTTGCAACTTAATTTAATTGGTTGTTTTTTGGAAAACAGATAAAACTATAAAAAGAATGAAAAACGGTTTTGACGAGTCCTGTACCTATGTTTAGTTCAGAATTTCGAATTCAGCGGTAAAAGTATGTAAATCTATATTATCCAATACACAGGACATAAAGGTAAGAGGAATGGATATTTTTACCAATACATTCATATTCTTAAATATCTGAATATTCTTCCTACTTGACCGACTTACTTTATAAATATATTTTTTAGGGACACGTGTCGTTCGGTTGAAGGAAACAGGATATCTATACAGTGTATAGGTATTCAAAAACCCTTGGGAAAAATTTTAGACTTTGTTGAAAAGTTATGGAACATTCCTAGCAAACGCTAGGCCCGTTCACGGATCGGGGTGAGTTATACATTATTCGATTCGCCTAATTCAGTACATTATTGATATGCATTTCTATGCATCTGTGGAAATTCGTTATTTTTTTATAAACTGTTACTGTTATTGTTAGAAATATGACTTAAAATTCGTTAGTTTCTTTAGTGTTTAGGCCTGTGTGTGTGTGTGTGTGTGTTTGTGAGAGAAGCACACGTCGAGGAATGTTCTTTTAGTTTTTAAGTTTTCTTTTCACAATGGAAAATAAGTGTGTTTGTTTTGTAACAAGATTCATTATAATAAATAATATAAACAGTATTTTAACATGGTAGCAGAGGTCCGTGGTTTGTTCGTTAACAGTAAAGAAAAGAAATTTAGTTGTGAAAGGAAGATAACCTAAGTTTGAAGCATGGCAAGTGAAAAAAAGGACGATTTCATGTTACAAATATTTTATGGAACTGGAAATTCAGGCTAAATTTATTTTTAGAAATGAAAGACTGTAACGAGGTTATTCTACATGATGAAAGACCGGCTGAAATAAGAGTCGAAGATTGGAATAAAAAAGGAAATTAAAGCAAAAAGTTACATCGTAAACAGTATTTCAAACACTCAGTTAGAATTAATAATATCAGAAACGACTGCGAAAAATATGATTGCAAAGCTTGACGAAATTTATCTAGTTAAAAACAGTGCAGTAAAGCTATTGTGTAAAAGAAGATTGTTAGAATTAAAAATGAAAGAAGGTGAAAATCCAAGTGACTTCTTTAACGAATTTGAAACGCATATAAATAGGCTCAAAAATACTGGTGAGACTGTGAATGAAGAGGATAAATTGAATTATCTGTTATTAACGTTAACTTCTCACGTATTGTTGATATTATTGATGCACTGCCAACGAAGGAGAAAACAGTTGAGTATGTAAAATCTAAATTACTGTTAGAGTATCAAAAGAGAAACGGTAAAAGTTACTACTTTGAGTACAGCAGAAATTACACTCGCACGTTTAGTTCAAATTTAACTAAAAATCCTAGAGGTCATAGGTTTCGACACGTACAACGCAATCAGAACAAGTATCTCAATTCAAAGGATAATCAGCATAGCAGTGCAACGACTACTGAAGCGGTATGTTAAGTCAGTGTAATAAGTCAGGGCACATCCAACGTTACTGCCCAGAAAACTTTAATAATTATTACAAAAGGCAACCTTTTCAAACATATACAAAATAGACACGATAGAAAAGTGGCTGGAAATTCGAGTCTAGATGACAGTAGAAATTACAATTCATTCAAGGTTGAAGTAATGAAAAGTAGCAAAATAGAAGAAGTAGAAATATTAAATGGCTACTAGATAGTGGTTGCTCAGATCACATAATAAACACAGATGAGTACTTTTATGAATCCAAAACTCTACAAAACCCGGTTGATATTAAAGTTGGTGATGGTTTTAAACTAATATCTGGAAAGATTGGTAATGTAATGATTAACATTAAATCGTTGCTATGTTCATTTTAAAAATTATAAATAATTTATCTAATTGGATCTATTCTACATTGTCAAATGGGAATTTGTAGAAGAATTTGTATGATGCATAAAAATCATTTTTTTAGGCATAGAACTTCCACGAGTCGGTCAGGTGGACAGTATTAAAACCAGGTATGTAGACAGTACATGCAGCAACAGTAAAAAATGTCTCCCCGCCGCTGACAGTGTTTACAATATATAGTAAATTACTATTGCACGCAGTACGTTGGCTTAACTTGTTTTTATTATTAAATTTCATTATCATCTAAGTCTGGTATATTTTGATTTTTTACAGAATCAATCATCATCAAATGAAATTTCTGAAATTTCTTTTAAGAACTGATTAAATAAATCATCCTTTCCTTGCTTGGAAGGTTTATAAAACACGTAATGGCTTAAGTACCCAATGAAATTATCTTTTTTGCTGAAAATAGAAAATATAATATTTATTATTTTGTATTATATGTTAGAAAAACATATTAAAAAACGTGTGGAACTGCAAATACTAACCGACAATATTCAGGCAAAAAGTGTTTACTATGCTTCCACGTAGTTTCTGTTTTATTCGTATGAGCGCCTGTTTCTGGATCTTTAAAATGTAAACTATTTACGGTTTACGGTGAGATGTTTATACCCTTAGTTTTTAAAAGCCATTGCATTATATAAAGATATTTGAAAAGCAAAGAACGTGGTTTTCTAAAAACAAACTCAGTTACAGATATTGTTTTAAAATTACCATATATTCTAACGTATAATTATGAGCAATGTCGTGATATATTATATAACTAACATTAAATAAAAATACTGCGCAGCAATTGTGGAAGGGTAGAGTAGATAGAGACTGATGAATCAACATTTTGTTGTAGAAATAATGGCACAGAGGCCATTTGAAAATTAATCACAGCGTCAATTTTCAAGATCTCATTACTGATGCTTACATGAATTAAATTGAAGACACCACTTTTTTCTAACATATAATACTATCAATATTTTATATTTCCAATAAGAGTAACTTCATTGGATACCTGAGCCATTATGTATTTAGTAAATGTATATATAATAGAAAGATGGTGATTTATTCAATGAGATATTTGCAGAAATAGCAGAAATTTCATTCAACAAATGTTATTGTTAACAAATTAGCATTTTACTAGCTGGCATTTTGAACACAGGTAACGACAGTCACTTGTTTCCACCTGTGAACCTATCAGAATATATTTAAAATACTTAGTTACTTTGTAAAAATACCGAATTTCCGCAGATAATGAAATGCATATACTAATGAAATAATATACTGAATTAGACGAATCGAATTACGTATAACTCATCCCGATCGTTGAACGGGTCGTTTGCTAGGAATATACCAAAAAACGTTCTTGACAAGTCTATAAAATACTTCAGTTCACTTTCATTATTAGATGCGTTGACTTTAATTCTATAAATTATAATGATAAGTTCAAGATTTTACAGAAAGAGTTTATTTGTAATATTAACGATTTCCTATATAAGGACAAGAAGTATACTTTTACCAATATCTATCCATCTATCTTAATATTCTTCCCACTTGGCCCACTTACTTTAACGAGTCTGAGTAAATCATCAGTACTATCTCTATTTTTATTAATAAAATGAATCTGTGATTCCATATCCAAAGATATAGTAAAAGCTACAAAATTCAGATTATTCAAGTTACTTCTATCACTCATCAAATTTTTTATGAAATTCTATGCTAATTCATGCTCTTTAAAATATTTATAATCTACTGGGACTTCATTAACTTTATGTTTTAATAAATCAATAATCAAAGTATCTATAATTAATATTAAAATCAAATAACAGTGTCAAAATAGTATTAATATTATATTTTATTAATACTATCAATATCTGGTATTTAAATTTTATTAAATATTTCAAATCTGTTATCACCTTGTTCAAATAATTTATTACTAGTTTTGATAATATATTTTGGGATGGATTTTTTTAGAATGATAGCAATTCAGTTGTGAATTTTTATGAGGAACAAAGGGTTATTATTATACAATTAACATGTATATAATTCATTAACTTGCCCATTTAGGGGTAACATGTTATGCATAAATAGAGATTTACATACTTGTATAAATACCCACACTAAAATCATGTAAATATCTAAATCATTTTTAAATCTATGATTTGGAAAATTTTAGGGACTTGGAACTTAATTCATCCTTTATCTTACAGTTTTATCGTCAACACGTGGCCAACACGTATGCGAAGAAGGCAAAATCATGAGCCAGATGCTGGTATAACCCAGACCTAACCAAGACCTAACCGGTGTTATCCTCTAAAATATTGATCGAAACCAGGTTTAATTGACTGCTTCAGTGTGTTACCACATTACTACGTGATTCAAACACGAAAAAAACCCAAGATCTGGCCAACAAGTTTGCGAAAAAGGCAAAATCATGAGCCAGATGCGGGCATAACCCAGTCCTAAGCCAGACCTAACCGGTGTTATCCTCTAAAATATTGATCGAAACCAGGTTTGATAGACTGCTTCAGTGTGTTACCACATTACTACGTGATTCAAACCAGAAGAAACCCAGGATCTGGCCAACAAGTATGCGAAGAAGGCATAATCATGAGCCAGATGCGGGCATAACCCAGACCTAACCCAGACCTAACCGGTGTTATCCTCTAAAATATTGATCGAAACCAGGTTTAATTGACTGCTTCAGTGTGTTACCACATTAGTACGTGATTCAAACACGAAAAAAACCCAGGATCTGGCCAACAAGTATGCGAAGAAGGCAAAATCATGAGCCAGATGCGGGCATAACCCAGACCTAACCCAGACCTAACCGGTGTTATCCTCTAAAATATTGATCGAAACCAGGTTTAATTGACTTTTTTTTTTTTTTTTTTTTGTCGTGGGGAAAATCTTCGAAAGACTCCCTCCCACCTCCTTGGGGAGAGGTGGGAGGGGTGTGTGGGATTCCCCGCGCCCGTACAACGACAGGCGCGGGACCTACCCACTAAAAACCCCACGGTGACCCTTCGGCACGCTTTGGGAGGATACCGGGAATCGCTCGAAGCATTCTTCCGGTATCCTCCCCGTGCCCGCGCTTCCGCGCCCATCCCCCGGGGGGACAATCGTTCCCCCCAGTAGACGCACTGCCTCATAGCGGCGGGTCGGGGCCACTCCATCCCGCTGCTATCCGTCCCGGGGCCGCGTTTAGTGGCGGCTGCGAGCCCCAACTCGCAACCGCCCGCGACCCCGTTTCCACCCCTCGGCGGCCGGGCGTTCATGGCCGCTCCAGACCGCCGAGGGTGCCTCCCCTTGCGTCGGACCGGTAGGGGGAGGCACTCCTACCCCCAACCGGTCAGACCCGGCGCCGCCTGGCGGGAGGAGGGTCCCCTCAGGACCCCCCTCCCAGCCTAGGTCATCCGCCACGCCGAGGCGGCCGCCCGCGACGCCTCGCGACCGGGCGACGACCTCGGGCCACCGCACGAGCGCGAGCTTCAGCGCGCCGCTGAAGCTCGCGCTCCCTCCCCGCGGCCTCCTTCTGCAACATTACGTTCTCGCAGAAGGAGGCCACGGCCCTCCACTTCTCCTCGCTGCCGAGCATGGCGCGCACCACGCCCGGCAGCGAGACATCCCGCCCGACGACGCCGACCAGGACACGGCGCTCCCCCTCCCACGCGGGGCATACCTCCAGGGTATGATCCGCCGTGTCCTGCTCAGCGTCGCAGTGGCAGCAACGCGCCGTCGGCTCCTTCCCTATCCGGCACAGGTATCTTCCGAAGCTGCCATGCCCGGAAAATACCTGTGCCAGCCGGTAGGTGAGGCTGCCATGGCCTCTGTCCAGCCACTCCTTTAGGAGTGGCCGAACAGCCCCGACAGTCCGGTGCCCCGCGGTTGGCAGAGCCAGCCGCTCCTGCCACGCGAGCAACACGGACTGCCGGGCCTGGCGCTTCAAATCGCCCCAAGCAGGTTCCTGCCCGCCCGGGACCGCCCCCACCCCCGCGCGCCGGTCGACGCGGTGCCGGTACATCACCGCGTGCGACCGCGCGAGCAGGTCCATGGGCGGCATCCCCGCTAGAACCGTCGCCGCCTCATGTGACATGGTCCGATACCCGCGGACGACCCTGAGCGCCATGCGCCTCTGCACCCGACGCAGCATAGTCATGCTGCGCCGGGAGGCAGCCAGGTCGTCCGCCCAGACGGGGGCCCCGTATAGGGCCACCGACTGGACCATTGCCACATAGAGGCGACGAACTCGGCCCGCCGGGCCCCCCAGGTTGGGCAGGATCCGGCCCAGAGCCTCAACCATCCTTTCCAACCGGGGGACCAGGCAGCGGAAATGCTTCTCGAAACGCCAGTGGCTATCGAGGATCAGCCCCAGATACCTGATCTGGGGCTTCACCTCGATGTCAGCCCCACCCACCCGAATCAGAGGGGGTGGCGGATCCTGCCGAGGTGAATGAAACGCAATCACCTCGGTCTTATGGACCGCCACCGTCATCCCCATCCCCCTGATCCGGTCGACGACGCGTTGCGACCCCTCCTCCGCGCGACGCATGGCCCTCCCCCAGTGCGCCCCGACGGCCAGCACCAGTGTGTCATCCGCATAACACACCGTGCTGACGCCGTCGGGGAGGCCGGCCCGCAACACCGAGTCGTACGCGATGTTCCACAGGAGTGGCCCGAGGACCGACCCCTGCGGAACACCGCAGTACACCTCCCTCCGCATATCACCATCCCGGCCCGGATACTCGATCCACCTGCCGCGGAGATAATCCCCGACGACCGCCCTGAGACAAGGGGGGACTCGATGATATTCGAGCCCCCTCCTTATCTCTTCCCAGGGGAGGGTGTTAAAGGCATTGGCAATATCCAAGGATATTGCCAATGCCACCCCTCCCCGGGAGACGGCCGCCTCCGAGAGGGCCCTCACACGACCTATCGCGTCGACAGTCGATCGGCCCCCCCGGAAACCGAACTGGCAGTCGGCCAAACCCGGATCACCCCGCGACAGGTGCTCGACGAGGCGGGCAGCAATCACACGCTCGAAGAGCTTGCCCACCTCGTCGAGGAGACAAATGGGCCGGTATGCGGAGGGAGACTCCGCGGGCCGACCCTCCTTTCGGAGGAGGACCATCCTCGCCACCTTCCAACTGGGGGGGAATCGCCCGTCCCTCAGGCAGCGGTCGAACAACCGCCTGAGGTCGGCCCCAAGGACGCCCTGGGTCAAGACCCAAACCCGGCCGGGCACACCATCCGGACCCGGGGCCGTGTTACGAACCCCGAGCCGTCTGATGGCCGCTGCCAGCTCCTCCTGCGTGACCCCCAGCTCGGCCGTCCACTCCACTGGGACAGCCGCCGCCGCCGGAGGACGCGGTCCCCTCTCCCCAATTGGGAAGAGTGTATTGACCACGTCCTCCAGCAGCCGGGGGTCAAGACCCTCGGTGACGGGGGGCGCCCACGGGCGGAGCTTATTCAGCACCACCTTATATGGGCGCCCCCATGGATCGTCATCAAGGGTCTGGAGGAGCTCCTTCCATGCCTGGGTCTTGGCCCGTTTGATGGCGACCTGCAGAGCAACCCGCGCCACGCGGTATGCTCCATACAGGTCATCAGCTGCCCTCGCTCGCGCCACGCCGTCGCCTGTACGTTGACGACGGCGCGCGCGGGTGTACTGGCGTCGGGCGCGGACAGTCGCGACTCGCAACTCCGCGATCGCGTCCGACCACCAGTACACCGCCCGGCGAGGAGAAGCCCGCCCGACCCGAGGCATCGCCGCGTCGCAAATACCCGCGACCAATGCTCCGAGCCGGGCGACCTCCTCCTCTATGCTCGGCAACTCGGCCGCTCCCTGCGGCCAAGTTGCAGCGAGGGCAGCTGCCATCAGGGCGTCCTTGTCCAGGCGCCGAAGCGCCCAGCGGCGTGGTGGTGGGGTGCCACGCAGGCGGCCGTGTCGGGATGCACTCGCGGCGGCAGAGACCTCCATCCGGATGTACCGGTGATCGGAGAGTGTCTCTGCCCCCGCGACCACGTGCCAACCCGACACCATGCGCACGGCGTTGGGGGTCGCGAATCCAACATCCACGATGGACCCCCCATATCGCCGCACGCATGTGTGCTCCGACCCCCGGTTCAATACCCGGAGGTCGAGCCCCGCCGCCCAATCGCCCAGGATCCCGCCGCGAACGGAGGTCCTGGGGGATCCCCAAGCCACCGACTTGGCATTAAAATCCCCCAGGACCAGCACCGGCCGGGCCGCGTAGCGCTGCACGCATGCCGCGACCTCGGCCAAGTACAGCTCGAACGCAGCGTGACCGCTACGGGGCGAAATGTAGCACCCCACCACAGCGACTCCCCCCCAGTCCACGGCGACGAATCCCCGACCGCGCTCCAACAAGGAGAACGGTGGGGACCCGTCGCCCCCTCCCCATACCGTCGCCACCAAGCCGTCCGCGTCGCCCACCCAATGAGGGTGATCAGGGACGCGGTACGGCTCGGCGGCGACCGCCAGGCCAACCCCCCACTCCGCGAGGACTTGGGACATCAAGTCCTGTGCCGCGCGGCAGTGGTTGAGGTTGGCCTGGAGGAGGAGGCGGGGCGGCATTAATTAATGGCCGCGCCAGCCTCCTCCCGGCCGTCCGTCCCCGTAGCACCGTCCACCTCCATGGAGGACGATGCCACCGCCCTCGGCACCGGAGCCGGTGCAGCGCGCCTCTTCCTCTCCTTCCGGGAGGGTGGGGAGCACTTCTTGCTCCCCACCCTGTGATCGGCAGGCCTCCCCATGTCCGCACACAGCGGGCAGTGGGGGGCCGCCGAGCACTGGCTCGCACGGTGCTCTTTGGCACCGCAGCGGTAACACTGACCGCTGCGGTCCACCGGCGAGGTGCACCACTGCCTCACGTGCCCCAATTCGAGGCAGCGGTGACACTGGAGCGGGCGCGGCGCGAGGATTTCCACTCGCGCCGAAACCCACCCCACCAACACCCTCCCGGATTCCGCCACCTTACGGGCGGCGGAGAGGGGGCAACGGGCCCACACCGACCCGAGGCCGGAGGGCGACCTGCGGATCTCTCCGATCCGCAGGTCCTCCACAGGACAGTCCCCCGCCCTCGCAAGGGCACGGGACACATCCTGTGCGCTGACCGAGTCGTCCAGCCCACAAACGCGCATCTCCGTGCGCTTCGTGGGCCGGGCGACCCGGACACCTCGCTCGCCCAGCTGCTCCCGGAGCCTCTGGGCGAGACGATCCGCCTTCGCGCCGCCTTCTGCACCGGGGATCTCCAGCAAGAGACCCCCGGTCACGGCCCTCTTCGCCCTCACGGAGGCGATGCCCAGCTCTTCCAGGGAGATATTCTCCCTGGCGAGCCGCATCGCCTCCGCGAGGGTCAGGTTTAATTGACTGCTTCAGTGTGGTACCACATTACTACGTGATTCAAACACGAAAAAAACCCAGGATCTGGCCAACAAGTATGCGAAAAAGGCGAAAGTATAAGCCAGATGCGCGCACATCCCAGACCTAACCCAGACCTAACCGGTGTTATCCTCTAAAATATTGATCGAAACCAGGTTTAATTGACTGCTTCAGTGTGTTACCACATTACTACGTGATTCAAACCAGAAGAAACCCAGGATCTGGCCAACAAGTATGCGAAGAAGGCATAATCATGAGCCAGATGCGGGCATAACCCAGACCTAACCCAGACCTAACCGGTGTTATCCTCTAAAATATTGATCGAAACCAGGTTTAATTGACTGGTCAGTGTGTTACCACATTAGTACGTGATTCAAACACGAAAAAAACCCAGGATCTGGCCAACAAGTATGCGAAGAAGGCATAATCATGAGCCAGATGCGGGCATAACCCAGACCTAACCCAGACCTAACCGGTGTTATCCTCTAAAATATTGATCGAAACCAGGTTTAATTGACTGCTTCAGTGTGTTACCACATTACTACGTGATTCAAACCAGAAGAAACCCAGGATCTGGCCAACAAGTATGCGAAGAAGGCATAATCATGAGCCAGATGCGGGCATAACCCAGACCTAACCCAGACCTAACCGGTGTTATCCTCTAAACTATTGATCGAAACCAGGTTTAATTGACTGCTTCAGTGTGGTACCACATTACTACGTGATTCAAACCAGAAGAAACCCAGGATCTGGCCAACAAGTATGCGAAGAAGGCATAATCATGAGCCAGATGCGGGCATAACCCAGACCTAACCCAGACCTAACCGGTGTTATCCTCTAAAATATTGATCGAAACCAGGTTTGATTGACTGCTTCAGTGTGTTACCACATTACTACGTGATTCAAACCAGAAGAAACCCAGGATCTGGCCAACAAGTATGCGAAGAAGGCATAATCATGAGCCAGATGCGGGCATAACCCAGACCTAACCCAGACCTAACCGGTGTTATCCTCTAAAATATTGATCGAAACCAGGTTTAATTGACTGCTTCAGTGTGGTACCACATTACTACGTGATTCAAACACGAAAAAAACCCAGGATCTGGCCAACAAGTATGCGAAAAAGGCGAAAGTATAAGCCAGATGCGCGCACATCCCAGACCTAACCGGTGTTATCCTCTAAAATACTGACCGAATCCAGGTTTAATTGACTGTTACTGTGTGGTACCACATTACTACGTGATTCAAACCAGAAGAAACCCAGGATCTGGCCAACAAGTATGCGAAGAAGGCATAATCATGAGCCAGATGCGGGCATAACCCAGACCTAACCCAGACCTAACCGGTGTTATCCTCTAAAATATTGTTCGAAACCAGGTTTAATTGACTGCTTCAGTGTGTTACCACATTACTACGTGATTCAAACACGAAAAAAACCCAGGATCTGGCCAACAAGTATGCGAAGAAGGCAAAATCATGAGCCAGATGCGGGCATATCCCAGACCTAACCCAGACCTAACCGGTGTTATCCTCTAAAATACTGGCCGAATCCAGGTTTAATTGACTGTTACTGTGTGGTACCACATTACTACGTGATTCAAACCCGAAAAAAACCCAGGATCTGGCCAACAAGTATGCGAAGAAGGCATAATCATGAGCCAGATGCGGGCATAACCCAGACCTAACCCAGACCTAACCGGTGTTATCCTCTAAAATATTGATCGAAACCAGGTTTAATTGACTGCTTCAGTGTGTTACCACATTACTACGTGATTCAAACACGAAAAAAACCCAAGATCTGGCCAACAAGTTTGCGAAAAAGGCAAAATCATGAGCCAGATGCGGGCATAACCCAGTCCTAAGCCAGACCTAACCGGTGTTATCCTCTAAAATATTGATCGAAACCAGGTTTGATTGACTGCTTCAGTGTGTTACCACATTACTACGTGATTCAAACCAGAAGAAACCCAGGATCTGGCCAACAAGTATGCGAAGAAGGCATAATCATGAGCCAGATGCGGGCATAACCCAGACCTAACCCAGACCTAACCGGTGTTATCCTCTAAAATATTGATCGAAACCAGGTTTAATTGACTGCTTCAGTGTGTTACCACATTAGTACGTGATTCAAACACGAAAAAAACCCAGGATCTGGCCAACAAGTATGCGAAGAAGGCAAAATCATGAGCCAGATGCGGGCATAACCCAGACCTAACCCAGACCTAACCGGTGTTATCCTCTAAAATATTGATCGAAACCAGGTTTAATTGACTGCTTCAGTGTGGTACCACATTACTACGTGATTCAAACACGAAAAAAACCCAGGATCTGGCCAACAAGTATGCGAAAAAGGCGAAAGTATAAGCCAGATGCGCGCACATCCCAGACCTAACCCAGACCTAACCGGTGTTATCCTCTAAAATATTGATCGAAACCAGGTTTAATTGACTGCTTCAGTGTGTTACCACATTACTACGTGATTCAAACCAGAAGAAACCCAGGATCTGGCCAACAAGTATGCGAAGAAGGCATAATCATGAGCCAGATGCGGGCATAACCCAGACCTAACCCAGACCTAACCGGTGTTATCCTCTAAAATATTGATCGAAACCAGGTTTAATTGACTGGTCAGTGTGTTACCACATTAGTACGTGATTCAAACACGAAAAAAACCCAGGATCTGGCCAACAAGTATGCGAAGAAGGCATAATCATGAGCCAGATGCGGGCATAACCCAGACCTAACCCAGACCTAACCGGTGTTATCCTCTAAAATATTGATCGAAACCAGGTTTAATTGACTGCTTCAGTGTGTTACCACATTACTACGTGATTCAAACCAGAAGAAACCCAGGATCTGGCCAACAAGTATGCGAAGAAGGCATAATCATGAGCCAGATGCGGGCATAACCCAGACCTAACCCAGACCTAACCGGTGTTATCCTCTAAAATATTGATCGAAACCAGGTTTGATTGACTGCTTCAGTGTGTTACCACATTACTACGTGATTCAAACCAGAAGAAACCCAGGATCTGGCCAACAAGTATGCGAAGAAGGCATAATCATGAGCCAGATGCGGGCATAACCCAGACCTAACCCAGACCTAACCGGTGTTATCCTCTAAAATATTGATCGAAACCAGGTTTAATTGACTGCTTCAGTGTGGTACCACATTACTACGTGATTCAAACACGAAAAAAACCCAGGATCTGGCCAACAAGTATGCGAAAAAGGCGAAAGTATAAGCCAGATGCGCGCACATCCCAGACCTAACCGGTGTTATCCTCTAAAATACTGACCGAATCCAGGTTTAATTGACTGTTACTGTGTGGTACCACATTACTACGTGATTCAAACCAGAAGAAACCCAGGATCTGGCCAACAAGTATGCGAAGAAGGCATAATCATGAGCCAGATGCGGGCATAACCCAGACCTAACCCAGACCTAACCGGTGTTATCCTCTAAAATATTGTTCGAAACCAGGTTTAATTGACTGCTTCAGTGTGTTACCACATTACTACGTGATTCAAACACGAAAAAAACCCAGGATCTGGCCAACAAGTATGCGAAGAAGGCAAAATCATGAGCCAGATGCGGGCATATCCCAGACCTAACCCAGACCTAACCGGTGTTATCCTCTAAAATACTGGCCGAATCCAGGTTTAATTGACTGTTACTGTGTGGTACCACATTACTACGTGATTCAAACCCGAAAAAAACCCAGGATCTGGCCAACAAGTATGCGAAGAAGGCACAATCATGAGCCAGATGCGGGCATAACCCAGACCTGACCCAGACCTAACCGGTGTTATCCTCTAAAATATTGATCGAAATCAGGTTTAATTGACTGCTTCTTTGTGGGCCCACATTACTGCGTGATTCAAACCGGAACAAACCATGGATCTGACCAACATAGTAGTATACAGGGTGTTCGGCCAGCCCTGAGAAACATTTTAATAGGAGATTCTAGAGGCCAAACTAAGACGAAAATCAAGAATACCAATTTGTTGATGGAGGCTTCGTTAAAAAGTTATTAACAATTAAATTCAAAAATTTCAAATCGTTCCGGAAAAATTATTTTCGGCTGCGGAGGTCAATTACAAGCATTTTCAGTGAATAGACATATATTCGAAATCCTACTCAGTTTCGAGAAAAAAATTCGAGTATGTGTTGATATTTTTCGGCGAAAAAGAAATTTTTCAAAAATTTTTCTAAAAAAATTATTTTCGGTTGCAGGGGTCAATTACAATCATTTTTGGTCATTACACATACCCCCGAAATCCTACGCACTTTCGAGGAAAAAATTCCTTACCGAAAATCTAATCGGGTGCCTATATTTTTCGATGAAAAAAAAAGATTTCAAATCGTTCTGTGAAAAATTATTTTCAGTTGCGAGGGTCGGTGACAATCATTTTTTATGTATAGACATACCCCCGAAATCTTGCGCATTTTCGAGAAAAAAATTCAGTACGAGCGGAACTTTAAACATTAATAACTTTTTAACAGTGCCTCCATCAACAAATTGGTATTCTTGATTTTCGTCTTATTTTTACCTCTAGAATCCCCCATTAAAATTTTTCCCATGGATGGCCGAACACCCTGTATGTAGGGAACCGTGCAGTTGAAAATTATTAAATCGCGCACGAATTTTTGGCCGTACAGCGAATCGTTCGCTGTCCACGAGCTTGCACGAACGAAGACGGTTACCGCCGAAAAAGCCGTCAACACGCGGCGAGCGTACGGCCGAACAGCTGATGGGTGAATAACCCAGAAAGCGAGAAAAGACAGCACGGAAGAGAGAAAGATTGAAGAAAAGTACGTAGTAGGTGTGACTGTGTTTAACGAAATAAATACGAGTGTGCCGATTAACGAACAAACACGGTTCCTGATAATCCCATACATACATACGTACAGTGTTGTTCCAAGTGGAGTTTGAAAAAGATGCTAATAAAAATGTTGCATAGTCATAACCACCTGGTTCAGTTACTACATTCACCCTGTAAAAACAACACAATAATATTATTTATTATTTTCTTTTCACGTTCTTAACTTTATTTTTATTTTTAGTTTGAGTTTTACATTTCTCCTTCTCTTCGTCTTGCTTTTCTTTCTCCTTTTCCTTTTCATTTTTCTGTTTTTCTTTCTTTTTTCAATAGCTTTTCTTCTTTTAATTTCTCGGCTTGTTTTTTTTTTTCTTTTCTAATCGTTCTTCTTTCATTCTTTGTTTTTCTTTTTCCTGGTTATCAATTGCTTCTATTTTTTCAAGCTGAGCCTATTTTCATGTCTTTGATGTAACTTTGATTGCACACACTCTTTCTATATTTCTTTTCTTTTCTTTTCTTTTCTTTTCTTTGTTGTTTTTTCAATCTTTTGATAATGTTGATAATGTTTATCCAGAATAGATTCTGAAGAATCTTTGTCTTTACGAGAAAATAAGTAAAGTAACGTTGTAGAATTAATGTAGTTTGATTTCAGTACCATCGGAAACAAAACAATTCCCATTAGAAAAAAGTAAAAGCATCATTGTCATGAAATATTAAAGTTAATTAATGATCAGTATATCATATATTAGTTTCTTCTAGCGAAACGTTGTTAAATTAGTCTTCTACACTGGTATTGGTTTTACTGTTACTATGAACTGCACTGCGTTGAACATCAGCAGTGCTTTCTCTCTGCGAGTTGTGTCTTGTGTTGTGTCTTAGTTGTGTCCCGATTGTATTTTAATATTTTCTATATAGAAAAGAAAATTGTTCCCCTCTCAGATCATCTGGAATATGCTCTTGAATGCTATGTAAAACTACCTATATTGCTGTCATTGATGTCAGTTTCATCTGGCGACATGAATTCTAATTTATTTTCTTCTTTCTGAAATACGTTTTGTCTAGTAAATTGTATTTGAGTTAAACGGTCATAGGCCACCACAAGCTTTAAAAGCATTTCCTTCTTCATGGAATTTATATATGGTATGATATATTGGTGCGAAATTCACCTTCGTAATGGGTTTAGTCTACCTACGTACTTTGTCTATGTTCCTGCACTACCCTTCGCCATGCAACTTTTAATCGTCTAAATATTCCTACATCGCATGGCTGGAAAATATGAGTTGCATTAGGTAATAATATACAAAAAAGTAAAATGAGTTTACTCAAAACAAAAATTATGTAAATTGAAATTTATGCAGGACCTGCGACCATCTAATAATACCAGTATAGGAAAGGTGACTCCATTCTCGACCATTTATGGTACATACACACAATATATGTATTAGTGTGGGGATTGAAATGAATTCGGTCAAGGTGTAATTTCATTAATATTGATTTAATATATACAGGGTGTTTGGCCACACCTGGGAAAAATTTTAATGGGAGATTCTAGAAGCCAAAATAAGACGAAAATTAAGAATATCAATTTTTCGACTGAGGTTTCGTTAAAAAGTAGTTATTAATAACATTAAATAAAAAAATTTCAAATCGTTCTGAAAAAATTATTGTTGGTCGCGGAGGTCAGTTAGAATCGTACCCCCGAAATCCTACTCAGTTTCGACAAAAAAAATTCAAGTAAAAAAGAATTTCGAATCGTCTTGGAAGAATTAGTTTTCGTTGCAGGGGTCAGTAACAAGCATTTTTTTTTTTTGGTCGACAGCCGGATCGAACGATTTTAATGTTTCAAACAGCAACACAACGCATATTTTAATGGAGAATATGTAGAGATGTTGGAAAAGTTGTTCCTTGACCCCGTAAAGTGAGAAAAATCCCATATAACTGGTCAAATTTTCAAACAGCCCCCGCAACTCCTACTGATATAGTGAATAGTGAATATATTCCAATGAAACGTTTTTTTTTCGCGAGTAGAGCTCATGGGTACCTACACAAAGAGTATTATTAAACAACTATTTTACAAACTGAATAAAAATCAGAAAGGAATTTTTAAGAAAAATCGACAGGCAGTGCCTAAATTTTTCGACGAAAGAAAAAGAAAATTTCAAATCGTTCTGAACAAAATTACTTTCGGTTTCGGGGGTCAATTACAATTATTTTCGGTGAATAGACATACCACATACGAAATCCTGCGCATTTTCGAGAAAAAAATTCGAAAGTAAGAGCGGAACTTTAAACGTCAATAACTTTGTTTAGTATCGTATTACTCCATCAACAAATTGGTATTCTTGATTTTCGTTCTACTTTAACCTCTAGAATCTCCCATTACAATTTCTCCCAGGGGATTCTAGAGACCAAAGTAAGACGAAAATCAAGAATACCAATTTGTTAATGGAGGCTTTATTAAAAAGTTGTTAACGTTTAAAGTTCCGCCCGTACTGAATTTCTTTCTCGAAAATGCGCATGATTAGGGGGATATGACGATTCACCCAAAATGGTTGTAAGTAACCCCCGCAACCGAAGATAATTTTTCCAAAACGATTTGAAATTTTTCTTTTCCATCGAACAAATTTCACACATTCTCGAATTTTTATCTCGAAAGTGGGTAAGATTTCGGAGGTATGTGTATTCACCAAAAATGATTGTAATTGACCCCCGCAACCGATAACAATTTTTCCAGAACGATTTGAAATTTTTTAGTTTAATTGTTAATAACTTTTTAACGTAGCCTCTATCAACAAATTGGTATTCTTGATTTTCGTCTGTATTTTCGTATTTTGGCATCTAGAATCCCCCATTAAAATTTTTCCCAGGGGTGGCCGAACACCCTGTACATATGTGTTCCCCGAGCAGGAAAACGACTTTTCGCTATAATCATGAAAGTAAAAATTCTGTCCAAATGAGGAGTAGGAGTGATTTTCTAAGAGTTTGCTCATGATGCTACACGTAATAGCTACAAATGCACCTCATCGAAAATTTTTATTTAAAAGTATAGATTGAGAAAGTGGCACGTGAGGAACGTACGTAACTTAGATCGATGCACGTGTTTTACTGCACCGGGCACGAACGTACGACGATTTACACACACACACACACAGTCAATATCGCCGGTTTTTACAAAAGGCAAAGTCTTAAGTAAACATTTAAAGCCTCTGTAAGTTTTATCGCTTTTGCATTCTTGCAACTTAATTTAATTGGTTGTTTTTTGGAAAACAGATAAAACTATAAAAAGAATGAAAAACGGTTTTGACGAGTCCTGTACCTATGTTTAGTTCAGAATTTCGAATTCAGCGGTAAAAGTATGTAAATCTATATTATCCAATACACAGGACATAAAGGTAAGAGGAATGGATATTTTTACCAATACATTCATATTCTTAAATATCTGAATATTCTTCCTACTTGACCGACTTACTTTATAAATATATTTTTTAGGGACACGTGTCGTTCGGTTGAAGGAAACAGGATATCTATACAGTGTATAGGTATTCAAAAACCCTTGGGAAAAATTTTAGACTTTGTTGAAAAGTTATGGAACATTCCTAGCAAACGCTAGGCCCGTTCACGGATCGGGGTGAGTTATACATTATTCGATTCGCCTAATTCAGTACATTATTGATATGCATTTCTATGCATCTGTGGAAATTCGTTATTTTTTTATAAACTGTTACTGTTATTGTTAGAAATATGACTTAAAATTCGTTAGTTTCTTTAGTGTTTAGGCCTGTGTGTGTGTGTGTGTGTGTGTGTGTGTTTGTGAGAGAAGCACACGTCGAGGAATGTTCTTTTAGTTTTTAAGTTTTCTTTTCACAATGGAAAATAAGTGTGGTTGTTTTGTAACAAGATTCATTATAATAAATAATATAAACAGTATTTTAACATGGTAGCAGAGGTCCGTGGTTTGTTCGTTAACAGTAAAGAAAAGAAATTTAGTTGTGAAAGGAAGATAACCTAAGTTTGAAGCATGGCAAGTGAAAAAAAGGACGATTTCATGTTACAAATATTTTATGGAACTGGAAATTCAGGCTAAATTTATTTTTAGAAATGAAAGACTGTAACGAGGTTATTCTACATGATGAAAGACCGGCTGAAATAAGAGTCGAAGATTGGAATAAAAAAGGAAATTAAAGCAAAAAGTTACATCGTAAACAGTATTTCAAACACTCAGTTAGAATTAATAATATCAGAAACGACTGCGAAAAATATGATTGCAAAGCTTGACGAAATTTATCTAGTTAAAAACAGTGCAGTAAAGCTATTGTGTAAAAGAAGATTGTTAGAATTAAAAATGAAAGAAGGTGAAAATCCAAGTGACTTCTTTAACGAATTTGAAACGCATATAAATAGGCTCAAAAATACTGGTGAGACTGTGAATGAAGAGGATAAATTGAATTATCTGTTATTAACGTTAACTTCTCACGTATTGTTGATATTATTGATGCACTGCCAACGAAGGAGAAAACAGTTGAGTATGTAAAATCTAAATTACTGTTAGAGTATCAAAAGAGAAACGGTAAAAGTTACTACTTTGAGTACAGCAGAAATTACACTCGCACGTTTAGTTCAAATTTAACTAAAAATCCTAGAGGTCATAGGTTTCGACACGTACAACGCAATCAGAACAAGTATCTCAATTCAAAGGATAATCAGCATAGCAGTGCAACGACTACTGAAGCGGTATGTTAAGTCAGTGTAATAAGTCAGGGCACATCCAACGTTACTGCCCAGAAAACTTTAATAATTATTACAAAAGGCAACCTTTTCAAACATATACAAAATAGACACGATAGAAAAGTGGCTGGAAATTCGAGTCTAGATGACAGTAGAAATTACAATTCATTCAAGGTTGAAGTAATGAAAAGTAGCAAAATAGAAGAAGTAGAAATATTAAATGGCTACTAGATAGTGGTTGCTCAGATCACATAATAAACACAGATGAGTACTTTTATGAATCCAAAAATCTACAAAACCCGGTTGATATTAAAGTTGGTGATGGTTTTAAACTAATATCTGGAAAGATTGGTAATGTAATGATTAACATTAAATCGTTGCTATGTTCATTTTAAAAATTATAAATAATTTATCTAATTGGATCTATTCTACATTGTCAAATGGGAATTTGTAGAAGAATTTGTATGATGCATAAAAATCATTTTTTTAGGCATAGAACTTCCACGAGTCGGTCAGGTGGACAGTATTAAAACCAGGTATGTAGACAGTACATGCAGCAACAGTAAAAAATGTCTCCCCGCCGCTGACAGTGTTTACAATATATAGTAAATTACTATTGCACGCAGTACGTTGGCTTAACTTGTTTTTATTATTAAATTTCATTATCATCTAAGTCTGGTATATTTTGATTTTTTACAGAATCAATCATCATCAAATGAAATTTCTGAAATTTCTTTTAAGAACTGATTAAATAAATCATCCTTTCCTTGCTTGGAAGGTTTATAAAACACGTAATGGCTTAAGTACCCAATGAAATTATCTTTTTTGCTGAAAATAGAAAATATAATATTTATTATTTTGTATTATATGTTAGAAAAACATATTAAAAAACGTGTGGAACTGCAAATACTAACCGACAATATTCAGGCAAAAAGTGTTTACTATGCTTCCACGTAGTTTCTGTTTTATTCGTATGAGCGCCTGTTTCTGGATCTTTAAAATGTAAACTATTTACGGTTTACGGTGAGATGTTTATACCCTTAGTTTTTAAAAGCCATTGCATTATATAAAGATATTTGAAAAGCAAAGAACGTGGTTTTCTAAAAACAAACTCAGTTACAGATATTGTTTTAAAATTACCATATATTCTAACGTATAATTATGAGCAATGTCGTGATATATTATATAACTAACATTAAATAAAAATACTGCGCAGCAATTGTGGAAGGGTAGAGTAGATAGAGACTGATGAATCAACATTTTGTTGTAGAAATAATGGCACAGAGGCCATTTGAAAATTAATCACAGCGTCAATTTTCAAGATCTCATTACTGATGCTTACATGAATTAAATTGAAGACACCACTTTTTTCTAACATATAATACTATCAATATTTTATATTTCCAATAAGAGTAACTTCATTGGATACCTGAGCCATTATGTATTTAGTAAATGTATATATAATAGAAAGATGGTGATTTATTCAATGAGATATTTGCAGAAATAGCAGAAATTTCATTCAACAAATGTTATTGTTAACAAATTAGCATTTTACTAGCTGGCATTTTGAACACAGGTAACGACAGTCACTTGTTTCCACCTGTGAACCTATCAGAATATATTTAAAATACTTAGTTACTTTGTAAAAATACCGAATTTCCGCAGATAATGAAATGCATATACTAATGAAATAATATACTGAATTAGACGAATCGAATTACGTATAACTCATCCCGATCGTTGAACGGGTCGTTTGCTAGGAATATACCAAAAAACGTTCTTGACAAGTCTATAAAATACTTCAGTTCACTTTCATTATTAGATGCGTTGACTTTAATTCTATAAATTATAATGATAAGTTCAAGATTTTACAGAAAGAGTTTATTTGTAATATTAACGATTTCCTATATAAGGACAAGAAGTATACTTTTACCAATATCTATCCATCTATCTTAATATTCTTCCCACTTGGCCCACTTACTTTAACGAGTCTGAGTAAATCATCAGTACTATCTCTATTTTTATTAATAAAATGAATCTGTGATTCCATATCCAAAGATATAGTAAAAGCTACAAAATTCAGATTATTCAAGTTACTTCTATCACTCATCAAATTTTTTATGAAATTCTATGCTAATTCATGCTCTTTAAAATATTTATAATCTACTGGGACTTCATTAACTTTATGTTTTAATAAATCAATAATCAAAGTATCTATAATTAATATTAAAATCAAATAACAGTGTCAAAATAGTATTAATATTATATTTTATTAATACTATCAATATCTGGTATTTAAATTTTATTAAATATTTCAAATCTGTTATCACCTTGTTCAAATAATTTATTACTAGTTTTGATAATATATTTTGGGATGGATTTTTTTAGAATGATAGCAATTCAGTTGTGAATTTTTATGAGGAACAAAGGGTTATTATTATACAATTAACATGTATATAATTCATTAACTTGCCCATTTAGGGGTAACATGTTATGCATAAATAGAGATTTACATACTTGTATAAATACCCACACTAAAATCATGTAAATATCTAAATCATTTTTAAATCTATGATTTGGAAAATTTTAGGGACTTGGAACTTAATTCATCCTTTATCTTACAGTTTTATCGTCAACACGTGGCCAACACGTATGCGAAGAAGGCAAAATCATGAGCCAGATGCTGGTATAACCCAGACCTAACCAAGACCTAACCGGTGTTATCCTCTAAAATATTGATCGAAACCAGGTTTAATTGACTGCTTCAGTGTGTTACCACATTACTACGTGATTCAAACACGAAAAAAACCCAAGATCTGGCCAACAAGTTTGCGAAAAAGGCAAAATCATGAGCCAGATGCGGGCATAACCCAGACCTAACCCAGACCTAACCGGTGTTATCCTCTAAAATATTGATCGAAACCAGGTTTAATTGACTGCTTCAGTGTGTTACCACATTACTACGTGATTCAAACACGAAAAAAACCCAGGATCTGGCCAACAAGTATGCGAAGAAGGCAAAATTATGAGCCAGATGCGGGCATATCCCAGACCTAACCCAGACCTAACCGGTGTTATCCTCTAAAATATTGATCGAAACCAGGTTTAATTGACTGCTTCAGTGTGTTACCACATTAGTACGTGATTCAAACACGAAAAAAACCCAGGATCTGGCCAACAAGTATGCGAAGAAGGCAAAATCATGAGCCAGATGCGGGCATAACCCAGACCTAACCCAGACCTAACCGGTGTTATCCTCTAAAATATTGATCGAAACCAGGTTTAATTGACTGCTTCAGTGTGGTACCACATTACTACGTGATTCAAACACGAAAAAAACCCAGGATCTGGCCAACAAGTATGCGAAAAAGGCGAAAGTATAAGCCAGATGCGCGCACATCCCAGACCTAACCCAGACCTAACCGGTGTTATCCTCTAAAATACTGACCGAATCCAGGTTTAATTGACTGTTACTGTGTGGTACCACATTACTACGTGATTCAAACCAGAAGAAACCCAGGATCTGGCCAACAAGTATGCGAAGAACCCCTCAGGGGCTGCCAGCCTTTCAGCTGCAGTACGGGCTTAACGAACCCGGGGTACCCGAGTCATACACACACCGTAAGCCTCCTGTTGGTCGTCACAACGACCCATTCACAATTCCCTATTGGTTTTGTGAATGGTACGTGACGGCAGGAGGAACGGGGGTCTTGGCTTAACCGCCTGGGCCACGAGTATGGCGACTCTATAAAATCGCCCTCCAATCCTAAGCTATGGTGCGCGGCGATGGGATGCATGGTTGGGGGAGAAGGCCCAATCCCAAGCGACCACCTCCGGGGAACCTGCCGAACCCCCGGAGTATATAGGCTTACCCGGGTAAGGCGGCTCTGCCCGGGCGGACCTTTTCTTCCGACCTGCTCGTGGGAATATTATGGAGTTGAATATTAAAACGGGGATGGGACGGGGTAAGTCAGAGGGGGAGGACGAAGGCGGTGTTGGGACTGGAGTGACGGCGCTCGCGCCGCCTCCAGCGCCTGGCCCGGCTTCGTGGAAGGTGGAGGAGGACGACGAGACTGCGTCAGTCTCGTCCTTCTCCTCCACCAGGAGCCTCATAGGCTCTAAGAGGAAGAGGGCGGGGCAGGCCGTCGTCGAGGTGGGCGGGGCGATGAGCCCGTCGGTGAGGCTGAGTTGCCTCAGGGACGAGGTGACCGAGGAGATATCGGAGAGGATCTCCTCGTCCCTGAGGCGGATGGAGAAAGTCGCCGCTGCCTGCGCCTTTAAGGGGCAGAAAAGCGGTGGCGCGGAGGCCCTGAAGGCCGCGGCGGAGGAAATGAGGGAGGCGGCGCGGGAGCTCAGAGGGCGGAACGCCCGTCTGCAGCTCCTGTTGGAGGAGGAGCGACAGGGGAGGAGGAGGGCAGAGGCGCTGTGGAACAGCGCGGCCCTCCCTCCCATCCTCCCTCCTCCTCCACCGCCGCGTCCCTCGGCGGAGGTAAATAAGCGGAGTGCGGCGGCAGTGGTGCGGGGCACCGCGGGCCCCTCCACCCGCACTCCGCCCGTGAAGAAGTCCCCGTCCTCCTCAGAAGACGATCTTCTGAGGAGGATTGGGGACATGATTGATGGCAAGCTGGCCGCCTTCCGGGAGGAGCTCCTCGCCGGAAGAGCGGTCAGCAGGAAGGCGGTGCCTCCCCGACCTGTTCCGGTACAGTCGGGGAAGGCAAAGAAGGGCCGAGTGAAGGCTCCGCCCAGCGTTGCGGCACCAGGGCCCCGGGTCGCGACCCCCAAGGGGGGTGGTGTACCCGTGGTCGCGGTGGTCGCGTCCTCCACAGCACCCTCCCAAGGGGGGGTGGCGTGGAGTGAGGTGGTGGGGCGGAAGGCGAAGCGGGCGGCGAGGAAGGCCTCGCAACCGCAGCCTCCGCCTCCGCCGCCGGCGGCCAAGGTAAAGGCCGCGAAGGTCGGGAAGGCACGACCAGGTCGTCCCCCAAAAACGGCAGCGGTGACGCTGACCGTTGCGCAGGGGGGCGACCTGACCCTCGCGGAGGCGATGCGGCTCGCCAGGGAGAATATCTCCCTGGAAGAGTTGGGCATCGCCTCCGTGAGGGCGAAGAGGGCCGTGACCGGGGGTCTCTTGCTGGAGATCCCCGGTGCAGAAGGCGGCGCGAAGGCGGATCGTCTCGCCCAGAGGCTCCGGGAGCAGCTGGGCGAGCGAGGTGTCCGGGTCGCCCGGCCCACGAAGCGCACGGAGATGCGCGTTTGTGGGCTGGACGACTCGGTCAGCGCACAGGATGTGTCCCGTGCCCTTGCGAGGGCGGGGGACTGTCCTGTGGAGGACCTGCGGATCGGAGAGATCCGCAGGTCGCCCTCCGGCCTCGGGTCGGTGTGGGCCCGGTGCCCCCTCTCCGCCGCCCGTAAGGTGGCGGAATCCGGGAGGGTGTTGGTGGGGTGGGTTTCGGCGCGAGTGGAAATCCTCGCGCCGCGCCCGCTCCAGTGTCACCGCTGCCTCGAATTGGGGCACGTGAGGCAGTGGTGCACCTCGCCGGTGGACCGCAGCGGTCAGTGTTACCGCTGCGGTGCCAAAGAGCACCGTGCGAGCCAGTGCTCGGCGGCCCCCCACTGCCCGCTGTGTGCGGACATGGGGAGGCCAGCCGATCACAGGGTGGGGAGCAAGAAGTGCTCCCCCCCCTCCCGGAAGGAGAGGAAGAGGCGGGCTGCACCGGCTCCGGTGCCGAGGGCAGTGGCATCGTCCTCCATGGAGGTGGACGGTGCTACGGGGACGGACGGCCGGGAGGAGGCTGGCGCGGCCATTAATTAATGCCGCCCCGCCTCCTCCTCCAGGCCAACCTCAACCACTGCCGCGCGGCACAGGACTTGATGTCCCAAGTCCTCGCGGAGTGGGGGGTTGGCCTGGCGGTCGCCGCCGAGCCGTACCGCGTCCCTGATCACCCTCATTGGGTGGGCGACGCGGACGGCTTGATGGCGACGGTATGGGGAGGGGGCGACGGGTCCCCACCGTTCTCCTTGTTGGAGCGCGGTCGGGGATTCGTCGCCGTGGACTGGGGGGGAGTCGCTGTGGTGGGGTGCTACATTTCGCCCCGTAGCGGTCACGCTGCGTTCGAGCTGTACTTGGCCGAGGTCGCGGCATGCGTGCAGCGCTACGCGGCCCGGCCGGTGCTGGTCCTGGGGGATTTTAATGCCAAGTCGGTGGCTTGGGGATCCCCCAGGACCTCCGTTCGCGGCGGGATCCTGGGCGATTGGGCGGCGGGGCTCGACCTCCGGGTATTGAACCGGGGGTCGGAGCACACATGCGTGCGGCGATATGGGGGGTCCATCGTGGATGTTGGATTCGCGACCCCCAACGCCGTGCGCATGGTGTCGGGTTGGCACGTGGTCGCGGGGGCAGAGACACTCTCCGATCACCGGTACATCCGGATGGAGGTCTCTGCCGCCGCGAGTGCATCCCGACACGGCCGCCTGCGTGGCACCCCACCACGCCGCTGGGCGCTTCGGCGCCTGGACAAGGACGCCCTGATGGCAGCTGCCCTCGCTGCAACTTGGCCGCAGGGAGCGGCCGAGTTGCCGAGCATAGAGGAGGAGGTCGCCCGGCTCGGAGCATTGGTCGCGGGTATTTGCGACGCGGCGATGCCTCGGGTCGGGCGGGCTTCTCCTCGCCGGGCGGTGTACTGGTGGTCGGACGCGATCGCGGAGTTGCGAGTCGCGACTGTCCGCGCCCGACGCCAGTACACCCGCGCGCGCCGTCGTCAACGTACAGGCGACGGCGTGGCGCGAGCGAGGGCAGCTGATGACCTGTATGGAGCATACCGCGTGGCGCGGGTTGCTCTGCAGGTCGCCATCAAACGGGCCAAGACCCAGGCATGGAAGGAGCTCCTCCAGACCCTTGATGACGATCCATGGGGGCGCCCATATAAGGTGGTGCTGAATAAGCTCCGCCCGTGGGCGCCCCCCGTCACCGAAGGTCTTGACCCCCGGCTGCTGGAGGACGTGGTCAATACACTCTTCCCAATTGGGGAGAGGGGACCGCGTCCTCCGGCGGCGGCGGCTGTCCCAGTGGAGTGGACGGCCGAGCTGGGGGTCACGCAGGAGGAGCTGGCAGCGGCCATCAGACGGCTCGGGGTTCGTAACACGGCCCCGGGTCCGGATGGTGTGCCCGGCCGGGTTTGGGTCTTGACCCAGGGCGTCCTTGGGGCCGACCTCAGGCGGTTGTTCGACCGCTGCCTGAGGGACGGGCGATTCCCCCCCAGTTGGAAGGTGGCGAGGATGGTCCTCCTCCGGAAGGAGGGTCGGCCCGCGGAGTCTCCCTCCGCATACCGGCCCATTTGTCTCCTCGACGAGGTGGGCAAGCTCTTCGAGCGTGTGATTGCTGCCCGCCTCGTCGAGCACCTGTCGCGGGGTGATCCCGGTCTGGCCGACTGCCAGTTCGGTTTCCGCGGGGGCCGATCGACTATCGACGCGATAGGTCGTGTGAGGGCCCTCTCGGAGGCGGCCGTCTCCCGGGGAGGGGTGGCATTGGCAATATCCTTGGATATTGCCAATGCCTTTAACACCCTCCCCTGGGAAGGGATAAGGAGGGGACTCGAATATCATCGAGTCCCCCCTTGTCTCAGGGCGGTCGTCGGGGATTATCTCCGCGGCAGGTGGATCGAGTATCCGGGCCGGGATGGTGATATGCGGAGGGAGGTGTACTGCGGTGTTCCGCAGGGGTCGGTCCTCGGGCCACTCCTGTGGAACATCGCGTACGACTCGGTGTTGCGGGCCGGCCTCCCCGACGGCGTCAGCACGGTGTGTTATGCGGATGACACACTGGTGCTGGCCGTCGGGGCGCACTGGGGGAGGGCCATGCGTCGCGCGGAGGAGGGGTCGCAACGCGTCGTCGACCGGATCAGGGGGATGGGGATGACGGTGGCGGTCCATAAGACCGAGGTGATTGCGTTTCATTCGCCTCGGCAGGATCCGCCACCCCCTCTGATCCGGGTGGGTGGGGCTGTCATCGAGGTGAAGCCCCAGATCAGGTATCTAGGGCTGATCCTCGATAGCCACTGGCGTTTCGAGGAGCATTTCCGCTGCCTGGTCCCCCGGTTGGAAAGGATGGTTGCGGCTCTGGGCCGGATCCTGCCCAACCTGGGGGGCCCGGCGGGCCGAGTTCGTCGCCTCTATGTGGCAATGGTCCAGTCGGTGGCCCTATACGGGGCCCCCATCTGGGCGGACGACCTGGCTGCCTCCCGGCGCAGCATGACTATGCTGCGTCGGGTGCAGAGGCGCATGGCGCTCAGGGTCGTCCGCGGGTATCGGACCATGTCACGTGAGGCGGCGACGGTTCTAGCGGGGATGCCGCCCATGGACCTGCTCGCGCGGTCGCACGCGGTGATGTACCGGCACCGCGTCGACCGTCGCGCGGGGGTGGGGGCGGTCCCGGGCGGGCAGGAACCTGCTTGGGGCGATTTGAAGCGCCAGGCCCGGCAGTCCGTGTTGCTCGCGTGGCAGGAGCGGCTGGCTCTGCCAACCGCGGGGCACCGGACTGTCGGGGCGGTTCGGCCACTCCTGAAGGAGTGGCTGGACAGAGGCCATGGCAGCCTCACCTACCGGATGGCACAGGTATTTTCCGGGCATGGCAGCTTCGGAAGATACCTGTGCCGGATAGGGAAGGAGCCGACGGCGCGTTGCTGCCACTGCGACGCTGAGCAGGACACGGCGGATCATACCCTGGAGGTATGCCCCGCGTGGGAGGGGGAGCGCCGTGTCCTGGTCGGCGTCGTCGGGCGGGATGTCTCGCTGCCGGGTGTGGTGCGCGCCATGCTCGGCAGCGAGGAGAAGTGGAGGGCCGTGGCCTCCTTCTGCGAGAACGTAATGTTGCAGAAGGAGGCCGCGGGGAGGGAGCGCGAGCTTCAGCGGCGCGCTGAAGCTCGCGCTCGTGCGGTGGCCCGAGGTCGTCGCCCGGTCGCGCGGCGTCGCGGGCGGCCGCCTCGGCGTGGCGGATGACCTAGGCTGGGAGGGGGGTCCTGAGGGGACCCTCCTCCCGCCAGGCGGCGCCGGGTCGGACCGGTTGGGGGTAGGAGTGCCTCCCCCTACCGGTCCGACGCAAGGGGAGGCACCCTCGGCGGTCTGGTGCGGCCATGAACGCCCGGCCGCCGAGGGGTGGAAACGGGGTCGCGGGCGGTTGCGAGTTGGGGCTCGCAGCCGCCACTAAACGCGGCCCCGGGACGGATAGCGGCGGGATGGAGTGGCCCCGTCCCGCCGCTATGAGGCAGTGTGTCTACTGGGGGGACCGATTGTCCCCCCGGGGGATGGGCGCGAAAGCGCGGGCACGGGGAGGATACCGGAAGAATGCTTCGAGCGATTCCCGGTATCCTCCCAAAGCGTGCCGAAGGGTCACCGTGGGGTTTTTAGTGGGTAGGTCCCGCGCCTGTCGTTGTACGGGCGCGGGGAATCCCACACACCCCTCCCACCTCTCCCCAAGGAGGTGGGAGGGAGTCTTTCGAAGATTTTCCCCACGACAAAAAAAAAAAAAAAAAAAAAAAAGTATGCGAAGAAGGCATAATCATGAGCCAGATGCGGGCATAACCCAGACCTAACCCAGACCTAACCGGTGTTATCCTCTAAAATATTGATCGAAACCAGGTTTAATTGACTGCTTCAGTGTGTTACCACATTACTACGTGATTCAAACACGAAAAAAACCCAGGATCTGGCCAACAAGTATGCGAAGAAGGCAAAATCATGAGCCAGATGCGGGCATATCCCAGACCTAACCCAGACCTAACCGGTGTTATCCTCTAAAATACTGGCCGAATCCAGGTTTAATTGACTGTTACTGTGTGGTACCACATTACTACGTGATTCAAACCCGAAAAAAACCCAGGATCTGGCCAACAAGTATGCGAAGAAGGCATAATCATGAGCCAGATGCGGGCATAACCCAGACCTGACCCAGACCTAACCGGTGTTATCCTCTAAAATATTGATCGAAATCAGGTTTAATTGACTGCTTCTTTGTGGGCCCACATTACTGCGTGATTCAAACCGGAACAAACCATGGATCTGACCAACATAGTAGTATACAGGGTGTTCGGCCAGCCCTGAGAAACATTTTAATAGGAGATTCTAGAGGCCAAACTAAGACGAAAATCAAGAATACCAATTTGTTGATGGAGGCTTCGTTAAAAAGTTATTAACAATTAAATTCAAAAATTTCAAATCGTTCCGGAAAAATTATTTTCGGCTGCGGAGGTCAATTACAAGCATTTTCAGTGAATAGACATATATTCGAAATCCTACTCAGTTTCGAGAAAAAAATTCGAGTATGTGTTGATATTTTTCGGCGAAAAAGAAATTTTTCAAAAATTTTTCTAAAAAAATTATTTTCGGTTGCAGGGGTCAATTACAATCATTTTTGGTCATTACACATACCCCCGAAATCCTACGCACTTTCGAGGAAAAAATTCCTTACCGAAAATCTAATCGGGTGCCTATATTTTTCGATGAAAAAAAAAGATTTCAAATCGTTCTGTGAAAAATTATTTTCAGTTGCGAGGGTCGGTGACAATCATTTTTTATGTATAGACATACCCCCGAAATCTTGCGCATTTTCGAGAAAAAAATTCAGTACGAGCGGAACTTTAAACATTAATAACTTTTTAACAGTGCCTCCATCAACAAATTGGTATTCTTGATTTTCGTCTTATTTTTACCTCTAGAATCCCCCATTAAAATTTTTCCCATGGATGGCCGAACACCCTGTATGTAGGGAACCGTGCAGTTGAAAATTATTAAATCGCGCACGAATTTTTGGCCGTACAGCGAATCGTTCGCTGTCCACGAGCTTGCACGAGCGAAGACGGTTACCGCCGAAAAAGCCGTCAACACGCGGCGAGCGTACGGCCGAACAGCTGATGGGTGAATAACCCAGAAAGCGAGAAAAGACAGCACGGAAGAGAGAAAGATTGAAGAAAAGTACGTAGTAGGTGTGACTGTGTTTAACGAAATAAATACGAGTGTGCCGATTAACGAACAAACACGGTTCCTGATAATCCCATACATACATACGTACAGTGTTGTTCCAAGTGGAGTTTGAAAAAGATGCTAATAAAAATGTTGCATAGTCATAACCACCTGGTTCAGTTACTACATTCACCCTGTAAAAACAACACAATAATATTATTTATTATTTTCTTTTCACGTTCTTAACTTTATTTTTATTTTTAGTTTGAGTTTTACATTTCTCCTTCTCTTCGTCTTGCTTTTCTTTCTCCTTTTCCTTTTCATTTTTCTGTTTTTCTTTCTTTTTTCAATAGCTTTTCTTCTTTTAATTTCTCGGCTTGTTTTTTTTTTTCTTTTCTAATCGTTCTTCTTTCATTCTTTGTTTTTCTTTTTCCTGGTTATCAATTGCTTCTATTTTTTCAAGCTGAGCCTATTTTCATGTCTTTGATGTAACTTTGATTGCACACACTCTTTCTATATTTCTTTTCTTTTCTTTTCTTTTCTTTGTTGTTTTTTCAATCTTTTGATAATGTTGATAATGTTTATCCAGAATAGATTCTGAAGAATCTTTGTCTTTACGAGAAAATAAGTAAAGTAACGTTGTAGAATTAATGTAGTTTGATTTCAGTACCATCGGAAACAAAACAATTCCCATTAGAAAAAAGTAAAAGCATCATTGTCATGAAATATTAAAGTTAATTAATGATCAGTATATCATATATTAGTTTCTTCTAGCGAAACGTTGTTAAATTAGTCTTCTACACTGGTATTGGTTTTACTGTTACTATGAACTGCACTGCGTTGAACATCAGCAGTGCTTTCTCTCTGCGAGTTGTGTCTTGTGTTGTGTCTTAGTTGTGTCCCGATTGTATTTTAATATTTTCTATATAGAAAAGAAAATTGTTCCCCTCTCAGATCATCTGGAATATGCTCTTGAATGCTATGTAAAACTACCTATATTGCTGTCATTGATGTCAGTTTCATCTGGCGACATGAATTCTAATTTATTTTCTTCTTTCTGAAATACGTTTTGTCTAGTAAATTGTATTTGAGTTAAACGGTCATAGGCCACCACAAGCTTTAAAAGCATTTCCTTCTTCATGGAATTTATATATGGTATGATATATTGGTGCGAAATTCACCTTCGTAATGGGTTTAGTCTACCTACGTACTTTGTCTATGTTCCTGCACTACCCTTCGCCATGCAACTTTTAATCGTCTAAATATTCCTACATCGCATGGCTGGAAAATATGAGTTGCATTAGGTAATAATATACAAAAAAGTAAAATGAGTTTACTCAAAACAAAAATTATGTAAATTGAAATTTATGCAGGACCTGCGACCATCTAATAATACCAGTATAGGAAAGGTGACTCCATTCTCGACCATTTATGGTACATACACACAATATATGTATTAGTGTGGGGATTGAAATGAATTCGGTCAAGGTGTAATTTCATTAATATTGATTTAATATATACAGGGTGTTTGGCCACACCTGGGAAAAATTTTAATGGGAGATTCTAGAAGCCAAAATAAGACGAAAATTAAGAATATCAATTTTTCGACTGAGGTTTCGTTAAAAAGTAGTTATTAATAACATTAAATAAAAAAATTTCAAATCGTTCTGAAAAAATTATTGTTGGTCGCGGAGGTCAGTTAGAATCGTACCCCCGAAATCCTACTCAGTTTCGACAAAAAAAATTCAAGTAAAAAAGAATTTCGAATCGTCTTGGAAGAATTAGTTTTCGTTGCAGGGGTCAGTAACAAGCATTTTTTTTTTTTGGTCGACAGCCGGATCGAACGATTTTAATGTTTCAAACAGCAACACAACGCATATTTTAATGGAGAATATGTAGAGATGTTGGAAAAGTTGTTCCTTGACCCCGTAAAGTGAGAAAAATCCCATATAACTGGTCAAATTTTCAAACAGCCCCCGCAACTCCTACTGATATAGTGAATAGTGAATATATTCCAATGAAACGTTTTTTTTTCGCGAGTAGAGCTCATGGGTACCTACACAAAGAGTATTATTAAACAACTATTTTACAAACTGAATAAAAATCAGAAAGGAATTTTTAAGAAAAATCGACAGGCAGTGCCTAAATTTTTCGACGAAAGAAAAAGAAAATTTCAAATCGTTCTGAACAAAATTACTTTCGGTTTCGGGGGTCAATTACAATTATTTTCGGTGAATAGACATACCACATACGAAATCCTGCGCATTTTCGAGAAAAAAATTCGAAAGTAAGAGCGGAACTTTAAACGTCAATAACTTTGTTTAGTATCGTATTACTCCATCAACAAATTGGTATTCTTGATTTTCGTTCTACTTTAACCTCTAGAATCTCCCATTACAATTTCTCCCAGGGGATTCTAGAGACCAAAGTAAGACGAAAATCAAGAATACCAATTTGTTAATGGAGGCTTTATTAAAAAGTTGTTAACGTTTAAAGTTCCGCCCGTACTGAATTTCTTTCTCGAAAATGCGCATGATTAGGGGGATATGACGATTCACCCAAAATGGTTGTAAGTAACCCCCGCAACCGAAGATAATTTTTCCAAAACGATTTGAAATTTTTCTTTTCCATCGAACAAATTTCACACATTCTCGAATTTTTATCTCGAAAGTGGGTAAGATTTCGGAGGTATGTGTATTCACCAAAAATGATTGTAATTGACCCCCGCAACCGATAACAATTTTTCCAGAACGATTTGAAATTTTTTAGTTTAATTGTTAATAACTTTTTAACGTAGCCTCTATCAACAAATTGGTATTCTTGATTTTCGTCTGTATTTTCGTATTTTGGCATCTAGAATCCCCCATTAAAATTTTTCCCAGGGGTGGCCGAACACCCTGTACATATGTGTTCCCCGAGCAGGAAAACGACTTTTCGCTATAATCATGAAAGTAAAAATTCTGTCCAAATGAGGAGTAGGAGTGATTTTCTAAGAGTTTGCTCATGATGCTACACGTAATAGCTACAAATGCACCTCATCGAAAATTTTTATTTAAAAGTATAGATTGAGAAAGTGGCACGTGAGGAACGTACGTAACTTAGATCGATGCACGTGTTTTACTGCACCGGGCACGAACGTACGACGATTTACACACACACACACACAGTCAATATCGCCGGTTTTTACAAAAGGCAAAGTCTTAAGTAAACATTTAAAGCCTCTGTAAGTTTTATCGCTTTTACATTCTTGCAACTTAATTTAATTGGTTGTTTTTTGGAAAACAGATAAAACTATAAAAAGAATGAAAAACGGTTTTGACGAGTCCTGTACCTATGTTTAGTTCAGAATTTCGAATTCAGCGGTAAAAGTATGTAAATCTATATTATCCAATACACAGGACATAAAGGTAAGAGGAATGGATATTTTTACCAATACATTCATATTCTTAAATATCTGAATATTCTTCCTACTTGACCGACTTACTTTATAAATATATTTTTTAGGGACACGTGTCGTTCGGTTGAAGGAAACAGGATATCTATACAGTGTATAGGTATTCAAAAACCCTTGGGAAAAATTTTAGACTTTGTTGAAAAGTTATGGAACATTCCTAGCAAACGCTAGGCCCGTTCACGGATCGGGGTGAGTTATACATTATTCGATTCGCCTAATTCAGTACATTATTGATATGCATTTCTATGCATCTGTGGAAATTCGTTATTTTTTTATAAACTGTTACTGTTATTGTTAGAAATATGACTTAAAATTCGTTAGTTTCTTTAGTGTTTAGGCCTGTGTGTGTGTGTGTGTGTGTGTGTGTGTTTGTGAGAGAAGCACACGTCGAGGAATGTTCTTTTAGTTTTTAAGTTTTCTTTTCACAATGGAAAATAAGTGTGGTTGTTTTGTAACAAGATTCATTATAATAAATAATATAAACAGTATTTTAACATGGTAGCAGAGGTCCGTGGTTTGTTCGTTAACAGTAAAGAAAAGAAATTTAGTTGTGAAAGGAAGATAACCTAAGTTTGAAGCATGGCAAGTGAAAAAAAGGACGATTTCATGTTACAAATATTTTATGGAACTGGAAATTCAGGCTAAATTTATTTTTAGAAATGAAAGACTGTAACGAGGTTATTCTACATGATGAAAGACCGGCTGAAATAAGAGTCGAAGATTGGAATAAAAAAGGAAATTAAAGCAAAAAGTTACATCGTAAACAGTATTTCAAACACTCAGTTAGAATTAATAATATCAGAAACGACTGCGAAAAATATGATTGCAAAGCTTGACGAAATTTATCTAGTTAAAAACAGTGCAGTAAAGCTATTGTGTAAAAGAAGATTGTTAGAATTAAAAATGAAAGAAGGTGAAAATCCAAGTGACTTCTTTAACGAATTTGAAACGCATATAAATAGGCTCAAAAATACTGGTGAGACTGTGAATGAAGAGGATAAATTGAATTATCTGTTATTAACGTTAACTTCTCACGTATTGTTGATATTATTGATGCACTGCCAACGAAGGAGAAAACAGTTGAGTATGTAAAATCTAAATTACTGTTAGAGTATCAAAAGAGAAACGGTAAAAGTTACTACTTTGAGTACAGCAGAAATTACACTCGCACGTTTAGTTCAAATTTAACTAAAAATCCTAGAGGTCATAGGTTTCGACACGTACAACGCAATCAGAACAAGTATCTCAATTCAAAGGATAATCAGCATAGCAGTGCAACGACTACTGAAGCGGTATGTTAAGTCAGTGTAATAAGTCAGGGCACATCCAACGTTACTGCCCAGAAAACTTTAATAATTATTACAAAAGGCAACCTTTTCAAACATATACAAAATAGACACGATAGAAAAGTGGCTGGAAATTCGAGTCTAGATGACAGTAGAAATTACAATTCATTCAAGGTTGAAGTAATGAAAAGTAGCAAAATAGAAGAAGTAGAAATATTAAATGGCTACTAGATAGTGGTTGCTCAGATCACATAATAAACACAGATGAGTACTTTTATGAATCCAAAAATCTACAAAACCCGGTTGATATTAAAGTTGGTGATGGTTTTAAACTAATATCTGGAAAGATTGGTAATGTAATGATTAACATTAAATCGTTGCTATGTTCATTTTAAAAATTATAAATAATTTATCTAATTGGATCTATTCTACATTGTCAAATGGGAATTTGTAGAAGAATTTGTATGATGCATAAAAATCATTTTTTTAGGCATAGAACTTCCACGAGTCGGTCAGGTGGACAGTATTAAAACCAGGTATGTAGACAGTACATGCAGCAACAGTAAAAAATGTCTCCCCGCCGCTGACAGTGTTTACAATATATAGTAAATTACTATTGCACGCAGTACGTTGGCTTAACTTGTTTTTATTATTAAATTTCATTATCATCTAAGTCTGGTATATTTTGATTTTTTACAGAATCAATCATCATCAAATGAAATTTCTGAAATTTCTTTTAAGAACTGATTAAATAAATCATCCTTTCCTTGCTTGGAAGGTTTATAAAACACGTAATGGCTTAAGTACCCAATGAAATTATCTTTTTTGCTGAAAATAGAAAATATAATATTTATTATTTTGTATTATATGTTAGAAAAACATATTAAAAAACGTGTGGAACTGCAAATACTAACCGACAATATTCAGGCAAAAAGTGTTTACTATGCTTCCACGTAGTTTCTGTTTTATTCGTATGAGCGCCTGTTTCTGGATCTTTAAAATGTAAACTATTTACGGTTTACGGTGAGATGTTTATACCCTTAGTTTTTAAAAGCCATTGCATTATATAAAGATATTTGAAAAGCAAAGAACGTGGTTTTCTAAAAACAAACTCAGTTACAGATATTGTTTTAAAATTACCATATATTCTAACGTATAATTATGAGCAATGTCGTGATATATTATATAACTAACATTAAATAAAAATACTGCGCAGCAATTGTGGAAGGGTAGAGTAGATAGAGACTGATGAATCAACATTTTGTTGTAGAAATAATGGCACAGAGGCCATTTGAAAATTAATCACAGCGTCAATTTTCAAGATCTCATTACTGATGCTTACATGAATTAAATTGAAGACACCACTTTTTTCTAACATATAATACTATCAATATTTTATATTTCCAATAAGAGTAACTTCATTGGATACCTGAGCCATTATGTATTTAGTAAATGTATATATAATAGAAAGATGGTGATTTATTCAATGAGATATTTGCAGAAATAGCAGAAATTTCATTCAACAAATGTTATTGTTAACAAATTAGCATTTTACTAGCTGGCATTTTGAACACAGGTAACGACAGTCACTTGTTTCCACCTGTGAACCTATCAGAATATATTTAAAATACTTAGTTACTTTGTAAAAATACCGAATTTCCGCAGATAATGAAATGCATATACTAATGAAATAATATACTGAATTAGACGAATCGAATTACGTATAACTCATCCCGATCGTTGAACGGGTCGTTTGCTAGGAATATACCAAAAAACGTTCTTGACAAGTCTATAAAATACTTCAGTTCACTTTCATTATTAGATGCGTTGACTTTAATTCTATAAATTATAATGATAAGTTCAAGATTTTACAGAAAGAGTTTATTTGTAATATTAACGATTTCCTATATAAGGACAAGAAGTATACTTTTACCAATATCTATCCATCTATCTTAATATTCTTCCCACTTGGCCCACTTACTTTAACGAGTCTGAGTAAATCATCAGTACTATCTCTATTTTTATTAATAAAATGAATCTGTGATTCCATATCCAAAGATATAGTAAAAGCTACAAAATTCAGATTATTCAAGTTACTTCTATCACTCATCAAATTTTTTATGAAATTCTATGCTAATTCATGCTCTTTAAAATATTTATAATCTACTGGGACTTCATTAACTTTATGTTTTAATAAATCAATAATCAAAGTATCTATAATTAATATTAAAATCAAATAACAGTGTCAAAATAGTATTAATATTATATTTTATTAATACTATCAATATCTGGTATTTAAATTTTATTAAATATTTCAAATCTGTTATCACCTTGTTCAAATAATTTATTACTAGTTTTGATAATATATTTTGGGATGGATTTTTTTAGAATGATAGCAATTCAGTTGTGAATTTTTATGAGGAACAAAGGGTTATTATTATACAATTAACATGTATATAATTCATTAACTTGCCCATTTAGGGGTAACATGTTATGCATAAATAGAGATTTACATACTTGTATAAATACCCACACTAAAATCATGTAAATATCTAAATCATTTTTAAATCTATGATTTGGAAAATTTTAGGGACTTGGAACTTAATTCATCCTTTATCTTACAGTTTTATCGTCAACACGTGGCCAACACGTATGCGAAGAAGGCAAAATCATGAGCCAGATGCTGGTATAACCCAGACCTAACCAAGACCTAATCGGTGTTATCCTCTAAAATATTGATCGAAACCAGGTTTAATTGACTGCTTCAGTGTGTTACCACATTACTACGTGATTCAAACACGAAAAAAACCCAAGATCTGGCCAACAAGTTTGCGAAAAAGGCAAAATCATGAGCCAGATGCGGGCATAACCCAGTCCTAAGCCAGACCTAACCGGTGTTATCCTCTAAAATATTGATCGAAACCAGGTTTAATTGACTGCTTCAGTGTGTTACCACATTACTACGTGATTCAAACACGAAAAAAACCCAGGATCTGGCCAACAAGTATGCGAAGAAGGCAAAATCATGAGCCAGATGCGGGCATATCCCAGACCTAACCCAGACCTAACCGGTGTTATCCTCTAAAATACTGGCCGAATCCAGGTTTAATTGACTGTTACTGTGTGGTACCACATTACTACGTGATTCAAACCCGAAAAAAACCCAGGATCTGGCCAACAAGTATGCGAAGAAGGCATAATCATGAGCCAGATGCGGGCATAACCCAGACCTGACCCAGACCTAACCGGTGTTATCCTCTAAAATATTGATCGAAATCAGGTTTAATTGACTGCTTCTTTGTGGTACCACATTACTACGTGATTCAAACACGAAAAAAACCCAGGATCTGGCCAACAAGTATGCGAAAAAGGCGAAAGTATAAGCCAGATGCGCGCACATCCCAGACCTAACCCAGACCTAACCGGTGTTATCCTCTAAAATACTGACCGAATCCAGGTTTAATTGACTGTTACTGTGTGGTACCACATTACTACGTGATTCAAACCAGAAGAAACCCAGGATCTGGCCAACAAGTATGCGAAGAAGGCATAATCATGAGCCAGATGCGGGCATAACCCAGACCTAACCCAGACCTAACCGGTGTTATCCTCTAAAATATTGATCGAAACCAGGTTTAATTGACTGCTTCAGTGTGTTACCACATTACTACGTGATTCAAACACGAAAAAAACCCAGGATCTGGCCAACAAGTATGCGAAGAAGGCAAAATCATGAGCCAGATGCGGGCATATCCCAGACCTAACCCAGACCTAACCGGTGTTATCCTCTAAAATACTGGCCGAATCCAGGTTTAATTGACTGTTACTGTGTGGTACCACATTACTACGTGATTCAAACCCGAAAAAAACCCAGGATCTGGCCAACAAGTATGCGAAGAAGGCATAATCATGAGCCAGATGCGGGCATAACCCAGACCTGACCCAGACCTAACCGGTGTTATCCTCTAAAATATTGATCGAAATCAGGTTTAATTGACTGCTTCTTTGTGGGCCCACATTACTGCGTGATTCAAACCGGAACAAACCATGGATCTGACCAACATAGTAGTATACAGGGTGTTCGGCCAGCCCTGAGAAACATTTTAATAGGAGATTCTAGAGGCCAAACTAAGACGAAAATCAAGAATACCAATTTGTTGATGGAGGCTTCGTTAAAAAGTTATTAACAATTAAATTCAAAAATTTCAAATCGTTCCGGAAAAATTATTTTCGGCTGCGGAGGTCAATTACAAGCATTTTCAGTGAATAGACATATATTCGAAATCCTACTCAGTTTCGAGAAAAAAATTCGAGTATGTGTTGATATTTTTCGGCGAAAAAGAAATTTTTCAAAAATTTTTCTAAAAAAATTATTTTCGGTTGCAGGGGTCAATTACAATCATTTTTGGTCATTACACATACCCCCGAAATCCTACGCACTTTCGAGGAAAAAATTCCTTACCGAAAATCTAATCGGGTGCCTATATTTTTCGATGAAAAAAAAAGATTTCAAATCGTTCTGTGAAAAATTATTTTCAGTTGCGAGGGTCGGTGACAATCATTTTTTATGTATAGACATACCCCCGAAATCTTGCGCATTTTCGAGAAAAAAATTCAGTACGAGCGGAACTTTAAACATTAATAACTTTTTAACAGTGCCTCCATCAACAAATTGGTATTCTTGATTTTCGTCTTATTTTTACCTCTAGAATCCCCCATTAAAATTTTTCCCATGGATGGCCGAACACCCTGTATGTAGGGAACCGTGCAGTTGAAAATTATTAAATCGCGCACGAATTTTTGGCCGTACAGCGAATCGTTCGCTGTCCACGAGCTTGCACGAGCGAAGACGGTTACCGCCGAAAAAGCCGTCAACACGCGGCGAGCGTACGGCCGAACAGCTGATGGGTGAATAACCCAGAAAGCGAGAAAAGACAGCACGGAAGAGAGAAAGATTGAAGAAAAGTACGTAGTAGGTGTGACTGTGTTTAACGAAATAAATACGAGTGTGCCGATTAACGAACAAACACGGTTCCTGATAATCCCATACATACATACGTACAGTGTTGTTCCAAGTGGAGTTTGAAAAAGATGCTAATAAAAATGTTGCATAGTCATAACCACCTGGTTCAGTTACTACATTCACCCTGTAAAAACAACACAATAATATTATTTATTATTTTCTTTTCACGTTCTTAACTTTATTTTTATTTTTAGTTTGAGTTTTACATTTCTCCTTCTCTTCGTCTTGCTTTTCTTTCTCCTTTTCCTTTTCATTTTTCTGTTTTTCTTTCTTTTTTCAATAGCTTTTCTTCTTTTAATTTCTCGGCTTGTTTTTTTTTTTCTTTTCTAATCGTTCTTCTTTCATTCTTTGTTTTTCTTTTTCCTGGTTATCAATTGCTTCTATTTTTTCAAGCTGAGCCTATTTTCATGTCTTTGATGTAACTTTGATTGCACACACTCTTTCTATATTTCTTTTCTTTTCTTTTCTTTTCTTTGTTGTTTTTTCAATCTTTTGATAATGTTGATAATGTTTATCCAGAATAGATTCTGAAGAATCTTTGTCTTTACGAGAAAATAAGTAAAGTAACGTTGTAGAATTAATGTAGTTTGATTTCAGTACCATCGGAAACAAAACAATTCCCATTAGAAAAAAGTAAAAGCATCATTGTCATGAAATATTAAAGTTAATTAATGATCAGTATATCATATATTAGTTTCTTCTAGCGAAACGTTGTTAAATTAGTCTTCTACACTGGTATTGGTTTTACTGTTACTATGAACTGCACTGCGTTGAACATCAGCAGTGCTTTCTCTCTGCGAGTTGTGTCTTGTGTTGTGTCTTAGTTGTGTCCCGATTGTATTTTAATATTTTCTATATAGAAAAGAAAATTGTTCCCCTCTCAGATCATCTGGAATATGCTCTTGAATGCTATGTAAAACTACCTATATTGCTGTCATTGATGTCAGTTTCATCTGGCGACATGAATTCTAATTTATTTTCTTCTTTCTGAAATACGTTTTGTCTAGTAAATTGTATTTGAGTTAAACGGTCATAGGCCACCACAAGCTTTAAAAGCATTTCCTTCTTCATGGAATTTATATATGGTATGATATATTGGTGCGAAATTCACCTTCGTAATGGGTTTAGTCTACCTACGTACTTTGTCTATGTTCCTGCACTACCCTTCGCCATGCAACTTTTAATCGTCTAAATATTCCTACATCGCATGGCTGGAAAATATGAGTTGCATTAGGTAATAATATACAAAAAAGTAAAATGAGTTTACTCAAAACAAAAATTATGTAAATTGAAATTTATGCAGGACCTGCGACCATCTAATAATACCAGTATAGGAAAGGTGACTCCATTCTCGACCATTTATGGTACATACACACAATATATGTATTAGTGTGGGGATTGAAATGAATTCGGTCAAGGTGTAATTTCATTAATATTGATTTAATATATACAGGGTGTTTGGCCACACCTGGGAAAAATTTTAATGGGAGATTCTAGAAGCCAAAATAAGACGAAAATTAAGAATATCAATTTTTCGACTGAGGTTTCGTTAAAAAGTAGTTATTAATAACATTAAATAAAAAAATTTCAAATCGTTCTGAAAAAATTATTGTTGGTCGCGGAGGTCAGTTAGAATCGTACCCCCGAAATCCTACTCAGTTTCGACAAAAAAAATTCAAGTAAAAAAGAATTTCGAATCGTCTTGGAAGAATTAGTTTTCGTTGCAGGGGTCAGTAACAAGCATTTTTTTTTTTTGGTCGACAGCCGGATCGAACGATTTTAATGTTTCAAACAGCAACACAACGCATATTTTAATGGAGAATATGTAGAGATGTTGGAAAAGTTGTTCCTTGACCCCGTAAAGTGAGAAAAATCCCATATAACTGGTCAAATTTTCAAACAGCCCCCGCAACTCCTACTGATATAGTGAATAGTGAATATATTCCAATGAAACGTTTTTTTTTCGCGAGTAGAGCTCATGGGTACCTACACAAAGAGTATTATTAAACAACTATTTTACAAACTGAATAAAAATCAGAAAGGAATTTTTAAGAAAAATCGACAGGCAGTGCCTAAATTTTTCGACGAAAGAAAAAGAAAATTTCAAATCGTTCTGAACAAAATTACTTTCGGTTTCGGGGGTCAATTACAATTATTTTCGGTGAATAGACATACCACATACGAAATCCTGCGCATTTTCGAGAAAAAAATTCGAAAGTAAGAGCGGAACTTTAAACGTCAATAACTTTGTTTAGTATCGTATTACTCCATCAACAAATTGGTATTCTTGATTTTCGTTCTACTTTAACCTCTAGAATCTCCCATTACAATTTCTCCCAGGGGATTCTAGAGACCAAAGTAAGACGAAAATCAAGAATACCAATTTGTTAATGGAGGCTTTATTAAAAAGTTGTTAACGTTTAAAGTTCCGCCCGTACTGAATTTCTTTCTCGAAAATGCGCATGATTAGGGGGATATGACGATTCACCCAAAATGGTTGTAAGTAACCCCCGCAACCGAAGATAATTTTTCCAAAACGATTTGAAATTTTTCTTTTCCATCGAACAAATTTCACACATTCTCGAATTTTTATCTCGAAAGTGGGTAAGATTTCGGAGGTATGTGTATTCACCAAAAATGATTGTAATTGACCCCCGCAACCGATAACAATTTTTCCAGAACGATTTGAAATTTTTTAGTTTAATTGTTAATAACTTTTTAACGTAGCCTCTATCAACAAATTGGTATTCTTGATTTTCGTCTGTATTTTCGTATTTTGGCATCTAGAATCCCCCATTAAAATTTTTCCCAGGGGTGGCCGAACACCCTGTACATATGTGTTCCCCGAGCAGGAAAACGACTTTTCGCTATAATCATGAAAGTAAAAATTCTGTCCAAATGAGGAGTAGGAGTGATTTTCTAAGAGTTTGCTCATGATGCTACACGTAATAGCTACAAATGCACCTCATCGAAAATTTTTATTTAAAAGTATAGATTGAGAAAGTGGCACGTGAGGAACGTACGTAACTTAGATCGATGCACGTGTTTTACTGCACCGGGCACGAACGTACGACGATTTACACACACACACACACAGTCAATATCGCCGGTTTTTACAAAAGGCAAAGTCTTAAGTAAACATTTAAAGCCTCTGTAAGTTTTATCGCTTTTACATTCTTGCAACTTAATTTAATTGGTTGTTTTTTGGAAAACAGATAAAACTATAAAAAGAATGAAAAACGGTTTTGACGAGTCCTGTACCTATGTTTAGTTCAGAATTTCGAATTCAGCGGTAAAAGTATGTAAATCTATATTATCCAATACACAGGACATAAAGGTAAGAGGAATGGATATTTTTACCAATACATTCATATTCTTAAATATCTGAATATTCTTCCTACTTGACCGACTTACTTTATAAATATATTTTTTAGGGACACGTGTCGTTCGGTTGAAGGAAACAGGATATCTATACAGTGTATAGGTATTCAAAAACCCTTGGGAAAAATTTTAGACTTTGTTGAAAAGTTATGGAACATTCCTAGCAAACGCTAGGCCCGTTCACGGATCGGGGTGAGTTATACATTATTCGATTCGCCTAATTCAGTACATTATTGATATGCATTTCTATGCATCTGTGGAAATTCGTTATTTTTTTATAAACTGTTACTGTTATTGTTAGAAATATGACTTAAAATTCGTTAGTTTCTTTAGTGTTTAGGCCTGTGTGTGTGTGTGTGTGTGTGTGTGTGTGTGTTTGTGAGAGAAGCACACGTCGAGGAATGTTCTTTTAGTTTTTAAGTTTTCTTTTCACAATGGAAAATAAGTGTGGTTGTTTTGTAACAAGATTCATTATAATAAATAATATAAACAGTATTTTAACATGGTAGCAGAGGTCCGTGGTTTGTTCGTTAACAGTAAAGAAAAGAAATTTAGTTGTGAAAGGAAGATAACCTAAGTTTGAAGCATGGCAAGTGAAAAAAAGGACGATTTCATGTTACAAATATTTTATGGAACTGGAAATTCAGGCTAAATTTATTTTTAGAAATGAAAGACTGTAACGAGGTTATTCTACATGATGAAAGACCGGCTGAAATAAGAGTCGAAGATTGGAATAAAAAAGGAAATTAAAGCAAAAAGTTACATCGTAAACAGTATTTCAAACACTCAGTTAGAATTAATAATATCAGAAACGACTGCGAAAAATATGATTGCAAAGCTTGACGAAATTTATCTAGTTAAAAACAGTGCAGTAAAGCTATTGTGTAAAAGAAGATTGTTAGAATTAAAAATGAAAGAAGGTGAAAATCCAAGTGACTTCTTTAACGAATTTGAAACGCATATAAATAGGCTCAAAAATACTGGTGAGACTGTGAATGAAGAGGATAAATTGAATTATCTGTTATTAACGTTAACTTCTCACGTATTGTTGATATTATTGATGCACTGCCAACGAAGGAGAAAACAGTTGAGTATGTAAAATCTAAATTACTGTTAGAGTATCAAAAGAGAAACGGTAAAAGTTACTACTTTGAGTACAGCAGAAATTACACTCGCACGTTTAGTTCAAATTTAACTAAAAATCCTAGAGGTCATAGGTTTCGACACGTACAACGCAATCAGAACAAGTATCTCAATTCAAAGGATAATCAGCATAGCAGTGCAACGACTACTGAAGCGGTATGTTAAGTCAGTGTAATAAGTCAGGGCACATCCAACGTTACTGCCCAGAAAACTTTAATAATTATTACAAAAGGCAACCTTTTCAAACATATACAAAATAGACACGATAGAAAAGTGGCTGGAAATTCGAGTCTAGATGACAGTAGAAATTACAATTCATTCAAGGTTGAAGTAATGAAAAGTAGCAAAATAGAAGAAGTAGAAATATTAAATGGCTACTAGATAGTGGTTGCTCAGATCACATAATAAACACAGATGAGTACTTTTATGAATCCAAAAATCTACAAAACCCGGTTGATATTAAAGTTGGTGATGGTTTTAAACTAATATCTGGAAAGATTGGTAATGTAATGATTAACATTAAATCGTTGCTATGTTCATTTTAAAAATTATAAATAATTTATCTAATTGGATCTATTCTACATTGTCAAATGGGAATTTGTAGAAGAATTTGTATGATGCATAAAAATCATTTTTTTAGGCATAGAACTTCCACGAGTCGGTCAGGTGGACAGTATTAAAACCAGGTATGTAGACAGTACATGCAGCAACAGTAAAAAATGTCTCCCCGCCGCTGACAGTGTTTACAATATATAGTAAATTACTATTGCACGCAGTACGTTGGCTTAACTTGTTTTTATTATTAAATTTCATTATCATCTAAGTCTGGTATATTTTGATTTTTTACAGAATCAATCATCATCAAATGAAATTTCTGAAATTTCTTTTAAGAACTGATTAAATAAATCATCCTTTCCTTGCTTGGAAGGTTTATAAAACACGTAATGGCTTAAGTACCCAATGAAATTATCTTTTTTGCTGAAAATAGAAAATATAATATTTATTATTTTGTATTATATGTTAGAAAAACATATTAAAAAACGTGTGGAACTGCAAATACTAACCGACAATATTCAGGCAAAAAGTGTTTACTATGCTTCCACGTAGTTTCTGTTTTATTCGTATGAGCGCCTGTTTCTGGATCTTTAAAATGTAAACTATTTACGGTTTACGGTGAGATGTTTATACCCTTAGTTTTTAAAAGCCATTGCATTATATAAAGATATTTGAAAAGCAAAGAACGTGGTTTTCTAAAAACAAACTCAGTTACAGATATTGTTTTAAAATTACCATATATTCTAACGTATAATTATGAGCAATGTCGTGATATATTATATAACTAACATTAAATAAAAATACTGCGCAGCAATTGTGGAAGGGTAGAGTAGATAGAGACTGATGAATCAACATTTTGTTGTAGAAATAATGGCACAGAGGCCATTTGAAAATTAATCACAGCGTCAATTTTCAAGATCTCATTACTGATGCTTACATGAATTAAATTGAAGACACCACTTTTTTCTAACATATAATACTATCAATATTTTATATTTCCAATAAGAGTAACTTCATTGGATACCTGAGCCATTATGTATTTAGTAAATGTATATATAATAGAAAGATGGTGATTTATTCAATGAGATATTTGCAGAAATAGCAGAAATTTCATTCAACAAATGTTATTGTTAACAAATTAGCATTTTACTAGCTGGCATTTTGAACACAGGTAACGACAGTCACTTGTTTCCACCTGTGAACCTATCAGAATATATTTAAAATACTTAGTTACTTTGTAAAAATACCGAATTTCCGCAGATAATGAAATGCATATACTAATGAAATAATATACTGAATTAGACGAATCGAATTACGTATAACTCATCCCGATCGTTGAACGGGTCGTTTGCTAGGAATATACCAAAAAACGTTCTTGACAAGTCTATAAAATACTTCAGTTCACTTTCATTATTAGATGCGTTGACTTTAATTCTATAAATTATAATGATAAGTTCAAGATTTTACAGAAAGAGTTTATTTGTAATATTAACGATTTCCTATATAAGGACAAGAAGTATACTTTTACCAATATCTATCCATCTATCTTAATATTCTTCCCACTTGGCCCACTTACTTTAACGAGTCTGAGTAAATCATCAGTACTATCTCTATTTTTATTAATAAAATGAATCTGTGATTCCATATCCAAAGATATAGTAAAAGCTACAAAATTCAGATTATTCAAGTTACTTCTATCACTCATCAAATTTTTTATGAAATTCTATGCTAATTCATGCTCTTTAAAATATTTATAATCTACTGGGACTTCATTAACTTTATGTTTTAATAAATCAATAATCAAAGTATCTATAATTAATATTAAAATCAAATAACAGTGTCAAAATAGTATTAATATTATATTTTATTAATACTATCAATATCTGGTATTTAAATTTTATTAAATATTTCAAATCTGTTATCACCTTGTTCAAATAATTTATTACTAGTTTTGATAATATATTTTGGGATGGATTTTTTTAGAATGATAGCAATTCAGTTGTGAATTTTTATGAGGAACAAAGGGTTATTATTATACAATTAACATGTATATAATTCATTAACTTGCCCATTTAGGGGTAACATGTTATGCATAAATAGAGATTTACATACTTGTATAAATACCCACACTAAAATCATGTAAATATCTAAATCATTTTTAAATCTATGATTTGGAAAATTTTAGGGACTTGGAACTTAATTCATCCTTTATCTTACAGTTTTATCGTCAACACGTGGCCAACACGTATGCGAAGAAGGCAAAATCATGAGCCAGATGCTGGTATAACCCAGACCTAACCAAGACCTAACCGGTGTTATCCTCTAAAATATTGATCGAAACCAGGTTTAATTGACTGCTTCAGTGTGTTACCACATTACTACGTGATTCAAACACGAAAAAAACCCAAGATCTGGCCAACAAGTTTGCGAAAAAGGCAAAATCATGAGCCAGATGCGGGCATAACCCAGTCCTAAGCCAGACCTAACCGGTGTTATCCTCTAAAATATTGATCGAAACCAGGTTTAATTGACTGCTTCAGTGTGTTACCACATTACTACGTGATTCAAACACGAAAAAAACCCAGGATCTGGCCAACAAGTATGCGAAGAAGGCAAAATCATGAGCCAGATGCGGGCATATCCCAGACCTAACCCAGACCTAACCGGTGTTATCCTCTAAAATACTGGCCGAATCCAGGTTTAATTGACTGTTACTGTGTGGTACCACATTACTACGTGATTCAAACCCGAAAAAAACCCAGGATCTGGCCAACAAGTATGCGAAGAAGGCATAATCATGAGCCAGATGCGGGCATAACCCAGACCTGACCCAGACCTAACCGGTGTTATCCTCTAAAATATTGATCGAAATCAGGTTTAATTGACTGCTTCTTTGTGGTACCACATTACTACGTGATTCAAACACGAAAAAAACCCAGGATCTGGCCAACAAGTATGCGAAAAAGGCGAAAGTATAAGCCAGATGCGCGCACATCCCAGACCTAACCCAGACCTAACCGGTGTTATCCTCTAAAATACTGACCGAATCCAGGTTTAATTGACTGTTACTGTGTGGTACCACATTACTACGTGATTCAAACCAGAAGAAACCCAGGATCTGGCCAACAAGTATGCGAAGAAGGCATAATCATGAGCCAGATGCGGGCATAACCCAGACCTAACCCAGACCTAACCGGTGTTATCCTCTAAAATATTGATCGAAACCAGGTTTAATTGACTGCTTCAGTGTGTTACCACATTACTACGTGATTCAAACACGAAAAAAACCCAGGATCTGGCCAACAAGTATGCGAAGAAGGCAAAATCATGAGCCAGATGCGGGCATATCCCAGACCTAACCCAGACCTAACCGGTGTTATCCTCTAAAATACTGGCCGAATCCAGGTTTAATTGACTGTTACTGTGTGGTACCACATTACTACGTGATTCAAACCCGAAAAAAACCCAGGATCTGGCCAACAAGTATGCGAAGAAGGCATAATCATGAGCCAGATGCGGGCATAACCCAGACCTGACCCAGACCTAACCGGTGTTATCCTCTAAAATATTGATCGAAATCAGGTTTAATTGACTGCTTCTTTGTGGGCCCACATTACTGCGTGATTCAAACCGGAACAAACCATGGATCTGACCAACATAGTAGTATACAGGGTGTTCGGCCAGCCCTGAGAAACATTTTAATAGGAGATTCTAGAGGCCAAACTAAGACGAAAATCAAGAATACCAATTTGTTGATGGAGGCTTCGTTAAAAAGTTATTAACAATTAAATTCAAAAATTTCAAATCGTTCCGGAAAAATTATTTTCGGCTGCGGAGGTCAATTACAAGCATTTTCAGTGAATAGACATATATTCGAAATCCTACTCAGTTTCGAGAAAAAAATTCGAGTATGTGTTGATATTTTTCGGCGAAAAAGAAATTTTTCAAAAATTTTTCTAAAAAAATTATTTTCGGTTGCAGGGGTCAATTACAATCATTTTTGGTCATTACACATACCCCCGAAATCCTACGCACTTTCGAGGAAAAAATTCCTTACCGAAAATCTAATCGGGTGCCTATATTTTTCGATGAAAAAAAAAGATTTCAAATCGTTCTGTGAAAAATTATTTTCAGTTGCGAGGGTCGGTGACAATCATTTTTTATGTATAGACATACCCCCGAAATCTTGCGCATTTTCGAGAAAAAAATTCAGTACGAGCGGAACTTTAAACATTAATAACTTTTTAACAGTGCCTCCATCAACAAATTGGTATTCTTGATTTTCGTCTTATTTTTACCTCTAGAATCCCCCATTAAAATTTTTCCCATGGATGGCCGAACACCCTGTATGTAGGGAACCGTGCAGTTGAAAATTATTAAATCGCGCACGAATTTTTGGCCGTACAGCGAATCGTTCGCTGTCCACGAGCTTGCACGAGCGAAGACGGTTACCGCCGAAAAAGCCGTCAACACGCGGCGAGCGTACGGCCGAACAGCTGATGGGTGAATAACCCAGAAAGCGAGAAAAGACAGCACGGAAGAGAGAAAGATTGAAGAAAAGTACGTAGTAGGTGTGACTGTGTTTAACGAAATAAATACGAGTGTGCCGATTAACGAACAAACACGGTTCCTGATAATCCCATACATACATACGTACAGTGTTGTTCCAAGTGGAGTTTGAAAAAGATGCTAATAAAAATGTTGCATAGTCATAACCACCTGGTTCAGTTACTACATTCACCCTGTAAAAACAACACAATAATATTATTTATTATTTTCTTTTCACGTTCTTAACTTTATTTTTATTTTTAGTTTGAGTTTTACATTTCTCCTTCTCTTCGTCTTGCTTTTCTTTCTCCTTTTCCTTTTCATTTTTCTGTTTTTCTTTCTTTTTTCAATAGCTTTTCTTCTTTTAATTTCTCGGCTTGTTTTTTTTTTTCTTTTCTAATCGTTCTTCTTTCATTCTTTGTTTTTCTTTTTCCTGGTTATCAATTGCTTCTATTTTTTCAAGCTGAGCCTATTTTCATGTCTTTGATGTAACTTTGATTGCACACACTCTTTCTATATTTCTTTTCTTTTCTTTTCTTTTCTTTGTTGTTTTTTCAATCTTTTGATAATGTTGATAATGTTTATCCAGAATAGATTCTGAAGAATCTTTGTCTTTACGAGAAAATAAGTAAAGTAACGTTGTAGAATTAATGTAGTTTGATTTCAGTACCATCGGAAACAAAACAATTCCCATTAGAAAAAAGTAAAAGCATCATTGTCATGAAATATTAAAGTTAATTAATGATCAGTATATCATATATTAGTTTCTTCTAGCGAAACGTTGTTAAATTAGTCTTCTACACTGGTATTGGTTTTACTGTTACTATGAACTGCACTGCGTTGAACATCAGCAGTGCTTTCTCTCTGCGAGTTGTGTCTTGTGTTGTGTCTTAGTTGTGTCCCGATTGTATTTTAATATTTTCTATATAGAAAAGAAAATTGTTCCCCTCTCAGATCATCTGGAATATGCTCTTGAATGCTATGTAAAACTACCTATATTGCTGTCATTGATGTCAGTTTCATCTGGCGACATGAATTCTAATTTATTTTCTTCTTTCTGAAATACGTTTTGTCTAGTAAATTGTATTTGAGTTAAACGGTCATAGGCCACCACAAGCTTTAAAAGCATTTCCTTCTTCATGGAATTTATATATGGTATGATATATTGGTGCGAAATTCACCTTCGTAATGGGTTTAGTCTACCTACGTACTTTGTCTATGTTCCTGCACTACCCTTCGCCATGCAACTTTTAATCGTCTAAATATTCCTACATCGCATGGCTGGAAAATATGAGTTGCATTAGGTAATAATATACAAAAAAGTAAAATGAGTTTACTCAAAACAAAAATTATGTAAATTGAAATTTATGCAGGACCTGCGACCATCTAATAATACCAGTATAGGAAAGGTGACTCCATTCTCGACCATTTATGGTACATACACACAATATATGTATTAGTGTGGGGATTGAAATGAATTCGGTCAAGGTGTAATTTCATTAATATTGATTTAATATATACAGGGTGTTTGGCCACACCTGGGAAAAATTTTAATGGGAGATTCTAGAAGCCAAAATAAGACGAAAATTAAGAATATCAATTTTTCGACTGAGGTTTCGTTAAAAAGTAGTTATTAATAACATTAAATAAAAAAATTTCAAATCGTTCTGAAAAAATTATTGTTGGTCGCGGAGGTCAGTTAGAATCGTACCCCCGAAATCCTACTCAGTTTCGACAAAAAAAATTCAAGTAAAAAAGAATTTCGAATCGTCTTGGAAGAATTAGTTTTCGTTGCAGGGGTCAGTAACAAGCATTTTTTTTTTTTGGTCGACAGCCGGATCGAACGATTTTAATGTTTCAAACAGCAACACAACGCATATTTTAATGGAGAATATGTAGAGATGTTGGAAAAGTTGTTCCTTGACCCCGTAAAGTGAGAAAAATCCCATATAACTGGTCAAATTTTCAAACAGCCCCCGCAACTCCTACTGATATAGTGAATAGTGAATATATTCCAATGAAACGTTTTTTTTTCGCGAGTAGAGCTCATGGGTACCTACACAAAGAGTATTATTAAACAACTATTTTACAAACTGAATAAAAATCAGAAAGGAATTTTTAAGAAAAATCGACAGGCAGTGCCTAAATTTTTCGACGAAAGAAAAAGAAAATTTCAAATCGTTCTGAACAAAATTACTTTCGGTTTCGGGGGTCAATTACAATTATTTTCGGTGAATAGACATACCACATACGAAATCCTGCGCATTTTCGAGAAAAAAATTCGAAAGTAAGAGCGGAACTTTAAACGTCAATAACTTTGTTTAGTATCGTATTACTCCATCAACAAATTGGTATTCTTGATTTTCGTTCTACTTTAACCTCTAGAATCTCCCATTACAATTTCTCCCAGGGGATTCTAGAGACCAAAGTAAGACGAAAATCAAGAATACCAATTTGTTAATGGAGGCTTTATTAAAAAGTTGTTAACGTTTAAAGTTCCGCCCGTACTGAATTTCTTTCTCGAAAATGCGCATGATTAGGGGGATATGACGATTCACCCAAAATGGTTGTAAGTAACCCCCGCAACCGAAGATAATTTTTCCAAAACGATTTGAAATTTTTCTTTTCCATCGAACAAATTTCACACATTCTCGAATTTTTATCTCGAAAGTGGGTAAGATTTCGGAGGTATGTGTATTCACCAAAAATGATTGTAATTGACCCCCGCAACCGATAACAATTTTTCCAGAACGATTTGAAATTTTTTAGTTTAATTGTTAATAACTTTTTAACGTAGCCTCTATCAACAAATTGGTATTCTTGATTTTCGTCTGTATTTTCGTATTTTGGCATCTAGAATCCCCCATTAAAATTTTTCCCAGGGGTGGCCGAACACCCTGTACATATGTGTTCCCCGAGCAGGAAAACGACTTTTCGCTATAATCATGAAAGTAAAAATTCTGTCCAAACGAGACGTACGAGCGATTTTCTAAAAGTTTGCACATGTTGCTACACGTAATAGCTACAAATGCACGTCGAAAATTTAGCAGGATCCGTGTTCACCGAGCAGAAAAACGACTTCTCGCTAAAATCATGAAAGTCAAAATTCTGTCCAAACGAGACGTACGAGCGATTTTCTAAAAGTTTGCACATGTTGCTACACGTAATAGCTACAAATGCACGTCGAAAATTTAGCAGGATCCGTGTTCACCGAGCAGAAAAACGACTTCTCGCTAAAATCATGAAAGTCAAAATTCTGTCCAAACGAGACGTACGAGCGATTTTCTAAAAGTTTGCACATGTTGCAACACGTAATAGCTACAAATGCACGTCGAAAATTTAGCAGGATCCGTGTTCACCGAGCAGAAAAACGACTTCTCGCTAAAATCATGAAAGTCAAAATTCTGTCCAAACGAGACGTACGAGCGATTTTCTAAAAGTTTGCACATGTTGCTACACGTAATAGCTACAAATGCACGTCGAAAATTTAGCAGGATCCGTGTTCACCGAGCAGAAAAACGACTTCTCGCTAAAATCATGAAAGTCAAAATTCTGTCCAAACGAGACGTACGAGCGATTTTCTAAAAGTTTGCACATGTTGCTACACGTAATAGCTACAAATGCACGTCGAAAATTTAGCAGGATCCGTGTTCACCGAGCAGAAAAACGACTTCTCGCTAAAATCATGAAAGTCAAAATTCTGTCGAAACGAGACGTACGAGCGATTTTCTAAAAGTTTGCACATGTTGCTACACGTAATAGCTACAAATGCACGTCGAAAATTTAGCAAATTCCGTGTTCACCGAGCAGAAAAACGACTTCTCGCTAAAATCATGAAAGTCAAAATTCTGTCCAAACGAGACGTACGAGCGATTTTCTAAAAGTTTGCACATGTTGCTACACGTAATAGCTACAAATGCACGTCGAAAATTTAGCAGGATCCGTGTTCACCGAGCAGAAAAACGACTTCTCGCTAAAATCATGAAAGTCAAAATTCTGTCCAAACGAGACGTACGAGCGATTTTCTAAAAGTTTGCACATGTTGCTACACGTAATAGCTACAAATGCACGTCGAAAATTTAGCAGGATCCGTGTTCACCGAGCAGAAAAACGACTTCTCGCTAAAATCATGAAAGTCAAAATTCTGTCCAAACGAGACGTACGAGCGATTTTCTAAAAGTTTGCACATGTTGCTACACGTAATAGCTACAAATGCACGTCGAAAATTTAGCAGGATCCGTGTTCACCGAGCAGAAAAACGACTTCTCGCTAAAATCATGAAAGTCAAAATTCTGTCCAAACGAGACGTACGAGCGATTTTCTAAAAGTTTGCACATGTTGCTACACGTAATAGCTACAAATGCACGTCGAAAATTTAGCAGGATCCGTGTTCACCGAGCAGAAAAACGACTTCTCGCTAAAATCATGAAAGTCAAAATTCTGTCCAAACGAGACGTACGAGCGATTTTCTAAAAGTTTGCACATGTTGCTACACGTAATAGCTACAAATGCACGTCGAAAATTTAGCAGGATCCGTGTTCACCGAGCAGAAAAACGACTTCTCGCTAAAATCATGAAAGTCAAAATTCTGTCCAAACGAGACGTACGAGCGATTTTCTAAAAGTTTGCACATGTTGCTACACGTAATAGCTACAAATGCACGTCGAAAATTTAGCAGGATCCGTGTTCACCGAGCAGAAAAACGACTTCTCGCTAAAATCATGAAAGTCAAAATTCTGTCGAAACGAGACGTACGAGCGATTTTCTAAAAGTTTGCACATGTTGCTACACGTAATAGCTACAAATGCACGTCGAAAATTTAGCAGGATCCGTGTTCACCGAGCAGAAAAACGACTTCTCGCTAAAATCATGAAAGTCAAAATTCTGTCCAAACGAGACGTACGAGCGATTTTCTAAAAGTTTGCACATGTTGCTACACGTAATAGCTACAAATGCACGTCGAAAATTTAGCAGGATCCGTGTTCACCGAGCAGAAAAACGACTTCTCGCTAAAATCATGAAAGTCAAAATTCTGTCCAAACGAGACGTACGAGCGATTTTCTAAAAGTTTGCACATGTTGCTACACGTAATAGCTACAAATGCACGTCGAAAATTTAGCAGGATCCGTGTTCACCGAGCAGAAAAACGACTTCTCGCTAAAATCATGAAAGTCAAAATTCTGTCCAAACGAGACGTACGAGCGATTTTCTAAAAGTTTGCACATGTTGCTACACGTAATAGCTACAAATGCACGTCGAAAATTTAGCAGGATCCGTGTTCACCGAGCAGAAAAACGACTTCTCGCTAAAATCATGAAAGTCAAAATTCTGTCCAAACGAGACGTACGAGCGATTTTCTAAAAGTTTGCACATGTTGCTACACGTAATAGCTACAAATGCACGTCGAAAATTTAGCAGGATCCGTGTTCACCGAGCAGAAAAACGACTTCTCGCTAAAATCATGAAAGTCAAAATTCTGTCCAAACGAGACGTACGAGCGATTTTCTAAAAGTTTGCACATGTTGCTACACGTAATAGCTACAAATGCACGTCGAAAATTTAGCAGGATCCGTGTTCACCGAGCAGAAAAACGACTTCTCGCTAAAATCATGAAAGTCAAAATTCTGTCCAAACGAGACGTACGAGCGATTTTCTAAAAGTTTGCACATGTTGCTACACGTAATAGCTACAAATGCACGTCGAAAATTTAGCAGGATCCGTGTTCACCGAGCAGAAAAACGACTTCTCGCTAAAATCATGAAAGTCAAAATTCTGTCCAAACGAGACGTACGAGCGATTTTCTAAAAGTTTGCACATGTTGCTACACGTAATAGCTACAAATGCACGTCGAAAATTTAGCAGGATCCGTGTTCACCGAGCAGAAAAACGACTTCTCGCTAAAATCATGAAAGTCAAAATTCTGTCCAAACGAGACGTACGAGCGATTTTCTAAAAGTTTGCACATGTTGCTACACGTAATAGCTACAAATGCACGTCGAAAATTTAGCAGGATCCGTGTTCACCGAGCAGAAAAACGACTTCTCGCTAAAATCATGAAAGTCAAAATTCTGTCCAAACGAGACGTACGAGCGATTTTCTAAAAGTTTGCACATGTTGCTACACGTAATAGCTACAAATGCACGTCGAAAATTTAGCAGGATCCGTGTTCACCGAGCAGAAAAACGACTTCTCGCTAAAATCATGAAAGTCAAAATTCTGTCCAAACGAGACGTACGAGCGATTTTCTAAAAGTTTGCACATGTTGCTACACGTAATAGCTACAAATGCACGTCGAAAATTTAGCAGGATCCGTGTTCACCGAGCAGAAAAACGACTTCTCGCTAAAATCATGAAAGTCAAAATTCTGTCCAAACGAGACGTACGAGCGATTTTCTAAAAGTTTGCACATGTTGCTACACGTAATAGCTACAAATGCACGTCGAAAATTTAGCAGGATCCGTGTTCACCGAGCAGAAAAACGACTTCTCGCTAAAATCATGAAAGTCAAAATTCTGTCCAAACGAGACGTACGAGCGATTTTCTAAAAGTTTGCACATGTTGCTACACGTAATAGCTACAAATGCACGTCGAAAATTTAGCAGGATCCGTGTTCACCGAGCAGAAAAACGACTTCTCGCTAAAATCATGAAAGTCAAAATTCTGTCCAAACGAGACGTACGAGCGATTTTCTAAAAGTTTGCACATGTTGCTACACGTAATAGCTACAAATGCACGTCGAAAATTTAGCAGGATCCGTGTTCACCGAGCAGAAAAACGACTTCTCGCTAAAATCATGAAAGTCAAAATTCTGTCCAAACGAGACGTACGAGCGATTTTCTAAAAGTTTGCACATGTTGCTACACGTAATAGCTACAAATGCACGTCGAAAATTTAGCAGGATCCGTGTTCACCGAGCAGAAAAACGACTTCTCGCTAAAATCATGAAAGTCAAAATTCTGTCCAAACGAGACGTACGAGCGATTTTCTAAAAGTTTGCACATGTTGCTACACGTAATAGCTACAAATGCACGTCGAAAATTTAGCAGGATCCGTGTTCACCGAGCAGAAAAACGACTTCTCGCTAAAATCATGAAAGTCAAAATTCTGTCCAAACGAGACGTACGAGCGATTTTCTAAAAGTTTGCACATGTTGCTACACGTAATAGCTACAAATGCACGTCGAAAATTTAGCAGGATCCGTGTTCACCGAGCAGAAAAACGACTTCTCGCTAAAATCATGAAAGTCAAAATTCTGTCCAAACGAGACGTACGAGCGATTTTCTAAAAGTTTGCACATGTTGCTACACGTAATAGCTACAAATGCACGTCGAAAATTTAGCAGGATCCGTGTTCACCGAGCAGAAAAACGACTTCTCGCTAAAATCATGAAAGTCAAAATTCTGTCCAAACGAGACGTACGAGCGATTTTCTAAAAGTTTGCACATGTTGCTACACGTAATAGCTACAAATGCACGTCGAAAATTTAGCAGGATCCGTGTTCACCGAGCAGAAAAACGACTTCTCGCTAAAATCATGAAAGTCAAAATTCTGTCCAAACGAGACGTACGAGCGATTTTCTAAAAGTTTGCACATGTTGCTACACGTAATAGCTACAAATGCACGTCGAAAATTTAGCAGGATCCGTGTTCACCGAGCAGAAAAACGACTTCTCGCTAAAATCATGAAAGTCAAAATTCTGTCCAAACGAGACGTACGAGCGATTTTCTAAAAGTTTGCACATGTTGCTACACGTAATAGCTACAAATGCACGTCGAAAATTTAGCAGGATCCGTGTTCACCGAGCAGAAAAACGACTTCTCGCTAAAATCATGAAAGTCAAAATTCTGTCCAAACGAGACGTACGAGCGATTTTCTAAAAGTTTGCACATGTTGCTACACGTAATAGCTACAAATGCACGTCGAAAATTTAGCAGGATCCGTGTTCACCGAGCAGAAAAACGACTTCTCGCTAAAATCATGAAAGTCAAAATTCTGTCCAAACGAGACGTACGAGCGATTTTCTAAAAGTTTGCACATGTTGCTACACGTAATAGCTACAAATGCACGTCGAAAATTTAGCAGGATCCGTGTTCACCGAGCAGAAAAACGACTTCTCGCTAAAATCATGAAAGTCAAAATTCTGTCCAAACGAGACGTACGAGCGATTTTCTAAAAGTTTGCACATGTTGCTACACGTAATAGCTACAAATGCACGTCGAAAATTTAGCAGGATCCGTGTTCACCGAGCAGAAAAACGACTTCTCGCTAAAATCATGAAAGTCAAAATTCTGTCCAAACGAGACGTACGAGCGATTTTCTAAAAGTTTGCACATGTTGCTACACGTAATAGCTACAAATGCACGTCGAAAATTTAGCAGGATCCGTGTTCACCGAGCAGAAAAACGACTTCTCGCTAAAATCATGAAAGTCAAAATTCTGTCCAAACGAGACGTACGAGCGATTTTCTAAAAGTTTGCACATGTTGCTACACGTAATAGCTACAAATGCACGTCGAAAATTTAGCAGGATCCGTGTTCACCGAGCAGAAAAACGACTTCTCGCTAAAATCATGAAAGTCAAAATTCTGTCCAAACGAGACGTACGAGCGATTTTCTAAAAGTTTGCACATGTTGCTACACGTAATAGCTACAAATGCACGTCGAAAATTTAGCAGGATCCGTGTTCACCGAGCAGAAAAACGACTTCTCGCTAAAATCATGAAAGTCAAAATTCTGTCCAAACGAGACGTACGAGCGATTTTCTAAAAGTTTGCACATGTTGCTACACGTAATAGCTACAAATGCACGTCGAAAATTTAGCAGGATCCGTGTTCACCGAGCAGAAAAACGACTTCTCGCTAAAATCATGAAAGTCAAAATTCTGTCCAAACGAGACGTACGAGCGATTTTCTAAAAGTTTGCACATGTTGCTACACGTAATAGCTACAAATGCACGTCGAAAATTTAGCAGGATCCGTGTTCACCGAGCAGAAAAACGACTTCTCGCTAAAATCATGAAAGTCAAAATTCTGTCCAAACGAGACGTACGAGCGATTTTCTAAAAGTTTGCACATGTTGCTACACGTAATAGCTACAAATGCACGTCGAAAATTTAGCAGGATCCGTGTTCACCGAGCAGAAAAACGACTTCTCGCTAAAATCATGAAAGTCAAAATTCTGTCCAAACGAGACGTACGAGCGATTTTCTAAAAGTTTGCACATGTTGCTACACGTAATAGCTACAAATGCACGTCGAAAATTTAGCAGGATCCGTGTTCACCGAGCAGAAAAACGACTTCTCGCTAAAATCATGAAAGTCAAAATTCTGTCCAAACGAGACGTACGAGCGATTTTCTAAAAGTTTGCACATGTTGCTACACGTAATAGCTACAAATGCACGTCGAAAATTTAGCAGGATCCGTGTTCACCGAGCAGAAAAACGACTTCTCGCTAAAATCATGAAAGTCAAAATTCTGTCCAAACGAGACGTACGAGCGATTTTCTAAAAGTTTGCACATGTTGCTACACGTAATAGCTACAAATGCACGTCGAAAATTTAGCAGGATCCGTGTTCACCGAGCAGAAAAACGACTTCTCGCTAAAATCATGAAAGTCAAAATTCTGTCCAAACGAGACGTACGAGCGATTTTCTAAAAGTTTGCACATGTTGCTACACGTAATAGCTACAAATGCACGTCGAAAATTTAGCAGGATCCGTGTTCACCGAGCAGAAAAACGACTTCTCGCTAAAATCATGAAAGTCAAAATTCTGTCCAAACGAGACGTACGAGCGATTTTCTAAAAGTTTGCACATGTTGCTACACGTAATAGCTACAAATGCACGTCGAAAATTTAGCAGGATCCGTGTTCACCGAGCAGAAAAACGACTTCTCGCTAAAATCATGAAAGTCAAAATTCTGTCCAAACGAGACGTACGAGCGATTTTCTAAAAGTTTGCACATGTTGCTACACGTAATAGCTACAAATGCACGTCGAAAATTTAGCAGGATCCGTGTTCACCGAGCAGAAAAACGACTTCTCGCTAAAATCATGAAAGTCAAAATTCTGTCCAAACGAGACGTACGAGCGATTTTCTAAAAGTTTGCACATGTTGCTACACGTAATAGCTACAAATGCACGTCGAAAATTTAGCAGGATCCGTGTTCACCGAGCAGAAAAACGACTTCTCGCTAAAATCATGAAAGTCAAAATTCTGTCCAAACGAGACGTACGAGCGATTTTCTAAAAGTTTGCACATGTTGCTACACGTAATAGCTACAAATGCACGTCGAAAATTTAGCAGGATCCGTGTTCACCGAGCAGAAAAACGACTTCTCGCTAAAATCATGAAAGTCAAAATTCTGTCCAAACGAGACGTACGAGCGATTTTCTAAAAGTTTGCACATGTTGCTACACGTAATAGCTACAAATGCACGTCGAAAATTTAGCAGGATCCGTGTTCACCGAGCAGAAAAACGACTTCTCGCTAAAATCATGAAAGTCAAAATTCTGTCCAAACGAGACGTACGAGCGATTTTCTAAAAGTTTGCACATGTTGCTACACGTAATAGCTACAAATGCACGTCGAAAATTTAGCAGGATCCGTGTTCACCGAGCAGAAAAACGACTTCTCGCTAAAATCATGAAAGTCAAAATTCTGTCCAAACGAGACGTACGAGCGATTTTCTAAAAGTTTGCACATGTTGCTACACGTAATAGCTACAAATGCACGTCGAAAATTTAGCAGGATCCGTGTTCACCGAGCAGAAAAACGACTTCTCGCTAAAATCATGAAAGTCAAAATTCTGTCCAAACGAGACGTACGAGCGATTTTCTAAAAGTTTGCACATGTTGCTACACGTAATAGCTACAAATGCACGTCGAAAATTTAGCAGGATCCGTGTTCACCGAGCAGAAAAACGACTTCTCGCTAAAATCATGAAAGTCAAAATTCTTTCCAAACGAGACGTACGAGCGATTTTCTAAAAGTTTGCACATGTTGCTACACGTAATAGCTACAAATGCACGTCGAAAATTTAGCAGGATCCGTGTTCACCGAGCAGAAAAACGACTTCTCGCTAAAATCATGAAAGTCAAAATTCTGTCCAAACGAGACGTACGAGCGATTTTCTAAAAGTTTGCACATGTTGCTACACGTAATAGCTACAAATGCACGTCGAAAATTTAGCAGGATCCGTGTTCACCGAGCAGAAAAACGACTTCTCGCTAAAATCATGAAAGTCAAAATTCTGTCCAAACGAGACGTACGAGCGATTTTCTAAAAGTTTGCACATGTTGCTACACGTAATAGCTACAAATGCACGTCGAAAATTTAGCAGGATCCGTGTTCACCGAGCAGAAAAACGACTTCTCGCTAAAATCATGAAAGTCAAAATTCTGTCCAAACGAGACGTACGAGCGATTTTCTAAAAGTTTGCACATGTTGCTACACGTAATAGCTACAAATGCACGTCGAAAATTTAGCAGGATCCGTGTTCACCGAGAGAAAAACGACTTCTCGCTAAAATCATGAAAGTCAAAATTCTGTCCAAACGAGACGTACGAGCGATTTTCTAAAAGTTTGCACATGTTGCTACACGTAATAGCCTACAAATGCACGTCGAAAATTTAGCAGGATCCGTGTTCACCGAGCAGAAAAACGACTTCTCGCTAAAATCATGAAAGTCAAAATTCTGTCCAAACGAGACGTACGAGCGATTTTCTAAAAGTTTGCACATGTTGCTACACGTAATAGCTACAAATGCACGTCGAAAATTTAGCAGGATCCGTGTTCACCGAGCAGAAAAACGACTTCTCGCTAAAATCATGAAAGTCAAAATTCTGTCCAAACGAGACGTACGAGCGATTTTCTAAAAGTTTGCACATGTTGCTACACGTAATAGCTACAAATGCACGTCGAAAATTTAGCAGGATCCGTGTTCACCGAGCAGAAAAACGACTTCTCGCTAAAATCATGAAAGTCAAAATTCTGTCCAAACGAGACGTACGAGCGATTTTCTAAAAGTTTGCACATGTTGCTACACGTAATAGCTACAAATGCACGTCGAAAATTTAGCAGGATCCGTGTTCACCGAGCAGAAAAACGACTTCTCGCTAAAATCATGAAAGTCAAAATTCTGTCCAAACGAGACGTACGAGCGATTTTCTAAAAGTTTGCACATGTTGCTACACGTAATAGCTACAAATGCACGTCGAAAATTTAGCAGGATCCGTGTTCACCGAGCAGAAAAACGACTTCTCGCTAAAATCATGAAAGTCAAAATTCTGTCCAAACGAGACGTACGAGCGATTTTCTAAAAGTTTGCACATGTTGCTACACGTAATAGCTACAAATGCACGTCGAAAATTTAGCAGGATCCGTGTTCACCGAGCAGAAAAACGACTTCTCGCTAAAATCATGAAAGTCAAAATTCTGTCCAAACGAGACGTACGAGCGATTTTCTAAAAGTTTGCACATGTTGCTACACGTAATAGCTACAAATGCACGTAGAAAATTTAGCAGGATCCGTGTTCACCGAGCAGAAAAACGACTTCTCGCTAAAATCATGAAAGTCAAAATTCTGTCCAAACGAGACGTACGAGCGATTTTCTAAAAGTTTGCACATGTTGCTACACGTAATAGCTACAAATGCACGTCGAAAATTTAGCAGGATCCGTGTTCACCGAGCAGAAAAACGACTTCTCGCTAAAATCATGAAAGTCAAAATTCTGTCCAAACGAGACGTACGAGCGATTTTCTAAAAGTTTGCACATGTTGCTACACGTAATAGCTACAAATGCACGTCGAAAATTTAGCAGGATCCGTGTTCACCGAGCAGAAAAACGACTTCTCGCTAAAATCATGAAAGTCAAAATTCTGTCCAAACGAGACGTACGAGCGATTTTCTAAAAGTTTGCACATGTTGCTACACGTAATAGCTACAAATGCACGTCGAAAATTTAGCAGGATCCGTGTTCACCGAGCAGAAAAACGACTTCTCGCTAAAATCATGAAAGTCAAAATTCTGTCCAAACGAGACGTACGAGCGATTTTCTAAAAGTTTGCACATGTTGCTACACGTAATAGCTACAAATGCACGTCGAAAATTTAGCAGGATCCGTGTTCACCGAGCAGAAAAACGACTTCTCGCTAAAATCATGAAAGTCAAAATTCTGTCCAAACGAGACGTACGAGCGATTTTCTAAAAGTTTGCACATGTTGCTACACGTAATAGCTACAAATGCACGTCGAAAATTTAGCAGGATCCGTGTTCACCGAGCAGAAAAACGACTTCTCGCTAAAATCATGAAAGTCAAAATTCTGTCCAAACGAGACGTACGAGCGATTTTCTAAAAGTTTGCACATGTTGCTACACGTAATAGCTACAAATGCACGTCGAAAATTTAGCAGGATCCGTGTTCACCGAGCAGAAAAACGACTTCTCGCTAAAATCATGAAAGTCAAAATTCTGTCCAAACGAGACGTACGAGCGATTTTCTAAAAGTTTGCACATGTTGCTACACGTAATAGCTACAAATGCACGTCGAAAATTTAGCAGGATCCGTGTTCACCGAGCAGAAAAACGACTTCTCGCTAAAATCATGAAAGTCAAAATTCTGTCCAAACGAGACGTACGAGCGATTTTCTAAAAGTTTGCACATGTTGCTACACGTAATAGCTACAAATGCACGTCGAAAATTTAGCAGGATCCGTGTTCACCGAGCAGAAAAACGACTTCTCGCTAAAATCATGAAAGTCAAAATTCTGTCCAAACGAGACGTACGAGCGATTTTCTAAAAGTTTGCACATGTTGCTACACGTAATAGCTACAAATGCACGTCGAAAATTTAGCAGGATCCGTGTTCACCGAGCAGAAAAACGACTTCTCGCTAAAATCATGAAAGTCAAAATTCTGTCCAAACGAGACGTACGAGCGATTTTCTAAAAGTTTGCACATGTTGCTACACGTAATAGCTACAAATGCACGTCGAAAATTTAGCAGGATCCGTGTTCACCGAGCAGAAAAACGACTTCTCGCTAAAATCATGAAAGTCAAAATTCTGTCCAAACGAGACGTACGAGCGATTTTCTAAAAGTTTGCACATGTTGCTACACGTAATAGCTACAAATGCACGTCGAAAATTTAGCAGGATCCGTGTTCACCGAGCAGAAAAACGACTTCTCGCTAAAATCATGAAAGTCAAAATTCTGTCCAAACGAGACGTACGAGCGATTTTCTAAAAGTTTGCACATGTTGCTACACGTAATAGCTACAAATGCACGTCGAAAATTTAGCAGGATCCGTGTTCACCGAGCAGAAAAACGACTTCTCGCTAAAATCATGAAAGTCAAAATTCTGTCCAAACGAGACGTACGAGCGATTTTCTAAAAGTTTGCACATGTTGCTACACGTAATAGCTACAAATGCACGTCGAAAATTTAGCAGGATCCGTGTTCACCGAGCAGAAAAACGACTTCTCGCTAAAATCATGAAAGTCAAAATTCTGTCCAAACGAGACGTACGAGCGATTTTCTAAAAGTTTGCACATGTTGCTACACGTAATAGCTACAAATGCACGTCGAAAATTTAGCAGGATCCGTGTTCACCGAGCAGAAAAACGACTTCTCGCTAAAATCATGAAAGTCAAAATTCTGTCCAAACGAGACGTACGAGCGATTTTCTAAAAGTTTGCACATGTTGCTACACGTAATAGCTACAAATGCACGTCGAAAATTTAGCAGGATCCGTGTTCACCGAGCAGAAAAACGACTTCTCGCTAAAATCATGAAAGTCAAAATTCTGTCCAAACGAGACGTACGAGCGATTTTCTAAAAGTTTGCACATGTTGCTACACGTAATAGCTACAAATGCACGTCGAAAATTTAGCAGGATCCGTGTTCACCGAGCAGAAAAACGACTTCTCGCTAAAATCATGAAAGTCAAAATTCTGTCCAAACGAGACGTACGAGCGATTTTCTAAAAGTTTGCACATGTTGCTACACGTAATAGCTACAAATGCACGTCGAAAATTTAGCAGGATCCGTGTTCACCGAGCAGAAAAACGACTTCTCGCTAAAATCATGAAAGTCAAAATTCTGTCCAAACGAGACGTACGAGCGATTTTCTAAAAGTTTGCACATGTTGCTACACGTAATAGCTACAAATGCACGTCGAAAATTTAGCAGGATCCGTGTTCACCGAGCAGAAAAACGACTTCTCGCTAAAATCATGAAAGTCAAAATTCTGTCCAAACGAGACGTACGAGCGATTTTCTAAAAGTTTGCACATGTTGCTACACGTAATAGCTACAAATGCACGTCGAAAATTTAGCAGGATCCGTGTTCACCGAGCAGAAAAACGACTTCTCGCTAAAATCATGAAAGTCAAAATTCTGTCCAAACGAGACGTACGAGCGTATTTCTAAAAGTTTGCACATGTTGCTACACGTAATAGCTACAAATGCACGTCGAAAATTTAGCAGGATCCGTGTTCACCGAGCAGAAAAACGACTTCTCGCTAAAATCATGAAAGTCAAAATTCTGTCCAAACGAGACGTACGAGCGATTTTCTAAAAGTTTGCACATGTTGCTACACGTAATAGCTACAAATGCACGTCGAAAATTTAGCAGGATCCGTGTTCACCGAGCAGAAAAACGACTTCTCGCTAAAATCATGAAAGTCAAAATTCTGTCCAAACGAGACGTACGAGCGATTTTCTAAAAGTTTGCACATGTTGCTACACGTAATAGCTACAAATGCACGTCGAAAATTTAGCAGGATCCGTGTTCACCGAGCAGAAAAACGACTTCTCGCTAAAATCATGAAAGTCAAAATTCTGTCCAAACGAGACGTACGAGCGATTTTCTAAAAGTTTGCACATGTTGCTACACGTAATAGCTACAAATGCACGTCGAAAATTTAGCAGGATCCGTGTTCACCGAGCAGAAAAACGACTTCTCGCTAAAATCATGAAAGTCAAAATTCTGTCCAAACGAGACGTACGAGCGATTTTCTAAAAGTTTGCACATGTTGCTACACGTAATAGCTACAAATGCACGTCGAAAATTTAGCAGGATCCGTGTTCACCGAGCAGAAAAACGACTTCTCGCTAAAATCATGAAAGTCAAAATTCTGTCCAAACGAGACGTACGAGCGATTTTCTAAAAGTTTGCACATGTTGCTACACGTAATAGCTACAAATGCACGTCGAAAATTTAGCAGGATCCGTGTTCACCGAGCAGAAAAACGACTTCTCGCTAAAATCATGAAAGTCAAAATTCTGTCCAAACGAGACGTACGAGCGATTTTCTAAAAGTTTGCACATGTTGCTACACGTAATAGCTACAAATGCACGTCGAAAATTTAGCAGGATCCGTGTTCACCGAGCAGAAAAACGACTTCTCGCTAAAATCATGAAAGTCAAAATTCTGTCCAAACGAGACGTACGAGCGATTTTCTAAAAGTTTGCACATGTTGCTACACGTAATAGCTACAAATGCACGTCGAAAATTTAGCAGGATCCGTGTTCACCGAGCAGAAAAACGACTTCTCGCTAAAATCATGAAAGTCAAAATTCTGTCCAAACGAGACGTACGAGCGATTTTCTAAAAGTTTGCACATGTTGCTACACGTAATAGCTACAAATGCACGTCGAAAATTTAGCAGGATCCGTGTTCACCGAGCAGAAAAACGACTTCTCGCTAAAATCATGAAAGTCAAAATTCTGTCCAAACGAGACGTACGAGCGATTTTCTAAAAGTTTGCACATGTTGCTACACGTAATAGCTACAAATGCACGTCGAAAATTTAGCAGGATCCGTGTTCACCGAGCAGAAAAACGACTTCTCGCTAAAATCATGAAAGTCAAAATTCTGTCCAAACGAGACGTACGAGCGATTTTCTAAAAGTTTGCACATGTTGCTACACGTAATAGCTACAAATGCACGTCGAAAATTTAGCAGGATCCGTGTTCACCGAGCAGAAAAACGACTTCTCGCTAAAATCATGAAAGTCAAAATTCTGTCCAAACGAGACGTACGAGCGATTTTCTAAAAGTTTGCACATGTTGCTACACGTAATAGCTACAAATGCACGTCGAAAATTTAGCAGGATCCGTGTTCACCGAGCAGAAAAACGACTTCTCGCTAAAATCATGAAAGTCAAAATTCTGTCCAAACGAGACGTACGAGCGATTTTCTAAAAGTTTGCACATGTTGCTACACGTAATAGCTACAAATGCACGTCGAAAATTTAGCAGGATCCGTGTTCACCGAGCAGAAAAACGACTTCTCGCTAAAATCATGAAAGTCAAAATTCTGTCCAAACGAGACGTACGAGCGATTTTCTAAAAGTTTGCACATGTTGCTACACGTAATAGCTACAAATGCACGTCGAAAATTTAGCAGGATCCGTGTTCACCGAGCAGAAAAACGACTTCTCGCTAAAATCATGAAAGTCAAAATTCTGTCCAAACGAGACGTACGAGCGATTTTCTAAAAGTTTGCACATGTTGCTACACGTAATAGCTACAAATGCACGTCGAAAATTTAGCAGGATCCGTGTTCACCGAGCAGAAAAACGACTTCTCGCTAAAATCATGAAAGTCAAAATTCTGTCCAAACGAGACGTACGAGCGATTTTCTAAAAGTTTGCACATGTTGCTACACGTAATAGCTACAAATGCACGTCGAAAATTTAGCAGGATCCGTGTTCACCGAGCAGAAAAACGACTTCTCGCTAAAATCATGAAAGTCAAAATTCTGTCCAAACGAGACGTACGAGCGATTTTCTAAAAGTTTGCACATGTTGCTACACGTAATAGCTACAAATGCACGTCGAAAATTTAGCAGGATCCGTGTTCACCGAGCAGAAAAACGACTTCTCGCTAAAATCATGAAAGTCAAAATTCTGTCCAAACGAGACGTACGAGCGATTTTCTAAAAGTTTGCACATGTTGCTACACGTAATAGCTACAAATGCACGTCGAAAATTTAGCAGGATCCGTGTTCACCGAGCAGAAAAACGACTTCTCGCTAAAATCATGAAAGTCAAAATTCTGTCCAAACGAGACGTACGAGCGATTTTCTAAAAGTTTGCACATGTTGCTACACGTAATAGCTACAAATGCACGTCGAAAATTTAGCAGGATCCGTGTTCACCGAGCAGAAAAACGACTTCTCGCTAAAATCATGAAAGTCAAAATTCTGTCCAAACGAGACGTACGAGCGATTTTCTAAAAGTTTGCACATGTTGCTACACGTAATAGCTACAAATGCACGTCGAAAATTTAGCAGGATCCGTGTTCACCGAGCAGAAAAACGACTTCTCGCTAAAATCATGAAAGTCAAAATTCTGTCCAAACGAGACGTACGAGCGATTTTCTAAAAGTTTGCACATGTTGCTACACGTAATAGCTACAAATGCACGTCGAAAATTTAGCAGGATCCGTGTTCACCGAGCAGAAAAACGACTTCTCGCTAAAATCATGAAAGTCAAAATTCTGTCCAAACGAGACGTACGAGCGATTTTCTAAAAGTTTGCACATGTTGCTACACGTAATAGCTACAAATGCACGTCGAAAATTTAGCAGGATCCGTGTTCACCGAGCAGAAAAACGACTTCTCGCTAAAATCATGAAAGTCAAAATTCTGTCCAAACGAGACGTACGAGCGATTTTCTAAAAGTTTGCACATGTTGCTACACGTAATAGCTACAAATGCACGTCGAAAATTTAGCAGGATCCGTGTTCACCGAGCAGAAAAACGACTTCTCGCTAAAATCATGAAAGTCAAAATTCTGTCCAAACGAGACGTACGAGCGATTTTCTAAAAGTTTGCACATGTTGCTACACGTAATAGCTACAAATGCACGTCGAAAATTTAGCAGGATCCGTGTTCACCGAGCAGAAAAACGACTTCTCGCTAAAATCATGAAAGTCAAAATTCTGTCCAAACGAGACGTACGAGCGATTTTCTAAAAGTTTGCACATGTTGCTACACGTAATAGCTACAAATGCACGTCGAAAATTTAGCAGGATCCGTGTTCACCGAGCAGAAAAACGACTTCTCGCTAAAATCATGAAAGTCAAAATTCTGTCCAAACGAGACGTACGAGCGATTTTCTAAAAGTTTGCACATGTTGCTACACGTAATAGCTACAAATGCACGTCGAAAATTTAGCAGGATCCGTGTTCACCGAGCAGAAAAACGACTTCTCGCTAAAATCATGAAAGTCAAAATTCTGTCCAAACGAGACGTACGAGCGATTTTCTAAAAGTTTGCACATGTTGCTACACGTAATAGCTACAAATGCACGTCGAAAATTTAGCAGGATCCGTGTTCACCGAGCAGAAAAACGACTTCTCGCTAAAATCATGAAAGTCAAAATTCTGTCCAAACGAGACGTACGAGCGATTTTCTAAAAGTTTGCACATGTTGCTACACGTAATAGCTACAAATGCACGTCGAAAATTTAGCAGGATCCGTGTTCACCGAGCAGAAAAACGACTTCTCGCTAAAATCATGAAAGTCAAAATTCTGTCCAAACGAGACGTACGAGCGATTTTCTAAAAGTTTGCACATGTTGCTACACGTAATAGCTACAAATGCACGTCGAAAATTTAGCAGGATCCGTGTTCACCGAGCAGAAAAACGACTTCTCGCTAAAATCATGAAAGTCAAAATTCTGTCCAAACGAGACGTACGAGCGATTTTCTAAAAGTTTGCACATGTTGCTACACGTAATAGCTACAAATGCACGTCGAAAATTTAGCAGGATCCGTGTTCACCGAGCAGAAAAACGACTTCTCGCTAAAATCATGAAAGTCAAAATTCTGTCCAAACGAGACGTACGAGCGATTTTCTAAAAGTTTGCACATGTTGCTACACGTAATAGCTACAAATGCACGTCGAAAATTTAGCAGGATCCGTGTTCACCGAGCAGAAAAACGACTTCTCGCTAAAATCATGAAAGTCAAAATTCTGTCCAAACGAGACGTACGAGCGATTTTCTAAAAGTTTGCACATGTTGCTACACGTAATAGCTACAAATGCACGTCGAAAATTTAGCAGGATCCGTGTTCACCGAGCAGAAAAACGACTTCTCGTTAAAATCATGAAAGTCAAAATTCTGTCCAAACGAGACGTACGAGCGATTTTCTAAAAGTTTGCACATGTTGCTACACGTAATAGCTACAAATGCACGTCGAAAATTTAGCAGGATCCGTGTTCACCGAGCAGAAAAACGACTTCTCGCTAAAATCATGAAAGTCAAAATTCTGTCCAAACGAGACGTACGAGCGATTTTCTAAAAGTTTGCACATGTTGCTACACGTAATAGCTACAAATGCACGTCGAAAATTTAGCAGGATCCGTGTTCACCGAGCAGAAAAACGACTTCTCGCTAAAATCATGAAAGTCAAAATTCTGTCCAAACGAGACGTACGAGCGATTTTCTAAAAGTTTGCACATGTTGCTACACGTAATAGCTACAAATGCACGTCGAAAATTTAGCAGGATCCGTGTTCACCGAGCAGAAAAACGACTTCTCGCTAAAATCATGAAAGTCAAAATTCTGTCCAAACGAGACGTACGAGCGATTTTCTAAAAGTTTGCACATGTTGCTACACGTAATAGCTACAAATGCACGTCGAAAATTTAGCAGGATCCGTGTTCACCGAGCAGAAAAACAACTTCTCGCTAAAATCATGAAAGTCAAAATTCTGTCCAAACGAGACGTACGAGCGATTTTCTAAAAGTTTGCACATGTTGCTACACGTAATAGCTACAAATGCACGTCGAAAATTTAGCAGGATCCGTGTTCACCGAGCAGAAAAACGACTTCTCGCTAAAATCATGAAAGTCAAAATTCTGTCCAAACGAGACGTACGAGCGATTTTCTAAAAGTTTGCACATGTTGCTACACGTAATAGCTACAAATGCACGTCGAAAATTTAGCAGGATCCGTGTTCACCGAGCAGAAAAACGACTTCTCGCTAAAATCATGAAAGTCAAAATTCTGTCCAAACGAGACGTACGAGCGATTTTCTAAAAGTTTGCACATGTTGCTACACGTAATAGCTACAAATGCACGTCGAAAATTTAGCAGGATCCGTGTTCACCGAGCAGAAAAACGACTTCTCGCTAAAATCATGAAAGTCAAAATTCTGTCCAAACGAGACGTACGAGCGATTTTCTAAAAGTTTGCACATGTTGCTACACGTAATAGCTACAAATGCACGTCGAAAATTTAGCAGGATCCGTGTTCACCGAGCAGAAAAACGACTTCTCGCTAAAATCATGAAAGTCAAAATTCTGTCCAAACGAGACGTACGAGCGATTTTCTAAAAGTTTGCACATGTTGCTACACGTAATAGCTACAAATGCACGTCGAAAATTTAGCAGGATCCGTGTTCACCGAGCAGAAAAACGACTTCTCGCTAAAATCATGAAAGTCAAAATTCTGTCCAAACGAGACGTACGAGCGATTTTCTAAAAGTTTGCACATGTTGCTACACGTAATAGCTACAAATGCACGTCGAAAATTTAGCAGGATCCGTGTTCACCGAGCAGAAAAACGACTTCTCGCTAAAATCATGAAAGTCAAAATTCTGTCCAAACGAGACGTACGAGCGATTTTCTAAAAGTTTGCACATGTTGCTACACGTAATAGCTACAAATGCACGTCGAAAATTTAGCAGGATCCGTGTTCACCGAGCAGAAAAACGACTTCTCGCTAAAATCATGAAAGTCAAAATTCTGTCCAAACGAGACGTACGAGCGATTTTCTAAAAGTTTGCACATGTTGCTACACGTAATAGCTACAAATGCACGTCGAAAATTTAGCAGGATCCGTGTTCACCGAGCAGAAAAACGACTTCTCGCTAAAATCATGAAAGTCAAAATTCTGTCCAAACGAGACGTACGAGCGATTTTCTAAAAGTTTGCACATGTTGCTACACGTAATAGCTACAAATGCACGTCGAAAATTTAGCAGGATCCGTGTTCACCGAGCAGAAAAACGACTTCTCGCTAAAATCATGAAAGTCAAAATTCTGTCCAAACGAGACGTACGAGCGATTTTCTAAAAGTTTGCACATGTTGCTACACGTAATAGCTACAAATGCACGTCGAAAATTTAGCAGGATCCGTGTTCACCGAGCAGAAAAACGACTTCTCGCTAAAATCATGAAAGTCAAAATTCTGTCCAAACGAGACGTACGAGCGATTTTCTAAAAGTTTGCACATGTTGCTACACGTAATAGCTACAAATGCACGTCGAAAATTTAGCAGGATCCGTGTTCACCGAGCAGAAAAACGACTTCTCGCTAAAATCATGAAAGTCAAAATTCTGTCCAAACGAGACGTACGAGCGATTTTCTAAAAGTTTGCACATGTTGCTACACGTAATAGCTACAAATGCACGTCGAAAATTTAGCAGGATCCGTGTTCACCGAGCAGAAAAACGACTTCTCGCTAAAATCATGAAAGTCAAAATTCTGTCCAAACGAGACGTACGAGCGATTTTCTAAAAGTTTGCACATGTTGCTACACGTAATAGCTACAAATGCACGTCGAAAATTTAGCAGGATCCGTGTTCACCGAGCAGAAAAACGACTTCTCGCTAAAATCATGAAAGTCAAAATTCTGTCCAAACGAGACGTACGAGCGATTTTCTAAAAGTTTGCACATGTTGCTACACGTAATAGCTACAAATGCACGTCGAAAATTTAGCAGGATCCGTGTTCACCGAGCAGAAAAACGACTTCTCGCTAAAATCATGAAAGTCAAAATTCTGTCCAAACGAGACGTACGAGCGATTTTCTAAAAGTTTGCACATGTTGCTACACGTAATAGCTACAAATGCACGTCGAAAATTTAGCAGGATCCGTGTTCACCGAGCAGAAAAACGACTTCTCGCTAAAATCATGAAAGTCAAAATTCTGTCCAAACGAGACGTACGAGCGATTTTCTAAAAGTTTGCACATGTTGCTACACGTAATAGCTACAAATGCACGTCGAAAATTTAGCAGGATCCGTGTTCACCGAGCAGAAAAACGACTTCTCGCTAAAATCATGAAAGTCAAAATTCTGTCCAAACGAGACGTACGAGCGATTTTCTAAAAGTTTGCACATGTTGCTACACGTAATAGCTACAAATGCACGTCGAAAATTTAGCAGGATCCGTGTTCACCGAGCAGAAAAACGACTTCTCGCTAAAATCATGAAAGTCAAAATTCTGTCCAAACGAGACGTACGAGCGATTTTCTAAAAGTTTGCACATGTTGCTACACGTAATAGCTACAAATGCACGTCGAAAATTTAGCAGGATCCGTGTTCACCGAGCAGAAAAACGACTTCTCGCTAAAATCATGAAAGTCAAAATTCTGTCCAAACGAGACGTACGAGCGATTTTCTAAAAGTTTGCACATGTTGCTACACGTAATAGCTACAAATGCACGTCGAAAATTTAGCAGGATCCGTGTTCACCGAGCAGAAAAACGACTTCTCGCTAAAATCATGAAAGTCAAAATTCTGTCCAAACGAGACGTACGAGCGATTTTCTAAAAGTTTGCACATGTTGCTACGCGTAATAGCTACAAATGCACGTCGAAAATTTAGCAGGATCCGTGTTCACCGAGCAGAAAAACGACTTCTCGCTAAAATCATGGAAGTCAAAATTCTGTCCAAACGAGACGTACGAGCGATTTTCTAAAAGTTTGCACATGTTGCTACACGTAATAGCTACAAATGCACGTCGAAAATTTAGCAGGATCCGTGTTCACCGAGCAGAAAAACGACTTCTCGCTAAAATCATGAAAGTCAAAATTCTGTCCAAACGAGACGTACGAGCGATTTTCTAAAAGTTTGCACATGTTGCTACACGTAATAGCTACAAATGCACGTCGAAAATTTAGCAGGATCCGTGTTCACCGAGCAGAAAAACGACTTCTCGCTAAAATCATGAAAGTCAAAATTCTGTCCAAACGAGACGTACGAGCGATTTTCTAAAAGTTTGCACATGTTGCTACACGTAATAGCTACAAATGCACGTCGAAAATTTAGCAGGATCCGTGTTCACCGAGCAGAAAAACGACTTCTCGCTAAAATCATGAAAGTCAAAATTCTGTCCAAACGAGACGTACGAGCGATTTTCTAAAAGTTTGCACATGTTGCTACACGTAATAGCTACAAATGCACGTCGAAAATTTAGCAGGATCCGTGTTCACCGAGCAGAAAAACGACTTCTCGCTAAAATCATGAAAGTCAAAATTCTGTCCAAACGAGACGTACGAGCGATTTTCTAAAAGTTTGCACATGTTGCTACACGTAATAGCTACAAATGCACGTCGAAAATTTAGCAGGATCCGTGTTCACCGAGCAGAAAAACGACTTCTCGCTAAAATCATGAAAGTCAAAATTCTGTCCAAACGAGACGTACGAGCGATTTTCTAAAAGTTTGCTCATGATGCTACACGTAATAGCTACAAATGCACCTCATCGAAAATTTTTATTTAAAAGTATAGATTGAGAAAGTGGCACGTGAGGAACGTACGTAACTTAGATCGATGCACGTGTTTTACTGCACCGGGCACGAACGTACGACGATTTACACACACACACAGCCAATATCGCCGGTTTTTACAAAAGGCAAAGTCTTAAGTAAACATTTAAAGCCTCTGTAAGTTTTATCGCTTTTGCATTCTTGCAACTTAATTTAATTGGTTGTTTTTTGGAAAACAGATAAAACTATAAAAAGAATGAAAAACGGTTTTGACGAGTCCTGTACCTATGTTTAGTTCAGAATTTCGAATTCAGCGGTAAAAGTATGTAAATCTATATTATCCAATACACAGGACATAAAGGTAAGAGGAATGGATATTTTTACCAATATATTCATATTCTTAAATATCTGAATATTCTTCCTACTTGACCGACTTACTTTATAAATATATTTTTTAGGGACACGTGTCGTTCGGTTGAAGGAAACAGGATATCTATACAGTGTATAGGTATTCAAAAACCCTTGGGAAAAATTTTAGACTTTGTTGAAAAGTTATGGAACATTAATTATATTCCTAGCAAACGGCCCGTTCACGGATCGGGGTGAGTTATACATTATTCGATTCGCCTAATTCAGTACATTATTGATATGCATTTCTATGCATCTGTGGAAATTCGTTATTTTTTTATAAACTGTTACTGTTATTGTTAGAAATATGACTTAAAATTCGTTAGTTTCTTTAGTGTTTAGGAGTGTGTGTGTGTGTTTGTGAGAGAAGCACACGTCGAGGAATGTTCTTTTAGTTTTTAAGTTTTCTTTTCACAATGGAAAATAAGTGTGTTTGTTTTGTAACAAGATTCATTATAATAAATAATATAAACAGTATTTTAACATGGTAGCAGAGGTCCGTGGTTTGTTCGTTAACAGTAAAGAAAAGAAATTTAGTTGTGAAAGGAAGATAACCTAAGTTTGAAGCATGGCAAGTGAAAAAAAGGACGATTTCATGTTACAAATATTTTATGGAACTGGAAATTCAGGCTAAATTTATTTTTAGAAATGAAAGACTGTAACGAGGTTATTCTACATGATGAAAGACCGGCTGAAATAAGAGTCGAAGATTGGAATAAAAAAGGAAATTAAAGCAAAAAGTTACATCGTAAACAGTATTTCAAACACTCAGTTAGAATTAATAATATCAGAAACGACTGCGAAAAATATGATTGCAAAGCTTGACGAAATTTATCTAGTTAAAAACAGTGCAGTAAAGCTATTGTGTAAAAGAAGATTGTTAGAATTAAAAATGAAAGAAGGTGAAAATCCAAGTGACTTCTTTAACGAATTTGAAACGCATATAAATAGGCTCAAAAATACTGGTAAGACTGTGAATGAAGAGGATAAATTGAATTATCTGTTATTAACGTTAACTTCTCACGTATTGTTGATATTATTGATGCACTGCCAACGAAGGAGAAAACAGTTGAGTATGTAAAATCTAAATTACTGTTAGAGTATCAAAAGAGAAACGGTAAAAGTTACTACTTTGAGTACAGCAGAAATTACACTCGCACGTTTAGTTCAAATTTAACTAAAAATCCTAGAGGTCATAGGTTTCGACACGTACAACGCAATCAGAACAAGTATCTCAATTCAAAGGATAATCAGCATAGCAGTGCAACGACTACTGAAGCGGTACGTTACAAGTGTAATAAGTCAGGGCACATCCAACGATACTGCCCAGAAAACTTTAATAATTATTACAAAAGGCAACCTTTTCAAACATATACAAAATAGACACGATAGAAAAGTGGCTGGAAATTCGAGTCTAGATGACAGTAGAAATTACAATTCATTCAAGGTTGAAGTAATGAAAAGTAACAAAATAGAAGAAGTAGAAATATTAAATGGCTACTAGATAGTGGTTGCTCAGATCACATAATAAACACAGATGAGTACTTTTATGAATCCAAAAATCTACAAAACCCGGTTGATATTAAAGTTGGTGATGGTTTTAAACTAATATCTGGAAAGATTGGTAATGTAATGATTAACATTAAATCGTTGCTATGTTCATTTTAAAAATTATAAATAATTTATCTAATTGGATCTATTCTACATTGTCAAATGGGAATTTGTAGAAGAATTTGTATGATGCATAAAAATCATTTTCTTAGGCATAGAACTTCCACGAGTCGGTCAGGTGGACAGTATTAAAACCAGGTATGTAGACAGTACATGCAGCAACAGTAAAAAATGTCTCCCCGCCGCTGACAGTGTTTACAATATATAGTAAATTACTATTGCACGCAGTACGTTGGTTTAACTTGTTTTTATTATTAAATTTCATTATCATCTAAGTCTGGTATATTTTGATTTTTTACAGAATCAATCATCATCAAATGAAATTTCTGAAATTTCTTTTAAGAACTGATTAAATAAATCATCCTTTCCTTGCTTGGAAGGTTTATAAAACACGTAATGGCTTAAGTACCCAATGAAATTATCTTTTTTGCTGAAAATAGAAAATATAATATTTATTATTTTGTATTATATGTTAGAAAAACATATTAAAAAACGTGTGGAACTGCAAATACTAACCGACAATATTCAGGCAAAAAGTGTTTACTATGCTTCCACGTAGTTTCTGTTTTATTCGTATGAGCGCCTGTTTCTGGATCTTTAAAATGTAAACTATTTACGGTTTACGGTGAGATGTTTATACCCTTAGTTTTTAAAAGCCATTGCATTATATAAAGATATTTGAAAAGCAAAGAACGTGGTTTTCTAAAAACAAACTCAGTTACAGATATTGTTTTAAAATTACCATATATGCTAACGTATAATTATGAGCAATGTCGTGATATATTATATAACTAACATTAAATAAAAATACTGCGCAGCAATTGTGGAAGGGTAGAGTAGATAGAGACTGATGAATCAACATTTTGTTGTAGAAATAATGGCACAGAGGCCATTTGAAAATTAATCACAGCGTCAATTTTCAAGATCTCATTACTGATGCTTACATGAATTAAATTGAAGACACCACTTTTTTCTAACATATAATACTATCAATATTTTATATTTCCAATAAGAGTAACTTCATTGGATACCTGAGCCATTATGTATTTAGTAAATGTATATGTAATAGAAAGATGGTGATTTATTCAATGAGATATTTGCAGAAATAGCAGAAATTTCATTCAACAAATGTTATTGTTAACAAATTAGCATTTTACTAGCTGGCATTTTGAACACAGGTAACGACAGTCACTTGTTTCCACCTGTGAACCTATCAGAATATATTTAAAATACTTAGTTACTTTGTAAAAATACCGAATTTCCGCAGATAATGAAATGCATATACTAATGAAATAATATACTGAATTAGACGAATCGAATTACGTATAACTCATCCCGATCGTTGAACGGGTCGTTTGCTAGGAATATACCAAAAAACGTTCTTGACAAGTCTATAAAATACTTCAGTTCACTTTCATTATTAGATGCGTTGACTTTAATTCTATAAATTATAATGATAAGTTCAAGATTTTACAGAAAGAGTTTATTTGTAATATTAAAGATTTCCTATATAAGGACAAGAAGTATACTTTTACCAATATCTATCCATCTATCTTAATATTCTTCCCACTTGGCCCACTTACTTTAACGAGTCTGAGCAAATCATCAGTACTATCTCTATTTTTATTAATAAAATGAATCTGTGATTCCATATCCAAAGATATAGTAAAAGCTACAAAATTCAGATTATTCAAGTTACATTCTATCACTCATCAAATTTTTTATGAAATTCTATGCTAATTCATGCTCTTTAAAATATTTATAATCTACTGGGACTTCATTAACTTTATGTTTTAATAAATCAATAATCAAAGTATCTATAATTAATATTAAAATCAAATAACAGTGTCAAAATAGTATTAATATTATATTTTATTAATACTATCAATATCTGGTATTTAAATTTTATTAAATATTTCAAATCTGTTATCACCTTGTTCAAATAATTTATTACTAGTTTTGATAATATATTTTGGGATGGATTTTTTTAGAATGATAGCAATTCAGTTGTGAATTTTTATGAGGAACAAAGGGTTATTATTATACAATTAACATGTATACAGGGTGTTCGGCCACTCCTGGGAAAAATTTTAATGGGGGATTCTAGAGGCCAAAATAAGACGAAAATCAAGAATACCAATTTGTTGATCGAGGCTTTGTTAAAAAATTATTAACGTTTAAAGTTCCGCCCATAATGAATTTTTTTCTAGAAAATGCTCAAGATTTCGAGGGTATGCGTAATGACCAAAAATTATTGTAATTGACCCCTGCAACTAAAAATATTTTTTCCAAAACGATTTGGAATTTTTTTTTTCCGTCGAAAAATTTCACACATTCTCGAACTTTTTTCTCGAAAGTGGGTAGAATTCCGGGAGTATGTCTAGTGACCAAAAATTATTGTAATTTACCCCTGCAACTAAAAATATTTTTTCCAGAACGTTTTGAAATTTTTTTTTTTCGTCGAAAAATTTAGGCGCCAAATTAGATTTTCGGTAAGGAATTTTTTTCTCGATAGTGCGTAGGATTTCGAGGGTACGTGTAATGACCAAAAATGATTGTAATTGACCCCCGCAACCGAAAATAATTTTTCCAAAACGATTTGACAAATTTTTTTTTCGTCGAAAAACTTCAACACCTTCTCGAATTTTTTTCTCGAAAGTGGATAAGATTTCGGAGGTATGTGTAATGACCAAAAATGATTGTAATTGACCCCCGCAGCTGAAAATAATTTTTTCAGAACGATTTGAAATTGTTGAATTTAATTGTTAATAACTTTTTAACGAAGCCTCCATCAACAAATTTTTATTCTTGATTTTCGTCTTATTTTGGCCTCTAGAATCCCTCATTAAAATTTTTCCCAGGGGTGGCCGAACACCCTGTATAATTCATTAACTTGCCCATTTAGGGGTAACATGTTATGCATAAATAGAGATTTACATACTTGTATAAATACCCACACTAAAATCATGTAAATATCTAAATCATTTTTAAATCTATGATTTGGAAAATTTTAGGGACTTGGAACTTAATTCATCCTTTATCTTACAGTTTTATCGCCAACCAGTGGCCAACACGTATGCGAAGAAGGCGAAATCATGAGCCAGATGCGGGCATAACCCAGACCTAACCCAGACCTAACCGGTGTTATCCTCTAAAATACTGTCCGAATCCAGGTTTAATGGACTGTTTCTGTGTGATACCACATTACTACGTGATTCAAACCCAAAAAAAACCCAGGATCTGGCCAACAAGTATGCGAAGAAGGCGAAAGTATAAGCCAGATGCGCGCATATCCCAGACCTAACCGGTGTTATCCTCTAAAATATTGATCGAAACCAGGTTTAATTGACTGCTTCAGTGTGGTACCACATTACTACGTGATTCAAACACGAAAAAAACCCAGGATCTGGCCAACAAGTTTGCGAAAAAGGCGAAAGTATAAGGCAGATGCGCGCATATCCCAGACCTAACCCAGACCTAACCGGTGTTATCCTCTAAAATATTGATCGAAACCAGGTTTAATTGACTGCTTCAGTGTGTTACCACATTACTACGTGATTCAAACACGAAAAAAACCCAGGATCTAGCCAACAAGTTTGCGAAAAAGGCAAAGTCATGAGCCAGATGCGGGCATATCCCGGACCTAACCCAGACCTAACCGGTATCATCCTCTGAAATATTGATCGAAACCAGGTTTAATTGACTGCTTCAGTGTATTACCACATTACTACGTGATTCAAACACGAAAAAAACCCAGGATCTGGCCAACAAGTATGCGAAGAAGGCAAAATCATGAGCCAGATGCGCGCATATCCCAGACCTAACCCAGACCTAACCGGTGTTGTCCTCTAAAATATTGATCGAAACCAGGTTTAATTGACTGCTTCAGTGTGTTACCACATTACTACGTGATCCAAACACGAAAAAAACCCAGGATCTGGCCAACAAGTATGCGAAGAAGGCAAAATCATGAGCCAGATGCGGGCATAACCCAGACCTAATCCAGACCTAACCGGTGTTATCCTCTAAAATATTGATCGAAACCAGATTTAATTGACTGCTTCAGTGTGTTACCACATTACTACGTGATCCAAACCCGAAAAAAACCCAGGATCTTGCCAACAAGTTTGCGAAAAAGGCGAAAGTATAAGGCAGATGCGCGCATATCCCAGACCTAACCCAGACCTAACCGGTGTTATCCTCTAAAATATTGATCGAAACCAGGTTTAATTGACTGCTTCAGTGTGTTACCACATTACTACGTGATTCAAACACGAAAAAAACCCAGGATCTGGCCAACAAGTATGCGAAGAAGGCATAATCATGAGCCAGATGCGGGCATAACCCAGACCTAACCCAGACCTAACCGGTGTTATCCTCTAAAATACTGACCGAATCCAGGTTTAATTGACTGTTACTGTGTGGTACCACATTACTACGTGATTCAAACCCGAAAAAAACCCAGGATCTGGCCAACAAGTATGCGAAGAAGGCATAATCATGAGCCAGATGCGGGCATAACCCAGACCTGACCCAGACCTAACCGGTGTTATCCTCTGAAATATTGATCGAAACCAGGTTTAATTGACTGCTTCTTTGTGGGCCCACATTACTGCGTGATTCAAACCGGAACAAACCAACATAGTAGTATACAGGGTGTTCGGCCAGCCCTGAGAAACATTTTAATAGGAGATTCTAGAGGCCAAACTAAGACGAAAATCAAGAATACCAATTTGTTGATGGAGGCTTCGTTAAAAAGTTATTAACAATTAAATTCAAAAATTTCAAATCGTTCCGGAAAAATTATTTTCGGCTGCGGAGGTCAATTACAAGCATTTTCAGTGAATAGACATATATTCGAAATCCTACTCAGTTTCGAGAAAAAAATTCGAGTATGTGTTGATATTTTTCGGCGAAAAAGAAATTTTTCAAAAATTTTTCTAAAAAAATTATTTTCGGTTGCGGGGGTCAATTACAATCATTTTTGGTCATTACACATACCCCCGAAATCCTACGCACTTTCGAGGAAAAAATTCCTTACCGAAAATCTAATCGGGTGCCTATATTTTTCGATGAAAAAAGAAGATTTCAAATCGTTCTGTGAAAAATTATTTTCAGTTGCGAGGGTCGGTGACAATCATTTTTTATGTATAGACATACCCCCGAAATCTTGCGCATTTTCGAGAAAAAAATTCAGTACGAGCGGAACTTTAAACATTAATAACTTTTTAACAGTGCCTCCATCAACAAATTGGTATTCTTGATTTTCGTCTTATTTTTACCTCTAGAATCCCCCATTAAAATTTTTCCCATGGATGGCCGAACACCCTGTATGTAGGGAACCGTGCAGTTGAAAATTATTAAATCGCGCACGAATTTTTGGCCGTACAGCGAATCGTTCGCTGTCCACGAGCTTGCACGAGCGAAGACGGTTACCGCCGAAAAAGCCGTCAACACGCGGCGAGCGTACGGCCGAACAGCTGATGGGTGAATAACCCAGAAAGCGAGAAAAGACAGCACGGAAGAGAGAAAGATTGAAGAAAAGTACGTAGTAGGTGTGACTGTGTTTAACGAAATAAATACGAGTGTGCCGATTAACGAACAAACACGGTTCCTGATAATCCCATACATACATACGTACAGTGTTGTTCCAAGTGGAGTTTGAAAAAGATGCTAATAAAAATGTTGCATAGTCATAACCACCTGGTTCAGTTACTACATTCACCCTGTAAAAACAACACAATAATATTATTTATTATTTTCTTTTCACGTTCTTAACTTTAGTTTTATTTTTAGTTTGAGTTTTACATTTCTCCTTCTCTTCGTCTTGCTTTTCTTTCTCCTTTTCCTTTTCCTTTTCATTTTTCTGTTTTTCTTTCTTTTTTCAATAGCTTTTCTTCTTTTAATTTCTCGGCTTGTTTTTTTCTTTTCTAATCGTTCTTCTTTCATTCTTTGTTTTTCTTTTTCCTGGTTATCAATTGCTTCTATTTTTTCAAGCTGAGCCTATTTTCATGTCTTTGATGTAACTTTGATTGCACACACTCTTTCTATATTTCTTTTCTTTTCTTTTCTTTTCTTTGTTGTTTTTTCAATCTTTTGATAATGTTGATAATGTTTATCCAGAATAGATTCTGAAGAATCTTTGTCTTTACGAGAAAATAAGTAAAGTAACGTTGTAGAATTAATGTAGTTTGATTTCAGTACCATCGGAAACAAAACAATTCCCATTAGAAAAAAGTAAAAGCATCATTGTCATGAAATATTAAAGTTAATTAATGATCAGTATATCATATATTAGTTTCTTCTAGCGAAACGTTGTTAAATTAGTCTTCTACACTGGTATTGGTTTTACTGTTACTATGAACTGCACTGCGTTGAACATCAGCAGTGCTTTCTCTCTGCGAGTTGTGTCTTGTGTTGTGTCTTAGTTGTGTCCCGATTGTATTTTAATATTTTCTATATAGAAAAGAAAATTGTTCCCCTCTCAGATCATCTGGAATATGCTCTTGAATGCTATGTAAAACTACCTATATTGCTGTCATTGATGTCAGTTTCATCTGGCGACATGAATTCTAATTTATTTTCTTCTTTCTGAAATACGTTTTGTCTAGTAAATTGTATTTGAGTTAAACGGTCATAGGCCACCACAAGCTTTAAAAGCATTTCCTTCTTCATGGAATTTATATATGGTATGATATATTGGTGCGAAATTCACCTTCGTAATGGGTTTAGTCTACCTACGTACTTTGTCTATGTTCCTGCACTACCCTTCGCCATGCAACTTTTAATCGTCTAAATATTCCTACATCGCATGGCTGGAAAATATGAGTTGCATTAGGTAATAATATACAAAAAAGTAAAATGAGTTTACTCAAAACAAAAATTATGTAAATTGAAATTTATGCAGGACCTGCGACCATCTAATAATACCAATATAGGAAAGGTGACTCCATTCTCGACCATTTATGGTACATACACACAATATATGTATTAGTGTGGGGATTGAAATGAATTCGGTCAAGGTGTAATTTCATTAATATTGATTTAATATATACAGGGTGTTTGGCCACACCTGGGAAAAATTTTAATGGGAGATTCTAGAAACCAAAATAAGACGAAAATTAAGAATATCAATTTTTCGACTGAGGTTTCGTTAAAAAGTAGTTATTAATAACATTAAATAAAAAAATTTCAAATCGTTCTGAAAAAATTATTTTTGGTCGCGGAGGTCAGTTAGAATCGTACCCCCGAAATCCTACTCAGTTTCGACAAAAAAAATTCAAGTAAAAAAGAATTTCGAATCGTCTTGGAAGAATTAGTTTTCGTTGCAGGGGTCAGTAACAAGCATTTTTTTTTTTTGGTCGACAGCCGGATCGAACGATTTTAATGTTTCAAACAGCAACACAACGCATATTTTAATGGAGAATATGTAGAGATGTTGGAAAAGTTGTTCCTTGACCCCGTAAAGTGAGAAAAATCCCATATAACTGGTCAAATTTTCAAACAGCCCCCGCAACTCCTACTGATATAGTGAATAGTGAATATATTCCAATGAAACGTTTTTTTTTCGCGAGTAGAGCTCATGGGTACCTACACAAAGAGTATTATTAAACAACTATTTTACAAACTGAATAAAAATCAGAAAGGAATTTTTAAGAAAAATCGACAGGCAGTGCCTAAATTTTTCGACGAAAGAAAAAGAAAATTTCAAATCGTTCTGAACAAAATTACTTTCGGTTTCGGGGGTCAATTACAATTATTTTCGGTGAATAGACATACCACATACGAAATCCTGCGCATTTTCGAGAAAAAAATTCGAAAGTAAGAGCGGAACTTTAAACGTCAATAACTTGTTTAGTATCGTATTACCCCATCAACAAATTGGTATTCTTGATTTTCGTTCTACTTTAACCTCTAGAATCTCCCATTACAATTTCTCCCGGGGGATTCTAGAGACCAAAGTAAGACGAAAATCAAGAATACCAATTTGTTAATGGAGGCTTTATTAAAAAGTTATTAACGTTTAAAGTTCCGCCCGTACTGAATTTCTTTCTCGAAAATGCGCATGATTAGGGGGGTATGACGATTCACCCAAAATGGTTGTAAGTAACCCCCGCAACCGAAGATAATTTTTCCAAAACGATTTGAAATTTTTCTTTTCCATCGAACAAATTTCACACATTCTCGAATTTTTATCTCGAAAGTGGGTAAGATTTCGGAGGTATGTGTATTCACCAAAAATGATTGTAATTGACCCCCGCAACCGATAACAATTTTTCCAGAACGATTTGAAATTTTTTAGTTTAATTGTTAATAACTTTTTAACGTAGCCTCTATCAACAAATTGGTATTCTTGATTTTCGTCTGTATTTTCGTATTTTGGCATCTAGAATCCCCCATTAAAATTTTTCCCAGGGGTGGCCGAACACCCTGTACATATGTGTTCCCCGAGCAGGAAAACGACTTTTCGCTAAAATCATGAAAGTAAAAATTCTGTCCAAACGAGGAGTAGGAGTGATTTTCTAAGAGTTTGCTCATGATGCTACACGTAATAGCTACAAATGCACCTCATCGAAAATTTTTATTTAAAAGTATAGATTGAGAAAGTGGCACGTGAGGAACGTACGTAACCTAGATCGATGCACGTGTTTTACTGCACCGGGCACGAACGTACGACGATTTACACACACACACAGCCAATATCGCCGGTTTTTACAAAAGGCAAAGTCTTAAGTAAACATTTAAAGCCTCTGTAAGTTTTATCGCTTTTGCATTCTTGCAACTTAATTTAATTGGTTGTTTTTTGGAAAACAGATAAAACTATAAAAAGAATGAAAAACGGTTTTGACGAGTCCTGTACCTATGTTTAGTTCAGAATTTCGAATTCAGCGGTAAAAGTATGTAAATCTATATTATCCAATACACAGGACATAAAGGTAAGAGGAATGGATATTTTTACCAATATATTCATATTCTTAAATATCTGAATATTCTTCCTACTTGACCGACTTACTTTATAAATATATTTTTTAGGGACACGTGTCGTTCGGTTGAAGGAAACAGGATATCTATACAGTGTATAGGTATTCAAAAACCCTTGGGAAAAATTTTAGACTTTGTTGAAAAGTTATGGAACATTAATTATATTCCTAGCAAACGGCCCGTTCACGGATCGGGGTGAGTTATACATTATTCGATTCGCCTAATTCAGTACATTATTGATATGCATTTCTATGCATCTGTGGAAATTCGTTATTTTTTTATAAACTGTTACTGTTATTGTTAGAAATATGACTTAAAATTCGTTAGTTTCTTTAGTGTTTAGGAGTGTGTGTGTGTGTTTGTGAGAGAAGCACACGTCGAGGAATGTTCTTTTAGTTTTTAAGTTTTCTTTTCACAATGGAAAATAAGTGTGTTTGTTTTGTAACAAGATTCATTATAATAAATAATATAAACAGTATTTTAACATGGTAGCAGAGGTCCGTGGTTTGTTCGTTAACAGTAAAGAAAAGAAATTTAGTTGTGAAAGGAAGATAACCTAAGTTTGAAGCATGGCAAGTGAAAAAAAGGACGATTTCATGTTACAAATATTTTATGGAACTGGAAATTCAGGCTAAATTTATTTTTAGAAATGAAAGACTGTAACGAGGTTATTCTACATGATGAAAGACCGGCTGAAATAAGAGTCGAAGATTGGAATAAAAAAGGAAATTAAAGCAAAAAGTTACATCGTAAACAGTATTTCAAACACTCAGTTAGAATTAATAATATCAGAAACGACTGCGAAAAATATGATTGCAAAGCTTGACGAAATTTATCTAGTTAAAAACAGTGCAGTAAAGCTATTGTGTAAAAGAAGATTGTTAGAATTAAAAATGAAAGAAGGTGAAAATCCAAGTGACTTCTTTAACGAATTTGAAACGCATATAAATAGGCTCAAAAATACTGGTAAGACTGTGAATGAAGAGGATAAATTGAATTATCTGTTATTAACGTTAACTTCTCACGTATTGTTGATATTATTGATGCACTGCCAACGAAGGAGAAAACAGTTGAGTATGTAAAATCTAAATTACTGTTAGAGTATCAAAAGAGAAACGGTAAAAGTTACTACTTTGAGTACAGCAGAAATTACACTCGCACGTTTAGTTCAAATTTAACTAAAAATCCTAGAGGTCATAGGTTTCGACACGTACAACGCAATCAGAACAAGTATCTCAATTCAAAGGATAATCAGCATAGCAGTGCAACGACTACTGAAGCGGTACGTTACAAGTGTAATAAGTCAGGGCACATCCAACGATACTGCCCAGAAAACTTTAATAATTATTACAAAAGGCAACCTTTTCAAACATATACAAAATAGACACGATAGAAAAGTGGCTGGAAATTCGAGTCTAGATGACAGTAGAAATTACAATTCATTCAAGGTTGAAGTAATGAAAAGTAACAAAATAGAAGAAGTAGAAATATTAAATGGCTACTAGATAGTGGTTGCTCAGATCACATAATAAACACAGATGAGTACTTTTATGAATCCAAAAATCTACAAAACCCGGTTGATATTAAAGTTGGTGATGGTTTTAAACTAATATCTGGAAAGATTGGTAATGTAATGATTAACATTAAATCGTTGCTATGTTCATTTTAAAAATTATAAATAATTTATCTAATTGGATCTATTCTACATTGTCAAATGGGAATTTGTAGAAGAATTTGTATGATGCATAAAAATCATTTTCTTAGGCATAGAACTTCCACGAGTCGGTCAGGTGGACAGTATTAAAACCAGGTATGTAGACAGTACATGCAGCAACAGTAAAAAATGTCTCCCCGCCGCTGACAGTGTTTACAATATATAGTAAATTACTATTGCACGCAGTACGTTGGTTTAACTTGTTTTTATTATTAAATTTCATTATCATCTAAGTCTGGTATATTTTGATTTTTTACAGAATCAATCATCATCAAATGAAATTTCTGAAATTTCTTTTAAGAACTGATTAAATAAATCATCCTTTCCTTGCTTGGAAGGTTTATAAAACACGTAATGGCTTAAGTACCCAATGAAATTATCTTTTTTGCTGAAAATAGAAAATATAATATTTATTATTTTGTATTATATGTTAGAAAAACATATTAAAAAACGTGTGGAACTGCAAATACTAACCGACAATATTCAGGCAAAAAGTGTTTACTATGCTTCCACGTAGTTTCTGTTTTATTCGTATGAGCGCCTGTTTCTGGATCTTTAAAATGTAAACTATTTACGGTTTACGGTGAGATGTTTATACCCTTAGTTTTTAAAAGCCATTGCATTATATAAAGATATTTGAAAAGCAAAGAACGTGGTTTTCTAAAAACAAACTCAGTTACAGATATTGTTTTAAAATTACCATATATGCTAACGTATAATTATGAGCAATGTCGTGATATATTATATAACTAACATTAAATAAAAATACTGCGCAGCAATTGTGGAAGGGTAGAGTAGATAGAGACTGATGAATCAACATTTTGTTGTAGAAATAATGGCACAGAGGCCATTTGAAAATTAATCACAGCGTCAATTTTCAAGATCTCATTACTGATGCTTACATGAATTAAATTGAAGACACCACTTTTTTCTAACATATAATACTATCAATATTTTATATTTCCAATAAGAGTAACTTCATTGGATACCTGAGCCATTATGTATTTAGTAAATGTATATGTAATAGAAAGATGGTGATTTATTCAATGAGATATTTGCAGAAATAGCAGAAATTTCATTCAACAAATGTTATTGTTAACAAATTAGCATTTTACTAGCTGGCATTTTGAACACAGGTAACGACAGTCACTTGTTTCCACCTGTGAACCTATCAGAATATATTTAAAATACTTAGTTACTTTGTAAAAATACCGAATTTCCGCAGATAATGAAATGCATATACTAATGAAATAATATACTGAATTAGACGAATCGAATTACGTATAACTCATCCCGATCGTTGAACGGGTCGTTTGCTAGGAATATACCAAAAAACGTTCTTGACAAGTCTATAAAATACTTCAGTTCACTTTCATTATTAGATGCGTTGACTTTAATTCTATAAATTATAATGATAAGTTCAAGATTTTACAGAAAGAGTTTATTTGTAATATTAAAGATTTCCTATATAAGGACAAGAAGTATACTTTTACCAATATCTATCCATCTATCTTAATATTCTTCCCACTTGGCCCACTTACTTTAACGAGTCTGAGCAAATCATCAGTACTATCTCTATTTTTATTAATAAAATGAATCTGTGATTCCATATCCAAAGATATAGTAAAAGCTACAAAATTCAGATTATTCAAGTTACATTCTATCACTCATCAAATTTTTTATGAAATTCTATGCTAATTCATGCTCTTTAAAATATTTATAATCTACTGGGACTTCATTAACTTTATGTTTTAATAAATCAATAATCAAAGTATCTATAATTAATATTAAAATCAAATAACAGTGTCAAAATAGTATTAATATTATATTTTATTAATACTATCAATATCTGGTATTTAAATTTTATTAAATATTTCAAATCTGTTATCACCTTGTTCAAATAATTTATTACTAGTTTTGATAATATATTTTGGGATGGATTTTTTTAGAATGATAGCAATTCAGTTGTGAATTTTTATGAGGAACAAAGGGTTATTATTATACAATTAACATGTATACAGGGTGTTCGGCCACTCCTGGGAAAAATTTTAATGGGGGATTCTAGAGGCCAAAATAAGACGAAAATCAAGAATACCAATTTGTTGATCGAGGCTTTGTTAAAAAATTATTAACGTTTAAAGTTCCGCCCATAATGAATTTTTTTCTAGAAAATGCTCAAGATTTCGAGGGTATGCGTAATGACCAAAAATTATTGTAATTGACCCCTGCAACTAAAAATATTTTTTCCAAAACGATTTGGAATTTTTTTTTTCCGTCGAAAAATTTCACACATTCTCGAACTTTTTTCTCGAAAGTGGGTAGAATTCCGGGAGTATGTCTAGTGACCAAAAATTATTGTAATTTACCCCTGCAACTAAAAATATTTTTTCCAGAACGTTTTGAAATTTTTTTTTTTCGTCGAAAAATTTAGGCGCCAAATTAGATTTTCGGTAAGGAATTTTTTTCTCGATAGTGCGTAGGATTTCGAGGGTACGTGTAATGACCAAAAATGATTGTAATTGACCCCCGCAACCGAAAATAATTTTTCCAAAACGATTTGACAAATTTTTTTTTCGTCGAAAAACTTCAACACCTTCTCGAATTTTTTTCTCGAAAGTGGATAAGATTTCGGAGGTATGTGTAATGACCAAAAATGATTGTAATTGACCCCCGCAGCTGAAAATAATTTTTTCAGAACGATTTGAAATTGTTGAATTTAATTGTTAATAACTTTTTAACGAAGCCTCCATCAACAAATTTTTATTCTTGATTTTCGTCTTATTTTGGCCTCTAGAATCCCTCATTAAAATTTTTCCCAGGGGTGGCCGAACACCCTGTATAATTCATTAACTTGCCCATTTAGGGGTAACATGTTATGCATAAATAGAGATTTACATACTTGTATAAATACCCACACTAAAATCATGTAAATATCTAAATCATTTTTAAATCTATGATTTGGAAAATTTTAGGGACTTGGAACTTAATTCATCCTTTATCTTACAGTTTTATCGCCAACCAGTGGCCAACACGTATGCGAAGAAGGCGAAATCATGAGCCAGATGCGGGCATAACCCAGACCTAACCCAGACCTAACCGGTGTTATCCTCTAAAATACTGTCCGAATCCAGGTTTAATGGACTGTTTCTGTGTGATACCACATTACTACGTGATTCAAACCCAAAAAAAACCCAGGATCTGGCCAACAAGTATGCGAAGAAGGCGAAAGTATAAGCCAGATGCGCGCATATCCCAGACCTAACCGGTGTTATCCTCTAAAATATTGATCGAAACCAGGTTTAATTGACTGCTTCAGTGTGGTACCACATTACTACGTGATTCAAACACGAAAAAAACCCAGGATCTGGCCAACAAGTTTGCGAAAAAGGCGAAAGTATAAGGCAGATGCGCGCATATCCCAGACCTAACCCAGACCTAACCGGTGTTATCCTCTAAAATATTGATCGAAACCAGGTTTAATTGACTGCTTCAGTGTGTTACCACATTACTACGTGATTCAAACACGAAAAAAACCCAGGATCTAGCCAACAAGTTTGCGAAAAAGGCAAAGTCATGAGCCAGATGCGGGCATATCCCGGACCTAACCCAGACCTAACCGGTATCATCCTCTGAAATATTGATCGAAACCAGGTTTAATTGACTGCTTCAGTGTATTACCACATTACTACGTGATTCAAACACGAAAAAAACCCAGGATCTGGCCAACAAGTATGCGAAGAAGGCAAAATCATGAGCCAGATGCGCGCATATCCCAGACCTAACCCAGACCTAACCGGTGTTGTCCTCTAAAATATTGATCGAAACCAGGTTTAATTGACTGCTTCAGTGTGTTACCACATTACTACGTGATCCAAACACGAAAAAAACCCAGGATCTGGCCAACAAGTATGCGAAGAAGGCAAAATCATGAGCCAGATGCGGGCATAACCCAGACCTAATCCAGACCTAACCGGTGTTATCCTCTAAAATATTGATCGAAACCAGATTTAATTGACTGCTTCAGTGTGTTACCACATTACTACGTGATCCAAACCCGAAAAAAACCCAGGATCTTGCCAACAAGTTTGCGAAAAAGGCGAAAGTATAAGGCAGATGCGCGCATATCCCAGACCTAACCCAGACCTAACCGGTGTTATCCTCTAAAATATTGATCGAAACCAGGTTTAATTGACTGCTTCAGTGTGTTACCACATTACTACGTGATTCAAACACGAAAAAAACCCAGGATCTGGCCAACAAGTATGCGAAGAAGGCATAATCATGAGCCAGATGCGGGCATAACCCAGACCTAACCCAGACCTAACCGGTGTTATCCTCTAAAATACTGACCGAATCCAGGTTTAATTGACTGTTACTGTGTGGTACCACATTACTACGTGATTCAAACCCGAAAAAAACCCAGGATCTGGCCAACAAGTATGCGAAGAAGGCATAATCATGAGCCAGATGCGGGCATAACCCAGACCTGACCCAGACCTAACCGGTGTTATCCTCTGAAATATTGATCGAAACCAGGTTTAATTGACTGCTTCTTTGTGGGCCCACATTACTGCGTGATTCAAACCGGAACAAACCAACATAGTAGTATACAGGGTGTTCGGCCAGCCCTGAGAAACATTTTAATAGGAGATTCTAGAGGCCAAACTAAGACGAAAATCAAGAATACCAATTTGTTGATGGAGGCTTCGTTAAAAAGTTATTAACAATTAAATTCAAAAATTTCAAATCGTTCCGGAAAAATTATTTTCGGCTGCGGAGGTCAATTACAAGCATTTTCAGTGAATAGACATATATTCGAAATCCTACTCAGTTTCGAGAAAAAAATTCGAGTATGTGTTGATATTTTTCGGCGAAAAAGAAATTTTTCAAAAATTTTTCTAAAAAAATTATTTTCGGTTGCGGGGGTCAATTACAATCATTTTTGGTCATTACACATACCCCCGAAATCCTACGCACTTTCGAGGAAAAAATTCCTTACCGAAAATCTAATCGGGTGCCTATATTTTTCGATGAAAAAAGAAGATTTCAAATCGTTCTGTGAAAAATTATTTTCAGTTGCGAGGGTCGGTGACAATCATTTTTTATGTATAGACATACCCCCGAAATCTTGCGCATTTTCGAGAAAAAAATTCAGTACGAGCGGAACTTTAAACATTAATAACTTTTTAACAGTGCCTCCATCAACAAATTGGTATTCTTGATTTTCGTCTTATTTTTACCTCTAGAATCCCCCATTAAAATTTTTCCCATGGATGGCCGAACACCCTGTATGTAGGGAACCGTGCAGTTGAAAATTATTAAATCGCGCACGAATTTTTGGCCGTACAGCGAATCGTTCGCTGTCCACGAGCTTGCACGAGCGAAGACGGTTACCGCCGAAAAAGCCGTCAACACGCGGCGAGCGTACGGCCGAACAGCTGATGGGTGAATAACCCAGAAAGCGAGAAAAGACAGCACGGAAGAGAGAAAGATTGAAGAAAAGTACGTAGTAGGTGTGACTGTGTTTAACGAAATAAATACGAGTGTGCCGATTAACGAACAAACACGGTTCCTGATAATCCCATACATACATACGTACAGTGTTGTTCCAAGTGGAGTTTGAAAAAGATGCTAATAAAAATGTTGCATAGTCATAACCACCTGGTTCAGTTACTACATTCACCCTGTAAAAACAACACAATAATATTATTTATTATTTTCTTTTCACGTTCTTAACTTTAGTTTTATTTTTAGTTTGAGTTTTACATTTCTCCTTCTCTTCGTCTTGCTTTTCTTTCTCCTTTTCCTTTTCCTTTTCATTTTTCTGTTTTTCTTTCTTTTTTCAATAGCTTTTCTTCTTTTAATTTCTCGGCTTGTTTTTTTCTTTTCTAATCGTTCTTCTTTCATTCTTTGTTTTTCTTTTTCCTGGTTATCAATTGCTTCTATTTTTTCAAGCTGAGCCTATTTTCATGTCTTTGATGTAACTTTGATTGCACACACTCTTTCTATATTTCTTTTCTTTTCTTTTCTTTTCTTTGTTGTTTTTTCAATCTTTTGATAATGTTGATAATGTTTATCCAGAATAGATTCTGAAGAATCTTTGTCTTTACGAGAAAATAAGTAAAGTAACGTTGTAGAATTAATGTAGTTTGATTTCAGTACCATCGGAAACAAAACAATTCCCATTAGAAAAAAGTAAAAGCATCATTGTCATGAAATATTAAAGTTAATTAATGATCAGTATATCATATATTAGTTTCTTCTAGCGAAACGTTGTTAAATTAGTCTTCTACACTGGTATTGGTTTTACTGTTACTATGAACTGCACTGCGTTGAACATCAGCAGTGCTTTCTCTCTGCGAGTTGTGTCTTGTGTTGTGTCTTAGTTGTGTCCCGATTGTATTTTAATATTTTCTATATAGAAAAGAAAATTGTTCCCCTCTCAGATCATCTGGAATATGCTCTTGAATGCTATGTAAAACTACCTATATTGCTGTCATTGATGTCAGTTTCATCTGGCGACATGAATTCTAATTTATTTTCTTCTTTCTGAAATACGTTTTGTCTAGTAAATTGTATTTGAGTTAAACGGTCATAGGCCACCACAAGCTTTAAAAGCATTTCCTTCTTCATGGAATTTATATATGGTATGATATATTGGTGCGAAATTCACCTTCGTAATGGGTTTAGTCTACCTACGTACTTTGTCTATGTTCCTGCACTACCCTTCGCCATGCAACTTTTAATCGTCTAAATATTCCTACATCGCATGGCTGGAAAATATGAGTTGCATTAGGTAATAATATACAAAAAAGTAAAATGAGTTTACTCAAAACAAAAATTATGTAAATTGAAATTTATGCAGGACCTGCGACCATCTAATAATACCAATATAGGAAAGGTGACTCCATTCTCGACCATTTATGGTACATACACACAATATATGTATTAGTGTGGGGATTGAAATGAATTCGGTCAAGGTGTAATTTCATTAATATTGATTTAATATATACAGGGTGTTTGGCCACACCTGGGAAAAATTTTAATGGGAGATTCTAGAAACCAAAATAAGACGAAAATTAAGAATATCAATTTTTCGACTGAGGTTTCGTTAAAAAGTAGTTATTAATAACATTAAATAAAAAAATTTCAAATCGTTCTGAAAAAATTATTTTTGGTCGCGGAGGTCAGTTAGAATCGTACCCCCGAAATCCTACTCAGTTTCGACAAAAAAAATTCAAGTAAAAAAGAATTTCGAATCGTCTTGGAAGAATTAGTTTTCGTTGCAGGGGTCAGTAACAAGCATTTTTTTTTTTTGGTCGACAGCCGGATCGAACGATTTTAATGTTTCAAACAGCAACACAACGCATATTTTAATGGAGAATATGTAGAGATGTTGGAAAAGTTGTTCCTTGACCCCGTAAAGTGAGAAAAATCCCATATAACTGGTCAAATTTTCAAACAGCCCCCGCAACTCCTACTGATATAGTGAATAGTGAATATATTCCAATGAAACGTTTTTTTTTCGCGAGTAGAGCTCATGGGTACCTACACAAAGAGTATTATTAAACAACTATTTTACAAACTGAATAAAAATCAGAAAGGAATTTTTAAGAAAAATCGACAGGCAGTGCCTAAATTTTTCGACGAAAGAAAAAGAAAATTTCAAATCGTTCTGAACAAAATTACTTTCGGTTTCGGGGGTCAATTACAATTATTTTCGGTGAATAGACATACCACATACGAAATCCTGCGCATTTTCGAGAAAAAAATTCGAAAGTAAGAGCGGAACTTTAAACGTCAATAACTTGTTTAGTATCGTATTACCCCATCAACAAATTGGTATTCTTGATTTTCGTTCTACTTTAACCTCTAGAATCTCCCATTACAATTTCTCCCGGGGGATTCTAGAGACCAAAGTAAGACGAAAATCAAGAATACCAATTTGTTAATGGAGGCTTTATTAAAAAGTTATTAACGTTTAAAGTTCCGCCCGTACTGAATTTCTTTCTCGAAAATGCGCATGATTAGGGGGGTATGACGATTCACCCAAAATGGTTGTAAGTAACCCCCGCAACCGAAGATAATTTTTCCAAAACGATTTGAAATTTTTCTTTTCCATCGAACAAATTTCACACATTCTCGAATTTTTATCTCGAAAGTGGGTAAGATTTCGGAGGTATGTGCATTCACCAAAAATGATTGTAATTGACCCCCGCAACCGATAACAATTTTTCCAGAACGATTTGAAATTTTTTAGTTTAATTGTTAATAACTTTTTAACGTAGCCTCTATCAACAAATTGGTATTCTTGATTTTCGTCTGTATTTTCGTATTTTGGCATCTAGAATCCCCCATTAAAATTTTTCCCAGGGGTGGCCGAACACCCTGTACATATGTGTTCCCCGAGCAGGAAAACGACTTTTCGCTAAAATCATGAAAGTAAAAATTCTGTCCAAACGAGGAGTAGGAGTGATTTTCTAAGAGTTTGCTCATGATGCTACACGTAATAGCTACAAATGCACCTCATCGAAAATTTTTATTTAAAAGTATAGATTGAGAAAGTGGCACGTGAGGAACGTACGTAACCTAGATCGATGCACGTGTTTTACTGCACCGGGCACGAACGTACGACGATTTACACACACACACAGCCAATATCGCCGGTTTTTACAAAAGGCAAAGTCTTAAGTAAACATTTAAAGCCTCTGTAAGTTTTATCGCTTTTGCATTCTTGCAACTTAATTTAATTGGTTGTTTTTTGGAAAACAGATAAAACTATAAAAAGAATGAAAAACGGTTTTGACGAGTCCTGTACCTATGTTTAGTTCAGAATTTCGAATTCAGCGGTAAAAGTATGTAAATCTATATTATCCAATACACAGGACATAAAGGTAAGAGGAATGGATATTTTTACCAATATATTCATATTCTTAAATATCTGAATATTCTTCCTACTTGACCGACTTACTTTATAAATATATTTTTTAGGGACACGTGTCGTTCGGTTGAAGGAAACAGGATATCTATACAGTGTATAGGTATTCAAAAACCCTTGGGAAAAATTTTAGACTTTGTTGAAAAGTTATGGAACATTAATTATATTCCTAGCAAACGGCCCGTTCACGGATCGGGGTGAGTTATACATTATTCGATTCGCCTAATTCAGTACATTATTGATATGCATTTCTATGCATCTGTGGAAATTCGTTATTTTTTTATAAACTGTTACTGTTATTGTTAGAAATATGACTTAAAATTCGTTAGTTTCTTTAGTGTTTAGGAGTGTGTGTGTGTGTTTGTGAGAGAAGCACACGTCGAGGAATGTTCTTTTAGTTTTTAAGTTTTCTTTTCACAATGGAAAATAAGTGTGTTTGTTTTGTAACAAGATTCATTATAATAAATAATATAAACAGTATTTTAACATGGTAGCAGAGGTCCGTGGTTTGTTCGTTAACAGTAAAGAAAAGAAATTTAGTTGTGAAAGGAAGATAACCTAAGTTTGAAGCATGGCAAGTGAAAAAAAGGACGATTTCATGTTACAAATATTTTATGGAACTGGAAATTCAGGCTAAATTTATTTTTAGAAATGAAAGACTGTAACGAGGTTATTCTACATGATGAAAGACCGGCTGAAATAAGAGTCGAAGATTGGAATAAAAAAGGAAATTAAAGCAAAAAGTTACATCGTAAACAGTATTTCAAACACTCAGTTAGAATTAATAATATCAGAAACGACTGCGAAAAATATGATTGCAAAGCTTGACGAAATTTATCTAGTTAAAAACAGTGCAGTAAAGCTATTGTGTAAAAGAAGATTGTTAGAATTAAAAATGAAAGAAGGTGAAAATCCAAGTGACTTCTTTAACGAATTTGAAACGCATATAAATAGGCTCAAAAATACTGGTGAGACTGTGAATGAAGAGGATAAATTGAATTATCTGTTATTAACGTTAACTTCTCACGTATTGTTGATATTATTGATGCACTGCCAACGAAGGAGAAAACAGTCGAGTATGTAAAATCTAAATTACTGTTAGAGTATCAAAAGAGAAACGGTAAAAGTTACTACTTTGAGTACAGCAGAAATTACACTCGCACGTTTAGTTCAAATTTAACTAAAAATCCTAGAGGTCATAGGTTTCGACACGTACAACGCAATCAGAACAAGTATCTCAATTCAAAGGATAATCAGCATAGCAGTGCAACGACTACTGAAGCGGTACGTTACAAGTGTAATAAGTCAGGGCACATCCAACGATACTGCCCAGAAAACTTTAATAATTATTACAAAAGGCAACCTTTTCAAACATATACAAAATAGACACGATAGAAAAGTGGCTGGAAATTCGAGTCTAGATGACAGTAGAAATTACAATTCATTCAAGGTTGAAGTAATGAAAAGTAACAAAATAGAAGAAGTAGAAATATTAAATGGCTACTAGATAGTGGTTGCTCAGATCACATAATAAACACAGATGAGTACTTTTATGAATCCAAAAATCTACAAAACCCGGTTGATATTAAAGTTGGTGATGGTTTTAAACTAATATCTGGAAAGATTGGTAATGTAATGATTAACATTAAATCGTTGCTATGTTCATTTTAAAAATTATAAATAATTTATCTAATTGGATCTATTCTACATTGTCAAATGGGAATTTGTAGAAGAATTTGTATGATGCATAAAAATCATTTTCTTAGGCATAGAACTTCCACGAGTCGGTCAGGTGGACAGTATTAAAACCAGGTATGTAGACAGTACATGCAGCAACAGTAAAAAATGTCTCCCCGCCGCTGACAGTGTTTACAATATATAGTAAATTACTATTGCACGCAGTACGTTGGTTTAACTTGTTTTTATTATTAAATTTCATTATCATCTAAGTCTGGTATATTTTGATTTTTTACAGAATCAATCATCATCAAATGAAATTTCTGAAATTTCTTTTAAGAACTGATTAAATAAATCATCCTTTCCTTGCTTGGAAGGTTTATAAAACACGTAATGGCTTAAGTACCCAATGAAATTATCTTTTTTGCTGAAAATAGAAAATATAATATTTATTATTTTGTATTATATGTTAGAAAAACATATTAAAAAACGTGTGGAACTGCAAATACTAACCGACAATATTCAGGCAAAAAGTGTTTACTATGCTTCCACGTAGTTTCTGTTTTATTCGTATGAGCGCCTGTTTCTGGATCTTTAAAATGTAAACTATTTACGGTTTACGGTGAGATGTTTATACCCTTAGTTTTTAAAAGCCATTGCATTATATAAAGATATTTGAAAAGCAAAGAACGTGGTTTTCTAAAAACAAACTCAGTTACAGATATTGTTTTAAAATTACCATATATGCTAACGTATAATTATGAGCAATGTCGTGATATATTATATAACTAACATTAAATAAAAATACTGCGCAGCAATTGTGGAAGGGTAGAGTAGATAGAGACTGATGAATCAACATTTTGTTGTAGAAATAATGGCACAGAGGCCATTTGAAAATTAATCACAGCGTCAATTTTCAAGATCTCATTACTGATGCTTACATGAATTAAATTGAAGACACCACTTTTTTCTAACATATAATACTATCAATATTTTATATTTCCAATAAGAGTAACTTCATTGGATACCTGAGCCATTATGTATTTAGTAAATGTATATGTAATAGAAAGATGGTGATTTATTCAATGAGATATTTGCAGAAATAGCAGAAATTTCATTCAACAAATGTTATTGTTAACAAATTAGCATTTTACTAGCTGGCATTTTGAACACAGGTAACGACAGTCACTTGTTTCCACCTGTGAACCTATCAGAATATATTTAAAATACTTAGTTACTTTGTAAAAATACCGAATTTCCGCAGATAATGAAATGCATATACTAATGAAATAATATACTGAATTAGACGAATCGAATTACGTATAACTCATCCCGATCGTTGAACGGGTCGTTTGCTAGGAATATACCAAAAAACGTTCTTGACAAGTCTATAAAATACTTCAGTTCACTTTCATTATTAGATGCGTTGACTTTAATTCTATAAATTATAATGATAAGTTCAAGATTTTACAGAAAGAGTTTATTTGTAATATTAAAGATTTCCTATATAAGGACAAGAAGTATACTTTTACCAATATCTATCCATCTATCTTAATATTCTTCCCACTTGGCCCACTTACTTTAACGAGTCTGAGCAAATCATCAGTACTATCTCTATTTTTATTAATAAAATGAATCTGTGATTCCATATCCAAAGATATAGTAAAAGCTACAAAATTCAGATTATTCAAGTTACATTCTATCACTCATCAAATTTTTTATGAAATTCTATGCTAATTCATGCTCTTTAAAATATTTATAATCTACTGGGACTTCATTAACTTTATGTTTTAATAAATCAATAATCAAAGTATCTATAATTAATATTAAAATCAAATAACAGTGTCAAAATAGTATTAATATTATATTTTATTAATACTATCAATATCTGGTATTTAAATTTTATTAAATATTTCAAATCTGTTATCACCTTGTTCAAATAATTTATTACTAGTTTTGATAATATATTTTGGGATGGATTTTTTTAGAATGATAGCAATTCAGTTGTGAATTTTTATGAGGAACAAAGGGTTATTATTATACAATTAACATGTATACAGGGTGTTCGGCCACTCCTGGGAAAAATTTTAATGGGGGATTCTAGAGGCCAAAATAAGACGAAAATCAAGAATACCAATTTGTTGATCGAGGCTTTGTTAAAAAATTATTAACGTTTAAAGTTCCGCCCATAATGAATTTTTTTCTAGAAAATGCTCAAGATTTCGAGGGTATGCGTAATGACCAAAAATTATTGTAATTGACCCCTGCAACTAAAAATATTTTTTCCAAAACGATTTGGAATTTTTTTTTTCCGTCGAAAAATTTCACACATTCTCGAACTTTTTTCTCGAAAGTGGGTAGAATTCCGGGAGTATGTCTAGTGACCAAAAATTATTGTAATTTACCCCTGCAACTAAAAATATTTTTTCCAGAACGTTTTGAAATTTTTTTTTTTCGTCGAAAAATTTAGGCGCCAAATTAGATTTTCGGTAAGGAATTTTTTTCTCGATAGTGCGTAGGATTTCGAGGGTACGTGTAATGACCAAAAATGATTGTAATTGACCCCCGCAACCGAAAATAATTTTTCCAAAACGATTTGACAAATTTTTTTTTCGTCGAAAAACTTCAACACCTTCTCGAATTTTTTTCTCGAAAGTGGATAAGATTTCGGAGGTATGTGTAATGACCAAAAATGATTGTAATTGACCCCCGCAGCTGAAAATAATTTTTTCAGAACGATTTGAAATTGTTGAATTTAATTGTTAATAACTTTTTAACGAAGCCTCCATCAACAAATTTTTATTCTTGATTTTCGTCTTATTTTGGCCTCTAGAATCCCTCATTAAAATTTTTCCCAGGGGTGGCCGAACACCCTGTATAATTCATTAACTTGCCCATTTAGGGGTAACATGTTATGCATAAATAGAGATTTACATACTTGTATAAATACCCACACTAAAATCATGTAAATATCTAAATCATTTTTAAATCTATGATTTGGAAAATTTTAGGGACTTGGAACTTAATTCATCCTTTATCTTACAGTTTTATCGCCAACCAGTGGCCAACACGTATGCGAAGAAGGCGAAATCATGAGCCAGATGCGGGCATAACCCAGACCTAACCCAGACCTAACCGGTGTTATCCTCTAAAATACTGTCCGAATCCAGGTTTAATGGACTGTTTCTGTGTGATACCACATTACTACGTGATTCAAACCCAAAAAAAACCCAGGATCTGGCCAACAAGTATGCGAAGAAGGCGAAAGTATAAGCCAGATGCGCGCATATCCCAGACCTAACCGGTGTTATCCTCTAAAATATTGATCGAAACCAGGTTTAATTGACTGCTTCAGTGTGGTACCACATTACTACGTGATTCAAACACGAAAAAAACCCAGGATCTGGCCAACAAGTTTGCGAAAAAGGCGAAAGTATAAGGCAGATGCGCGCATATCCCAGACCTAACCCAGACCTAACCGGTGTTATCCTCTAAAATATTGATCGAAACCAGGTTTAATTGACTGCTTCAGTGTGTTACCACATTACTACGTGATTCAAACACGAAAAAAACCCAGGATCTAGCCAACAAGTTTGCGAAAAAGGCAAAGTCATGAGCCAGATGCGGGCATATCCCGGACCTAACCCAGACCTAACCGGTATCATCCTCTGAAATATTGATCGAAACCAGGTTTAATTGACTGCTTCAGTGTATTACCACATTACTACGTGATTCAAACACGAAAAAAACCCAGGATCTGGCCAACAAGTATGCGAAGAAGGCAAAATCATGAGCCAGATGCGCGCATATCCCAGACCTAACCCAGACCTAACCGGTGTTGTCCTCTAAAATATTGATCGAAACCAGGTTTAATTGACTGCTTCAGTGTGTTACCACATTACTACGTGATCCAAACACGAAAAAAACCCAGGATCTGGCCAACAAGTATGCGAAGAAGGCAAAATCATGAGCCAGATGCGGGCATAACCCAGACCTAATCCAGACCTAACCGGTGTTATCCTCTAAAATATTGATCGAAACCAGATTTAATTGACTGCTTCAGTGTGTTACCACATTACTACGTGATCCAAACCCGAAAAAAACCCAGGATCTTGCCAACAAGTTTGCGAAAAAGGCGAAAGTATAAGGCAGATGCGCGCATATCCCAGACCTAACCCAGACCTAACCGGTGTTATCCTCTAAAATATTGATCGAAACCAGGTTTAATTGACTGCTTCAGTGTGTTACCACATTACTACGTGATTCAAACACGAAAAAAACCCAGGATCTGGCCAACAAGTATGCGAAGAAGGCATAATCATGAGCCAGATGCGGGCATAACCCAGACCTAACCCAGACCTAACCGGTGTTATCCTCTAAAATACTGACCGAATCCAGGTTTAATTGACTGTTACTGTGTGGTACCACATTACTACGTGATTCAAACCCGAAAAAAACCCAGGATCTGGCCAACAAGTATGCGAAGAAGGCATAATCATGAGCCAGATGCGGGCATAACCCAGACCTGACCCAGACCTAACCGGTGTTATCCTCTAAAATATTGATCGAAATCAGGTTTAATTGACTGCTTCTTTGTGGGCCCACATTACTGCGTGATTCAAACCGGAACAAACCAACATAGTAGTATACAGGGTGTTCGGCCAGCCCTGAGAAACATTTTAATAGGAGATTCTAGAGGCCAAACTAAGACGAAAATCAAGAATACCAATTTGTTGATGGAGGCTTCGTTAAAAAGTTATTAACAATTAAATTCAAAAATTTCAAATCGTTCCGGAAAAATTATTTTCGGCTGCGGAGGTCAATTACAAGCATTTTCAGTGAATAGACATATATTCGAAATCCTACTCAGTTTCGAGAAAAAAATTCGAGTATGTGTTGATATTTTTCGGCGAAAAAGAAATTTTTCAAAAATTTTTCTAAAAAAATTATTTTCGGTTGCGGGGGTCAATTACAATCATTTTTGGTCATTACACATACCCCCGAAATCCTACGCACTTTCGAGGAAAAAATTCCTTACCGAAAATCTAATCGGGTGCCTATATTTTTCGATGAAAAAAGAAGATTTCAAATCGTTCTGTGAAAAATTATTTTCAGTTGCGAGGGTCGGTGACAATCATTTTTTATGTATAGACATACCCCCGAAATCTTGCGCATTTTCGAGAAAAAAATTCAGTACGAGCGGAACTTTAAACATTAATAACTTTTTAACAGTGCCTCCATCAACAAATTGGTATTCTTGATTTTCGTCTTATTTTTACCTCTAGAATCCCCCATTAAAATTTTTCCCATGGATGGCCGAACACCCTGTATGTAGGGAACCGTGCAGTTGAAAATTATTAAATCGCGCACGAATTTTTGGCCGTACAGCGAATCGTTCGCTGTCCACGAGCTTGCACGAGCGAAGACGGTTACCGCCGAAAAAGCCGTCAACACGCGGCGAGCGTACGGCCGAACAGCTGATGGGTGAATAACCCAGAAAGCGAGAAAAGACAGCACGGAAGAGAGAAAGATTGAAGAAAAGTACGTAGTAGGTGTGACTGTGTTTAACGAAATAAATACGAGTGTGCCGATTAACGAACAAACACGGTTCCTGATAATCCCATACATACATACGTACAGTGTTGTTCCAAGTGGAGTTTGAAAAAGATGCTAATAAAAATGTTGCATAGTCATAACCACCTGGTTCAGTTACTACATTCACCCTGTAAAAACAACACAATAATATTATTTATTATTTTCTTTTCACGTTCTTAACTTTAGTTTTATTTTTAGTTTGAGTTTTACATTTCTCCTTCTCTTCGTCTTGCTTTTCTTTCTCCTTTTCCTTTTCCTTTTCATTTTTCTGTTTTTCTTTCTTTTTTCAATAGCTTTTCTTCTTTTAATTTCTCGGCTTGTTTTTTTCTTTTCTAATCGTTCTTCTTTCATTCTTTGTTTTTCTTTTTCCTGGTTATCAATTGCTTCTATTTTTTCAAGCTGAGCCTATTTTCATGTCTTTGATGTAACTTTGATTGCACACACTCTTTCTATATTTCTTTTCTTTTCTTTTCTTTTCTTTTCTTTGTTGTTTTTTCAATCTTTTGATAATGTTGATAATGTTTATCCAGAATAGATTCTGAAGAATCTTTGTCTTTACGAGAAAATAAGTAAAGTAACGTTGTAGAATTAATGTAGTTTGATTTCAGTACCATCGGAAACAAAACAATTCCCATTAGAAAAAAGTAAAAGCATCATTGTCATGAAATATTAAAGTTAATTAATGATCAGTATATCATATATTAGTTTCTTCTAGCGAAACGTTGTTAAATTAGTCTTCTACACTGGTATTGGTTTTACTGTTACTATGAACTGCACTGCGTTGAACATCAGCAGTGCTTTCTCTCTGCGAGTTGTGTCTTGTGTTGTGTTGTGTCTTAGTTGTGTCCCGATTGTATTTTAATATTTTCTATATAGAAAAGAAAATTGTTCCCCTCTCAGATCATCTGGAATATGCTCTTGAATGCTATGTAAAACTACCTATATTGCTGTCATTGATGTCAGTTTCATCTGGCGACATGAATTCTAATTTATTTTCTTCTTTCTGAAATACGTTTTGTCTAGTAAATTGTATTTGAGTTAAACGGTCATAGGCCACCACAAGCTTTAAAAGCATTTCCTTCTTCATGGAATTTATATATGGTATGATATATTGGTGCGAAATTCACCTTCGTAATGGGTTTAGTCTACCTACGTACTTTGTCTATGTTCCTGCACTACCCTTCGCCATGCAACTTTTAATCGTCTAAATATTCCTACATCGCATGGCTGGAAAATATGAGTTGCATTAGGTAATAATATACAAAAAAGTAAAATGAGTTTACTCAAAACAAAAATTATGTAAATTGAAATTTATGCAGGACCTGCGACCATCTAATAATACCAATATAGGAAAGGTGACTCCATTCTCGACCATTTATGGTACATACACACAATATATGTATTAGTGTGGGGATTGAAATGAATTCGGTCAAGGTGTAATTTCATTAATATTGATTTAATATATACAGGGTGTTTGGCCACCCCTGGGAAAAATTTTAATGGGAGATTCTAGAAGCCAAAATAAGACGAAAATTAAGAATATCAATTTTTCGACTGAGGTTTCGTTAAAAAGTAGTTATTAATAACATTAAATAAAAAAATTTCAAATCGTTCTGAAAAAATTATTGTTGGTCGCGGAGGTCAGTTAGAATCGTACCCCCGAAATCCTACTCAGTTTCGACAAAAAAAATTCAAGTAAAAAAGAATTTCGAATCGTCTTGGAAGAATTAGTTTTCGTTGCAGGGGTCAGTTACAAGCATTTTTTTTTTTTGGTCGACAGCCGGATTGAACGATTTTAATGTTTCAAACAGCAACACAACGCATATTTTAATGGAGAATATGTAGAGATGTTGGAAAAGTTGTTCCTTGACCCCGTAAAGTGAGAAAAATCCCATATAACTGGTCAAATTTTCAAACAGCCCCCGCAACTCCTACTGATATAGTGAATAGTGAATATATTCCAATGAAACGTTTTTTTTTCGCGAGTAGAGCTCATGGGTACCTACACAAAGAGTATTATTAAACAACTATTTTACAAACTGAATAAAAATCAGAAAGGAATTTTTAAGAAAAATCGACAGACAGTGCCTAAATTTTTCGACGAAAGAAAAAGAAAATTTCAAATCGTTCTGAAAAAATTACTTTCGGTTTCGGGGGTCAATTACAATTATTTTCGGTGAATAGACATACCACATACGAAATCCTGCGCATTTTCGAGAAAAAAATTCGAAAGTAAGAGCGGAACTTTAAACGTCAATAACTTGTTTAGTATCGTATTACTCCATCAACAAATTGGTATTCTTGATTTTCATCCTACTTTAACCTCTAGAATCTCCCATTACAATTTCTCCCAGGGGATTCTAGAGACCAAAGTAAGACGAAAATCAAGAATACCAATTTGTTAATGGAGGCTTTATTAAAAAGTTATTAACGTTTAAAGTTCCGCCCGTACTGAATTTCTTTCTCGAAAATGCGCATGATTAGGGGGGTATGACGATTCACCCAAAATGGTTGTAAGTAACCCCCGCAACCGATAACAATTTTTCCAAAACGATTTGAAATTTTTCTTTTCCATCGAAAAAATTTCACACATTCTCGAATTTTTATCTCGAAAGTGGGTAAGATTTCGGAGGTATGTGTATTCACCAAAAATGATTGCAATTGACCCCCGCAACCGATAACAATTTTTCCAGAACGATTTGAAATTTTTGAGTTTAATTGTTAATAACTTTTCAACGTAGCCTCTATCAACAAATTGGTATTCTTGATTTTCGTCTGTATTTTCGTATTTTGGCATCTAGAATCCCCCATTAAAATTTTTCCCAGGGGTGGCCGAACACCCTGTACATATGTGTTCCCCGAGCAGGAAAACGACTTTTCGCTAAAATCATGAAAGTAAAAATTCTGTCCAAATGAGGAGTAGGAGTGATTTTCTAAGTAATTTTTATGTAAAAGTATAGATTGAGAAAGTGGCACGTGAGGAACGTACGTAACCTAGATCGATGCACGTGTTTTACTGCACCGGGCACGAACGTACGACGATTTACACACACACAGTCAATATCGCCGGTTTTTACAAAAGGTAAAGTCTTAAGTAAACATTTTGTTTTATAATTTTCTATTAAAGCCTCTGTAAGTTTTATCGCTTTTGCATTCTTGCAACTTAATTTAATTGGTTGTTTTTTGGAAAACAGATAAAACTATAAAAAGAATAAAAAACGGTTTTTACGAGTCCTGTACCTATGTTTAGTTCAGAATTTCGAATTCAGCGGTAAAAGTATGTAAATCTATATTATCCAATACACAGGACATAAAGGTAAGAGGAATGGATATTTTTACCAATATATTCATATTCTTAAATATCTGAATATTCTTCCTACTTGACCGACTTACTTTATAAATATATTTTTTAGGGACACATGTCGTTCGGTTGAAGGAAACAGGATATCTATACAGTGTATAGGTATTCAAAAGCCCTTGGGAAAAATTTTAGACTTTGTTGAAAAGTTATGGAACATTATATTCCTAGCAAACGCTAGGCCCGTTCACGGATCGGGGTGAGTTATACATTATTCGATTCGCCTAATTCAGTACATGTTACTGTTATTGTTAGAAATATGACTTAAAATTCGTTAGTTTCTTTAGTGTTTAGGAGTGTGTGTGTGTTTGTGAGAGAAGCACACGTCGAGGAATGTTTTTTAGTTTTTAAGTTTTCTTTTCACAATGGAAAATAAGTGTGTTTGTTTTGTAACAAGATTCATTATAATAAATAATATAAACAGTATTTTAACATGGTAGCAGAGGTCCGTGGTTTGTTCGTTAACAGTAAAGAAAAGAAATTTAGTTGTGAAAGGAAGATAACCTAAGTTTGAAGCATGGCAAGTGAAAAAAAGGACGATTTCATGTTACAAATATTTTATGGAACTGGAAATTCAGGCTAAATTTATTTTTAGAAATGAAAGACTGTAACGAGGTTATTCTACATGATGAAAGACCGGCTGAAATAAGAGTCGAAGATTGGAATAAAAAAGGAAATTAAAGCAAAAAGTTACATCGTAAACAGTATTTCAAACACTCAGTTAGAATTAATAATATCAGAAACGACTGCGAAAAATATGATTGCAAAGCTTGACGAAATTTATCTAGTTAAAAACAGTGCAGTAAAGCTATTGTGTAAAAGAAGATTGTTAGAATTAAAAATGAAAGAAGGTGAAAATCCAAGTGACTTCTTTAACGAATTTGAAACGCATATAAATAGGCTCAAAAATACTGGTGAGACTGTGAATGAAGAGGATAAATTGAATTATCTGTTATTAACGTTAACTTCTCACGTATTGTTGATATTATTGATGCACTGCCAACGAAGGAGAAAACAGTCGAGTATGTAAAATCTAAATTACTGTTAGAGTATCAAAAGAGAAACGGTAAAAGTTACTACTTTGAGTACAGCAGAAATTACACTCGCACGTTTAGTTCAAATTTAACTAAAAATCCTAGAGGTCATAGGTTTCGACACGTACAACGCAATCAGAACAAGTATCTCAATTCAAAGGATAATCAGCATAGCAGTGCAACGACTACTGAAGCGGTACGTTACAAGTGTAATAAGTCAGGGCACATCCAACGATACTGCCCAGAAAACTTTAATAATTATTACAAAAGGCAACCTTTTCAAACATATACAAAATAGACACGATAGAAAAGTGGCTGGAAATTCGAGTCTAGATGACAGTAGAAATTACAATTCATTCAAGGTTGAAGTAATGAAAAGTAACAAAATAGAAGAAGTAGAAATATTAAATGGCTACTAGATAGTGGTTGCTCAGATCACATAATAAACACAGATGAGTACTTTTATGAATCCAAAAATCTACAAAACCCGGTTGATATTAAAGTTGGTGATGGTTTTAAACTAATATCTGGAAAGATTGGTAATGTAATGATTAACATTAAATCGTTGCTATGTTCATTTTAAAAATTATAAATAATTTATCTAATTGGATCTATTCTACATTGTCAAATGGGAATTTGTAGAAGAATTTGTATGATGCATAAAAATCATTTTCTTAGGCATAGAACTTCCACGAGTCGGTCAGGTGGACAGTATTAAAACCAGGTATGTAGACAGTACATGCAGCAACAGTAAAAAATGTCTCCCCGCCGCTGACAGTGTTTACAATATATAGTAAATTACTATTGCACGCAGTACGTTGGTTTAACTTGTTTTTATTATTAAATTTCATTATCATCTAAGTCTGGTATATTTTGATTTTTTACAGAATCAATCATCATCAAATGAAATTTCTGAAATTTCTTTTAAGAACTGATTAAATAAATCATCCTTTCCTTGCTTGGAAGGTTTATAAAACACGTAATGGCTTAAGTACCCAATGAAATTATCTTTTTTGCTGAAAATAGAAAATATAATATTTATTATTTTGTATTATATGTTAGAAAAACATATTAAAAAACGTGTGGAACTGCAAATACTAACCGACAATATTCAGGCAAAAAGTGTTTACTATGCTTCCACGTAGTTTCTGTTTTATTCGTATGAGCGCCTGTTTCTGGATCTTTAAAATGTAAACTATTTACGGTTTACGGTGAGATGTTTATACCCTTAGTTTTTAAAAGCCATTGCATTATATAAAGATATTTGAAAAGCAAAGAACGTGGTTTTCTAAAAACAAACTCAGTTACAGATATTGTTTTAAAATTACCATATATGCTAACGTATAATTATGAGCAATGTCGTGATATATTATATAACTAACATTAAATAAAAATACTGCGCAGCAATTGTGGAAGGGTAGAGTAGATAGAGACTGATGAATCAACATTTTGTTGTAGAAATAATGGCACAGAGGCCATTTGAAAATTAATCACAGCGTCAATTTTCAAGATCTCATTACTGATGCTTACATGAATTAAATTGAAGACACCACTTTTTTCTAACATATAATACTATCAATATTTTATATTTCCAATAAGAGTAACTTCATTGGATACCTGAGCCATTATGTATTTAGTAAATGTATATGTAATAGAAAGATGGTGATTTATTCAATGAGATATTTGCAGAAATAGCAGAAATTTCATTCAACAAATGTTATTGTTAACAAATTAGCATTTTACTAGCTGGCATTTTGAACACAGGTAACGACAGTCACTTGTTTCCACCTGTGAACCTATCAGAATATATTTAAAATACTTAGTTACTTTGTAAAAATACCGAATTTCCGCAGATAATGAAATGCATATACTAATGAAATAATATACTGAATTAGACGAATCGAATTACGTATAACTCATCCCGATCGTTGAACGGGTCGTTTGCTAGGAATATACCAAAAAACGTTCTTGACAAGTCTATAAAATACTTCAGTTCACTTTCATTATTAGATGCGTTGACTTTAATTCTATAAATTATAATGATAAGTTCAAGATTTTACAGAAAGAGTTTATTTGTAATATTAAAGATTTCCTATATAAGGACAAGAAGTATACTTTTACCAATATCTATCCATCTATCTTAATATTCTTCCCACTTGGCCCACTTACTTTAACGAGTCTGAGCAAATCATCAGTACTATCTCTATTTTTATTAATAAAATGAATCTGTGATTCCATATCCAAAGATATAGTAAAAGCTACAAAATTCAGATTATTCAAGTTACATTCTATCACTCATCAAATTTTTTATGAAATTCTATGCTAATTCATGCTCTTTAAAATATTTATAATCTACTGGGACTTCATTAACTTTATGTTTTAATAAATCAATAATCAAAGTATCTATAATTAATATTAAAATCAAATAACAGTGTCAAAATAGTATTAATATTATATTTTATTAATACTATCAATATCTGGTATTTAAATTTTATTAAATATTTCAAATCTGTTATCACCTTGTTCAAATAATTTATTACTAGTTTTGATAATATATTTTGGGATGGATTTTTTTAGAATGATAGCAATTCAGTTGTGAATTTTTATGAGGAACAAAGGGTTATTATTATACAATTAACATGTATACAGGGTGTTCGGCCACTCCTGGGAAAAATTTTAATGGGGGATTCTAGAGGCCAAAATAAGACGAAAATCAAGAATACCAATTTGTTGATCGAGGCTTTGTTAAAAAATTATTAACGTTTAAAGTTCCGCCCATAATGAATTTTTTTCTAGAAAATGCTCAAGATTTCGAGGGTATGCGTAATGACCAAAAATTATTGTAATTGACCCCTGCAACTAAAAATATTTTTTCCAAAACGATTTGGAATTTTTTTTTTCCGTCGAAAAATTTCACACATTCTCGAATTTTTTTCTCGAAAGTGGGTAGAATTCCGGGAGTATGTCTAGTGACCAAAAATTATTGTAATTTACCCCTGCAACTAAAAATATTTTTTCCAGAACGTTTTGAAATTTTTTTTTTTCGTCGAAAAATTTAGGCGCCAAATTAGATTTTCGGTAAGGAATTTTTTTCTCGATAGTGCGTAGGATTTCGAGGGTACGTGTAATGACCAAAAATGATTGTAATTGACCCCCGCAACCGAAAATAATTTTTCCAAAACGATTTGACAAATTTTTTTTTCGTCGAAAAACTTCAACACCTTCTCGAATTTTTTTCTCGAAAGTGGATAAGATTTCGGAGGTATGTGTAATGACCAAAAATGATTGTAATTGACCCCCGCAGCTGAAAATAATTTTTTCAGAACGATTTGAAATTGTTGAATTTAATTGTTAATAACTTTTTAACGAAGCCTCCATCAACAAATTTTTATTCTTGATTTTCGTCTTATTTTGGCCTCTAGAATCCCTCATTAAAATTTTTCCCAGGGGTGGCCGAACACCCTGTATAATTCATTAACTTGCCCATTTAGGGGTAACATGTTATGCATAAATAGAGATTTACATACTTGTATAAATACCCACACTAAAATCATGTAAATATCTAAATCATTTTTAAATCTATGATTTGGAAAATTTTAGGGACTTGGAACTTAATTCATCCTTTATCTTACAGTTTTATCGCCAACCAGTGGCCAACACGTATGCGAAGAAGGCGAAATCATGAGCCAGATGCGGGCATAACCCAGACCTAACCCAGACCTAACCGGTGTTATCCTCTAAAATACTGTCCGAATCCAGGTTTAATGGACTGTTTCTGTGTGATACCACATTACTACGTGATTCAAACCCAAAAAAAACCCAGGATCTGGCCAACAAGTATGCGAAGAAGGCGAAAGTATAAGCCAGATGCGCGCATATCCCAGACCTAACCGGTGTTATCCTCTAAAATATTGATCGAAACCAGGTTTAATTGACTGCTTCAGTGTGGTACCACATTACTACGTGATTCAAACACGAAAAAAACCCAGGATCTGGCCAACAAGTTTGCGAAAAAGGCGAAAGTATAAGGCAGATGCGCGCATATCCCAGACCTAACCCAGACCTAACCGGTGTTATCCTCTAAAATATTGATCGAAACCAGGTTTAATTGACTGCTTCAGTGTGTTACCACATTACTACGTGATTCAAACACGAAAAAAACCCAGGATCTAGCCAACAAGTTTGCGAAAAAGGCAAAGTCATGAGCCAGATGCGGGCATATCCCGGACCTAACCCAGACCTAACCGGTATCATCCTCTGAAATATTGATCGAAACCAGGTTTAATTGACTGCTTCAGTGTATTACCACATTACTACGTGATTCAAACACGAAAAAAACCCAGGATCTGGCCAACAAGTATGCGAAGAAGGCAAAATCATGAGCCAGATGCGCGCATATCCCAGACCTAACCCAGACCTAACCGGTGTTGTCCTCTAAAATATTGATCGAAACCAGGTTTAATTGACTGCTTCAGTGTGTTACCACATTACTACGTGATCCAAACACGAAAAAAACCCAGGATCTGGCCAACAAGTATGCGAAGAAGGCAAAATCATGAGCCAGATGCGGGCATAACCCAGACCTAATCCAGACCTAACCGGTGTTATCCTCTAAAATATTGATCGAAACCAGATTTAATTGACTGCTTCAGTGTGTTACCACATTACTACGTGATCCAAACCCGAAAAAAACCCAGGATCTTGCCAACAAGTTTGCGAAAAAGGCGAAAGTATAAGGCAGATGCGCGCATATCCCAGACCTAACCCAGACCTAACCGGTGTTATCCTCTAAAATATTGATCGAAACCAGGTTTAATTGACTGCTTCAGTGTGTTACCACATTACTACGTGATTCAAACACGAAAAAAACCCAGGATCTGGCCAACAAGTATGCGAAGAAGGCATAATCATGAGCCAGATGCGGGCATAACCCAGACCTAACCCAGACCTAACCGGTGTTATCCTCTAAAATACTGACCGAATCCAGGTTTAATTGACTGTTACTGTGTGGTACCACATTACTACGTGATTCAAACCCGAAAAAAACCCAGGATCTGGCCAACAAGTATGCGAAGAAGGCATAATCATGAGCCAGATGCGGGCATAACCCAGACCTGACCCAGACCTAACCGGTGTTATCCTCTAAAATATTGATCGAAATCAGGTTTAATTGACTGCTTCTTTGTGGGCCCACATTACTGCGTGATTCAAACCGGAACAAACCAACATAGTAGTATACAGGGTGTTCGGCCAGCCCTGAGAAACATTTTAATAGGAGATTCTAGAGGCCAAACTAAGACGAAAATCAAGAATACCAATTTGTTGATGGAGGCTTCGTTAAAAAGTTATTAACAATTAAATTCAAAAATTTCAAATCGTTCCGGAAAAATTATTTTCGGCTGCGGAGGTCAATTACAAGCATTTTCAGTGAATAGACATATATTCGAAATCCTACTCAGTTTCGAGAAAAAAATTCGAGTATGTGTTGATATTTTTCGGCGAAAAAGAAATTTTTCAAAAATTTTTCTAAAAAAATTATTTTCGGTTGCGGGGGTCAATTACAATCATTTTTGGTCATTACACATACCCCCGAAATCCTACGCACTTTCGAGGAAAAAATTCCTTACCGAAAATCTAATCGGGTGCCTATATTTTTCGATGAAAAAAGAAGATTTCAAATCGTTCTGTGAAAAATTATTTTCAGTTGCGAGGGTCGGTGACAATCATTTTTTATGTATAGACATACCCCCGAAATCTTGCGCATTTTCGAGAAAAAAATTCAGTACGAGCGGAACTTTAAACATTAATAACTTTTTAACAGTGCCTCCATCAACAAATTGGTATTCTTGATTTTCGTCTTATTTTTACCTCTAGAATCCCCCATTAAAATTTTTCCCATGGATGGCCGAACACCCTGTATGTAGGGAACCGTGCAGTTGAAAATTATTAAATCGCGCACGAATTTTTGGCCGTACAGCGAATCGTTCGCTGTCCACGAGCTTGCACGAGCGAAGACGGTTACCGCCGAAAAAGCCGTCAACACGCGGCGAGCGTACGGCCGAACAGCTGATGGGTGAATAACCCAGAAAGCGAGAAAAGACAGCACGGAAGAGAGAAAGATTGAAGAAAAGTACGTAGTAGGTGTGACTGTGTTTAACGAAATAAATACGAGTGTGCCGATTAACGAACAAACACGGTTCCTGATAATCCCATACATACATACGTACAGTGTTGTTCCAAGTGGAGTTTGAAAAAGATGCTAATAAAAATGTTGCATAGTCATAACCACCTGGTTCAGTTACTACATTCACCCTGTAAAAACAACACAATAATATTATTTATTATTTTCTTTTCACGTTCTTAACTTTAGTTTTATTTTTAGTTTGAGTTTTACATTTCTCCTTCTCTTCGTCTTGCTTTTCTTTCTCCTTTTCCTTTTCCTTTTCATTTTTCTGTTTTTCTTTCTTTTTTCAATAGCTTTTCTTCTTTTAATTTCTCGGCTTGTTTTTTTCTTTTCTAATCGTTCTTCTTTCATTCTTTGTTTTTCTTTTTCCTGGTTATCAATTGCTTCTATTTTTTCAAGCTGAGCCTATTTTCATGTCTTTGATGTAACTTTGATTGCACACACTCTTTCTATATTTCTTTTCTTTTCTTTTCTTTTCTTTTCTTTGTTGTTTTTTCAATCTTTTGATAATGTTGATAATGTTTATCCAGAATAGATTCTGAAGAATCTTTGTCTTTACGAGAAAATAAGTAAAGTAACGTTGTAGAATTAATGTAGTTTGATTTCAGTACCATCGGAAACAAAACAATTCCCATTAGAAAAAAGTAAAAGCATCATTGTCATGAAATATTAAAGTTAATTAATGATCAGTATATCATATATTAGTTTCTTCTAGCGAAACGTTGTTAAATTAGTCTTCTACACTGGTATTGGTTTTACTGTTACTATGAACTGCACTGCGTTGAACATCAGCAGTGCTTTCTCTCTGCGAGTTGTGTCTTGTGTTGTGTTGTGTCTTAGTTGTGTCCCGATTGTATTTTAATATTTTCTATATAGAAAAGAAAATTGTTCCCCTCTCAGATCATCTGGAATATGCTCTTGAATGCTATGTAAAACTACCTATATTGCTGTCATTGATGTCAGTTTCATCTGGCGACATGAATTCTAATTTATTTTCTTCTTTCTGAAATACGTTTTGTCTAGTAAATTGTATTTGAGTTAAACGGTCATAGGCCACCACAAGCTTTAAAAGCATTTCCTTCTTCATGGAATTTATATATGGTATGATATATTGGTGCGAAATTCACCTTCGTAATGGGTTTAGTCTACCTACGTACTTTGTCTATGTTCCTGCACTACCCTTCGCCATGCAACTTTTAATCGTCTAAATATTCCTACATCGCATGGCTGGAAAATATGAGTTGCATTAGGTAATAATATACAAAAAAGTAAAATGAGTTTACTCAAAACAAAAATTATGTAAATTGAAATTTATGCAGGACCTGCGACCATCTAATAATACCAATATAGGAAAGGTGACTCCATTCTCGACCATTTATGGTACATACACACAATATATGTATTAGTGTGGGGATTGAAATGAATTCGGTCAAGGTGTAATTTCATTAATATTGATTTAATATATACAGGGTGTTTGGCCACCCCTGGGAAAAATTTTAATGGGAGATTCTAGAAGCCAAAATAAGACGAAAATTAAGAATATCAATTTTTCGACTGAGGTTTCGTTAAAAAGTAGTTATTAATAACATTAAATAAAAAAATTTCAAATCGTTCTGAAAAAATTATTGTTGGTCGCGGAGGTCAGTTAGAATCGTACCCCCGAAATCCTACTCAGTTTCGACAAAAAAAATTCAAGTAAAAAAGAATTTCGAATCGTCTTGGAAGAATTAGTTTTCGTTGCAGGGGTCAGTTACAAGCATTTTTTTTTTTTGGTCGACAGCCGGATTGAACGATTTTAATGTTTCAAACAGCAACACAACGCATATTTTAATGGAGAATATGTAGAGATGTTGGAAAAGTTGTTCCTTGACCCCGTAAAGTGAGAAAAATCCCATATAACTGGTCAAATTTTCAAACAGCCCCCGCAACTCCTACTGATATAGTGAATAGTGAATATATTCCAATGAAACGTTTTTTTTTCGCGAGTAGAGCTCATGGGTACCTACACAAAGAGTATTATTAAACAACTATTTTACAAACTGAATAAAAATCAGAAAGGAATTTTTAAGAAAAATCGACAGACAGTGCCTAAATTTTTCGACGAAAGAAAAAGAAAATTTCAAATCGTTCTGAAAAAATTACTTTCGGTTTCGGGGGTCAATTACAATTATTTTCGGTGAATAGACATACCACATACGAAATCCTGCGCATTTTCGAGAAAAAAATTCGAAAGTAAGAGCGGAACTTTAAACGTCAATAACTTGTTTAGTATCGTATTACTCCATCAACAAATTGGTATTCTTGATTTTCATCCTACTTTAACCTCTAGAATCTCCCATTACAATTTCTCCCAGGGGATTCTAGAGACCAAAGTAAGACGAAAATCAAGAATACCAATTTGTTAATGGAGGCTTTATTAAAAAGTTATTAACGTTTAAAGTTCCGCCCGTACTGAATTTCTTTCTCGAAAATGCGCATGATTAGGGGGGTATGACGATTCACCCAAAATGGTTGTAAGTAACCCCCGCAACCGATAACAATTTTTCCAAAACGATTTGAAATTTTTCTTTTCCATCGAAAAAATTTCACACATTCTCGAATTTTTATCTCGAAAGTGGGTAAGATTTCGGAGGTATGTGTATTCACCAAAAATGATTGCAATTGACCCCCGCAACCGATAACAATTTTTCCAGAACGATTTGAAATTTTTGAGTTTAATTGTTAATAACTTTTCAACGTAGCCTCTATCAACAAATTGGTATTCTTGATTTTCGTCTGTATTTTCGTATTTTGGCATCTAGAATCCCCCATTAAAATTTTTCCCAGGGGTGGCCGAACACCCTGTACATATGTGTTCCCCGAGCAGGAAAACGACTTTTCGCTAAAATCATGAAAGTAAAAATTCTGTCCAAATGAGGAGTAGGAGTGATTTTCTAAGTAATTTTTATGTAAAAGTATAGATTGAGAAAGTGGCACGTGAGGAACGTACGTAACCTAGATCGATGCACGTGTTTTACTGCACCGGGCACGAACGTACGACGATTTACACACACACAGTCAATATCGCCGGTTTTTACAAAAGGTAAAGTCTTAAGTAAACATTTTGTTTTATAATTTTCTATTAAAGCCTCTGTAAGTTTTATCGCTTTTGCATTCTTGCAACTTAATTTAATTGGTTGTTTTTTGGAAAACAGATAAAACTATAAAAAGAATAAAAAACGGTTTTTACGAGTCCTGTACCTATGTTTAGTTCAGAATTTCGAATTCAGCGGTAAAAGTATGTAAATCTATATTATCCAATACACAGGACATAAAGGTAAGAGGAATGGATATTTTTACCAATATATTCATATTCTTAAATATCTGAATATTCTTCCTACTTGACCGACTTACTTTATAAATATATTTTTTAGGGACACATGTCGTTCGGTTGAAGGAAACAGGATATCTATACAGTGTATAGGTATTCAAAAGCCCTTGGGAAAAATTTTAGACTTTGTTGAAAAGTTATGGAACATTATATTCCTAGCAAACGCTAGGCCCGTTCACGGATCGGGGTGAGTTATACATTATTCGATTCGCCTAATTCAGTACATGTTACTGTTATTGTTAGAAATATGACTTAAAATTCGTTAGTTTCTTTAGTGTTTAGGAGTGTGTGTGTGTTTGTGAGAGAAGCACACGTCGAGGAATGTTTTTTAGTTTTTAAGTTTTCTTTTCACAATGGAAAATAAGTGTGTTTGTTTTGTAACAAGATTCATTATAATAAATAATATAAACAGTATTTTAACATGGTAGCAGAGGTCCGTGGTTTGTTCGTTAACAGTAAAGAAAAGAAATTTAGTTGTGAAAGGAAGATAACCTAAGTTTGAAGCATGGCAAGTGAAAAAAAGGACGATTTCATGTTACAAATATTTTATGGAACTGGAAATTCAGGCTAAATTTATTTTTAGAAATGAAAGACTGTAACGAGGTTATTCTACATGATGAAAGACCGGCTGAAATAAGAGTCGAAGATTGGAATAAAAAAGGAAATTAAAGCAAAAAGTTACATCGTAAACAGTATTTCAAACACTCAGTTAGAATTAATAATATCAGAAACGACTGCGAAAAATATGATTGCAAAGCTTGACGAAATTTATCTAGTTAAAAACAGTGCAGTAAAGCTATTGTGTAAAAGAAGATTGTTAGAATTAAAAATGAAAGAAGGTGAAAATCCAAGTGACTTCTTTAACGAATTTGAAACGCATATAAATAGGCTCAAAAATACTGGTGAGACTGTGAATGAAGAGGATAAATTGAATTATCTGTTATTAACGTTAACTTCTCACGTATTGTTGATATTATTGATGCACTGCCAACGAAGGAGAAAACAGTCGAGTATGTAAAATCTAAATTACTGTTAGAGTATCAAAAGAGAAACGGTAAAAGTTACTACTTTGAGTACAGCAGAAATTACACTCGCACGTTTAGTTCAAATTTAACTAAAAATCCTAGAGGTCATAGGTTTCGACACGTACAACGCAATCAGAACAAGTATCTCAATTCAAAGGATAATCAGCATAGCAGTGCAACGACTACTGAAGCGGTACGTTACAAGTGTAATAAGTCAGGGCACATCCAACGATACTGCCCAGAAAACTTTAATAATTATTACAAAAGGCAACCTTTTCAAACATATACAAAATAGACACGATAGAAAAGTGGCTGGAAATTCGAGTCTAGATGACAGTAGAAATTACAATTCATTCAAGGTTGAAGTAATGAAAAGTAACAAAATAGAAGAAGTAGAAATATTAAATGGCTACTAGATAGTGGTTGCTCAGATCACATAATAAACACAGATGAGTACTTTTATGAATCCAAAAATCTACAAAACCCGGTTGATATTAAAGTTGGTGATGGTTTTAAACTAATATCTGGAAAGATTGGTAATGTAATGATTAACATTAAATCGTTGCTATGTTCATTTTAAAAATTATAAATAATTTATCTAATTGGATCTATTCTACATTGTCAAATGGGAATTTGTAGAAGAATTTGTATGATGCATAAAAATCATTTTCTTAGGCATAGAACTTCCACGAGTCGGTCAGGTGGACAGTATTAAAACCAGGTATGTAGACAGTACATGCAGCAACAGTAAAAAATGTCTCCCCGCCGCTGACAGTGTTTACAATATATAGTAAATTACTATTGCACGCAGTACGTTGGTTTAACTTGTTTTTATTATTAAATTTCATTATCATCTAAGTCTGGTATATTTTGATTTTTTACAGAATCAATCATCATCAAATGAAATTTCTGAAATTTCTTTTAAGAACTGATTAAATAAATCATCCTTTCCTTGCTTGGAAGGTTTATAAAACACGTAATGGCTTAAGTACCCAATGAAATTATCTTTTTTGCTGAAAATAGAAAATATAATATTTATTATTTTGTATTATATGTTAGAAAAACATATTAAAAAACGTGTGGAACTGCAAATACTAACCGACAATATTCAGGCAAAAAGTGTTTACTATGCTTCCACGTAGTTTCTGTTTTATTCGTATGAGCGCCTGTTTCTGGATCTTTAAAATGTAAACTATTTACGGTTTACGGTGAGATGTTTATACCCTTAGTTTTTAAAAGCCATTGCATTATATAAAGATATTTGAAAAGCAAAGAACGTGGTTTTCTAAAAACAAACTCAGTTACAGATATTGTTTTAAAATTACCATATATGCTAACGTATAATTATGAGCAATGTCGTGATATATTATATAACTAACATTAAATAAAAATACTGCGCAGCAATTGTGGAAGGGTAGAGTAGATAGAGACTGATGAATCAACATTTTGTTGTAGAAATAATGGCACAGAGGCCATTTGAAAATTAATCACAGCGTCAATTTTCAAGATCTCATTACTGATGCTTACATGAATTAAATTGAAGACACCACTTTTTTCTAACATATAATACTATCAATATTTTATATTTCCAATAAGAGTAACTTCATTGGATACCTGAGCCATTATGTATTTAGTAAATGTATATGTAATAGAAAGATGGTGATTTATTCAATGAGATATTTGCAGAAATAGCAGAAATTTCATTCAACAAATGTTATTGTTAACAAATTAGCATTTTACTAGCTGGCATTTTGAACACAGGTAACGACAGTCACTTGTTTCCACCTGTGAACCTATCAGAATATATTTAAAATACTTAGTTACTTTGTAAAAATACCGAATTTCCGCAGATAATGAAATGCATATACTAATGAAATAATATACTGAATTAGACGAATCGAATTACGTATAACTCATCCCGATCGTTGAACGGGTCGTTTGCTAGGAATATACCAAAAAACGTTCTTGACAAGTCTATAAAATACTTCAGTTCACTTTCATTATTAGATGCGTTGACTTTAATTCTATAAATTATAATGATAAGTTCAAGATTTTACAGAAAGAGTTTATTTGTAATATTAAAGATTTCCTATATAAGGACAAGAAGTATACTTTTACCAATATCTATCCATCTATCTTAATATTCTTCCCACTTGGCCCACTTACTTTAACGAGTCTGAGCAAATCATCAGTACTATCTCTATTTTTATTAATAAAATGAATCTGTGATTCCATATCCAAAGATATAGTAAAAGCTACAAAATTCAGATTATTCAAGTTACATTCTATCACTCATCAAATTTTTTATGAAATTCTATGCTAATTCATGCTCTTTAAAATATTTATAATCTACTGGGACTTCATTAACTTTATGTTTTAATAAATCAATAATCAAAGTATCTATAATTAATATTAAAATCAAATAACAGTGTCAAAATAGTATTAATATTATATTTTATTAATACTATCAATATCTGGTATTTAAATTTTATTAAATATTTCAAATCTGTTATCACCTTGTTCAAATAATTTATTACTAGTTTTGATAATATATTTTGGGATGGATTTTTTTAGAATGATAGCAATTCAGTTGTGAATTTTTATGAGGAACAAAGGGTTATTATTATACAATTAACATGTATACAGGGTGTTCGGCCACTCCTGGGAAAAATTTTAATGGGGGATTCTAGAGGCCAAAATAAGACGAAAATCAAGAATACCAATTTGTTGATCGAGGCTTTGTTAAAAAATTATTAACGTTTAAAGTTCCGCCCATAATGAATTTTTTTCTAGAAAATGCTCAAGATTTCGAGGGTATGCGTAATGACCAAAAATTATTGTAATTGACCCCTGCAACTAAAAATATTTTTTCCAAAACGATTTGGAATTTTTTTTTTCCGTCGAAAAATTTCACACATTCTCGAATTTTTTTCTCGAAAGTGGGTAGAATTCCGGGAGTATGTCTAGTGACCAAAAATTATTGTAATTTACCCCTGCAACTAAAAATATTTTTTCCAGAACGTTTTGAAATTTTTTTTTTTCGTCGAAAAATTTAGGCGCCAAATTAGATTTTCGGTAAGGAATTTTTTTCTCGATAGTGCGTAGGATTTCGAGGGTACGTGTAATGACCAAAAATGATTGTAATTGACCCCCGCAACCGAAAATAATTTTTCCAAAACGATTTGACAAATTTTTTTTTCGTCGAAAAACTTCAACACCTTCTCGAATTTTTTTCTCGAAAGTGGATAAGATTTCGGAGGTATGTGTAATGACCAAAAATGATTGTAATTGACCCCCGCAGCTGAAAATAATTTTTTCAGAACGATTTGAAATTGTTGAATTTAATTGTTAATAACTTTTTAACGAAGCCTCCATCAACAAATTTTTATTCTTGATTTTCGTCTTATTTTGGCCTCTAGAATCCCTCATTAAAATTTTTCCCAGGGGTGGCCGAACACCCTGTATAATTCATTAACTTGCCCATTTAGGGGTAACATGTTATGCATAAATAGAGATTTACATACTTGTATAAATACCCACACTAAAATCATGTAAATATCTAAATCATTTTTAAATCTATGATTTGGAAAATTTTAGGGACTTGGAACTTAATTCATCCTTTATCTTACAGTTTTATCGCCAACCAGTGGCCAACACGTATGCGAAGAAGGCGAAATCATGAGCCAGATGCGGGCATAACCCAGACCTAACCCAGACCTAACCGGTGTTATCCTCTAAAATACTGTCCGAATCCAGGTTTAATGGACTGTTTCTGTGTGATACCACATTACTACGTGATTCAAACCCAAAAAAAACCCAGGATCTGGCCAACAAGTATGCGAAGAAGGCGAAAGTATAAGCCAGATGCGCGCATATCCCAGACCTAACCGGTGTTATCCTCTAAAATATTGATCGAAACCAGGTTTAATTGACTGCTTCAGTGTGGTACCACATTACTACGTGATTCAAACACGAAAAAAACCCAGGATCTGGCCAACAAGTTTGCGAAAAAGGCGAAAGTATAAGGCAGATGCGCGCATATCCCAGACCTAACCCAGACCTAACCGGTGTTATCCTCTAAAATATTGATCGAAACCAGGTTTAATTGACTGCTTCAGTGTGTTACCACATTACTACGTGATTCAAACACGAAAAAAACCCAGGATCTAGCCAACAAGTTTGCGAAAAAGGCAAAGTCATGAGCCAGATGCGGGCATATCCCGGACCTAACCCAGACCTAACCGGTATCATCCTCTGAAATATTGATCGAAACCAGGTTTAATTGACTGCTTCAGTGTATTACCACATTACTACGTGATTCAAACACGAAAAAAACCCAGGATCTGGCCAACAAGTATGCGAAGAAGGCAAAATCATGAGCCAGATGCGCGCATATCCCAGACCTAACCCAGACCTAACCGGTGTTGTCCTCTAAAATATTGATCGAAACCAGGTTTAATTGACTGCTTCAGTGTGTTACCACATTACTACGTGATCCAAACACGAAAAAAACCCAGGATCTGGCCAACAAGTATGCGAAGAAGGCAAAATCATGAGCCAGATGCGGGCATAACCCAGACCTAATCCAGACCTAACCGGTGTTATCCTCTAAAATATTGATCGAAACCAGATTTAATTGACTGCTTCAGTGTGTTACCACATTACTACGTGATCCAAACCCGAAAAAAACCCAGGATCTTGCCAACAAGTTTGCGAAAAAGGCGAAAGTATAAGGCAGATGCGCGCATATCCCAGACCTAACCCAGACCTAACCGGTGTTATCCTCTAAAATATTGATCGAAACCAGGTTTAATTGACTGCTTCAGTGTGTTACCACATTACTACGTGATTCAAACACGAAAAAAACCCAGGATCTGGCCAACAAGTATGCGAAGAAGGCATAATCATGAGCCAGATGCGGGCATAACCCAGACCTAACCCAGACCTAACCGGTGTTATCCTCTAAAATACTGACCGAATCCAGGTTTAATTGACTGTTACTGTGTGGTACCACATTACTACGTGATTCAAACCCGAAAAAAACCCAGGATCTGGCCAACAAGTATGCGAAGAAGGCATAATCATGAGCCAGATGCGGGCATAACCCAGACCTGACCCAGACCTAACCGGTGTTATCCTCTAAAATATTGATCGAAATCAGGTTTAATTGACTGCTTCTTTGTGGGCCCACATTACTGCGTGATTCAAACCGGAACAAACCAACATAGTAGTATACAGGGTGTTCGGCCAGCCCTGAGAAACATTTTAATAGGAGATTCTAGAGGCCAAACTAAGACGAAAATCAAGAATACCAATTTGTTGATGGAGGCTTCGTTAAAAAGTTATTAACAATTAAATTCAAAAATTTCAAATCGTTCCGGAAAAATTATTTTCGGCTGCGGAGGTCAATTACAAGCATTTTCAGTGAATAGACATATATTCGAAATCCTACTCAGTTTCGAGAAAAAAATTCGAGTATGTGTTGATATTTTTCGGCGAAAAAGAAATTTTTCAAAAATTTTTCTAAAAAAATTATTTTCGGTTGCGGGGGTCAATTACAATCATTTTTGGTCATTACACATACCCCCGAAATCCTACGCACTTTCGAGGAAAAAATTCCTTACCGAAAATCTAATCGGGTGCCTATATTTTTCGATGAAAAAAGAAGATTTCAAATCGTTCTGTGAAAAATTATTTTCAGTTGCGAGGGTCGGTGACAATCATTTTTTATGTATAGACATACCCCCGAAATCTTGCGCATTTTCGAGAAAAAAATTCAGTACGAGCGGAACTTTAAACATTAATAACTTTTTAACAGTGCCTCCATCAACAAATTGGTATTCTTGATTTTCGTCTTATTTTTACCTCTAGAATCCCCCATTAAAATTTTTCCCATGGATGGCCGAACACCCTGTATGTAGGGAACCGTGCAGTTGAAAATTATTAAATCGCGCACGAATTTTTGGCCGTACAGCGAATCGTTCGCTGTCCACGAGCTTGCACGAGCGAAGACGGTTACCGCCGAAAAAGCCGTCAACACGCGGCGAGCGTACGGCCGAACAGCTGATGGGTGAATAACCCAGAAAGCGAGAAAAGACAGCACGGAAGAGAGAAAGATTGAAGAAAAGTACGTAGTAGGTGTGACTGTGTTTAACGAAATAAATACGAGTGTGCCGATTAACGAACAAACACGGTTCCTGATAATCCCATACATACATACGTACAGTGTTGTTCCAAGTGGAGTTTGAAAAAGATGCTAATAAAAATGTTGCATAGTCATAACCACCTGGTTCAGTTACTACATTCACCCTGTAAAAACAACACAATAATATTATTTATTATTTTCTTTTCACGTTCTTAACTTTAGTTTTATTTTTAGTTTGAGTTTTACATTTCTCCTTCTCTTCGTCTTGCTTTTCTTTCTCCTTTTCCTTTTCCTTTTCATTTTTCTGTTTTTCTTTCTTTTTTCAATAGCTTTTCTTCTTTTAATTTCTCGGCTTGTTTTTTTCTTTTCTAATCGTTCTTCTTTCATTCTTTGTTTTTCTTTTTCCTGGTTATCAATTGCTTCTATTTTTTCAAGCTGAGCCTATTTTCATGTCTTTGATGTAACTTTGATTGCACACACTCTTTCTATATTTCTTTTCTTTTCTTTTCTTTTCTTTTCTTTGTTGTTTTTTCAATCTTTTGATAATGTTGATAATGTTTATCCAGAATAGATTCTGAAGAATCTTTGTCTTTACGAGAAAATAAGTAAAGTAACGTTGTAGAATTAATGTAGTTTGATTTCAGTACCATCGGAAACAAAACAATTCCCATTAGAAAAAAGTAAAAGCATCATTGTCATGAAATATTAAAGTTAATTAATGATCAGTATATCATATATTAGTTTCTTCTAGCGAAACGTTGTTAAATTAGTCTTCTACACTGGTATTGGTTTTACTGTTACTATGAACTGCACTGCGTTGAACATCAGCAGTGCTTTCTCTCTGCGAGTTGTGTCTTGTGTTGTGTTGTGTCTTAGTTGTGTCCCGATTGTATTTTAATATTTTCTATATAGAAAAGAAAATTGTTCCCCTCTCAGATCATCTGGAATATGCTCTTGAATGCTATGTAAAACTACCTATATTGCTGTCATTGATGTCAGTTTCATCTGGCGACATGAATTCTAATTTATTTTCTTCTTTCTGAAATACGTTTTGTCTAGTAAATTGTATTTGAGTTAAACGGTCATAGGCCACCACAAGCTTTAAAAGCATTTCCTTCTTCATGGAATTTATATATGGTATGATATATTGGTGCGAAATTCACCTTCGTAATGGGTTTAGTCTACCTACGTACTTTGTCTATGTTCCTGCACTACCCTTCGCCATGCAACTTTTAATCGTCTAAATATTCCTACATCGCATGGCTGGAAAATATGAGTTGCATTAGGTAATAATATACAAAAAAGTAAAATGAGTTTACTCAAAACAAAAATTATGTAAATTGAAATTTATGCAGGACCTGCGACCATCTAATAATACCAATATAGGAAAGGTGACTCCATTCTCGACCATTTATGGTACATACACACAATATATGTATTAGTGTGGGGATTGAAATGAATTCGGTCAAGGTGTAATTTCATTAATATTGATTTAATATATACAGGGTGTTTGGCCACCCCTGGGAAAAATTTTAATGGGAGATTCTAGAAGCCAAAATAAGACGAAAATTAAGAATATCAATTTTTCGACTGAGGTTTCGTTAAAAAGTAGTTATTAATAACATTAAATAAAAAAATTTCAAATCGTTCTGAAAAAATTATTGTTGGTCGCGGAGGTCAGTTAGAATCGTACCCCCGAAATCCTACTCAGTTTCGACAAAAAAAATTCAAGTAAAAAAGAATTTCGAATCGTCTTGGAAGAATTAGTTTTCGTTGCAGGGGTCAGTTACAAGCATTTTTTTTTTTTGGTCGACAGCCGGATTGAACGATTTTAATGTTTCAAACAGCAACACAACGCATATTTTAATGGAGAATATGTAGAGATGTTGGAAAAGTTGTTCCTTGACCCCGTAAAGTGAGAAAAATCCCATATAACTGGTCAAATTTTCAAACAGCCCCCGCAACTCCTACTGATATAGTGAATAGTGAATATATTCCAATGAAACGTTTTTTTTTCGCGAGTAGAGCTCATGGGTACCTACACAAAGAGTATTATTAAACAACTATTTTACAAACTGAATAAAAATCAGAAAGGAATTTTTAAGAAAAATCGACAGACAGTGCCTAAATTTTTCGACGAAAGAAAAAGAAAATTTCAAATCGTTCTGAAAAAATTACTTTCGGTTTCGGGGGTCAATTACAATTATTTTCGGTGAATAGACATACCACATACGAAATCCTGCGCATTTTCGAGAAAAAAATTCGAAAGTAAGAGCGGAACTTTAAACGTCAATAACTTGTTTAGTATCGTATTACTCCATCAACAAATTGGTATTCTTGATTTTCATCCTACTTTAACCTCTAGAATCTCCCATTACAATTTCTCCCAGGGGATTCTAGAGACCAAAGTAAGACGAAAATCAAGAATACCAATTTGTTAATGGAGGCTTTATTAAAAAGTTATTAACGTTTAAAGTTCCGCCCGTACTGAATTTCTTTCTCGAAAATGCGCATGATTAGGGGGGTATGACGATTCACCCAAAATGGTTGTAAGTAACCCCCGCAACCGATAACAATTTTTCCAAAACGATTTGAAATTTTTCTTTTCCATCGAAAAAATTTCACACATTCTCGAATTTTTATCTCGAAAGTGGGTAAGATTTCGGAGGTATGTGTATTCACCAAAAATGATTGCAATTGACCCCCGCAACCGATAACAATTTTTCCAGAACGATTTGAAATTTTTGAGTTTAATTGTTAATAACTTTTCAACGTAGCCTCTATCAACAAATTGGTATTCTTGATTTTCGTCTGTATTTTCGTATTTTGGCATCTAGAATCCCCCATTAAAATTTTTCCCAGGGGTGGCCGAACACCCTGTACATATGTGTTCCCCGAGCAGGAAAACGACTTTTCGCTAAAATCATGAAAGTAAAAATTCTGTCCAAATGAGGAGTAGGAGTGATTTTCTAAGTAATTTTTATGTAAAAGTATAGATTGAGAAAGTGGCACGTGAGGAACGTACGTAACCTAGATCGATGCACGTGTTTTACTGCACCGGGCACGAACGTACGACGATTTACACACACACAGTCAATATCGCCGGTTTTTACAAAAGGTAAAGTCTTAAGTAAACATTTTGTTTTATAATTTTCTATTAAAGCCTCTGTAAGTTTTATCGCTTTTGCATTCTTGCAACTTAATTTAATTGGTTGTTTTTTGGAAAACAGATAAAACTATAAAAAGAATAAAAAACGGTTTTTACGAGTCCTGTACCTATGTTTAGTTCAGAATTTCGAATTCAGCGGTAAAAGTATGTAAATCTATATTATCCAATACACAGGACATAAAGGTAAGAGGAATGGATATTTTTACCAATATATTCATATTCTTAAATATCTGAATATTCTTCCTACTTGACCGACTTACTTTATAAATATATTTTTTAGGGACACATGTCGTTCGGTTGAAGGAAACAGGATATCTATACAGTGTATAGGTATTCAAAAGCCCTTGGGAAAAATTTTAGACTTTGTTGAAAAGTTATGGAACATTATATTCCTAGCAAACGCTAGGCCCGTTCACGGATCGGGGTGAGTTATACATTATTCGATTCGCCTAATTCAGTACATGTTACTGTTATTGTTAGAAATATGACTTAAAATTCGTTAGTTTCTTTAGTGTTTAGGAGTGTGTGTGTGTTTGTGAGAGAAGCACACGTCGAGGAATGTTTTTTAGTTTTTAAGTTTTCTTTTCACAATGGAAAATAAGTGTGTTTGTTTTGTAACAAGATTCATTATAATAAATAATATAAACAGTATTTTAACATGGTAGCAGAGGTCCGTGGTTTGTTCGTTAACAGTAAAGAAAAGAAATTTAGTTGTGAAAGGAAGATAACCTAAGTTTGAAGCATGGCAAGTGAAAAAAAGGACGATTTCATGTTACAAATATTTTATGGAACTGGAAATTCAGGCTAAATTTATTTTTAGAAATGAAAGACTGTAACGAGGTTATTCTACATGATGAAAGACCGGCTGAAATAAGAGTCGAAGATTGGAATAAAAAAGGAAATTAAAGCAAAAAGTTACATCGTAAACAGTATTTCAAACACTCAGTTAGAATTAATAATATCAGAAACGACTGCGAAAAATATGATTGCAAAGCTTGACGAAATTTATCTAGTTAAAAACAGTGCAGTAAAGCTATTGTGTAAAAGAAGATTGTTAGAATTAAAAATGAAAGAAGGTGAAAATCCAAGTGACTTCTTTAACGAATTTGAAACGCATATAAATAGGCTCAAAAATACTGGTGAGACTGTGAATGAAGAGGATAAATTGAATTATCTGTTATTAACGTTAACTTCTCACGTATTGTTGATATTATTGATGCACTGCCAACGAAGGAGAAAACAGTCGAGTATGTAAAATCTAAATTACTGTTAGAGTATCAAAAGAGAAACGGTAAAAGTTACTACTTTGAGTACAGCAGAAATTACACTCGCACGTTTAGTTCAAATTTAACTAAAAATCCTAGAGGTCATAGGTTTCGACACGTACAACGCAATCAGAACAAGTATCTCAATTCAAAGGATAATCAGCATAGCAGTGCAACGACTACTGAAGCGGTACGTTACAAGTGTAATAAGTCAGGGCACATCCAACGATACTGCCCAGAAAACTTTAATAATTATTACAAAAGGCAACCTTTTCAAACATATACAAAATAGACACGATAGAAAAGTGGCTGGAAATTCGAGTCTAGATGACAGTAGAAATTACAATTCATTCAAGGTTGAAGTAATGAAAAGTAACAAAATAGAAGAAGTAGAAATATTAAATGGCTACTAGATAGTGGTTGCTCAGATCACATAATAAACACAGATGAGTACTTTTATGAATCCAAAAATCTACAAAACCCGGTTGATATTAAAGTTGGTGATGGTTTTAAACTAATATCTGGAAAGATTGGTAATGTAATGATTAACATTAAATCGTTGCTATGTTCATTTTAAAAATTATAAATAATTTATCTAATTGGATCTATTCTACATTGTCAAATGGGAATTTGTAGAAGAATTTGTATGATGCATAAAAATCATTTTCTTAGGCATAGAACTTCCACGAGTCGGTCAGGTGGACAGTATTAAAACCAGGTATGTAGACAGTACATGCAGCAACAGTAAAAAATGTCTCCCCGCCGCTGACAGTGTTTACAATATATAGTAAATTACTATTGCACGCAGTACGTTGGTTTAACTTGTTTTTATTATTAAATTTCATTATCATCTAAGTCTGGTATATTTTGATTTTTTACAGAATCAATCATCATCAAATGAAATTTCTGAAATTTCTTTTAAGAACTGATTAAATAAATCATCCTTTCCTTGCTTGGAAGGTTTATAAAACACGTAATGGCTTAAGTACCCAATGAAATTATCTTTTTTGCTGAAAATAGAAAATATAATATTTATTATTTTGTATTATATGTTAGAAAAACATATTAAAAAACGTGTGGAACTGCAAATACTAACCGACAATATTCAGGCAAAAAGTGTTTACTATGCTTCCACGTAGTTTCTGTTTTATTCGTATGAGCGCCTGTTTCTGGATCTTTAAAATGTAAACTATTTACGGTTTACGGTGAGATGTTTATACCCTTAGTTTTTAAAAGCCATTGCATTATATAAAGATATTTGAAAAGCAAAGAACGTGGTTTTCTAAAAACAAACTCAGTTACAGATATTGTTTTAAAATTACCATATATGCTAACGTATAATTATGAGCAATGTCGTGATATATTATATAACTAACATTAAATAAAAATACTGCGCAGCAATTGTGGAAGGGTAGAGTAGATAGAGACTGATGAATCAACATTTTGTTGTAGAAATAATGGCACAGAGGCCATTTGAAAATTAATCACAGCGTCAATTTTCAAGATCTCATTACTGATGCTTACATGAATTAAATTGAAGACACCACTTTTTTCTAACATATAATACTATCAATATTTTATATTTCCAATAAGAGTAACTTCATTGGATACCTGAGCCATTATGTATTTAGTAAATGTATATGTAATAGAAAGATGGTGATTTATTCAATGAGATATTTGCAGAAATAGCAGAAATTTCATTCAACAAATGTTATTGTTAACAAATTAGCATTTTACTAGCTGGCATTTTGAACACAGGTAACGACAGTCACTTGTTTCCACCTGTGAACCTATCAGAATATATTTAAAATACTTAGTTACTTTGTAAAAATACCGAATTTCCGCAGATAATGAAATGCATATACTAATGAAATAATATACTGAATTAGACGAATCGAATTACGTATAACTCATCCCGATCGTTGAACGGGTCGTTTGCTAGGAATATACCAAAAAACGTTCTTGACAAGTCTATAAAATACTTCAGTTCACTTTCATTATTAGATGCGTTGACTTTAATTCTATAAATTATAATGATAAGTTCAAGATTTTACAGAAAGAGTTTATTTGTAATATTAAAGATTTCCTATATAAGGACAAGAAGTATACTTTTACCAATATCTATCCATCTATCTTAATATTCTTCCCACTTGGCCCACTTACTTTAACGAGTCTGAGCAAATCATCAGTACTATCTCTATTTTTATTAATAAAATGAATCTGTGATTCCATATCCAAAGATATAGTAAAAGCTACAAAATTTAGATTATTCAAGTTACATTCTATCACTCATCAAATTTTTTATGAAATTCTATGCTAATTCATGCTCTTTAAAATATTTATAATCTACTGGGACTTCATTAACTTTATGTTTTAATAAATCAATAATCAAAGTATCTATAATTAATATTAAAATCAAATAACAGTGTCAAAATAGTATTAATATTATATTTTATTAATACTATCAATATCTGGTATTTAAATTTTATTAAATATTTCAAATCTGTTATCACCTTGTTCAAATAATTTATTACTAGTTTTGATAATATATTTTGGGATGGATTTTTTTAGAATGATAGCAATTCAGTTGTGAATTTTTATGAGGAACAAAGGGTTATTATTATACAATTAACATGTATACAGGGTGTTCGGCCACTCCTGGGAAAAATTTTAATGGGGGATTCTAGAGGCCAAAATAAGACGAAAATCAAGAATACCAATTTGTTGATCGAGGCTTTGTTAAAAAATTATTAACGTTTAAAGTTCCGCCCATAATGAATTTTTTTCTAGAAAATGCTCAAGATTTCGAGGGTATGCGTAATGACCAAAAATTATTGTAATTGACCCCTGCAACTAAAAATATTTTTTCCAAAACGATTTGGAATTTTTTTTTTCCGTCGAAAAATTTCACACATTCTCGAATTTTTTTCTCGAAAGTGGGTAGAATTCCGGGAGTATGTCTAGTGACCAAAAATTATTGTAATTTACCCCTGCAACTAAAAATATTTTTTCCAGAACGTTTTGAAATTTTTTTTTTTCGTCGAAAAATTTAGGCGCCAAATTAGATTTTCGGTAAGGAATTTTTTTCTCGATAGTGCGTAGGATTTCGAGGGTACGTGTAATGACCAAAAATGATTGTAATTGACCCCCGCAACCGAAAATAATTTTTCCAAAACGATTTGACAAATTTTTTTTTCGTCGAAAAACTTCAACACCTTCTCGAATTTTTTTCTCGAAAGTGGATAAGATTTCGGAGGTATGTGTAATGACCAAAAATGATTGTAATTGACCCCCGCAGCTGAAAATAATTTTTTCAGAACGATTTGAAATTGTTGAATTTAATTGTTAATAACTTTTTAACGAAGCCTCCATCAACAAATTTTTATTCTTGATTTTCGTCTTATTTTGGCCTCTAGAATCCCTCATTAAAATTTTTCCCAGGGGTGGCCGAACACCCTGTATAATTCATTAACTTGCCCATTTAGGGGTAACATGTTATGCATAAATAGAGATTTACATACTTGTATAAATACCCACACTAAAATCATGTAAATATCTAAATCATTTTTAAATCTATGATTTGGAAAATTTTAGGGACTTGGAACTTAATTCATCCTTTATCTTACAGTTTTATCGCCAACCAGTGGCCAACACGTATGCGAAGAAGGCGAAATCATGAGCCAGATGCGGGCATAACCCAGACCTAACCCAGACCTAACCGGTGTTATCCTCTAAAATACTGTCCGAATCCAGGTTTAATGGACTGTTTCTGTGTGATACCACATTACTACGTGATTCAAACCCAAAAAAAACCCAGGATCTGGCCAACAAGTATGCGAAGAAGGCGAAAGTATAAGCCAGATGCGCGCATATCCCAGACCTAACCGGTGTTATCCTCTAAAATATTGATCGAAACCAGGTTTAATTGACTGCTTCAGTGTGGTACCACATTACTACGTGATTCAAACACGAAAAAAACCCAGGATCTGGCCAACAAGTTTGCGAAAAAGGCGAAAGTATAAGGCAGATGCGCGCATATCCCAGACCTAACCCAGACCTAACCGGTGTTATCCTCTAAAATATTGATCGAAACCAGGTTTAATTGACTGCTTCAGTGTGTTACCACATTACTACGTGATTCAAACACGAAAAAAACCCAGGATCTAGCCAACAAGTTTGCGAAAAAGGCAAAGTCATGAGCCAGATGCGGGCATATCCCGGACCTAACCCAGACCTAACCGGTATCATCCTCTGAAATATTGATCGAAACCAGGTTTAATTGACTGCTTCAGTGTATTACCACATTACTACGTGATTCAAACACGAAAAAAACCCAGGATCTGGCCAACAAGTATGCGAAGAAGGCGAAAGTATAAGCCAGATGCGCGCATATCCCAGACCTAACCGGTGTTATCCTCTAAAATATTGATCGAAACCAGGTTTAATTGACTGCTTCAGTGTGGTACCACATTACTACGTGATTCAAACACGAAAAAAACCCAGGATCTGGCCAACAAGTTTGCGAAAAAGGCGAAAGTATAAGGCAGATGCGCGCATATCCCAGACCTAACCCAGACCTAACCGGTGTTATCCTCTAAAATATTGATCGAAACCAGGTTTAATTGACTGCTTCAGTGTGTTACCACATTACTACGTGATTCAAACACGAAAAAAACCCAGGATCTAGCCAACAAGTTTGCGAAAAAGGCAAAGTCATGAGCCAGATGCGGGCATATCCCGGACCTAACCCAGACCTAACCGGTATCATCCTCTGAAATATTGATCGAAACCAGGTTTAATTGACTGCTTCAGTGTATTACCACATTACTACGTGATTCAAACACGAAAAAAACCCAGGATCTGGCCAACAAGTATGCGAAGAAGGCAAAATCATGAGCCAGATGCGCGCATATCCCAGACCTAACCCAGACCTAACCGGTGTTGTCCTCTAAAATATTGATCGAAACCAGGTTTAATTGACTGCTTCAGTGTGTTACCACATTACTACGTGATCCAAACACGAAAAAAACCCAGGATCTGGCCAACAAGTATGCGAAGAAGGCAAAATCATGAGCCAGATGCGGGCATAACCCAGACCTAATCCAGACCTAACCGGTGTTATCCTCTAAAATATTGATCGAAACCAGATTTAATTGACTGCTTCAGTGTGTTACCACATTACTACGTGATCCAAACCCGAAAAAAACCCAGGATCTTGCCAACAAGTTTGCGAAAAAGGCGAAAGTATAAGGCAGATGCGCGCATATCCCAGACCTAACCCAGACCTAACCGGTGTTATCCTCTAAAATATTGATCGAAACCAGGTTTAATTGACTGCTTCAGTGTGTTACCACATTACTACGTGATTCAAACACGAAAAAAACCCAGGATCTGGCCAACAAGTATGCGAAGAAGGCATAATCATGAGCCAGATGCGGGCATAACCCAGACCTAACCCAGACCTAACCGGTGTTATCCTCTAAAATACTGACCGAATCCAGGTTTAATTGACTGTTACTGTGTGGTACCACATTACTACGTGATTCAAACCCGAAAAAAACCCAGGATCTGGCCAACAAGTATGCGAAGAAGGCATAATCATGAGCCAGATGCGGGCATAACCCAGACCTGACCCAGACCTAACCGGTGTTATCCTCTAAAATATTGATCGAAATCAGGTTTAATTGACTGCTTCTTTGTGGGCCCACATTACTGCGTGATTCAAACCGGAACAAACCAACATAGTAGTATACAGGGTGTTCGGCCAGCCCTGAGAAACATTTTAATAGGAGATTCTAGAGGCCAAACTAAGACGAAAATCAAGAATACCAATTTGTTGATGGAGGCTTCGTTAAAAAGTTATTAACAATTAAATTCAAAAATTTCAAATCGTTCCGGAAAAATTATTTTCGGCTGCGGAGGTCAATTACAAGCATTTTCAGTGAATAGACATATATTCGAAATCCTACTCAGTTTCGAGAAAAAAATTCGAGTATGTGTTGATATTTTTCGGCGAAAAAGAAATTTTTCAAAAATTTTTCTAAAAAAATTATTTTCGGTTGCGGGGGTCAATTACAATCATTTTTGGTCATTACACATACCCCCGAAATCCTACGCACTTTCGAGGAAAAAATTCCTTACCGAAAATCTAATCGGGTGCCTATATTTTTCGATGAAAAAAGAAGATTTCAAATCGTTCTGTGAAAAATTATTTTCAGTTGCGAGGGTCGGTGACAATCATTTTTTATGTATAGACATACCCCCGAAATCTTGCGCATTTTCGAGAAAAAAATTCAGTACGAGCGGAACTTTAAACATTAATAACTTTTTAACAGTGCCTCCATCAACAAATTGGTATTCTTGATTTTCGTCTTATTTTTACCTCTAGAATCCCCCATTAAAATTTTTCCCATGGATGGCCGAACACCCTGTATGTAGGGAACCGTGCAGTTGAAAATTATTAAATCGCGCACGAATTTTTGGCCGTACAGCGAATCGTTCGCTGTCCACGAGCTTGCACGAGCGAAGACGGTTACCGCCGAAAAAGCCGTCAACACGCGGCGAGCGTACGGCCGAACAGCTGATGGGTGAATAACCCAGAAAGCGAGAAAAGACAGCACGGAAGAGAGAAAGATTGAAGAAAAGTACGTAGTAGGTGTGACTGTGTTTAACGAAATAAATACGAGTGTGCCGATTAACGAACAAACACGGTTCCTGATAATCCCATACATACATACGTACAGTGTTGTTCCAAGTGGAGTTTGAAAAAGATGCTAATAAAAATGTTGCATAGTCATAACCACCTGGTTCAGTTACTACATTCACCCTGTAAAAACAACACAATAATATTATTTATTATTTTCTTTTCACGTTCTTAACTTTAGTTTTATTTTTAGTTTGAGTTTTACATTTCTCCTTCTCTTCGTCTTGCTTTTCTTTCTCCTTTTCCTTTTCCTTTTCATTTTTCTGTTTTTCTTTCTTTTTTCAATAGCTTTTCTTCTTTTAATTTCTCGGCTTGTTTTTTTCTTTTCTAATCGTTCTTCTTTCATTCTTTGTTTTTCTTTTTCCTGGTTATCAATTGCTTCTATTTTTTCAAGCTGAGCCTATTTTCATGTCTTTGATGTAACTTTGATTGCACACACTCTTTCTATATTTCTTTTCTTTTCTTTTCTTTTCTTTTCTTTGTTGTTTTTTCAATCTTTTGATAATGTTGATAATGTTTATCCAGAATAGATTCTGAAGAATCTTTGTCTTTACGAGAAAATAAGTAAAGTAACGTTGTAGAATTAATGTAGTTTGATTTCAGTACCATCGGAAACAAAACAATTCCCATTAGAAAAAAGTAAAAGCATCATTGTCATGAAATATTAAAGTTAATTAATGATCAGTATATCATATATTAGTTTCTTCTAGCGAAACGTTGTTAAATTAGTCTTCTACACTGGTATTGGTTTTACTGTTACTATGAACTGCACTGCGTTGAACATCAGCAGTGCTTTCTCTCTGCGAGTTGTGTCTTGTGTTGTGTTGTGTCTTAGTTGTGTCCCGATTGTATTTTAATATTTTCTATATAGAAAAGAAAATTGTTCCCCTCTCAGATCATCTGGAATATGCTCTTGAATGCTATGTAAAACTACCTATATTGCTGTCATTGATGTCAGTTTCATCTGGCGACATGAATTCTAATTTATTTTCTTCTTTCTGAAATACGTTTTGTCTAGTAAATTGTATTTGAGTTAAACGGTCATAGGCCACCACAAGCTTTAAAAGCATTTCCTTCTTCATGGAATTTATATATGGTATGATATATTGGTGCGAAATTCACCTTCGTAATGGGTTTAGTCTACCTACGTACTTTGTCTATGTTCCTGCACTACCCTTCGCCATGCAACTTTTAATCGTCTAAATATTCCTACATCGCATGGCTGGAAAATATGAGTTGCATTAGGTAATAATATACAAAAAAGTAAAATGAGTTTACTCAAAACAAAAATTATGTAAATTGAAATTTATGCAGGACCTGCGACCATCTAATAATACCAATATAGGAAAGGTGACTCCATTCTCGACCATTTATGGTACATACACACAATATATGTATTAGTGTGGGGATTGAAATGAATTCGGTCAAGGTGTAATTTCATTAATATTGATTTAATATATACAGGGTGTTTGGCCACCCCTGGGAAAAATTTTAATGGGAGATTCTAGAAGCCAAAATAAGACGAAAATTAAGAATATCAATTTTTCGACTGAGGTTTCGTTAAAAAGTAGTTATTAATAACATTAAATAAAAAAATTTCAAATCGTTCTGAAAAAATTATTGTTGGTCGCGGAGGTCAGTTAGAATCGTACCCCCGAAATCCTACTCAGTTTCGACAAAAAAAATTCAAGTAAAAAAGAATTTCGAATCGTCTTGGAAGAATTAGTTTTCGTTGCAGGGGTCAGTTACAAGCATTTTTTTTTTTTGGTCGACAGCCGGATTGAACGATTTTAATGTTTCAAACAGCAACACAACGCATATTTTAATGGAGAATATGTAGAGATGTTGGAAAAGTTGTTCCTTGACCCCGTAAAGTGAGAAAAATCCCATATAACTGGTCAAATTTTCAAACAGCCCCCGCAACTCCTACTGATATAGTGAATAGTGAATATATTCCAATGAAACGTTTTTTTTTCGCGAGTAGAGCTCATGGGTACCTACACAAAGAGTATTATTAAACAACTATTTTACAAACTGAATAAAAATCAGAAAGGAATTTTTAAGAAAAATCGACAGACAGTGCCTAAATTTTTCGACGAAAGAAAAAGAAAATTTCAAATCGTTCTGAAAAAATTACTTTCGGTTTCGGGGGTCAATTACAATTATTTTCGGTGAATAGACATACCACATACGAAATCCTGCGCATTTTCGAGAAAAAAATTCGAAAGTAAGAGCGGAACTTTAAACGTCAATAACTTGTTTAGTATCGTATTACTCCATCAACAAATTGGTATTCTTGATTTTCATCCTACTTTAACCTCTAGAATCTCCCATTACAATTTCTCCCAGGGGATTCTAGAGACCAAAGTAAGACGAAAATCAAGAATACCAATTTGTTAATGGAGGCTTTATTAAAAAGTTATTAACGTTTAAAGTTCCGCCCGTACTGAATTTCTTTCTCGAAAATGCGCATGATTAGGGGGGTATGACGATTCACCCAAAATGGTTGTAAGTAACCCCCGCAACCGATAACAATTTTTCCAAAACGATTTGAAATTTTTCTTTTCCATCGAAAAAATTTCACACATTCTCGAATTTTTATCTCGAAAGTGGGTAAGATTTCGGAGGTATGTGTATTCACCAAAAATGATTGCAATTGACCCCCGCAACCGATAACAATTTTTCCAGAACGATTTGAAATTTTTGAGTTTAATTGTTAATAACTTTTCAACGTAGCCTCTATCAACAAATTGGTATTCTTGATTTTCGTCTGTATTTTCGTATTTTGGCATCTAGAATCCCCCATTAAAATTTTTCCCAGGGGTGGCCGAACACCCTGTACATATGTGTTCCCCGAGCAGGAAAACGACTTTTCGCTAAAATCATGAAAGTAAAAATTCTGTCCAAATGAGGAGTAGGAGTGATTTTCTAAGTAATTTTTATGTAAAAGTATAGATTGAGAAAGTGGCACGTGAGGAACGTACGTAACCTAGATCGATGCACGTGTTTTACTGCACCGGGCACGAACGTACGACGATTTACACACACACAGTCAATATCGCCGGTTTTTACAAAAGGTAAAGTCTTAAGTAAACATTTTGTTTTATAATTTTCTATTAAAGCCTCTGTAAGTTTTATCGCTTTTGCATTCTTGCAACTTAATTTAATTGGTTGTTTTTTGGAAAACAGATAAAACTATAAAAAGAATAAAAAACGGTTTTTACGAGTCCTGTACCTATGTTTAGTTCAGAATTTCGAATTCAGCGGTAAAAGTATGTAAATCTATATTATCCAATACACAGGACATAAAGGTAAGAGGAATGGATATTTTTACCAATATATTCATATTCTTAAATATCTGAATATTCTTCCTACTTGACCGACTTACTTTATAAATATATTTTTTAGGGACACATGTCGTTCGGTTGAAGGAAACAGGATATCTATACAGTGTATAGGTATTCAAAAGCCCTTGGGAAAAATTTTAGACTTTGTTGAAAAGTTATGGAACATTATATTCCTAGCAAACGCTAGGCCCGTTCACGGATCGGGGTGAGTTATACATTATTCGATTCGCCTAATTCAGTACATGTTACTGTTATTGTTAGAAATATGACTTAAAATTCGTTAGTTTCTTTAGTGTTTAGGAGTGTGTGTGTGTTTGTGAGAGAAGCACACGTCGAGGAATGTTTTTTAGTTTTTAAGTTTTCTTTTCACAATGGAAAATAAGTGTGTTTGTTTTGTAACAAGATTCATTATAATAAATAATATAAACAGTATTTTAACATGGTAGCAGAGGTCCGTGGTTTGTTCGTTAACAGTAAAGAAAAGAAATTTAGTTGTGAAAGGAAGATAACCTAAGTTTGAAGCATGGCAAGTGAAAAAAAGGACGATTTCATGTTACAAATATTTTATGGAACTGGAAATTCAGGCTAAATTTATTTTTAGAAATGAAAGACTGTAACGAGGTTATTCTACATGATGAAAGACCGGCTGAAATAAGAGTCGAAGATTGGAATAAAAAAGGAAATTAAAGCAAAAAGTTACATCGTAAACAGTATTTCAAACACTCAGTTAGAATTAATAATATCAGAAACGACTGCGAAAAATATGATTGCAAAGCTTGACGAAATTTATCTAGTTAAAAACAGTGCAGTAAAGCTATTGTGTAAAAGAAGATTGTTAGAATTAAAAATGAAAGAAGGTGAAAATCCAAGTGACTTCTTTAACGAATTTGAAACGCATATAAATAGGCTCAAAAATACTGGTGAGACTGTGAATGAAGAGGATAAATTGAATTATCTGTTATTAACGTTAACTTCTCACGTATTGTTGATATTATTGATGCACTGCCAACGAAGGAGAAAACAGTCGAGTATGTAAAATCTAAATTACTGTTAGAGTATCAAAAGAGAAACGGTAAAAGTTACTACTTTGAGTACAGCAGAAATTACACTCGCACGTTTAGTTCAAATTTAACTAAAAATCCTAGAGGTCATAGGTTTCGACACGTACAACGCAATCAGAACAAGTATCTCAATTCAAAGGATAATCAGCATAGCAGTGCAACGACTACTGAAGCGGTACGTTACAAGTGTAATAAGTCAGGGCACATCCAACGATACTGCCCAGAAAACTTTAATAATTATTACAAAAGGCAACCTTTTCAAACATATACAAAATAGACACGATAGAAAAGTGGCTGGAAATTCGAGTCTAGATGACAGTAGAAATTACAATTCATTCAAGGTTGAAGTAATGAAAAGTAACAAAATAGAAGAAGTAGAAATATTAAATGGCTACTAGATAGTGGTTGCTCAGATCACATAATAAACACAGATGAGTACTTTTATGAATCCAAAAATCTACAAAACCCGGTTGATATTAAAGTTGGTGATGGTTTTAAACTAATATCTGGAAAGATTGGTAATGTAATGATTAACATTAAATCGTTGCTATGTTCATTTTAAAAATTATAAATAATTTATCTAATTGGATCTATTCTACATTGTCAAATGGGAATTTGTAGAAGAATTTGTATGATGCATAAAAATCATTTTCTTAGGCATAGAACTTCCACGAGTCGGTCAGGTGGACAGTATTAAAACCAGGTATGTAGACAGTACATGCAGCAACAGTAAAAAATGTCTCCCCGCCGCTGACAGTGTTTACAATATATAGTAAATTACTATTGCACGCAGTACGTTGGTTTAACTTGTTTTTATTATTAAATTTCATTATCATCTAAGTCTGGTATATTTTGATTTTTTACAGAATCAATCATCATCAAATGAAATTTCTGAAATTTCTTTTAAGAACTGATTAAATAAATCATCCTTTCCTTGCTTGGAAGGTTTATAAAACACGTAATGGCTTAAGTACCCAATGAAATTATCTTTTTTGCTGAAAATAGAAAATATAATATTTATTATTTTGTATTATATGTTAGAAAAACATATTAAAAAACGTGTGGAACTGCAAATACTAACCGACAATATTCAGGCAAAAAGTGTTTACTATGCTTCCACGTAGTTTCTGTTTTATTCGTATGAGCGCCTGTTTCTGGATCTTTAAAATGTAAACTATTTACGGTTTACGGTGAGATGTTTATACCCTTAGTTTTTAAAAGCCATTGCATTATATAAAGATATTTGAAAAGCAAAGAACGTGGTTTTCTAAAAACAAACTCAGTTACAGATATTGTTTTAAAATTACCATATATGCTAACGTATAATTATGAGCAATGTCGTGATATATTATATAACTAACATTAAATAAAAATACTGCGCAGCAATTGTGGAAGGGTAGAGTAGATAGAGACTGATGAATCAACATTTTGTTGTAGAAATAATGGCACAGAGGCCATTTGAAAATTAATCACAGCGTCAATTTTCAAGATCTCATTACTGATGCTTACATGAATTAAATTGAAGACACCACTTTTTTCTAACATATAATACTATCAATATTTTATATTTCCAATAAGAGTAACTTCATTGGATACCTGAGCCATTATGTATTTAGTAAATGTATATGTAATAGAAAGATGGTGATTTATTCAATGAGATATTTGCAGAAATAGCAGAAATTTCATTCAACAAATGTTATTGTTAACAAATTAGCATTTTACTAGCTGGCATTTTGAACACAGGTAACGACAGTCACTTGTTTCCACCTGTGAACCTATCAGAATATATTTAAAATACTTAGTTACTTTGTAAAAATACCGAATTTCCGCAGATAATGAAATGCATATACTAATGAAATAATATACTGAATTAGACGAATCGAATTACGTATAACTCATCCCGATCGTTGAACGGGTCGTTTGCTAGGAATATACCAAAAAACGTTCTTGACAAGTCTATAAAATACTTCAGTTCACTTTCATTATTAGATGCGTTGACTTTAATTCTATAAATTATAATGATAAGTTCAAGATTTTACAGAAAGAGTTTATTTGTAATATTAAAGATTTCCTATATAAGGACAAGAAGTATACTTTTACCAATATCTATCCATCTATCTTAATATTCTTCCCACTTGGCCCACTTACTTTAACGAGTCTGAGCAAATCATCAGTACTATCTCTATTTTTATTAATAAAATGAATCTGTGATTCCATATCCAAAGATATAGTAAAAGCTACAAAATTCAGATTATTCAAGTTACATTCTATCACTCATCAAATTTTTTATGAAATTCTATGCTAATTCATGCTCTTTAAAATATTTATAATCTACTGGGACTTCATTAACTTTATGTTTTAATAAATCAATAATCAAAGTATCTATAATTAATATTAAAATCAAATAACAGTGTCAAAATAGTATTAATATTATATTTTATTAATACTATCAATATCTGGTATTTAAATTTTATTAAATATTTCAAATCTGTTATCACCTTGTTCAAATAATTTATTACTAGTTTTGATAATATATTTTGGGATGGATTTTTTTAGAATGATAGCAATTCAGTTGTGAATTTTTATGAGGAACAAAGGGTTATTATTATACAATTAACATGTATACAGGGTGTTCGGCCACTCCTGGGAAAAATTTTAATGGGGGATTCTAGAGGCCAAAATAAGACGAAAATCAAGAATACCAATTTGTTGATCGAGGCTTTGTTAAAAAATTATTAACGTTTAAAGTTCCGCCCATAATGAATTTTTTTCTAGAAAATGCTCAAGATTTCGAGGGTATGCGTAATGACCAAAAATTATTGTAATTGACCCCTGCAACTAAAAATATTTTTTCCAAAACGATTTGGAATTTTTTTTTTCCGTCGAAAAATTTCACACATTCTCGAATTTTTTTCTCGAAAGTGGGTAGAATTCCGGGAGTATGTCTAGTGACCAAAAATTATTGTAATTTACCCCTGCAACTAAAAATATTTTTTCCAGAACGTTTTGAAATTTTTTTTTTTCGTCGAAAAATTTAGGCGCCAAATTAGATTTTCGGTAAGGAATTTTTTTCTCGATAGTGCGTAGGATTTCGAGGGTACGTGTAATGACCAAAAATGATTGTAATTGACCCCCGCAACCGAAAATAATTTTTCCAAAACGATTTGACAAATTTTTTTTTCGTCGAAAAACTTCAACACCTTCTCGAATTTTTTTCTCGAAAGTGGATAAGATTTCGGAGGTATGTGTAATGACCAAAAATGATTGTAATTGACCCCCGCAGCTGAAAATAATTTTTTCAGAACGATTTGAAATTGTTGAATTTAATTGTTAATAACTTTTTAACGAAGCCTCCATCAACAAATTTTTATTCTTGATTTTCGTCTTATTTTGGCCTCTAGAATCCCTCATTAAAATTTTTCCCAGGGGTGGCCGAACACCCTGTATAATTCATTAACTTGCCCATTTAGGGGTAACATGTTATGCATAAATAGAGATTTACATACTTGTATAAATACCCACACTAAAATCATGTAAATATCTAAATCATTTTTAAATCTATGATTTGGAAAATTTTAGGGACTTGGAACTTAATTCATCCTTTATCTTACAGTTTTATCGCCAACCAGTGGCCAACACGTATGCGAAGAAGGCGAAATCATGAGCCAGATGCGGGCATAACCCAGACCTAACCCAGACCTAACCGGTGTTATCCTCTAAAATACTGTCCGAATCCAGGTTTAATGGACTGTTTCTGTGTGATACCACATTACTACGTGATTCAAACCCAAAAAAAACCCAGGATCTGGCCAACAAGTATGCGAAGAAGGCGAAAGTATAAGCCAGATGCGCGCATATCCCAGACCTAACCGGTGTTATCCTCTAAAATATTGATCGAAACCAGGTTTAATTGACTGCTTCAGTGTGGTACCACATTACTACGTGATTCAAACACGAAAAAAACCCAGGATCTGGCCAACAAGTTTGCGAAAAAGGCGAAAGTATAAGGCAGATGCGCGCATATCCCAGACCTAACCCAGACCTAACCGGTGTTATCCTCTAAAATATTGATCGAAACCAGGTTTAATTGACTGCTTCAGTGTGTTACCACATTACTACGTGATTCAAACACGAAAAAAACCCAGGATCTAGCCAACAAGTTTGCGAAAAAGGCAAAGTCATGAGCCAGATGCGGGCATATCCCGGACCTAACCCAGACCTAACCGGTATCATCCTCTGAAATATTGATCGAAACCAGGTTTAATTGACTGCTTCAGTGTATTACCACATTACTACGTGATTCAAACACGAAAAAAACCCAGGATCTGGCCAACAAGTATGCGAAGAAGGCAAAATCATGAGCCAGATGCGCGCATATCCCAGACCTAACCCAGACCTAACCGGTGTTGTCCTCTAAAATATTGATCGAAACCAGGTTTAATTGACTGCTTCAGTGTGTTACCACATTACTACGTGATCCAAACACGAAAAAAACCCAGGATCTGGCCAACAAGTATGCGAAGAAGGCAAAATCATGAGCCAGATGCGGGCATAACCCAGACCTAATCCAGACCTAACCGGTGTTATCCTCTAAAATATTGATCGAAACCAGATTTAATTGACTGCTTCAGTGTGTTACCACATTACTACGTGATCCAAACCCGAAAAAAACCCAGGATCTTGCCAACAAGTTTGCGAAAAAGGCGAAAGTATAAGGCAGATGCGCGCATATCCCAGACCTAACCCAGACCTAACCGGTGTTATCCTCTAAAATATTGATCGAAACCAGGTTTAATTGACTGCTTCAGTGTGTTACCACATTACTACGTGATTCAAACACGAAAAAAACCCAGGATCTGGCCAACAAGTATGCGAAGAAGGCATAATCATGAGCCAGATGCGGGCATAACCCAGACCTAACCCAGACCTAACCGGTGTTATCCTCTAAAATACTGACCGAATCCAGGTTTAATTGACTGTTACTGTGTGGTACCACATTACTACGTGATTCAAACCCGAAAAAAACCCAGGATCTGGCCAACAAGTATGCGAAGAAGGCATAATCATGAGCCAGATGCGGGCATAACCCAGACCTGACCCAGACCTAACCGGTGTTATCCTCTAAAATATTGATCGAAATCAGGTTTAATTGACTGCTTCTTTGTGGGCCCACATTACTGCGTGATTCAAACCGGAACAAACCAACATAGTAGTATACAGGGTGTTCGGCCAGCCCTGAGAAACATTTTAATAGGAGATTCTAGAGGCCAAACTAAGACGAAAATCAAGAATACCAATTTGTTGATGGAGGCTTCGTTAAAAAGTTATTAACAATTAAATTCAAAAATTTCAAATCGTTCCGGAAAAATTATTTTCGGCTGCGGAGGTCAATTACAAGCATTTTCAGTGAATAGACATATATTCGAAATCCTACTCAGTTTCGAGAAAAAAATTCGAGTATGTGTTGATATTTTTCGGCGAAAAAGAAATTTTTCAAAAATTTTTCTAAAAAAATTATTTTCGGTTGCGGGGGTCAATTACAATCATTTTTGGTCATTACACATACCCCCGAAATCCTACGCACTTTCGAGGAAAAAATTCCTTACCGAAAATCTAATCGGGTGCCTATATTTTTCGATGAAAAAAGAAGATTTCAAATCGTTCTGTGAAAAATTATTTTCAGTTGCGAGGGTCGGTGACAATCATTTTTTATGTATAGACATACCCCCGAAATCTTGCGCATTTTCGAGAAAAAAATTCAGTACGAGCGGAACTTTAAACATTAATAACTTTTTAACAGTGCCTCCATCAACAAATTGGTATTCTTGATTTTCGTCTTATTTTTACCTCTAGAATCCCCCATTAAAATTTTTCCCATGGATGGCCGAACACCCTGTATGTAGGGAACCGTGCAGTTGAAAATTATTAAATCGCGCACGAATTTTTGGCCGTACAGCGAATCGTTCGCTGTCCACGAGCTTGCACGAGCGAAGACGGTTACCGCCGAAAAAGCCGTCAACACGCGGCGAGCGTACGGCCGAACAGCTGATGGGTGAATAACCCAGAAAGCGAGAAAAGACAGCACGGAAGAGAGAAAGATTGAAGAAAAGTACGTAGTAGGTGTGACTGTGTTTAACGAAATAAATACGAGTGTGCCGATTAACGAACAAACACGGTTCCTGATAATCCCATACATACATACGTACAGTGTTGTTCCAAGTGGAGTTTGAAAAAGATGCTAATAAAAATGTTGCATAGTCATAACCACCTGGTTCAGTTACTACATTCACCCTGTAAAAACAACACAATAATATTATTTATTATTTTCTTTTCACGTTCTTAACTTTAGTTTTATTTTTAGTTTGAGTTTTACATTTCTCCTTCTCTTCGTCTTGCTTTTCTTTCTCCTTTTCCTTTTCCTTTTCATTTTTCTGTTTTTCTTTCTTTTTTCAATAGCTTTTCTTCTTTTAATTTCTCGGCTTGTTTTTTTCTTTTCTAATCGTTCTTCTTTCATTCTTTGTTTTTCTTTTTCCTGGTTATCAATTGCTTCTATTTTTTCAAGCTGAGCCTATTTTCATGTCTTTGATGTAACTTTGATTGCACACACTCTTTCTATATTTCTTTTCTTTTCTTTTCTTTTCTTTTCTTTGTTGTTTTTTCAATCTTTTGATAATGTTGATAATGTTTATCCAGAATAGATTCTGAAGAATCTTTGTCTTTACGAGAAAATAAGTAAAGTAACGTTGTAGAATTAATGTAGTTTGATTTCAGTACCATCGGAAACAAAACAATTCCCATTAGAAAAAAGTAAAAGCATCATTGTCATGAAATATTAAAGTTAATTAATGATCAGTATATCATATATTAGTTTCTTCTAGCGAAACGTTGTTAAATTAGTCTTCTACACTGGTATTGGTTTTACTGTTACTATGAACTGCACTGCGTTGAACATCAGCAGTGCTTTCTCTCTGCGAGTTGTGTCTTGTGTTGTGTTGTGTCTTAGTTGTGTCCCGATTGTATTTTAATATTTTCTATATAGAAAAGAAAATTGTTCCCCTCTCAGATCATCTGGAATATGCTCTTGAATGCTATGTAAAACTACCTATATTGCTGTCATTGATGTCAGTTTCATCTGGCGACATGAATTCTAATTTATTTTCTTCTTTCTGAAATACGTTTTGTCTAGTAAATTGTATTTGAGTTAAACGGTCATAGGCCACCACAAGCTTTAAAAGCATTTCCTTCTTCATGGAATTTATATATGGTATGATATATATATTGGTGCGAAATTCACCTTCGTAATGGGTTTAGTCTACCTACGTACTTTGTCTATGTTCCTGTACTACCTTTCGCCATGCAACTTTTAATCGTCTAAATATTCCTACATCGCATGGCTGGAAAATATGAGTTGCATTAGGTAATATACAAAAAAGTAAAATGAGTTTACTCAAAATAAAAATTATGTAAATTGAAATTTATGCAGGACCTGCGACCATCTAATAATACCAGTATAGGAAAGGTGACTCCATTCTCAACCATTTATGGGCTACACACAATATATGTATTAGTGTGGGGGGATTGAAATGAATTCGGTCAAGGTGTAATTTCATTAATATTGATTTAATATATACAGGGTGTTTGGCCACCCCTGGGAAAAATTTTAATGGGAGATTCTAGAAGCCAAAATAAGACGAAAATTAAGAATATCAATTTTTCGACTGAGGTTTCGTTAAAAAGTAGTTATTAATAACATTAAATAAAAAAATTTCAAATCGTTCTGAAAAAATTATTGTTGGTCGCGGAGGTCAGTTAGAATCGTACCCCCGAAATCCTACTCAGTTTCGACAAAAAGAATTCAAGTAAAAAAGAATTTCGAATCGTCTTGGAAGAATTAGTTTTCGTTGCAGGGGTCAGTAACAAGCATTTTTTTTTTTTGGTCGACAGCCGGATCGAACGATTTTAATGTTTCAAACAGCAACACAACGCATATTTTAATGGAGAATATGTAGAGATGTTGGAAAAGTTGTTCCTTGACCCCGTAAAGTGAGAAAAATCCCATATAACTGGTCAAATTTTCAAACAGCCCCCGCAACTCCTACTGATATAGTGAATAGTGAATATATTCCAATGAAACGTTTTTTTTTCGCGAGTAGAGCTCATGGGTACCTACACAAAGAGTATTATTAAACAACTATTTTACAAACTGAATAAAAATCAGAAAGGAATTTTTAAGAAAAATCGACAGGCAGTGCCTAAATTTTTCGACGAAAGAAAAAGAAAATTTCAAATCGTTCTGAAAAAATTACTTTCGGTTTCGGGGGTCAATTACAATTATTTTCGGTGAATAGACATACCACATACGAAATCCTGCGCATTTTCGAGAAAAAAATTCGAAAGTAAGAGCGGAACTTTAAACGTCAATAACTTGTTTAGTATCGTATTACTCCATCAACAAATTGGTATTCTTGATTTTCATCCTACTTTAACCTCTAGAATCTCCCATTACAATTTCTCCCAGGGGATTCTAGAGACCAAAGTAAGACGAAAATCAAGAATACCAATTTGTTAATGGAGGCTTTATTAAAAAGTTATTAACGTTTAAAGTTCCGCCCGTACTGAATTTCTTTCTCGAAAATGCGCATGATTAGGGGGGTATGACGATTCACCCAAAATGGTTGTAAGTAACCCCCGCAACCGATAACAATTTTTCCAAAACGATTTGAAATTTTTCTTTTCCATCGAAAAAATTTCACACATTCTCGAATTTTTATCTCGAAAGTGGGTAAGATTTCGGAGGTATGTGTATTCACCAAAAATGATTGCAATTGACCCCCGCAACCGATAACAATTTTTCCAGAACGATTTGAAATTTTTGAGTTTAATTGTTAATAACTTTTCAACGTAGCCTCTATCAACAAATTGGTATTCTTGATTTTCGTCTGTATTTTCGTATTTTGGCATCTAGAATCCCCCATTAAAATTTTTCCCAGGGGTGGCCGAACACCCTGTACATATGTGTTCCCCGAGCAGGAAAACGACTTTTCGCTAAAATCATGAAAGTAAAAATTCTGTCCAAATGAGGAGTAGGAGTGATTTTCTAAGTAATTTTTATGTAAAAGTATAGATTGAGAAAGTGGCACGTGAGGAACGTACGTAACCTAGATCGATGCACGTGTTTTACTGCACCGGGCACGAACGTACGACGATTTACACACACACAGTCAATATCGCCGGTTTTTACAAAAGGTAAAGTCTTAAGTAAACATTTTGTTTTATAATTTTCTATTAAAGCCTCTGTAAGTTTTATCGCTTTTGCATTCTTGCAACTTAATTTAATTGGTTGTTTTTTGGAAAACAGATAAAACTATAAAAAGAATAAAAAACGGTTTTTACGAGTCCTGTACCTATGTTTAGTTCAGAATTTCGAATTCAGCGGTAAAAGTATGTAAATCTATATTATCCAATACACAGGACATAAAGGTAAGAGGAATGGATATTTTTACCAATATATTCATATTCTTAAATATCTGAATATTCTTCCTACTTGACCGACTTACTTTATAAATATATTTTTTAGGGACACATGTCGTTCGGTTGAAGGAAACAGGATATCTATACAGTGTATAGGTATTCAAAAGCCCTTGGGAAAAATTTTAGACTTTGTTGAAAAGTTATGGAACATTATATTCCTAGCAAACGCTAGGCCCGTTCACGGATCGGGGTGAGTTATACATTATTCGATTCGCCTAATTCAGTACATGTTACTGTTATTGTTAGAAATATGACTTAAAATTCGTTAGTTTCTTTAGTGTTTAGGAGTGTGTGTGTGTTTGTGAGAGAAGCACACGTCGAGGAATGTTTTTTAGTTTTTAAGTTTTCTTTTCACAATGGAAAATAAGTGTGTTTGTTTTGTAACAAGATTCATTATAATAAATAATATAAACAGTATTTTAACATGGTAGCAGAGGTCCGTGGTTTGTTCGTTAACAGTAAAGAAAAGAAATTTAGTTGTGAAAGGAAGATAACCTAAGTTTGAAGCATGGCAAGTGAAAAAAAGGACGATTTCATGTTACAAATATTTTATGGAACTGGAAATTCAGGCTAAATTTATTTTTAGAAATGAAAGACTGTAACGAGGTTATTCTACATGATGAAAGACCGGCTGAAATAAGAGTCGAAGATTGGAATAAAAAAGGAAATTAAAGCAAAAAGTTACATCGTAAACAGTATTTCAAACACTCAGTTAGAATTAATAATATCAGAAACGACTGCGAAAAATATGATTGCAAAGCTTGACGAAATTTATCTAGTTAAAAACAGTGCAGTAAAGCTATTGTGTAAAAGAAGATTGTTAGAATTAAAAATGAAAGAAGGTGAAAATCCAAGTGACTTCTTTAACGAATTTGAAACGCATATAAATAGGCTCAAAAATACTGGTGAGACTGTGAATGAAGAGGATAAATTGAATTATCTGTTATTAACGTTAACTTCTCACGTATTGTTGATATTATTGATGCACTGCCAACGAAGGAGAAAACAGTCGAGTATGTAAAATCTAAATTACTGTTAGAGTATCAAAAGAGAAACGGTAAAAGTTACTACTTTGAGTACAGCAGAAATTACACTCGCACGTTTAGTTCAAATTTAACTAAAAATCCTAGAGGTCATAGGTTTCGACACGTACAACGCAATCAGAACAAGTATCTCAATTCAAAGGATAATCAGCATAGCAGTGCAACGACTACTGAAGCGGTATGTTAAGTCAGTGTAATAAGTCAGGGCACATCCAACGTTACTGCCCAGAAAACTTTAATAATTATTACAAAATGCAACCTTTTCAAACATATACAAAATAGACACGATAGAAAAGTGGCTGGAAATTCGAGTCTAGATGACAGTAGAAATTACAATTCATTCAAGGTTGAAGTAATGAAAAGTAGCAAAATAGAAGAAGTAGAAATATTAAATGGCTACTAGATAGTGGTTGCTCAGATCACATAATAAACACAGATGAGTACTTTTATGAATCCAAAAATCTACAAAACCCGGTTGATATTAAAGTTGGTGATGGTTTTAAACTAATATCTGGAAAAATTGGTAATGTAATGATTAACATTAATGATAAGTCGGAGGAAATAAAGATTAAAAATGTATATACTATGTACCAGAAATGAAACAAAACTTACTAAGTGTCTCTTGTATTTGTAAATCAAAACAATTAAAAATAATGTTTGAGAAAGACAATGAATTACAATAAAATTTGTAATTCGAAAGAAAAACTCATTGCTATTGCTGTTAAAAGAAATAAACTCTTTGAATTAAATGGAGAAGTTGCCAGACTTGAGAATAAGAAAACAAGTACGTACACTAGTTCAATGGGAATTTCAAATATAGAAAAATGGCATAGATATATACTTTGTCACACAAATTTTAGAGATTTAAAATATTTGTGTGAAGCTCAGCTGCTAAATGGAACACCGGTGAAACTCGAAAACGAATTTATAAAATGCGAAGTTTGTCCGGAGAATAAAATGACAAATTTGAAATTTAAAAACAAACGTACAAGAGCAAATGATTTGTTACAAATAGTCCATACAGATGTCCATGGTCCAATAACTCAGACAGGTCATAATGGTGAGAAATACTTTGTGTCTTTTATAGATGATTTCAGTAAAATTGCTGTTGTGTATTGCATAAAACAAAAAAGTGATGTTTTTTATTGCTTCATTAGGTATATTAGGAAATTAGTAAAAAATCAAACTGGAAAAAGTATTAAAGAAATTCGATGTGACAATGGAAGAGAATCATATCTTAACAAAAACTTTGATGAATTAGCGAAACGAGAAGGTATTTATTTGAAACCAGGACCAGCATACACACACGAATTGAACGGAGTCGCCGAAAGGCACAACAGAACGATAATGGATCGTGCACGCTGCTTGCTGTCAGAGGCAAATGTCGACAAGTTTTATTGGCCAGAATGTATTTACACGGCTGCCTACATTGGAAATCGCCTATTAGCAAACACAAGAATAAGAAAAACACCATATGAAATATTTTTTAATAAAAGGGCTGATGTTTCAAACTTACACTTATATGGAAGCACTGCTTTTGTACGAATTCCCGAGGCATGCAGATATTCAAAGCTAAATCCAAAGGCCGAAAAAGGAATTAATATTAATAGGGTATACAGATATTGGTTAATGACAAAATAGTTGTAAGTCGTCACGTGCAAGATATACCATTTATAGAAATACTGATAACGAAGAAAAATACGAAGGGGAAACGCCAAAAGAAGAAGAAGAAGAAGAAGAAGAAGAAGAAGAAGAAGAAAGAGTTTTGAAAATAAAAGAAAATAAAACTGACGATGATCAATGCAGCAAAACTGAGGAAGTTAAATAAGATACACGCCCCAAGCGTAACATAATGTGTGAAATGTTGTGAAATTTGATGATCATGTCGTATATACAAACTATTGCAATGCTTTGATACCTGAAAACTACCAAGAACCATTGAACTGCGAAGAGTCAAGAAAATGGAAAGCGGCTATGAAACAAGAACTTGATGGTTTAAAAGAAAACGACACATGGGATTTGGTCAACGTTCCAATAAATAAGAAAATAATTGAAGTAAAGTGGATATATAGAATTAAGACAGATGGAGTATGCAAAGCGCGCATTGTCGCCAAAGTCGCATTTCCAACAGTTGTACCAAAGCGATGAAGAAGTTTATTCACCGGTTGCAAGAATGAGCACGCTAAAGGTGTTGCTGTCAATTGCATGTGTTAAAAATTTAAAAATAGAACAAATGGATGTTCAAACAGCTTTTTTAAACGGAAATATCAAGTCTGAAGTTTACATCTACCCTCCTGATGGTAGTAATATACAGTCAGATAAGGTTTGTTTACTTAAGAAGGCGCTTTATGGATTGAGAGAAAGTCCACGTGACTGGTATGATTGTTTTCATAATTACATGATAAGCTTGCATTTTAAAAGATCTGATTATGATTACTGTCTGTATACTGGAGAGATAAACGACACAAAAATATATATTATTTTATATGTGGATGATATATTAATCAGTGGTATAAATGAAATGGCTATAGATGAAGTTAAGATCATGCTTAATAAACGATTTCGCATGAAAGACTTGGGACAAATAAAGCAATACTTGGGAATTGAAGTACAACGTAACCAAAGTAAAGAGGAAATATACTTGAATCAAGAAAAATATATTGAAAATCTTAGTCATAAGTACGGAATAATAAATAGTAAAAGGTTCGATACACCTATGGAAATGAATCGAAAAATTGAACCTGCTGATATAGTGGATGAAGAACTGAAATATAGGAATTTAATTGGAGCATTATTGTATATTGCAAATGGTACTCGCCCAGACATTTCATTTGCGGTCAATTACCTAAGTCGATTCCAAAATAGCTATGACAGCACACGTGTTCTAAAATACTTGTATCACACTCGTTCCATAAATCTTGTTTATAACTCAACTACTCAGGAAATAATGGATGCATTTGTTGACGCTGATTGGGCTGCAGACACTACGGACAGAAAATCGACTACAGGGATAATCATACGAGTTTTTGGAAATGTAGTACTATGGAAATCGCAAAAACAAAAAATTGTCTCCAGAGCCTCAACGCATGCTGAATACTACGCTCTTGCTGATTGTGTAGAAGAAATCATTCCAATTAAGGGCATTTTATCTGTTTTTGACGTGAAGAATGACAATCCAGTAAAAATATATGAAGACAATATTGGAGCGATAGCCTTATCAAAAAATGGAAAATTTTCAAAAAATTCCAAGCATATAGATATAAGTTATCATTTTGTTTATGATTATGAAAAAAGGGACTAATAAGTGTGACTACGGACGATCAAATTGCAGATGTACTGACTAAATCGTTAGGAAAGGCAAAATTTTTGTTGTTGTTTTGATAAATTTTAAGTCAAGAAGGCGTGTTAGAAATATGACTTAAAATTCGTTAGTTTCTTTAGTGTTTAGGAGTTTACCGTTTCAGATAAGAGGGGTAGTGTGTGGTGTGGTGTGTGTGTGTGTGTGTGTGTGTGCGCGCGTGCGTGTGTGTGTGCGTGAAAGAAGCACATGTAGAGGAATGTTCTTTTAGTTTTTAAGTTTTCTTTTCACAATGGAAAATAAGTGTGTTTGTTTTGTAACAAGATTCATTATAATAAATAATATAAACAGTATTTTAACAGTTATTATAAAAAGTTACAGTAAAAAAGTAAGGTCAAGTAGATTTTTTGACAGGTTCACAGATAGAAACTAGTGACCATCGTTGCTATGTTCATTTTAAAAATTATAAATAATTTATCTAATTGGATCTATTCTACATTGTCAAATGGGAATTTGTAGAAGAATTTGTATGATGCATAAAAATCATTTTTTTAGGCATAGAACTTCCACGAGTCGGTCAGGTGGACAGCATTAAAACCAGGTATGTAGACAGTACATGCAGCAACAGTAAAAAATGTCTCCCCGTCGCTGACAGTGTTTACAATATATAGTAAATTACTATTGTACGCAGTACGTTGGTTTAACTTGTTTTTATTATTAAATTTCATTATCATCTAAGTCTGGTATATTTTGATTTTTTACAGAATCGATCATCATCAAATGAAATTTCTGAAATTTCTTTTAAGAACTGATTAAATAAATCATCCTTTCCTTGCTTGGAAGGTTTATAAAACACGTAATGGCTTAAGTACCCAATGAAATTATCTTTTTTGCTGAAAATAGAAAATATAATATTTATTATTTTGTATTATATGTTAGAAAAACATATTAAAAAACGTGTGGAACTGCAAATACTAACCGACAATATTCAGGCAAAAAGTGTTTACTATGCTTCCACGTAGTTTCTGTTTTATTCGTATGAGCGCCTGTTTCTGGATCTTTAAAATGTAAACTATTTACGGTTTACGGTGAGATGTTTATACCCTTATTTTTTAAAAGCCATTGCATTATATAAAGATATTTGAAAAGCAAAGAACGTGGTTTTCTAAAAACAAACTCAGTTACAGATATTGTTTTAAAATTACCATATATGCTAACATATAATTATGAGCAATGTCGTGATATTATATAACTAACATTAAATAAAAATACTGCGCAGCAATTGTGGAAGGGTAGAGTAGATAGAGACTGATGAATCAACATTTTGTTGTAGAAATAATGGCACAGAGGCCATTTGAAAATTAATCACAGCGTCAATTTTCAAGATCTCATTACTGATGCTTACATGAATTAAATTGAAGAAACCACTTTTTTCTAACATATAATACTATCAATATTTTATATTTTCAATAAGAGTAACTTCATTGGATACCTGAGCCATTATGTATTTAGTAAATGTATATATAATAGAAAGATGGTGATTTATTCAATGAGATATTTGCAGAAATAGCAGAAATTTCATTCAATAAATGTTATTGTTAACAAATTAGCATTTGACTAGCTGGCATTTTGAACACAGGTAACGACAGTCACTTGTTTCCACCTGTGAACCTGTCAGAATATATTTAAAATACTTAGTTACTTTGTAAAAATACCGAATTTCCGCAGATAATGAAATGCATATACTAATGAAATAATATACTGAATTAGACGAATCGAATTACGTATAACTCATCCCGATCGTTGAACGGGTCGTTTGCTAGGAATATACCAAAAAACGTTCTTGACAAGTCTATAAAATACTTCAGTTCACTTTCATTATTAGATGCGTTGACTTTAATTCTATAAATTATAATGATAAGTTCAAGATTTTACAGAAAGAGTTTATTTGTAATATTAAAGATTTCCTATATAAGGACAAGAAGAATACTTTTACCAATATCTATCCATCTATCTTAATATTCTTCCCACTTGGCCCACTTACTTTAACGAGCCTGAGTAAATCATCAGTACTATCTCTATTTTTATTAATAAAATGAATCTGTGATTCCATATCCAAAGATATAGTAAAAGCTACAAAATTCAGATTATTCAAGTTACTTCTATCACTCATCAAATTTTTTATGAAATTCTATGCTAATTCATGCTCTTTAAAATATTTATAATCTACTGGGACTTCATTAACTTTATGTTTTAATAAATCAATAATCAAAGTATCTATAATTAATATTAAAATCAAATAACAGTGTCAAAATAGTATTAATATTATCTTTCATTAATACTACTGGTATTTAAATTTTATTAAATATTTCAAATCTGTTATCACCTTGACCAAATAATTTATTACTAGTTTTGACAATATATTTTGGGATGGATTTTTTTAGAATGACAGCAATTCAGTTATGAATTTTTATGAGGAACAAAGGGTTATTATTATACAATTAACATGTATATAATTCATTAACTTGCCCATTTAGGGGTAACATGTTATGCATAAATAGAGATTTACATACTTGTATAAACACCCACACTAAAATCATCTAAATATCTAAATCATTTTTAAATCGATGATTTGGAAAATTTTAGGGACATGGAACTTAATTCATCCTATATCTTACAGTTTTATCGTCAACACGTGGCCAACAAGTATGCGATGAAGGCAAAATCATGAGCCAGATGCGGGCATAACCCAGACCTAACCCAGACCTAACCGGTGTTATCCTCTGAAATATTGATCGAAACCAGGTTTAATTGACTGCTTCAGTGTGTTACCACATTACTACGTGATTCAAACACGAAAAAACCCAGGATCTGGCCAACAAGTATGCGAAGAAGGCGAAAGTATAAGCCAGATGCGCGCATTTCCCAGACCTAACCCAGGCCTAACCGGTGTTATCCTCTGAAATATTGATCGAAACCAGGTTTAATTGACTGCTTCAGTGTGTTACCACATTCCTACGTGATTCAAACACGAAAAAAACCCAGGATCTGGCCAACAAGTATGCGATGAAGGCAAAATCATGAGCCAGATGCGGGCATAACCCAGACCTAACCCAGACCTAACCGGTGTTATCCTCTGAAATATTGATCGAAACCAGGTTTAATTGACTGCTTCAGTGTGTTACCACATTACTACGTGATTCAAACACGGAAAATACCCAGGATCTGGCCAACAAGTATGCGAAGAAGGCAAAATCATGAGCCAGATGCGGGCATAACCCAGACCTAACCCAGACCTAACCGGTGTTATCCTCTAAAATATTGATCGAAACCAGGTTTAATTGACTGCTTCAGTGTGTTACCACATTCCTACGTGATTCAAACACGAAAAAACCCAGGATCTGGCCAACAAGTATGCGAAGAAGGCGAAAGTATAAGCCAGATGCGCGCATTTCCCAGACCTAACCCAGGCCTAACCGGTGTTATCCTCTGAAATATTGATCGAAACCAGGTTTAATTGACTGCTTCAGTGTGTTACCACATTACTACGTGATTCAAACACGAAAAAAACCCAGGATCTGGCCAACAAGTATGCGAAGAAGGCAAAATCATGAGCCAGATGCGGGCATAACCCAGACCTAACCCAGACCTAACCGGTGTTATCCTCTAAAATATTGATCGAAACCAGGTTTAATTGACTGCTTCAGTGTGTTACCACATTACTACGTGATTCAAACACGAAAAAAACCCAGGATCTGGCCAACAAGTATGCGATGAAGGCAAAATCATGAGCCAGATGCGGGCATAACCCAGACCTAACCCAGACCTAACCGGTGTTATCCTCTGAAATATTGATCGAAACCAGGTTTAATTGACTGCTTCAGTGTGTTACCACATTACTACGTGATTCAAACACGGAAAATACCCAGGATCTGGCCAACAAGTATGCGAAGAAGGCAAAATCATGAGCCAGATGCGGGCATAACCCAGACCTAACCCAGACCTAACCGGTGTTATCCTCTGAAATATTGATCGAAACCAGGTTTAATTGACTGCTTCAGTGAGTTACCACATTACTACGTGATTCAAACACGAAAAAAACCCAGGATCTGGCCAACAAGTATGCGAAGAAGGCAAAATCATGAGCCAGATGCGGGCATAACCCAGACCTAACCCAGACCTAACCGGTGTTATCCTCTGAAATATTGATCGAAACCAGGTTTAATTGACTGCTTCAGTGAGTTACCACATTACTACGTGATTCAAACACGGAAAAAACCCAGGATCTGGCCAACAAGTATGCGATGAAGGCAAAATCATGAGCCAGATGCGGGCATAACCCAGACCTAACCCAGACCTAACCGGTGTTATCCTCTAAAATATTGATCGAAACCAGGTTTAATTGACTGCTTCAGTGTGTTACCACATTCCTACGTGATTCAAACACGAAAAAAACCCAGGATCTGGCCAACAAGTATGCGAAGAAGGCAAAATCATGAGCCAGATGCGGGCATAACCCAGACCTAACCCAGACCTAACCGGTGTTATCCTCTGAAATATTGATCGAAACCAGGTTTAATTGACTGCATCAGTGAGTTACCACATTACTACGTGATTCAAACACGGAAAAAACCCAGGATCTGGCCAACAAGTATGCGAAGAAGGCGAAAGTATAAGCCAGATGCGCGCATATCCCAGACCAAACCCAGACCTAACCGGTGTTATCCTCTAAAATATTGATCGAAACCAGGTTTAATTGACTGCTTCAGTGTGTTACCACATTCCTACGTGATTCAAACACGAAAAAAACCCAGGATCTGGCCAACAAGTATGCGAAGAAGGCAAAATCATGAGCCAAATGCGGGCATAACCCAGACCTAACCCAGACCTAACCGGTGTCATCCTCTGAAATATTGATCGAAACCAGGTTTAATTGACTGCATCAGTGAGTTACCACATTACTACGTGATTCAAACACGGAAAAAACCCAGGATCTGGCCAACAAGTATGCGATGAAGGCAAAATCATGAGCCAGATGCGGGCATAACCCAGACCTAACCCAGACCTAACCGGTGTTATCCTCTAAAATATTGATCGAAACCAGGTTTAATTGACTGCTTCAGTGTGTTACCACATTACTACGTGATTCAAACACGAAAAAAACCCAGGATCTGGCCACAAGTATGCGATGAAGGCAAAATCATGAGCCAGATGCGGGCATAACCCAGACCTAACCCAGACCTAACCGGTGTTATCCTCTAAAATATTGATCGAAACCAGGTTTAATTGACTGCTTCAGTGTGTTACCACATTCCTACGTGATTCAAACACGAAAAAAACCCAGGATCTGGCCAACAAGTATGCGAAGAAGGCGAAAGTATAAGCCAGATGCGCGCATTTCCCAGACCTAACCCAGACCTAACCGGTGTTATCCTCTGAAATATTGATCGAAACCAGGTTTAATTGACTGCTTCAGTGTGTTACCACATTACTACGTGTTTCAAACACGGAAAATACCCAGGATCTGGCCAACAAGTATGCGAAGAATGCGAAAGAATAAGCCAGATGCGCGCATTTCCCAGACCTAACCCAGACCTAACCGGTGTTATCCTCTGAAATATTGATCGAAACCAGGTTTAATTGACTGCTTCAGTGTGTTACCACATTACTACGTGTTTCAAACACGGAAAATACCTAGGATCTGGCCAACAAGTATGCGAAGAAGGCAGAATCATGAGCCAGATGCGGGCATAACCCAGACCTAACCCAGACCTAACCGGTGTTATCCTCTAAAATATTGATCGAAACCAGGTTTAATTGACTGCTTCAGTGTGTTACCACATTACTACGTGTTTCAAACACGGAAAATACCCAGGATCTGGCCAACAAGTATGCGAAGAAGGCAGAATCATGAGCCAGATGCGCGCATTTCCCAGACCTAACCCAGACCTAACCGGCGTTATCCTCTAAAATATTGATCGAAACCAGGTTTAATTGACTGCTTCAGTGTGTTACCACATTACTACGTGATTCAAACACGGAAAATACCTAGGATCTGGCCAACAAGTATGCGAAGAAGGCAAAATCATGAGCCAGATGCGCGCATTTCCCAGACCTAACCCAGACCTAACCGGTGTTATCCTCTGAAATATTGATCGAAACCAGGTTTAATTGACTGCTTCAGTGTGTTACCACATTACTACGTGTTTCAAACACGGAAAATACCCAGGATCTGGCCAACAAGTATGCGAAGAATGCGAAAGAATAAGCCAGATGCGCGCATTTCCCAGACCTAACCCAGACCTAACCGGCGTTATCCTCTGAAATATTGGTCGAAACCAGGTTTAATTGACTGCTTCAGTGTGTTACCACATTCCTACGTGATTCAAACACGAAAAAAACCCAGGATCTGGCCAACAAGTATGCGAAGAAGGCAAAATCATGAGCCAGATGCGGGCATAACCCAGACCTAACCCAGACCTAACCGGTGTTATCCTCTGAAATATTGATCGAAACCAGGTTTAATTGACTGCTTCAGTGAGTTACCACATTACTACGTGATTCAAACTCGGAAAAAACCCAGGATCTGGCCAACAAGTATGCGAAGAATGCGAAAGAATAAGCCAGATGCGCGCATTTCCCAGACCTAACCCAGACCTAACCGGTGTTATCCTCTGAAATATTGATCGAAACCAGGTTTAATTGACTGCTTCAGTGTGTTACCACATTACTACGTGTTTCAAACACGGAAAAAACCCAGGATCTGGCCAACAAGTATGCGATGAAGGCAAAATCATAAGCCAGATGCGGGCATAACCCAGACCTAACCCAGACCTAACCGGTGTTATCCTCTACAATATTGATCGAAACCAGGTTTAATTGACTGCTTCAGTGTGTTACCACATTACTACGTGATTCAAACACGGAAAATACCTAGGATCTGGCCAACAAGTATGCGAAGAAGGCAAAATCATGAGCCAGATGCGCGCATTTCCCAGACCTAACCCAGACCTAACCGGCGTTATCCTCTAAAATATTGATCGAAACCAGGTTTAATTGACTGCTTCAGTGTGTTACCACATTACTACGTGTTTCAAACACGGAAAATACCCAGGATCTGGCCAACAAGTATGCGAAGAATGCGAAAGAATAAGCCAGATGCGCGCATTTCCCAGACCTAACCCAGACCTAACCGGTGTTATCCTCTTAAATATTGATCGAAACCAGGTTTAATTGACTGCTTCAGTGTGTTACCACATTACTACGTGTTTCAAACACGGAAAATACCCAGGATCTGGCCAACAAGTATGCGAAGAATGCGAAAGAATAAGCCAGATGCGCGCATTTCCCAGACCTAACCCAGACCTAACCGGTGTTATCCTCTGAAATATTGATCGAAACCAGGTTTAATTGACTGCTTCAGTGTGTTACCACATTACTACGTGTTTCAAACACGGAAAATACCTAGGATCTGGCCAACAAGTATGCGAAGAAGGCAGAATCATGAGCCAGATGCGGGCATAACCCAGACCTAACCCAGACCTAACCGGTGTTATCCTCTAAAATATTGATCGAAACCAGGTTTAATTGACTGCTTCAGTGTGTTACCACATTACTACGTGTTTCAAACACGGAAAATACCCAGGATCTGGCCAACAAGTATGCGAAGAAAGCAGAATCATGAGCCAGATGCGGGCATAACCCAGACCTAACCCAGACCTAACCGGTGTTATCCTCTAAAATATTGATCGAAACCAGGTTTAATTGACTGCTTCAGTGTGTTACCACATTCCTACGTGATTCAAACACGAAAAAAACCCAGGATCTGGCCAACAAGTATGCGAAGAAGGCAAAATCATGAGCCAGATGCGGGCATAACCCAGACCTAACCCAGACCTAACCGGTGTTATCCTCTGAAATATTGATCGAAACCAGGTTTAATTGACTGCTTCAGTGTGTTACCACATTCCTACGTGATTCAAACACGAAAAAAACGCAGGATCTGGCCAACAAGTATGCGAAGAAGGCGAAAGTATAAGCCAGATGCGCGCATTTCCCAGACCTAACCCAGACCTAACCGGTGTTATCCTCTGAAATATTGATCGAAACCAGGTTTAATTGACTGCTTCAGTGTGTTACCACATTCCTACGTGATTCAAACACGAAAAAACCCAGGATCTGGCCAACAAGTATGCGAAGAAGGCGAAAGTATAAGCCAGATGCGCGCATTTCCCAGACCTAACCCAGACCTAACCGGTGTTATCCCCTAAAATATTGATCGAAACCAGGTTTTATTGACAGCTTCAGTGTGTTACCACATTACTACGTGATTCAAACACGAAAAAAACCCAGGATCTGGCCAACAAGTATGCAAAGAAGGCGAAAGTATAAGCCAGATGCGCGCATTTCCCAGACCTAACCCAGACCTAACCGGTGTTATCCTCTGAAATATTGATCGAAACCAGGTTTAATTGACTGCTTCAGTGTGTTACCACATTACTACGTGATTCAAACACGGAAAAAACCCAGGATCTGGCCAACAAGTATGCGAAGAAGGCAAAATCATGAGCCAGATGCGGGCATAACCCAGACCTAACCCAGACCTAACCGGTGTTATCCCCTAAAATATTGATCGAAACCAGGTTTTATTGACTGCTTCAGTTTGTTACCACATTACTACGTGATTCAAACACGAAAAAAACCCAGGATCTGGCCAACAAGTATGCGAAGAAGGCGAAAGTATAAGCCAGATGCGCGCATATCCCAGACCAAACCCAGACCTAACCGGTGTTATCCTCTAAAATATTGATCGAAACCAGGTTTAATTGACTGCTTCAGTGTGTTACCACATTCCTACGTGATTCAAACACGAAAAAAACCCAGGATCTGGCCAACAAGTATGCGAAGAAGGCAAAATCATGAGCCATATGCGGGCATAACCCAGACCTAACCCAGACCTAACCGGTGTTATCCTCTGAAATATTGATCGTAACCAGGTTTAATTGACTGCTTCAGTGTGTTACCACATTACTACGTGATTCAAACACGAAAAAAACCCAGGATCTGGCCAACAAGTATGCGAAGAAGGCAAAATCATTAGCCAGATGCGGGCATTTCCCAGACCTAACCCAGACCTAACCGGCGTTATCCTCTGAAATATTGATCGAAACCAGGTTTAATTGACTGCTTCAGTGTGTTACCACATTACTACGTGTTTCAAACACGGAAAATACCCAGGATCTGGCCAACAAGTATGCGAAGAATGCGAAAGAATAAGCCAGATGCGCGCATTTCCCAGACCTAACCCAGACCTAACCGGCGTTATCCTCTGAAATATTGATCGATACCAGGTTTAATTGACTGCTTCAGTGTGTTACCACATTACTACGTGATTCAAACACGGAAAAAACTCAGGATCTGGCCAACAAGTATGCGATGAAGGCAAAATCATGTGCCAGATGCGGGCATAACCCAGACCTAACCCAGACCTAACCGGTGTTATCCTCTAAAATATTGATCGAAACCAGGTTTAATTGACTGCATCAGTGTGTTACCACATTACTACGTGATTCAAACCCGAAAAAAACCCAGGATCTGGCCAACAAGTATGCGAAGAAGGCAAAATCATGAGCCAGATGCGGGCATAACCCAGACCTAACCCAGACCTAACCGGTGTTATCCTCTGAAATATTGATCGAAACCAGGTTTAATTGACTGCTTCAGTGAGTTACCACATTACTACGTGATTCAAACACGGAAAAAACCCAGGATCTGGCCAACAAGTATGCGATGAAGGCAAAATCATGAGCCAGATGCGGGCATAACCCAGACCTAACCCAGACCTAACCGGTGTTATCCTCTAAAATATTGATCGAAACCAGGTTTAATTGACTGCTTCAGTGTGTTACCACATTCCTACGTGATTCAAACACGAAAAAAACCCAGGATCTGGCCAACAAGAATGCGAAGAAGGCGAAAGTATAAGCCAGATGCGCGCATATCCCAGACCAAACCCAGACCTAACCGGTGTTATCCTCTAAAATATTGATCGAAACCAGGTTTAATTGACTGCTTCAGTGTGTTACCACATTCCTACGTGATTCAAACACGAAAAAAACCCAGGATCTGGCCAACAAGTATGCGAAGAAGGCAAAATCATGAGCCAGATGCGGGCATAACCCAGACCTAACCCAGACCTAACCGGTGTTATCCTCTGAAATATTGATCGAAACCAGGTTTAATTGACTGCTTCAGTGTGTTACCACATTACTACGTGATTCAAACACGGAAAAAACTCAGGATCTGGCCAACAAGTATGCGATGAAGGCAAAATCATGTGCCAGATGCGGGCATTTCCCAGACCTAACCCAGACCTAACCGGTGTTATCCCCTAAAATATTGATCGAAACCAGGTTTTATTGACAGCTTCAGTGTGTTACCACATTACTACGTGATTCAAACACGAAAAAAACCCAGGATCTGGCCAACAAGTATGCAAAGAAGGCGAAAGTATAAGCCAGATGCGCGCATTTCCCAGACCTAACCCAGACCTAACCGGTGTTATCCTCTGAAATATTGATCGAAACCAGGTTTAATTGACTGCTTCAGTGTGTTACCACATTACTACGTGATTCAAACACGGAAAAAACCCAGGATCTGGCCAACAAGTATGCGAAGAATGCGAAAGAATAAGCCAGATGCGCGCATTTCCCAGACCTAACCCAGACCTAACCGGTGTTATCCTCTGAAATATTGATCGAAACAAGGTTTAATTGACTGCTTCAGTGTGTTACCACATTACTACGTGTTTCAAACACGGAAAATACCCAGGATCTGGCCAACAAGTATGCGAAGAAGGCGAAAGTATAAGCCAGATGCGCGCATATCCCAGACCAAACCCAGACCTAACCGGTGTTATCCTCTAAAATATTGATCGAAACCAGGTTTAATTGACTGCTTCAGTGTGTTACCACATTCCTACGTGATTCAAACACGAAAAAAACCCAGGATCTGGCCAACAAGTATGCGAAGAAGGCAAAATCATGAGCCATATGCGGGCATAACCCAGACCTAACCCAGACCTAACCGGTGTTATCCTCTGAAATATTGATCGTAACCAGGTTTAATTGACTGCTTCAGTGTGTTACCACATTACTACGTGACTCAAACACGAAAAAAACCCAGGATCTGGCCAACAAGTATGCGAAGAAGGCAAAATCATTAGCCAGATGCGGGCATTTCCCAGACCTAACCCAGACCTAACCGGCGTTATCCTCTGAAATATTGATCGAAACCAGGTTTAATTGACTGCTTCAGTGTGTTACCACATTACTACGTGTTTCAAACACGGAAAATACCCAGGATCTGGCCAACAAGTATGCGAAGAATGCGAAAGAATAAGCCAGATGCGCGCATTTCCCAGACCTAACCCAGACCTAACCGGCGTTATCCTCTGAAATATTGATCGATACCAGGTTTAATTGACTGCTTCAGTGTGTTACCACATTACTACGTGATTCAAACACGGAAAAAACTCAGGATCTGGCCAACAAGTATGCGATGAAGGCAAAATCATGTGCCAGATGCGGGCATAACCCAGACCTAACCCAGACCTAACCGGTGTTATCCTCTAAAATATTGATCGAAACCAGGTTTAATTGACTGCTTCAGTGTGTTACCACATTACTACGTGATTCAAACCCGAAAAAAACCCAGGATCTGGCCAACAAGTATGCGAAGAAGGCAAAATCATGAGCCAGATGCGGGCATAACCCAGACCTAACCCAGACCTAACCGGTGTTATCCTCTGAAATATTGATCGAAACCAGGTTTAATTGACTGCTTCAGTGAGTTACCACATTACTACGTGATTCAAACACGGAAAAAACCCAGGATCTGGCCAACAAGTATGCGATGAAGGCAAAATCATGAGCCAGATGCGGGCATAACCCAGACCTAACCCAGACCTAACCGGTGTTATCCTCTAAAATATTGATCGAAACCAGGTTTAATTGACTGCTTCAGTGTGTTACCACATTCCTACGTGATTCAAACACGAAAAAAACCCAGGATCTGGCCAACAAGAATGCGAAGAAGGCGAAAGTATAAGCCAGATGCGCGCATATCCCAGACCAAACCCAGACCTAACCGGTGTTATCCTCTAAAATATTGATCGAAACCAGGTTTAATTGACTGCTTCAGTGTGTTACCACATTCCTACGTGATTCAAACACGAAAAAAACCCAGGATCTGGCCAACAAGTATGCGAAGAAGGCAAAATCATGAGCCAGATGCGGGCATAACCCAGACCTAACCCAGACCTAACCGGTGTTATCCTCTGAAATATTGATCGAAACCAGGTTTAATTGACTGCTTCAGTGAGTTACCACATTACTACGTGATTCAAACACGGAAAAAACCCAGGATCTGGCCAACAAGTATGCGAAGAATGCGAAAGAATAAGCCAGATGCGCGCATTTCCCAGACCTAACCCAGACCTAACCGGTGTTATCCTCTGAAATATTGATCGAAACCAGGTTTAATTGACTGCTTCAGTGTGTTACCACATTACTACGTGTTTCAAACACGGAAAATACCCAGGATCTGGCCAACAAGTATGCGAAGAATGCGAAAGAATAAGCCAGATGCGCGCATTTCCCAGACCTAACCCAGACCTAACCGGTGTTATCCTCTACAATATTGATCGAAACCAGGTTTAATTGACTGCTTCAGTGTGTTACCACATTACTACGTGATTCAAACACGGAAAATACCTAGGATCTGGTCAACAAGTATGCGAAGAAGGCAAAATCATGAGCCAGATGCGCGCATTTCCCAGACCTAACCCAGACCTAACCGGCGTTATCCTCTAAAATATTGATCGAAACCAGGTTTAATTGACTGCTTCAGTGTGTTACCACATTACTACGTGTTTCAAACACGGAAAATACCCAAGATCTGGCCAACAAGTATGCGAAGAATGCGAAAGAATAAGCCAGATGCGCGCATTTCCCAGACCTAACCCAGACCTAACCGGTGTTATCCTCTGAAATATTGATCGAAACAAGGTTTAATTGACTGCTTCAGTGTGTTACCACATTACTACGTGTTTCAAACACGGAAAAAACCCAGGATCTGGCCAACAAGTATGCGATGAAGGCAAAATCATGAGCCAGATGCGGGCATAACCCAGACCTAACCCAGACCTAACCGGTGTTATCCTCTAAAATATTGATCGAAACCAGGTTTAATTGACTGCTTCAGTGTGTTACCACATTCCTACGTGATTCAAACACGAAAAAAACCCAGGATCTGGCCAACAAGAATGCGAAGAAGGCGAAAGTATAAGCCAGATGCGCGCATATCCCAGACCAAACCCAGACCTAACCGGTGTTATCCTCTAAAATATTGATCGAAACCAGGTTTAATTGACTGCTTCAGTGTGTTACCACATTCCTACGTGATTCAAACACGAAAAAAACCCAGGATCTGGCCAACAAGTATGCGAAGAAGGCAAAATCATGAGCCAGATGCGGGCATAACCCAGACCTAACCCAGACCTAACCGGTGTTATCCTCTGAAATATTGATCGAAACCAGGTTTAATTGACTGCTTCAGTGAGTTACCACATTACTACGTGATTCAAACACGGAAAAAACCCAGGATCTGGCCAACAAGTATGCGAAGAATGCGAAAGAATAAGCCAGATGCGCGCATTTCCCAGACCTAACCCAGACCTAACCGGTGTTATCCTCTGAAATATTGATCGAAACCAGGTTTAATTGACTGCTTCAGTGTGTTACCACATTACTACGTGTTTCAAACACGGAAAATACCCAGGATCTGGCCAACAAGTATGCGAAGAATGCGAAAGAATAAGCCAGATGCGCGCATTTCCCAGACCTAACCCAGACCTAACCGGTGTTATCCTCTACAATATTGATCGAAACCAGGTTTAATTGACTGCTTCAGTGTGTTACCACATTACTACGTGATTCAAACACGGAAAATACCTAGGATCTGGTCAACAAGTATGCGAAGAAGGCAAAATCATGAGCCAGATGCGCGCATTTCCCAGACCTAACCCAGACCTAACCGGCGTTATCCTCTAAAATATTGATCGAAACCAGGTTTAATTGACTGCTTCAGTGTGTTACCACATTACTACGTGTTTCAAACACGGAAAATACCCAAGATCTGGCCAACAAGTATGCGAAGAATGCGAAAGAATAAGCCAGATGCGCGCATTTCCCAGACCTAACCCAGACCTAACCGGTGTTATCCTCTGAAATATTGATCGAAACAAGGTTTAATTGACTGCTTCAGTGTGTTACCACATTACTACGTGTTTCAAACACGGAAAATACCCAGGATCTGGCCAACAAGTATGCGAAGAAGGCGAAAGTATAAGCCAGATGCGCGCATATCCCAGACCAAACCCAGACCTAACCGGTGTTATCCTCTAAAATATTGATCGAAACCAGGTTTAATTGACTGCTTCAGTGTGTTACCACATTCCTACGTGATTCAAACACGAAAAAAACCCAGGATCTGGCCAACAAGTATGCGAAGAAGGCAAAATCATGAGCCAGATGCGGGCATAACCCAGACCTAACCCAGACCTAACCGGTGTTATCCTCTGAAATATTGATCGTAACCAGGTTTAATTGACTGCTTCAGTGTGTTACCACATTACTACGTGACTCAAACACGAAAAAAACCCAGGATCTGGCCAACAAGTATGCGAAGAAGGCAAAATCATTAGCCAGATGCGGGCATTTCCCAGACCTAACCCAGACCTAACCGGCGTTATCCTCTGAAATATTGATCGAAACCAGGTTTAATTGACTGCTTCAGTGTGTTACCACATTACTACGTGTTTCAAACACGGAAAATACCCAGGATCTGGCCAACAAGTATGCGAAGAATGCGAAAGAATAAGCCAGATGCGCGCATTTCCCAGACCTAACCCAGACCTAACCGGCGTTATCCTCTGAAATATTGATCGATACCAGGTTTAATTGACTGCTTCAGTGTGTTACCACATTACTACGTGATTCAAACACGGAAAAAACTCAGGATCTGGCCAACAAGTATGCGATGAAGGCAAAATCATGTGCCAGATGCGGGCATAACCCAGACCTAACCCAGACCTAACCGGTGTTATCCTCTAAAATATTGATCGAAACCAGGTTTAATTGACTGCTTCAGTGTGTTACCACATTACTACGTGATTCAAACCCGAAAAAAACCCAGGATCTGGCCAACAAGTATGCGAAGAAGGCAAAATCATGAGCCAGATGCGGGCATAACCCAGACCTAACCCAGACCTAACCGGTGTTATCCTCTGAAATATTGATCGAAACCAGGTTTAATTGACTGCTTCAGTGAGTTACCACATTACTACGTGATTCAAACACGGAAAAAACCCAGGATCTGGCCAACAAGTATGCGATGAAGGCAAAATCATGAGCCAGATGCGGGCATAACCCAGACCTAACCCAGACCTAACCGGTGTTATCCTCTAAAATATTGATCGAAACCAGGTTTAATTGACTGCTTCAGTGTGTTACCACATTCCTACGTGATTCAAACACGAAAAAAACCCAGGATCTGGCCAACAAGAATGCGAAGAAGGCGAAAGTATAAGCCAGATGCGCGCATATCCCAGACCAAACCCAGACCTAACCGGTGTTATCCTCTAAAATATTGATCGAAACCAGGTTTAATTGACTGCTTCAGTGTGTTACCACATTCCTACGTGATTCAAACACGAAAAAAACCCAGGATCTGGCCAACAAGTATGCGAAGAAGGCAAAATCATGAGCCAGATGCGGGCATAACCCAGACCTAACCCAGACCTAACCGGTGTTATCCTCTGAAATATTGATCGAAACCAGGTTTAATTGACTGCTTCAGTGAGTTACCACATTACTACGTGATTCAAACACGGAAAAAACCCAGGATCTGGCCAACAAGTATGCGAAGAATGCGAAAGAATAAGCCAGATGCGCGCATTTCCCAGACCTAACCCAGACCTAACCGGTGTTATCCTCTGAAATATTGATCGAAACCAGGTTTAATTGACTGCTTCAGTGTGTTACCACATTACTACGTGATTCAAACACGGAACATACATAGGATCTGGCCAACAAGTATGCGAAGAAGGCAAAATCATGAGCCAGATGCGCGCATTTCCCAGACCTAACCCAGACCTAACCGGCGTTATCCTCTAAAATATTGATCGAAACCAGGTTTAATTGACTGCTTCAGTGTGTTACCACATTACTACGTGTTTCAAACACGGAAAATACCCAGGATCTGGCCAACAAGTATGCGAAGAATGCGAAAGAATAAGCCAGATGCGCGCATTTCCCAGACCTAACCCAGACCTAACCGGTGTTATCCTCTGAAATATTGATCGAAACCAGGTTTAATTGACTGCTTCAGTGTGTTACCACATTACTACGTGTTTCAAACACGGAAAATACCCAGGATCTGGCCAACAAGTATGCGAAGAATGCGAAAGAATAAGCCAGATGCGCGCATTTCCCAGACCTAACCCAGACCTAACCGGTGTTATCCTCTGAAATATTGATCGAAACCAGGTTTAATTGACTGCTTCAGTGTGTTACCACATTACTACGTGTTTCAAACACGGAAAATACCTAGGATCTGGCCAACAAGTATGCGAAGAAGGCAGAATCATGAGCCAGATGCGGGCATAACCCAGACCTAACCCAGACCTAACCGGTGTTATCCTCTAAAATATTGATCGAAACCAGGTTTAATTGACTGCTTCAGTGTGTTACCACATTACTACGTGTTTCAAACACGGAAAATACCCAGGATCTGGCCAACAAGTATGCGAAGAAGGCAGAATCATGAGCCAGATGCGGGCATAACCCAGACCTAACCCAGACCTAACCGGTGTTATCCTCTAAAATATTGATCGAAACCAGGTTTAATTGACTGCTTCAGTGTGTTACCACATTCCTACGTGATTCAAACACGAAAAAAACCCAGGATCTGGCCAACAAGTATGCGAAGAAGGCAAAATCATGAGCCAGATGCGGGCATAACCCAGACCTAACCCAGACCTAACCGGTGTTATCCTCTGAAATATTGATCGAAACCAGGTTTAATTGACTGCTTCAGTGTGTTACCACATTCCTACGTGATTCAAACACGAAAAAAACGCAGGATCTGGCCAACAAGTATGCGAAGAAGGCGAAAGTATAAGCCAGATGCGCGCATTTCCCAGACCTAACCCAGGCCTAACCGGTGTTATCCTCTGAAATATTGATCGAAACCAGGTTTAATTGACTGCTTCAGTGTGTTACCACATTACTACGTGATTCAAACACGAAAAAAACCCAGCATCTGGCCAACAAGTATGCGAAGAAGGCAAAATCATGAGCCAGATGCGGGCATAACCCAGACCTAACCCAGACCTAACCGGTGTTATCCTCTGAAATATTGATCGAAACCAGGTTTAATTGACTGCTTCAGTGTGTTACCACATTCCTACGTGATTCAAACACGAAAAAACCCAGGATCTGGCCAACAAGTATGCGAAGAAGGCGAAAGTATAAGCCAGATGCGCGCATTTCCCAGACCTAACCCAGGCCTAACCGGTGTTATCCTCTGAAATATTGATCGAAACCAGGTTTAATTGACTGCTTCAGTGTGTTACCACATTACTACGTGATTCAAACACGAAAAAAACCCAGGATCTGGCCAACAAGTATGCGAAGAAGGCAAAATCATGAGCCAGATGCGGGCATAACCCAGACCTAACCCAGACCTAACCGGTGTTATCCTCTGAAATATTGATCGAAACCAGGTTTAATTGACTGCTTCAGTGTGTTACCACATTCCTACGTGATTCAAACACGAAAAAACCCAGGATCTGGCCAACAAGTATGCGAAGAAGGCGAAAGTATAAGCCAGATGCGCGCATTTCCCAGACCTAACCCAGGCCTAACCGGTGTTATCCTCTGAAATATTGATCGAAACCAGGTTTAATTGACTGCTTCAGTGTGTTACCACATTACTACGTGTTTCAAACACGGAAAATACCCAGGATCTGGCCAACAAGTATGCGAAGAATGCGAAAGAATAAGCCAGATGCGCGCATTTCCCAGACCTAGCCCAGACCTAACCGGTGTTATCCTCTGAAATATTGATCGAAACCAGGTTTAATTGACTGCTTCAGTGTGTTACCACATTACTACGTGTTTCAAACACGGAAAATACCCAGGATCTGGCCAACAAGTATGCGAAGAATGCGAAAGAATAAGCCAGATGCGCGCATTTCCCAGACCTAACCCAGACCTAACCGGTGTTATCCTCTGAAATATTGATCGAAACCAGGTTTAATTGACTGCTTCAGTGTGTTACAACATTACTACGTGATTCAAACACGGAAAAAACCCAGGATCTGGCCAACAAGTATGCGATGAAGGCAAAATCATGAGCCAGATGCGGGCATAACCCAGACCTAACCCAGACCTAACTGGTGTTATCCTCTAAAATATTGATCGAAACCAGGTTTTATTGACTGCTTCAGTTTGTTACCACATTACTACGTGATTCAAACACGAAAAAAACCCAGGATCTGGCCAACAAGTATGCGAAGAAGGCGAAAGTATAAGCCAGATGCGCGCATATCCCAGACCAAACCCAGACCTAACCGGTGTTATCCTCTAAAATATTGACCGAGACCAGGTTTAATTGACTGCTTCAGTGTGTTACCACATTCCTACGGGATTCAAACACGAAAAAAACCCAGGATCTGGCCAACAAGTATGCGAAGAAGGCAAAATCATGAGCCAGATGCGGGCATAACCCAGACCTAACCCAGACCTAACCGGTGTTATCCTCTGAAATATTGATCGAAACCAGGTTTAATTGACTGCTTCAGTGTGTTACCACATTACTACGTGATTCAAACACGAAAAAAACCCAGGATCTGGCCAACAAGTATGCGAAGAAGGCGAAAGTATAAGCCAGATGCGCGCATTTCCCAGACCTAACCCAGACCTAACCGGTGTTATCCTCTGAAATATTGATCGAAACCAGGTTTAATTGACTGCTTCAGTGTGTTACCACATTACTACGTGATTCAAACACGGAAAAAACCCAGGATCTGGCCAACAAGTATGCGATGAAGGCAAAATCATGAGCCAGATGCGGGCATAACCCAGACCTAACCGGTGTTATCCTCTAAAATATTGATCGAAACCAGTTTTAATTGACTGCTTCAGTGTGTTACCACATTACTACGTGATTCAAACACGAAAAAAACCCAAGATCTGGCCAACAAGTATGCGAAGAAGGCGAAAGTATAAGCCAGATGCGCGCATTTCCCAGACCTAACCCAGACCTAACCGGTGTTATCCTCTGAAATATTGATCGAAACCAGGTTTAATTGACTGCTTCAGTGTGTTACCACATTACTACGTGATTCAAACACGGAAAAAACCCAGGATCTGGCCAACAAGTATGCGATGAAGGCAAAATCATGAGCCAGATGCGGGCATATCCCAGACCTAACCCAGACCTAACCGGTGTTATCCTCTAAAATATTGATCGAAACCAGGTTTAATTGACTGCTTCAGTGTGTTACCACATTACTACGTGATTCAAACACGGAAAATACCTAGGATCTGGCCAACAAGTATGCGAAGAAGGCAAAATCATGAGCCAGATGCGCGCATTTCCCAGACCTAACCCAGACCTAACCGGCGTTATCCTCTAAAATATTGATCGAAACCAGGTTTAATTGACTGCTTCAGTGTGTTACCACATTACTACGTGTTTCAAACACGGAAAATACCCAGGATCTGGCCAACAAGTATGCGAAGAATGCGAAAGAATAAGCCAGATGCGCGCATTTCCCAGACCTAACCCAGACCTAACCGGTGTTATCCTCTGAAATATTGATCGAAACCAGGTTTAATTGACTGCTTCAGTGTGTTACCACATTACTACGTGATTCAAACACGGAAAAAACCCAGGATCTGGCCAATAAGTATGCGATGAAGGCAAAATCATGAGCCAGATGCGGGCATAACCCAGACCTAACCCAGACCTAACCGGTGTTATCCTCTAAAATATTGATCGAAACCAGGTTTAATTGACTGCTTCAGTGTATTACCACATTACTACGTGTTTCAAACACGGAAAAAACCCAAGATCTGGCCAACAAGTATGCGAAGAAGGCGAAAGTATAAGCCAGATGCGCGCATTTCCCAGACCTAACCCAGACCTAACCGGTGTTATCCTCTGAAATATTGATCGAAACCAGGTTTAATTGACTGCTTCAGTGTGTTACCACATTACTACGTGATTCAAACACGGAAAAAACCCAGGATCTGGCCAACAAGTATGCGATGAAGGCGAAATCATGAGCCAGATGCGGGCATAACCCAGACCTAACCCAGACCTAACCGGTGTTATCCTCTAAAATATTGATCGAAACCAGGTTTAATTGACTGCTTCAGTGTGTTACCACATTACTACGTGATTCAAACACGAAAAAAACCCAGGATCTGGCCAACAAGTATGCGAAGAAGGCAAAATCATGAGCCAGATGCGCGCATTTCCCAGACCTAACCCAGACCTAACCGGCGTTATCCTCTAAAATATTGATCGAAACCAGGTTTAATTGACTGCTTCAGTGTGTTACCACATTACTACGTGTTTCAAACACGGAAAATACCCAGGATCTGGCCAACAAGTATGCGAAGAATGCGAAAGAATAAGCCAGATGCGCGCATTTCCCAGACCTAACCCAGACCTAACCGGTGTTATCCTCTGAAATATTGATCGAAACCAGGTTTAATTGACTGCTTCAGTGTGTTACCACATTACTACGTGTTTCAAACACGGAAAATACCCAGGATCTGGCCAACAAGTTTGCGAAGAATGCGAAAGAATAAGCCAGATGCGCGCATTTCCCAGACCTAACCCAGACCTAACCGGTGTTATCCTCTGAAATATTGATCGAAACCAGGTTTAATTGACTGCTTCAGTGTGTTACCACATTACTACGTGATTCAAACACGGAAAAAACCCAGGATCTGGCCAATAAGTATGCGATGAAGGCAAAATCATGAGCCAGATGCGGGCATAACCCAGACCTAACCCAGACCTAACCGGTGTTATCCTCTAAAATATTGATCGAAACCAGGTTTAATTGACTGCTTCAGTGTATTACCACATTACTACGTGATTCAAACACGAAAAAAACCCAGGATCTGGCCAACAAGTATGCGATGAAGGCAAAATCATGAGCCAGATGCGGGCATAACCCAGACCTAACCCAGACCTAACCGGCGTTATCCTCTGAAATATTGATCGAAACCAGGTTTAATTGACTGCTTCAGTGTGTTACCACATTACTACGTGTTTCAAACACGGAAAATACCCAGGATCTGGCCAACAAGTATGCGAAGAATGCGAAAGAATAAGCCAGATGCGCGCATTTCCCAGACCTAACCCAGACCTAACCGGCGTTATCCTCTGAAATATTGATCGATACCAGGTTTAATTGACTGCTTCAGTGTGTTACCACATTACTACGTGATTCAAACACGGAAAAAACCCAGGATCTGGCCAACAAGTATGCGATGAAGGCAAAATCATGTGCCAGATGCGGGCATAACCCAGACCTAACCCAGACCTAACCGGTGTTATCCTCTAAAATATTGATCGAAACCAGGTTTAATTGACTGCTTCAGTGTGTTACCACATTACTACGTGATTCAAACCCGAAAAAAACCCAGGATCTGGCCAACAAGTATGCGAAGAAGGCAAAATCATGAGCCAGATGCGCGCATTTCCCAGACCTAACCCAGACCTAACAGGCGTTATCCTCTGAAATATTGATCGATACCAGGTTTAATTGACTGCTTCAGTGTGTTACCACATTACTACGTGATTCAAACCCGAAAAAAACCCAGGATCTGGCCAACAAGTATGCGAAGAAGGCAAAATCATGAGCCAGATGCGGGCATAACCCAGACCTAACCCAGACCTAACCGGTGTTATCCTCTAAAATATTGATCGAAACCAGGTTTAATTGACTGCTTCAGTGTGTTACCACATTCCTACGTGATTCAAACACGAAAAAAACCCAGGATCTGGCCAACAAGTATGCGAAGAATGCGAAAGAATAAGCCAGATGCGCGCATTTCCCAGACCTAACCCAGACCTAACCGGTGTTATCCTCTGAAATATTGATCGAAACCAGGTTTAATTGACTGCTTCAGTGTGTTACCACATTACTACGTGTTTCAAACACGGAAAATACCCAGGATCTGGCCAACAAGTATGCGAAGAATGCGAAAGAATAAGCCAGATGCGCGCATTTCCCAGACCTAACCCAGACCTAACCGCTGTTATCCTCTGAAATATTGATCGAAACCAGGTTTAATTGACTGCTTCAGTGTGTTACAACATTACTACGTGATTCAAACACGGAAAAAACCCAGGATCTGGCCAACAAGTATGCGATGAAGGCAAAATCATGAGCCAGATGCGGGCATAACCCAGACCTAACCCAGACCTAACTGGTGTTATCCTCTAAAATATTGATCGAAACCAGGTTTTATTGACTGCTTCAGTTTGTTACCACATTACTACGTGATTCAAACACGAAAAAAACCCAGGATCTGGCCAACAAGTATGCGAAGAAGGCGAAAGTATAAGCCAGATGCGCGCATATCCCAGACCAAACCCAGACCTAACCGGTGTTATCCTCTAAAATATTGACCGAGACCAGGTTTAATTGACTGCTTCAGTGTGTTACCACATTCCTACGGGATTCAAACACGAAAAAAACCCAGGATCTGGCCAACAAGTATGCGAAGAAGGCAAAATCATGAGCCAGATGCGGGCATAACCCAGACCTAACCCAGACCTAACCGGTGTTATCCTCTGAAATATTGATCGAAACCAGGTTTAATTGACTGCTTCAGTGTGTTACCACATTACTACGTGATTCAAACACGGAAAAAACCCAGGATCTGGCCAACAAGTATGCGATGAAGGCAAAATCATGAGCCAGATGCGGGCATAACCCAGACCTAACCGGTGTTATCCTCTAAAATATTGATCGAAACCAGTTTTAATTGACTGCTTCAGTGTGTTACCACATTACTACGTGATTCAAACACGAAAAAAACCCAAGATCTGGCCAACAAGTATGCGATGAAGGCAAAATCATGAGCCAGATGCGGGCATAACCCAGACCTAACCCAGACCTAACCGGTGTTATCCTCTAAAATATTGATCGAAACCAGGTTTAATTGACTGCTTCAGTGTGTTACCACATTCCTACGTGATTCAAACACGAAAAAAACCCAGGATCTGGCCAACAAGTATGCGAAGAAGGCGAAAGTATAAGCCAGATGCGCGCATTTCCCAGACCTAACCCAGACCTAACCGGTGTTATCCTCTGAAATATTGATCGAAACCAGGTTTAATTGACTGCTTCAGTGTGTTACCACATTACTACGTGATTCAAACACGAAAAAACCCAGGATCTGGCCAACAAGTATGCGAAGAAGGCGAAAGTATAAGCCAGATGCGCGCATTTCCCAGACCTAACCCAGGCCTAACCGGTGTTATCCTCTGAAATATTGATCGAAACCAGGTTTAATTGACTGCTTCAGTGTGTTACCACATTCCTACGTGATTCAAACACGAAAAAAACCCAGGATCTGGCCAACAAGTATGCGAAGAAGGCAAAATCATGAGCCAGATGCGGGCATAACCCAGACCTAACCCAGACCTGACCGGTGTTATCCTCTAAAATATTGATCGAAACCAGGTTTAATTGACTGCTTCAGTGTGTTACCACATTCCTACGTGATTCAAACACGAAAAAAACCCAGGATCTGGCCAACAAGTATGCGAAGAAGGCGAAAGTATAAGCCAGATGCGCGCATATCCCAGACCAAACCCAGACCTAACCGGTGTTATCCTCTAAAATATTGATCGAAACCAGGTTTTATTGACTGCTTCAGTTTGTTACCACATTACTACGTGATTCAAACACGAAAAAAACCCAGGATCTGGCCAACAAGTATGCGAAGAAGGCGAATGTATAAGCCAGATGCGCGCATATCCCAGACCAAACCCAGACCTAACCGGTGTTATCCTCTAAAATATTGATCGAAACCAGGTTTAATTGACTGCTTCAGTGTGTTACCACATTCCTACGTGATTCAAACACGAAAAAAACCCAGGATCTGGCCAACAAGTATGCGAAGAAGGCAAAATCATGAGCCAGATGCGGGCATAACCCAGACCTAACCCAGACCTAACCGGTGTTATCCTCTGAAATATTGATCGAAACCAGGTTTAATTGACTGCTTCAGTGAGTTACCACATTACTACGTGATTCAAACACGGAAAAAACCCAGGATCTGGCCAACAAGTATGCGATGAAGGCAAAATCATGAGCCAGATGCGGGCATAACCCAGACCTAACCCAGACCTAACCGGTGTTATCCTCTAAAATATTGATCGAAACCAGGTTTAATTGACTGCTTCAGTGTGTTACCACATTACTACGTGATTCAAACACGGAAAATAGCCAGGATCTGGCCAACAAGTATGCGAAGAAGGCAAAATCATGAGCCAGATGCGGGCATAACCCAGACCTAACCCAGACCTAACCGGTGTTATCCTCTGAAATATTGATCGAAACCAGGTTTAATTGACTGCTTCAGTGTGTTACCACATTACTACGTGATTCAAACACGAAAAAAACCCAGGATCTGGCCAACAAGTATGCGAAGAAGGCAAAATCATGAGCCAGATGCGGGCATAACCCAGACCTAACCCAGACCTAACCGGTGTTATCCTCTGAAATATTGATCGAAACCAGGTTTAATTGACTGCTTCAGTGAGTTACCACATTACTACGTGATTCAAACACGGAAAAAACCCAGGATCTGGCCAACAAGTATGCGATGAAGGCAAAATCATGAGCCAGATGCGGGCATAACCCAGACCTAACCCAGACCTAACCGGTGTTATCCTCTAAAATATTGATCGAAACCAGGTTTAATTGACTGCTTCAGTGTGTTACCACATTACTACGTGATTCAAACACGAAAAAAACCCAGGATCTGGCCAACAAGTATGCGATGAAGGCAAAATCATGAGCCAGATGCGGGCATAACCCAGACCTAACCCAGACCTAACCGGTGTTATCCTCTAAAATATTCATCGAAACCAGGTTTAATTGACTGCTTCAGTGTGTTACCACATTCCTACGTGATTCAAACACGAAAAAAACCCAGGATCTGGCCAACAAGTATGCGAAGAAGGCGAAAGTATAAGCCAGATGCGCGCATTTCCCAGACCTAACCCAGACCTAACCGGTGTTATCCTCTGAAATATTGATCGAAACCAGGTTTAATTGACTGCTTCAGTGTGTTACCACATTACTACGTGATTCAAACACGAAAAAAACCCAGGATCTGGCCAACAAGTATGCGAAGAAGGCGAAAGTATAAGCCAGATGCGCGCATTTCCCAGACCTAACCCAGGCCTAACCGGTGTTATCCTCTGAAATATTGATCGAAACCAGGTTTAATTGACTGCTTCAGTGTGTTACCACATTACTACGTGATTCAAACACGAAAAAAACCCAGGATCTGGCCAACAAGTATGCGAAGAAGGCAAAATCATGAGCCAGATGCGGGCATAACCCAGACCTAACCCAGACCTAACCGGTGTTATCCTCTAAAATATTGATCGAAACCAGGTTTAATTGACTGCTTCAGTGTATTACCACATTACTACGTGATTCAAACACGAAAAAAACCCAGGATCTGGCCAACAAGTATGCGAAGAAGGCAAAATCATGAGCCAGATGCGGGCATAACCCAGACCTAACCCAGACCTAACCGGTGTTATCCTCTGAAATATTGATCGAAACCAGGTTTAATTGACTGCTTCAGTGAGTTACCACATTACTACGTGATTCAAACACGGAAAAAACCCAGGATCTGGCCAACAAGTATGCGATGAAGGCAAAATCATGAGCCAGATGCGGGCATAACCCAGACCTAACCCAGACCTAACCGGTGTTATCCTCTAAAATATTGATCGAAACCAGGTTTAATTGACTGCTTCAGTGTGTTACCACATTACTACGTGATTCAAACACGAAAAAAACCCAGGATCTGGCCAACAAGTATGCGATGAAGGCAAAATCATGAGACAGATGCGGGCATAACCCAGACCTAACCCAGACCTAACCGGTGTTATCCTCTAAAATATTGATCGAAACCAGGTTTAATTGACTGCTTCAGTGTGTTACCACATTCCTACGTGATTCAAACACGAAAAAAACCCAGGATCTGGCCAACAAGTATGCGAAGAAGGCGAAAGTATAAGCCAGATGCGCGCATTTCCCAGACCTAACCCAGACCTAACCGGTGTTATCCTCTGAAATATTGATCGAAACCAGGTTTAATTGACTGCTTCAGTGTGTTACCACATTCCTACGTGATTCAAACACGAAAAAACCCAGGATCTGGCCAACAAGTATGCGAAGAAGGCGAAAGTATAAGCCAGATGCGCGCATTTCCCAGACCTAACCCAGGCCTAACCGGTGTTATCCTCTGAAATATTGATCGAAACCAGGTTTAATTGACTGCTTCAGTGTGTTACCACATTACTACGTGATTCAAACACGAAAAAAACCCAGGATCTGGCCAACAAGTATGCGAAGAAGGCAAAATCATGAGCCAGATGCGGGCATAACCCAGACCTAACCCAGACCTAACCGGTGTTATCCTCTAAAATATTGATCGAAACCAGGTTTAATTGACTGCTTCAGTGTATTACCACATTACTACGTGATTCAAACACGAAAAAAACCCAGGATCTGGCCAACAAGTATGCGAAGAAGGCAAAATCATGAGCCAGATGCGGGCATAACCCAGACCTAACCCAGACCTAACCGGTGTTATCCTCTGAAATATTGATCGAAACCAGGTTTAATTGACTGCTTCAGTGTGTTACCACATTACTACGTGATTCAAACACGGAAAATACCCAGGATCTGGCCAACAAGTATGCGAAGAAGGCAAAATCATGAGCCAGATGCGCGCATTTCCCAGACCTAACCCAGACCTAACCGGCGTTATCCTCTGAAATATTGATCGAAACCAGGTTTAATTGACTGCTTCAGTGTGTTACCACATTACTACGTGATTCAAACACGGAAAAAACCCAGGATCTGGCCAACAAGTATGCGATGAAGGCAAAATCATGTGCCAGATGCGGGCATAACCCAGACCTAACCCAGACCTAACCGGTGTTATCCTCTAAAATATTGATCGAAACCAGGTTTAATTGACTGCTTCAGTGTGTTACCACATTCCTACGTGATTCAAACACGAAAAAAACCCAGGATCTGGCCAACAAGTATGCGAAGAAGGCGAAAGTATAAGCCAGATGCGCGCATTTCCCAGACCTAACCCAGACCTAACCGGTGTTATCCTCTGAAATATTGATCGAAACCAGGTTTAATTGACTGCTTCAGTGTGTTACCACATTACTACGTGATTCAAACACGAAAAAACCCAGGATCTGGCCAACAAGTATGCGAAGAAGGCGAAAGTATAAGCCAGATGCGCGCATTTCCCAGACCTAACCCAGGCCTAACCGGTGTTATCCTCTGAAATATTGATCGAAACCAGGTTTAATTGACTGCTTCAGTGTGTTACCACATTACTACGTGATTCAAACACGAAAAAAACCCAGGATCTGGCCAACAAGTATGCGAAGAAGGCAAAATCATGAGCCAGATGCGGGCATAACCCAGACCTAACCCAGACCTAACCGGTGTTTTCCTCTGAAATATTGATCGAAACCAGGTTTAATTGACTGCTTCAGTGTGTTACCACATTACTACGTGATTCAAACACGAAAAAACCCAGGATCTGGCCAACAAGTATGCGAAGAAGGCGAAAGTATAAGCCAGATGCGCGCATTTCCCAGACCTAACCCAGACCTAACCGGTGTTATCCTCTGAAATATTGATCGAAACCAGGTTTAATTGACTGCTTCAGTGTGTTACCACATTACTACGTGATTCAAACACGAAAAAACCCAGGATCTGGCCAACAAGTATGCGAAGAAGGCGAAAGTATAAGCCAGATGCGCGCATTTCCCAGACCTAACCCAGACCTAACCGGTGTTATCCTCTGAAATATTGATCGAAACCAGGTTTAATTGACTGCTTCAGTGTGTTACCACATTACTACGTGATTCAAACACGAAAAAAACCCAGGATCTGGCCAACAAGTATGCGAAGAAGGCAAAATCATGAGCCAGATGCGGGCATAACCCAGACCTAACCCAGACCTAACCGGTGTTATCCTCTAAAATATTGATCGAAACCAGGTTTAATTGACTGCTTCAGTATACTACCACATTACTACGTGATTCAAACACGAAAAAAACCCAGGATCTGGCCAACAAGTATGCGAAGAAGGCAAAATCATGAGCCAGATGCGGGCATAACCCAGACCTAACCCAGACCTAACCGGTGTTATCCTCTGAAATATTGATCGAAACCAGGTTTAATTGACTGCTTCAGTGTGTTACCACATTACTACGTGATTCAAACACGGAAAATACCCAGGATCTGGCCAACAAGTATGCGAAGAAGGCAAAATCATGAGCCAGATGCGCGCATTTCCCAGACCTAACCCAGACATAACCGGCGTTATCCTCTGAAATATTGATCGAAACCAGGTTTAATTGACTGCTTCAGTGTGTTACCACATTACTACGTGATTCAAACACGGAAAAAACCCAGGATCTGGCCAACAAGTATGCGATGAAGGCAAAATCATGTGCCAGATGCGGGCATAACCCAGACCTAACCCAGACCTAACCGGTGTTATCCTCTAAAATATTGATCGAAACCAGGTTTAATTGACTGCTTCAGTGTGTTACCACATTACTACGTGATTCAAACACGAAAAAAACCCAAGATCTGGCCAACAAGTATGCGAAGAAGGCGAAAGTATAAGCCAGATGCGCGCATTTCCCAGACCTAACCCAGACCTAACCGGTGTTATCCTCTAAAATATTGATCGAAACCAGGTTTAATTGACTGCTTCAGTGTGTTACCACATTACTACGTGATTCAAACACGAAAAAAACCCAGGATCTGGCCAACAAGTATGCGAAGAAGGCAAAATCATGAGCCAGATGCGGGCATAACCCAGACCTAACCCAGACCTAACCGGTGTTATCCTCTAAAATATTGATCGAAACCAGGTTTAATTGACTGCTTCAGTGTGTTACCACATTCCTACGTGATTCAAACACGAAAAAACCCAGGATCTGGCCAACAAGTATGCGATGAAGGCAAAATCATGAGCCAGATGCGGGCATAACCCAGACCTAACCCAGACCTAACCGGTGTTATCCTCTAAAATATTGATCGAAACCAGGTTTAATTGACTGCTTCAGTGTGTTACCACATTACTACGTGATTCAAACACGAAAAAAACCCAGGATCTGGCCAACAAGTATGCGAAGAAGGCAAAATCATGAGCCAGATACGGGCATAACCCAGACCTAACCCAGACCTAACCGGTGTTATCCTCTAAAATATTGATCGAAACCAGGTTTAATTGACTGCTTCAGTGTGTTACCACATTCCTACGTGATTCAAACACGAAAAAACCCAGGATCTGGCCAACAAGTATGCGATGAAGGCAAAATCATGAGCCAGATACGGGCATAACCCAGACCTAACCCAGACCTAACCGGTGTTATCCTCTAAAATATTGATCGAAACCAGGTTTAATTGACTGCTTCAGTGTGTTACCACATTCCTACGTGATTCAAACACGAAAAAACCCAGGATCTGGCCAACAAGTATGCGATGAAGGCAAAATCATGAGCCAGATGCGGGCATAACCCAGACCTAACCCAGACCTAACCGGTGTTATCCTCGAAAATATTGATCGAAACCAGGTTTAATTGACTGCTTCAGTGTGTTACCACATTACTACGTGATTCAAACACGAAAAAAACCCAAGATCTGGCCAACAAGTATGCGTAGAAGGCGAAAGTATAAGCCAGATGCGCGCATTTCCCAGACCTAACCCAGACCTAACCGGTGTTATCCTCTGAAATATTGATCGAAACCAGGTTTAATTGACTGCTTCAGTGTGTTACCACATTACTACGTGATTCAAACACGGAAAAAACCCAGGATCTGGCCAACAAGTATGCGATGAAGGCAAAATCATGAGCCAGATGCGGGCATAACCCAGACCTAACCCAGACCTAACCGGTGTTATCCTCTGAAATATTGATCGAAACCAGGTTTAATTGACTGCTTCAGTGTGTTACCACATTACTACGTGATTCAAACACGGAAAATACCCAGGATCTGGCCAACAAGTATGCGAAGAAGGCAAAATCATGAGCCAGATGCGCGCATTTCCCAGACCTAACCCAGACCTAACCGGCGTTATCCTCTAAAATATTGATCGAAACCAGGTTTAATTGACTGCTTCAGTGTGTTACCACATTACTACGTGTTTCAAACACGGAAAATACCCAGGATCTGGCCAACGAGTATGCGAAGAATGCGAAAGAATAAGCCAGATGCGCGCATTTCCCAGACCTAACCCAGACCTAACCGGTGTTATCCTCTGAAATATTGATCGAAACCAGGTTTAATAGACTGCTTCAGTGTGTTACCACATTACTACGTGATTCAAACACGGAAAAAACCCAGGATCTAGTAAACATAGTAGTATAGAGGGTGTTCGGCCAGCCCTGAGAAACATTTTAATAGGATATTCTAGAGGCCGAACTAAGACGAAAATCAAGAATACCAATTTGTTGATGGAGGCTTCGTTAAAAAGTTATTAACAATTTGATTCAAAAATTTCAAGTCGTTCCAGAAAAATTGTTTTCGGCTGCGGAGGTCAATTACAAGCATTTTTAGTGAATAGACATATATTCGAAATCCTACTCAGTTTCGAGAAAAAAATTCGAGTATGTGTTGATATTTTTCGGCGAAAAACAAATTTTTCAAATCGTTCTAAAAAAATTATTTTCGGTTACAGGGGTCAATTACAATCATTTTTGGTCATTACACATACCCCCGAAATCCTACGCACTTTCGAGAAAAAAATTCCTTACCGAAAATCTAATCGGGTGCCTATATTTTTCGATGAAAAAGAAAGATTTCAAATCGTTCTGTGAAAAATTATTTTCAGTTGCGAGGGTCGGTGACAATCATTTTTTATGTATAGACATACCCTCGTAATCTTGCGCATTTTCGAGAAAAAAATTCAGTACGAGCGGAACTTTAAACATTAATAACTTTTTAACAGTGCCTCCATCAACAAATTGGTATTCTTGATTTTCGTCTTATTTTGACCTCTAGAATCCCCCATTAAAATTTTTCCCATGGATGGCCGAACACCCTGTATGTAGGGAACCGTGCAGTTGAAAATTATTAAATCGCGCACGAATTGTTGGCCGAACAGCGAATCGTTCGCTGTCCACGAGCTTGCACGAGCGAAGACGGTTACCGCCGAAAAAGCCGTCAACACGCGGCGAGCGTACGGCCGAACAGCTGATGGGTGAATAACCCAGAAAGCGAGAAAAGACAGCACGGAAGAGAGAAAGATTGAAGAAAAGTACGTAGTAGGTGTGACTGTGTTTAACGAAATAAATACGAGTGTGCCGATTAACGAACAAACACGGTTCCTGATAATCCCATACATACATACGTACAGTGTTGTTCCAAGTGGAGTTTGAAAAAGATGCTAATAAAAATGTTGCATAGTCATAACCACCTGGTTCAGTTACTACATTCACCCTGTAAAAACAACACAATAATATTATTTATTATTTTCTTTTCACGTTCTTAACTTTATTTTTATTTTTAGTTTGAGTTTTACATTTCTCCTTCTCTTCGTCTTGCTTTTCTTTCTCCTTTTCCTTTTCATTTTTCTGTTTTTCTTTCTTTTTTCAATAGCTTTTCTTCTTTTAATTTCTCGGCTTGTTTTTTTCTTTTCTAATCGTTCTTCTTTCATTCTTTGTTTTTCTTTTTCCTGGTTATCAATTGCTTCTATTTTTTCAAGCTGAGTCTATTTCCATGTCTTTGATGTAACTTTGATTGCACACACCTTTCTATATTTCTTTTCTTTTCTTTTCTTTTCTTTGTTGTTTTTTCAATTTTTTGATAATGTTGATAATGTTTATCCAGAATAGATTCTGAAGAATCTTTGTCTTTACGAGAAAATAAGTAAAGTAACGTTGTAGAATTAATGTAGTTTGATTTCAGTACCATCGGAAACAAAACAATTCCCATTAGAAAAAAGTAAAAGCATCATTGTCATGAAATATTAAAGTTAATTAATGATCAGTATATCATATATTAGTTTCTTCTAGCGAAACGTTGTTAAATTAGTCTTCTACACTGGTATTGGTTTTACTGTTACTATGAACTGCACTGCGTTGAACATCAGCAGTGCTTTCTCTCTGCGAGTTGTGTCTTGTGTTGTGTCTTAGTTGTGTCCCGATTGTATTTTAATATTTTCTATATAGAAAAGAAAATTGTTCCCCTCTCAGATCATCTGGAATATGCTCTTGAATGCTATGTAAAACTACCTATATTGCTGTCATTGATGTCAGTTTCATCTGGCGACATGAATTCTAATTTATTTTCTTCTTTCTGAAATACGTTTTGTCTAGTAAATTGTATTTGAGTTAAACGGTCATAGGCCACCACAAGCTTTAAAAGCATTTCCTTCTTCATGGAATTTATATATGGTATGATATATATATTGGTGCGAAATTCACCTTCGTAATGGGTTTAGTCTACCTACGTACTTTGTCTATGTTCCTGTACTACCTTTCGCCATGCAACTTTTAATCGTCTAAATATTCCTACATCGCATGGCTGGAAAATATGAGTTGCATTAGGTAATATACAAAAAAGTAAAATGAGTTTACTCAAAATAAAAATTATGTAAATTGAAATTTATGCAGGACCTGCGACCATCTAATAATACCAGTATAGGAAAGGTGACTCCATTCTCAACCATTTATGGGCTACACACAATATATGTATTAGTGTGGGGGGATTGAAATGAATTCGGTCAAGGTGTAATTTCATTAATATTGATTTAATATATACAGGGTGTTTGGCCACCCCTGGGAAAAATTTTAATGGGAGATTCTAGAAGCCAAAATAAGACGAAAATTAAGAATATCAATTTTTCGACTGAGGTTTCGTTAAAAAGTAGTTATTAATAACATTAAATAAAAAAATTTCAAATCGTTCTGAAAAAATTATTGTTGGTCGCGGAGGTCAGTTAGAATCGTACCCCCGAAATCCTACTCAGTTTCGACAAAAAGAATTCAAGTAAAAAAGAATTTCGAATCGTCTTGGAAGAATTAGTTTTCGTTGCAGGGGTCAGTAACAAGCATTTTTTTTTTTTGGTCGACAGCCGGATCGAACGATTTTAATGTTTCAAACAGCAACACAACGCATATTTTAATGGAGAATATGTAGAGATGTTGGAAAAGTTGTTCCTTGACCCCGTAAAGTGAGAAAAATCCCATATAACTGGTCAAATTTTCAAACAGCCCCCGCAACTCCTACTGATATAGTGAATAGTGAATATATTCCAATGAAACGTTTTTTTTTCGCGAGTAGAGCTCATGGGTACCTACACAAAGAGTATTATTAAACAACTATTTTACAAACTGAATAAAAATCAGAAAGGAATTTTTAAGAAAAATCGACAGGCAGTGCCTAAATTTTTCGACGAAAGAAAAAGAAAATTTCAAATCGTTCTGAAAAAATTACTTTCGGTTTCGGGGGTCAATTACAATTATTTTCGGTGAATAGACATACCACATACGAAATCCTGCGCATTTTCGAGAAAAAAATTCGAAAGTAAGAGCGGAACTTTAAACGTCAATAACTTGTTTAGTATCGTATTACTCCATCAACAAATTGGTATTCTTGATTTTCATCCTACTTTAACCTCTAGAATCTCCCATTACAATTTCTCCCAGGGGATTCTAGAGACCAAAGTAAGACGAAAATCAAGAATACCAATTTGTTAATGGAGGCTTTATTAAAAAGTTATTAACGTTTAAAGTTCCGCCCGTACTGAATTTCTTTCTCGAAAATGCGCATGATTAGGGGGGTATGACGATTCACCCAAAATGGTTGTAAGTAACCCCCGCAACCGATAACAATTTTTCCAAAACGATTTGAAATTTTTCTTTTCCATCGAAAAAATTTCACACATTCTCGAATTTTTATCTCGAAAGTGGGTAAGATTTCGGAGGTATGTGTATTCACCAAAAATGATTGCAATTGACCCCCGCAACCGATAACAATTTTTCCAGAACGATTTGAAATTTTTGAGTTTAATTGTTAATAACTTTTCAACGTAGCCTCTATCAACAAATTGGTATTCTTGATTTTCGTCTGTATTTTCGTATTTTGGCATCTAGAATCCCCCATTAAAATTTTTCCCAGGGGTGGCCGAACACCCTGTACATATGTGTTCCCCGAGCAGGAAAACGACTTTTCGCTAAAATCATGAAAGTAAAAATTCTGTCCAAATGAGGAGTAGGAGTGATTTTCTAAGTAATTTTTATGTAAAAGTATAGATTGAGAAAGTGGCACGTGAGGAACGTACGTAACCTAGATCGATGCACGTGTTTTACTGCACCGGGCACGAACGTACGACGATTTACACACACACAGTCAATATCGCCGGTTTTTACAAAAGGTAAAGTCTTAAGTAAACATTTTGTTTTATAATTTTCTATTAAAGCCTCTGTAAGTTTTATCGCTTTTGCATTCTTGCAACTTAATTTAATTGGTTGTTTTTTGGAAAACAGATAAAACTATAAAAAGAATAAAAAACGGTTTTTACGAGTCCTGTACCTATGTTTAGTTCAGAATTTCGAATTCAGCGGTAAAAGTATGTAAATCTATATTATCCAATACACAGGACATAAAGGTAAGAGGAATGGATATTTTTACCAATATATTCATATTCTTAAATATCTGAATATTCTTCCTACTTGACCGACTTACTTTATAAATATATTTTTTAGGGACACATGTCGTTCGGTTGAAGGAAACAGGATATCTATACAGTGTATAGGTATTCAAAAGCCCTTGGGAAAAATTTTAGACTTTGTTGAAAAGTTATGGAACATTATATTCCTAGCAAACGCTAGGCCCGTTCACGGATCGGGGTGAGTTATACATTATTCGATTCGCCTAATTCAGTACATGTTACTGTTATTGTTAGAAATATGACTTAAAATTCGTTAGTTTCTTTAGTGTTTAGGAGTGTGTGTGTGTTTGTGAGAGAAGCACACGTCGAGGAATGTTTTTTAGTTTTTAAGTTTTCTTTTCACAATGGAAAATAAGTGTGTTTGTTTTGTAACAAGATTCATTATAATAAATAATATAAACAGTATTTTAACATGGTAGCAGAGGTCCGTGGTTTGTTCGTTAACAGTAAAGAAAAGAAATTTAGTTGTGAAAGGAAGATAACCTAAGTTTGAAGCATGGCAAGTGAAAAAAAGGACGATTTCATGTTACAAATATTTTATGGAACTGGAAATTCAGGCTAAATTTATTTTTAGAAATGAAAGACTGTAACGAGGTTATTCTACATGATGAAAGACCGGCTGAAATAAGAGTCGAAGATTGGAATAAAAAAGGAAATTAAAGCAAAAAGTTACATCGTAAACAGTATTTCAAACACTCAGTTAGAATTAATAATATCAGAAACGACTGCGAAAAATATGATTGCAAAGCTTGACGAAATTTATCTAGTTAAAAACAGTGCAGTAAAGCTATTGTGTAAAAGAAGATTGTTAGAATTAAAAATGAAAGAAGGTGAAAATCCAAGTGACTTCTTTAACGAATTTGAAACGCATATAAATAGGCTCAAAAATACTGGTGAGACTGTGAATGAAGAGGATAAATTGAATTATCTGTTATTAACGTTAACTTCTCACGTATTGTTGATATTATTGATGCACTGCCAACGAAGGAGAAAACAGTTGAGTATGTAAAATCTAAATTACTGTTAGAGTATCAAAAGAGAAACGGTAAAAGTTACTACTTTGAGTACAGCAGAAATTACACTCGCACGTTTAGTTCAAATTTAACTAAAAATCCTAGAGGTCATAGGTTTCGACACGTACAACGCAATCAGAACAAGTATCTCAATTCAAAGGATAATCAGCATAGCAGTGCAACGACTACTGAAGCGGTATGTTAAGTCAGTGTAATAAGTCAGGGCACATCCAACGTTACTGCCCAGAAAACTTTAATAATTATTACAAAATGCAACCTTTTCAAACATATACAAAATAGACACGATAGAAAAGTGGCTGGAAATTCGAGTCTAGATGACAGTAGAAATTACAATTCATTCAAGGTTGAAGTAATGAAAAGTAGCAAAATAGAAGAAGTAGAAATATTAAATGGCTACTAGATAGTGGTTGCTCAGATCACATAATAAACACAGATGAGTACTTTTATGAATCCAAAAATCTACAAAACCCGGTTGATATTAAAGTTGGTGATGGTTTTAAACTAATATCTGGAAAAATTGGTAATGTAATGATTAACATTAATGATAAGTCGGAGGAAATAAAGATTAAAAATGTATATACTATGTACCAGAAATGAAACAAAACTTACTAAGTGTCTCTTGTATTTGTAAATCAAAACAATTAAAAATAATGTTTGAGAAAGACAATGAATTACAATAAAATTTGTAATTCGAAAGAAAAACTCATTGCTATTGCTGTTAAAAGAAATAAACTCTTTGAATTAAATGGAGAAGTTGCCAGACTTGAGAATAAGAAAACAAGTACGTACACTAGTTCAATGGGAATTTCAAATATAGAAAAATGGCATAGATATATACTTTGTCACACAAATTTTAGAGATTTAAAATATTTGTGTGAAGCTCAGCTGCTAAATGGAACACCGGTGAAACTCGAAAACGAATTTATAAAATGCGAAGTTTGTCCGGAGAATAAAATGACAAATTTGAAATTTAAAAACAAACGTACAAGAGCAAATGATTTGTTACAAATAGTCCATACAGATGTCCATGGTCCAATAACTCAGACAGGTCATAATGGTGAGAAATACTTTGTGTCTTTTATAGATGATTTCAGTAAAATTGCTGTTGTGTATTGCATAAAACAAAAAAGTGATGTTTTTTATTGCTTCATTAGGTATATTAGGAAATTAGTAAAAAATCAAACTGGAAAAAGTATTAAAGAAATTCGATGTGACAATGGAAGAGAATCATATCTTAACAAAAACTTTGATGAATTAGCGAAACGAGAAGGTATTTATTTGAAACCAGGACCAGCATACACACACGAATTGAACGGAGTCGCCGAAAGGCACAACAGAACGATAATGGATCGTGCACGCTGCTTGCTGTCAGAGGCAAATGTCGACAAGTTTTATTGGCCAGAATGTATTTACACGGCTGCCTACATTGGAAATCGCCTATTAGCAAACACAAGAATAAGAAAAACACCATATGAAATATTTTTTAATAAAAGGGCTGATGTTTCAAACTTACACTTATATGGAAGCACTGCTTTTGTACGAATTCCCGAGGCATGCAGATATTCAAAGCTAAATCCAAAGGCCGAAAAAGGAATTAATATTAATAGGGTATACAGATATTGGTTAATGACAAAATAGTTGTAAGTCGTCACGTGCAAGATATACCATTTATAGAAATACTGATAACGAAGAAAAATACGAAGGGGAAACGCCAAAAGAAGAAGAAGAAGAAGAAGAAGAAGAAGAAGAAGAAGAAAGAGTTTTGAAAATAAAAGAAAATAAAACTGACGATGATCAATGCAGCAAAACTGAGGAAGTTAAATAAGATACACGCCCCAAGCGTAACATAATGTGTGAAATGTTGTGAAATTTGATGATCATGTCGTATATACAAACTATTGCAATGCTTTGATACCTGAAAACTACCAAGAACCATTGAACTGCGAAGAGTCAAGAAAATGGAAAGCGGCTATGAAACAAGAACTTGATGGTTTAAAAGAAAACGACACATGGGATTTGGTCAACGTTCCAATAAATAAGAAAATAATTGAAGTAAAGTGGATATATAGAATTAAGACAGATGGAGTATGCAAAGCGCGCATTGTCGCCAAAGTCGCATTTCCAACAGTTGTACCAAAGCGATGAAGAAGTTTATTCACCGGTTGCAAGAATGAGCACGCTAAAGGTGTTGCTGTCAATTGCATGTGTTAAAAATTTAAAAATAGAACAAATGGATGTTCAAACAGCTTTTTTAAACGGAAATATCAAGTCTGAAGTTTACATCTACCCTCCTGATGGTAGTAATATACAGTCAGATAAGGTTTGTTTACTTAAGAAGGCGCTTTATGGATTGAGAGAAAGTCCACGTGACTGGTATGATTGTTTTCATAATTACATGATAAGCTTGCATTTTAAAAGATCTGATTATGATTACTGTCTGTATACTGGAGAGATAAACGACACAAAAATATATATTATTTTATATGTGGATGATATATTAATCAGTGGTATAAATGAAATGGCTATAGATGAAGTTAAGATCATGCTTAATAAACGATTTCGCATGAAAGACTTGGGACAAATAAAGCAATACTTGGGAATTGAAGTACAACGTAACCAAAGTAAAGAGGAAATATACTTGAATCAAGAAAAATATATTGAAAATCTTAGTCATAAGTACGGAATAATAAATAGTAAAAGGTTCGATACACCTATGGAAATGAATCGAAAAATTGAACCTGCTGATATAGTGGATGAAGAACTGAAATATAGGAATTTAATTGGAGCATTATTGTATATTGCAAATGGTACTCGCCCAGACATTTCATTTGCGGTCAATTACCTAAGTCGATTCCAAAATAGCTATGACAGCACACGTGTTCTAAAATACTTGTATCACACTCGTTCCATAAATCTTGTTTATAACTCAACTACTCAGGAAATAATGGATGCATTTGTTGACGCTGATTGGGCTGCAGACACTACGGACAGAAAATCGACTACAGGGATAATCATACGAGTTTTTGGAAATGTAGTACTATGGAAATCGCAAAAACAAAAAATTGTCTCCAGAGCCTCAACGCATGCTGAATACTACGCTCTTGCTGATTGTGTAGAAGAAATCATTCCAATTAAGGGCATTTTATCTGTTTTTGACGTGAAGAATGACAATCCAGTAAAAATATATGAAGACAATATTGGAGCGATAGCCTTATCAAAAAATGGAAAATTTTCAAAAAATTCCAAGCATATAGATATAAGTTATCATTTTGTTTATGATTATGAAAAAAGGGACTAATAAGTGTGACTACGGACGATCAAATTGCAGATGTACTGACTAAATCGTTAGGAAAGGCAAAATTTTTGTTGTTGTTTTGATAAATTTTAAGTCAAGAAGGCGTGTTAGAAATATGACTTAAAATTCGTTAGTTTCTTTAGTGTTTAGGAGTTTACCGTTTCAGATAAGAGGGGTAGTGTGTGGTGTGGTGTGTGTGTGTGTGTGTGTGTGTGCGCGCGTGCGTGTGTGTGTGCGTGAAAGAAGCACATGTAGAGGAATGTTCTTTTAGTTTTTAAGTTTTCTTTTCACAATGGAAAATAAGTGTGTTTGTTTTGTAACAAGATTCATTATAATAAATAATATAAACAGTATTTTAACAGTTATTATAAAAAGTTACAGTAAAAAAGTAAGGTCAAGTAGATTTTTTGACAGGTTCACAGATAGAAACTAGTGACCATCGTTGCTATGTTCATTTTAAAAATTATAAATAATTTATCTAATTGGATCTATTCTACATTGTCAAATGGGAATTTGAGGCATAGAACTTCCACGAGTCGGTCAGGTGGACAGTATTAAAACCAGGTATGTAGACAGTACATGCAGCAACAGTAAAAAATGTCTCCCCGTCGCTGACAGTGTTTACAATATATAGTAAATTACTATTGTACGCAGTACGTTGGTTTAACTTGTTTTTATTATTAAATTTCATTATCATCTAAGTCTGGTATATTTTGATTTTTTACAGAATCGATCATCATCAAATGAAATTTCTGAAATTTCTTTTAAGAACTGATTAAATAAATCATCCTTTCCTTGCTTGGAAGGTTTATAAAACACGTAATGGCTTAAGTACCCAATGAAATTATCTTTTTTGCTGAAAATAGAAAATATAATATTTATTATTTTGTATTATATGTTAGAAAAACATATTAAAAAACGTGTGGAACTGCAAATACTAACCGACAATATTCAGGCAAAAAGTGTTTACTATGCTTCCACGTAGTTTCTGTTTTATTCGTATGAGCGCCTGTTTCTGGATCTTTAAAATGTAAACTATTTACGGTTTACGGTGAGATGTTTATACCCTTATTTTTTAAAAGCCACTGCATTATATAAAGATATTTGAAAAGCAAAGAACGTGGTTTTCTAAAAACAAACTCAGTTACAGATATTGTTTTAAAATTACCATATATGCTAACATATAATTATGAGCAATGTCGTGATATTATATAACTAACATTAAATAAAAATACTGCGCAGCAATTGTGGAAGGGTAGAGTAGATAGAGACTGATGAATCAACATTTTGTTGTAGAAATAATGGCACAGAGGCCATTTGAAAATTAATCACAGCGTCAATTTTCAAGATCTCATTACTGATGCTTACATGAATTAAATTGAAGAAACCACTTTTTTCTAACATATAATACTATCAATATTTTATATTTTCAATAAGAGTAACTTCATTGGATACCTGAGCCATTATGTATTTAGTAAATGTATATATAATAGAAAGATGGTGATTTATTCAATGAGATATTTGCAGAAATAGCAGAAATTTCATTCAATAAATGTTATTGTTAACAAATTAGCATTTGACTAGCTGGCATTTTGAACACAGGTAACGACAGTCACTTGTTTCCACCTGTGAACCTGTCAGAATATATTTAAAATACTTAGTTACTTTGTAAAAATACCGAATTTCCGCAGATAATGAAATGCATATACTAATGAAATAATATACTGAATTAGACGAATCGAATTACGTATAACTCATCCCGATCGTTGAACGGGTCGTTTGCTAGGAATATACCAAAAAACGTTCTTGACAAGTCTATAAAATACTTCAGTTCACTTTCATTATTAGATGCGTTGACTTTAATTCTATAAATTATAATGATAAGTTCAAGATTTTACAGAAAGAGTTTATTTGTAATATTAAAGATTTCCTATATAAGGACAAGAAGAATACTTTTACCAATATCTATCCATCTATCTTAATATTCTTCCCACTTGGCCCACTTACTTTAACGAGCCTGAGTAAATCATCAGTACTATCTCTATTTTTATTAATAAAATGAATCTGTGATTCCATATCCAAAGATATAGTAAAAGCTACAAAATTCAGATTATTCAAGTTACTTCTATCACTCATCAAATTTTTTATGAAATTCTATGCTAATTCATGCTCTTTAAAATATTTATAATCTACTGGGACTTCATTAACTTTATGTTTTAATAAATCAATAATCAAAGTATCTATAATTAATATTAAAATCAAATAACAGTGTCAAAATAGTATTAATATTATCTTTCATTAATACTACTGGTATTTAAATTTTATTAAATATTTCAAATCTGTTATCACCTTGACCAAATAATTTATTACTAGTTTTGACAATATATTTTGGGATGGATTTTTTTAGAATGATAGCAATTCAGTTATGAATTTTTATGAGGAACAAAGGGTTATTATTATACAATTAACATGTATATAATTCATTAACTTGCCCATTTAGGGGTAACATGTTATGCATAAATAGAGATTTACATACTTGTATAAACACCCACACTAAAATCATCTAAATATCTAAATCATTTTTAAATCGATGATTTGGAAAATTTTAGGGACATGGAACTTAATTCATCCTATATCTTACAGTTTTATCGTCAACACGTGGCCAACAAGTATGCGAAGAAGGCAAAATCATGAGCCAGATGCGGGCATAACCCAGACCTAACCCAGACCTAACCGGTGTTATCCTCTAAAATATTGATCGAAACCAGGTTTAATTGACTGCTTCAGTGTGTTACCACATTCCTACGTGATTCAAACACGAAAAAAACCCAGGATCTGGCCAACAAGTATGCGAAGAAGGCGAAAGTATAAGCCAGATGCGCGCATATCCCAGACCAAACCCAGACCTAACCGGTGTTATCCTCTAAAATATTGATCGAAACCAGGTTTTATTGACTGCTTCAGTTTGTTACCACATTACTACGTGATTCAAACACGAAAAAAACCCAGGATCTGGCCAACAAGTATGCGAAGAAGGCAAAATCATGAGCCAGATGCGCGCATATCCCAGACCAAACCCAGACCTAACCGTTGTTATCCTCTGAAATATTGATCGAAACCAGGTTTAATTGACTGCTTCAGTGTGTTACCACATTCCTACGTGATTCAAACACGAAAAAAACCCAGGATCTGGCCAACAAGTATGCGAAGAAGGCGAAAGTATAAGCCAGATGCGCGCATATCCCAGACCAAACCCAGACCTAACCGGTGTTATCCTCTAAAATATTGATCGAAACCAGGTTTTATTGACTGCTTCAGTTTGTTACCACATTACTACGTGATTCAAACACGAAAAAAACCCAGGATCTGGCCAACAAGTATGCGAAGAAGGCGAAAGTATAAGCCAGATGCGCGCATATCCCAGACCAAACCCAGACCTAACCGGTGTTATCCTCTGAAATATTGATCGAAACCAGGTTTAATTGACTGCTTCAGTGTGTTACCACATTCCTACGTGATTCAAACACGAAAAAAACCCAGGATCTGGCCAGCAAGTATGCGAAGAAGGCAAAATCATGAGCCAGATGCGGGCATAACCCAGACCTAACCCAGACCTAACCGGTGTTATCCTCTGAAATATTGATCGAAACCAGGTTTAATTGACTGCTTCAGTGAGTTACCACATTACTACGTGATTCAAACACTGAAAAAACCCAGGATCTGGCCAACAAGTATGCGATGAAGGCAAAATCATGAGCCAGATGCGGGCATAACCCAGACCTAACCCAGACCTAACCGGTGTTATCCTCTAAAATATTGATCGAAACCAGGTTTAATTGACTGCTTCAGTGTGTTACCACATTACTACGTGATTCAAACACGAAAAAAACCCAGGATCTGGCCAACAAGTATGCGAAGAAGGCAAAATCATGAGCCAGATGCGGGCATAACCCAGACCTAACCCAGACCTAACCGGTGTTATCCTCTGAAATATTGATCGAAACCAGGTTTAATTGACTGCTTCAGTGTGTTACCACATTACTACGTGTTTCAAACACGGAAAATACCCAGGATCTGGCCAACAAGTATGCGAAGAATGCGAAAGAATAAGCCAGATGCGCGCATTTCCCAGACCTAACCCAGACCTAACCGGTGTTATCCTCTGAAATATTGATCGAAACCAGGTTTAATTGACTGCTTCAGTGTGTTACCACATTCCTACGTGATTCAAACACGAAAAAAACCCAGGATCTGGCCAACAAGTATGCGAAGAAGGCGAAAGTATAAGCCAGATGCGCGCATATCCCAGACCAAACCCAGACCTAACCGGCGTTATCCTCTGAAATATTGATCGAAACCAGGTTTAATTGACTGCTTCAGTGTGTTACCACATTACTACGTGTTTCAAACACGGAAAATACTCAGGATCTGGCCAACAAGTATGCGAAGAATGCGAAAGAATAAGCCAGATGCGCGCATTTCCCAGACCTAACCCAGACCTAACCGGTGTTATCCTCTGAAATATTGATCGAAACCAGGTTTAATTGACTGCTTCAGTGTGTTACCACATTACTACGTGATTCAAACCCGAAAAAAACCCAGGATCTGGCCAACAAGTATGCGAAGAAGGCAAAATCATGAGCCAGATGCGGGCATAACCCAGACCTAACCCAGACCTAACCGGTGTTATCCTCTGAAATATTGATCGAAACCAGGTTTAATTGACTGCTTCAGTGTGTTACCACATTACTACGTGTTTCAAGCACGGAAAATACTCAGGATCTGGCCAACAAGTTTGCGAAGAATGCGAAAGAATAAGCCAGATGCGCGCATTTCCCAGACCTAACCCAGACCTAACCGGTGTTATCCTCTGAAATATTGATCGAAACCAGGTTTAATTGACTGCTTCAGTGTGTTACCACATTACTACGTGTTTCAAACACGGAAAATACCCAGGATCTGGCCAACAAGTATGCGAAGAATGCGAAAGAATAAGCCAGATGCGCGCATTTCCCAGACCTAACCCAGACCTAACCGGTGTTATCCTCTGAAATATTGATCGAAACCAGGTTTAATTGACTGCTTCAGTGTGTTACCACATTACTACGTGATTCAAACACGAAAAAAACCCAGGATCTGGCCAACAAGTATGCGAAGAAGGCAAAATCATGAGCCAGATACGGGCATAACACAGACCTAACCCAGACCTAACCGGTGTTATCCTCTAAAATATTGATCGAAACCAGGTTTAATTGACTGCTTCAGTGTATTACCACATTACTACGTGATTCAAACACGAAAAAAACCCAGGATCTGGCCAACAAGTATGCGAAGAAGGCAAAATCATGAGCCAGATGCGGGCATAACCCAGACCTAACCCAGACCTAACCGGTGTTATCCTCTGAAATATTGATCGAAACCAGGTTTAATTGACTGCTTCAGTGTATTACCACATTACTACGTGATTCAAACACGAAAAAAACCCAGGATCTGGCCAACAAGTATGCGAAGAAGGCAAAATCATGAGCCAGATGCGGGCATAACCCAGACCTAACCCAGACCTAACCGGTGTTATCCTCTGAAATATTGATCGAAACCAGGTTTAATTGACTGCTTCAGTGTATTACCACATTACTACGTGATTCAAACACGAAAAAAACCCAGGATCTGGCCAACAAGTATGCGAAGAAGGCAAAATCATGAGCCAGATGCGGGCATAACCCAGACCTAACCCAGACCTAACCGGTGTTATCCTCTGAAATATTGATCGAAACCAGGTTTAATTGACTGCTTCAGTATATTACCACATTACTACGTGATTCAAACACGAAAAAAACCCAGGATCTGGCGAACAAGTATGCGAAGAAGGCAAAATCATGAGCCAGATACGGGCATAACCCAGACCTAACCCAGACCTAACCGGTGTTATCCTCTAAAATATTGATCGAAACCAGGTTTAATTGACTGCTTCAGTGTGTTACCACATTACTACGTGATTCAAACCCGAAAAAAACCCAGGATCTGGCCAACAAGTATGCGAAGAAGGCAAAATCATGAGCCAGATGCGCGCATTTCCCAGACCTAACCCAGACCTAACAGGCGTTATCCTCTGAAATATTGATCGATACCAGGTTTAATTGACTGCTTCAGTGTGTTACCACATTACTACGTGATTCAAACCCGAAAAAAACCCAGGATCTGGCCAACAAGTATGCGAAGAAGGCAAAATCATGAGCCAGATGCGGGCATAACCCAGACCTAACCCAGACCTAACCGGTGTTATCTTCTAAAATATTGATCGAAACCAGGTTTAATTGACTGCTTCAGTGTGTTACCACATTCCTACGTGATTCAAACACGAAAAAAACCCAGGATCTGGCCAACAAGTATGCGAAGAAGGCAAAATCATGAGCCAGATGCGGGCATAACCCAGACCTAACCCAGACCTAACCGGTGTTATCCTCTAAAATATTGATCGAAACCAGGTTTAATTGACTGCTTCAGTGTGTTACCACATTCCTACGTGATTCAAACACGAAAAAAACCCAGGATCTGGCCAACAAGTATGCGAAGAAGGCGAAAGTATAAGCCAGATGCGCGCATTTCCCAGACCTAACCCAGACCTAACCGGTGTTAACCTCTGAAATATTGATCGAAACCAGGTTTAATTGACTGCTTCAGTGTGTTACCACATTACTACGTGATTCAAACACGAAAAAAACCCAGGATCTGGCCAACAAGTATGCGAAGAAGGCAAAATCATGAGCCAGATGCGGGCATAACCCAGACCTAACCCAGACCTAACCGGTGTTATCCTCTAAAATATTGATCGAAACCAGGTTTAATTGACTGCTTCAGTGTATTACCACATTACTACGTGATTCAAACACGAAAAAAACCCAGGATCTGGCCAACAAGTATGCGAAGAAGGCAAAATCATGAGCCTGATGCGGGCATAACCCAGACCTAACCCAGACCTAACCGGTGTTATCCTCTAAAATATTGATCGAAACCAGGTTTAATTGACTGCTTCAGTGTGTTACCACATTACTACGTGATTCAAACACGGAAAATACCTAGGATCTGGCCAACAAGTATGCGAAGAAGGCAAAATCATGAGCCAGATGCGCGCATTTCCCAGACCTAACCCAGACCTAACCGGCGTTATCCTCTAAAATATTGATCGAAACCAGGTTTAATTGACTGCTTCAGTGTGTTACCACATTACTACGTGTTTCAAACACGGAAAATACCCAGGATCTGGCCAACAAGTATGCGAAGAATGCGAAAGAATAAGCCAGATGCGCGCATTTCCCAGACCTAACCCAGACCTAACCGGCGTTATCCTCTGAAATATTGATCGAAACCAGGTTTAATTGACTGCTTCAGTGTGTTACCACATTACTACGTGTTTCAAACACGGAAAATACCCAGGATCTGGCCAACAAGTATGCGATGAATGCGAAAGAATAAGCCAGATGCGCGCATTTCCCAGACCTAACCCAGACCTAACCGGTGTTATCCTCCGAAATATTGATCGAAACCAGGTTTAATTGACTGCTTCAGTGTGTTACCACATTACAACGTGTTTCAAACACGGAAAATACCCAGGATCTGGCCAACAAGTATGCGAAGAATGCGAAAGAATAAGCCAGATGCGCGCATTTCCCAGACCTAACCCAGACCTAACCGGTGTTATCCTCTGAAATATTGATCGAAACCAGGTTTAATTGACTGCTTCAGTGTGTTACCACATTACTACGTGTTTCAAACACGGAAAATACCCAGGATCTGGCCAACAAGTATGCGAAGAATGCGAAAGAATAAGCCAGATGCGCGCATTTCCCAGACCTAACCCAGACCTAACCGGTGTTATCCTCTGAAATATTGATCGAAACCAGGTTTAATTGACTGCTTCAGTGTGTTACCACATTACTACGTGATTCAAACACGGAAAAAACCCAGGATCTGGCCAACAAGTATGCGATGAAGGCAAAATCATGAGCCAGATGCGGGCATAACCCAGACCTAACCCAGACCTAACAGGTGTTATCCTCTAAAATATTGATCGAAACCAGGTTTTATTGACTGCTTCAGTTTGTTACCACATTACTACGTGATTCAAACACGAAAAAAACCCAGGATCTGGCCAACAAGTATGCGAAGTGGCGAAAGTATAAGCCAGATGCGCGCATATCCCAGACCAAACCCAGACCTAACCGGTGTTATCCTCTAAAATATTGATCGAAACCAGGTTTAATTGACTGCTTCAGTGTGTTACCACATTACTACGTGTTTCAAACACGGAAAATACCCAGGATCTGGCCAACAAGTATGCGAAGAATGCGAAAGAATAAGCCAGATGCGCGCATTTCCCAGACCTAACCCAGACCTAACCGGCGTTATCCTCTGAAATATTGATCGATACCAGGTTTAATTGACTGCTTCAGTGTGTTACCACATTACTACGTGATTCAAACACGGAAAAAACCCAGGATCTGGCCAACAAGTATGCGATGAAGGCAAAATCATGTGCCAGATGCGGGCATAACCCAGACCTAACCCAGACCTAACCGGTGTTATCCTCTGAAATATTGATCGAAACCAGGTTTAATTGACTGCTTCAGTGTGTTACCACATTACTACGTGATTCAAACACGAAAAAAACCCAGGATCTGTCCAACAAGTATGCGAAGAAGGCAAAATCATGAGCCAGATGCGGGCATAACCCAGACCTAACCCAGACCTAACCGGTGTTATCCTCTAAAATATTGATCGAAACCAGGTTTAATTGACTGCTTCAGTGTGTTACCACATTCCTACGTGATTCAAACACGAAAAAACCCAGGATCTGGCCAACAAGTATGCGATGAAGGCAAAATCATGAGCCAGATGCGGGCATAACCCAGACCTAACCCAGACCTAACCGGTGTTATCCTCTAAAATATTGATCGAAACCAGGTTTAATTGACTGCTTCAGTGTGTTACCACATTACTACGTGATTCAAACCCGAAAAAAACCCAGGATCTGGCCAACAAGTATGCGAAGAAGGCAAAATCATGAGCCAGATGCGCGCATTTCCCAGACCTAACCCAGACCTAATCGGCGTTATCCTCTGAAATATTGATCGATACCAGGTTTAATTGACTGCTTCAGTGTGTTACCACATTACTACGTGATTCAAACCCGAAAAAAACCCAGGATCTGGCCAACAAGTATGCGAAGAAGGCAAAATCATGAGCCAGATGCGGGCATAACCCAGACCTAACCCAGACCTAACCGGTGTTATCCTCTAAAATATTGATCGAAACCAGGTTTAATTGACTGCTTCAGTGTGTTACCACATTACTACGTGATTCAAACACGAAAAAAACCCAGGATCTGGCCAACAAGTATGCGAAGAAGGCAAAATCATGAGCCAGATGCGGGCATAACCCAGACCTAACCCAGACCTATCCGGTGTTATCCTCTAAAATATTGATTGAAACCAGGTTTAATTGACTGCTTCAGTGTGTTACCACATTCCTACGTGATTCAAACACGAAAAAACCCAGGATCTGGCCAACAAGTATGCGATGAAGGCAAAATCATGAGCCAGATGCGGGCATAACCCAGACCTAACCCAGACCTAACCGGTGTTATCCTCTAAAATATTGATCGAAACCAGGTTTAATTGACTGCTTCAGTGTATTACCACATTACTACGTGATTCAAACACGAAAAAAACCCAGGATCTGGCCAACAAGTATGCGAAGAAGGCAAAATCATGAGCCAGATGCGGGCATAACCCAGACCTAACCCAGACCTAACCGGTGTTATCCTCTGAAATATTGATCGAAACCAGGTTTAATTGACTGCTTCAGTGTATTACCACATTACTACGTGATTCAAACACGAAAAAAACCCAGGATCTGGCCAACAAGTATGCGAAGAAGGCAAAATCATGAGCCAGATGCGGGCATAACCCAGACCTAACCCAGACCTAACCGGTGTTATCCTCTGAAATATTGATCGAAACCAGGTTTAATTGACTGCTTCAGTGTATTACCACATTACTACGTGATTCAAACACGAAAAAAACCCAGGATCTGGCCAACAAGTATGCGAAGAAGGCAAAATCATGAGCCAGATGCGGGCATAACCCAGACCTAACCCAGACCTAACCGGTGTTATCCTCTGAAATATTGATCGAAACCAGGTTTAATTGACTGCTTCAGTATATTACCACATTACTACGTGATTCAAACACGAAAAAAACCCAGGATCTGGCCAACAAGTATGCGAAGAAGGCAAAATCATGAGCCAGATACGGGCATAACCCAGACCTAACCCAGACCTAACCGGTGTTATCCTCTAAAATATTGATCGAAACCAGGTTTAATTGACTGCTTCAGTGTATTACCACATTACTACGTGATTCAAACACGAAAAAAACCCAGGATCTGGCCAACAAGTATGCGATGAAGGCAAAATCATGAGCCAGATGCGGGCATAACCCAGACCTAACCCAGACCTAACCGGTGTTATCCTCTAAAATATTGATCGAAACCAGGTTTAATTGACTGCTTCAGTGTGTTACCACATTACTACGTGATTCAAACACGAAAAAAAACCAGGATCTGGCCAACAAGTATGCGAAGAAGGCAAAATCATGAGCCAGATACGGGCATAACCCAGATCTAACCCAGACCTAACCGGTGTTATCCTCTAAAATATTGATCGAAACCAGGTTTAATTGACTGCTTCAGTGTATTACCACATTACTACGTGATTCAAACACGAAAAAAACCCAGGATCTGGCCAACAAGTATGCGAAGAAGGCAAAATCATGAGCCAGATGCGGGCATAACCCAGACCTAACCCAGACCTAACCGGTGTTATCCTCTGAAATATTGATCGAAACCAGGTTTAATTGACTGCTTCAGTGTGTTACCACATTACTACGTGATTCAAACACGGAAAATACCCAGGATCTGGCCAACAAGTATGCGAAGAAGGCAAAATCATGAGCCAGATGCGCGCATTTCCCAGACCTAACCCAGACCTAACCGGCGTTATCCTCTGAAATATTGATCGAAACCAGGTTTAATTGACTGCTTCAGTGTGTTACCACATTACTACGTGATTCAAACACGGAAAAAACCCAGGATCTGGCCAACAAGTATGCGATGAAGGCAAAATAATGTGCCAGATGCGGGCATAACCCAGACCTAACCCAGACCTAACCGGTGTTATCCTCTAAAATATTGATCGAAACCAGGTTTAATTGACTGCTTCAGTGTGTTACCACATTACTACGTGATTCAAACACGAAAAAAACCCAAGATCTGGCCAACAAGTATGCGAAGAAGGCGAAAGTATAAGCCAGATGCGCGCATTTCCCAGACCTAACCCAGACCTAACCGGTGTTATCCTCTGAAATATTGATCGAAACCAGGTTTAATAGACTGCTTCAGTGTGTTACCACATTACTACGTGATTCAAACACGGAAAATACCCAGGATCTGGCCAACAAGTATGCGAAGAAGGCAAAATCATGAGCCAGATGCGCGCATTTCCCAGACCTAACCCAGACCTAACCGGTGTTATCCTCTGAAATATTGATCGAAACCAGGTTTAATTGACTGCTTCAGTGTGTTACCACATTACTACGTGATTCAAACCCGAAAAAAACCCAGGATCTGGCCAACAAGTATGCGAAGAAGGCAAAATCATGAGCCAGATGCGGGCATAACCCAGACCTAACCCAGACCTAACCGGTGTTATCCTCTGAAATATTGATCGAAACCAGGTTTAATTGACTGCTTCAGTGTGTTACCACATTACTACGTGTTTCAAACACGGAAAATACTCAGGATCTGGCCAACAAGTTTGCGAAGAATGCGAAAGAATAAGCCAGATGCGCGCATTTCCCAGACCTAACCCAGACCTAACCGGTGTTATCCTCTGAAATATTGATCGAAACCAGGTTTAATTGACTGCTTCAGTGTGTTACCACATTACTACGTGTTTCAAACACGGAAAATACCCAGGATCTGGCCAACAAGTATGCGAAGAATGCGAAAGAATAAGCCAGATGCGCGCATTTCCCAGACCTAACCCAGACCTAACCGGTGTTATCCTCTGAAATATTGATCGAAACCAGGTTTAATTGACTGCTTCAGTGTGTTACCACATTACTACGTGATTCAAACACGAAAAAAACCCAGGATCTGGCCAACAAGTATGCGAAGAAGGCAAAATCATGAGCCAGATACGGGCATAACCCAGACCTAACCCAGACCTAACCGGTGTTATCCTCTAAAATATTGATCGAAACCAGGTTTAATTGACTGCTTCAGTGTATTACCACATTACTACGTGATTCAAACACGAAAAAAACCCAGGATCTGGCCAACAAGTATGCGAAGAAGGCAAAATCATGAGCCAGATGCGGGCATAACCCAGACCTAACCCAGACCTAACCGGTGTTATCCTCTGAAATATTGATCGAAACCAGGTTTAATTGACTGCTTCAGTGTATTACCACATTACTACGTGATTCAAACACGAAAAAAACCCAGGATCTGGCCAACAAGTATGCGAAGAAGGCAAAATCATGAGCCAGATGCGGGCATAACCCAGACCTAACCCAGACCTAACCGGTGTTATCCTCTGAAATATTGATCGAAACCAGGTTTAATTGACTGCTTCAGTGTATTACCACATTACTACGTGATTCAAACACGAAAAAAACCCAGGATCTGGCCAACAAGTATGCGAAGAAGGCAAAATCATGAGCCAGATGCGGGCATAACCCAGACCTAACCCAGACCTAACAGGCGTTATCCTCTGAAATATTGATCGATACCAGGTTTAATTGACTGCTTCAGTGTGTTACCACATTACTACGTGATTCAAACCCGAAAAAAACCCAGGATCTGGCCAACAAGTATGCGAAGAAGGCAAAATCATGAGCCAGATGCGGGCATAACCCAGACCTAACCCAGACCTAACCGGTGTTATCCTCTGAAATATTGATCGAAACCAGGTTTAATTGACTGCTTCAGTGTATTACCACATTACTACGTGATTCAAACACGAAAAAAACCCAGGATCTGGCCAACAAGTATGCGAAGAAGGCAAAATCATGAGCCAGATGCGCGCATTTCCCAGACCTAACCCAGACCTAACAGGCGTTATCCTCTGAAATATTGATCGATACCAGGTTTAATTGACTGCTTCAGTGTGTTACCACATTACTACGTGATTCAAACCCGAAAAAAACCCAGGATCTGGCCAACAAGTATGCGAAGAAGGCAAAATCATGAGCCAGATGCGGGCATAACCCAGACCTAACCCAGACCTAACCGGTGTTATCCTCTAAAATATTGATCGAAACCAGGTTTAATTGACTGCTTCAGTGTGTTACCACATTCCTACGTGATTCAAACACGAAAAAAACCCAGGATCTGGCCAACAAGTATGCGAAGAAGGCAAAATCATGAGCCAGATGCGGGCATAACCCAGACCTAACCCAGACCTAACCGGTGTTATCCTCTAAAATATTGATCGAAACCAGGTTTAATTGACTGCTTCAGTGTGTTACCACATTCCTACGTGATTCAAACACGAAAAAAACCCAGGATCTGGCCAACAAGTATGCGAAGAAGGCGAAAGTATAAGCCAGATGCGCGCATTTCCCAGACCTAACCCAGACCTAACCGGTGTTAACCTCTGAAATATTGATCGAAACCAGGTTTAATTGACTGCTTCAGTGTGTTACCACATTACTACGTGATTCAAACACGAAAAAAACCCAGGATCTGGCCAACAAGTATGCGAAGAAGGCAAAATCATGAGCCAGATGCGGGCATAACCCAGACCTAACCCAGACCTAACCGGTGTTATCCTCTAAAATATTGATCGAAACCAGGTTTAATTGACTGCTTCAGTGTATTACCACATTACTACGTGATTCAAGCACGAAAAAAACCCAGGATCTGGCCAACAAGTATGCGAAGAAGGCAAAATCATGAGCCTGATGCGGGCATAACCCAGACCTAACCCAGACCTAACCGGTGTTATCCTCTAAAATATTGATCGAAACCAGGTTTAATTGACTGCTTCAGTGTGTTACCACATTACTACGTGATTCAAACACGGAAAATACCTAGGATCTGGCCAACAAGTATGCGAAGAAGGCAAAATCATGAGCCAGATGCGCGCATTTCCCAGACCTAACCCAGACCTAACCGGCGTTATCCTCTAAAATATTGATCGAAACCAGGTTTAATTGACTGCTTCAGTGTGTTACCACATTACTACGTGTTTCAAACACGGAAAATACCCAGGATCTGGCCAACAAGTATGCGAAGAATGCGAAAGAATAAGCCAGATGCGCGCATTTCCCAGACCTAACCCAGACCTAACCGGCGTTATCCTCTGAAATATTGATCGAAACCAGGTTTAATTGACTGCTTCAGTGTGTTACCACATTACTACGTGTTTCAAACACGGAAAATACCCAGGATCTGGCCAACAAGTATGCGAAGAATGCGAAAGAATAAGCCAGATGCGCGCATTTCCCAGACCTAACCCAGACCTAACCGGTGTTATCCTCTGAAATATTGATCGAAACCAGGTTTAATTGACTGCTTCAGTGTGTTACCACATTACTACGTGATTCAAACACGGAAAAAACCCAGGATCTGGCCAACAAGTATGCGATGAAGGCAAAATCATGAGCCAGATGCGGGCATAACCCAGACCTAACCCAGACCTAACAGGTGTTATCCACTAAAATATTGATCGAAACCAGGTTTTATTGACTGCTTCAGTTTGTTACCACATTACTACGTGATTCAAACACGAAAAAAACCCAGGATCTGGCCAACAAGTATGCGAAGTGGCGAAAGTATAAGCCAGATGCGCGCATATCCCAGACCAAACCCAGACCTAACCGGTGTTATCCTCTAAAATATTGATCGAAACCAGGTTTAATTGACTGCTTCAGTGTGTTACCACATTACTACGTGATTCAAACACGGAAAAAACCCAGGATCTGGCCAACAAGTATGCGATGAAGGCAAAATCATGTGCCAGATGCGGGCATAACCCAGACCTAACCCAGACCTAACCGGTGTTATCCTCTAAAATATTGATCGAAACCAGGTTTAATTGACTGCTTCAGTGTGTTACCACATTACTACGTGATTCAAACACGAAAAAAACCCAGGATCTGGCCAACAAGTATGCGAAGAAGGCAAAATCATGAGCCAGATGCGGGCATAACCCAGACCTAACCCAGACCTAACCGGTGTTATCCTCTAAAATATTGATCGAAACCAGGTTTAATTGACTGCTTCAGTGTGTTACCACATTCCTACGTGATTCAAACACGAAAAAACCCAGGATCTGGCCAACAAGTATGCGATGAAGGCAAAATCATGAGCCAGATGCGGGCATAACCCAGACCTAACCCAGACCTAACCGGTGTTATCCTCTGAAATATTGATCGAAACCAGGTTTAATTGACTGCTTCAGTGTGTTACCACATTACTACGTGTTTCAAACACGGAAAATACCCAGGATCTGGCCAACAAGTATGCGAAGAATGCGAAAGAATAAGCCAGATGCGCGCATTTCCCAGACCTAACCCAGACCTAACCGGTGTTATCCTCTGAAATATTGATCGAAACCAGGTTTAATTGACTGCTTCAGTGTGTTACCACATTCCTACGTGATTCAAACACGAAAAAAACCCAGGATCTGGCCAACAAGTATGCGAAGAAGGCGAAAGTATAAGCCAGATGCGCGCATATCCCAGACCAAACCCAGACCTAACCGGCGTTATCCTCTGAAATATTGATCGAAACCAGGTTTAATTGACTGCTTCAGTGTGTTACCACATTACTACGTGTTTCAAACACGGAAAATACTCAGGATCTGGCCAACAAGTATGCGAAGAATGCGAAAGAATAAGCCAGATGCGCGCATTTCCCAGACCTAACCCAGACCTAACCGGTGTTATCCTCTGAAATATTGATCGAAACCAGGTTTAATTGACTGCTTCAGTGTGTTACCACATTACTACGTGATTCAAACCCGAAAAAAACCCAGGATCTGGCCAACAAGTATGCGAAGAAGGCAAAATCATGAGCCAGATGCGGGCATAACCCAGACCTAACCCAGACCTAACCGGTGTTATCCTCTGAAATATTGATCGAAACCAGGTTTAATTGACTGCTTCAGTGTGTTACCACATTACTACGTGTTTCAAACACGGAAAATACTCAGGATCTGGCCAACAAGTTTGCGAAGAATGCGAAAGAATAAGCCAGATGCGCGCATTTCCCAGACCTAACCCAGACCTAACCGGTGTTATCCTCTGAAATATTGATCGAAACCAGGTTTAATTGACTGCTTCAGTGTGTTACCACATTACTACGTGTTTCAAACACGGAAAATACCCAGGATCTGGCCAACAAGTATGCGAAGAATGCGAAAGAATAAGCCAGATGCGCGCATTTCCCAGACCTAACCCAGACCTAACCGGTGTTATCCTCTGAAATATTGATCGAAACCAGGTTTAATTGACTGCTTCAGTGTGTTACCACATTACTACGTGATTCAAACACGAAAAAAACCCAGGATCTGGCCAACAAGTATGCGAAGAAGGCAAAATCATGAGCCAGATACGGGCATAACCCAGACCTAACCCAGACCTAACCGGTGTTATCCTCTAAAATATTGATCGAAACCAGGTTTAATTGACTGCTTCAGTGTATTACCACATTACTACGTGATTCAAACACGAAAAAAACCCAGGATCTGGCCAACAAGTATGCGAAGAAGGCAAAATCATGAGCCAGATGCGGGCATAACCCAGACCTAACCCAGACCTAACCGGTGTTATCCTCTGAAATATTGATCGAAACCAGGTTTAATTGACTGCTTCAGTGTATTACCACATTACTACGTGATTCAAACACGAAAAAAACCCAGGATCTGGCCAACAAGTATGCGAAGAAGGCAAAATCATGAGCCAGATGCGGGCATAACCCAGACCTAACCCAGACCTAACCGGTGTTATCCTCTGAAATATTGATCGAAACCAGGTTTAATTGACTGCTTCAGTGTATTACCACATTACTACGTGATTCAAACACGAAAAAAACCCAGGATCTGGCCAACAAGTATGCGAAGAAGGCAAAATCATGAGCCAGATGCGCGCATTTCCCAGACCTAACCCAGACCTAACCGGTGTTATCCTCTGAAATATTGATCGAAACCAGGTTTAATTGACTGCTTCAGTGTGTTACCACATTACTACGTGTTTCAAACACGGAAAATACCCAGGATCTGGCCAACAAGTATGCGAAGAATGCGAAAGAATAAGCCAGATGCGCGCATTTCCCAGACCTAACCCAGACCTAACAGGCGTTATCCTCTGAAATATTGATCGATACCAGGTTTAATTGACTGCTTCAGTGTGTTACCACATTACTACGTGATTCAAACCCGAAAAAAACCCAGGATCTGGCCAACAAGTATGCGAAGAAGGCAAAATCATGAGCCAGATGCGGGCATAACCCAGACCTAACCCAGACCTAACCGGTGTTATCCTCTAAAATATTGATCGAAACCAGGTTTAATTGACTGCTTCAGTGTGTTACCACATTCCTACGTGATTCAAACACGAAAAAAACCCAGGATCTGGCCAACAAGTATGCGAAGAAGGCAAAATCATGAGCCAGATGCGGGCATAACCCAGACCTAACCCAGACCTAACCGGTGTTATCCTCTAAAATATTGATCGAAACCAGGTTTAATTGACTGCTTCAGTGTGTTACCACATTCCTACGTGATTCAAACACGAAAAAAACCCAGGATCTGGCCAACAAGTATGCGAAGAAGGCGAAAGTATAAGCCAGATGCGCGCATTTCCCAGACCTAACCCAGACCTAACCGGTGTTAACCTCTGAAATATTGATCGAAACCAGGTTTAATTGACTGCTTCAGTGTGTTACCACATTACAACGTGATTCAAACACGAAAAAAACCCAGGATCTGGCCAACAAGTATGCGAAGAAGGCAAAATCATGAGCCAGATGCGGGCATAACCCAGACCTAACCCAGACCTAACCGGTGTTATCCTCTAAAATATTGATCGAAACCAGGTTTAATTGACTGCTTCAGTGTATTACCACATTACTACGTGATTCAAACACGAAAAAAACCCAGGATCTGGCCAACAAGTATGCGAAGAAGGCAAAATCATGAGCCAGATGCGGGCATAACCCAGACCTAACCCAGACCTAACCGGTGTTATCCTCTAAAATATTGATCGAAACCAGGTTTAATTGACTGCTTCAGTGTGTTACCACATTACTACGTGATTCAAACACGGAAAATACCTAGGATCTGGCCAACAAGTATGCGAAGAAGGCAAAATCATGAGCCAGATGCGCGCATTTCCCAGACCTAACCCAGACCTAACCGGCGTTATCCTCTAAAATATTGATCGAAACCAGGTTTAATTGACTGCTTCAGTGTGTTACCACATTACTACGTGTTTCAAACACGGAAAATACCCAGGATCTGGCCAACAAGTATGCGAAGAATGCGAAAGAATAAGCCAGATGCGCGCATTTCCCAGACCTAACCCAGACCTAACCGGTGTTATCCTCTGAAATATTGATCGAAACCAGGTTTAATTGACTGCTTCAGTGTGTTACCACATTACTACGTGATTCAAACACGGAAAAAACCCAGGATCTGGCCAACAAGTATGCGATGAAGGCAAAATCATGAGCCAGATGCGGGCATAACGCAGACCTAACCCAGACCTAACCGGTGTTATCCTCTAAAATATTGATCGAAACCAGGTTTAATTGACTGCTTCAGTGTGTTACCACATTACTACGTGATTCAAACACGGAAAATACCTAGGATCTGGCCAACAAGTATGCGAAGAAGGCAAAATCATGAGCCAGATGCGCGCATTTCCCAGACCTAACCCAGACCTAACCGGCGTTATCCTCTAAAATATTGATCGAAACCAGGTTTAATTGACTGCTTCAGTGTGTTACCACATTACTACGTGTTTCAAACACGGAAAATACCCAGGATCTGGCCAACAAGTATGCGAAGAATGCGAAAGAATAAGCCAGATGCGCGCATTTCCCAGACCTAACCCAGACCTAACCGGTGTTATCCTCTGAAATATTGATCGAAACCAGGTTTAATTGACTGCTTCAGTGTGTTACCACATTACTACGTGTTTCAAACACGGAAAATACCCAGGATCTGGCCAACAAGTATGCGAAGAAGGCGAAAGTATAAGCCAGATGAGCGCATTTCCCAGACCTAACCCAGACCTAACCGGTGTTATCCTCCGAAATATTGATCGAAACCAGGTTTAATTGACTGCTTCAGTGTGTTACCACATTACAACGTGTTTCAAACACGGAAAATACCCAGGATCTGGCCAACAAGTATGCGAAGAATGCGAAAGAATAAGCCAGATGCGCGCATTTCCCAGACCTAACCCAGACCTAACCGGTGTTATCCTCTGAAATATTGATCGAAACCAGGTTTAATTGACTGCTTCAGTGTGTTACCACATTACTACGTGTTTCAAACACGGAAAATACCCAGGATCTGGCCAACAAGTATGCGAAGAATGCGAAAGAATAAGCCAGATGCGCGCATTTCCCAGACCTAACCCAGACCTAACCGGTGTTATCCTCTGAAATATTGATCGAAACCAGGTTTAATTGACTGCTTCAGTGTGTTACCACATTACTACGTGATTCAAACACGGAAAAAACCCAGGATCTGGCCAACAAGTATGCGATGAAGGCAAAATCATGAGCCAGATGCGGGCATAACGCAGACCTAACCCAGACCTAACAGGTGTTATCCTCTAAAATATTGATCGAAACCAGGTTTTATTGACTGCTTCAGTTTGTTACCACATTACTACGTGATTCAAACACGAAAAAAACCCAGGATCTGGCCAACAAGTATGCGAAGTGGCGAAAGTATAAGCCAGATGCGCGCATATCCCAGACCAAACCCAGACCTAACCGGTGTTATCCTCTAAAATATTGATCGAAACCAGGTTTAATTGACTGCTTCAGTGTGTTACCACATTCCTACGTGATTCAAACACGAAAAAAACCCAGGATCTGGCCAACAAGTATGCGAAGAAGGCAAAATCATGAGCCAGATGCGGGCATTTCCCAGACCTAACCCAGACCTAACCGGCGTTATCCTCTGAAATATTGATCGAAACCAGGTTTAATTGACTGCTTCAGTGTGTTACCACATTACTACGTGTTTCAAACACGGAAAATACCCAGGATCTGGCCAACAAGTATGCGAAGAATGCGAAAGAATAAGCCAGATGCGCGCATTTCCCAGACCTAACCCAGACCTAACCGGCGTTATCCTCTGAAATATTGATCGATACCAGGTTTAATTGACTGCTTCAGTGTGTTACCACATTACTACGTGATTCAAACACGGAAAAAACCCAGGATCTGGCCAACAAGTATGCGATGAAGGCAAAATCATGAGCCAGATGCGGGCATAACCCAGACCTAACCCAGACCTAACCGGTGTTATCCCCTAAAATATTGATCGAAACCAGGTTTTATTGACTGCTTCAGTTTGTTACCACATTACTACGTGATTCAAACACGAAAAAAACCCAGGATCTGGCCAACAAGTATGCGAAGTGGCGAAAGTATAAGCCAGATGCGCGCATATCCCAGACCAAACCCAGACCTAACCGGTGTTATCCTCTAAAATATTGATCGAAACCAGGTTTAATTGACTGCTTCAGTGTGTTACCACATTACTACGTGTTTCAAACACGGAAAATACCCAGGATCTGGCCAACAAGTATGCGAAGAATGCGAAAGAATAAGCCAGATGCGCGCATTTCCCAGACCTAACCCAGACCTAACCGGCGTTATCCTCTGAAATATTGATCGATACCAGGTTTAATTGACTGCTTCAGTGTGTTACCACATTACTACGTGATTCAAACACGGAAAAAACCCAGGATCTGGCCAACAAGTATGCGATGAAGGCAAAATCATGTGCCAGATGCGGGCATAACCCAGACCTAACCCAGACCTAACCGGTGTTATCCTCTAAAATATTGATCGAAACCAGGTTTAATTGACTGCTTCAGTGTGTTACCACATTACTACGTGATTCAAACACGAAAAAAACCCAGGATCTGGCCAACAAGTATGCGAAGAAGGCAAAATCATGAGCCAGATGCGGGCATAACCCAGACCTAACCCAGACCTAACCGGTGTTATCCTCTAAAATATTGATCGAAACCAGGTTTAATTGACTGCTTCAGTGTGTTACCACATTACTACGTGATTCAAACACGAAAAAAGCCCAGGATCTGGCCAACAAGTATGCGAAGAAGGCAAAATCATGAGCCAGATACGGGCATAACCCAGACCTAACCCAGACCTAACCGGTGTTATCCTCTAAAATATTGATCGAAACCAGGTTTAATTGACTGCTTCAGTGTGTTACCACATTCCTACGTGATTCAAACACGAAAAAACCCAGGATCTGGCCAACAAGTATGCGATGAAGGCAAAATCATGAGCCAGATGCGGGCATAACCCAGACCTAACCCAGACCTAACCGGTGTTATCCTCTAAAATATTGATCGAAACCAGGTTTAATTGACTGCTTCAGTGTATTACCACATTACTACGTGATTCAAACACGAAAAAAACCCAGGATCTGGCCAACAAGCATGCGAAGAAGGCAAAATCATGAGCCAGATGCGGGCATAACCCAGACCTAACCCAGACCTAACCGGTGTTATCCTCTGAAATATTGATCGAAACCAGGTTTAATTGACTGCTTCAGTGTATTACCACATTACTACGTGATTCAAACACGAAAAAAACCCAGGATCTGGCCAACAAGTATGCGAAGAAGGCAAAATCATGAGCCAGATGCGGGCATAACCCAGACCTAACCCAGACCTAACCGGTGTTATCCTCTGAAATATTGATCGAAACCAGGTTTAATTGACTGCTTCAGTGTGTTACCACATTACTACGTGATTCAAACACGAAAAAAACCCAGGATCTGGCCAACAAGTATGCGAAGAAGGCAAAATCATGAGCCAGATGCGGGCATAACCCAGACCTAACCCAGACCTAACCGGTGTTATCCTCTAAAATATTGATCGAAACCAGGTTTAATTGACTGCTTCAGTGTGTTACCACATTACTACGTGATTCAAACACGAAAAAAGCCCAGGATCTGGCCAACAAGTATGCGAAGAAGGCAAAATCATGAGCCAGATACGGGCATAACCCAGACCTAACCCAGACCTAACCGGTGTTATCCTCTAAAATATTGATCGAAACCAGGTTTAATTGACTGCTTCAGTGTGTTACCACATTCCTACGTGATTCAAACACGAAAAAACCCAGGATCTGGCCAACAAGTATGCGATGAAGGCAAAATCATGAGCCAGATGCGGGCATAACCCAGACCTAACCCAGACCTAACCGGTGTTATCCTCTAAAATATTGATCGAAACCAGGTTTAATTGACTGCTTCAGTGTGTTACCACATTACTACGTGATTCAAACACGAAAAAAGCCCAGGATCTGGCCAACAAGTATGCGAAGAAGGCAAAATCATGAGCCAGATACGGGCATAACCCAGACCTAACCCAGACCTAACCGGTGTTATCCTCTAAAATATTGATCGAAACCAGGTTTAATTGACTGCTTCAGTGTATTACCACATTACTACGTGATTCAAACACGAAAAAAACCCAGGATCTGGCCAACAAGTATGCGAAGAAGGCAAAATCATGAGCCAGATGCGGGCATAACCCAGACCTAACCCAGACCTAACCGGTGTTATCCTCTGAAATATTGATCGAAACCAGGTTTAATTGACTGCTTCAGTGTATTACCACATTACTACGTGATTCAAACACGAAAAAAACCCAGGATCTGGCCAACAAGTATGCGAAGAAGGCAAAATCATGAGCCAGATGCGGGCATAACCCAGACCTAACCCAGACCTAACCGGTGTTATCCTCTGAAATATTGATCGAAACCAGGTTTAATTGACTGCTTCAGTGTATTACCACATTACTACGTGATTCAAACACGAAAAAAACCCAGGATCTGGCCAACAAGTATGCGAAGAAGGCAAAATCATGAGCCAGATGCGGGCATAACCCAGACCTAACCCAGACCTAACCGGTGTTATCCTCTGAAATATTGATCGAAACCAGGTTTAATTGACTGCTTCAGTATATTACCACATTACTACGTGATTCAAACACGAAAAAAACCCAGGATCTGGCCAACAAGTATGCGAAGAAGGCAAAATCATGAGCCAGATACGGGCATAACCCAGACCTAACCCAGACCTAACCGGTGTTATCCTCTAAAATATTGATCGAAACCAGGTTTAATTGACTGCTTCAGTGTATTACCACATTACTACGTGATTCAAACACGAAAAAAACCCAGGATCTGGCCAACAAGTATGCGATGAAGGCAAAATCATGAGCCAGATGCGGGCATAACCCAGACCTAACCCAGACCTAACCGGTGTTATCCTCTAAAATATTGATCGAAACCAGGTTTAATTGACTGCTTCAGTGTGTTACCACATTACTACGTGATTCAAACACGAAAAAAACCCAGGATCTGGCCAACAAGTATGCGAAGAAGGCAAAATCATGAGCCAGATACGGGCATAACCCAGACCTAACCCTGACCTAACCGGTGTTATCCTCTAAAATATTGATCGAAACCAGGTTTAATTGACTGCTTCAGTGTATTACCACATTACTACGTGATTCAAACACGAAAAAAACCCAGGATCTGGCCAACAAGTATGCGAAGAAGGCAAAATCATGAGCCAGATGCGGGCATAACCCAGACCTAACCCAGACCTAACCGGTGTTATCCTCTGAAATATTGATCGAAACCAGGTTTAATTGACTGCTTCAGTGTGTTACCACATTACTACGTGATTCAAACACGGAAAATACCCAGGATCTGGCCAACAAGTATGCGAAGAAGGCAAAATCATGAGCCAGATGCGCGCATTTCCCAGACCTAACCCAGACCTAACCGGCGTTATCCTCTGAAATATTGATCGAAACCAGGTTTAATTGACTGCTTCAGTGTGTTACCACATTACTACGTGATTCAAACACGGAAAAAACCCAGGATCTGGCCAACAAGTATGCGAAGAAGGCAAAATCATGAGCCAGATGCGCGCATTTCCCAGACCTAACCCAGACCTAACCGGCGTTATCCTCTGAAATATTGATCGAAACCAGGTTTAATTGACTGCTTCAGTGTGTTACCACATTACTACGTGTTTCAAACACGGAAAATACCCAGGATCTGGCCAACAAGTATGCGATGAAGGCAAAATCATGAGCCAGATGCGGGCATAACCCAGACCTAACCGGTGTTATCCTCTGAAATATTGATCGAAACCAGGTTTAATTTACTGCTTCAGTGTGTTACCACATTACTACGTGATTCAAACACGGAAAAAACCCAGGATCTGGCCAACAAGTAGGCGATGAAGGCAAAATCATGAGCCAGATGCGGGCATAACCCAGACCTAACCCAGACCTAACCGGTGTTATCCTCTAAAATATTGATCGAAACCAGGTTTAATTGACTGCTTCAGTGTATTACCACATTACTACGTGATTCAAACACGAAAAAAACCCAGGATCTGGCCAACAAGTATGCGAAGAAGGCAAAATCATGAGCCAGATGCGGGCATAACCCAGACCTAACCCAGACCTAACCGGTGTTATCCTCTGAAATATTGATCGAAACCAGGTTTAATTGACTGCTTCAGTGTGTTACCACATTACTACGTGATTCAAACACGGAAAATACCCAGGATCTGGCCAACAAGTATGCGAAGAAGGCAAAATCATGAGCCAGATGCGCGCATTTCCCAGACCTAACCCAGACCTAACCGGCGTTATCCTCTCAAATATTGATCGAAACCAGGTTTAATTGACTGCTTCAGTGTGTTACCACATTACTACGTGATTCAAACACGGAAAAAACCCAGGATCTGGCCAACAAGTATGCGAAGAAGGCAAAATCATGAGCCAGATGCGCGCATTTCCCAGACCTAACCCAGACCTAACCGGCGTTATCCTCTGAAATATTGATCGAAACCAGGTTTAATTGACTGCTTCAGTGTGTTACCACATTACTACGTGTTTCAAACACGGAAAATACCCAGGATCTGGCCAACAAGTATGCGATGAAGGCAAAATCATGAGCCAGATGCGGGCATAACCCAGACCTAACCGGTGTTATCCTCTGAAATATTGATCGAAACCAGGTTTAATTTACTGCTTCAGTGTGTTACCACATTACTACGTGATTCAAACACGGAAAAAACCCAGGATCTGGCCAACAAGTAGGCGATGAAGGCAAAATCATGAGCCAGATGCGGGCATAACCCAGACCTAACCCAGACCTAACCGGTGTTATCCTCTAAAATATTGATCGAAACCAGGTTTTATTGACTGCTTCAGTTTGTTACCACATTACTACGTGATTCAAACACGAAAAAAACCCAGGATCTGGCCAACAAGTATGCGAAGAAGGCGAAAGTATAAGCCAGATGCGCGCATATCCCAGACCAAACCCAGACCTAACCAGTGTTATCCTCTAAAATATTGATCGAAACCAGGTTTTATTGACTGCTTCAGTTTGTTACCACATTACTACGTGATTCAAACACGAAAAAAACCCAGGATCTGGCCAACAAGTATGCGAAGAAGGCGAAAGTATAAGCCAGATGCGCGCATATCCCAGACCAAACCCAGACCTAACCGGTGTTATCCTCTAAAATATTGATCGAAACCAGGTTTAATTGACTGCTTCAGTGTGTTACCACATTCCTACGTGATTCAAACACGAAAAAAACCCAGGATCTGGCCAACAAGTATGCGAAGAAGGCAAAATCATGAGCCAGATGCGGGCATAACCCAGACCTAACCCAGACCTAACCGGTGTTATCCTCTGAAATATTGATCGAAACCAGGTTTAATTGACTGCTTCAGTGAGTTACCACATTACTACGTGATTCAAACACTGAAAAAACCCAGGATCTGGCCAACAAGTATGCGATGAAGGCAAAATCATGAGCCAGATGCGGGCATAACCCAGACCTAACCCAGACCTAACCGGTGTTATCCTCTAAAATATTGATCGAAACCAGGTTTAATTGATTGCTTCAGTGTGTTACCACATTCCTACGTGATTCAAACACGAAAAAAACCCAGGATCTGGCCAACAAGTATGCGAAGAAGGCGAAAGTATAACCCAGATGCGCGCATATCCCAGACCAAACCCAGACCTAACCGGTGTTATCCTCTAAAATATTGATCGAAACCAGGTTTAATTGACTGCTTCAGTGTGTTACCACATTACTACGTGTTTCAAACACGGAAAATACCCAGGATCTGGCCAACAAGTATGCGAAGAAGGCAGAATCATGAGCCAAATGCGGGCATAACCCAGACCTAACCCAGACCTAACCGGTGTTATCCTCTAAAATATTGATCGAAACCAGGTTTAATTGACTGCTTCAGTGTGTTACCACATTACTACGTGTTTCAAACACGGAAAATACCCAGGATCTGGCCAACAAGTATGCGAAGAAAGCAGAATCATGAGCCAGATGCGGGCATAACCCAGACCTAACCCAGACCTAACCGGTGTTATCCTCCAAAATATTGATCGAAACCAGGTTTAATTGACTGCTTCAGTGTGTTACCACATTACTACGTGATTCAAACACGGAAAATACCTAGGATCTGGCCAACAAGTATGCGAAGAAGGCAAAATCATGAGCCAGATGCGCGCATTTCCCAGACCTAACCCAGACCTAACCGGCGTTATCCTCTAAAATATTGATAGAAACCAGGTTTAATTGACTGCTTCAGTGTGTTACCACATTACTACGTGTTTCAAACACGGAAAATACCCAGGATCTGGCCAACAAGTATGCGAAGAATGCGAAAGAATAAGCCAGATGCGCGCATTTCCCAGACCTAACCCAGACCTAACCGGCGTTATCCTCTGAAATATTGATCGAAACCAGGTTTAATTGACTGCTTCAGTGTGTTACCACATTACTACGTGTTTCAAACACGGAAAATACCCAGGATCTGGCCAACAAGTATGCGAAGAATGCGAAAGAATAAGCCAGATGCGCGCATTTCCCAGACCTAACCTAGACCTAACCGGTGTTATCCTCTGAAATATTGATCGAAACCAGGTTTAATTGACTGCTTCAGTGTGTTACCACATTACTACGTGTTTCAAACACGGAAAATACCCAGGATCTGGCCAACAAGTATGCGAAGAATGCGAAAGAATAAGCCAGAAGCGCGCATTTCCAAGACCTAACCCAGACCTAACCGGTGTTATCCTCTGAAATATTGATCGAAACCAGGTTTAATTGACTGCTTCAGTGTGTTACCACATTCCTACGTGATTCAAACACGAAAAAAACCCAGGATCTGGCCAACAAGTATGCGAAGAAGGCAAAATCATGAGCCAGATGCGGGCATAACCCAGACCTAACCCAGACCTAACCGGTGTTATCCTCTGAAATATTGATCGAAACCAGGTTTAATTGACTGCTTCAGTGTGTTACCACATTCCTACGTGATTCAAACACGAAAAAAACCCAGGATCTGGCCAACAAGTATGCGAAGAAGGCAAAATCATGAGCCAGATGCGGGCATAACCCAGACCTAACCCAGACCTAACCGGTGTTATCCTCTGAAATATTGATCGAAACCAGGTTTAATTGACTGCTTCAGTGAGTTACCACATTACTACGTGATTCAAACACTGAAAAAACCCAGGATCTGGCCAACAAGTATGCGAAGAAGGCAAAATCATGAGCCAGATGCGGGCATAACCCAGACCTAACCCAGACCTAACCGGTGTTATCCTCTAAAATATTGATCGAAACCAGGTTTAATTGATTGCTTCAGTGTGTTACCACATTCCTACGTGATTCAAACACGAAAAAAACCCAGGATCTGGCCAACAAGTATGCGAAGAAGGCAAAATCATGAGCCAGATGCGGGCATAACCCAGACCTAACCCAGACCTAACCGGTGTTATCCTCTAAAATATTGATCGAAACCAGGTTTAATTGATTGCTTCAGTGTGTTACCACATTCCTACGTGATTCAAACACGAAAAAAACCCAGGATCTGGCCAACAAGTATGCGAAGAAGGCGAAAGTATAAGCCAGATGCGCGCATTTCCCAGACCTAACCCAGACCTAACCGGTGTTATCCTCTGAAATATTGATCGAAACCAGGTTTAATTGACTGCTTCAGTGTGTTACCACATTACTACGTGATTCAAACACGGAAAAAACCCAGAATCTGGCCAACAAGTTTGCGAAAAAGGCGAAAGTATAAGCCATATGCGCGCATATCCCGGACCTAACCCAGACCTAACCGGTGTTATCCTCTAAAATATTGATCGAAACCAGGTTTAATTGACTGCTTCAGTGTGTTACCACATTCCTACGTGATTCAAACACGAAAAAAACCCAGGATCTGGCCAACAAGTATGCGAAGAAGGCAAAATCATGAGCCAGATGCGGGCATAACCCAGACCTAACCCAGACCTAACCGGTGTTATCCTCTAAAATATTGATCGAAACCAGGTTTAATTGACTGCTTCAGTGTGTTACCACATTCCTACGTGATTCAAACACGAAAAAAACCCAGGATCTGGCCAACAAGTATGCGAAGAAGGCAAAATCATGAGCCAGATGCGGGCATAACCCAGACCTAACCCAGACCTAACCGGTGTTATCCTCTGAAATATTGATCGAAACCAGGTTTAATTGACTGCTTCAGTGAGTTACCACATTACTACGTGATTCAAACACTGAAAAAACCCAGGATCTGGCCAACAAGTATGCGATGAAGGCAAAATCATGAGCCAGATGCGGGCATAACCCAGACCTAACCGGTGTTATCCTCTAAAATATTGATCGAAACCAGGTTTAATTGACTGCTTCAGTGTGTTACCACATTACTACGTGATTCAAACACGAAAAAAACCCAGGATCTGGCCAACAAGTATGCGAAGAAGGCAAAATCATGAGCCAAATGCGGGCATAACCCAGACCTAACCCAGACCTAACCGGTGTTATCCTCTAAAATATTGATCGAAACCAGGTTTAATTGACTGCTTCAGTGTGTTACCACATTACTACGTGATTCAAACACGAAAAAAACCCAGGATCTGGCCAACAAGTATGCGAAGAAGGCAAAATCATGAGCCAGATGCGGGCATAACCCAGACCTAACCCAGACCTAACCGGTGTTATCCTCTAAAATATTGATCGAAACCAGGTTTAATTGATTGCTTCAGTGTGTTACCACATTCCTACGTGATTCAAACACGAAAAAAACCCAGGATCTGGCCAACAAGTATGCGAAGAAGGCGAAAGTATAAGCCAGATGCGCGCATTTCCCAGACCTAACCCAGACCTAACCGGTGTTATCCTCCGAAATATTGATCGAAACCAGGTTTAATTGACTGCTTCAGTGTGTTACCACATTACTACGTGATTCAAACACGGAAAAAACCCAGAATCTGGCCAACAAGTTTGCGAAAAAGGCGAAAGTATAAGCCATATGCGCGCATATCCCGGACCTAACCCAGACCTAACCGGTGTTATCCTCTAAAATATTGATCGAAACCAGGTTTAATTGACTGCTTCAGTGTGTTACCACATTCCTACGTGATTCAAACACGAAAAAAACCCAGGATCTGGCCAACAAGTATGCGAAGAAGGCAAAATCATGAGCCAGATGCGGGCATAACCCAGACCTAACCCAGACCTAACCGGTGTTATCCTCTGAAATATTGATCGAAACCAGGTTTAATTGACTGCTTCAGTGAGTTACCACATTACTACGTGATTCAAACACGAAAAAAACCCAGGATCTGGCCAACAAGTATGCGAAGAAGGCAAAATCATTAGCCAGATGCGGGCATAACCCAGACCTAACCCAGACCTAACCGGTGTTATCCTCTAAAATATTGATCGAAACCAGGTTTAATTGACTGCTTCAGTGTGTTACCACATTCCTACGTGATTCAAACACGAAAAAAACCCAGGATCTGGCCAACAAGTATGCGAAGAAGGCAAAATCATGAGCCAGATGCGGGCATAACCCAGACCTAACCCAGACCTAACCGGTGTTATCCTCTGAAATATTGATCGAAACCAGGTTTAATTGACTGCTTCAGTGAGTTACCACATTACTACGTGATTCAAACACTGAAAAAACCCAGGATCTGGCCAACAAGTATGCGATGAAGGCAAAATCATGAGCCAGATGCGGGCATAACCCAGACCTAACCGGTGTTATCCTCTAAAATATTGATCGAAACCAGGTTTAATTGACTGCTTCAGTGTGTTACCACATTACTACGTGATTCAAACACGAAAAAAACCCAGGATCTGGCCAACAAGTATGCGAAGAAGGCAAAATCATGAGCCAGATGCGGGCATAACCCAGACCTAACCCAGACCTAACCGGTGTTATCCTCTAAAATATTGATCGAAACCAGGTTTAATTGATTGCTTCAGTGTGTTACCACATTCCTACGTGATTCAAACACGAAAAAAACCCAGGATCTGGCCAACAAGTATGCGAAGAAGGCGAAAGTATAAGCCAGATGCGCGCATTTCCCAGACCTAACCCAGACCTAACCGGTGTTATCCTCTGAAATATTGATCGAAACCAGGTTTAATTGACTGCTTCAGTGTGTTACCACATTACTACGTGATTCAAACACGGAAAAAACCCAGGATCTGGCCAACAAGTATGCGATGAAGGCAAAATCATGAGCCAGATGCGGGCATAACCCAGACCTAACCCAGACCTAACCGGTGTTATCCCCTAAAATATTGATCGAAACCAGGTTTTATTGACTGCTTCAGTTTGTTACCACATTACTACGTGATTCAAACACGAAAAAAACCCAGGATCTGGCCAACAAGTATGCGAAGTGGCGAAAGTATAAGCCAGATGCGCGCATATCCCAGACCAAACCCAGACCTAACCGGTGTTATCCTCTAAAATATTGATCGAAACCAGGTTTAATTGACTGCTTCAGTGTGTTACCACATTACTACGTGTTTCAAACACGGAAAATACCCAGGATCTGGCCAACAAGTATGCGAAGAATGCGAAAGAATAAGCCAGATGCGCGCATTTCCCAGACCTAACCCAGACCTAACCGGCGTTATCCTCTGAAATATTGATCGATACCAGGTTTAATTGACTGCTTCAGTGTGTTACCACATTACTACGTGATTCAAACACGGAAAAAACCCAGGATCTGGCCAACAAGTATGCGATGAAGGCAAAATCATGTGCCAGATGCGGGCATAACCCAGACCTAACCCAGACCTAACCGGTGTTATCCTCTAAAATATTGATCGAAACCAGGTTTAATTGACTGCTTCAGTGTGTTACCACATTACTACGTGATTCAAACACGAAAAAAACCCAGGATCTGGCCAACAAGTATGCGAAGAAGGCAAAATCATGAGCCAGATGCGGGCATAACCCAGACCTAACCCAGACCTAACCGGTGTTATCCTCTAAAATATTGATCGAAACCAGGTTTAATTGACTGCTTCAGTGTGTTACCACATTACTACGTGATTCAAACACGAAAAAAGCCCAGGATCTGGCCAACAAGTATGCGAAGAAGGCAAAATCATGAGCCAGATACGGGCATAACCCAGACCTAACCCAGACCTAACCGGTGTTATCCTCTAAAATATTGATCGAAACCAGGTTTAATTGACTGCTTCAGTGTGTTACCACATTCCTACGTGATTCAAACACGAAAAAACCCAGGATCTGGCCAACAAGTATGCGATGAAGGCAAAATCATGAGCCAGATGCGGGCATAACCCAGACCTAACCCAGACCTAACCGGTGTTATCCTCTAAAATATTGATCGAAACCAGGTTTAATTGACTGCTTCAGTGTATTACCACATTACTACGTGATTCAAACACGAAAAAAACCCAGGATCTGGCCAACAAGCATGCGAAGAAGGCAAAATCATGAGCCAGATGCGGGCATAACCCAGACCTAACCCAGACCTAACCGGTGTTATCCTCTGAAATATTGATCGAAACCAGGTTTAATTGACTGCTTCAGTGTATTACCACATTACTACGTGATTCAAACACGAAAAAAACCCAGGATCTGGCCAACAAGTATGCGAAGAAGGCAAAATCATGAGCCAGATGCGGGCATAACCCAGACCTAACCCAGACCTAACCGGTGTTATCCTCTGAAATATTGATCGAAACCAGGTTTAATTGACTGCTTCAGTGTGTTACCACATTACTACGTGATTCAAACACGAAAAAAACCCAGGATCTGGCCAACAAGTATGCGAAGAAGGCAAAATCATGAGCCAGATGCGGGCATAACCCAGACCTAACCCAGACCTAACCGGTGTTATCCTCTAAAATATTGATCGAAACCAGGTTTAATTGACTGCTTCAGTGTGTTACCACATTACTACGTGATTCAAACACGAAAAAAGCCCAGGATCTGGCCAACAAGTATGCGAAGAAGGCAAAATCATGAGCCAGATACGGGCATAACCCAGACCTAACCCAGACCTAACCGGTGTTATCCTCTAAAATATTGATCGAAACCAGGTTTAATTGACTGCTTCAGTGTGTTACCACATTCCTACGTGATTCAAACACGAAAAAACCCAGGATCTGGCCAACAAGTATGCGATGAAGGCAAAATCATGAGCCAGATGCGGGCATAACCCAGACCTAACCCAGACCTAACCGGTGTTATCCTCTAAAATATTGATCGAAACCAGGTTTAATTGACTGCTTCAGTGTGTTACCACATTACTACGTGATTCAAACACGAAAAAAGCCCAGGATCTGGCCAACAAGTATGCGAAGAAGGCAAAATCATGAGCCAGATACGGGCATAACCCAGACCTAACCCAGACCTAACCGGTGTTATCCTCTAAAATATTGATCGAAACCAGGTTTAATTGACTGCTTCAGTGTATTACCACATTACTACGTGATTCAAACACGAAAAAAACCCAGGATCTGGCCAACAAGTATGCGAAGAAGGCAAAATCATGAGCCAGATGCGGGCATAACCCAGACCTAACCCAGACCTAACCGGTGTTATCCTCTGAAATATTGATCGAAACCAGGTTTAATTGACTGCTTCAGTGTATTACCACATTACTACGTGATTCAAACACGAAAAAAACCCAGGATCTGGCCAACAAGTATGCGAAGAAGGCAAAATCATGAGCCAGATGCGGGCATAACCCAGACCTAACCCAGACCTAACCGGTGTTATCCTCTGAAATATTGATCGAAACCAGGTTTAATTGACTGCTTCAGTGTATTACCACATTACTACGTGATTCAAACACGAAAAAAACCCAGGATCTGGCCAACAAGTATGCGAAGAAGGCAAAATCATGAGCCAGATGCGGGCATAACCCAGACCTAACCCAGACCTAACCGGTGTTATCCTCTGAAATATTGATCGAAACCAGGTTTAATTGACTGCTTCAGTATATTACCACATTACTACGTGATTCAAACACGAAAAAAACCCAGGATCTGGCCAACAAGTATGCGAAGAAGGCAAAATCATGAGCCAGATACGGGCATAACCCAGACCTAACCCAGACCTAACCGGTGTTATCCTCTAAAATATTGATCGAAACCAGGTTTAATTGACTGCTTCAGTGTATTACCACATTACTACGTGATTCAAACACGAAAAAAACCCAGGATCTGGCCAACAAGTATGCGATGAAGGCAAAATCATGAGCCAGATGCGGGCATAACCCAGACCTAACCCAGACCTAACCGGTGTTATCCTCTAAAATATTGATCGAAACCAGGTTTAATTGACTGCTTCAGTGTGTTACCACATTACTACGTGATTCAAACACGAAAAAAACCCAGGATCTGGCCAACAAGTATGCGAAGAAGGCAAAATCATGAGCCAGATACGGGCATAACCCAGACCTAACCCTGACCTAACCGGTGTTATCCTCTAAAATATTGATCGAAACCAGGTTTAATTGACTGCTTCAGTGTATTACCACATTACTACGTGATTCAAACACGAAAAAAACCCAGGATCTGGCCAACAAGTATGCGAAGAAGGCAAAATCATGAGCCAGATGCGGGCATAACCCAGACCTAACCCAGACCTAACCGGTGTTATCCTCTGAAATATTGATCGAAACCAGGTTTAATTGACTGCTTCAGTGTGTTACCACATTACTACGTGATTCAAACACGGAAAATACCCAGGATCTGGCCAACAAGTATGCGAAGAAGGCAAAATCATGAGCCAGATGCGCGCATTTCCCAGACCTAACCCAGACCTAACCGGCGTTATCCTCTGAAATATTGATCGAAACCAGGTTTAATTGACTGCTTCAGTGTGTTACCACATTACTACGTGATTCAAACACGGAAAAAACCCAGGATCTGGCCAACAAGTATGCGAAGAAGGCAAAATCATGAGCCAGATGCGCGCATTTCCCAGACCTAACCCAGACCTAACCGGCGTTATCCTCTGAAATATTGATCGAAACCAGGTTTAATTGACTGCTTCAGTGTGTTACCACATTACTACGTGTTTCAAACACGGAAAATACCCAGGATCTGGCCAACAAGTATGCGATGAAGGCAAAATCATGAGCCAGATGCGGGCATAACCCAGACCTAACCGGTGTTATCCTCTGAAATATTGATCGAAACCAGGTTTAATTTACTGCTTCAGTGTGTTACCACATTACTACGTGATTCAAACACGGAAAAAACCCAGGATCTGGCCAACAAGTAGGCGATGAAGGCAAAATCATGAGCCAGATGCGGGCATAACCCAGACCTAACCCAGACCTAACCGGTGTTATCCTCTAAAATATTGATCGAAACCAGGTTTAATTGACTGCTTCAGTGTATTACCACATTACTACGTGATTCAAACACGAAAAAAACCCAGGATCTGGCCAACAAGTATGCGAAGAAGGCAAAATCATGAGCCAGATGCGGGCATAACCCAGACCTAACCCAGACCTAACCGGTGTTATCCTCTGAAATATTGATCGAAACCAGGTTTAATTGACTGCTTCAGTGTGTTACCACATTACTACGTGATTCAAACACGGAAAATACCCAGGATCTGGCCAACAAGTATGCGAAGAAGGCAAAATCATGAGCCAGATGCGCGCATTTCCCAGACCTAACCCAGACCTAACCGGCGTTATCCTCTCAAATATTGATCGAAACCAGGTTTAATTGACTGCTTCAGTGTGTTACCACATTACTACGTGATTCAAACACGGAAAAAACCCAGGATCTGGCCAACAAGTATGCGAAGAAGGCAAAATCATGAGCCAGATGCGCGCATTTCCCAGACCTAACCCAGACCTAACCGGCGTTATCCTCTGAAATATTGATCGAAACCAGGTTTAATTGACTGCTTCAGTGTGTTACCACATTACTACGTGTTTCAAACACGGAAAATACCCAGGATCTGGCCAACAAGTATGCGATGAAGGCAAAATCATGAGCCAGATGCGGGCATAACCCAGACCTAACCGGTGTTATCCTCTGAAATATTGATCGAAACCAGGTTTAATTTACTGCTTCAGTGTGTTACCACATTACTACGTGATTCAAACACGGAAAAAACCCAGGATCTGGCCAACAAGTAGGCGATGAAGGCAAAATCATGAGCCAGATGCGGGCATAACCCAGACCTAACCCAGACCTAACCGGTGTTATCCTCTAAAATATTGATCGAAACCAGGTTTTATTGACTGCTTCAGTTTGTTACCACATTACTACGTGATTCAAACACGAAAAAAACCCAGGATCTGGCCAACAAGTATGCGAAGAAGGCGAAAGTATAAGCCAGATGCGCGCATATCCCAGACCAAACCCAGACCTAACCAGTGTTATCCTCTAAAATATTGATCGAAACCAGGTTTTATTGACTGCTTCAGTTTGTTACCACATTACTACGTGATTCAAACACGAAAAAAACCCAGGATCTGGCCAACAAGTATGCGAAGAAGGCGAAAGTATAAGCCAGATGCGCGCATATCCCAGACCAAACCCAGACCTAACCGGTGTTATCCTCTAAAATATTGATCGAAACCAGGTTTAATTGACTGCTTCAGTGTGTTACCACATTCCTACGTGATTCAAACACGAAAAAAACCCAGGATCTGGCCAACAAGTATGCGAAGAAGGCAAAATCATGAGCCAGATGCGGGCATAACCCAGACCTAACCCAGACCTAACCGGTGTTATCCTCTGAAATATTGATCGAAACCAGGTTTAATTGACTGCTTCAGTGAGTTACCACATTACTACGTGATTCAAACACTGAAAAAACCCAGGATCTGGCCAACAAGTATGCGATGAAGGCAAAATCATGAGCCAGATGCGGGCATAACCCAGACCTAACCCAGACCTAACCGGTGTTATCCTCTAAAATATTGATCGAAACCAGGTTTAATTGATTGCTTCAGTGTGTTACCACATTCCTACGTGATTCAAACACGAAAAAAACCCAGGATCTGGCCAACAAGTATGCGAAGAAGGCGAAAGTATAACCCAGATGCGCGCATATCCCAGACCAAACCCAGACCTAACCGGTGTTATCCTCTAAAATATTGATCGAAACCAGGTTTAATTGACTGCTTCAGTGTGTTACCACATTACTACGTGTTTCAAACACGGAAAATACCCAGGATCTGGCCAACAAGTATGCGAAGAAGGCAGAATCATGAGCCAAATGCGGGCATAACCCAGACCTAACCCAGACCTAACCGGTGTTATCCTCTAAAATATTGATCGAAACCAGGTTTAATTGACTGCTTCAGTGTGTTACCACATTACTACGTGTTTCAAACACGGAAAATACCCAGGATCTGGCCAACAAGTATGCGAAGAAAGCAGAATCATGAGCCAGATGCGGGCATAACCCAGACCTAACCCAGACCTAACCGGTGTTATCCTCCAAAATATTGATCGAAACCAGGTTTAATTGACTGCTTCAGTGTGTTACCACATTACTACGTGATTCAAACACGGAAAATACCTAGGATCTGGCCAACAAGTATGCGAAGAAGGCAAAATCATGAGCCAGATGCGCGCATTTCCCAGACCTAACCCAGACCTAACCGGCGTTATCCTCTAAAATATTGATAGAAACCAGGTTTAATTGACTGCTTCAGTGTGTTACCACATTACTACGTGTTTCAAACACGGAAAATACCCAGGATCTGGCCAACAAGTATGCGAAGAATGCGAAAGAATAAGCCAGATGCGCGCATTTCCCAGACCTAACCCAGACCTAACCGGCGTTATCCTCTGAAATATTGATCGAAACCAGGTTTAATTGACTGCTTCAGTGTGTTACCACATTACTACGTGTTTCAAACACGGAAAATACCCAGGATCTGGCCAACAAGTATGCGAAGAATGCGAAAGAATAAGCCAGATGCGCGCATTTCCCAGACCTAACCTAGACCTAACCGGTGTTATCCTCTGAAATATTGATCGAAACCAGGTTTAATTGACTGCTTCAGTGTGTTACCACATTACTACGTGTTTCAAACACGGAAAATACCCAGGATCTGGCCAACAAGTATGCGAAGAATGCGAAAGAATAAGCCAGAAGCGCGCATTTCCAAGACCTAACCCAGACCTAACCGGTGTTATCCTCTGAAATATTGATCGAAACCAGGTTTAATTGACTGCTTCAGTGTGTTACCACATTCCTACGTGATTCAAACACGAAAAAAACCCAGGATCTGGCCAACAAGTATGCGAAGAAGGCAAAATCATGAGCCAGATGCGGGCATAACCCAGACCTAACCCAGACCTAACCGGTGTTATCCTCTGAAATATTGATCGAAACCAGGTTTAATTGACTGCTTCAGTGTGTTACCACATTCCTACGTGATTCAAACACGAAAAAAACCCAGGATCTGGCCAACAAGTATGCGAAGAAGGCAAAATCATGAGCCAGATGCGGGCATAACCCAGACCTAACCCAGACCTAACCGGTGTTATCCTCTGAAATATTGATCGAAACCAGGTTTAATTGACTGCTTCAGTGAGTTACCACATTACTACGTGATTCAAACACTGAAAAAACCCAGGATCTGGCCAACAAGTATGCGAAGAAGGCAAAATCATGAGCCAGATGCGGGCATAACCCAGACCTAACCCAGACCTAACCGGTGTTATCCTCTAAAATATTGATCGAAACCAGGTTTAATTGATTGCTTCAGTGTGTTACCACATTCCTACGTGATTCAAACACGAAAAAAACCCAGGATCTGGCCAACAAGTATGCGAAGAAGGCAAAATCATGAGCCAGATGCGGGCATAACCCAGACCTAACCCAGACCTAACCGGTGTTATCCTCTAAAATATTGATCGAAACCAGGTTTAATTGATTGCTTCAGTGTGTTACCACATTCCTACGTGATTCAAACACGAAAAAAACCCAGGATCTGGCCAACAAGTATGCGAAGAAGGCGAAAGTATAAGCCAGATGCGCGCATTTCCCAGACCTAACCCAGACCTAACCGGTGTTATCCTCTGAAATATTGATCGAAACCAGGTTTAATTGACTGCTTCAGTGTGTTACCACATTACTACGTGATTCAAACACGGAAAAAACCCAGAATCTGGCCAACAAGTTTGCGAAAAAGGCGAAAGTATAAGCCATATGCGCGCATATCCCGGACCTAACCCAGACCTAACCGGTGTTATCCTCTAAAATATTGATCGAAACCAGGTTTAATTGACTGCTTCAGTGTGTTACCACATTCCTACGTGATTCAAACACGAAAAAAACCCAGGATCTGGCCAACAAGTATGCGAAGAAGGCAAAATCATGAGCCAGATGCGGGCATAACCCAGACCTAACCCAGACCTAACCGGTGTTATCCTCTAAAATATTGATCGAAACCAGGTTTAATTGACTGCTTCAGTGTGTTACCACATTCCTACGTGATTCAAACACGAAAAAAACCCAGGATCTGGCCAACAAGTATGCGAAGAAGGCAAAATCATGAGCCAGATGCGGGCATAACCCAGACCTAACCCAGACCTAACCGGTGTTATCCTCTGAAATATTGATCGAAACCAGGTTTAATTGACTGCTTCAGTGAGTTACCACATTACTACGTGATTCAAACACTGAAAAAACCCAGGATCTGGCCAACAAGTATGCGATGAAGGCAAAATCATGAGCCAGATGCGGGCATAACCCAGACCTAACCGGTGTTATCCTCTAAAATATTGATCGAAACCAGGTTTAATTGACTGCTTCAGTGTGTTACCACATTACTACGTGATTCAAACACGAAAAAAACCCAGGATCTGGCCAACAAGTATGCGAAGAAGGCAAAATCATGAGCCAAATGCGGGCATAACCCAGACCTAACCCAGACCTAACCGGTGTTATCCTCTAAAATATTGATCGAAACCAGGTTTAATTGACTGCTTCAGTGTGTTACCACATTACTACGTGATTCAAACACGAAAAAAACCCAGGATCTGGCCAACAAGTATGCGAAGAAGGCAAAATCATGAGCCAGATGCGGGCATAACCCAGACCTAACCCAGACCTAACCGGTGTTATCCTCTAAAATATTGATCGAAACCAGGTTTAATTGATTGCTTCAGTGTGTTACCACATTCCTACGTGATTCAAACACGAAAAAAACCCAGGATCTGGCCAACAAGTATGCGAAGAAGGCGAAAGTATAAGCCAGATGCGCGCATTTCCCAGACCTAACCCAGACCTAACCGGTGTTATCCTCCGAAATATTGATCGAAACCAGGTTTAATTGACTGCTTCAGTGTGTTACCACATTACTACGTGATTCAAACACGGAAAAAACCCAGAATCTGGCCAACAAGTTTGCGAAAAAGGCGAAAGTATAAGCCATATGCGCGCATATCCCGGACCTAACCCAGACCTAACCGGTGTTATCCTCTAAAATATTGATCGAAACCAGGTTTAATTGACTGCTTCAGTGTGTTACCACATTCCTACGTGATTCAAACACGAAAAAAACCCAGGATCTGGCCAACAAGTATGCGAAGAAGGCAAAATCATGAGCCAGATGCGGGCATAACCCAGACCTAACCCAGACCTAACCGGTGTTATCCTCTGAAATATTGATCGAAACCAGGTTTAATTGACTGCTTCAGTGAGTTACCACATTACTACGTGATTCAAACACGAAAAAAACCCAGGATCTGGCCAACAAGTATGCGAAGAAGGCAAAATCATTAGCCAGATGCGGGCATAACCCAGACCTAACCCAGACCTAACCGGTGTTATCCTCTAAAATATTGATCGAAACCAGGTTTAATTGACTGCTTCAGTGTGTTACCACATTCCTACGTGATTCAAACACGAAAAAAACCCAGGATCTGGCCAACAAGTATGCGAAGAAGGCAAAATCATGAGCCAGATGCGGGCATAACCCAGACCTAACCCAGACCTAACCGGTGTTATCCTCTGAAATATTGATCGAAACCAGGTTTAATTGACTGCTTCAGTGAGTTACCACATTACTACGTGATTCAAACACTGAAAAAACCCAGGATCTGGCCAACAAGTATGCGATGAAGGCAAAATCATGAGCCAGATGCGGGCATAACCCAGACCTAACCGGTGTTATCCTCTAAAATATTGATCGAAACCAGGTTTAATTGACTGCTTCAGTGTGTTACCACATTACTACGTGATTCAAACACGAAAAAAACCCAGGATCTGGCCAACAAGTATGCGAAGAAGGCAAAATCATGAGCCAGATGCGGGCATAACCCAGACCTAACCCAGACCTAACCGGTGTTATCCTCTAAAATATTGATCGAAACCAGGTTTAATTGATTGCTTCAGTGTGTTACCACATTCCTACGTGATTCAAACACGAAAAAAACCCAGGATCTGGCCAACAAGTATGCGAAGAAGGCGAAAGTATAAGCCAGATGCGCGCATTTCCCAGACCTAACCCAGACCTAACCGGTGTTATCCTCTGAAATATTGATCGAAACCAGGTTTAATTGACTGCTTCAGTGTGTTACCACATTACTACGTGATTCAAACACGGAAAAAACCCAGAATCTGGCCAACAAGTTTGCGAAAAAGGCGAAAGTATAAGCCATATGCGCGCATATCCCGGACCTAACCCAGACCTAACCGGTGTTATCCTCCTAAATACTGTCCGAATCCAGGTTTTGTGGACTGTTTCTGTGTGGTACCACATTACTACGTGATTCAAACCCGAAAAAAACCCAGGATCTGGCCAACAAGTATGCGATGAAGGCAAAATCATGAGCCAGATGCGGGCATAACCCAGACCTAACCGGTGTTATCCTCTAAAATATTGATCGAAACCAGGTTTAATTGACTGCTTCAGTGTGTTACCACATTACTACGTGATTCAAACACGGAAAAAACCCAGGATCTAGTAAACATAGTAGTATAGAGGGTGTTCGGCCAGCCCTGAGAAACATTTTAATAGGATATTCTAGAGGCCAAACTAAGACGAAAATCAAGAATACCAATTTGTTGATGGAGGCTTCGTTAAAAAGTTATTAACAATTTGATTCAAAAATTTCAAGTCGTTCCAGAAAAATTGTTTTCGGCTGCGGAGGTCAATTACAAGCATTTTTAGTGAATAGACATATATTCGAAATCCTACTCAGTTTCGAGAAAAAAATTCGAGTATGTGTTGATATTTTTCGGCGAAAAACAAATTTTTCAAATCGTTCTAAAAAAATTATTTTCGGTTACAGGGGTCAATTACAATCATTTTTGGTCATTACACATACCCCCGAAATCCTACGCACTTTCGAGAAAAAAATTCCTTACCGAAAATCTAATCGGGTGCCTATATTTTTCGATGAAAAAGAAAGATTTCAAATCGTTCTGTGAAAAATTATTTTCAGTTGCGAGGGTCGGTGACAATCATTTTTTATGTATAGACATACCCTCGTAATCTTGCAGATTTTCGAGAAAAAAATTCAGTACGAGCGGAACTTTAAACATTAATAACTTTTTAACAGTGCCTCCATCAACAAATTGGTATTCTTGATTTTCGTCTTATTTTGACCTCTAGAATCCCCCATTAAAATTTTTCCCATGGATGGCCGAACACCCTGTATGTAGGGAACCGTGCAGTTGAAAATTATTAAATCGCGCACGAATTGTTGGCCGAACAGCGAATCGTTCGCTGTCCACGAGCTTGCACGAGCGAAGACGGTTACCGCCGAAAAAGCCGTCAACACGCGGCGAGCGTACGGCCGAACAGCTGATGGGTGAATAACCCAGAAAGCGAGAAAAGACAGCACGGAAGAGAGAAAGATTGAAGAAAAGTACGTAGTAGGTGTGACTGTGTTTAACGAAATAAATACGAGTGTGCCGATTAACGAACAAACACGGTTCCTGATAATCCCATACATACATACGTACAGTGTTGTTCCAAGTGGAGTTTGAAAAAGATGCTAATAAAAATGTTGCATAGTCATAACCACCTGGTTCAGTTACTACATTCACCCTGTAAAAACAACACAATAATATTATTTATTATTTTCTTTTCACGTTCTTAACTTTATTTTTATTTTTAGTTTGAGTTTTACATTTCTCCTTCTCTTCGTCTTGCTTTTCTTTCTCCTTTTCCTTTTCATTTTTCTGTTTTTCTTTCTTTTTTCAATAGCTTTTCTTCTTTTAATTTCTCGGCTTGTTTTTTTCTTTTCTAATCGTTCTTCTTTCATTCTTTGTTTTTCTTTTTCCTGGTTATCAATTGCTTCTATTTTTTCAAGCTGAGCCTATTTTCATGTCTTTGATGTAACTTTGATTGCACACACTCTTTCTATATTTCTTTTCTTTTCTTTTCTTTTCTTTGTTGTTTTTTCAATCTTTTGATAATGTTGATAATGTTTATCCAGAATAGATTCTGAAGAATCTTTGTCTTTACGAGAAAATAAGTAAAGTAACGTTGTAGAATTAATGTAGTTTGATTTCAGTACCATCGGAAACATAACAATTCCCATTAGAAAAAAGTAAAAGCATCATTGTCATGAAATATTAAAGTTAATTAATGATCAGTATATCATATATTAGTTTCTTCTAGCGAAACGTTGTTAAATTAGTCTTCTACACTGGTATTGGTTTTACTGTTACTATGAACTGCACTGCGTTGAACATCAGCAGTGCTTTCTCTCTGCGAGTTGTGTCTTGTGTTGTGTCTTAGTTGTGTCCCGATTGTATTTTAATATTTTCTATATAGAAAAGAAAATTGTTCCCCTCTCAGATCATCTGGAATATGCTCTTGAATGCTATGTAAAACTACCTATATTGCTGTCATTGATGTCAGTTTCATCTGGCGACATGAATTCTAATTTATTTTCTTCTTTCTGAAATACGTTTTGTCTAGTAAATTGTATTTGAGTTAAACGGTCATAGGCCACCACAAGCTTTAAAAGCATTTCCTTCTTCATGGAATTTATATATGGTATGATATATATATTGGTGCGAAATTCACCTTCGTAATGGGTTTAGTCTACCTACGTACTTTGTCTATGTTCCTGTACTACCTTTCGCCATGCAACTTTTAATCGTCTAAATATTCCTACATCGCATGGCTGGAAAATATGAGTTGCATTAGGTAATATACAAAAAAGTAAAATGAGTTTACTCAAAACAAAAATTATGTAAATTGAAATTTATGCAGGACCTGCGACCATCTAATAATACCAGTATAGGAAAGGTGACTCCATTCTCAACCATTTATGGGCTACACACAATATATGTATTAGTGTGGGGGGATTGAAATGAATTCGGTCAAGGTGTAATTTCATTAATATTGATTTAATATATACAGGGTGTTTGGCCACCCCTGGGAAAAATTTTAATGGGAGATTCTAGAAGCCAAAATAAGACGAAAATTAAGAATATCAATTTTTCGACTGAGGTTTCGTTAAAAAGTAGTTATTAATAACATTAAATAAAAAAATTTCAAATCGTTCTGAAAAAATTATTGTTGGTCGCGGAGGTCAGTTAGAATCGTACCCCCGAAATCCTACTCAGTTTCGACAAAAAAAATTCAAGTAAAAAAGAATTTCGAATCGTCTTGGAAGAATTAGTTTTCGTTGCAGGGGTCAGTTACAAGCATTTTTTTTTTTTGGTCGACAGCCGGATTGAACGATTTTAATGTTTCAAACAGCAACACAACGCATATTTTAATGGAGAATATGTAGAGATGTTGGAAAAGTTGTTCCTTGACCCCGTAAAGTGAGAAAAATCCCATATAACTGGTCAAATTTTCAAACAGCCCCCGCAACTCCTACTGATATAGTGAATAGTGAATATATTCCAATGAAACGTTTTTTTTTCGCGAGTAGAGCTCATGGGTACCTACACAAAGAGTATTATTAAACAACTATTTTACAAACTGAATAAAAATCAGAAAGGAATTTTTAAGAAAAATCGACAGACAGTGCCTAAATTTTTCGACGAAAGAAAAAGAAAATTTCAAATCGTTCTGAAAAAATTACTTTCGGTTTCGGGGGTCAATTACAATTATTTTCGGTGAATAGACATACCACATACGAAATCCTGCGCATTTTCGAGAAAAAAATTCGAAAGTAAGAGCGGAACTTTAAACGTCAATAACTTGTTTAGTATCGTATTACTCCATCAACAAATTGGTATTCTTGATTTTCATCCTACTTTAACCTCTAGAATCTCCCATTACAATTTCTCCCAGGGGATTCTAGAGACCAAAGTAAGACGAAAATCAAGAATACCAATTTGTTAATGGAGGCTTTATTAAAAAGTTATTAACGTTTAAAGTTCCGCCCGTACTGAATTTCTTTCTCGAAAATGCGCATGATTAGGGGGGTATGACGATTCACCCAAAATGGTTGTAAGTAACCCCCGCAACCGATAACAATTTTTCCAAAACGATTTGAAATTTTTCTTTTCCATCGAAAAAATTTCACACATTCTCGAATTTTTATCTCGAAAGTGGGTAAGATTTCGGAGGTATGTGTATTCACCAAAAATGATTGCAATTGACCCCCGCAACCGATAACAATTTTTCCAGAACGATTTGAAATTTTTGAGTTTAATTGTTAATAACTTTTCAACGTAGCCTCTATCAACAAATTGGTATTCTTGATTTTCGTCTGTATTTTCGTATTTTGGCATCTAGAATCCCCCATTAAAATTTTTCCCAGGGGTGGCCGAACACCCTGTACATATGTGTTCCCCGAGCAGGAAAACGACTTTTCGCTAAAATCATGAAAGTAAAAATTCTGTCCAAATGAGGAGTAGGAGTGATTTTCTAAGTAATTTTTATGTAAAAGTATAGATTGAGAAAGTGGCACGTGAGGAACGTACGTAACCTAGATCGATGCACGTGTTTTACTGCACCGGGCACGAACGTACGACGATTTACACACACACAGTCAATATCGCCGGTTTTTACAAAAGGTAAAGTCTTAAGTAAACATTTTGTTTTATAATTTTCTATTAAAGCCTCTGTAAGTTTTATCGCTTTTGCATTCTTGCAACTTAATTTAATTGGTTGTTTTTTGGAAAACAGATAAAACTATAAAAAGAATAAAAAACGGTTTTTACGAGTCCTGTACCTATGTTTAGTTCAGAATTTCGAATTCAGCGGTAAAAGTATGTAAATCTATATTATCCAATACACAGGACATAAAGGTAAGAGGAATGGATATTTTTACCAATATATTCATATTCTTAAATATCTGAATATTCTTCCTACTTGACCGACTTACTTTATAAATATATTTTTTAGGGACACATGTCGTTCGGTTGAAGGAAACAGGATATCTATACAGTGTATAGGTATTCAAAAACCCTTGGGAAAAATTTTAGACTTTGTTGAAAAGTTATGGAACATTATATTCCTAGCAAACGCTAGGCCCGTTCACGGATCGGGGTGAGTTATACATTATTCGATTCGCCTAATTCAGTACATGTTACTGTTATTGTTAGAAATATGACTTAAAATTCGTTAGTTTCTTTAGTGTTTAGGAGTGTGTGTGTGTTTGTGAGAGAAGCACACGTCGAGGAATGTTTTTTAGTTTTTAAGTTTTCTTTTCACAATGGAAAATAAGTGTGTTTGTTTTGTAACAAGATTCATTATAATAAATAATATAAACAGTATTTTAACATGGTAGCAGAGGTCCGTGGTTTGTTCGTTAACAGTAAAGAAAAGAAATTTAGTTGTGAAAGGAAGATAACCTAAGTTTGAAGCATGGCAAGTGAAAAAAAGGACGATTTCATGTTACAAATATTTTATGGAACTGGAAATTCAGGCTAAATTTATTTTTAGAAATGAAAGACTGTAACGAGGTTATTCTACATGATGAAAGACCGGCTGAAATAAGAGTCGAAGATTGGAATAAAAAAGGAAATTAAAGCAAAAAGTTACATCGTAAACAGTATTTCAAACACTCAGTTAGAATTAATAATATCAGAAACGACTGCGAAAAATATGATTGCAAAGCTTGACGAAATTTATCTAGTTAAAAACAGTGCAGTAAAGCTATTGTGTAAAAGAAGATTGTTAGAATTAAAAATGAAAGAAGGTGAAAATCCAAGTGACTTCTTTAACGAATTTGAAACGCATATAAATAGGCTCAAAAATACTGGTGAGACTGTGAATGAAGAGGATAAATTGAATTATCTGTTATTAACGTTAACTTCTCACGTATTGTTGATATTATTGATGCACTGCCAACGAAGGAGAAAACAGTCGAGTATGTAAAATCTAAATTACTGTTAGAGTATCAAAAGAGAAACGGTAAGAGTTACTACTTTGAGTACAGCAGAAATTACACTCGCACGTTTAGTTCAAATTTAACTAAAAATCCTAGAGGTCATAGGTTTCGACACGTACAACGCAATCAGAACAAGTATCTCAATTCAAAGGATAATCAGCATAGCAGTGCAACGACTACTGAAGCGGTATGTTAAGTCAGTGTAATAAGTCAGGGCACATCCAACGTTACTGCCCAGAAAACTTTAATAATTATTACAAAATGCAACCTTTTCAAACATATACAAAATAGACACGATAGAAAAGTGGCTGGAAATTCGAGTCTAGATGACAGTAGAAATTACAATTCATTCAAGGTTGAAGTAATGAAAAGTAGCAAAATAGAAGAAGTAGAAATATTAAATGGCTACTAGATAGTGGTTGCTCAGATCACATAATAAACACAGATGAGTACTTTTATGAATCCAAAAATCTACAAAACCCGGTTGATATTAAAGTTGGTGATGGTTTTAAACTAATATCTGGAAAAATTGGTAATGTAATGATTAACATTAATGATAAGTCGGAGGAAATAAAGATTAAAAATGTATATACTATGTACCAGAAATGAAACAAAACTTACTAAGTGTCTCTTGTATTTGTAAATCAAAACAATTAAAAATAATGTTTGAGAAAGACAATGAATTACAATAAAATTTGTAATTCGAAAGAAAAACTCATTGCTATTGCTGTTAAAAGAAATAAACTCTTTGAATTAAATGGAGAAGTTGCCAGACTTGAGAATAAGAAAACAAGTACGTACACTAGTTCAATGGGAATTTCAAATATAGAAAAATGGCATAGATATATACTTTGTCACACAAATTTTAGAGATTTAAAATATTTGTGTGAAGCTCAGCTGCTAAATGGAACACCGGTGAAACTCGAAAACGAATTTATAAAATGCGAAGTTTGTCCGGAGAATAAAATGACAAATTTGAAATTTAAAAACAAACGTACAAGAGCAAATGATTTGTTACAAATAGTCCATACAGATGTCCATGGTCCAATAACTCAGACAGGTCATAATGGTGAGAAATACTTTGTGTCTTTTATAGATGATTTCAGTAAAATTGCTGTTGTGTATTGCATAAAACAAAAAAGTGATGTTTTTTATTGCTTCATTAGGTATATTAGGAAATTAGTAAAAAATCAAACTGGAAAAAGTATTAAAGAAATTCGATGTGACAATGGAAGAGAATCATATCTTAACAAAAACTTTGATGAATTAGCGAAACGAGAAGGTATTTATTTGAAACCAGGACCAGCATACACACACGAATTGAACGGAGTCGCCGAAAGGCACAACAGAACGATAATGGATCGTGCACGCTGCTTGCTGTCAGAGGCAAATGTCGACAAGTTTTATTGGCCAGAATGTATTTACACGGCTGCCTACATTGGAAATCGCCTATTAGCAAACACAAGAATAAGAAAAACACCATATGAAATATTTTTTAATAAAAGGGCTGATGTTTCAAACTTACACTTATATGGAAGCACTGCTTTTGTACGAATTCCCGAGGCATGCAGATATTCAAAGCTAAATCCAAAGGCCGAAAAAGGAATTAATATTAATAGGGTATACAGATATTGGTTAATGACAAAATAGTTGTAAGTCGTCACGTGCAAGATATACCATTTATAGAAATACTGATAACGAAGAAAAATACGAAGGGGAAACGCCAAAAGAAGAAGAAGAAGAAGAAGAAGAAGAAGAAGAAGAAGAAAGAGTTTTGAAAATAAAAGAAAATAAAACTGACGATGATCAATGCAGCAAAACTGAGGAAGTTAAATAAGATACACGCCCCAAGCGTAACATAATGTGTGAAATGTTGTGAAATTTGATGATCATGTCGTATATACAAACTATTGCAATGCTTTGATACCTGAAAACTACCAAGAACCATTGAACTGCGAAGAGTCAAGAAAATGGAAAGCGGCTATGAAACAAGAACTTGATGGTTTAAAAGAAAACGACACATGGGATTTGGTCAACGTTCCAATAAATAAGAAAATAATTGAAGTAAAGTGGATATATAGAATTAAGACAGATGGAGTATGCAAAGCGCGCATTGTCGCCAAAGTCGCATTTCCAACAGTTGTACCAAAGCGATGAAGAAGTTTATTCACCGGTTGCAAGAATGAGCACGCTAAAGGTGTTGCTGTCAATTGCATGTGTTAAAAATTTAAAAATAGAACAAATGGATGTTCAAACAGCTTTTTTAAACGGAAATATCAAGTCTGAAGTTTACATCTACCCTCCTGATGGTAGTAATATACAGTCAGATAAGGTTTGTTTACTTAAGAAGGCGCTTTATGGATTGAGAGAAAGTCCACGTGACTGGTATGATTGTTTTCATAATTACATGATAAGCTTGCATTTTAAAAGATCTGATTATGATTACTGTCTGTATACTGGAGAGATAAACGACACAAAAATATATATTATTTTATATGTGGATGATATATTAATCAGTGGTATAAATGAAATGGCTATAGATGAAGTTAAGATCATGCTTAATAAACGATTTCGCATGAAAGACTTGGGACAAATAAAGCAATACTTGGGAATTGAAGTACAACGTAACCAAAGTAAAGAGGAAATATACTTGAATCAAGAAAAATATATTGAAAATCTTAGTCATAAGTACGGAATAATAAATAGTAAAAGGTTCGATACACCTATGGAAATGAATCGAAAAATTGAACCTGCTGATATAGTGGATGAAGAACTGAAATATAGGAATTTAATTGGAGCATTATTGTATATTGCAAATGGTACTCGCCCAGACATTTCATTTGCGGTCAATTACCTAAGTCGATTCCAAAATAGCTATGACAGCACACGTGTTCTAAAATACTTGTATCACACTCGTTCCATAAATCTTGTTTATAACTCAACTACTCAGGAAATAATGGATGCATTTGTTGACGCTGATTGGGCTGCAGACACTACGGACAGAAAATCGACTACAGGGATAATCATACGAGTTTTTGGAAATGTAGTACTATGGAAATCGCAAAAACAAAAAATTGTCTCCAGAGCCTCAACGCATGCTGAATACTACGCTCTTGCTGATTGTGTAGAAGAAATCATTCCAATTAAGGGCATTTTATCTGTTTTTGACGTGAAGAATGACAATCCAGTAAAAATATATGAAGACAATATTGGAGCGATAGCCTTATCAAAAAATGGAAAATTTTCAAAAAATTCCAAGCATATAGATATAAGTTATCATTTTGTTTATGATTATGAAAAAAGGGACTAATAAGTGTGACTACGGACGATCAAATTGCAGATGTACTGACTAAATCGTTAGGAAAGGCAAAATTTTTGTTGTTGTTTTGATAAATTTTAAGTCAAGAAGGCGTGTTAGAAATATGACTTAAAATTCGTTAGTTTCTTTAGTGTTTAGGAGTTTACCGTTTCAGATAAGAGGGGTAGTGTGTGGTGTGGTGTGGTGTGGTGTGGTGTGTGTGTGTGTGTGTGTGTGTGTGTGCGTGTGTGCGCGCGTGCGTGTGTGTGTGCGTGAAAGAAGCACATGTAGAGGAATGTTCTTTTAGTTTTTAAGTTTTCTTTTCACAATGGAAAATAAGTGTGTTTGTTTTGTAACAAGATTCATTATAATAAATAATATAAACAGTATTTTAACAGTTATTATAAAAAGTTACAGTAAAAAAGTAAGGTCAAGTAGATTTTTTGACAGGTTCACAGATAGAAACTAGTGACCATCGTTGCTATGTTCATTTTAAAAATTATAAATAATTTATCTAATTGGATCTATTCTACATTGTCAAATGGGAATTTGTAGAAGAATTTGTATGATGCATAAAAATCATTTTTTTAGGCATAGAACTTCCACGAGTCGGTCAGGTGGACAGTATTAAAACCAGGTATGTAGACAGTACATGCAGCAACAGTAAAAAATGTCTCCCCGTCGCTGACAGTGTTTACAATATATAGTAAATTACTATTGTACGCAGTACGTTGGTTTAACTTGTTTTTATTATTAAATTTCATTATCATCTAAGTCTGGTATATTTTGATTTTTTACAGAATCGATCATCATCAAATGAAATTTCTGAAATTTCTTTTAAGAACTGATTAAATAAATCATCCTTTCCTTGCTTGGAAGGTTTATAAAACACGTAATGGCTTAAGTACCCAATGAAATTATCTTTTTTGCTGAAAATAGAAAATATAATATTTATTATTTTGTATTATATGTTAGAAAAACATATTAAAAAACGTGTGGAACTGCAAATACTAACCGACAATATTCAGGCAAAAAGTGTTTACTATGCTTCCACGTAGTTTCTGTTTTATTCGTATGAGCGCCTGTTTCTGGATCTTTAAAATGTAAACTATTTACGGTTTACGGTGAGATGTTTATACCCTTATTTTTTAAAAGCCATTGCATTATATAAAGATATTTGAAAAGCAAAGAACGTGGTTTTCTAAAAACAAACTCAGTTACAGATATTGTTTTAAAATTACCATATATGCTAACATATAATTATGAGCAATGTCGTGATATTATATAACTAACATTAAATAAAAATACTGCGCAGCAATTGTGGAAGGGTAGAGTAGATAGAGACTGATGAATCAACATTTTGTTGTAGAAATAATGGCACAGAGGCCATTTGAAAATTAATCACAGCGTCAATTTTCAAGATCTCATTACTGATGCTTACATGAATTAAATTGAAGAAACCACTTTTTTCTAACATATAATACTATCAATATTTTATATTTTCAATAAGAGTAACTTCATTGGATACCTGAGCCATTATGTATTTAGTAAATGTATATATAATAGAAAGATGGTGATTTATTCAATGAGATATTTGCAGAAATAGCAGAAATTTCATTCAATAAATGTTATTGTTAACAAATTAGCATTTGACTAGCTGGCATTTTGAACACAGGTAACGACAGTCACTTGTTTCCACCTGTGAACCTGTCAGAATATATTTAAAATACTTAGTTACTTTGTAAAAATACCGAATTTCCGCAGATAATGAAATGCATATACTAATGAAATAATATACTGAATTAGACGAATCGAATTACGTATAACTCATCCCGATCGTTGAACGGGTCGTTTGCTAGGAATATACCAAAAAACGTTCTTGACAAGTCTATAAAATACTTCAGTTCACTTTCATTATTAGATGCGTTGACTTTAATTCTATAAATTATAATGATAAGTTCAAGATTTTACAGAAAGAGTTTATTTGTAATATTAAAGATTTCCTATATAAGGACAAGAAGAATACTTTTACCAATATCTATCCATCTATCTTAATATTCTTCCCACTTGGCCCACTTACTTTAACGAGCCTGAGTAAATCATCAGTACTATCTCTATTTTTATTAATAAAATGAATCTGTGATTCCATATCCAAAGATATAGTAAAAGCTACAAAATTCAGATTATTCAAGTTACTTCTATCACTCATCAAATTTTTTATGAAATTCTATGCTAATTCATGCTCTTTAAAATATTTATAATCTACTGGGACTTCATTAACTTTATGTTTTAATAAATCAATAATCAAAGTATCTATAATTAATATTAAAATCAAATAACAGTGTCAAAATAGTATTAATATTATCTTTCATTAATACTACTGGTATTTAAATTTTATTAAATATTTCAAATCTGTTATCACCTTGACCAAATAATTTATTACTAGTTTTGACAATATATTTTGGGATGGATTTTTTTAGAATGACAGCAATTCAGTTATGAATTTTTATGAGGAACAAAGGGTTATTATTATACAATTAACATGTATATAATTCATTAACTTGCCCATTTAGGGGTAACATGTTATGCATAAATAGAGATTTACATACTTGTATAAACACCCACACTAAAATCATCTAAATATCTAAATCATTTTTAAATCGATGATTTGGAAAATTTTAGGGACATGGAACTTAATTCATCCTATATCTTACAGTTTTATCGTCAACACGTGGCCAACAAGTATGCGAAGAAGGCAAAATCATGAGCCAGATGCGGGCATAACCCAGACCTAACCCAGACCTAACCGGTGTTATCCTCTAAAATATTGATCGAAACCAGGTTTAATTGACTGCTTCAGTGTGTTACCACATTCCTACGTGATTCAAACACGAAAAAAACCCAGGATCTGGCCAACAAGTATGCGAAGAAGGCGAAAGTATAAGCCAGATGCGCGCATATCCCAGACCAAACCCAGACCTAACCGGTGTTATCCTCTAAAATATTGATCGAAACCAGGTTTTATTGACTGCTTCAGTTTGTTACCACATTACTACGTGATTCAAACACGAAAAAAACCCAGGATCTGGCCAACAAGTATGCGAAGAAGGCAAAATCATGAGCCAGATGCGCGCATATCCCAGACCAAACCCAGACCTAACCGGTGTTATCCTCTGAAATATTGATCGAAACCAGGTTTAATTGACTGCTTCAGTGTGTTACCACATTCCTACGTGATTCAAACACGAAAAAAACCCAGGATCTGGCCAACAAGTATGCGAAGAAGGCGAAAGTATAAGCCAGATGCGCGCATATCCCAGACCAAACCCAGACCTAACCGGTGTTATCCTCTAAAATATTGATCGAAACCAGGTTTTATTGACTGCTTCAGTTTGTTACCACATTACTACGTGATTCAAACACGAAAAAAACCCAGGATCTGGCCAACAAGTATGCGAAGAAGGCGAAAGTATAAGCCAGATGCGCGCATATCCCAGACCAAACCCAGACCTAACCGGTGTTATCCTCTGAAATATTGATCGAAACCAGGTTTAATTGACTGCTTCAGTGTGTTACCACATTCCTACGTGATTCAAACACGAAAAAAACCCAGGATCTGGCCAGCAAGTATGCGAAGAAGGCAAAATCATGAGCCAGATGCGGGCATAACCCAGACCTAACCGGTGTTATCCTCTGAAATATTGATCGAAACCAGGTTTAATTGACTGCTTCAGTGTGTTACCACATTACTACGTGATTCAAACACGAAAAAAACCCAGGATCTGGCCAACAAGTATGCGAAGAAGGCAAAATCATGAGCCAGATGCGGGCATAACCCAGACCTAACCCAGACCTAACCGGTGTTATCCTCTAAAATATTGATCGAAACCAGGTTTAATTGACTGCTTCAGTGTGTTACCACATTACTACGTGTTTCAAACACGGAAAATACCCAGGATCTGGCCAACAAGTATGCGAAGAATGCGAAAGAATAAGCCAGATGCGCGCATTTCCCAGACCTAACCCAGACCTAACCGGTGTTATCCTCTGAAATATTGATCGAAACCAGGTTTAATTGACTGCTTCAGTGTGTTACCACATTACTACGTGTTTCAAACACGGAAAATACCCAGGATCTGGCCAACAAGTATGCGAAGAATGCGAAAGAATAAGCCAGATGCGCGCATTTCCAAGACCTAACCCAGACCTAACCGGTGTTATCCTCTGAAATATTCATCGAAACCAGGTTTAATTGACTGCTTCAGTGTGTTACCACATTACTACGTGATTCAAACACGGAAAAAACCCAGGATCTGGCCAACAAGTATGCGATGAAGGCAAAATCATGAGCCAGATGCGGGCATAACCCAGACCTAACCGGTGTTATCCTCTAAAATATTGATCGAAACCAGGTTTAATTGACTGCTTCAGTGTGTTACCACATTACTACGTGATTCAAACACGAAAAAAACCCAGGATCTGGCCAACAAGTATGCGAAGAAGGCAAAATCATGAGCCAGATGCGGGCATAACCCAGACCTAACCCAGACCTAACCGGTGTTATCCTCTAAAATATTGATCGAAACCAGGTTTTATTGACTGCTTCAGTTTGTTACCACATTACTACGTGATTCAAACACGAAAAAAACCCAGGATCTGGCCAACAAGTATGCGAAGAAGGCGAAAGTATAAGCCAGATGCGCGCATATCCCAGACCAAACCCAGACCTAACCGGTGTTATCCTCTAAAATATTGATCGAAACCAGGTTTAATTGACTGCTTCAGTGTGTTACCACATTCCTACGTGATTCAAACACGAAAAAAACCCAGGATCTGGCCAACAAGTATGCGAAGAAGGCAAAATCATGAGCCAGATGCGGGCATAACCCAGACCTAACCGGTGTTATCCTCTAAAATATTGATCGAAACCAGGTTTAATTGACTGCTTCAGTGTGTTACCACATTACTACGTGATTCAAACACGAAAAAAACCCAGGATCTGGCCAACAAGTATGCGAAGAAGGCAAAATCATGAGCCAGATGCGGGCATAACCCAGACCTAACCGGTGTTATCCTCTAAAATATTGATCGAAACCAGGTTTAATTGATTGCTTCAGTGTGTTACCACATTCCTACGTGATTCAAACACGGAAAAAACCCAGGATCTGGCCAACAAGTATGCGATGAAGGCAAAATCATGAGCCAGATGCGGGCATAACCCAGACCTAACCCAGACCTAACCGGTGTTATCCTCTAAAATATTGATCGAAACCAGGTTTTATTGACTGCTTCAGTTTGTTACCACATTACTACGTGATTCAAACACGAAAAAAACCCAGGATCTGGCCAACAAGTATGCGATGAAGGCAAAATCATGAGCCAGATGCGGGCATAACCCAGACCTAACCGGTGTTATCCTCTAAAATATTGATCGAAACCAGGTTTAATTGACTGCTTCAGTGTGTTACCACATTACTACGTGATTCAAACACGAAAAAAACCCAAGATCTGGCCAACAAGTATGCGAAGAAGGCAGAATCATGAGCCAGATGCGGGCATAACCCAGACCTAACCCAGACCTATCCGGTGTTATCCTCTAAAATATTGATCGAAACCAGGTTTAATTGACTGCTTCAGTGTGTTACCACATTACTACGTGTTTCAAACACGGAAAATACCCAGGATCTGGCCAACAAGTATGCGATGAATGCGAAAGAATAAGCCAGATGCGCGCATTTCCCAGACCTAACCCAGACCTAACCGGTGTTATCCTCCGAAATATTGATCGAAACCAGGTTTAATTGACTGCTTCAGTGTGTTACCACATTACTACGTGTTTCAAACACGGAAAATACCCAGGATCTGGCCAACAAGTATGCGAAGAATGCGAAAGAATAAGCCAGATGCGCGCATTTCCCAGACCTAACCCAGACCTAACCGGCGTTATCCTCTGAAATATTGATCGAAACCAGGTTTAATTGACTGCTTCAGTGTGTTACCACATTCCTACGTGATTCAAACACGAAAAAAACCCAGGATCTGGCCAACAAGTATGCGAAGAAGGCAAAATCATGAGCCAGATGCGGGCATAACCCAGACCTAACCCAGACCTAACCGGTGTTATCCTCTGAAATATTGATCGTAACCAGGTTTAATTGACTGCTTCAGTGTGTTACCACATTACTACGTGATTCAAACACGAAAAAAACCCAGGATCTGGCCAACAAGTATGCGAAGAAGGCAAAATCATGAGCCAGATGCGCGCATTTCCCAGACCTAACCCAGACCTAACCGGCATTATCCTCTGAAATATTGATCGAAACCAGGTTTAATTGACTGCTTCAGTGTGTTACCACATTACTACGTGATTCAAACACGGAAAAAACCCAGGATCTGGCCAACAAGTATGCGATGAAGGCAAAATCATGAGCCAGATGCGGGCATAACCCAGACCTAACCCAGACCTAACCGGCGTTATCCTCTGAAATATTGATCGAAACCAGGTTTAATTGACTGCTTCAGTGTGTTACCACATTACTACGTGTTTCAAACACGGAAAATACCCAGGATCTGGCCAACAAGTATGCGAAGAATGCGAAAGAATAAGCCAGATGCGCGCATTTCCCAGACCTAACCCAGACCTAACCGGCGTTATCCTCTGAAATATTGATCGATACCAGGTTTAATTGACTGCTTCAGTGTGTTACCACATTACTACGTGATTCAAACACGGAAAAAACCCAGGATCTGGCCAACAAGTATGCGATGAAGGCAAAATCATGTGCCAGATGCGGGCATAACCCAGACCTAACCCAGACCTAACCGGTGTTATCCTCTAAAATATTGATCGAAACCAGGTTTAATTGACTGCTTCAGTGTGTTACCACATTACTACGTGATTCAAACCCGAAAAAAACCCAGGATCTGGCCAACAAGTATGCGAAGAAGGCAAAATCATGAGCCAGATGCGCGCATTTCCCAGACCTAACCCAGACCTAACAGGCGTTATCCTCTGAAATATTGATCGATACCAGGTTTAATTGACTGCTTCAGTGTGTTACCACATTACTACGTGATTCAAACCCGAAAAAAACCCAGGATCTGGCCAACAAGTATGCGAAGAAGGCAAAATCATGAGCCAGATGCGGGCATAACCCAGACCTAACCCAGACCTAACCGGTGTTATCCTCTAAAATATTGATCGAAACCAGGTTTAATTGACTGCTTCAGTGTGTTACCACATTCCTACGTGATTCAAACACGAAAAAAACCCAGGATCTGGCCAACAAGTATGCGAAGAAGGCAAAATCATGAGCCAGATGCGGGCATAACCCAGACCTAACCCAGACCTAACCGGTGTTATCCTCTAAAATATTGATCGAAACCAGGTTTAATTGACTGCTTCAGTGTGTTACCACATTCCTACGTGATTCAAACACGAAAAAAACCCAGGATCTGGCCAACAAGTATGCGAAGAAGGCGAAAGTATAAGCCAGATGCGCGCATTTCCCAGACCTAACCCAGACCTAACCGGTGTTAACCTCTGAAATATTGATCGAAACCAGGTTTAATTGACTGCTTCAGTGTGTTACCACATTACTACGTGATTCAAACACGAAAAAAACCCAGGATCTGGCCAACAAGTATGCGAAGAAGGCAAAATCATGAGCCAGATGCGGGCATAACCCAGACCTAACCCAGACCTAACCGGTGTTATCCTCTAAAATATTGATCGAAACCAGGTTTAATTGACTGCTTCAGTGTATTACCACATTACTACGTGATTCAAACACGAAAAAAACCCAGGATCTGGCCAACAAGTATGCGAAGAAGGCAAAATCATGAGCCAGATGCGGGCATAACCCAGACCTAACCCAGACCTAACCGGTGTTATCCTCTAAAATATTGATCGAAACCAGGTTTAATTGACTGCTTCAGTGTGTTACCACATTACTACGTGATTCAAACACGGAAAATACCTAGGATCTGGCCAACAAGTATGCGAAGAAGGCAAAATCATGAGCCAGATGCGCGCATTTCCCAGACCTAACCCAGACCTAACCGGCGTTATCCTCTAAAATATTGATCGAAACCAGGTTTAATTGACTGCTTCAGTGTGTTACCACATTACTACGTGTTTCAAACACGGAAAATACCCAGGATCTGGCCAACAAGTATGCGAAGAATGCGAAAGAATAAGCCAGATGCGCGCATTTCCCAGACCTAACCCAGACCTAACCGGCGTTATCCTCTGAAATATTGATCGAAACCAGGTTTAATTGACTGCTTCAGTGTGTTACCACATTACTACGTGTTTCAAACACGGAAAATACCCAGGATCTGGCCAACAAGTATGCGATGAATGCGAAAGAATAAGCCAGATGCGCGCATTTCCCAGACCTAACCCAGACCTAACCGGTGTTATCCTCCGAAATATTGATCGAAACCAGGTTTAATTGACTGCTTCAGTGTGTTACCACATTACAACGTGTTTCAAACACGGAAAATACCCAGGATCTGGCCAACAAGTATGCGAAGAATGCGAAAGAATAAGCCAGATGCGCGCATTTCCCAGACCTAACCCAGACCTAACCGGTGTTATCCTCTGAAATATTGATCGAAACCAGGTTTAATTGACTGCTTCAGTGTGTTACCACATTACTACGTGTTTCAAACACGGAAAATACCCAGGATCTGGCCAACAAGTATGCGAAGAATGCGAAAGAATAAGCCAGATGCGCGCATTTCCCAGACCTAACCCAGACCTAACCGGTGTTATCCTCTGAAATATTGATCGAAACCAGGTTTAATTGACTGCTTCAGTGTGTTACCACATTACTACGTGATTCAAACACGGAAAAAACCCAGGATCTGGCCAACAAGTATGCGATGAAGGCAAAATCATGAGCCAGATGCGGGCATAACCCAGACCTAACCCAGACCTAACAGGTGTTATCCTCTAAAATATTGATCGAAACCAGGTTTTATTGACTGCTTCAGTTTGTTACCACATTACTACGTGATTCAAACACGGAAAAAACCCAGGATCTGGCCAACAAGTATGCGAAGTGGCGAAAGTATAAGCCAGATGCGCGCATTTCCCAGACCTAACCCAGACCTAACCGGTGTTAACCTCTGAAATATTGATCGAAACCAGGTTTAATTGACTGCTTCAGTGTGTTACCACATTACTACGTGATTCAAACACGAAAAAAACCCAGGATCTGGCCAACAAGTATGCGAAGAAGGCAAAATCATGAGCCAGATGCGGGCATAACCCAGACCTAACCCAGACCTAACCGGTGTTATCCTCTAAAATATTGATCGAAACCAGGTTTAATTGACTGCTTCAGTGTATTACCACATTACTACGTGATTCAAACACGAAAAAAACCCAGGATCTGGCCAACAAGTATGCGAAGAAGGCAAAATCATGAGCCTGATGCGGGCATAACCCAGACCTAACCCAGACCTAACCGGTGTTATCCTCTAAAATATTGATCGAAACCAGGTTTAATTGACTGCTTCAGTGTGTTACCACATTACTACGTGATTCAAACACGGAAAATACCTAGGATCTGGCCAACAAGTATGCGAAGAAGGCAAAATCATGAGCCAGATGCGCGCATTTCCCAGACCTAACCCAGACCTAACCGGCGTTATCCTCTAAAATATTGATCGAAACCAGGTTTAATTGACTGCTTCAGTGTGTTACCACATTACTACGTGTTTCAAACACGGAAAATACCCAGGATCTGGCCAACAAGTATGCGAAGAATGCGAAAGAATAAGCCAGATGCGCGCATTTCCCAGACCTAACCCAGACCTAACCGGCGTTATCCTCTGAAATATTGATCGAAACCAGGTTTAATTGACTGCTTCAGTGTGTTACCACATTACTACGTGTTTCAAACACGGAAAATACCCAGGATCTGGCCAACAAGTATGCGATGAATGCGAAAGAATAAGCCAGATGCGCGCATTTCCCAGACCTAACCCAGACCTAACCGGTGTTATCCTCCGAAATATTGATCGAAACCAGGTTTAATTGACTGCTTCAGTGTGTTACCACATTACAACGTGTTTCAAACACGGAAAATACCCAGGATCTGGCCAACAAGTATGCGAAGAATGCGAAAGAATAAGCCAGATGCGCGCATTTCCCAGACCTAACCCAGACCTAACCGGTGTTATCCTCTGAAATATTGATCGAAACCAGGTTTAATTGACTGCTTCAGTGTGTTACCACATTACTACGTGTTTCAAACACGGAAAATACCCAGGATCTGGCCAACAAGTATGCGAAGAATGCGAAAGAATAAGCCAGATGCGCGCATTTCCCAGACCTAACCCAGACCTAACCGGTGTTATCCTCTGAAATATTGATCGAAACCAGGTTTAATTGACTGCTTCAGTGTGTTACCACATTACTACGTGATTCAAACACGGAAAAAACCCAGGATCTGGCCAACAAGTATGCGATGAAGGCAAAATCATGAGCCAGATGCGGGCATAACCCAGACCTAACCCAGACCTAACAGGTGTTATCCTCTAAAATATTGATCGAAACCAGGTTTTATTGACTGCTTCAGTTTGTTACCACATTACTACGTGATTCAAACACGAAAAAAACCCAGGATCTGGCCAACAAGTATGCGAAGTGGCGAAAGTATAAGCCAGATGCGCGCATATCCCAGACCAAACCCAGACCTAACCGGTGTTATCCTCTAAAATATTGATCGAAACCAGGTTTAATTGACTGCTTCAGTGTGTTACCACATTACTACGTGTTTCAAACACGGAAAATACCCAGGATCTGGCCAACAAGTATGCGATGAAGGCAAAATCATGAGCCAGATGCGCGCATTTCCCAGACCTAACCCAGACCTAACCGGCGTTATCCTCTGAAATATTGATCGAAACCAGGTTTAATTGACTGCTTCAGTGTGTTACCACATTCCTACGTGATTCAAACACGAAAAAAACCCAGGATCTGGCCAACAAGTATGCGAAGAAGGCAAAATCATGAGCCAGATGCGGGCATAACCCAGACCTAACCCAGACCTAACCGGTGTTATCCTCTGAAATATTGATCGTAACCAGGTTTAATTGACTGCTTCAGTGTGTTACCACATTACTACGTGATTCAAACACGAAAAAAACCCAGGATCTGGCCAACAAGTATGCGAAGAAGGCAAAATCATGAGCCAGATGCGCGCATTTCCCAGACCTAACCCAGACCTAACCGGCATTATCCTCTGAAATATTGATCGAAACCAGGTTTAATTGACTGCTTCAGTGTGTTACCACATTACTACGTGATTCAAACACGGAAAAAACCCAGGATCTGGCCAACAAGTATGCGATGAAGGCAAAATCATGAGCCAGATGCGGGCATAACCCAGACCTAACCCAGACCTAACCGGCGTTATCCTCTGAAATATTGATCGAAACCAGGTTTAATTGACTGCTTCAGTGTGTTACCACATTACTACGTGTTTCAAACACGGAAAATACCCAGGATCTGGCCAACAAGTATGCGAAGAATGCGAAAGAATAAGCCAGATGCGCGCATTTCCCAGACCTAACCCAGACCTAACCGGCGTTATCCTCTGAAATATTGATCGATACCAGGTTTAATTGACTGCTTCAGTGTGTTACCACATTACTACGTGATTCAAACACGGAAAAAACCCAGGATCTGGCCAACAAGTATGCGATGAAGGCAAAATCATGTGCCAGATGCGGGCATAACCCAGACCTAACCCAGACCTAACCGGTGTTATCCTCTAAAATATTGATCGAAACCAGGTTTAATTGACTGCTTCAGTGTGTTACCACATTACTACGTGATTCAAACCCGAAAAAAACCCAGGATCTGGCCAACAAGTATGCGAAGAAGGCAAAATCATGAGCCAGATGCGCGCATTTCCCAGACCTAACCCAGACCTAACAGGCGTTATCCTCTGAAATATTGATCGATACCAGGTTTAATTGACTGCTTCAGTGTGTTACCACATTACTACGTGATTCAAACCCGAAAAAAACCCAGGATCTGGCCAACAAGTATGCGAAGAAGGCAAAATCATGAGCCAGATGCGGGCATAACCCAGACCTAACCCAGACCTAACCGGTGTTATCCTCTAAAATATTGATCGAAACCAGGTTTAATTGACTGCTTCAGTGTGTTACCACATTCCTACGTGATTCAAACACGAAAAAAACCCAGGATCTGGCCAACAAGTATGCGAAGAAGGCAAAATCATGAGCCAGATGCGGGCATAACCCAGACCTAACCCAGACCTAACCGGTGTTATCCTCTAAAATATTGATCGAAACCAGGTTTAATTGACTGCTTCAGTGTGTTACCACATTCCTACGTGATTCAAACACGAAAAAAACCCAGGATCTGGCCAACAAGTATGCGAAGAAGGCGAAAGTATAAGCCAGATGCGCGCATTTCCCAGACCTAACCCAGACCTAACCGGTGTTAACCTCTGAAATATTGATCGAAACCAGGTTTAATTGACTGCTTCAGTGTGTTACCACATTACTACGTGATTCAAACACGAAAAAAACCCAGGATCTGGCCAACAAGTATGCGAAGAAGGCAAAATCATGAGCCAGATGCGGGCATAACCCAGACCTAACCCAGACCTAACCGGTGTTATCCTCTAAAATATTGATCGAAACCAGGTTTAATTGACTGCTTCAGTGTATTACCACATTACTACGTGATTCAAACACGAAAAAAACCCAGGATCTGGCCAACAAGTATGCGAAGAAGGCAAAATCATGAGCCAGATGCGGGCATAACCCAGACCTAACCCAGACCTAACCGGTGTTATCCTCTAAAATATTGATCGAAACCAGGTTTAATTGACTGCTTCAGTGTGTTACCACATTACTACGTGATTCAAACACGGAAAATACCTAGGATCTGGCCAACAAGTATGCGAAGAAGGCAAAATCATGAGCCAGATGCGCGCATTTCCCAGACCTAACCCAGACCTAACCGGCGTTATCCTCTAAAATATTGATCGAAACCAGGTTTAATTGACTGCTTCAGTGTGTTACCACATTACTACGTGTTTCAAACACGGAAAATACCCAGGATCTGGCCAACAAGTATGCGAAGAATGCGAAAGAATAAGCCAGATGCGCGCATTTCCCAGACCTAACCCAGACCTAACCGGCGTTATCCTCTGAAATATTGATCGAAACCAGGTTTAATTGACTGCTTCAGTGTGTTACCACATTACTACGTGTTTCAAACACGGAAGAAACCCAGGATCTGGCCAACAAGTATGCGATGAAGGCAAAATCATGAGCCAGATGCGGGCATAACCCAGACCTAACCCAGACCTAACCGGTGTTATCCTCTAAAATATTGATCGAAACCAGGTTTAATTGACTGCTTCAGTGTGTTACCACATTACTACGTGATTCAAACACGAAAAAAGCCCAGGATCTGGCCAACAAGTATGCGAAGAAGGCAAAATCATGAGCCAGATACGGGCATAACCCAGACCTAACCCAGACCTAACCGGTGTTATCCTCTAAAATATTGATCGAAACCAGGTTTAATTGACTGCTTCAGTGTATTACCACATTACTACGTGATTCAAACACGAAAAAAACCCAGGATCTGGCCAACAAGTATGCGAAGAAGGCAAAATCATGAGCCAGATGCGGGCATAACCCAGACCTAACCCAGACCTAACCGGTGTTATCCTCTGAAATATTGATCGAAACCAGGTTTAATTGACTGCTTCAGTGTATTACCACATTACTACGTGATTCAAACACGAAAAAAACCCAGGATCTGGCCAACAAGTATGCGAAGAAGGCAAAATCATGAGCCAGATGCGGGCATAACCCAGACCTAACCCAGACCTAACCGGTGTTATCCTCTGAAATATTGATCGAAACCAGGTTTAATTGACTGCTTCAGTGTGTTACCACATTACTACGTGATTCAAACACGAAAAAAACCCAGGATCTGGCCAACAAGTATGCGAAGAAGGCAAAATCATGAGCCAGATGCGGGCATAACCCAGACCTAACCCAGACCTAACCGGTGTTATCCTCTAAAATATTGATCGAAACCAGGTATAATTGACTGCTTCAGTGTGTTACCACATTACTACGTGATTCAAACACGAAAAAAGCCCAGGATCTGGCCAACAAGTATGCGAAGAAGGCAAAATCATGAGCCAGATACGGGCATAACCCAGACCTAACCCAGACCTAACCGGTGTTATCCTCTAAAATATTGATCGAAACCAGGTTTAATTGACTGCTTCAGTGTGTTACCACATTCCTACGTGATTCAAACACGAAAAAACCCAGGATCTGGCCAACAAGTATGCGATGAAGGCAAAATCATGAGCCAGATGCGGGCATAACCCAGACCTAACCCAGACCTAACCGGTGTTATCCTCTAAAATATTGATCGAAACCAGGTTTAATTGACTGCTTCAGTGTGTTACCACATTACTACGTGATTCAAACACGAAAAAAGCCCAGGATCTGGCCAACAAGTATGCGAAGAAGGCAAAATCATGAGCCAGATACGGGCATAACCCAGACCTAACCCAGACCTAACCGGTGTTATCCTCTAAAATATTGATCGAAACCAGGTTTAATTGACTGCTTCAGTGTATTACCACATTACTACGTGATTCAAACACGAAAAAAACCCAGGATCTGGCCAACAAGTATGCGAAGAAGGCAAAATCATTAGCCAGATGCGGGCATAACCCAGACCTAACCCAGACCTAACCGGTGTTATCCTCTGAAATATTGATCGAAACCAGGTTTAATTGACTGCTTCAGTATATTACCACATTACTACGTGATTCAAACACGAAAAAAACCCAGGATCTGGCCAACAAGTATGCGAAGAAGGCAAAACCATGAGCCAGATACGGGCATAACCCAGCCCTAACCCAGACCTAACCGGTGTTATCCTCTAAAATATTGATCGAAACCAGGTTTAATTGACTGCTTCAGTGTATTACCACATTACTACGTGATTCAAACACGAAAAAAACCCAGGATCTGGCCAACAAGTATGCGATGAAGGCAAAATCATGAGCCAGATGCGGGCATAACCCAGACCTAACCCAGACCTAACCGGTGTTATCCTCTAAAATATTGATCGAAACCAGGTTTAATTGACTGCTTCAGTGTGTTACCACATTACTACGTGATTCAAACACGAAAAAAACCCAGGATCTGGCCAACAAGTATGCGAAGAAGGCAAAATCATGAGCCAGATACGGGCATAACCCAGACCTAACCCAGACCTAACCGGTGTTATCCTCTAAAATATTGATCGAAACCAGGTTTAATTGACTGCTTCAGTGTATTACCACATTACTACGTGATTCAAACACGAAAAAAACCCAGGATCTGGCCAACAAGTATGCGAAGAAGGCAAAATCATGAGCCAGATGCGGGCATAACCCAGACCTAACCCAGACCTAACCGGTGTTATCCTCTGAAATATTGATCGAAACCAGGTTTAATTGACTGCTTCAGTGTGTTACCACATTACTACGTGATTCAAACACGGAAAATACCCAGGATCTGGCCAACAAGTATGCGAAGAAGGCAAAATCATGAGCCAGATGCGCGCATTTCCCAGACCTAACCCAGACCTAACCGGCGTTATCCTCTGAAATATTGATCGAAACCAGGTTTAATTGACTGCTTCAGTGTGTTACCACATTACTACGTGATTCAAACACGGAAAAAACCCAGGATCTGGCCAACAAGTATGCGATGAAGGCAAAATAATGTGCCAGATGCGGGCATAACCCAGACCTAACCCAGACCTAACCGGTGTTATCCTCTGAAATATTGATCGAAACCAGGTTTAATTGACTGCTTCAGTATATTACCACATACTACGTGATTCAAACACGAAAAAAACCCAGGATCTGGCCAACAAGTATGCGAAGAAGGCAAAATCATGAGCCAGATACGGGCATAACCCAGCCCTAACCCAGACCTAACCGGTGTTATCCTCTAAAATATTGATCGAAACCAGGTTTAATTGACTGCTTCAGTTTGTTACCACATTACTACGTGATTCAAACACGAAAAAAACCCAGGATCTGGCCAACAGGTATGCGAAGTGGCGAAAGTATAAGCCAGATGCGCGCATATCCCAGACCAAACCCAGACCTAACCGGTGTTATCCTCTAAAATATTGATCGAAACCAGGTTTAATTGACTGCTTCAGTGTGTTACCACATTCCTACGTGATTCAAACACGAAAAAAACCCAGGATCTGGCCAACAAGTATGCGAAGAAGGCAAAATCATGAGCCAGATGCGGGCATTTCCCAGACCTAACCCAGACCTAACCGGCGTTATCCTCTGAAATATTGATCGAAACCAGGTTTAATTGACTGCTTCAGTGTGTTACCACATTACTACGTGTTTCAAACACGGAAAATACCCAGGATCTGGCCAACAAGTATGCGAAGAATGCGAAAGAATAAGCCAGATGCGCGCATTTCCCAGACCTAACCCAGACCTAACCGGCGTTATCCTCTGAAATATTGATCGATACCAGGTTTAATTGACTGCTTCAGTGTGTTACCACATTACTACGTGATTCAAACACGGAAAAAACCCAGGATCTGGCCAACAAGTATGCGATGAAGGCAAAATCATGAGCCAGATGCGGGCATAACCCAGACCTAACCCAGACCTAACCGGTGTTATCCCCTAAAATATTGATCGAAACCAGGTTTTATTGACTGCTTCAGTTTGTTACCACATTACTACGTGATTCAAACACGAAAAAAACCCAGGATCTGGCCAACAAGTATGCGAAGTGGCGAAAGTATAAGCCAGATGCGCGCATATCCCAGACCAAACCCAGACCTAACCGGTGTTATCCTCTAAAATATTGATCGAAACCAGGTTTAATTGACTGCTTCAGTGTGTTACCACATTACTACGTGTTTCAAACACGGAAAATACCCAGGATCTGGCCAACAAGTATGCGAAGAATGCGAAAGAATAAGCCAGATGCGCGCATTTCCCAGACCTAACCCAGACCTAACCGGCGTTATCCTCTGAAATATTGATCGATACCAGGTTTAATTGACTGCTTCAGTGTGTTACCACATTACTACGTGATTCAAACACGGAAAAAACCCAGGATCTGGCCAACAAGTATGCGATGAAGGCAAAATCATGTGCCAGATGCGGGCATAACCCAGACCTAACCCAGACCTAACCGGTGTTATCCTCTAAAATATTGATCGAAACCAGGTTTAATTGACTGCTTCAGTGTGTTACCACATTACTACGTGATTCAAACACGAAAAAAACCCAGGATCTGGCCAACAAGTATGCGAAGAAGGCAAAATCATGAGCCAGATGCGGGCATAACCCAGACCTAACCCAGACCTAACCGGTGTTATCCTCTAAAATATTGATCGAAACCAGGTTTAATTGACTGCTTCAGTGTGTTACCACATTACTACGTGATTCAAACACGAAAAAAGCCCAGGATCTGGCCAACAAGTATGCGAAGAAGGCAAAATCATGAGCCAGATACGGGCATAACCCAGACCTAACCCAGACCTAACCGGTGTTATCCTCTAAAATATTGATCGAAACCAGGTTTAATTGACTGCTTCAGTGTGTTACCACATTCCTACGTGATTCAAACACGAAAAAACCCAGGATCTGGCCAACAAGTATGCGATGAAGGCAAAATCATGAGCCAGATGCGGGCATAACCCAGACCTAACCCAGACCTAACCGGTGTTATCCTCTAAAATATTGATCGAAACCAGGTTTAATTGACTGCTTCAGTGTGTTACCACATTACTACGTGATTCAAACACGAAAAAAGCCCAGGATCTGGCCAACAAGTATGCGAAGAAGGCAAAATCATGAGCCAGATACGGGCATAACCCAGACCTAACCCAGACCTAACCGGTGTTATCCTCTAAAATATTGATCGAAACCAGGTTTAATTGACTGCTTCAGTGTATTACCACATTACTACGTGATTCAAACACGAAAAAAACCCAGGATCTGGCCAACAAGTATGCGAAGAAGGCAAAATCATGAGCCAGATGCGGGCATAACCCAGACCTAACCCAGACCTAACCGGTGTTATCCTCTGAAATATTGATCGAAACCAGGTTTAATTGACTGCTTCAGTGTATTACCACATTACTACGTGATTCAAACACGAAAAAAACCCAGGATCTGGCCAACAAGTATGCGAAGAAGGCAAAATCATGAGCCAGATGCGGGCATAACCCAGACCTAACCCAGACCTAACCGGTGTTATCCTCTGAAATATTGATCGAAACCAGGTTTAATTGACTGCTTCAGTGTGTTACCACATTACTACGTGATTCAAACACGAAAAAAACCCAGGATCTGGCCAACAAGTATGCGAAGAAGGCAAAATCATGAGCCAGATGCGGGCATAACCCAGACCTAACCCAGACCTAACCGGTGTTATCCTCTAAAATATTGATCGAAACCAGGTTTAATTGACTGCTTCAGTGTGTTACCACATTACTACGTGATTCAAACACGAAAAAAGCCCAGGATCTGGCCAACAAGTATGCGAAGAAGGCAAAATCATGAGCCAGATACGGGCATAACCCAGACCTAACCCAGACCTAACCGGTGTTATCCTCTAAAATATTGATCGAAACCAGGTTTAATTGACTGCTTCAGTGTGTTACCACATTCCTACGTGATTCAAACACGAAAAAACCCAGGATCTGGCCAACAAGTATGCGATGAAGGCAAAATCATGAGCCAGATGCGGGCATAACCCAGACCTAACCCAGACCTAACCGGTGTTATCCTCTAAAATATTGATCGAAACCAGGTTTAATTGACTGCTTCAGTGTGTTACCACATTACTACGTGATTCAAACACGAAAAAAGCCCAGGATCTGGCCAACAAGTATGCGAAGAAGGCAAAATCATGAGCCAGATACGGGCATAACCCAGACCTAACCCAGACCTAACCGGTGTTATCCTCTAAAATATTGATCGAAACCAGGTTTAATTGACTGCTTCAGTGTATTACCACATTACTACGTGATTCAAACACGAAAAAAACCCAGGATCTGGCCAACAAGTATGCGAAGAAGGCAAAATCATGAGCCAGATGCGGGCATAACCCAGACCTAACCCAGACCTAACCGGTGTTATCCTCTGAAATATTGATCGAAACCAGGTTTAATTGACTGCTTCAGTGTATTACCACATTACTACGTGATTCAAACACGAAAAAAACCCAGGATCTGGCCAACAAGTATGCGAAGAAGGCAAAATCATGAGCCAGATGCGGGCATAACCCAGACCTAACCCAGACCTAACCGGTGTTATCCTCTGAAATATTGATCGAAACCAGGTTTAATTGACTGCTTCAGTGTATTACCACATTACTACGTGATTCAAACACGAAAAAAACCCAGGATCTGGCCAACAAGTATGCGAAGAAGGCAAAATCATGAGCCAGATGCGGGCATAACCCAGACCTAACCCAGACCTAACCGGTGTTATCCTCTGAAATATTGATCGAAACCAGGTTTAATTGACTGCTTCAGTATATTACCACATTACTACGTGATTCAAACACGAAAAAAACCCAGGATCTGGCCAACAAGTATGCGAAGAAGGCAAAATCATGAGCCAGATACGGGCATAACCCAGACCTAACCCAGACCTAACCGGTGTTATCCTCTAAAATATTGATCGAAACCAGGTTTAATTGACTGCTTCAGTGTATTACCACATTACTACGTGATTCAAACACGAAAAAAACCCAGGATCTGGCCAACAAGTATGCGATGAAGGCAAAATCATGAGCCAGATGCGGGCATAACCCAGACCTAACCCAGACCTAACCGGTGTTATCCTCTAAAATATTGATCGAAACCAGGTTTAATTGACTGCTTCAGTGTGTTACCACATTACTACGTGATTCAAACACGAAAAAAACCCAGGATCTGGCCAACAAGTATGCGAAGAAGGCAAAATCATGAGCCAGATACGGGCATAACCCAGACCTAACCCAGACCTAACCGGTGTTATCCTCTAAAATATTGATCGAAACCAGGTTTAATTGACTGCTTCAGTGTATTACCACATTACTACGTGATTCAAACACGAAAAAAACCCAGGATCTGGCCAACAAGTATGCGAAGAAGGCAAAATCATGAGCCAGATGCGGGCATAACCCAGACCTAACCCAGACCTAACCGGTGTTATCCTCTGAAATATTGATCGAAACCAGGTTTAATTGACTGCTTCAGTGTGTTACCACATTACTACGTGATTCAAACACGGAAAATACCCAGGATCTGGCCAACAAGTATGCGAAGAAGGCAAAATCATGAGCCAGATGCGCGCATTTCCCAGACCTAACCCAGACCTAACCGGCGTTATCCTCTGAAATATTGATCGAAACCAGGTTTAATTGACTGCTTCAGTGTGTTACCACATTACTACGTGTTTCAAACACGGAAAAAACCCAGGATCTGGCCAACAAGTATGCGATGAAGGCAAAATCATGAGCCAGATGCGGGCATAACGCAGACCTAACCCAGACCTAACCGGTGTTATCCTCTAAAATATTGATCGAAACCAGGTTTAATTGACTGCTTCAGTGTGTTACCACATTACTACGTGTTTCAAACACGGAAAATACCCAGGATCTGGCCAACAAGTATGCGAAGAATGCGAAAGAATAAGCCAGATGCGCGCATTTCCCAGACCTAACCCAGACCTAACCGGTGTTATCCTCTGAAATATTGATCGAAACCAGGTTTAATTGACTGCTTCAGTGTGTTACCACATTCCTACGTGATTCAAACACGAAAAAACCCAGGATCTGGCCAACAAGTATGCGATGAAGGCAAAATCATGAGCCAGATGCGGGCATAACCCAGACCTAACCCAGACCTAACCGGTGTTATCCTCTAAAATATTGATCGAAACCAGGTTTAATTGACTGCTTCAGTGTGTTACCACATTACTACGTGATTCAAACACGAAAAAAGCCCAGGATCTGGCCAACAAGTATGCGAAGAAGGCAAAATCATGAGCCAGATACGGGCATAACCCAGACCTAACCCAGACCTAACCGGTGTTATCCTCTAAAATATTGATCGAAACCAGGTTTAATTGACTGCTTCAGTGTATTACCACATTACTACGTGATTCAAACACGAAAAAAACCCAGGATCTGGCCAACAAGTATGCGAAGAAGGCAAAATCATGAGCCAGATGCGGGCATAACCCAGACCTAACCCAGACCTAACCGGTGTTATCCTCTGAAATATTGATCGAAACCAGGTTTAATTGACTGCTTCAGTGTATTACCACATTACTACGTGATTCAAACACGAAAAAAACCCAGGATCTGGCCAACAAGTATGCGAAGAAGGCAAAATCATGAGCCAGATGCGGGCATAACCCAGACCTAACCCAGACCTAACCGGTGTTATCCTCTGAAATATTGATCGAAACCAGGTTTAATTGACTGCTTCAGTGTGTTACCACATTACTACGTGATTCAAACACGAAAAAAACCCAGGATCTGGCCAACAAGTATGCGAAGAAGGCAAAATCATGAGCCAGATGCGGGCATAACCCAGACCTAACCCAGACCTAACCGGTGTTATCCTCTAAAATATTGATCGAAACCAGGTTTAATTGACTGCTTCAGTGTGTTACCACATTACTACGTGATTCAAACACGAAAAAAGCCCAGGATCTGGCCAACAAGTATGCGAAGAAGGCAAAATCATGAGCCAGATACGGGCATAACCCAGACCTAACCCAGACCTAACCGGTGTTATCCTCTAAAATATTGATCGAAACCAGGTTTAATTGACTGCTTCAGTGTGTTACCACATTCCTACGTGATTCAAACACGAAAAAACCCAGGATCTGGCCAACAAGTATGCGATGAAGGCAAAATCATGAGCCAGATGCGGGCATAACCCAGACCTAACCCAGACCTAACCGGTGTTATCCTCTAAAATATTGATCGAAACCAGGTTTAATTGACTGCTTCAGTGTGTTACCACATTACTACGTGATTCAAACACGAAAAAAGCCCAGGATCTGGCCAACAAGTATGCGAAGAAGGCAAAATCATGAGCCAGATACGGGCATAACCCAGACCTAACCCAGACCTAACCGGTGTTATCCTCTAAAATATTGATCGAAACCAGGTTTAATTGACTGCTTCAGTGTATTACCACATTACTACGTGATTCAAACACGAAAAAAACCCAGGATCTGGCCAACAAGTATGCGAAGAAGGCAAAATCATGAGCCAGATGCGGGCATAACCCAGACCTAACCCAGACCTAACCGGTGTTATCCTCTGAAATATTGATCGAAACCAGGTTTAATTGACTGCTTCAGTGTATTACCACATTACTACGTGATTCAAACACGAAAAAAACCCAGGATCTGGCCAACAAGTATGCGAAGAAGGCAAAATCATGAGCCAGATGCGGGCATAACCCAGACCTAACCCAGACCTAACCGGTGTTATCCTCTGAAATATTGATCGAAACCAGGTTTAATTGACTGCTTCAGTGTATTACCACATTACTACGTGATTCAAACACGAAAAAAACCCAGGATCTGGCCAACAAGTATGCGAAGAAGGCAAAATCATGAGCCAGATGCGGGCATAACCCAGACCTAACCCAGACCTAACCGGTGTTATCCTCTGAAATATTGATCGAAACCAGGTTTAATTGACTGCTTCAGTATATTACCACATTACTACGTGATTCAAACACGAAAAAAACCCAGGATCTGGCCAACAAGTATGCGAAGAAGGCAAAATCATGAGCCAGATACGGGCATAACCCAGACCTAACCCAGACCTAACCGGTGTTATCCTCTAAAATATTGATCGAAACCAGGTTTAATTGACTGCTTCAGTGTATTACCACATTACTACGTGATTCAAACACGAAAAAAACCCAGGATCTGGCCAACAAGTATGCGATGAAGGCAAAATCATGAGCCAGATGCGGGCATAACGCAGACCTAACCCAGACCTAACCGGTGTTATCCTCTAAAATATTGATCGAAACCAGGTTTAATTGACTGCTTCAGTGTGTTACCACATTACTACGTGTTTCAAACACGGAAAATACCCAGGATCTGGCCAACAAGTATGCGAAGAATGCGAAAGAATAAGCCAGATGCGCGCATAACCCAGACCTAACCCAGACCTAACCGGTGTTATCCTCTAAAATATTGATCGAAACCAGGTTTAATTGACTGCTTCAGTGTATTACCACATTACTACGTGATTCAAACACGAAAAAAACCCAGGATCTGGCCAACAAGTATGCGAAGAAGGCAAAATCATGAGCCAGATGCGGGCATAACCCAGACCTAACCCAGACCTAACCGGTGTTATCCTCTGAAATATTGATCGAAACCAGGTTTAATTGACTGCTTCAGTGTGTTACCACATTACTACGTGATTCAAACACGGAAAATACCCAGGATCTGGCCAACAAGTATGCGAAGAAGGCAAAATCATGAGCCAGATGCGCGCATTTCCCAGACCTAACCCAGACCTAACCGGCGTTATCCTCTGAAATATTGATCGAAACCAGGTTTAATTGACTGCTTCAGTGTGTTACCACATTACTACGTGTTTCAAACACGGAAAAAACCCAGGATCTGGCCAACAAGTATGCGATGAAGGCAAAATCATGAGCCAGATGCGGGCATAACGCAGACCTAACCCAGACCTAACCGGTGTTATCCTCTAAAATATTGATCGAAACCAGGTTTAATTGACTGCTTCAGTGTGTTACCACATTACTACGTGTTTCAAACACGGAAAATACCCAGGATCTGGCCAACAAGTATGCGAAGAATGCGAAAGAATAAGCCAGATGCGCGAATTTCCCAGACCTAACCCAGACCTAACCGGTGTTATCCTCTGAAATATTGATCGAAACCAGGTTTAATTGACTGCTTCAGTGTGTTACCACATTACTACGTGTTTCAAACACGGAAAAAACCCAGGATCTGGCCAACAAGTATGCGAAGAAGGCAAAATCATGAGCCAGATACGGGCATAACCCAGACCTAACCCAGACCTAACCGGTGTTATCCTCTAAAATATTGATCGAAACCAGGTTTAATTGACTGCTTCAGTGTGTTACCACATTACTACGTGTTTCAAACACGGAAAATACCCAGGATCTGGCCAACAAGTATGCGAAGAATGCGAAAGAATAAGCCAGATGCGCGCATTTCCCAGACCTAACCCAGACCTAACCGGTGTTATCCTCTGAAATATTGATCGAAACCAGGTTTAATTGACTGCTTCAGTGTGTTACCACATTACTACGTGATTCAAACACGGAAAAAACCCAGGATCTGGCCAACAAGTATGCGATGAAGGCAAAATCATGAGCCAGATGCGGGCATAACGCAGACCTAACCCAGACCTAACCGGTGTTATCCTCTAAAATATTGATCGAAACCAGGTTTAATTGACTGCTTCAGTGTGTTACCACATTACTACGTGATTCAAACACGGAAAATACCTAGGATCTGGCCAACAAGTATGCGAAGAAGGCAAAATCATGAGCCAGATGCGCGCATTTCCCAGACCTAACCCAGACCTAACCGGCGTTATCCTCTAAAATATTGATCGAAACCAGGTTTAATTGACTGCTTCAGTGTGTTACCACATTACTACGTGTTTCAAACACGGAAAATACCCAGGATCTGGCCAACAAGTATGCGAAGAATGCGAAAGAATAAGCCAGATGCGCGCATTTCCCAGACCTAACCCAGACCTAACCGGTGTTATCCTCTGAAATATTGATCGAAACCAGGTTTAATTGACTGCTTCAGTGTGTTACCACATTACTACGTGTTTCAAACACGGAAAATACCCAGGATCTGGCCAACAAGTATGCGAAGAAGGCGAAAGTATAAGCCAGATGCGCGCATTTCCCAGACCTAACCCAGACCTAACCGGTGTTATCCTCCGAAATATTGATCGAAACCAGGTTTAATTGACTGCTTCAGTGTGTTACCACATTACAACGTGTTTCAAACACGGAAAATACCCAGGATCTGGCCAACAAGTATGCGAAGAATGCGAAAGAATAAGCCAGATGCGCGCATTTCCCAGACCTAACCCAGACCTAACCGGTGTTATCCTCTGAAATATTGATCGAAACCAGGTTTAATTGACTGCTTCAGTGTGTTACCACATTACTACGTGTTTCAAACACGGAAAATACCCAGGATCTGGCCAACAAGTATGCGAAGAATGCGAAAGAATAAGCCAGATGCGCGCATTTCCCAGACCTAACCCAGACCTAACCGGTGTTATCCTCTGAAATATTGATCGAAACCAGGTTTAATTGACTGCTTCAGTGTGTTACCACATTACTACGTGATTCAAACACGAAAAAAACCCAGGATCTGGCCAACAAGTATGCGAAGAAGGCAAAATCATGAGCCAGATGCGGGCATAACCCAGACCTAACCCAGACCTAACCGGTGTTATCCTCTGAAATATTGATCGAAACCAGGTTTAATTGACTGCTTCAGTGTGTTACCACATTACTACGTGATTCAAACACGAAAAAAACCCAGGATCTGGCCAACAAGTATGCGAAGAAGGCAAAATCATGAGCCAGATGCGGGCATAACCCAGACCTAACCCAGACCTAACCGGTGTTATCCTCTAAAATATTGATCGAAACCAGGTTTAATTGACTGCTTCAGTGTGTTACCACATTACTACGTGATTCAAACACGAAAAAAGCCCAGGATCTGGCCAACAAGTATGCGAAGAAGGCAAAATCATGAGCCAGATACGGGCATAACCCAGACCTAACCCAGACCTAACCGGTGTTATCCTCTAAAATATTGATCGAAACCAGGTTTAATTGACTGCTTCAGTGTGTTACCACATTCCTACGTGATTCAAACACGAAAAAACCCAGGATCTGGCCAACAAGTATGCGATGAAGGCAAAATCATGAGCCAGATGCGGGCATAACCCAGACCTAACCCAGACCTAACCGGTGTTATCCTCTAAAATATTGATCGAAACCAGGTTTAATTGACTGCTTCAGTGTGTTACCACATTACTACGTGATTCAAACACGAAAAAAGCCCAGGATCTGGCCAACAAGTATGCGAAGAAGGCAAAATCATGAGCCAGATACGGGCATAACCCAGACCTAACCCAGACCTAACCGGTGTTATCCTCTAAAATATTGATCGAAACCAGGTTTAATTGACTGCTTCAGTGTATTACCACATTACTACGTGATTCAAACACGAAAAAAACCCAGGATCTGGCCAACAAGTATGCGAAGAAGGCAAAATCATGAGCCAGATGCGGGCATAACCCAGACCTAACCCAGACCTAACCGGTGTTATCCTCTGAAATATTGATCGAAACCAGGTTTAATTGACTGCTTCAGTGTATTACCACATTACTACGTGATTCAAACACGAAAAAAACCCAGGATCTGGCCAACAAGTATGCGAAGAAGGCAAAATCATGAGCCAGATGCGGGCATAACCCAGACCTAACCCAGACCTAACCGGTGTTATCCTCTGAAATATTGATCGAAACCAGGTTTAATTGACTGCTTCAGTGTATTACCACATTACTACGTGATTCAAACACGAAAAAAACCCAGGATCTGGCCAACAAGTATGCGAAGAAGGCAAAATCATGAGCCAGATGCGGGCATAACCCAGACCTAACCCAGACCTAACCGGTGTTATCCTCTGAAATATTGATCGAAACCAGGTTTAATTGACTGCTTCAGTATATTACCACATTACTACGTGATTCAAACACGAAAAAAACCCAGGATCTGGCCAACAAGTATGCGAAGAAGGCAAAATCATGAGCCAGATACGGGCATAACCCAGACCTAACCCAGACCTAACCGGTGTTATCCTCTAAAATATTGATCGAAACCAGGTTTAATTGACTGCTTCAGTGTATTACCACATTACTACGTGATTCAAACACGAAAAAAACCCAGGATCTGGCCAACAAGTATGCGATGAAGGCAAAATCATGAGCCAGATGCGGGCATAACCCAGACCTAACCCAGACCTAACCGGTGTTATCCTCTAAAATATTGATCGAAACCAGGTTTAATTGACTGCTTCAGTGTGTTACCACATTACTACGTGATTCAAACACGAAAAAAACCCAGGATCTGGCCAACAAGTATGCGAAGAAGGCAAAATCATGAGCCAGATACGGGCATAACCCAGACCTAACCCAGACCTAACCGGTGTTATCCTCTAAAATATTGATCGAAACCAGGTTTAATTGACTGCTTCAGTGTATTACCACATTACTACGTGATTCAAACACGAAAAAAACCCAGGATCTGGCCAACAAGTATGCGAAGAAGGCAAAATCATGAGCCAGATGCGGGCATAACCCAGACCTAACCCAGACCTAACCGGTGTTATCCTCTGAAATATTGATCGAAACCAGGTTTAATTGACTGCTTCAGTGTGTTACCACATTACTACGTGATTCAAACACGGAAAATACCCAGGATCTGGCCAACAAGTATGCGAAGAAGGCAAAATCATGAGCCAGATGCGCGCATTTCCCAGACCTAACCCAGACCTAACCGGCGTTATCCTCTGAAATATTGATCGAAACCAGGTTTAATTGACTGCTTCAGTGTGTTACCACATTACTACGTGATTCAAACACGGAAAAAACCCAGGATCTGGCCAACAAGTATGCGATGAAGGCAAAATAATGTGCCAGATGCGGGCATAACCCAGACCTAACCCAGACCTAACCGGTGTTATCCTCTAAAATATTGATCGAAACCAGGTTTAATTGACTGCTTCAGTGTGTTACCACATTACTACGTGATTCAAACACGAAAAAAACCCAAGATCTGGCCAACAAGTATGCGAAGAAGGCGAAAGTATAAGCCAGATGCGCGCATTTCCCAGACCTAACCCAGACCTAACCGGTGTTATCCTCTGAAATATTGATCGAAACCAGGTTTAATAGACTGCTTCAGTGTGTTACCACATTACTACGTGATTCAAACACGGAAAAAACCCAGGATCTAGTAAACATAGTAGTATAGAGGGTGTTCGGCCAGCCCTGAGAAACATTTTAATAGGATATTCTAGAGGCCAAACTAAGACGAAAATCAAGAATACCAATTTGTTGATGGAGGCTTCGTTAAAAAGTTATTAACAATTTGATTCAAAAATTTCAAGTCGTTCCAGAAAAATTATTTTCGGCTGCGGAGGTCAATTACAAGCATTTTTAGTGAATAGACATATATTCGAAATCCTACTCAGTTTCGAGAAAAAAATTCGAGTATGTGTTGATATTTTTCGGCGAAAAACAAATTTTTCAAATCGTTCTAAAAAAATTATTTTCGGTTACAGGGGTCAATTACAATCATTTTTGGTCATTACACATACCCCCGAAATCCTACGCACTTTCGAGAGAAAAATTCCTTACCGAAAATCTAATCGGGTGCCTATATTTTTCGATGAAAAAGAAAGATTTCAAATCGTTCTGTGAAAAATTAGTTTCAGTTGCGAGGGTCGGTGACAATCATTTTTTATGTATAGACATACCCCCGTAATCTTGCGCATTTTCGAGAAAAAAATTCAGTACGAGCGGAACTTTAAACATTAATAACTTTTTAACAGTGCCTCCATCAACAAATTGGTATTCTTGATTTTCGTCTTATTTTGACCTCTAGAATCCCCCATTAAAATTTTTCCCATGGATGGCCGAACACCCTGTATGTAGGGAACCGTGCAGTTGAAAATTATTAAATCGCGCACGAATTTTTGGCCGAACAGCGAATCGTTCGCTGTCCACGAGCTTGCACGAGCGAAGACGGTTACCGCCGAAAAAGCCGTCAACACGCGGCGAGCGTACGGCCGAACAGCTGATGGGTGAATAACCCAGAAAGCGAGAAAAGACAGCACGGAAGAGAGAAAGATTGAAGAAAAGTACGTAGTAGGTGTGACTGTGTTTAACGAAATAAATACGAGTGTGCCGATTAACGAACAAACACGGTTCCTGATAATCCCATACATACATACGTACAGTGTTGTTCCAAGTGGAGTTTGAAAAAGATGCTAATAAAAATGTTGCATAGTCATAACCACCTGGTTCAGTTACTACATTCACCCTGTAAAAACAACACAATAATATTATTTATTATTTTCTTTTCACGTTCTTAACTTTATTTTTATTTTTAGTTTGAGTTTTACATTTCTCCTTCTCTTCGTCTTGCTTTTCTTTCTCCTTTTCCTTTTCATTTTTCTGTTTTTCTTTCTTTTTTCAATAGCTTTTCTTCTTTTAATTTCTCGGCTTGTTTTTTTCTTTTCTAATCGTTCTTCTTTCATTCTTTGTTTTTCTTTTTCCTGGTTATCAATTGCTTCTATTTTTTCAAGCTGAGTCTATTTCCATGTCTTTGATGTAACTTTGATTGCACACACCTTTCTATATTTCTTTTCTTTTCTTTTCTTTTCTTTGTTGTTTTTTCAATTTTTTGATAATGTTGATAATGTTTATCCAGAATAGATTCTGAAGAATCTTTGTCTTTACGAGAAAATAAGTAAAGTAACGTTGTAGAATTAATGTAGTTTGATTTCAGTACCATCGGAAACAAAACAATTCCCATTAGAAAAAAGTAAAAGCATCATTGTCATGAAATATTAAAGTTAATTAATGATCAGTATATCATATATTAGTTTCTTCTAGCGAAACGTTGTTAAATTAGTCTTCTACACTGGTATTGGTTTTACTGTTACTATGAACTGCACTGCGTTGAACATCAGCAGTGCTTTCTCTCTGCGAGTTGTGTCTTGTGTTGTGTCTTAGTTGTGTCCCGATTGTATTTTAATATTTTCTATATAGAAAAGAAAATTGTTCCCCTCTCAGATCATCTGGAATATGCTCTTGAATGCTATGTAAAACTACCTATATTGCTGTCATTGATGTCAGTTTCATCTGGCGACATGAATTCTAATTTATTTTCTTCTTTCTGAAATACGTTTTGTCTAGTAAATTGTATTTGAGTTAAACGGTCATAGGCCACCACAAGCTTTAAAAGCATTTCCTTCTTCATGGAATTTATATATGGTATGATATATTGGTGCGAAATTCACCTTCGTAATGGGTTTAGTCTACCTACGTACTTTGTCTAATGTTCCTGCACTACCCTTCGCCATGCAACTTTTAATCGTCTAAATATTCCTACATCGCATGGCTGGAAAATATGAGTTGCATTAGGTAATAATATACAAAAAAGTAAAATGAGTTTACTCAAAACAAAAATTATGTAAATTGAAATTTATGCAGGACCTGCGACCATCTAATAATACCAGTATAGGAAACCAGTATAGGTGACTCCATTCTCGACCATTTATGGGCTACACACAATATATGTATTAGTGTGGGGGGATTGAAATGAATTCGGTCAAGGTGTAATTTCATTAATATTGATTTAATATATACAGGGTGTTTGGCCACCCCTGGGAAAAATTTTAATGGGAGATTCTAGAAGCCAAAATAAGACGAAAATTAAGAATATCAATTTTTCGACTGAGGTTTCGTTAAAAAGTAGTTATTAATAACATTAAATAAAAAAATTTCAAATCGTTCTGAAAAAATTATTGTTGGTCGCGGAGGTCAGTTAGAATCGTACCCCCGAAATCCTACTCAGTTTCGACAAAAAAAATTCAAGTAAAAAAGAATTTCGAATCGTCTTGGAAGAATTAGTTTTCGTTGCAGGGGTCAGTTACAAGCATTTTTTTTTTTTGGTCGACAGCCGGATTGAACGATTTTAATGTTTCAAACAGCAACACAACGCATATTTTAATGGAGAATATGTAGAGATGTTGGAAAAGTTGTTCCTTGACCCCGTAAAGTGAGAAAAATCCCATATAACTGGTCAAATTTTCAAACAGCCCCCGCAACTCCTACTGATATAGTGAATAGTGAATATATTCCAATGAAACGTTTTTTTTTCGCGAGTAGAGCTCATGGGTACCTACACAAAGAGTATTATTAAACAACTATTTTACAAACTGAATAAAAATCAGAAAGGAATTTTTAAGAAAAATCGACAGACAGTGCCTAAATTTTTCGACGAAAGAAAAAGAAAATTTCAAATCGTTCTGAAAAAATTACTTTCGGTTTCGGGGGTCAATTACAATTATTTTCGGTGAATAGACATACCACATACGAAATCCTGCGCATTTTCGAGAAAAAAATTCGAAAGTAAGAGCGGAACTTTAAACGTCAATAACTTGTTTAGTATCGTATTACTCCATCAACAAATTGGTATTCTTGATTTTCATCCTACTTTAACCTCTAGAATCTCCCATTACAATTTCTCCCAGGGGATTCTAGAGACCAAAGTAAGACGAAAATCAAGAATACCAATTTGTTAATGGAGGCTTTATTAAAAAGTTATTAACGTTTAAAGTTCCGCCCGTACTGAATTTCTTTCTCGAAAATGCGCATGATTAGGGGGGTATGACGATTCACCCAAAATGGTTGTAAGTAACCCCCGCAACCGATAACAATTTTTCCAAAACGATTTGAAATTTTTCTTTTCCATCGAAAAAATTTCACACATTCTCGAATTTTTATCTCGAAAGTGGGTAAGATTTCGGAGGTATGTGTATTCACCAAAAATGATTGCAATTGACCCCCGCAACCGATAACAATTTTTCCAGAACGATTTGAAATTTTTGAGTTTAATTGTTAATAACTTTTCAACGTAGCCTCTATCAACAAATTGGTATTCTTGATTTTCGTCTGTATTTTCGTATTTTGGCATCTAGAATCCCCCATTAAAATTTTTCCCAGGGGTGGCCGAACACCCTGTACATATGTGTTCCCCGAGCAGGAAAACGACTTTTCGCTAAAATCATGAAAGTAAAAATTCTGTCCAAATGAGGAGTAGGAGTGATTTTCTAAGTAATTTTTATGTAAAAGTATAGATTGAGAAAGTGGCACGTGAGGAACGTACGTAACCTAGATCGATGCACGTGTTTTACTGCACCGGGCACGAACGTACGACGATTTACACACACACAGTCAATATCGCCGGTTTTTACAAAAGGTAAAGTCTTAAGTAAACATTTTGTTTTATAATTTTCTATTAAAGCCTCTGTAAGTTTTATCGCTTTTGCATTCTTGCAACTTAATTTAATTGGTTGTTTTTTGGAAAACAGATAAAACTATAAAAAGAATAAAAAACGGTTTTTACGAGTCCTGTACCTATGTTTAGTTCAGAATTTCGAATTCAGCGGTAAAAGTATGTAAATCTATATTATCCAATACACAGGACATAAAGGTAAGAGGAATGGATATTTTTACCAATATATTCATATTCTTAAATATCTGAATATTCTTCCTACTTGACCGACTTACTTTATAAATATATTTTTTAGGGACACATGTCGTTCGGTTGAAGGAAACAGGATATCTATACAGTGTATAGGTATTCAAAAACCCTTGGGAAAAATTTTAGACTTTGTTGAAAAGTTATGGAACATTATATTCCTAGCAAACGCTAGGCCCGTTCACGGATCGGGGTGAGTTATACATTATTCGATTCGCCTAATTCAGTACATGTTACTGTTATTGTTAGAAATATGACTTAAAATTCGTTAGTTTCTTTAGTGTTTAGGAGTGTGTGTGTGTTTGTGAGAGAAGCACACGTCGAGGAATGTTTTTTAGTTTTTAAGTTTTCTTTTCACAATGGAAAATAAGTGTGTTTGTTTTGTAACAAGATTCATTATAATAAATAATATAAACAGTATTTTAACATGGTAGCAGAGGTCCGTGGTTTGTTCGTTAACAGTAAAGAAAAGAAATTTAGTTGTGAAAGGAAGATAACCTAAGTTTGAAGCATGGCAAGTGAAAAAAAGGACGATTTCATGTTACAAATATTTTATGGAACTGGAAATTCAGGCTAAATTTATTTTTAGAAATGAAAGACTGTAACGAGGTTATTCTACATGATGAAAGACCGGCTGAAATAAGAGTCGAAGATTGGAATAAAAAAGGAAATTAAAGCAAAAAGTTACATCGTAAACAGTATTTCAAACACTCAGTTAGAATTAATAATATCAGAAACGACTGCGAAAAATATGATTGCAAAGCTTGACGAAATTTATCTAGTTAAAAACAGTGCAGTAAAGCTATTGTGTAAAAGAAGATTGTTAGAATTAAAAATGAAAGAAGGTGAAAATCCAAGTGACTTCTTTAACGAATTTGAAACGCATATAAATAGGCTCAAAAATACTGGTGAGACTGTGAATGAAGAGGATAAATTGAATTATCTGTTATTAACGTTAACTTCTCACGTATTGTTGATATTATTGATGCACTGCCAACGAAGGAGAAAACAGTCGAGTATGTAAAATCTAAATTACTGTTAGAGTATCAAAAGAGAAACGGTAAGAGTTACTACTTTGAGTACAGCAGAAATTACACTCGCACGTTTAGTTCAAATTTAACTAAAAATCCTAGAGGTCATAGGTTTCGACACGTACAACGCAATCAGAACAAGTATCTCAATTCAAAGGATAATCAGCATAGCAGTGCAACGACTACTGAAGCGGTATGTTAAGTCAGTGTAATAAGTCAGGGCACATCCAACGTTACTGCCCAGAAAACTTTAATAATTATTACAAAATGCAACCTTTTCAAACATATACAAAATAGACACGATAGAAAAGTGGCTGGAAATTCGAGTCTAGATGACAGTAGAAATTACAATTCATTCAAGGTTGAAGTAATGAAAAGTAGCAAAATAGAAGAAGTAGAAATATTAAATGGCTACTAGATAGTGGTTGCTCAGATCACATAATAAACACAGATGAGTACTTTTATGAATCCAAAAATCTACAAAACCCGGTTGATATTAAAGTTGGTGATGGTTTTAAACTAATATCTGGAAAAATTGGTAATGTAATGATTAACATTAATGATAAGTCGGAGGAAATAAAGATTAAAAATGTATATACTATGTACCAGAAATGAAACAAAACTTACTAAGTGTCTCTTGTATTTGTAAATCAAAACAATTAAAAATAATGTTTGAGAAAGACAATGAATTACAATAAAATTTGTAATTCGAAAGAAAAACTCATTGCTATTGCTGTTAAAAGAAATAAACTCTTTGAATTAAATGGAGAAGTTGCCAGACTTGAGAATAAGAAAACAAGTACGTACACTAGTTCAATGGGAATTTCAAATATAGAAAAATGGCATAGATATATACTTTGTCACACAAATTTTAGAGATTTAAAATATTTGTGTGAAGCTCAGCTGCTAAATGGAACACCGGTGAAACTCGAAAACGAATTTATAAAATGCGAAGTTTGTCCGGAGAATAAAATGACAAATTTGAAATTTAAAAACAAACGTACAAGAGCAAATGATTTGTTACAAATAGTCCATACAGATGTCCATGGTCCAATAACTCAGACAGGTCATAATGGTGAGAAATACTTTGTGTCTTTTATAGATGATTTCAGTAAAATTGCTGTTGTGTATTGCATAAAACAAAAAAGTGATGTTTTTTATTGCTTCATTAGGTATATTAGGAAATTAGTAAAAAATCAAACTGGAAAAAGTATTAAAGAAATTCGATGTGACAATGGAAGAGAATCATATCTTAACAAAAACTTTGATGAATTAGCGAAACGAGAAGGTATTTATTTGAAACCAGGACCAGCATACACACACGAATTGAACGGAGTCGCCGAAAGGCACAACAGAACGATAATGGATCGTGCACGCTGCTTGCTGTCAGAGGCAAATGTCGACAAGTTTTATTGGCCAGAATGTATTTACACGGCTGCCTACATTGGAAATCGCCTATTAGCAAACACAAGAATAAGAAAAACACCATATGAAATATTTTTTAATAAAAGGGCTGATGTTTCAAACTTACACTTATATGGAAGCACTGCTTTTGTACGAATTCCCGAGGCATGCAGATATTCAAAGCTAAATCCAAAGGCCGAAAAAGGAATTAATATTAATAGGGTATACAGATATTGGTTAATGACAAAATAGTTGTAAGTCGTCACGTGCAAGATATACCATTTATAGAAATACTGATAACGAAGAAAAATACGAAGGGGAAACGCCAAAAGAAGAAGAAGAAGAAGAAGAAGAAGAAGAAAGAGTTTTGAAAATAAAAGAAAATAAAACTGACGATGATCAATGCAGCAAAACTGAGGAAGTTAAATAAGATACACGCCCCAAGCGTAACATAATGTGTGAAATGTTGTGAAATTTGATGATCATGTCGTATATACAAACTATTGCAATGCTTTGATACCTGAAAACTACCAAGAACCATTGAACTGCGAAGAGTCAAGAAAATGGAAAGCGGCTATGAAACAAGAACTTGATGGTTTAAAAGAAAACGACACATGGGATTTGGTCAACGTTCCAATAAATAAGAAAATAATTGAAGTAAAGTGGATATATAGAATTAAGACAGATGGAGTATGCAAAGCGCGCATTGTCGCCAAAGTCGCATTTCCAACAGTTGTACCAAAGCGATGAAGAAGTTTATTCACCGGTTGCAAGAATGAGCACGCTAAAGGTGTTGCTGTCAATTGCATGTGTTAAAAATTTAAAAATAGAACAAATGGATGTTCAAACAGCTTTTTTAAACGGAAATATCAAGTCTGAAGTTTACATCTACCCTCCTGATGGTAGTAATATACAGTCAGATAAGGTTTGTTTACTTAAGAAGGCGCTTTATGGATTGAGAGAAAGTCCACGTGACTGGTATGATTGTTTTCATAATTACATGATAAGCTTGCATTTTAAAAGATCTGATTATGATTACTGTCTGTATACTGGAGAGATAAACGACACAAAAATATATATTATTTTATATGTGGATGATATATTAATCAGTGGTATAAATGAAATGGCTATAGATGAAGTTAAGATCATGCTTAATAAACGATTTCGCATGAAAGACTTGGGACAAATAAAGCAATACTTGGGAATTGAAGTACAACGTAACCAAAGTAAAGAGGAAATATACTTGAATCAAGAAAAATATATTGAAAATCTTAGTCATAAGTACGGAATAATAAATAGTAAAAGGTTCGATACACCTATGGAAATGAATCGAAAAATTGAACCTGCTGATATAGTGGATGAAGAACTGAAATATAGGAATTTAATTGGAGCATTATTGTATATTGCAAATGGTACTCGCCCAGACATTTCATTTGCGGTCAATTACCTAAGTCGATTCCAAAATAGCTATGACAGCACACGTGTTCTAAAATACTTGTATCACACTCGTTCCATAAATCTTGTTTATAACTCAACTACTCAGGAAATAATGGATGCATTTGTTGACGCTGATTGGGCTGCAGACACTACGGACAGAAAATCGACTACAGGGATAATCATACGAGTTTTTGGAAATGTAGTACTATGGAAATCGCAAAAACAAAAAATTGTCTCCAGAGCCTCAACGCATGCTGAATACTACGCTCTTGCTGATTGTGTAGAAGAAATCATTCCAATTAAGGGCATTTTATCTGTTTTTGACGTGAAGAATGACAATCCAGTAAAAATATATGAAGACAATATTGGAGCGATAGCCTTATCAAAAAATGGAAAATTTTCAAAAAATTCCAAGCATATAGATATAAGTTATCATTTTGTTTATGATTATGAAAAAAGGGACTAATAAGTGTGACTACGGACGATCAAATTGCAGATGTACTGACTAAATCGTTAGGAAAGGCAAAATTTTTGTTGTTGTTTTGATAAATTTTAAGTCAAGAAGGCGTGTTAGAAATATGACTTAAAATTCGTTAGTTTCTTTAGTGTTTAGGAGTTTACCGTTTCAGATAAGAGGGGTAGTGTGTGGTGTGGTGTGTGTGTGTGTGTGTGTGTGTGTGCGCGCGTGCGTGTGTGTGTGCGTGAAAGAAGCACATGTAGAGGAATGTTCTTTTAGTTTTTAAGTTTTCTTTTCACAATGGAAAATAAGTGTGTTTGTTTTGTAACAAGATTCATTATAATAAATAATATAAACAGTATTTTAACAGTTATTATAAAAAGTTACAGTAAAAAAGTAAGGTCAAGTAGATTTTTTGACAGGTTCACAGATAGAAACTAGTGACCATCGTTGCTATGTTCATTTTAAAAATTATAAATAATTTATCTAATTGGATCTATTCTACATTGTCAAATGGGAATTTGTAGAAGAATTTGTATGATGCATAAAAATCATTTTTTTAGGCATAGAACTTCCACGAGTCGGTCAGGTGGACAGTATTAAAACCAGGTATGTAGACAGTACATGCAGCAACAGTAAAAAATGTCTCCCCGTCGCTGACAGTGTTTACAATATATAGTAAATTACTATTGTACGCAGTACGTTGGTTTAACTTGTTTTTATTATTAAATTTCATTATCATCTAAGTCTGGTATATTTTGATTTTTTACAGAATCGATCATCATCAAATGAAATTTCTGAAATTTCTTTTAAGAACTGATTAAATAAATCATCCTTTCCTTGCTTGGAAGGTTTATAAAACACGTAATGGCTTAAGTACCCAATGAAATTATCTTTTTTGCTGAAAATAGAAAATATAATATTTATTATTTTGTATTATATGTTAGAAAAACATATTAAAAAACGTGTGGAACTGCAAATACTAACCGACAATATTCAGGCAAAAAGTGTTTACTATGCTTCCACGTAGTTTCTGTTTTATTCGTATGAGCGCCTGTTTCTGGATCTTTAAAATGTAAACTATTTACGGTTTACGGTGAGATGTTTATACCCTTATTTTTTAAAAGCCATTGCATTATATAAAGATATTTGAAAAGCAAAGAACGTGGTTTTCTAAAAACAAACTCAGTTACAGATATTGTTTTAAAATTACCATATATGCTAACATATAATTATGAGCAATGTCGTGATATTATATAACTAACATTAAATAAAAATACTGCGCAGCAATTGTGGAAGGGTAGAGTAGATAGAGACTGATGAATCAACATTTTGTTGTAGAAATAATGGCACAGAGGCCATTTGAAAATTAATCACAGCGTCAATTTTCAAGATCTCATTACTGATGCTTACATGAATTAAATTGAAGAAACCACTTTTTTCTAACATATAATACTATCAATATTTTATATTTTCAATAAGAGTAACTTCATTGGATACCTGAGCCATTATGTATTTAGTAAATGTATATATAATAGAAAGATGGTGATTTATTCAATGAGATATTTGCAGAAATAGCAGAAATTTCATTCAATAAATGTTATTGTTAACAAATTAGCATTTGACTAGCTGGCATTTTGAACACAGGTAACGACAGTCACTTGTTTCCACCTGTGAACCTGTCAGAATATATTTAAAATACTTAGTTACTTTGTAAAAATACCGAATTTCCGCAGATAATGAAATGCATATACTAATGAAATAATATACTGAATTAGACGAATCGAATTACGTATAACTCATCCCGATCGTTGAACGGGTCGTTTGCTAGGAATATACCAAAAAACGTTCTTGACAAGTCTATAAAATACTTCAGTTCACTTTCATTATTAGATGCGTTGACTTTAATTCTATAAATTATAATGATAAGTTCAAGATTTTACAGAAAGAGTTTATTTGTAATATTAAAGATTTCCTATATAAGGACAAGAAGAATACTTTTACCAATATCTATCCATCTATCTTAATATTCTTCCCACTTGGCCCACTTACTTTAACGAGCCTGAGTAAATCATCAGTACTATCTCTATTTTTATTAATAAAATGAATCTGTGATTCCATATCCAAAGATATAGTAAAAGCTACAAAATTCAGATTATTCAAGTTACTTCTATCACTCATCAAATTTTTTATGAAATTCTATGCTAATTCATGCTCTTTAAAATATTTATAATCTACTGGGACTTCATTAACTTTATGTTTTAATAAATCAATAATCAAAGTATCTATAATTAATATTAAAATCAAATAACAGTGTCAAAATAGTATTAATATTATCTTTCATTAATACTACTGGTATTTAAATTTTATTAAATATTTCAAATCTGTTATCACCTTGACCAAATAATTTATTACTAGTTTTGACAATATATTTTGGGATGGATTTTTTTAGAATGACAGCAATTCAGTTATGAATTTTTATGAGGAACAAAGGGTTATTATTATACAATTAACATGTATATAATTCATTAACTTGCCCATTTAGGGGTAACATGTTATGCATAAATAGAGATTTACATACTTGTATAAACACCCACACTAAAATCATCTAAATATCTAAATCATTTTTAAATCGATGATTTGGAAAATTTTAGGGACATGGAACTTAATTCATCCTATATCTTACAGTTTTATCGTCAACACGTGGCCAACAAGTATGCGAAGAAGGCAAAATCATGAGCCAGATGCGGGCATAACCCAGACCTAACCCAGACCTAACCGGTGTTATCCTCTAAAATATTGATCGAAACCAGGTTTAATTGACTGCTTCAGTGTGTTACCACATTCCTACGTGATTCAAACACGAAAAAAACCCAGGATCTGGCCAACAAGTATGCGAAGAAGGCGAAAGTATAAGCCAGATGCGCGCATATCCCAGACCAAACCCAGACCTAACCGGTGTTATCCTCTGAAATATTGATCGAAACCAGGTTTAATTGACTGCTTCAGTGTGTTACCACATTCCTACGTGATTCAAACACGAAAAAAACCCAGGATCTGGCCAGCAAGTATGCGAAGAAGGCAAAATCATGAGCCAGATGCGCGCATATCCCAGACCAAACCCAGACCTAACCGGTGTTATCCTCTGAAATATTGATCGAAACCAGGTTTAATTGACTGCTTCAGTGTGTTACCACATTCCTACGTGATTCAAACACGAAAAAAACCCAGGATCTGGCCAACAAGTATGCGAAGAAGGCGAAAGTATAAGCCAGATGCGCGCATATCCCAGACCAAACCCAGACCTAACCGGTGTTATCCTCTGAAATATTGATCGAAACCAGGTTTAATTGACTGCTTCAGTGTGTTACCACATTCCTACGTGATTCAAACACGAAAAAAACCCAGGATCTGGCCAGCAAGTATGCGAAGAAGGCAAAATCATGAGCCAGATGCGCGCATATCCCAGACCAAACCCAGACCTAACCGGTGTTATCCTCTGAAATATTGATCGAAACCAGGTTTAATTGACTGCTTCAGTGAGTTACCACATTACTACGTGATTCAAACACTGAAAAAACCCAGGATCTGGCCAACAAGTATGCGAAGAAGGCAAAATCATGAGCCAGATGCGCGCATATCCCAGACCAAACCCAGACCTAACCGGTGTTATCCTCTGAAATATTGATCGAAACCAGGTTTAATTGACTGCTTCAGTGTGTTACCACATTCCTACGTGATTCAAACACGAAAAAAACCCAGGATCTGGCCAACAAGTATGCGAAGAAGGCGAAAGTATAAGCCAGATGCGCGCATATCCCAGACCAAACCCAGACCTAACCGGTGTTATCCTCTAAAATATTGATCGAAACCAGGTTTTATTGACTGCTTCAGTTTGTTACCACATTACTACGTGATTCAAACACGAAAAAAACCCAGGATCTGGCCAACAAGTATGCGAAGAAGGCGAAAGTATAAGCCAGATGCGCGCATATCCCAGACCAAACCCAGACCTAACCGGTGTTATCCTCTGAAATATTGATCGAAACCAGGTTTAATTGACTGCTTCAGTGTGTTACCACATTCCTACGTGATTCAAACACGAAAAAAACCCAGGATCTGGCCAGCAAGTATGCGAAGAAGGCAAAATCATGAGCCAGATGCGGGCATAACCCAGACCTAACCGGTGTTATCCTCTGAAATATTGATCGAAACCAGGTTTAATTGACTGCTTCAGTGAGTTACCACATTACTACGTGATTCAAACACTGAAAAAACCCAGGATCTGGCCAACAAGTATGCGATGAAGGCAAAATCATGAGCCAGATGCGGGCATAACCCAGACCTAACCCAGACCTAACCGGTGTTATCCTCTAAAATATTGATCGAAACCAGGTTTAATTGACTGCTTCAGTGTGTTACCACATTACTACGTGATTCAAACACGAAAAAAACCCAGGATCTGGCCAACAAGTATGCGAAGAAGGCAAAATCATGAGCCAGATGCGCGCATTTCCCAGACCTAACCCAGACCTAACCGGCGTTATCCTCTGAAATATTGATCGAAACCAGGTTTAATTGACTGCTTCAGTGTGTTACCACATTACTACGTGTTTCAAACACGGAAAATACCCAGGATCTGGCCAACAAGTATGCGAAGAATGCGAAAGAATAAGCCAGATGCGCGCATTTCCCAGACCTAACCCAGACCTAACCGGTGTTATCCTCTGAAATATTGATCGAAACCAGGTGTAATTGACTGCTTCAGTGTGTTACCACATTACTACGTGTTTCAAACACGGAAAATACCCAGGATCTGGCCAACAAGTATGCGAAGAATGCGAAAGAATAAGCCAGATGCGCGCATTTCCCAGACCTAACCCAGACCTAACCGGTGTTATCCTCTGAAATATTGATCGAAACCAGGTTTAATTGACTGCTTCAGTGTGTTACCACATTACTACGTGTTTCAAACACGGAAAATACCCAGGATCTGGCCAACAAGTATGCGAAGAATGCGAAAGAATAAGCCAGATGCGCGCATTTCCCAGACCTAACCCAGACCTAACCGGTGTTATCCTCTGAAATATTGATCGAAACCAGGTTTAATTGACTGCTTCAGTGTGTTACCACATTACTACGTGATTCAAACACGAAAAAAACCCAGGATCTGGCCAACAAGTATGCGAAGAAGGCAAAATCATGAGCCAGATACGGGCATAACCCAGACCTAACCCAGACCTAACCAGTGTTATCCTCTAAAATATTGATCGAAACCAGGTTTAATTGACTGCTTCAGTGTATTACCACATTACTACGTGATTCAAACACGAAAAAAACCCAGGATCTGGCCAACAAGTATGCGAAGAAGGCAAAATCATGAGCCAGATGCGGGCATAACCCAGACCTAACCCAGACCTAACCGGTGTTATCCTCTGAAATATTGATCGAAACCAGGTTTAATTGACTGCTTCAGTGTATTACCACATTACTACGTGATTCAAACACGAAAAAAACCCAGGATCTGGCCAACAAGTATGCGAAGAAGGCAAAATCATGAGCCAGATGCGGGCATAACCCAGACCTAACCCAGACCTAACCGGTGTTATCCTCTGAAATATTGATCGAAACCAGGTTTAATTGACTGCTTCAGTATATTACCACATTACTACGTGATTCAAACACGAAAAAAACCCAGGATCTGGCCAACAAGTATGCGAAGAAGGCAAAATCATGAGCCAGATACGGGCATAACCCAGACCTAACCCAGACCTAACCGGTGTTATCCTCTAAAATATTGATCGAAACCAGGTTTAATTGACTGCTTCAGTGTATTACCACATTACTACGTGATTCAAACACGAAAAAAACCCAGGATCTGGCCAACAAGTATGCGATGAAGGCAAAATCATGAGCCAGATGCGGGCATAACCCAGACCTAACCCAGACCTAACCGGTGTTATCCTCTAAAATATTGATCGAAACCAGGTTTAATTGACTGCTTCAGTGTGTTACCACATTACTACGTGATTCAAACACGAAAAAAACCCAGGATCTGGCCAACAAGTATGCGAAGAAGGCAAAATCATGAGCCAGATACGGGCATAACCCAGACCTAACCCAGACCTAACCGGTGTTATCCTCTAAAATATTGATCGAAACCAGGTTTAATTGACTGCTTCAGTGTATTACCACATTACTACGTGATTCAAACACGAAAAAAACCCAGGATCTGGCCAACAAGTATGCGATGAAGGCAAAATCATGAGCCAGATGCGGGCATAACCCAGACCTAACCCAGACCTAACCGGTGTTATCCTCTAAAATATTGATCGAAACCAGGTTTAATTGACTGCTTCAGTGTGTTACCACATTACTACGTGATTCAAACACGAAAAAAGCCCAGGATCTGGCCAACAAGTATGCGAAGAAGGCAAAATCATGAGCCAGATACGGGCATAACCCAGACCTAACCCAGACCTAACCGGTGTTATCCTCTAAAATATTGATCGAAACCAGGTTTTATTGACTGCTTCAGTTTGTTACCACATTACTACGTGATTCAAACACGAAAAAAACCCAGGATCTGGCCAACAAGTATGCGAAGAAGGCGAAAGTATAAGCCAGATGCGGGCATAACCCAGACCTAACCCAGACCTAACCGGTGTTATCCTCTGAAATATTGATCGAAACCAGGTTTAATTGACTGCTTCAGTGTATTACCACATTACTACGTGATTCAAACACGAAAAAAACCCAGGATCTGGCCAACAAGTATGCGAAGAAGGCAAAATCATGAGCCAGATGCGGGCATAACCCAGACCTAACCCAGACCTAACCGGTGTTATCCTCTGAAATATTGATCGAAACCAGGTTTAATTGACTGCTTCAGTGTATTACCACATTACTACGTGATTCAAACACGAAAAAAACCCAGGATCTGGCCAACAAGTATGCGAAGAAGGCAAAATCATGAGCCAGATGCGGGCATAACCCAGACCTAACCCAGACCTAACCGGTGTTATCCTCTAAAATATTGATCGAAACCAGGTTTAATTGACTGCTTCAGTGTGTTACCACATTCCTACGTGATTCAAACACGAAAAAACCCAGGATCTGGCCAACAAGTATGCGAAGAAGGCAAAATCATGAGCCAGATGCGGGCATAACCCAGACCTAACCCAGACCTAACCGGTGTTATCCTCTGAAATATTGATCGAAACCAGGTTTAATTGACTGCTTCAGTGTATTACCACATTACTACGTGATTCAAACACGAAAAAAACCCAGGATCTGGCCAACAAGTATGCGAAGAAGGCAAAATCATGAGCCAGATGCGGGCATAACCCAGACCTAACCCAGACCTAACCGGTGTTATCCTCTGAAATATTGATCGAAACCAGGTTTAATTGACTGCTTCAGTATATTACCACATTACTACGTGATTCAAACACGAAAAAAACCCAGGATCTGGCCAACAAGTATGCGAAGAAGGCAAAATCATGAGCCAGATACGGGCATAACCCAGCCCTAACCCAGACCTAACCGGTGTTATCCTCTAAAATATTGATCGAAACCAGGTTTAATTGACTGCTTCAGTGTATTACCACATTACTACGTGATTCAAACACGAAAAAAACCCAGGATCTGGCCAACAAGTATGCGATGAAGGCAAAATCATGAGCCAGATGCGGGCATAACCCAGACCTAACCCAGACCTAACCGGTGTTATCCTCTAAAATATTGATCGAAACCAGGTTTAATTGACTGCTTCAGTGTGTTACCACATTACTACGTGATTCAAACACGAAAAAAACCCAGGATCTGGCCAACAAGTATGCGAAGAAGGCAAAATCATGAGCCAGATACGGGCATAACCCAGACCTAACCCAGACCTAACCGGTGTTATCCTCTAAAATATTGATCGAAACCAGGTTTAATTGACTGCTTCAGTGTATTACCACATTACTACGTGATTCAAACACGAAAAAAACCCAGGATCTGGCCAACAAGTATGCGAAGAAGGCAAAATCATGAGCCAGATGCGGGCATAACCCAGACCTAACCCAGACCTAACCGGTGTTATCCTCTGAAATATTGATCGAAACCAGGTTTAATTGACTGCTTCAGTGTGTTACCACATTACTACGTGATTCAAACACGGAAAATACCCAGGATCTGGCCAACAAGTATGCGAAGAAGGCAAAATCATGAGCCAGATGCGCGCATTTCCCAGACCTAACCCAGACCTAACCGGCGTTATCCTCTGAAATATTGATCGAAACCAGGTTTAATTGACTGCTTCAGTGTGTTACCACATTACTACGTGATTCAAACACGGAAAAAACCCAGGATCTGGCCAACAAGTATGCGAAGAAGGCAAAATCATGAGCCAGATGCGCGCATTTCCCAGACCTAACCCAGACCTAACCGGCGTTATCCTCTGAAATATTGATCGAAACCAGGTTTAATTGACTGCTTCAGTGTGTTACCACATTACTACGTGTTTCAAACACGGAAAATACCCAGGATCTGGCCAACAAGTATGCGATGAAGGCAAAATCATGAGCCAGATGCGGGCATAACCCAGACCTAACCGGTGTTATCCTCTGAAATATTGATCGAAACCAGGTTTAATTTACTGCTTCAGTGTGTTACCACATTACTACGTGATTCAAACACGGAAAAAACCCAGGATCTGGCCAACAAGTAGGCGATGAAGGCAAAATCATGAGCCAGATGCGGGCATAACCCAGACCTAACCCAGACCTAACCGGTGTTATCCTCTAAAATATTGATCGAAACCAGGTTTTATTGACTGCTTCAGTTTGTTACCACATTACTACGTGATTCAAACACGAAAAAAACCCAGGATCTGGCCAACAAGTATGCGAAGAAGGCGAAAGTATAAGCCAGATGCGCGCATATCCCAGACCAAACCCAGACCTAACCGGTGTTATCCTCTAAAATATTGATCGAAACCAGGTTTAATTGACTGCTTCAGTGTGTTACCACATTCCTACGTGATTCAAACACGAAAAAAACCCAGGATCTGGCCAACAAGTATGCGAAGAAGGCAAAATCATGAGCCAGATGCGGGCATAACCCAGACCTAACCCAGACCTAACCGGTGTTATCCTCTGAAATATTGATCGAAACCAGGTTTAATTGACTGCTTCAGTGAGTTACCACATTACTACGTGATTCAAACACTGAAAAAACCCAGGATCTGGCCAACAAGTATGCGATGAAGGCAAAATCATGAGCCAGATGCGGGCATAACCCAGACCTAACCCAGACCTAACCGGTGTTATCCTCTAAAATATTGATCGAAACCAGGTTTAATTGATTGCTTCAGTGTGTTACCACATTCCTACGTGATTCAAACACGAAAAAAACCCAGGATCTGGCCAACAAGTATGCGAAGAAGGCGAAAGTATAACCCAGATGCGCGCATATCCCAGACCAAACCCAGACCTAACCGGTGTTATCCTCTAAAATATTGATCGAAACCAGGTTTAATTGACTGCTTCAGTGTGTTACCACATTACTACGTGTTTCAAACACGGAAAATACCCAGGATCTGGCCAACAAGTATGCGAAGAAGGCAGAATCATGAGCCAAATGCGGGCATAACCCAGACCTAACCCAGACCTAACCGGTGTTATCCTCTAAAATATTGATCGAAACCAGGTTTAATTGACTGCTTCAGTGTGTTACCACATTACTACGTGTTTCAAACACGGAAAATACCCAGGATCTGGCCAACAAGTATGCGAAGAAGGCAGAATCATGAGCCAGATGCGGGCATAACCCAGACCTAACCCAGACCTAACCGGTGTTATCCTCCAAAATATTGATCGAAACCAGGTTTAATTGACTGCTTCAGTGTGTTACCACATTACTACGTGATTCAAACACGGAAAATACCTAGGATCTGGCCAACAAGTATGCGAAGAAGGCAAAATCATGAGCCAGATGCGCGCATTTCCCAGACCTAACCCAGACCTAACCGGCGTTATCCTCTAAAATATTGATAGAAACCAGGTTTAATTGACTGCTTCAGTGTGTTACCACATTACTACGTGTTTCAAACACGGAAAATACCCAGGATCTGGCCAACAAGTATGCGAAGAATGCGAAAGAATAAGCCAGATGCGCGCATTTCCCAGACCTAACCCAGACCTAACCGGCGTTATCCTCTAAAATATTGATCGAAACCAGGTTTAATTGACTGCTTCAGTGTGTTACCACATTCCTACGTGATTCAAACACGAAAAAAACCCAGGATCTGGCCAACAAGTATGCGAAGAAGGCAAAATCATGAGCCAGATGCGGGCATAACCCAGACCTAACCCAGACCTAACCGGTGTTATCCTCTAAAATATTGATCGAAACCAAGTTTTATTGACTGCTTCAGTTTGTTACCACATTACTACGTGTTTCAAACACGGAAAATACCCAGGATCTGGCCAACAAGTATGCGAAGAATGCGAAAGAATAAGCCAGATGCGCGCATTTCCCAGACCTAACCTAGACCTAACCGGTGTTATCCTCTGAAATATTGATCGAAACCAGGTTTAATTGACTGCTTCAGTGTGTTACCACATTACTACGTGTTTCAAACACGGAAAATACCCAGGATCTGGCCAACAAGTATGCGAAGAATGCGAAAGAATAAGCCAGAAGCGCGCATTTCCAAGACCTAACCCAGACCTAACCGGTGTTATCCTCTGAAATATTGATCGAAACCAGGTTTAATTGACTGCTTCAGTGTGTTACCACATTACTACGTGATTCAAACACGGAAAAAACCCAGGATCTGGCCAACAAGTATGCGATGAAGGCAAAATCATGAGCCAGATGCGGGCATAACCCAGACCTAACCCAGACCTAACCGGTGTTATCCTCTAAAATATTGATCGAAACCAAGTTTTATTGACTGCTTCAGTTTGTTACCACATTACTACGTGATTCAAACACGAAAAAAACCCAGGATCTGGCCAACAAGTATGCGAAGAAGGCGAAAGTATAAGCCAGATGCGCGCATGTCCCAGACCAAACCCAGACCTAACCGGTGTTATCCTCTAAAATATTGATCGAAACCAGGTTTAATTGACTGCTTCAGTGTGTTACCACATTCCTACGTGATTCAAACACGAAAAAAACCCAGGATCTGGCCAACAAGTATGCGAAGAAGGCAAAATCATGAGCCAGATGCGGGCATAACCCAGACCTAACCCAGACCTAACCGGTGTTATCCTCTGAAATATTGATCGAAACCAGGTTTAATTGACTGCTTCAGTGAGTTACCACATTACTACGTGATTCAAACACTGAAAAAACCCAGGATCTGGCCAACAAGTATGCGAAGAAGGCAAAATCATGAGCCAGATGCGGGCATAACCCAGACCTAACCCAGACCTAACCGGTGTTATCCTCTAAAATATTGATCGAAACCAGGTTTAATTGATTGCTTCAGTGTGTTACCACATTCCTACGTGATTCAAACACGAAAAAAACCCAGGATCTGGCCAACAAGTATGCGAAGAAGGCAAAATCATGAGCCAGATGCGGGCATAACCCAGACCTAACCCAGACCTAACCGGTGTTATCCTCTAAAATATTGATCGAAACCAGGTTTAATTGATTGCTTCAGTGTGTTACCACATTCCTACGTGATTCAAACACGAAAAAAACCCAGGATCTGGCCAACAAGTATGCGAAGAAGGCGAAAGTATAAGCCAGATGCGCGCATTTCCCAGACCTAACCCAGACCTAACCGGTGTTATCCTCTGAAATATTGATCGAAACCAGGTTTAATTGACTGCTTCAGTGTGTTACCACATTACTACGTGATTCAAACACGGAAAAAACCCAGAATCTGGCCAACAAGTTTGCGAAAAAGGCGAAAGTATAAGCCATATGCGCGCATATCCCGGACCTAACCCAGACCTAACCGGTGTTATCCTCTAAAATATTGATCGAAACCAGGTTTAATTGACTGCTTCAGTGTGTTACCACATTCCTACGTGATTCAAACACGAAAAAAACCCAGGATCTGGCCAACAAGTATGCGAAGAAGGCAAAATCATGAGCCAGATGCGGGCATAACCCAGACCTAACCCAGACCTAACCGGTGTTATCCTCTAAAATATTGATCGAAACCAGGTTTAATTGACTGCTTCAGTGTGTTACCACATTCCTACGTGATTCAAACACGAAAAAAACCCAGGATCTGGCCAACAAGTATGCGAAGAAGGCAAAATCATGAGCCAGATGCGGGCATAACCCAGACCTAACCCAGACCTAACCGGTGTTATCCTCTGAAATATTGATCGAAACCAGGTTTAATTGACTGCTTCAGTGAGTTACCACATTACTACGTGATTCAAACACTGAAAAAACCCAGGATCTGGCCAACAAGTATGCGATGAAGGCAAAATCATGAGCCAGATGCGGGCATAACCCAGACCTAACCGGTGTTATCCTCTAAAATATTGATCGAAACCAGGTTTAATTGACTGCTTCAGTGTGTTACCACATTACTACGTGATTCAAACACGAAAAAAACCCAGGATCTGGCCAACAAGTATGCGAAGAAGGCAAAATCATGAGCCAAATGCGGGCATAACCCAGACCTAACCCAGACCTAACCGGTGTTATCCTCTAAAATATTGATCGAAACCAGGTTTAATTGACTGCTTCAGTGTGTTACCACATTACTACGTGATTCAAACACGAAAAAAACCCAGGATCTGGCCAACAAGTATGCGAAGAAGGCAAAATCATGAGCCAGATGCGGGCATAACCCAGACCTAACCCAGACCTAACCGGTGTTATCCTCTAAAATATTGATCGAAACCAGGTTTAATTGATTGCTTCAGTGTGTTACCACATTCCTACGTGATTCAAACACGAAAAAAACCCAGGATCTGGCCAACAAGTATGCGAAGAAGGCGAAAGTATAAGCCAGATGCGCGCATTTCCCAGACCTAACCCAGACCTAACCGGTGTTATCCTCCGAAATATTGATCGAAACCAGGTTTAATTGACTGCTTCAGTGTGTTACCACATTACTACGTGATTCAAACACGGAAAAAACCCAGAATCTGGCCAACAAGTTTGCGAAAAAGGCGAAAGTATAAGCCATATGCGCGCATATCCCGGACCTAACCCAGACCTAACCGGTGTTATCCTCTAAAATATTGATCGAAACCAGGTTTAATTGACTGCTTCAGTGTGTTACCACATTCCTACGTGATTCAAACACGAAAAAAACCCAGGATCTGGCCAACAAGTATGCGAAGAAGGCAAAATCATGAGCCAGATGCGGGCATAACCCAGACCTAACCCAGACCTAACCGGTGTTATCCTCTGAAATATTGATCGAAACCAGGTTTAATTGACTGCTTCAGTGAGTTACCACATTACTACGTGATTCAAACACGAAAAAAACCCAGGATCTGGCCAACAAGTATGCGAAGAAGGCAAAATCATTAGCCAGATGCGGGCATAACCCAGACCTAACCCAGACCTAACCGGTGTTATCCTCTAAAATATTGATCGAAACCAGGTTTAATTGACTGCTTCAGTGTGTTACCACATTCCTACGTGATTCAAACACGAAAAAAACCCAGGATCTGGCCAACAAGTATGCGAAGAAGGCAAAATCATGAGCCAGATGCGGGCATAACCCAGACCTAACCCAGACCTAACCGGTGTTATCCTCTGAAATATTGATCGAAACCAGGTTTAATTGACTGCTTCAGTGAGTTACCACATTACTACGTGATTCAAACACTGAAAAAACCCAGGATCTGGCCAACAAGTATGCGATGAAGGCAAAATCATGAGCCAGATGCGGGCATAACCCAGACCTAACCGGTGTTATCCTCTAAAATATTGATCGAAACCAGGTTTAATTGACTGCTTCAGTGTGTTACCACATTACTACGTGATTCAAACACGAAAAAAACCCAGGATCTGGCCAACAAGTATGCGAAGAAGGCAAAATCATGAGCCAGATGCGGGCATAACCCAGACCTAACCCAGACCTAACCGGTGTTATCCTCTAAAATATTGATCGAAACCAGGTTTAATTGATTGCTTCAGTGTGTTACCACATTCCTACGTGATTCAAACACGAAAAAAACCCAGGATCTGGCCAACAAGTATGCGAAGAAGGCGAAAGTATAAGCCAGATGCGCGCATTTCCCAGACCTAACCCAGACCTAACCGGTGTTATCCTCTGAAATATTGATCGAAACCAGGTTTAATTGACTGCTTCAGTGTGTTACCACATTACTACGTGATTCAAACACGGAAAAAACCCAGAATCTGGCCAACAAGTTTGCGAAAAAGGCGAAAGTATAAGCCATATGCGCGCATATCCCGGACCTAACCCAGACCTAACCGGTGTTATCCTCTAAAATATTGATCGAAACCAGGTTTAATTGACTGCTTCAGTGTGTTACCACATTCCTACGTGATTCAAACACGAAAAAAACCCAGGATCTGGCCAACACGTATGCGAAGAAGGCAAAATCATGAGCCAGATGCGGGCATAACCCAGACCTAACCCAGACCTAACCGGTGTTATCCTCTGAAATATTGATCGAAACCAGGTTTAATTGACTGCTTCAGTGAGTTACCACATTACTACGTGATTCAAACACGAAAAAAACCCAGGATCTGGCCAACAAGTATGCGAAGAAGGCAAAATCATGAGCCAGATGCGGGCATAACCCAGACCTAACCCAGACCTAACCGGTGTTATCCTCTAAAATATTGATCGAAACCAGGTTTAATTGACTGCTTCAGTGTGTTACCACATTCCTACGTGATTCAAACACGAAAAAAACCCAGGATCTGGCCAACAAGTATGCGAAGAAGGCAAAATCATGAGCCAGATGCGGGCATAACCCAGACCTAACCCAGACCTAACCGGTGTTATCCTCTGAAATATTGATCGAAACCAGGTTTAATAGACTGCTTCAGTGTGTTACCACATTACTACGTGATTCAAACACGGAAAAAACCCAGGATCTAGTAAACATAGTAGTATAGAGGGTGTTCGGCCAGCCCTGAGAAACATTTTAATAGGATATTCTAGAGGCCAAACTAAGACGAAAATCAAGAATACCAATTTGTTGATGGAGGCTTCGTTAAAAAGTTATTAACAATTTGATTCAAAAATTTCAAGTCGTTCCAGAAAAATTATTTTCGGCTGCGGAGGTCAATTACAAGCATTTTTAGTGAATAGACATATATTCGAAATCCTACTCAGTTTCGAGAAAAAAATTCGAGTATGTGTTGATATTTTTCGGCGAAAAACAAATTTTTCAAATCGTTCTAAAAAAATTATTTTCGGTTACAGGGGTCAATTACAATCATTTTTGGTCATTACACATACCCCCGAAATCCTACGCACTTTCGAGAAAAAAATTCCTTACCGAAAATCTAATCGGGTGCCTATATTTTTCGATGAAAAAGAAAGATTTCAAATCGTTCTGTGAAAAATTATTTTCAGTTGCGAGGGTCGGTGACAATCATTTTTTATGTATAGACATACCCCCGTAATCTTGCGCATTTTCGAGAAAAAAATTCAGTACGAGCGGAACTTTAAACATTAATAACTTTTTAACAGTGCCTCCATCAACAAATTGGTATTCTTGATTTTCGTCTTATTTTGACCTCTAGAATCCCCCATTAAAATTTTTCCCATGGATGGCCGAACACCCTGTATGTAGGGAACCGTGCAGTTGAAAATTATTAAATCGCGCACGAATTGTTGGCCGAACAGCGAATCGTTCGCTGTCCACGAGCTTGCACGAGCGAAGACGGTTACCGCCGAAAAAGCCGTCAACACGCGGCGAGCGTACGGCCGAACAGCTGATGGGTGAATAACCCAGAAAGCGAGAAAAGACAGCACGGAAGAGAGAAAGATTGAAGAAAAGTACGTAGTAGGTGTGACTGTGTTTAACGAAATAAATACGAGTGTGCCGATTAACGAACAAACACGGTTCCTGATAATCCCATACATACATACGTACAGTGTTGTTCCAAGTGGAGTTTGAAAAAGATGCTAATAAAAATGTTGCATAGTCATAACCACCTGGTTCAGTTACTACATTCACCCTGTAAAAACAACACAATAATATTATTTATTATTTTCTTTTCACGTTCTTAACTTTATTTTTATTTTTAGTTTGAGTTTTACATTTCTCCTTCTCTTCGTCTTGCTTTTCTTTCTCCTTTTCCTTTTCATTTTTCTGTTTTTCTTTCTTTTTTCAATAGCTTTTCTTCTTTTAATTTCTCGGCTTGTTTTTTTCTTTTCTAATCGTTCTTCTTTCATTCTTTGTTTTTCTTTTTCCTGGTTATCAATTGCTTCTATTTTTTCAAGCTGAGTCTATTTCCATGTCTTTGATGTAACTTTGATTGCACACACCTTTCTATATTTCTTTTCTTTTCTTTTCTTTTCTTTGTTGTTTTTTCAATTTTTTGATAATGTTGATAATGTTTATCCAGAATAGATTCTGAAGAATCTTTGTCTTTACGAGAAAATAAGTAAAGTAACGTTGTAGAATTAATGTAGTTTGATTTCAGTACCATCGGAAACAAAACAATTCCCATTAGAAAAAAGTAAAAGCATCATTGTCATGAAATATTAAAGTTAATTAATGATCAGTATATCATATATTAGTTTCTTCTAGCGAAACGTTGTTAAATTAGTCTTCTACACTGGTATTGGTTTTACTGTTACTATGAACTGCACTGCGTTGAACATCAGCAGTGCTTTCTCTCTGCGAGTTGTGTCTTGTGTTGTGTCTTAGTTGTGTCCCGATTGTATTTTAATATTTTCTATATAGAAAAGAAAATTGTTCCCCTCTCAGATCATCTGGAATATGCTCTTGAATGCTATGTAAAACTACCTATATTGCTGTCATTGATGTCAGTTTCATCTGGCGACATGAATTCTAATTTATTTTCTTCTTTCTGAAATACGTTTTGTCTAGTAAATTGTATTTGAGTTAAACGGTCATAGGCCACCACAAGCTTTAAAAGCATTTCCTTCTTCATGGAATTTATATATGGTATGATATATATATTGGTGCGAAATTCACCTTCGTAATGGGTTTAGTCTACCTACGTACTTTGTCTATGTTCCTGTACTACCTTTCGCCATGCAACTTTTAATCGTCTAAATATTCCTACATCGCATGGCTGGAAAATATGAGTTGCATTAGGTAATATACAAAAAAGTAAAATGAGTTTACTCAAAACAAAAATTATGTAAATTGAAATTTATGCAGGACCTGCGACCATCTAATAATACCAGTATAGGAAAGGTGACTCCATTCTCAACCATTTATGGGCTACACACAATATATGTATTAGTGTGGGGGGATTGAAATGAATTCGGTCAAGGTGTAATTTCATTAATATTGATTTAATATATACAGGGTGTTTGGCCACCCCTGGGAAAAATTTTAATGGGAGATTCTAGAAGCCAAAATAAGACGAAAATTAAGAATATCAATTTTTCGACTGAGGTTTCGTTAAAAAGTAGTTATTAATAACATTAAATAAAAAAATTTCAAATCGTTCTGAAAAAATTATTGTTGGTCGCGGAGGTCAGTTAGAATCGTACCCCCGAAATCCTACTCAGTTTCGACAAAAAAAATTCAAGTAAAAAAGAATTTCGAATCGTCTTGGAAGAATTAGTTTTCGTTGCAGGGGTCAGTTACAAGCATTTTTTTTTTTTGGTCGACAGCCGGATTGAACGATTTTAATGTTTCAAACAGCAACACAACGCATATTTTAATGGAGAATATGTAGAGATGTTGGAAAAGTTGTTCCTTGACCCCGTAAAGTGAGAAAAATCCCATATAACTGGTCAAATTTTCAAACAGCCCCCGCAACTCCTACTGATATAGTGAATAGTGAATATATTCCAATGAAACGTTTTTTTTTCGCGAGTAGAGCTCATGGGTACCTACACAAAGAGTATTATTAAACAACTATTTTACAAACTGAATAAAAATCAGAAAGGAATTTTTAAGAAAAATCGACAGACAGTGCCTAAATTTTTCGACGAAAGAAAAAGAAAATTTCAAATCGTTCTGAAAAAATTACTTTCGGTTTCGGGGGTCAATTACAATTATTTTCGGTGAATAGACATACCACATACGAAATCCTGCGCATTTTCGAGAAAAAAATTCGAAAGTAAGAGCGGAACTTTAAACGTCAATAACTTGTTTAGTATCGTATTACTCCATCAACAAATTGGTATTCTTGATTTTCATCCTACTTTAACCTCTAGAATCTCCCATTACAATTTCTCCCAGGGGATTCTAGAGACCAAAGTAAGACGAAAATCAAGAATACCAATTTGTTAATGGAGGCTTTATTAAAAAGTTATTAACGTTTAAAGTTCCGCCCGTACTGAATTTCTTTCTCGAAAATGCGCATGATTAGGGGGGTATGACGATTCACCCAAAATGGTTGTAAGTAACCCCCGCAACCGATAACAATTTTTCCAAAACGATTTGAAATTTTTCTTTTCCATCGAAAAAATTTCACACATTCTCGAATTTTTATCTCGAAAGTGGGTAAGATTTCGGAGGTATGTGTATTCACCAAAAATGATTGCAATTGACCCCCGCAACCGATAACAATTTTTCCAGAACGATTTGAAATTTTTGAGTTTAATTGTTAATAACTTTTCAACGTAGCCTCTATCAACAAATTGGTATTCTTGATTTTCGTCTGTATTTTCGTATTTTGGCATCTAGAATCCCCCATTAAAATTTTTCCCAGGGGTGGCCGAACACCCTGTACATATGTGTTCCCCGAGCAGGAAAACGACTTTTCGCTAAAATCATGAAAGTAAAAATTCTGTCCAAATGAGGAGTAGGAGTGATTTTCTAAGTAATTTTTATGTAAAAGTATAGATTGAGAAAGTGGCACGTGAGGAACGTACGTAACCTAGATCGATGCACGTGTTTTACTGCACCGGGCACGAACGTACGACGATTTACACACACACAGTCAATATCGCCGGTTTTTACAAAAGGTAAAGTCTTAAGTAAACATTTTGTTTTATAATTTTCTATTAAAGCCTCTGTAAGTTTTATCGCTTTTGCATTCTTGCAACTTAATTTAATTGGTTGTTTTTTGGAAAACAGATAAAACTATAAAAAGAATAAAAAACGGTTTTTACGAGTCCTGTACCTATGTTTAGTTCAGAATTTCGAATTCAGCGGTAAAAGTATGTAAATCTATATTATCCAATACACAGGACATAAAGGTAAGAGGAATGGATATTTTTACCAATATATTCATATTCTTAAATATCTGAATATTCTTCCTACTTGACCGACTTACTTTATAAATATATTTTTTAGGGACACATGTCGTTCGGTTGAAGGAAACAGGATATCTATACAGTGTATAGGTATTCAAAAACCCTTGGGAAAAATTTTAGACTTTGTTGAAAAGTTATGGAACATTATATTCCTAGCAAACGCTAGGCCCGTTCACGGATCGGGGTGAGTTATACATTATTCGATTCGCCTAATTCAGTACATGTTACTGTTATTGTTAGAAATATGACTTAAAATTCGTTAGTTTCTTTAGTGTTTAGGAGTGTGTGTGTGTTTGTGAGAGAAGCACACGTCGAGGAATGTTTTTTAGTTTTTAAGTTTTCTTTTCACAATGGAAAATAAGTGTGTTTGTTTTGTAACAAGATTCATTATAATAAATAATATAAACAGTATTTTAACATGGTAGCAGAGGTCCGTGGTTTGTTCGTTAACAGTAAAGAAAAGAAATTTAGTTGTGAAAGGAAGATAACCTAAGTTTGAAGCATGGCAAGTGAAAAAAAGGACGATTTCATGTTACAAATATTTTATGGAACTGGAAATTCAGGCTAAATTTATTTTTAGAAATGAAAGACTGTAACGAGGTTATTCTACATGATGAAAGACCGGCTGAAATAAGAGTCGAAGATTGGAATAAAAAAGGAAATTAAAGCAAAAAGTTACATCGTAAACAGTATTTCAAACACTCAGTTAGAATTAATAATATCAGAAACGACTGCGAAAAATATGATTGCAAAGCTTGACGAAATTTATCTAGTTAAAAACAGTGCAGTAAAGCTATTGTGTAAAAGAAGATTGTTAGAATTAAAAATGAAAGAAGGTGAAAATCCAAGTGACTTCTTTAACGAATTTGAAACGCATATAAATAGGCTCAAAAATACTGGTGAGACTGTGAATGAAGAGGATAAATTGAATTATCTGTTATTAACGTTAACTTCTCACGTATTGTTGATATTATTGATGCACTGCCAACGAAGGAGAAAACAGTCGAGTATGTAAAATCTAAATTACTGTTAGAGTATCAAAAGAGAAACGGTAAGAGTTACTACTTTGAGTACAGCAGAAATTACACTCGCACGTTTAGTTCAAATTTAACTAAAAATCCTAGAGGTCATAGGTTTCGACACGTACAACGCAATCAGAACAAGTATCTCAATTCAAAGGATAATCAGCATAGCAGTGCAACGACTACTGAAGCGGTATGTTAAGTCAGTGTAATAAGTCAGGGCACATCCAACGTTACTGCCCAGAAAACTTTAATAATTATTACAAAATGCAACCTTTTCAAACATATACAAAATAGACACGATAGAAAAGTGGCTGGAAATTCGAGTCTAGATGACAGTAGAAATTACAATTCATTCAAGGTTGAAGTAATGAAAAGTAGCAAAATAGAAGAAGTAGAAATATTAAATGGCTACTAGATAGTGGTTGCTCAGATCACATAATAAACACAGATGAGTACTTTTATGAATCCAAAAATCTACAAAACCCGGTTGATATTAAAGTTGGTGATGGTTTTAAACTAATATCTGGAAAAATTGGTAATGTAATGATTAACATTAATGATAAGTCGGAGGAAATAAAGATTAAAAATGTATATACTATGTACCAGAAATGAAACAAAACTTACTAAGTGTCTCTTGTATTTGTAAATCAAAACAATTAAAAATAATGTTTGAGAAAGACAATGAATTACAATAAAATTTGTAATTCGAAAGAAAAACTCATTGCTATTGCTGTTAAAAGAAATAAACTCTTTGAATTAAATGGAGAAGTTGCCAGACTTGAGAATAAGAAAACAAGTACGTACACTAGTTCAATGGGAATTTCAAATATAGAAAAATGGCATAGATATATACTTTGTCACACAAATTTTAGAGATTTAAAATATTTGTGTGAAGCTCAGCTGCTAAATGGAACACCGGTGAAACTCGAAAACGAATTTATAAAATGCGAAGTTTGTCCGGAGAATAAAATGACAAATTTGAAATTTAAAAACAAACGTACAAGAGCAAATGATTTGTTACAAATAGTCCATACAGATGTCCATGGTCCAATAACTCAGACAGGTCATAATGGTGAGAAATACTTTGTGTCTTTTATAGATGATTTCAGTAAAATTGCTGTTGTGTATTGCATAAAACAAAAAAGTGATGTTTTTTATTGCTTCATTAGGTATATTAGGAAATTAGTAAAAAATCAAACTGGAAAAAGTATTAAAGAAATTCGATGTGACAATGGAAGAGAATCATATCTTAACAAAAACTTTGATGAATTAGCGAAACGAGAAGGTATTTATTTGAAACCAGGACCAGCATACACACACGAATTGAACGGAGTCGCCGAAAGGCACAACAGAACGATAATGGATCGTGCACGCTGCTTGCTGTCAGAGGCAAATGTCGACAAGTTTTATTGGCCAGAATGTATTTACACGGCTGCCTACATTGGAAATCGCCTATTAGCAAACACAAGAATAAGAAAAACACCATATGAAATATTTTTTAATAAAAGGGCTGATGTTTCAAACTTACACTTATATGGAAGCACTGCTTTTGTACGAATTCCCGAGGCATGCAGATATTCAAAGCTAAATCCAAAGGCCGAAAAAGGAATTAATATTAATAGGGTATACAGATATTGGTTAATGACAAAATAGTTGTAAGTCGTCACGTGCAAGATATACCATTTATAGAAATACTGATAACGAAGAAAAATACGAAGGGGAAACGCCAAAAGAAGAAGAAGAAGAAGAAGAAGAAGAAGAAAGAGTTTTGAAAATAAAAGAAAATAAAACTGACGATGATCAATGCAGCAAAACTGAGGAAGTTAAATAAGATACACGCCCCAAGCGTAACATAATGTGTGAAATGTTGTGAAATTTGATGATCATGTCGTATATACAAACTATTGCAATGCTTTGATACCTGAAAACTACCAAGAACCATTGAACTGCGAAGAGTCAAGAAAATGGAAAGCGGCTATGAAACAAGAACTTGATGGTTTAAAAGAAAACGACACATGGGATTTGGTCAACGTTCCAATAAATAAGAAAATAATTGAAGTAAAGTGGATATATAGAATTAAGACAGATGGAGTATGCAAAGCGCGCATTGTCGCCAAAGTCGCATTTCCAACAGTTGTACCAAAGCGATGAAGAAGTTTATTCACCGGTTGCAAGAATGAGCACGCTAAAGGTGTTGCTGTCAATTGCATGTGTTAAAAATTTAAAAATAGAACAAATGGATGTTCAAACAGCTTTTTTAAACGGAAATATCAAGTCTGAAGTTTACATCTACCCTCCTGATGGTAGTAATATACAGTCAGATAAGGTTTGTTTACTTAAGAAGGCGCTTTATGGATTGAGAGAAAGTCCACGTGACTGGTATGATTGTTTTCATAATTACATGATAAGCTTGCATTTTAAAAGATCTGATTATGATTACTGTCTGTATACTGGAGAGATAAACGACACAAAAATATATATTATTTTATATGTGGATGATATATTAATCAGTGGTATAAATGAAATGGCTATAGATGAAGTTAAGATCATGCTTAATAAACGATTTCGCATGAAAGACTTGGGACAAATAAAGCAATACTTGGGAATTGAAGTACAACGTAACCAAAGTAAAGAGGAAATATACTTGAATCAAGAAAAATATATTGAAAATCTTAGTCATAAGTACGGAATAATAAATAGTAAAAGGTTCGATACACCTATGGAAATGAATCGAAAAATTGAACCTGCTGATATAGTGGATGAAGAACTGAAATATAGGAATTTAATTGGAGCATTATTGTATATTGCAAATGGTACTCGCCCAGACATTTCATTTGCGGTCAATTACCTAAGTCGATTCCAAAATAGCTATGACAGCACACGTGTTCTAAAATACTTGTATCACACTCGTTCCATAAATCTTGTTTATAACTCAACTACTCAGGAAATAATGGATGCATTTGTTGACGCTGATTGGGCTGCAGACACTACGGACAGAAAATCGACTACAGGGATAATCATACGAGTTTTTGGAAATGTAGTACTATGGAAATCGCAAAAACAAAAAATTGTCTCCAGAGCCTCAACGCATGCTGAATACTACGCTCTTGCTGATTGTGTAGAAGAAATCATTCCAATTAAGGGCATTTTATCTGTTTTTGACGTGAAGAATGACAATCCAGTAAAAATATATGAAGACAATATTGGAGCGATAGCCTTATCAAAAAATGGAAAATTTTCAAAAAATTCCAAGCATATAGATATAAGTTATCATTTTGTTTATGATTATGAAAAAAGGGACTAATAAGTGTGACTACGGACGATCAAATTGCAGATGTACTGACTAAATCGTTAGGAAAGGCAAAATTTTTGTTGTTGTTTTGATAAATTTTAAGTCAAGAAGGCGTGTTAGAAATATGACTTAAAATTCGTTAGTTTCTTTAGTGTTTAGGAGTTTACCGTTTCAGATAAGAGGGGTAGTGTGTGGTGTGGTGTGGTGTGGTGTGGTGTGTGTGTGTGTGTGTGTGTGTGTGTGCGTGTGTGCGCGCGTGCGTGTGTGTGTGCGTGAAAGAAGCACATGTAGAGGAATGTTCTTTTAGTTTTTAAGTTTTCTTTTCACAATGGAAAATAAGTGTGTTTGTTTTGTAACAAGATTCATTATAATAAATAATATAAACAGTATTTTAACAGTTATTATAAAAAGTTACAGTAAAAAAGTAAGGTCAAGTAGATTTTTTGACAGGTTCACAGATAGAAACTAGTGACCATCGTTGCTATGTTCATTTTAAAAATTATAAATAATTTATCTAATTGGATCTATTCTACATTGTCAAATGGGAATTTGTAGAAGAATTTGTATGATGCATAAAAATCATTTTTTTAGGCATAGAACTTCCACGAGTCGGTCAGGTGGACAGTATTAAAACCAGGTATGTAGACAGTACATGCAGCAACAGTAAAAAATGTCTCCCCGCCGCTGACAGTGTTTACAATATATAGTAAATTACTATTGCACGCAGTACGTTGGTTTAACTTGTTTTTATTATTAAATTTCATTATCATCTAAGTCTGGTATATTTTGATTTTTTACAGAATCGATCATCATCAAATGAAATTTCTGAAATTTCTTTTAAGAACTGATTAAATAAATCATCCTTTCCTTGCTTGGAAGGTTTATAAAACACGTAATGGCTTAAGTACCCAATGAAATTATCTTTTTTGCTGAAAATAGAAAATATAATATTTATTATTTTGTATTATATGTTAGAAAAACATATTAAAAAACGTGTGGAACTGCAAATACTAACCGACAATATTCAGGCAAAAAGTGTTTACTATGCTTCCACGTAGTTTCTGTTTTATTCGTATGAGCGCCTGTTTCTGGATCTTTAAAATGTAAACTATTTACGGTTTACGGTGAGATGTTTATACCCTTATTTTTTAAAAGCCATTGCATTATATAAAGATATTTGAAAAGCAAAGAACGTGGTTTTCTAAAAACAAACTCAGTTACAGATATTGTTTTAAAATTACCATATATGCTAACATATAATTATGAGCAATGTCGTGATATTATATAACTAACATTAAATAAAAATACTGCGCAGCAATTGTGGAAGGGTAGAGTAGATAGAGACTGATGAATCAACATTTTGTTGTAGAAATAATGGCACAGAGGCCATTTGAAAATTAATCACAGCGTCAATTTTCAAGATCTCATTACTGATGCTTACATGAATTAAATTGAAGAAACCACTTTTTTCTAACATATAATACTATCAATATTTTATATTTTCAATAAGAGTAACTTCATTGGATACCTGAGCCATTATGTATTTAGTAAATGTATATATAATAGAAAGATGGTGATTTATTCAATGAGATATTTGCAGAAATAGCAGAAATTTCATTCAATAAATGTTATTGTTAACAAATTAGCATTTGACTAGCTGGCATTTTGAACACAGGTAACGACAGTCACTTGTTTCCACCTGTGAACCTGTCAGAATATATTTAAAATACTTAGTTACTTTGTAAAAATACCGAATTTCCGCAGATAATGAAATGCATATACTAATGAAATAATATACTGAAATAGACGAATCGAATTACGTATAACTCATCCCGATCGTTGAACGGGTCGTTTGCTAGGAATATACCAAAAAACGTTCTTGACAAGTCTATAAAATACTTCAGTTCACTTTCATTATTAGATGCGTTGACTTTAATTCTATAAATTATAATGATAAGTTCAAGATTTTACAGAAAGAGTTTATTTGTAATATTAAAGATTTCCTATATAAGGACAAGAAGAATACTTTTACCAATATCTATCCATCTATCTTAATATTCTTCCCACTTGGCCCACTTACTTTAACGAGCCTGAGTAAATCATCAGTACTATCTCTATTTTTATTAATAAAATGAATCTGTGATTCCATATCCAAAGATATAGTAAAAGCTACAAAATTCAGATTATTCAAGTTACTTCTATCACTCATCAAATTTTTTATGAAATTCTATGCTAATTCATGCTCTTTAAAATATTTATAATCTACTGGGACTTCATTAACTTTATGTTTTAATAAATCAATAATCAAAGTATCTATAATTAATATTAAAATCAAATAACAGTGTCAAAATAGTATTAATATTATCATTCATTAATACTACTGGTATTTAAATTTTATTAAATATTTCAAATCTGTCATCACCTTGACCAAATAATTTATTACTAGTTTTGACAATATATTTTGGGATGGATTTTTTTAGAATGATAGCAATTCAGTTATGAATTTTTATGAGGAACAAAGGGTTATTATTATACAATTAACATGTATATAATTCATTAACTTGCCCATTTAGGGGTAACATGTTATGCATAAATAGAGATTTACATACTTGTATAAACACCCACACTAAAATCATCTAAATATCTAAATCATTTTTAAATCGATGATTTGGAAAATTTTAGGGACATGGAACTTAATTCATCCTATATCTTACAGTTTTATCGTCAACACGTGGCCAACAAGTATGCGAAGAAGGCAAAATCATGAGCCAGATGCGGGCATAACCCAGACCTAACCCAGACCTAACCGGTGTTATCCTCTAAAATATTGATCGAAACCAGGTTTAATTGACTGCTTCAGTGTGTTACCACATTACTACGTGTTTCAAACACGGAAAATACCCAGGATCTGGCCAACAAGTATGCGAAGAATGCGAAAGAATAAGCCAGATGCGCGCATTTCCCAGACCTAACCCAGACCTAACCGGTGTTATCCTCTGAAATATTGATCGAAACCAGGTTTAATTGACTGCTTCAGTGTGTTACCACATTACTACGTGTTTCAAACACGGAAAATACCCAGGATCTGGCCAACAAGTATGCGAAGAATGCGAAAGAATAAGCCAGATGCGCGCATTTCCAAGACCTAACCCAGACCTAACCGGTGTTATCCTCTGAAATATTCATCGAAACCAGGTTTAATTGACTGCTTCAGTGTGTTACCACATTACTACGTGATTCAAACACGGAAAAAACCCAGGATCTGGCCAACAAGTATGCGATGAAGGCAAAATCATGAGCCAGATGCGGGCATAACCCAGACCTAACCCAGACCTAACCGGTGTTATCCTCTAAAATATTGATCGAAACCAGGTTTTATTGACTGCTTCAGTTTGTTACCACATTACTACGTGATTCAAACACGAAAAAAACCCAGGATCTGGCCAACAAGTATGCGAAGAAGGCGAAAGTATAAGCCAGATGCGCGCATATCCCAGACCAAACCCAGACCTAACCGGTGTTATCCTCTAAAATATTGATCGAAACCAGGTTTAATTGACTGCTTCAGTGTGTTACCACATTCCTACGTGATTCAAACACGAAAAAAACCCAGGATCTGGCCAACAAGTATGCGAAGAAGGCAAAATCATGAGCCAGATGCGGGCATAACCCAGACCTAACCGGTGTTATCCTCTAAAATATTGATCGAAACCAGGTTTAATTGACTGCTTCAGTGTGTTACCACATTACTACGTGATTCAAACACGAAAAAAACCCAGGATCTGGCCAACAAGTATGCGAAGAAGGCAAAATCATGAGCCAGATGCGGGCATAACCCAGACCTAACCGGTGTTATCCTCTAAAATATTGATCGAAACCAGGTTTAATTGATTGCTTCAGTGTGTTACCACATTCCTACGTGATTCAAACACGGAAAAAACCCAGGATCTGGCCAACAAGTATGCGATCAAGGCAAAATCATGAGCCAGATGCGGGCATAACCCAGACCTAACCCAGACCTAACCGGTGTTATCCTCTAAAATATTGATCGAAACCAGGTTTTATTGACTGCTTCAGTTTGTTACCACATTACTACGTGATTCAAACACGAAAAAAACCCAGGATCTGGCCAACAAGTATGCGATGAAGGCAAAATCATGAGCCAGATGCGGGCATAACCCAGACCTAACCGGTGTTATCCTCTAAAATATTGATCGAAACCAGGTTTAATTGACTGCTTCAGTGTGTTACCACATTACTACGTGATTCAAACACGAAAAAAACCCAAGATCTGGCCAACAAGTATGCGAAGAAGGCAGAATCATGAGCCAGATGCGGGCATAACCCAGACCTAACCCAGACCTATCCGGTGTTATCCTCTAAAATATTGATCGAAACCAGGTTTAATTGACTGCTTCAGTGTGTTACCACATTACTACGTGTTTCAAACACGGAAAATACCCAGGATCTGGCCAACAAGTATGCGATGAATGCGAAAGAATAAGCCAGATGCGCGCATTTCCCAGACCTAACCCAGACCTAACCGGTGTTATCCTCCGAAATATTGATCGAAACCAGGTTTAATTGACTGCTTCAGTGTGTTACCACATTACTACGTGTTTCAAACACGGAAAATACCCAGGATCTGGCCAACAAGTATGCGAAGAATGCGAAAGAATAAGCCAGATGCGCGCATTTCCCAGACCTAACCCAGACCTAACCGGCGTTATCCTCTGAAATATTGATCGAAACCAGGTTTAATTGACTGCTTCAGTGTGTTACCACATTCCTACGTGATTCAAACACGAAAAAAACCCAGGATCTGGCCAACAAGTATGCGAAGAAGGCAAAATCATGAGCCAGATGCGGGCATAACCCAGACCTAACCCAGACCTAACCGGTGTTATCCTCTGAAATATTGATCGTAACCAGGTTTAATTGACTGCTTCAGTGTGTTACCACATTACTACGTGATTCAAACACGAAAAAAACCCAGGATCTGGCCAACAAGTATGCGAAGAAGGCAAAATCATGAGCCAGATGCGGGCATAACCCAGACCTAACCCAGACCTAACCGGCGTTATCCTCTGAAATATTGATCGAAACCAGGTTTAATTGACTGCTTCAGTGTGTTACCACATTACTACGTGTTTCAAACACGGAAAATACCCAGGATCTGGCCAACAAGTATGCGAAGAATGCGAAAGAATAAGCCAGATGCGCGCATTTCCCAGACCTAACCCAGACCTAACCGGCGTTATCCTCTGAAATATTGATCGATACCAGGTTTAATTGACTGCTTCAGTGTGTTACCACATTACTACGTGATTCAAACACGGAAAAAACCCAGGATCTGGCCAACAAGTATGCGATGAAGGCAAAATCATGTGCCAGATGCGGGCATAACCCAGACCTAACCCAGACCTAACCGGTGTTATCCTCTAAAATATTGATCGAAACCAGGTTTAATTGACTGCTTCAGTGTGTTACCACATTACTACGTGATTCAAACCCGAAAAAAACCCAGGATCTGGCCAACAAGTATGCGAAGAAGGCAAAATCATGAGCCAGATGCGCGCATTTCCCAGACCTAACCCAGACCTAACAGGCGTTATCCTCTGAAATATTGATCGATACCAGGTTTAATTGACTGCTTCAGTGTGTTACCACATTACTACGTGATTCAAACCCGAAAAAAACCCAGGATCTGGCCAACAAGTATGCGAAGAAGGCAAAATCATGAGCCAGATGCGGGCATAACCCAGACCTAACCCAGACCTAACCGGTGTTATCCTCTAAAATATTGATCGAAACCAGGTTTAATTGACTGCTTCAGTGTGTTACCACATTCCTACGTGATTCAAACACGAAAAAAACCCAGGATCTGGCCAACAAGTATGCGAAGAAGGCAAAATCATGAGCCAGATGCGGGCATAACCCAGACCTAACCCAGACCTAACCGGTGTTATCCTCTAAAATATTGATCGAAACCAGGTTTAATTGACTGCTTCAGTGTGTTACCACATTCCTACGTGATTCAAACACGAAAAAAACCCAGGATCTGGCCAACAAGTATGCGAAGAAGGCGAAAGTATAAGCCAGATGCGCGCATTTCCCAGACCTAACCCAGACCTAACCGGTGTTAACCTCTGAAATATTGATCGAAACCAGGTTTAATTGACTGCTTCAGTGTGTTACCACATTACTACGTGATTCAAACACGAAAAAAACCCAGGATCTGGCCAACAAGTATGCGAAGAAGGCAAAATCATGAGCCAGATGCGGGCATAACCCAGACCTAACCCAGACCTAACCGGTGTTATCCTCTAAAATATTGATCGAAACCAGGTTTAATTGACTGCTTCAGTGTATTACCACATTACTACGTGATTCAAACACGAAAAAAACCCAGGATCTGGCCAACAAGTATGCGAAGAAGGCAAAATCATGAGCCAGATGCGGGCATAACCCAGACCTAACCCAGACCTAACCGGTGTTATCCTCTAAAATATTGATCGAAACCAGGTTTAATTGACTGCTTCAGTGTATTACCACATTACTACGTGATTCAAACACGGAAAATACCCAGGATCTGGCCAACAAGTTTGCGAAAAAGGCGAAAGTATAAGCCATATGCCCGCAAATCCCAGACCGAACCCAGACCTAACCGGTGTTATCCTCTAAAATATTGATCGAAACCAGGTTTAATTGACTGCTTCAGTGTGTTACCACATTACTACGTGATTCAAACACGAAAAAAACCCAGGATCTGGCCAACAAGTATGCGAAGAAGGCGAAAGTATAAGCCATATGCGCGCAAATCCCAGACCGAACCCAGACCTAACCGGTGTTATCCTCTGAAATATTGATCGAAACCAGGTTTAATTGACTGCTTCAGTGTGTTACCACATTACTACGTGTTTCAAACACGGAAAATACCCAGGATCTGGCCAACAAGTATGCGAAGAAGGCAAAATCATGAGCCAGATGCGGGCATAACCCAGACCTAACCCAGACCTAACCGGTGTTATCCTCTGAAATATTGATCGAAACCAGGTTTAATTGACTGCTTCAGTGTGTTACCACATTACTACGTGTTTCAAACACGGAAAATACCCAGGATCTGGCCAACAAGTTTGCGAAAAAGGCGAAAGTATAAGCCCTATGCGCGCCAATCCCAGACCGAACCCAGACCTAACCGGTGTTATCCTCTGAAATATTGATCGAAACCAGGTTTAATTGACTGCTTCAGTGTGTTACCACATTACTACGTGATTCAAACACGAAAAAAACCCAGGATCTGGCCAACAAGTATGCGAAGTGGCGAAAGTATAAGCCAGATGCGCGCATATCCCAGACCAAACCCAGACCTAACCGGTGTTATCCTCTAAAATATTGATCGAAACCAGGTTTAATTGACTGCTTCAGTGTGTTACCACATTCCTACGTGATTCAAACACGAAAAAAACCCAGGATCTGGCCAACAAGTATGCGAAGAAGGCGAAAGTATAAGCCAGATGCGCGCATATCCCAGACCAAACCCAGACCTAACCGGTGTTATCCTCTAAAATATTGATCGAAACCAGGTTTAATTGACTGCTTCAGTGTGTTACCACATTACTACGTGATTCAAACACGAAAAAAACCCAAGATCTGGCCAACAAGTATGCGAAGAAGGCGAAAGTATAAGCCAGATGCGCGCATTTCCCAGACCTAACCCAGACCTAACCGGCGTTATCCTCTGAAATATTGATCGAAACCAGGTTTAATTGACTGCTTCAGTGTGTTACAACATTACTACGTGATTCAAACACGGAAAATACCTAGGATCTGGCCAACAAGTATGCGAAGAAGGCAAAATCATGAGCCAGATGCGCGCATTTCCCAGACCTAACCCAGACCTAACCGGCGTTATCCTCTAAAATATTGATCGAAACCAGCTTTAATTGACTGCTTCAGTGTGTTACCACATTACTACGTGTTTCAAACACGGAAAATACCCAGGATCTGGCCAACAAGTATGCGAAGAAGGCAAAATCATGAGCCAGATGCGGGCATAACCCAGACCTAACCCAGACCTAACCGGTGTTATCCTCTGAAATATTGATCGAACCCAGGTTTAATTGACTGCTTCAGTGTGTTACCACATTCCTACGTGATTCAAACACGAAAAAAACCCAGGATCTGGCCAACAAGTATACGAAGCAGGCAAAATCATGAGCCAGATGCGGGCATAACCCAGACCTAACCCAGACCTAACCGGTGTTATCCTCTGAAATATTGATCGAAACCAGGTTTAATTGACTGCTTCAGTGTGTTACCACATTCCTACGTGATTCAAACACGAAAAAAACCCAGGATCTGGCCAACAAGTATGCGAAGAATGCGAAAGAATAAGCCAGATGCGCGCATTTCCCAGACCTAACCCAGACCTAACCGGTGTTATCCTCTGAAATATTGATCGAAACCAGGTTTAATTGACTGCTTCAGTGTGTTACCACATTACTACGTGATTCAAACACGGAAAAAACCCAGGATCTGGCCAACAAGTATGCGATGAAGGCAAAATCATGAGCCAGATGCGGGCATAACCCAGACCTAACCCAGACCTAACCGGTGTTATCCTCTAAAATATTGATCGAAACCAGGTTTAATTGACTGCTTCAGTGTGTTACCACATTACTACGTGATTCAAACACGGAAAATACCTAGGATCTGGCCAACAAGTATGCGAAGAAGGCAAAATCATGAGCCAGATGCGCGCATTTCCCAGACCTAACCCAGACCTAACCGGCGTTATCCTCTGAAATATTGATCGAAACCAGGTTTAATTGACTGCTTCAGTGTGTTACCACATTACTACGTGTTTCAAACACGGAAAATACCCAGGATCTGGCCAACAAGTATGCGAAGAATGCGAAAGAATAAGCCAGATGCGCGCATTTCCCAGACCTAACCCAGACCTAACCGGTGTTATCCTCTGAAATATTGATCGAAACCAGGTTTAATTGACTGCTTCAGTGTGTTACCACATTACTACGTGATTCAAACACGGAAAAAACCCAGGATCTGGCCAACAAGTATGCGATGAAGGCAAAATCATGAGCCAGATGCGGGCATAACCCAGACCTAACCCAGACCTAACCGGTGTTATCCCCTAAAATATTGATCGAAACCAGGTTTTATTGACTGCTTCAGTTTGTTACCACATTACTACGTGATTCAAACACGAAAAAAACCCAGGATTTGGCCAACAAGTATGCGAAGTGGCGAAAGTATAAGCCAGATGCGCGCATATCCCAGACCAAACCCAGACCTAACCGGTGTTATCCTCTAAAATATTGATCGAAACCAGGTTTAATTGACTGCTTCAGTGTGTTACCACATTCCTACGTGATTCAAACACGAAAAAAACCCAGGATCTGGCCAACAAGTATGCGAAGAAGGCGAAAGTATAAGCCAGATGCGCGCATATCCCAGACCAAACCCAGACCTAACCGGTGTTATCCTCTAAAATATTGATCGAAACCAGGTTTAATTGACTGCTTCAGTGTGTTACCACATTACTACGTGATTCAAACACGAAAAAAACCCAAGATCTGGCCAACAAGTATGCGAAGAAGGCGAAAGTATAAGCCAGATGCGCGCATTTCCCAGACCTAACCCAGACCTAACCGGCGTTATCCTCTGAAATATTGATCGAAACCAGGTTTAATTGACTGCTTCAGTGTGTTACCACATTACTACGTGATTCAAACACGGAAAAAACCCAGGATCTGGCCAACAAGTATGCGATGAAGGCAAAATAATGTGCCAGATGCGGGCATAACCCAGACCTAACCCAGACCTAACCGGTGTTATCCTCTAAAATATTGATCGAAACCAGGTTTAATTGACTGCTTCAGTGTGTTACCACATTACTACGTGATTCAAACACGAAAAAAACCCAAGATCTGGCCAACAAGTATGCGAAGAAGGCGAAAGTATAAGCCAGATGCGCGCATTTCCCAGACCTAACCCAGACCTAACCGGCGTTATCCTCTGAAATATTGATCGAAACCAGGTTTAATTGACTGCTTCAGTGTGTTACCACATTCCTACGTGATTCAAACACGAAAAAAACCCAGGATCTGGCCAACAAGTATGCGAAGTGGCGAAAGTATAAGCCAGATGCGCGCATATCCCAGACCAAACCCAGACCTAACCGGTGTTATCCTCTAAAATATTGATCGAAACCAGGTTTAATTGACTGCTTCAGTGTGTTACCACATTCCTACGAGATTCAAACACGAAAAAAACCCAGGATCTGGCCAACAAGTATGCGAAGAAGGCGAAAGTATAAGCCAGATGCGCGCATATCCCAGACCAAACCCAGACCTAACCGGTGTTATCCTCTAAAATATTGATCGAAACCAGGTTTAATTGACTGCTTCAGTGTGTTACCACATTACTACGTGATTCAAACACGAAAAAAACCCAAGATCTGGCCAACAAGTATGCGAAGAAGGCGAAAGTATAAGCCAGATGCGCGCATTTCCCAGACCTAACCCAGACCTAACCGGCGTTATCCTCTGAAATATTGATCGAAACCAGTTTTAATTGACTGCTTCAGTGTGTTACCACATTACTACGTGATTCAAACACGAAAAAAACCCAAGATCTGGCCAACAAGTATGCGAAGAAGGCGAAAGTATAAGCCAGATGCGCGCATTTCCCAGACCTAACCCAGACCTAACCGGCGTTATCCTCTGAAATATTGATCGAAACCAGGTTTAATTGACTGCTTCAGTGTGTTACCACATTACTACGTGATTCAAACACGAAAAAAACCCAGGATCTGGCCAACAAGTATGCGAAGTGGCGAAAGTATAAGCCAGATGCGCGCATATCCCAGACCAAACCCAGACCTAACCGGTGTTATCCTCTAAAATATTGATCGAAACCAGGTTTAATTGACTGCTTCAGTGTGTTACCACATTCCTACGTGATTCAAACACGAAGAAAACCCAGGATCTGGCCAACAAGTATGCGAAGTGGCGAAAGTATAAGCCAGATGCGCGCATATCCCAGACCAAACTCAGACCTAACCGGTGTTATCCTCTAAAATATTGATCGAAACCAGGTTTAATTGACTGCTTCAGTGTGTTACCACATTCCTACGTGATTCAAACACGAAAAAAACCCAGGATCTGGCCAACAAGTATGCGAAGAAGGCGAAAGTATAAGCCAGATGCGCGCATATCCCAGACCAAACCCAGACCTAACCGGTGTTATCCTCTAAAATATTGATCGAAACCAGGTTTAATTGACTGCTTCAGTGTGTTACCACATTACTACGTGATTCAAACACGAAAAAAACCCAAGATCTGGCCAACAAGTATGCGAAGAAGGCGAAAGTATAAGCCAGATGCGCGCATTTCCCAGACCTAACCCAGACCTAACCGGCGTTATCCTCTGAAATATTGATCGAAACCAGGTTTAATTGACTGCTTCAGTGTGTTACCACATTACTACGTGATTCAAACACGGAAAAAACCCAGGATCTGGCCAACAAGTATGCGATGAAGGCAAAATAATGTGCCAGATGCGGGCATAACCCAGACCTAACCCAGACCTAACCGGTGTTATCCTCTAAAATATTGATCGAAACCAGGTTTAATTGACTGCTTCAGTGTGTTACCACATTACTACGTGATTCAAACACGAAAAAAACCCAAGATCTGGCCAACAAGTATGCGAAGAAGGCGAAAGTATAAGCCAGATGCGCGCATTTCCCAGACCTAACCCAGACCTAACCGGTGTTATCCTCTAAAATATTGATCGAAACCAGGTTTAATTGACTGCTTCAGTGTGTTACCACATTACTACGTGATTCAAACACGAAAAAAACCCAAGATCTGGCCAACAAGTATGCGAAGAAGGCGAAAGTATAAGCCAGATGCGCGCATTTCCCAGACCTAACCCAGACCTAACCGGCGTTATCCTCTGAAATATTTATCGAAACCAGGTTTAATTGACTGCTTCAGTGTGTTACCACATTACTACGTGATTCAAACACGAAAAAAACCCAGGATCTGGCCAACAAGTATGCGAAGTGGCGAAAGTATAAGCCAGATGCGCGCATTTCCCAGACCTAACCCAGGCCTGACCGGTGTTATCCTCTGAAATATTGATCGAAACCAGGTTTAATTGACTGCTTCAGTGTGTTACCACATTACTACGTGATTCAAACACGAAAAAAACCCAGGATCTGGCCAACAAGTATGCGAAGAAGGCAAAATCATGAGCCAGATGCGGGCATAACCCAGACCTAACCCAGACCTAACCGGTGTTATCCTCTAAAATATTGATCGAAACCAGGTTTAATTGACTGCTTCAGTGTGTTACCACATTACTACGTGATTCAAACACGAAAAAAACCCAGGATCTGGCCAACAAGTATGCGAAGAAGGCAAAATCATGAGCCAGATGCGGGCATAACCCAGACCTAACCCAGACCTAACCGGTGTTATCCTCTAAAATATTGATCGAAACCAGGTTTAATTGACTGCTTCAGTGTGTTACCACATTACTACGTGATTCAAACACGAAAAAAACCCAGGATCTGGCCAACAAGTATGCGAAGAAGGCAAAATCATGAGCCAGATACGGGCATAACCCAGACCTAACCCAGACCTAACCGGTGTTATCCTCTAAAATATTGATCGAAACCAGGTTTAATTGACTGCTTCAGTGTGTTACCACATTCCTACGTGATTCAAACACGAAAAAACCCACGATCTGGCCAACAAGTATGCGATGAAGGCAAAATCATGAGCCAGATGCGGGCATAACCCAGACCTAACCCAGACCTAACCGGTGTTATCCTCTAAAATATTGATCGAAACCAGGTTTAATTGACTGCTTCAGTGTGTTACCACATTACTACGTGATTCAAACACGAAAAAAACCCAAGATCTGGCCAACAAGTATGCGTAGAAGGCGAAAGTATAAGCCAGATGCGCGCATTTCCCAGACCTAACCCAGACCTAACCGGTGTTATCCTCTGAAATATTGATCGAAACCAGGTTTAATTGACTGCTTCAGTGTGTTACCACATTACTACGTGATTCAAACACGGAAAATACCCAGGATCTGGCCAACAAGTATGCGAAGAATGCGAAAGAATAAGCCAGATGCGCGCATTTCCCAGACCTAACCCAGACCTAACCGGTGTTATCCTCTGAAATATTGATCGAAACCAGGTTTAATTGACTGCTTCAGTGTGTTACCACATTACTACGTGTTTCAAACACGGAAAATACCCAGGATCTGGCCAACAAGTATGCGAAGAAGGCAAAATCATGAGCCAGATGCGGGCATAACCCAGACCTAACCCAGACCTAACCGGTGTTATCCTCTGAAATATTGATCGAAACCAGGTTTAATAGACTGCATCAGTGTGTTACCACATTACTACGTGATTCAAACACGGAAAAAACCCAGGATCTGGCCAACAAGTATGCGATGAAGGCAAAATCATGAGCCAGATGCGGGCATAACCCAGACCTAACCCAGACCTAACCGGCGTTATCCTCTGAAATATTGATCGAAACCAGGTTTAATTGACTGCTTCAGTGTGTTACAACATTACTACGTGATTCAAACACGGAAAATACCTAGGATCTGGCCAACAAGTATGCGAAGAAGGCAAAATCATGAGCCAGATGCGCGCATTTCCCAGACCTAACCCAGACCTAACCGGCGTTATCCTCTAAAATATTGATCGAAACCAGGTTTAATTGACTGCTTCAGTGTGTTACCACATTACTACGTGTTTCAAACACGGAAAATACCCAGGATCTGGCCAACAAGTATGCGAAGAAGGCAAAATCATGAGCCAGATGCGGGCATAACCCAGACCTAACCCAGACAAAACCGGTGTTATCCTCTAAAATATTGATCGAAACCAGGTTTAATTGACTGCTTCAGTGTGTTACCACATTCCTACGTGATTCAAACACGAAAAAAACCCAGGATCTGGCCAACAAGTATGCGAAGAAGGCAAAATCATGAGCCAGATGCGGGCATAACCCAGACCTAACCCAGACCTAACCGGTGTTATCCTCTGAAATATTGATCGAAACCAGGTTTAATTGACTGCTTCAGTGTGTTACCACATTCCTACGTGATTCAAACACGAAAAAAACCCAGGATCTGGCCAACAAGTATGCGAAGAAGGCGAAAGTATAAGCCAGATGCGCGCATTTCCCAGACCTAACCCAGACCTAACCGGTGTTATCCTCTGAAATATTGATCGAAACCAGGTTTAATAGACTGCATCAGTGTGTTACCACATTACTACGTGATTCAAACACGGAAAAACCCAGGATCTGGCCAACAAGTATGCGATGAAGGCAAAATCATGAGCCAGATGCGGGCATAACCCAGACCTAACCCAGACCTAACCGGCGTTATCCTCTGAAATATTGATCGAAACCAGGTTTAATTGACTGCTTCAGTGTGTTACCACATTACTACGTGTTTCAAACACGGAAAATACCCAGGATCTGGCCAACAAGTATGCGAAGAAGGCAAAATCATGAGCCAGATGCGCGCATTTCCCAGACCTAACCCAGACCTAACCGGCGTTATCCTCAAAAATATTGATCGAAACCAGGTTTAATTGACTGCTTCAGTGTGTTACCACATTACTACGTGATTCAAACACGGAAAATACCTAGGATCTGGCCAACAAGTATGCGAAGAAGGCAAAATCATGAGCCAGATGCGCGCATTTCCCAGACCTAACCCAGACCTAACCGGCGTTATCCTCTAAAATATTGATCGAAACCAGGTTTAATTGACTGCTTCAGTGTGTTACCACATTCCTACGTGATTCAAACACGAAAAAAACCCAGGATCTGGCCAACAAGTATGCGAAGAAGGCGAAAGTATAAGCCAGATGCGGGCATAACCCAGATCTAACCCAGACCTAACCGGTGTTATCCTCTAAAATATTGATCGAAACCAGGTTTAATTGACTGCTTCAGTGTGTTACCACATTACTACGTGATTCAAACACGGAAAAAACCCAGGATCTGGCCAACAAGTATGCGATGAAGGCAAAATCATGAGCCAGATGCGGGCATAACCCAGACCTAACCCAGACCTAACCGGTGTTATCCTCTAAAATATTGATCGAAACCAGGTTTAATTGACTGCTTCAGTGTGTTACCACATTACTACGTGATTCAAACACGGAAAATACCTAGGATCTGGCCAACAAGTATGCGAAGAAGGCAAAATCATGAGCCAGATGCGCGCATTTCCCAGACCTAACCCAGACCTAACCGGCGTTATCCTCTGAAATATTGATCGAAACCAGGTTTAATTGACTGCTTCAGTGTGTTACCACATTACTACGTGATTCAAACACGGAAAAAACCCAGGATCTGGCCAACAAGTATGCGATGAAGGCAAAATCATGAGCCAGATGCGGGCATAACCCAGACCTAACCCAGACCTAACCGGTGTTATCCCCTAAAATATTGATCGAAACCAGGTTTTATTGACTGCTTCAGTTTGTTACCACATTACTACGTGATTCAAACACGAAAAAAACCCAGGATCTGGCCAACAAGTATGCGAAGTGGCGAAAGTATAAGCCAGATGCGCGCATATCCCAGACCTAACCCAGACCTAACCGGCGTTATCCTCTGAAATATTGATCGAAACCAGGTTTAATTGACTGCTTCAGTGTGTTACCACATTACTACGTGATTCAAACACGAAAAAAACCCAGGATCTGGCCAACAAGTATGCGAAGTGGCGAAAGTATAAGCCAGATGCGCGCATATCCCAGACCAAACCCAGACCTAACCGGTGTTATCCTCTAAAATATTGATCGAAACCAGGTTTAATTGACTGCTTCAGTGTGTTACCACATTCCTACGTGATTCAAACACGAAAAAAACCCAGGATCTGGCCAACAAGTATGCGAAGTGGCGAAAGTATAAGCCAGATGCGCGCATATCCCAGACCAAACCCAGACCTAACCGGTGTTATCCTCTAAAATATTGATCGAAACCAGGTTTAATTGACTGCTTCAGTGTGTTACCACATTCCTACGTGATTCAAACACGAAAAAAACCCAGGATCTGGCCAACAAGTATGCGAAGAAGGCGAAAGTATAAGCCAGATGCGCGCATATCCCAGACCAAACCCAGACCTAACCGGTGTTATCCTCTAAAATATTGATCGAAACCAGGTTTAATTGACTGCTTCAGTGTGTTACCACATTACTACGTGATTCAAACACGAAAAAAACCCAAGATCTGGCCAACAAGTATGCGAAGAAGGCGAAAGTATAAGCCAGATGCGCGCATTTCCCAGACCTAACCCAGACCTAACCGGCGTTATCCTCTGAAATATTGATCGAAACCAGGTTTAATTGACTGCTTCAGTGTGTTACCACATTACTACGTGATTCAAACACAGAAAAAACCCAGGATCTGGCCAACAAGTATGCGATGAAGGCAAAATAATGTGCCAGATGCGGGCATAACCCAGACCTAACCCAGACCTAACCGGTGTTATCCTCTAAAATATTGATCGAAACCAGGTTTAATTGACTGCTTCAGTGTGTTACCACATTACTACGTGATTCAAACACGAAAAAAACCCAAGATCTGGCCAACAAGTATGCGAAGAAGGCGAAAGTATAAGCCAGATGCGCGCATTTCCCAGACCTAACCCAGACCTAACCGGCGTTATCCTCTGAAATATTGATCGAAACCAGGTTTAATTGACTGCTTCAGTGTGTTACCACATTACTACGTGATTCAAACACGAAAAAAACCCAAGATCTGGCCAACAAGTATGCGAAGAAGGCGAAAGTATAAGCCAGATGCGCGCATTTCCCAGACCTAACCCAGACCTAACCGGCGTTATCCTCTGAAATATTGATCGATACCAGGTTTAATTGACTGCTTCAGTGTGTTACCACATTACTACGTGATTCAAACACGGAAAAAACCCAGGATCTGGCCAACAAGTATGCGATGAAGGCAAAATCATGTGCCAGATGCGGGCATAACCCAGACCTAACCCAGACCTAACCGGTGTTATCCTCTAAAATATTGATCGAAACCAGGTTTAATTGACTGCTTCAGTGTGTTACCACATTACTACGTGATTCAAACCCGAAAAAAACCCAGGATCTGGCCAACAAGTATGCGAAGAAGGCAAAATCATGAGCCAGATGCGGGCATAACCCAGACCTAACCCAGACCTAACCGGTGTTATCCTCTAAAATATTGATCGAAACCAGGTTTAATTGACTGCTTCAGTGTGTTACCACATTACTACGTGATTCAAACACGAAAAAAACCCAGGATCTGGCCAACAAGTATGCGAAGAAGGCAAAATCATGAGCCAGATGCGGGCATAACCCAGACCTAACCCAGACCTGACCGGTGTTATCCTCTAAAATATTGATCGAAACCAGGTTTAATTGACTGCTTCAGTGTGTTACCACATTCCTACGTGATTCAAACACGAAAAAACCCAGGATCTGGCCAACAAGTATGCGATGAAGGCAAAATCATGAGCCAGATGCGGGCATAACCCAGACCTAACCCAGACCTAACCGGTGTTATCCTCTAAAATATTGATCGAAACCAGGTTTAATTGACTGCTTCAGTGTGTTACCACATTACTACGTGATTCAAACACGAAAAAAACCCAGGATCTGGCCAACAAGTATGCGAAGAAGGCAAAATCATGAGCCAGATACGGGCATAACCCAGACCTAACCCAGACCTAACCGGTGTTATCCTCTAAAATATTGATCGAAACCAGGTTTAATTGACTGCTTCAGTGTGTTACCACATTCCTACGTGATTCAAACACGAAAAAACCCAGGATCTGGCCAACAAGTATGCGATGAAGGCAAAATCATGAGCCAGATACGGGCATAACCCAGACCTAACCCAGACCTAACCGGTGTTATCCTCTAAAATATTGATCGAAACCAGGTTTAATTGACTGCTTCAGTGTGTTACCACATTCCTACGTGATTCAAACACGAAAAAACCCAGGATCTGGCCAACAAGTATGCGAAGAAGGCAAAATCATGAGCCAGATGCGCGCATTTCCCAGACCTAACCCAGACCTAACCGGTGTTATCCTCTGAAATATTGATCGAAACCAGGTTTAATTGACTGCTTCAGTGTGTTACCACATTACTACGTGTTTCAAACACGGAAAATACCCAGGATCTGGCCAACAAGTATGCGAAGAAGGCAAAATCATGAGCCAGATGCGCGCATTTCCCAGACCTAACCCAGACCTAACCGGTGTTATCCTCTGAAATATTGATCGAAACCAGGTTTAATTGACTGCTTCAGTGTGTTACCACATTACTACGTGTTTCAAACACGGAAAATACCCAGGATCTGGCCAACAAGTATGCGAAGAATGCGAAAGAATAAGCCAGATGCGGGCATAACCCAGACCTAACCCAGACCTAACCGGTGTTATCCTCTAAAATATTGATCGAAACCAGGTTTAATTGACTGCTTCAGTGTGTTACCACATTACTACGTGATTCAAACCCGAGAAAAACCCAGGATCTGGCCAACAAGTATGCGAAGAAGGCAAAATCATGAGCCAGATGCGCGCATTTCCCAGACCTAACCCAGACCTAATCGGCGTTATCCTCTGAAATATTGATCGATACCAGGTTTAATTGACTGCTTCAGTGTGTTACCACATTACTACGTGATTCAAACCCGAAAAAAACCCAGGATCTGGCCAACAAGTATGCGAAGAAGGCAAAATCATGAGCCAGATGCGGGCATAACCCAGACCTAACCCAGACCTAACCGGTGTTATCCTCTAAAATATTGATCGAAACCAGGTTTAATTGACTGCTTCAGTGTGTTACCACATTACTACGTGATTCAAACACGAAAAAAACCCAGGATCTGGCCAACAAGTATGCGAAGAAGGCAAAATCATGAGCCAGATGCGGGCATAACCCAGACCTAACCCAGACCTAACCGGTGTTATCCTCTAAAATATTGATCGAAACCAGGTTTAATTGACTGCTTCAGTGTGTTACCACATTCGTACGTGATTCAAACACGAAAAAACCCAGGATCTGGCCAACAAGTATGCGATGAAGGCAAAATCATGAGCCAGATGCGGGCATAACCCAGACCTAACCCAGACCTAACCGGTGTTATCCTCTAAAATATTGATCGAAACCAGGTTTAATTGACTGCTTCAGTGTGTTACCACATTACTACGTGATTCAAACACGAAAAAAACCCAGGATCTGGCCAACAAGTATGCGAAGAAGGCAAAATCATGAGCCAGATACGGGCATAACCCAGACCTAACCCAGACCTAACCGGTGTTATCCTCTAAAATATTGATCGAAACCAGGTTTAATTGACTGCTTCAGTGTGTTACCACATTCCTTCGTGATTCAAACACGAAAAAACCCAGGATCTGGCCAACAAGTATGCGATGAAGGCAAAATCATGAGCCAGATGCGGGCATAACCCAGACCTAACCCAGACCTAACCGGTGTTATCCTCTAAAATATTGATCGAAACCAGGTTTAATTGACTGCTTCAGTGTGTTACCACATTACTACGTGATTCAAACACGAAAAAAACCCAAGATCTGGCCAACAAGTATGCGTAGAAGGCGAAAGTATAAGCCAGATGCGCGCATTTCCCAGACCTAACCCAGACCTAACCGGTGTTATCCTCTGAAATATTGATCGAAACCAGGTTTAATTGACTGCTTCAGTGTGTTACCACATTACTACGTGATTCAAACACGGAAAAAACCCAGGATCTGGCCAACAAGTATGCGATGAAGGCAAAATCATGAGCCAGATGCGGGCATAACCCAGACCTAACCCAGACCTAACCGGTGTTATCCTCTGAAATATTGATCGAAACCAGGTTTAATTGACTGCTTCAGTGTGTTACCACATTACTACGTGATTCAAACACGGAAAATACCCAGGATCTGGCCAACAAGTATGCGAAGAAGGCAAAATCATGAGCCAGATACGGGCATAACCCAGACCTAACCCAGACCTAACCGGTGTTATCCTCTAAAATATTGATCGAAACCAGGTTTAATTGACTGCTTCAGTGTGTTACCACATTACTACGTGTTTCAAACACGGAAAATACCCAGGATCTGGCCAACAAGTATGCGAAGAATGCGAAAGAATAAGCCAGATGCGCGCATTTCCCAGACCTAACCCAGACCTAACCGGTGTTATCCTCTGAAATATTGATCGAAACCAGGTTTAATAGACTGCTTCAGTGTGTTACCACATTACTACGTGATTCAAACACGGAAAAAACCCAGGATCTAGTAAACATAGTAGTATAGAGGGTGTTCGGCCAGCCCTGAGAAACATTTTAATAGGATATTCTAGAGGCCAAACTAAGACGAAAATCAAGAATACCAATTTGTTGATGGAGGCTTCGTTAAAAAGTTATTAACAATTTGATTCAAAAATTTCAAGTCGTTCCAGAAAAATTGTTTTCGGCTGCGGAGGTCAATTACAAGCATTTTTAGTGAATAGACATATATTCGAAATCCTACTCAGTTTCGAGAAAAAAATTCGAGTATGTGTTGATATTTTTCGGCGAAAAACAAATTTTTCAAATCGTTCTAAAAAAATTATTTTCGGTTACAGGGGTCAATTACAATCATTTTTGGTCATTACACATACCCCCGAAATCCTACGCACTTTCGAGAAAAAAATTCCTTACCGAAAATCTAATCGGGTGCCTATATTTTTCGATGAAAAAGAAAGATTTCAAATCGTTCTGTGAAAAATTATTTTCAGTTGCGAGGGTCGGTGACAATCATTTTTTATGTATAGACATACCCCCGTAATCTTGCGCATTTTCGAGAAAAAAATTCAGTACGAGCGGAACTTTAAACATTAATAACTTTTTAACAGTGCCTCCATCAACAAATTGGTATTCTTGATTTTCGTCTTATTTTGACCTCTAGAATCCCCCATTAAAATTTTTCCCATGGATGGCCGAACACCCTGTATGTAGGGAACCGTGCAGTTGAAAATTATTAAATCGCGCACGAATTGTTGGCCGAACAGCGAATCGTTCGCTGTCCACGAGCTTGCACGAGCGAAGACGGTTACCGCCGAAAAAGCCGTCAACACGCGGCGAGCGTACGGCCGAACAGCTGATGGGTGAATAACCCAGAAAGCGAGAAAAGACAGCACGGAAGAGAGAAAGATTGAAGAAAAGTACGTAGTAGGTGTGACTGTGTTTAACGAAATAAATACGAGTGTGCCGATTAACGAACAAACACGGTTCCTGATAATCCCATACATACATACGTACAGTGTTGTTCCAAGTGGAGTTTGAAAAAGATGCTAATAAAAATGTTGCATAGTCATAACCACCTGGTTCAGTTACTACATTCACCCTGTAAAAACAACACAATAATATTATTTATTATTTTCTTTTCACGTTCTTAACTTTATTTTTATTTTTAGTTTGAGTTTTACATTTCTCCTTCTCTTCGTCTTGCTTTTCTTTCTCCTTTTCCTTTTCATTTTTCTGTTTTTCTTTCTTTTTTCAATAGCTTTTCTTCTTTTAATTTCTCGGCTTGTTTTTTTCTTTTCTAATCGTTCTTCTTTCATTCTTTGTTTTTCTTTTTCCTGGTTATCAATTGCTTCTATTTTTTCAAGCTGAGCCTATTTTCATGTCTTTGATGTAACTTTGATTGCACACACTCTTTCTATATTTCTTTTCTTTTCTTTTCTTTTCTTTGTTGTTTTTTCAATCTTTTGATAATGTTGATAATGTTTATCCAGAATAGATTCTGAAGAATCTTTGTCTTTACGAGAAAATAAGTAAAGTAACGTTGTAGAATTAATGTAGTTTGATTTCAGTACCATCGGAAACATAACAATTCCCATTAGAAAAAAGTAAAAGCATCATTGTCATGAAATATTAAAGTTAATTAATGATCAGTATATCATATATTAGTTTCTTCTAGCGAAACGTTGTTAAATTAGTCTTCTACACTGGTATTGGTTTTACTGTTACTATGAACTGCACTGCGTTGAACATCAGCAGTGCTTTCTCTCTGCGAGTTGTGTCTTGTGTTGTGTCTTAGTTGTGTCCCGATTGTATTTTAATATTTTCTATATAGAAAAGAAAATTGTTCCCCTCTCAGATCATCTGGAATATGCTCTTGAATGCTATGTAAAACTACCTATATTGCTGTCATTGATGTCAGTTTCATCTGGCGACATGAATTCTAATTTATTTTCTTCTTTCTGAAATACGTTTTGTCTAGTAAATTGTATTTGAGTTAAACGGTCATAGGCCACCACAAGCTTTAAAAGCATTTCCTTCTTCATGGAATTTATATATGGTATGATATATATATTGGTGCGAAATTCACCTTCGTAATGGGTTTAGTCTACCTACGTACTTTGTCTATGTTCCTGTACTACCTTTCGCCATGCAACTTTTAATCGTCTAAATATTCCTACATCGCATGGCTGGAAAATATGAGTTGCATTAGGTAATATACAAAAAAGTAAAATGAGTTTACTCAAAACAAAAATTATGTAAATTGAAATTTATGCAGGACCTGCGACCATCTAATAATACCAGTATAGGAAAGGTGACTCCATTCTCAACCATTTATGGGCTACACACAATATATGTATTAGTGTGGGGGGATTGAAATGAATTCGGTCAAGGTGTAATTTCATTAATATTGATTTAATATATACAGGGTGTTTGGCCACCCCTGGGAAAAATTTTAATGGGAGATTCTAGAAGCCAAAATAAGACGAAAATTAAGAATATCAATTTTTCGACTGAGGTTTCGTTAAAAAGTAGTTATTAATAACATTAAATAAAAAAATTTCAAATCGTTCTGAAAAAATTATTGTTGGTCGCGGAGGTCAGTTAGAATCGTACCCCCGAAATCCTACTCAGTTTCGACAAAAAAAATTCAAGTAAAAAAGAATTTCGAATCGTCTTGGAAGAATTAGTTTTCGTTGCAGGGGTCAGTTACAAGCATTTTTTTTTTTTGGTCGACAGCCGGATTGAACGATTTTAATGTTTCAAACAGCAACACAACGCATATTTTAATGGAGAATATGTAGAGATGTTGGAAAAGTTGTTCCTTGACCCCGTAAAGTGAGAAAAATCCCATATAACTGGTCAAATTTTCAAACAGCCCCCGCAACTCCTACTGATATAGTGAATAGTGAATATATTCCAATGAAACGTTTTTTTTTCGCGAGTAGAGCTCATGGGTACCTACACAAAGAGTATTATTAAACAACTATTTTACAAACTGAATAAAAATCAGAAAGGAATTTTTAAGAAAAATCGACAGACAGTGCCTAAATTTTTCGACGAAAGAAAAAGAAAATTTCAAATCGTTCTGAAAAAATTACTTTCGGTTTCGGGGGTCAATTACAATTATTTTCGGTGAATAGACATACCACATACGAAATCCTGCGCATTTTCGAGAAAAAAATTCGAAAGTAAGAGCGGAACTTTAAACGTCAATAACTTGTTTAGTATCGTATTACTCCATCAACAAATTGGTATTCTTGATTTTCATCCTACTTTAACCTCTAGAATCTCCCATTACAATTTCTCCCAGGGGATTCTAGAGACCAAAGTAAGACGAAAATCAAGAATACCAATTTGTTAATGGAGGCTTTATTAAAAAGTTATTAACGTTTAAAGTTCCGCCCGTACTGAATTTCTTTCTCGAAAATGCGCATGATTAGGGGGGTATGACGATTCACCCAAAATGGTTGTAAGTAACCCCCGCAACCGATAACAATTTTTCCAAAACGATTTGAAATTTTTCTTTTCCATCGAAAAAATTTCACACATTCTCGAATTTTTATCTCGAAAGTGGGTAAGATTTCGGAGGTATGTGTATTCACCAAAAATGATTGCAATTGACCCCCGCAACCGATAACAATTTTTCCAGAACGATTTGAAATTTTTGAGTTTAATTGTTAATAACTTTTCAACGTAGCCTCTATCAACAAATTGGTATTCTTGATTTTCGTCTGTATTTTCGTATTTTGGCATCTAGAATCCCCCATTAAAATTTTTCCCAGGGGTGGCCGAACACCCTGTACATATGTGTTCCCCGAGCAGGAAAACGACTTTTCGCTAAAATCATGAAAGTAAAAATTCTGTCCAAATGAGGAGTAGGAGTGATTTTCTAAGTAATTTTTATGTAAAAGTATAGATTGAGAAAGTGGCACGTGAGGAACGTACGTAACCTAGATCGATGCACGTGTTTTACTGCACCGGGCACGAACGTACGACGATTTACACACACACAGTCAATATCGCCGGTTTTTACAAAAGGTAAAGTCTTAAGTAAACATTTTGTTTTATAATTTTCTATTAAAGCCTCTGTAAGTTTTATCGCTTTTGCATTCTTGCAACTTAATTTAATTGGTTGTTTTTTGGAAAACAGATAAAACTATAAAAAGAATAAAAAACGGTTTTTACGAGTCCTGTACCTATGTTTAGTTCAGAATTTCGAATTCAGCGGTAAAAGTATGTAAATCTATATTATCCAATACACAGGACATAAAGGTAAGAGGAATGGATATTTTTACCAATATATTCATATTCTTAAATATCTGAATATTCTTCCTACTTGACCGACTTACTTTATAAATATATTTTTTAGGGACACATGTCGTTCGGTTGAAGGAAACAGGATATCTATACAGTGTATAGGTATTCAAAAACCCTTGGGAAAAATTTTAGACTTTGTTGAAAAGTTATGGAACATTATATTCCTAGCAAACGCTAGGCCCGTTCACGGATCGGGGTGAGTTATACATTATTCGATTCGCCTAATTCAGTACATGTTACTGTTATTGTTAGAAATATGACTTAAAATTCGTTAGTTTCTTTAGTGTTTAGGAGTGTGTGTGTGTTTGTGAGAGAAGCACACGTCGAGGAATGTTTTTTAGTTTTTAAGTTTTCTTTTCACAATGGAAAATAAGTGTGTTTGTTTTGTAACAAGATTCATTATAATAAATAATATAAACAGTATTTTAACATGGTAGCAGAGGTCCGTGGTTTGTTCGTTAACAGTAAAGAAAAGAAATTTAGTTGTGAAAGGAAGATAACCTAAGTTTGAAGCATGGCAAGTGAAAAAAAGGACGATTTCATGTTACAAATATTTTATGGAACTGGAAATTCAGGCTAAATTTATTTTTAGAAATGAAAGACTGTAACGAGGTTATTCTACATGATGAAAGACCGGCTGAAATAAGAGTCGAAGATTGGAATAAAAAAGGAAATTAAAGCAAAAAGTTACATCGTAAACAGTATTTCAAACACTCAGTTAGAATTAATAATATCAGAAACGACTGCGAAAAATATGATTGCAAAGCTTGACGAAATTTATCTAGTTAAAAACAGTGCAGTAAAGCTATTGTGTAAAAGAAGATTGTTAGAATTAAAAATGAAAGAAGGTGAAAATCCAAGTGACTTCTTTAACGAATTTGAAACGCATATAAATAGGCTCAAAAATACTGGTGAGACTGTGAATGAAGAGGATAAATTGAATTATCTGTTATTAACGTTAACTTCTCACGTATTGTTGATATTATTGATGCACTGCCAACGAAGGAGAAAACAGTCGAGTATGTAAAATCTAAATTACTGTTAGAGTATCAAAAGAGAAACGGTAAAAGTTACTACTTTGAGTACAGCAGAAATTACACTCGCACGTTTAGTTCAAATTTAACTAAAAATCCTAGAGGTCATAGGTTTCGACACGTACAACGCAATCAGAACAAGTATCTCAATTCAAAGGATAATCAGCATAGCAGTGCAACGACTACTGAAGCGGTATGTTAAGTCAGTGTAATAAGTCAGGGCACATCCAACGTTACTGCCCAGAAAACTTTAATAATTATTACAAAATGCAACCTTTTCAAACATATACAAAATAGACACGATAGAAAAGTGGCTGGAAATTCGAGTCTAGATGACAGTAGAAATTACAATTCATTCAAGGTTGAAGTAATGAAAAGTAGCAAAATAAAAGAAGTAGAAATATTAAATGGCTACTAGATAGTGGTTGCTCAGATCACATAATAAACACAGATGAGTACTTTTATGAATCCAAAAATCTACAAAACCCGGTTGATATTAAAGTTGGTGATGGTTTTAAACTAATATCTGGAAAAATTGGTAATGTAATGATTAACATTAATGATAAGTCGGAGGAAATAAAGATTAAAAATGTATATACTATGTACCAGAAATGAAACAAAACTTACTAAGTGTCTCTTGTATTTGTAAATCAAAACAATTAAAAATAATGTTTGAGAAAGACAATGAATTACAATAAAATTTGTAATTCGAAAGAAAAACTCATTGCTATTGCTGTTAAAAGAAATAAACTCTTTGAATTAAATGGAGAAGTTGCCAGACTTGAGAATAAGAAAACAAGTACGTACACTAGTTCAATGGGAATTTCAAATATAGAAAAATGGCATAGATATATACTTTGTCACACAAATTTTAGAGATTTAAAATATTTGTGTGAAGCTCAGCTGCTAAATGGAACACCGGTGAAACTCGAAAACGAATTTATAAAATGCGAAGTTTGTCCGGAGAATAAAATGACAAATTTGAAATTTAAAAACAAACGTACAAGAGCAAATGATTTGTTACAAATAGTCCATACAGATGTCCATGGTCCAATAACTCAGACAGGTCATAATGGTGAGAAATACTTTGTGTCTTTTATAGATGATTTCAGTAAAATTGCTGTTGTGTATTGCATAAAACAAAAAAGTGATGTTTTTTATTGCTTCATTAGGTATATTAGGAAATTAGTAAAAAATCAAACTGGAAAAAGTATTAAAGAAATTCGATGTGACAATGGAAGAGAATCATATCTTAACAAAAACTTTGATGAATTAGCGAAACGAGAAGGTATTTATTTGAAACCAGGACCAGCATACACACACGAATTGAACGGAGTCGCCGAAAGGCACAACAGAACGATAATGGATCGTGCACGCTGCTTGCTGTCAGAGGCAAATGTCGACAAGTTTTATTGGCCAGAATGTATTTACACGGCTGCCTACATTGGAAATCGCCTATTAGCAAACACAAGAATAAGAAAAACACCATATGAAATATTTTTTAATAAAAGGGCTGATGTTTCAAACTTACACTTATATGGAAGCACTGCTTTTGTACGAATTCCCGAGGCATGCAGATATTCAAAGCTAAATCCAAAGGCCGAAAAAGGAATTAATATTAATAGGGTATACAGATATTGGTTAATGACAAAATAGTTGTAAGTCGTCACGTGCAAGATATACCATTTATAGAAATACTGATAACGAAGAAAAATACGAAGGGGAAACGCCAAAAGAAGAAGAAGAAGAAGAAGAAGAAGAAGAAGAAGAAGAAGAAAGAGTTTTGAAAATAAAAGAAAATAAAACTGACGATGATCAATGCAGCAAAACTGAGGAAGTTAAATAAGATACACGCCCCAAGCGTAACATAATGTGTGAAATGTTGTGAAATTTGATGATCATGTCGTATATACAAACTATTGCAATGCTTTGATACCTGAAAACTACCAAGAACCATTGAACTGCGAAGAGTCAAGAAAATGGAAAGCGGCTATGAAACAAGAACTTGATGGTTTAAAAGAAAACGACACATGGGATTTGGTCAACGTTCCAATAAATAAGAAAATAATTGAAGTAAAGTGGATATATAGAATTAAGACAGATGGAGTATGCAAAGCGCGCATTGTCGCCAAAGTCGCATTTCCAACAGTTGTACCAAAGCGATGAAGAAGTTTATTCACCGGTTGCAAGAATGAGCACGCTAAAGGTGTTGCTGTCAATTGCATGTGTTAAAAATTTAAAAATAGAACAAATGGATGTTCAAACAGCTTTTTTAAACGGAAATATCAAGTCTGAAGTTTACATCTACCCTCCTGATGGTAGTAATATACAGTCAGATAAGGTTTGTTTACTTAAGAAGGCGCTTTATGGATTGAGAGAAAGTCCACGTGACTGGTATGATTGTTTTCATAATTACATGATAAGCTTGCATTTTAAAAGATCTGATTATGATTACTGTCTGTATACTGGAGAGATAAACGACACAAAAATATATATTATTTTATATGTGGATGATATATTAATCAGTGGTATAAATGAAATGGCTATAGATGAAGTTAAGATCATGCTTAATAAACGATTTCGCATGAAAGACTTGGGACAAATAAAGCAATACTTGGGAATTGAAGTACAACGTAACCAAAGTAAAGAGGAAATATACTTGAATCAAGAAAAATATATTGAAAATCTTAGTCATAAGTACGGAATAATAAATAGTAAAAGGTTCGATACACCTATGGAAATGAATCGAAAAATTGAACCTGCTGATATAGTGGATGAAGAACTGAAATATAGGAATTTAATTGGAGCATTATTGTATATTGCAAATGGTACTCGCCCAGACATTTCATTTGCGGTCAATTACCTAAGTCGATTCCAAAATAGCTATGACAGCACACGTGTTCTAAAATACTTGTATCACACTCGTTCCATAAATCTTGTTTATAACTCAACTACTCAGGAAATAATGGATGCATTTGTTGACGCTGATTGGGCTGCAGACACTACGGACAGAAAATCGACTACAGGGATAATCATACGAGTTTTTGGAAATGTAGTACTATGGAAATCGCAAAAACAAAAAATTGTCTCCAGAGCCTCAACGCATGCTGAATACTACGCTCTTGCTGATTGTGTAGAAGAAATCATTCCAATTAAGGGCATTTTATCTGTTTTTGACGTGAAGAATGACAATCCAGTAAAAATATATGAAGACAATATTGGAGCGATAGCCTTATCAAAAAATGGAAAATTTTCAAAAAATTCCAAGCATATAGATATAAGTTATCATTTTGTTTATGATTATGAAAAAAGGGACTAATAAGTGTGACTACGGACGATCAAATTGCAGATGTACTGACTAAATCGTTAGGAAAGGCAAAATTTTTGTTGTTGTTTTGATAAATTTTAAGTCAAGAAGGCGTGTTAGAAATATGACTTAAAATTCGTTAGTTTCTTTAGTGTTTAGGAGTTTACCGTTTCAGATAAGAGGGGTAGTGTGTGGTGTGGTGTGGTGTGGTGTGGTGTGTGTGTGTGTGTGTGTGTGTGTGTGCGTGCGTGCGTGCGTGCGTGTGTGTGTGTGTGAAAGAAGCACATGTAGAGGAATGTTCTTTTAGTTTTTAAGTTTTCTTTTCACAATGGAAAATAAGTGTGTTTGTTTTGTAACAAGATTCATTATAATAAATAATATAAACAGTATTTTAACAGTTATTATAAAAAGTTACAGTAAAAAAGTAAGGTCAAGTAGATTTTTTGACAGGTTCACAGATAGAAACTAGTGACCATCGTTGCTATGTTCATTTTAAAAATTATAAATAATTTATCTAATTGGATCTATTCTACATTGTCAAATGGGAATTTGTAGAAGAATTTGTATGATGCATAAAAATCATTTTTTTAGGCATAGAACTTCCACGAGTCGGTCAGGTGGACAGTATTAAAACCAGGTATGTAGACAGTACATGCAGCAACAGTAAAAAATGTCTCCCCGCCGCTGACAGTGTTTACAATATATAGTAAATTACTATTGCACGCAGTACGTTGGTTTAACTTGTTTTTATTATTAAATTTCATTATCATCTAAGTCTGGTATATTTTGATTTTTTACAGAATCGATCATCATCAAATGAAATTTCTGAAATTTCTTTTAAGAACTGATTAAATAAATCATCCTTTCCTTGCTTGGAAGGTTTATAAAACACGTAATGGCTTAAGTACCCAATGAAATTATCTTTTTTGCTGAAAATAGAAAATATAATATTTATTATTTTGTATTATATGTTAGAAAAACATATTAAAAAACGTGTGGAACTGCAAATACTAACCGACAATATTCAGGCAAAAAGTGTTTACTATGCTTCCACGTAGTTTCTGTTTTATTCGTATGAGCGCCTGTTTCTGGATCTTTAAAATGTAAACTATTTACGGTTTACGGTGAGATGTTTATACCCTTATTTTTTAAAAGCCATTGCATTATATAAAGATATTTGAAAAGCAAAGAACGTGGTTTTCTAAAAACAAACTCAGTTACAGATATTGTTTTAAAATTACCATATATGCTAACATATAATTATGAGCAATGTCGTGATATTATATAACTAACATTAAATAAAAATACTGCGCAGCAATTGTGGAAGGGTAGAGTAGATAGAGACTGATGAATCAACATTTTGTTGTAGAAATAATGGCACAGAGGCCATTTGAAAATTAATCACAGCGTCAATTTTCAAGATCTCATTACTGATGCTTACATGAATTAAATTGAAGAAACCACTTTTTTCTAACATATAATACTATCAATATTTTATATTTTCAATAAGAGTAACTTCATTGGATACCTGAGCCATTATGTATTTAGTAAATGTATATATAATAGAAAGATGGTGATTTATTCAATGAGATATTTGCAGAAATAGCAGAAATTTCATTCAATAAATGTTATTGTTAACAAATTAGCATTTGACTAGCTGGCATTTTGAACACAGGTAACGACAGTCACTTGTTTCCACCTGTGAACCTGTCAGAATATATTTAAAATACTTAGTTACTTTGTAAAAATACCGAATTTCCGCAGATAATGAAATGCATATACTAATGAAATAATATACTGAAATAGACGAATCGAATTACGTATAACTCATCCCGATCGTTGAACGGGTCGTTTGCTAGGAATATACCAAAAAACGTTCTTGACAAGTCTATAAAATACTTCAGTTCACTTTCATTATTAGATGCGTTGACTTTAATTCTATAAATTATAATGATAAGTTCAAGATTTTACAGAAAGAGTTTATTTGTAATATTAAAGATTTCCTATATAAGGACAAGAAGAATACTTTTACCAATATCTATCCATCTATCTTAATATTCTTCCCACTTGGCCCACTTACTTTAACGAGCCTGAGTAAATCATCAGTACTATCTCTATTTTTATTAATAAAATGAATCTGTGATTCCATATCCAAAGATATAGTAAAAGCTACAAAATTCAGATTATTCAAGTTACTTCTATCACTCATCAAATTTTTTATGAAATTCTATGCTAATTCATGCTCTTTAAAATATTTATAATCTACTGGGACTTCATTAACTTTATGTTTTAATAAATCAATAATCAAAGTATCTATAATTAATATTAAAATCAAATAACAGTGTCAAAATAGTATTAATATTATCTTTCATTAATACTACTGGTATTTAAATTTTATTAAATATTTCAAATCTGTTATCACCTTGACCAAATAATTTATTACTAGTTTTGACAATATATTTTGGGATGGATTTTTTTAGAATGACAGCAATTCAGTTATGAATTTTTATGAGGAACAAAGGGTTATTATTATACAATTAACATGTATATAATTCATTAACTTGCCCATTTAGGGGTAACATGTTATGCATAAATAGAGATTTACATACTTGTATAAACACCCACACTAAAATCATCTAAATATCTAAATCATTTTTAAATCGATGATTTGGAAAATTTTAGGGACATGGAACTTAATTCATCCTATATCTTACAGTTTTATCGTCAACACGTGGCCAACAAGTATGCGAAGAAGGCAAAATCATGAGCCAGATGCGGGCATAACCCAGACCTAACCCAGACCTAACCGGTGTTATCCTCTAAAATATTGATCGAAACCAGGTTTAATTGACTGCTTCAGTGTATTACCACATTACTACGTGATTCAAACACGGAAAATACCCAGGATCTGGCCAACAAGTTTGCGAAAAAGGCGAAAGTATAAGCCATATGCGCGCAAATCCCAGACCGAACCCAGACCTAACCGGTGTTATCCTCTGAAATATTGATCGAAACCAGGTTTAATTGACTGCTTCAGTGTGTTACCACATTACTACGTGTTTCAAACACGGAAAATACCCAGGATCTGGCCAACAAGTATGCGAAGAAGGCAAAATCATGAGCCAGATGCGGGCATAACCCAGACCTAACCCAGACCTAACCGGTGTTATCCTCTGAAATATTGATCGAAACCAGGTTTAATTGACTGCTTCAGTGTGTTACCACATTACTACGTGTTTCAAACACGGAAAATACCCAGGATCTGGCCAACAAGTTTGCGAAAAAGGCGAAAGTATAAGCCATATGCGCGCCAATCCCAGACCGAACCCAGACCTAACCGGTGTTATCCTCTGAAATATTGATCGAAACCAGGTTTAATTGACTGCTTCAGTGTGTTACCACATTACTACGTGATTCAAACACGAAAAAAACCCAGGATCTGGCCAACAAGTATGCGATGAAGGCAAAATCATGAGCCAGATGCGGGCATAACCCAGACCTAACCCAGACCTAACCGGTGTTATCCTCTAAAATATTGATCGAAACCAGGTTTAATTGACTGCTTCAGTGTGTTACCACATTCCTACGTGATTCAAACACGAAAAAAACCCAGGATCTGGCCAACAAGTATGCGAAGAAGGCGAAAGTATAAGCCAGATGCGCGCATTTCCCAGACCTAACCCAGACCTAACCGGTGTTATCCTCTGAAATATTGATCGAAACCAGGTTTAATAGACTGCATCAGTGTGTTACCACATTACTACGTGATTCAAACACGGAAAAAACCCAGGATCTGGCCAACAAGTATGCGATGAAGGCAAAATCATGAGCCAGATGCGGGCATAACCCAGACCTAACCCAGACCTAACCGGTGTTATCCTCTAAAATATTGATCGAAACCAGGTTTAATTGACTGCTTCAGTGTGTTGCCACATTCCTACGTGATTCAAACACGAAAAAAACCCAGGATCTGGCCAACAAGTATGCGAAGAAGGCGAAAGTATAAGCCAGATGCGCGCATTTCCCAGACCTAACCCAGACCTAACCGGTGTTATCCTCTGAAATATTGATCGAAACCAGGTTTAATTGACTGCTTCAGTGTGTTACCACATTACTACGTGATTCAAACACGGAAAAAACCCAGGATCTGGCCAACAAGTATGCGATGAAGGCAAAATCATGAGCCAGATGCGGGCATAACCCAGACCTAACCCAGACCTAACCGGTGTTATCCTCTAAAATATTGATCGAAACCAGGTTTTATTGACTGCTTCAGTTTGTTACCACATTACTACGTGATTCAAACACGAAAAAAACCCAGGATCTGGCCAACAAGTATGCGAAGAAGGCGATAGTATAAGCCAGATGCGCGCATATCCCAGACCAAACCCAGACCTAACCGGTGTTATCCTCTAAAATATTGATCGAAACCAGGTTTAATTGACTGCTTCAGTGTGTTACCACATTCCTACGTGATTCAAACACGAAAAAAACCCAGGATCTGGCCAACAAGTATGCGAAGAAGGCAAAATCATGAGCCAGATGCGGGCATAACCCAGACCTAACCCAGACCTAACCGGTGTTATCCTCTAAAATATTGATCGAAACCAGGTTTTATTGACTGCTTCAGTTTGTTACCACATTACTACGTGATTCAAACACGAAAAAAACCCAGGATCTGGCCAACAAGTATGCGAAGAAGGCGAAAGTATAAGCCAGATGCGCGCATATCCCAGACCAAACCCAGACCTAACCGGTGTTATCCTCTAAAATATTGATCGAAACCAGGTTTAATTGACTGCTTCAGTGTGTTACCACATTACTACGTGTTTCAAACACGGAAAATACCCAGGATCTGGCCAACAAGTATGCGAAGAATGCGAAAGAATAAGCCAGATGCGCGCATTTCCCAGACCTAACCCAGACCTAACCGGTGTTATCCTCTGAAATATTGATCGAAACCAGGTTTAATTGACTGCTTCAGTGTGTTACAACATTACTACGTGATTCAAACACGGAAAAAACCCAGGATCTGGCCAACAAGTATGCGATGAAGGCAAAATCATGAGCCAGATGCGGGCATAACCCAGACCTAACCCAGACCTAACCGGTGTTATCCTCTAAAATATTGATCGAAACCAGGTTTTATTGACTGCTTCAGTTTGTTACCACATTACTACGTGATTCAAACACGAAAAAAACCCAGGATCTGGCCAACAAGTATGCGAAGAAGGCGATAGTATAAGCCAGATGCGCGCATATCCCAGACCAAACCCAGACCTAACCGGTGTTATCCTCTAAAATATTGATCGAAACCAGGTTTAATTGACTGCTTCAGTGTGTTACCACATTCCTACGTGATTCAAACACGAAAAAAACCCAGGATCTGGCCAACAAGTATGCGAAGAAGGCAAAATCATGAGCCAGATGCGGGCATAACCCAGACCTAACCCAGACCTAACCGGTGTTATCCTCTAAAATATTGATCGAAACCAGGTTTTATTGACTGCTTCAGTTTGTTACCACATTACTACGTGATTCAAACACGAAAAAAACCCAGGATCTGGCCAACAAGTATGCGAAGAAGGCGAAAGTATAAGCCAGATGCGCGCATATCCCAGACCAAACCCAGACCTAACCGGTGTTATCCTCTAAAATATTGATCGAAACCAGGTTTAATTGACTGCTTCAGTGTGTTACCACATTACTACGTGTTTCAAACACGGAAAATACCCAGGATCTGGCCAACAAGTATGCGAAGAATGCGAAAGAATAAGCCAGATGCGCGCATTTCCCAGACCTAACCCAGACCTAACCGGTGTTATCCTCTGAAATATTGATCGAAACCAGGTTTAATTGACTGCTTCAGTGTGTTACCACATTACTACGTGATTCAAACACGGAAAAAACCCAGGATCTGGCCAACAAGTATGCGATGAAGGCAAAATCATGAGCCAGATGCGGGCATAACCCAGACCTAACCCAGACCTAACCGGTGTTATCCCCTAAAATATTGATCGAAACCAGGTTTTATTGACTGCTTCAGTTTGTTACCACATTACTACGTGATTCAAACACGAAAAAAACCCAGGATCTGGCCAACAAGTATGCGAAGTGGCGAAAGTATAAGCCAGATGCGCGCATATCCCAGACCAAACCCAGACCTAACCGGTGTTATCCTCTAAAATATTGATCGAAACCAGGTTTAATTGACTGCTTCAGTGTGTTACCACATTACTACGTGTTTCAAACACGGAAAATACCCAGGATCTGGCCAACAAGTATGCGAAGAATGCGAAAGAATAAGCCAGATGCGCGCATTTCCCAGACCTAACCCAGACCTAACCGGCGTTATCCTCTGAAATATTGATCGATACCAGGTTTAATTGACTGCTTCAGTGTGTTACCACATTACTACGTGATTCAAACACGGAAAAAACCCAGGATCTGGCCAACAAGTATGCGATGAAGGCAAAATCATGTGCCAGATGCGGGCATAACCCAGACCTAACCCAGACCTAACCGGTGTTATCCTCTAAAATATTGATCGAAACCAGGTTTAATTGACTGCTTCAGTGTGTTACCACATTACTACGTGATTCAAACCCGAAAAAACCCAGGATCTGGCCAACAAGTATGCGAAGAAGGCAAAATCATGAGCCAGATGCGCGCATTTCCCAGACCTAACCCAGACCTAATCGGCGTTATCCTCTGAAATATTGATCGATACCAGGTTTAATTGACTGCTTCAGTGTGTTACCACATTACTACGTGATTCAAACCCGAAAAAAACCCAGGATCTGGCCAACAAGTATGCGAAGAAGGCAAAATCATGAGCCAGATGCGGGCATAACCCAGACCTAACCCAGACCTAACCGGTGTTATCCTCTAAAATATTGATCGAAACCAGGTTTAATTGACTGCTTCAGTGTGTTACCACATTACTACGTGATTCAAACACGAAAAAAACCCAGGATCTGGCCAACAAGTATGCGAAGAAGGCAAAATCATGAGCCAGATGCGGGCATAACCCAGACCTAACCCAGACCTAACCGGTGTTATCCTCTAAAATATTGATCGAAACCAGGTTTAATTGACTGCTTCAGTGTGTTACCACATTCCTACGTGATTCAAACACGAAAAAACCCAGGATCTGGCCAACAAGTATGCGATGAAGGCAAAATCATGAGCCAGATGCGGGCATAACCCAGACCTAACCCAGACCTAACCGGTGTTATCCTCTAAAATATTGATCGAAACCAGGTTTAATTGACTGCTTCAGTGTGTTACCACATTACTACGTGATTCAAACACGAAAAAAACCCAGGATCTGGCCAACAAGTATGCGAAGAAGGCAAAATCATGAGCCAGATACGGGCATAACCCAGACCTAACCCAGACCTAACCGGTGTTATCCTCTAAAATATTGATCGAAACCAGGTTTAATTGACTGCTTCAGTGTATTACCACATTACTACGTGATTCAAACACGGAAAAAACCCAGGATCTGGCCAACAAGTATGCGATGAAGGCAAAATCATGAGCCAGATGCGGGCATAACCCAGACCTAACCCAGACCTAACCGGTGTTATCCCCTAAAATATTGATCGAAACCAGGTTTTATTGACTGCTTCAGTTTGTTACCACATTACTACGTGATTCAAACACGAAAAAAACCCAGGATCTGGCCAACAAGTATGCGAAGTGGCGAAAGTATAAGCCAGATGCGCGCATATCCCAGACCAAACCCAGACCTAACCGGTGTTATCCTCTAAAATATTGATCGAAACCAGGTTTAATTGACAGCTTCAGTGTGTTACCACATTACTACGTGTTTCAAACACGGAAAATACCCAGGATCTGGCCAACAAGTATGCGAAGAATGCGAAAGAATAAGCCAGATGCGTGCATTTCCCAGACCTAACCCAGACCTAACCGGCGTTATCCTCTGAAATATTGATCGATACCAGGTTTAATTGACTGCTTCAGTGTGTTACCACATTACTACGTGATTCAAACACGAAAAAAACCCAGGATCTGGCCAACAAGTATGCGAAGAAGGCAAAATCATGAGCCAGATGCGGGCATAACCCAGACCTAACCCAGACCTAACCGGTGTTATCCTCTCAAATATTGATCGAAACCAGGTTTAATTGACTGCTTCAGTGTGTTACCACATTCCTACGTGATTCAAACACGAAAAAACCCAGGATCTGGCCAACAAGTATGCGATGAAGGCAAAATCATGAGCCAGATGCGGGCATAACCCAGACCTAACCCAGACCTAACCGGTGTTATCCTCTAAAATATTGATCGAAACCAGGTTTAATTGACTGCTTCAGTGTGTTACCACATTACTACGTGATTCAAACACGAAAAAAACCCAGGATCTGGCCAACAAGTATGCGAAGAAGGCAAAATCATGAGCCAGATACGGGCATAACCCAGACCTAACCCAGACCTAACCGGTGTTATCCTCTAAAATATTGATCGAAACCAGGTTTAATTGACTGCTTCAGTGTATTACCACATTACTACGTGATTCAGACACGAAAAAAACCCAGGATCTGGCCAACAAGTATGCGAAGAAGGCAAAATCATGAGCCAGATGCGGGCATAACCCAGACCTAACCCAGACCTAACCGGTGTTATCCTCTGAAATATTGATCGAAACCAGGTTTAATTGACTGCTTCAGTGTATTACCACATTACTACGTGATTCAAACACGAAAAAAACCCAGGATCTGGCCAACAAGTATGCGAAGAAGGCAAAATCATGAGCCAGTTGCGGGCATAACCCAGACCTAACCCAGACCTAACCGGTGTTATCCTCTGAAATATTGATCGAAACCAGGTTTAATTGACTGCTTCAGTGTATTACCACATTACTACGTGATTCAAACACGAAAAAAACCCAGGATCTGGCCAACAAGTATGCGAAGAAGGCAAAATCATGAGCCAGATGCGGGCATAACCCAGACCTAACCCAGACCTAACCGGTGTTATCCTCTGAAATATTGATCGAAACCAGGTTTAATTGACTGCTTCAGTGTATTACCACATTACTACGTGATTCAAACACGAAAAAAACCCAGGATCTGGCCAACAAGTATGCGAAGAAGGCAAAATCATGAGCCAGATACGGGCATAACCCAGACCTAACCCAGACCTAACCGGTGTTATCCTCTAAAATATTGATCGAAACCAGGTTTAATTGACTGCTTCAGTGTATTACCACATTACTACGTGATTCAAACACGAAAAAAACCCAGGATCTGGCCAACAAGTATGCGATGAAGGCAAAATCATGAGCCAGATGCGGGCATAACCCAGACCTAACCCAGACCTAACCGGTGTTATCCTCTAAAATATTGATCGAAACCAGGTTTAATTGACTGCTTCAGTGTGTTACCACATTACTACGTGATTCAAACACGAAAAAAACCCAGGATCTGGCCAACAAGTATGCGAAGAAGGCAAAATCATGAGCCAGATACGGGCATAACCCAGACCTAACCCAGACCTAACCGGTGTTATCCTCTAAAATATTGATCGAAACCAGGTTTAATTGACTGCTTCAGTGTATTACCACATTACTACGTGATTCAAACACGAAAAAAACCCAGGATCTGGCCAACAAGTATGCGAAGAAGGCAAAATCATGAGCCAGATGCGGGCATAACCCAGACCTAACCCAGACCTAACCGGTGTTATCCTCTGAAATATTGATCGAAACCAGGTTTAATTGACTGCTTCAGTGTGTTACCACATTACTACGTGATTCAAACACGGAAAATACCCAGGATCTGGCCAACAAGTATGCGAAGAAGGCAAAATCATGAGCCAGATGCGGGCATAACCCAGACCTAACCCAGACCTAACCGGTGTTATCCTCTGAAATATTGATCGAAACCAGGTTTAATTGACTGCTTCAGTGTGTTACCACATTACTACGTGATTCAAACACGGAAAAAACCCAGAATCTGGCCAACAAGTTTGCGAAAAAGGCGAAAGTATAAGCCATATGCGCGCATATCCCGGACCTAACCCAGACCTAACCGGTGTTATCCTCTAAAATATTGATCGAAACCAGGTTTAATTGACTGCTTCAGTGTGTTGCCACATTCCTACGTGATTCAAACACGAAAAAAACCCAGGATCTGGCCAACAAGTATGCGAAGAAGGCAAAATCATGAGCCAGATGCGGGCATAACCCAGACCTAACCCAGACCTAACCGGTGTTATCCTCTGAAATATTGATCGAAACCAGGTTTAATTGACTGCTTCAGTGAGTTACCACATTACTACGTGATTCAAACACGAAAAAAAACCAGGATCTGGCCAACAAGTATGCGAAGAAGGCAAAATCATGAGCCAGATACGGGCATAACCCAGACCTAACCCAGACCTAACCGGTGTTATCCTCTGAAATATTGATCGAAACCAGGTTTAATAGACTGCTTCAGTGTGTTACCACATTACTACGTGATTCAAACACGGAAAAAACCCAGGATCTAGTAAACATAGTAGTATAGAGGGTGTTCGGCCAGCCCTGAGAAACATTTTAATAGGATATTCTAGAGGCCAAACTAAGACGAAAATCAAGAATACCAATTTGTTGATGGAGGCTTCGTTAAAAAGTTATTAACAATTTGATTCAAAAATTTCAAGTCGTTCCAGAAAAATTATTTTCGGCTGCGGAGGTCAATTACAAGCATTTTTAGTGAATAGACATATATTCGAAATCCTACTCAGTTTCGAGAAAAAAATTCGAGTATGTGTTGATATTTTTCGGCGAAAAACAAATTTTTCAAATCGTTCTAAAAAAATTATTTTCGGTTACAGGGGTCAATTACAATCATTTTTGGTCATTACACATACCCCCGAAATCCTACGCACTTTCGAGAAAAAAATTCCTTACCGAAAATCTAATCGGGTGCCTATATTTTTCGATGAAAAAGAAAGATTTCAAATCGTTCTGTGAAAAATTATTTTCAGTTGCGAGGGTCGGTGACAATCATTTTTTATGTATAGACATACCCCCGTAATCTTGCGCATTTTCGAGAAAAAAATTCAGTACGAGCGGAACTTTAAACATTAATAACTTTTTAACAGTGCCTCCATCAACAAATTGGTATTCTTGATTTTCGTCTTATTTTGACCTCTAGAATCCCCCATTAAAATTTTTCCCATGGATGGCCGAACACCCTGTATGTAGGGAACCGTGCAGTTGAAAATTATTAAATCGCGCACGAATTGTTGGCCGAACAGCGAATCGTTCGCTGTCCACGAGCTTGCACGAGCGAAGACGGTTACCGCCGAAAAAGCCGTCAACACGCGGCGAGCGTACGGCCGAACAGCTGATGGGTGAATAACCCAGAAAGCGAGAAAAGACAGCACGGAAGAGAGAAAGATTGAAGAAAAGTACGTAGTAGGTGTGACTGTGTTTAACGAAATAAATACGAGTGTGCCGATTAACGAACAAACACGGTTCCTGATAATCCCATACATACATACGTACAGTGTTGTTCCAAGTGGAGTTTGAAAAAGATGCTAATAAAAATGTTGCATAGTCATAACCACCTGGTTCAGTTACTACATTCACCCTGTAAAAACAACACAATAATATTATTTATTATTTTCTTTTCACGTTCTTAACTTTATTTTTATTTTTAGTTTGAGTTTTACATTTCTCCTTCTCTTCGTCTTGCTTTTCTTTCTCCTTTTCCTTTTCATTTTTCTGTTTTTCTTTCTTTTTTCAATAGCTTTTCTTCTTTTAATTTCTCGGCTTGTTTTTTTCTTTTCTAATCGTTCTTCTTTCATTCTTTGTTTTTCTTTTTCCTGGTTATCAATTGCTTCTATTTTTTCAAGCTGAGTCTATTTCCATGTCTTTGATGTAACTTTGATTGCACACACCTTTCTATATTTCTTTTCTTTTCTTTTCTTTTCTTTGTTGTTTTTTCAATTTTTTGATAATGTTGATAATGTTTATCCAGAATAGATTCTGAAGAATCTTTGTCTTTACGAGAAAATAAGTAAAGTAACGTTGTAGAATTAATGTAGTTTGATTTCAGTACCATCGGAAACAAAACAATTCCCATTAGAAAAAAGTAAAAGCATCATTGTCATGAAATATTAAAGTTAATTAATGATCAGTATATCATATATTAGTTTCTTCTAGCGAAACGTTGTTAAATTAGTCTTCTACACTGGTATTGGTTTTACTGTTACTATGAACTGCACTGCGTTGAACATCAGCAGTGCTTTCTCTCTGCGAGTTGTGTCTTGTGTTGTGTCTTAGTTGTGTCCCGATTGTATTTTAATATTTTCTATATAGAAAAGAAAATTGTTCCCCTCTCAGATCATCTGGAATATGCTCTTGAATGCTATGTAAAACTACCTATATTGCTGTCATTGATGTCAGTTTCATCTGGCGACATGAATTCTAATTTATTTTCTTCTTTCTGAAATACGTTTTGTCTAGTAAATTGTATTTGAGTTAAACGGTCATAGGCCACCACAAGCTTTAAAAGCATTTCCTTCTTCATGGAATTTATATATGGTATGATATATATATTGGTGCGAAATTCACCTTCGTAATGGGTTTAGTCTACCTACGTACTTTGTCTATGTTCCTGTACTACCTTTCGCCATGCAACTTTTAATCGTCTAAATATTCCTACATCGCATGGCTGGAAAATATGAGTTGCATTAGGTAATATACAAAAAAGTAAAATGAGTTTACTCAAAACAAAAATTATGTAAATTGAAATTTATGCAGGACCTGCGACCATCTAATAATACCAGTATAGGAAAGGTGACTCCATTCTCAACCATTTATGGGCTACACACAATATATGTATTAGTGTGGGGGGATTGAAATGAATTCGGTCAAGGTGTAATTTCATTAATATTGATTTAATATATACAGGGTGTTTGGCCACCCCTGGGAAAAATTTTAATGGGAGATTCTAGAAGCCAAAATAAGACGAAAATTAAGAATATCAATTTTTCGACTGAGGTTTCGTTAAAAAGTAGTTATTAATAACATTAAATAAAAAAATTTCAAATCGTTCTGAAAAAATTATTGTTGGTCGCGGAGGTCAGTTAGAATCGTACCCCCGAAATCCTACTCAGTTTCGACAAAAAAAATTCAAGTAAAAAAGAATTTCGAATCGTCTTGGAAGAATTAGTTTTCGTTGCAGGGGTCAGTTACAAGCATTTTTTTTTTTTGGTCGACAGCCGGATTGAACGATTTTAATGTTTCAAACAGCAACACAACGCATATTTTAATGGAGAATATGTAGAGATGTTGGAAAAGTTGTTCCTTGACCCCGTAAAGTGAGAAAAATCCCATATAACTGGTCAAATTTTCAAACAGCCCCCGCAACTCCTACTGATATAGTGAATAGTGAATATATTCCAATGAAACGTTTTTTTTTCGCGAGTAGAGCTCATGGGTACCTACACAAAGAGTATTATTAAACAACTATTTTACAAACTGAATAAAAATCAGAAAGGAATTTTTAAGAAAAATCGACAGACAGTGCCTAAATTTTTCGACGAAAGAAAAAGAAAATTTCAAATCGTTCTGAAAAAATTACTTTCGGTTTCGGGGGTCAATTACAATTATTTTCGGTGAATAGACATACCACATACGAAATCCTGCGCATTTTCGAGAAAAAAATTCGAAAGTAAGAGCGGAACTTTAAACGTCAATAACTTGTTTAGTATCGTATTACTCCATCAACAAATTGGTATTCTTGATTTTCATCCTACTTTAACCTCTAGAATCTCCCATTACAATTTCTCCCAGGGGATTCTAGAGACCAAAGTAAGACGAAAATCAAGAATACCAATTTGTTAATGGAGGCTTTATTAAAAAGTTATTAACGTTTAAAGTTCCGCCCGTACTGAATTTCTTTCTCGAAAATGCGCATGATTAGGGGGGTATGACGATTCACCCAAAATGGTTGTAAGTAACCCCCGCAACCGATAACAATTTTTCCAAAACGATTTGAAATTTTTCTTTTCCATCGAAAAAATTTCACACATTCTCGAATTTTTATCTCGAAAGTGGGTAAGATTTCGGAGGTATGTGTATTCACCAAAAATGATTGCAATTGACCCCCGCAACCGATAACAATTTTTCCAGAACGATTTGAAATTTTTGAGTTTAATTGTTAATAACTTTTCAACGTAGCCTCTATCAACAAATTGGTATTCTTGATTTTCGTCTGTATTTTCGTATTTTGGCATCTAGAATCCCCCATTAAAATTTTTCCCAGGGGTGGCCGAACACCCTGTACATATGTGTTCCCCGAGCAGGAAAACGACTTTTCGCTAAAATCATGAAAGTAAAAATTCTGTCCAAATGAGGAGTAGGAGTGATTTTCTAAGTAATTTTTATGTAAAAGTATAGATTGAGAAAGTGGCACGTGAGGAACGTACGTAACCTAGATCGATGCACGTGTTTTACTGCACCGGGCACGAACGTACGACGATTTACACACACACAGTCAATATCGCCGGTTTTTACAAAAGGTAAAGTCTTAAGTAAACATTTTGTTTTATAATTTTCTATTAAAGCCTCTGTAAGTTTTATCGCTTTTGCATTCTTGCAACTTAATTTAATTGGTTGTTTTTTGGAAAACAGATAAAACTATAAAAAGAATAAAAAACGGTTTTTACGAGTCCTGTACCTATGTTTAGTTCAGAATTTCGAATTCAGCGGTAAAAGTATGTAAATCTATATTATCCAATACACAGGACATAAAGGTAAGAGGAATGGATATTTTTACCAATATATTCATATTCTTAAATATCTGAATATTCTTCCTACTTGACCGACTTACTTTATAAATATATTTTTTAGGGACACATGTCGTTCGGTTGAAGGAAACAGGATATCTATACAGTGTATAGGTATTCAAAAACCCTTGGGAAAAATTTTAGACTTTGTTGAAAAGTTATGGAACATTATATTCCTAGCAAACGCTAGGCCCGTTCACGGATCGGGGTGAGTTATACATTATTCGATTCGCTTAATTCAGTACATGTTACTGTTATTGTTAGAAATATGACTTAAAATTCGTTAGTTTCTTTAGTGTTTAGGAGTGTGTGTGTGTTTGTGAGAGAAGCACACGTCGAGGAATGTTTTTTAGTTTTTAAGTTTTCTTTTCACAATGGAAAATAAGTGTGTTTGTTTTGTAACAAGATTCATTATAATAAATAATATAAACAGTATTTTAACATGGTAGCAGAGGTCCGTGGTTTGTTCGTTAACAGTAAAGAAAAGAAATTTAGTTGTGAAAGGAAGATAACCTAAGTTTGAAGCATGGCAAGTGAAAAAAAGGACGATTTCATGTTACAAATATTTTATGGAACTGGAAATTCAGGCTAAATTTATTTTTAGAAATGAAAGACTGTAACGAGGTTATTCTACATGATGAAAGACCGGCTGAAATAAGAGTCGAAGATTGGAATAAAAAAGGAAATTAAAGCAAAAAGTTACATCGTAAACAGTATTTCAAACACTCAGTTAGAATTAATAATATCAGAAACGACTGCGAAAAATATGATTGCAAAGCTTGACGAAATTTATCTAGTTAAAAACAGTGCAGTAAAGCTATTGTGTAAAAGAAGATTGTTAGAATTAAAAATGAAAGAAGGTGAAAATCCAAGTGACTTCTTTAACGAATTTGAAACGCATATAAATAGGCTCAAAAATACTGGTGAGACTGTGAATGAAGAGGATAAATTGAATTATCTGTTATTAACGTTAACTTCTCACGTATTGTTGATATTATTGATGCACTGCCAACGAAGGAGAAAACAGTCGAGTATGTAAAATCTAAATTACTGTTAGAGTATCAAAAGAGAAACGGTAAGAGTTACTACTTTGAGTACAGCAGAAATTACACTCGCACGTTTAGTTCAAATTTAACTAAAAATCCTAGAGGTCATAGGTTTCGACACGTACAACGCAATCAGAACAAGTATCTCAATTCAAAGGATAATCAGCATAGCAGTGCAACGACTACTGAAGCGGTATGTTAAGTCAGTGTAATAAGTCAGGGCACATCCAACGTTACTGCCCAGAAAACTTTAATAATTATTACAAAATGCAACCTTTTCAAACATATACAAAATAGACACGATAGAAAAGTGGCTGGAAATTCGAGTCTAGATGACAGTAGAAATTACAATTCATTCAAGGTTGAAGTAATGAAAAGTAGCAAAATAGAAGAAGTAGAAATATTAAATGGCTACTAGATAGTGGTTGCTCAGATCACATAATAAACACAGATGAGTACTTTTATGAATCCAAAAATCTACAAAACCCGGTTGATATTAAAGTTGGTGATGGTTTTAAACTAATATCTGGAAAAATTGGTAATGTAATGATTAACATTAATGATAAGTCGGAGGAAATAAAGATTAAAAATGTATATACTATGTACCAGAAATGAAACAAAACTTACTAAGTGTCTCTTGTATTTGTAAATCAAAACAATTAAAAATAATGTTTGAGAAAGACAATGAATTACAATAAAATTTGTAATTCGAAAGAAAAACTCATTGCTATTGCTGTTAAAAGAAATAAACTCTTTGAATTAAATGGAGAAGTTGCCAGACTTGAGAATAAGAAAACAAGTACGTACACTAGTTCAATGGGAATTTCAAATATAGAAAAATGGCATAGATATATACTTTGTCACACAAATTTTAGAGATTTAAAATATTTGTGTGAAGCTCAGCTGCTAAATGGAACACCGGTGAAACTCGAAAACGAATTTATAAAATGCGAAGTTTGTCCGGAGAATAAAATGACAAATTTGAAATTTAAAAACAAACGTACAAGAGCAAATGATTTGTTACAAATAGTCCATACAGATGTCCATGGTCCAATAACTCAGACAGGTCATAATGGTGAGAAATACTTTGTGTCTTTTATAGATGATTTCAGTAAAATTGCTGTTGTGTATTGCATAAAACAAAAAAGTGATGTTTTTTATTGCTTCATTAGGTATATTAGGAAATTAGTAAAAAATCAAACTGGAAAAAGTATTAAAGAAATTCGATGTGACAATGGAAGAGAATCATATCTTAACAAAAACTTTGATGAATTAGCGAAACGAGAAGGTATTTATTTGAAACCAGGACCAGCATACACACACGAATTGAACGGAGTCGCCGAAAGGCACAACAGAACGATAATGGATCGTGCACGCTGCTTGCTGTCAGAGGCAAATGTCGACAAGTTTTATTGGCCAGAATGTATTTACACGGCTGCCTACATTGGAAATCGCCTATTAGCAAACACAAGAATAAGAAAAACACCATATGAAATATTTTTTAATAAAAGGGCTGATGTTTCAAACTTACACTTATATGGAAGCACTGCTTTTGTACGAATTCCCGAGGCATGCAGATATTCAAAGCTAAATCCAAAGGCCGAAAAAGGAATTAATATTAATAGGGTATACAGATATTGGTTAATGACAAAATAGTTGTAAGTCGTCACGTGCAAGATATACCATTTATAGAAATACTGATAACGAAGAAAAATACGAAGGGGAAACGCCAAAAGAAGAAGAAGAAGAAGAAGAAGAAGAAGAAGAAGAAGAAGAAAGAGTTTTGAAAATAAAAGAAAATAAAACTGACGATGATCAATGCAGCAAAACTGAGGAAGTTAAATAAGATACACGCCCCAAGCGTAACATAATGTGTGAAATGTTGTGAAATTTGATGATCATGTCGTATATACAAACTATTGCAATGCTTTGATACCTGAAAACTACCAAGAACCATTGAACTGCGAAGAGTCAAGAAAATGGAAAGCGGCTATGAAACAAGAACTTGATGGTTTAAAAGAAAACGACACATGGGATTTGGTCAACGTTCCAATAAATAAGAAAATAATTGAAGTAAAGTGGATATATAGAATTAAGACAGATGGAGTATGCAAAGCGCGCATTGTCGCCAAAGTCGCATTTCCAACAGTTGTACCAAAGCGATGAAGAAGTTTATTCACCGGTTGCAAGAATGAGCACGCTAAAGGTGTTGCTGTCAATTGCATGTGTTAAAAATTTAAAAATAGAACAAATGGATGTTCAAACAGCTTTTTTAAACGGAAATATCAAGTCTGAAGTTTACATCTACCCTCCTGATGGTAGTAATATACAGTCAGATAAGGTTTGTTTACTTAAGAAGGCGCTTTATGGATTGAGAGAAAGTCCACGTGACTGGTATGATTGTTTTCATAATTACATGATAAGCTTGCATTTTAAAAGATCTGATTATGATTACTGTCTGTATACTGGAGAGATAAACGACACAAAAATATATATTATTTTATATGTGGATGATATATTAATCAGTGGTATAAATGAAATGGCTATAGATGAAGTTAAGATCATGCTTAATAAACGATTTCGCATGAAAGACTTGGGACAAATAAAGCAATACTTGGGAATTGAAGTACAACGTAACCAAAGTAAAGAGGAAATATACTTGAATCAAGAAAAATATATTGAAAATCTTAGTCATAAGTACGGAATAATAAATAGTAAAAGGTTCGATACACCTATGGAAATGAATCGAAAAATTGAACCTGCTGATATAGTGGATGAAGAACTGAAATATAGGAATTTAATTGGAGCATTATTGTATATTGCAAATGGTACTCGCCCAGACATTTCATTTGCGGTCAATTACCTAAGTCGATTCCAAAATAGCTATGACAGCACACGTGTTCTAAAATACTTGTATCACACTCGTTCCATAAATCTTGTTTATAACTCAACTACTCAGGAAATAATGGATGCATTTGTTGACGCTGATTGGGCTGCAGACACTACGGACAGAAAATCGACTACAGGGATAATCATACGAGTTTTTGGAAATGTAGTACTATGGAAATCGCAAAAACAAAAAATTGTCTCCAGAGCCTCAACGCATGCTGAATACTACGCTCTTGCTGATTGTGTAGAAGAAATCATTCCAATTAAGGGCATTTTATCTGTTTTTGACGTGAAGAATGACAATCCAGTAAAAATATATGAAGACAATATTGGAGCGATAGCCTTATCAAAAAATGGAAAATTTTCAAAAAATTCCAAGCATATAGATATAAGTTATCATTTTGTTTATGATTATGAAAAAAGGGACTAATAAGTGTGACTACGGACGATCAAATTGCAGATGTACTGACTAAATCGTTAGGAAAGGCAAAATTTTTGTTGTTGTTTTGATAAATTTTAAGTCAAGAAGGCGTGTTAGAAATATGACTTAAAATTCGTTAGTTTCTTTAGTGTTTAGGAGTTTACCGTTTCAGATAAGAGGGGTAGTGTGTGGTGTGGTGTGGTGTGGTGTGGTGTGTGTGTGTGTGTGTGTGTGTGTGTGCGTGCGTGCGTGCGTGCGTGTGTGTGTGTGTGAAAGAAGCACATGTAGAGGAATGTTCTTTTAGTTTTTAAGTTTTCTTTTCACAATGGAAAATAAGTGTGTTTGTTTTGTAACAAGATTCATTATAATAAATAATATAAACAGTATTTTAACAGTTATTATAAAAAGTTACAGTAAAAAAGTAAGGTCAAGTAGATTTTTTGACAGGTTCACAGATAGAAACTAGTGACCATCGTTGCTATGTTCATTTTAAAAATTATAAATAATTTATCTAATTGGATCTATTCTACATTGTCAAATGGGAATTTGTAGAAGAATTTGTATGATGCATAAAAATCATTTTTTTAGGCATAGAACTTCCACGAGTCGGTCAGGTGGACAGTATTAAAACCAGGTATGTAGACAGTACATGCAGCAACAGTAAAAAATGTCTCCCCGCCGCTGACAGTGTTTACAATATATAGTAAATTACTATTGCACGCAGTACGTTGGTTTAACTTGTTTTTATTATTAAATTTCATTATCATCTAAGTCTGGTATATTTTGATTTTTTACAGAATCGATCATCATCAAATGAAATTTCTGAAATTTCTTTTAAGAACTGATTAAATAAATCATCCTTTCCTTGCTTGGAAGGTTTATAAAACACGTAATGGCTTAAGTACCCAATGAAATTATCTTTTTTGCTGAAAATAGAAAATATAATATTTATTATTTTGTATTATATGTTAGAAAAACATATTAAAAAACGTGTGGAACTGCAAATACTAACCGACAATATTCAGGCAAAAAGTGTTTACTATGCTTCCACGTAGTTTCTGTTTTATTCGTATGAGCGCCTGTTTCTGGATCTTTAAAATGTAAACTATTTACGGTTTACGGTGAGATGTTTATACCCTTATTTTTTAAAAGCCATTGCATTATATAAAGATATTTGAAAAGCAAAGAACGTGGTTTTCTAAAAACAAACTCAGTTACAGATATTGTTTTAAAATTACCATATATGCTAACATATAATTATGAGCAATGTCGTGATATTATATAACTAACATTAAATAAAAATACTGCGCAGCAATTGTGGAAGGGTAGAGTAGATAGAGACTGATGAATCAACATTTTGTTGTAGAAATAATGGCACAGAGGCCATTTGAAAATTAATCACAGCGTCAATTTTCAAGATCTCATTACTGATGCTTACATGAATTAAATTGAAGAAACCACTTTTTTCTAACATATAATACTATCAATATTTTATATTTTCAATAAGAGTAACTTCATTGGATACCTGAGCCATTATGTATTTAGTAAATGTATATATAATAGAAAGATGGTGATTTATTCAATGAGATATTTGCAGAAATAGCAGAAATTTCATTCAATAAATGTTATTGTTAACAAATTAGCATTTGACTAGCTGGCATTTTGAACACAGGTAACGACAGTCACTTGTTTCCACCTGTGAACCTGTCAGAATATATTTAAAATACTTAGTTACTTTGTAAAAATACCGAATTTCCGCAGATAATGAAATGCATATACTAATGAAATAATATACTGAATTAGACGAATCGAATTACGTATAACTCATCCCGATCGTTGAACGGGTCGTTTGCTAGGAATATACCAAAAAACGTTCTTGACAAGTCTATAAAATACTTCAGTTCACTTTCATTATTAGATGCGTTGACTTTAATTCTATAAATTATAATGATAAGTTCAAGATTTTACAGAAAGAGTTTATTTGTAATATTAAAGATTTCCTATATAAGGACAAGAAGAATACTTTTACCAATATCTATCCATCTATCTTAATATTCTTCCCACTTGGCCCACTTACTTTAACGAGCCTGAGTAAATCATCAGTACTATCTCTATTTTTATTAATAAAATGAATCTGTGATTCCATATCCAAAGATATAGTAAAAGCTACAAAATTCAGATTATTCAAGTTACTTCTATCACTCATCAAATTTTTTATGAAATTCTATGCTAATTCATGCTCTTTAAAATATTTATAATCTACTGGGACTTCATTAACTTTATGTTTTAATAAATCAATAATCAAAGTATCTATAATTAATATTAAAATCAAATAACAGTGTCAAAATAGTATTAATATTATCTTTCATTAATACTACTGGTATTTAAATTTTATTAAATATTTCAAATCTGTTATCACCTTGACCAAATAATTTATTACTAGTTTTGACAATATATTTTGGGATGGATTTTTTTAGAATGACAGCAATTCAGTTATGAATTTTTATGAGGAACAAAGGGTTATTATTATACAATTAACATGTATATAATTCATTAACTTGCCCATTTAGGGGTAACATGTTATGCATAAATAGAGATTTACATACTTGTATAAACACCCACACTAAAATCATCTAAATATCTAAATCATTTTTAAATCGATGATTTGGAAAATTTTAGGGACATGGAACTTAATTCATCCTATATCTTACAGTTTTATCGTCAACACGTGGCCAACAAGTATGCGAAGAAGGCAAAATCATGAGCCAGATGCGGGCATAACCCAGACCTAACCCAGACCTAACCGGTGTTATCCTCTAAAATATTGATCGAAACCAGGTTTAATTGACTGCTTCAGTGTGTTACCACATTACTACGTGATTCAAACACGAAAAAAACCCAGGATCTGGCCAACAAGTATGCGAAGAAGGCAAAATCATGAGCCAGATGCGGGCATAACCCAGACCTAACCCAGACCTAACCGGTGTTATCCTCTAAAATATTGATCGAAACCAGGTTTAATTGACTGCTTCAGTGTGTTACCACATTACTACGTGTTTCAAACACGGAAAATACCCAGGATCTGGCCAACAAGTATGCGAAGAAGGCAAAATCATGAGCCAGATGCGCGCATTTCCCAGACCTAACCCAGACCTAATCGGCGTTATCCTCTGAAATATTGATCGAAACCAGGTTTAATTGACTGCTTCAGTGTGTTACCACATTACTACGTGATTCAAACACGGAAAAAACCCAGGATCTGGCCAACAAGTATGCGAAGAAGGCAAAATCATGAGCCAGATGCGCGCATTTCCCAGACCTAACCCAGACCTAACCGGCGTTATCCTCTAAAATATTGATCGAAACCAGGTTTAATTGACTGCTTCAGTGTGTTACCACATTACTACGTGATTCAAACACGGAAAATACCTAGGATCTGGCCAACAAGTATGCGAAGAAGGCAAAATCATGAGCCAGATGCGCGCATTTCCAAGACCTAACCCAGACCTAACCGGCGTTATCCTCTAAAATATTGATCGAAACCAGGTTTAATTGACTGCTTCAGTGTGTTACCACATTACTACGTGTTTCAAACACGGAAAATACCCAGGATCTGGCCAACAAGTATGCGAAGAATGCGAAAGAATAAGCCAGATGCGCGCATTTCCCAGACCTAACCCTGACCTAACCGGCGTTATCCTCTGAAATATTGATCGAAACCAGGTTTAATTGACTGCTTCAGTGTGTTACCACATTACTACGTGTTTCAAACACGGAAAATACCCAGGATCTGGCCAACAAGTATGCGAAGAATGCGAAAGAATAAGCCAGATGCGCGCATTTCCCAGACCTAACCCAGACCTAACCGGTGTTATCCTCTGAAATATTGATCGAAATCAGGTTTAATTGACTGCTTCAGTGTGTTACCACATTACTACGTGATTCAAACACGGAAAAAACCCAGGATCTGGCCAACAAGTATGCGAAGAAGGCAAAATCATGAGCCAGATGCGCGCATTTCCCAGACCTAACCCAGACCTAACCGGCGTTATCCTCTAAAATATTGATCGAAACCAGGTTTAATTGACTGCTTCAGTGTGTTACCACATTACTACGTGATTCAAACACGGAAAATACCTAGGATCTGGCCAACAAGTATGCGAAGAAGGCAAAATCATGAGCCAGATGCGCGCATTTCCAAGACCTAACCCAGACCTAACCGGCGTTATCCTCTAAAATATTGATCGAAACCAGGTTTAATTGACTGCTTCAGTGTGTTACCACATTACTACGTGTTTCAAACACGGAAAATACCCAGGATCTGGCCAACAAGTATGCGAAGAATGCGAAAGAATAAGCCAGATGAGCGCATTTCCCAGACCTAACCCAGACCTAACCGGCGTTATCCTCTGAAATATTGATCGAAACCAGGTTTAATTGACTGCTTCAGTGTGTTACCACATTACTACGTGTTTCAAACACGGAAAATACCCAGGATCTGGCCAACAAGTATGCGAAGAATGCGAAAGAATAAGCCAGATGCGCGCATTTCCCAGACCTAACCCAGACCTAACCGGTGTTATCCTCTGAAATATTGATCGAAACCAGGTTTAATTGACTGCTTCAGTGTGTTACCACATTACTACGTGTTTCAAACACGGAAAATACCCAGGATCTGGCCAACAAGTATGCGAAGAATGCGAAAGAATAAGCCAGATGCGCGCATTTCCCAGACCTAACCCAGACCTAACCGGCGTTATCCTCTAAAATATTGATCGAAACCAGGTTTAATTGACTGCTTCAGTGTGTTACCACATTACTACGTGATTCAAACACGGAAAATACCTAGGATCTGGCCAACAAGTATGCGAAGAAGGCAAAATCATGAGCCAGATGCGCGCATTTCCCAGACCTAACCCAGACCTAACCGGCGTTATCCTCTAAAATATTGATCGAAACCAGGTTTAATTGACTGCTTCAGTGTGTTACCACATTACTACGTGTTTCAAACACGGAAAATACCCAGGATCTGGCCAACAAGTATGCGAAGAATGCGAAAGAATAAGCCAGATGCGCGCATTTCCCAGACCTAACCCAGACCTAACCGGTGTTATCCTCTGAAATATTGATCGAAACCAGGTTTAATTGACTGCTTCACTGTGTTACAACATTACTACGTGATTCAAACACGGAAAAAACCCAGGATCTGGCCAACAAGTATGCGATGAAGGCAAAATCATGAGCCAGATGCGGGCATAACCCAGACCTAACCCAGACCTAACCGGTGTTATCCTCTAAAATATTGATCGAAACCAGGTTTTATTGACTGCTTCAGTTTGTTACCACATTACTACGTGATTCAAACACGAAAAAAACCCAGGATCTGGCCAACAAGTATGCGAAGAAGGCGAAAGTATAAGCCAGATGCGCGCATATCCCAGACCAAACCCAGACCTAACCGGTGTTATCCTCTAAAATATTGATCGAGACCAGGTTTAATTGACTGCTTCAGTGTGTTACCACATTCCTACGGGATTCAAACACGAAAAAAACCCAGGATCTGGCCAACAAGTATGCGAAGAAGGCAAAATCATGAGCCAGATGCGGGCATAACCCAGACCTAACCCAGACCTAACCGGTGTTATCCTCTGAAATATTGATCGAAACCAGGTTTAATTGACTGCTTCAGTGTGTTACCACATTACTACGTGATTCAAACACGAAAAAAACCCAGGATCTGGCCAACAAGTATGCGAAGAAGGCAAAATCATGAGCCAGATGCGGGCATAACCCAGACCTAACCCAGACCTAACCGGTGTTATCCTCTAAAATATTGATCGAAACCAGGTTTAATTGACTGCTTCAGTGTGTTACCACATTCCTACGTGATTCAAACACGAAAAAAACCCAGGATCTGGCCAACAAGTATGCGAAGAAGGCGAAAGTATAAGCCAGATGCGCGCATTTCCCAGACCTAACCCAGACCTAACCGGTGTTATCCTCTGAAATATTGATCGAAACCAGGCTTAATTGACTGCTTCAGTGTGTTACCACATTAGTACGTGATTCAAACACGGAAAAAACCCAGGATCTGGCCAACAAGTATGCGATGAAGGCAAAATCATGAGCCAGATGCGGGCATAACCCAGACCTAACCCAGACCTAACCGGTGTTATCCTCTAAAATATTGATCGAAACCAGGTTTAATTGACTGCTTCAGTGTGTTACCACGTTACTACGTGATTCAAACACGGAAAATACCTAGGATCTGGCCAACAAGTATGCGAAGAAGGCAAAATCATGAGCCAGATGCGCGCATTTCCCAGACCTAACCCAGACCTAACCGGCGTTACCCTCTAAAATATTGATCGAAACCAGGTTTAATTGACTGCTTCAGTGTGTTACCACATTACTACGTGTTTCAAACACGGAAAATACCCAGGATCTGGCCAACAAGTATGCGAAGAATGCGAAAGAATAAGCCAGATGCGCGCATTTCCCAGACCTAACCCAGACCTAACCGGTGTTATCCTCTGAAATATTGATCGAAACCAGGTTTAATTGACTGCTTCAGTGTGTTACCACATTACTACGTGTTTCAAACACGGAAAATACCCAGGATCTGGCCAACAAGTTTGCGAAGAATGCGAAAGAATAAGCCAGATGCGCGCATTTCCCAGACCTAACCCAGACCTAACCGGTGTTATCCTCTGAAATATTGATCGAAACCAGGTTTAATTGCCTGCTTCAGTGTGTTACCACATTACTACGAGATTCAAACCCGAAAAAAACCCAGGATCTGGCCAACAAGTATGCGAAGAAGGCAAAATCATGAGCCAGATGCGGGCATAAGCCAGACCTAACCCAGACCTAACCGGTGTTATCCTCTGAAATATTGATCGAAACCAGGTTTAATTGACTGCTTCAGTGAGTTACCACATTACTACGTGATTCAAACACGGAAAAAACCCAGGATCTGGCCAACAAGTATGCGATGAAGGCAAAATCATGAGCCAGATGCGGGCATAACCCAGACCTAACCCAGACCTAACCGGTGTTATCCTCTAAAATATTGATCGAAACCAGGTTTAATTGCCTGCTTCAGTGTGTTACCACATTACTACGTGATTCAAACACGAAAAAAACCCAGGATCTGGCCAACAAGTATGCGATGAAGGCAAAATCATGAGCCAGATGCGGGCATAACCCAGACCTAACCCAGACCTAACCGGTGTTATCCCCTAAAATATTGATCGAAACCAGGTTTTATTGACTGCTTCAGTTTGTTACCACATTACTACGTGATTCAAACACGAAAAAAACCCAGGATCTGGCCAACAAGTATGCGAAGAAGGCGAAAGTATAAGCCAGATGCGCGCATATCCCAGACCAAACCCAGACCTAACCGGTGTTATCCTCTGAAATATTGATCGAAACCAGGTTTAATTGACTGCTTCAGTGTGTTACCACATTACTACGTGATTCAAACACGGAAAAAACTCAGGATCTGGCCAACAAGTATGCGATGAAGGCAAAATCATGTGCCAGATGCGGGCATAACCCAGACCTAACCCAGACCTAACCGGTGTTATCCTCTAAAATATTGATCGAAACCAGGTTTAATTGACTGCTTCAGTGTGTTACCACATTACTACGTGATTCAAACACGAAAAAAACCCAGGATCTGGCCAACAAGTATGCGAAGAAGGCAACATCATGAGCCAGATGCGGGCATAACCCAGACCTAACCCAGACCTAACCGGTGTTATCCTCTAAAATATTGATCGAAACCAGGTTTAATTGACTGCTTCAGTGTGTTACCACATTACTACGTGATTCAAACACGAAAAAAACCCAGGATCTGGCCAACAAGTATGCGATGAAGGCAAAATCATGAGCCAGATGCGGGCATAACCCAGACCTAACCCAGACCTAACCGCTGTTATCCTCTAAAATATTGATCGAAACCAGGTTTAATTGACTGCTTCAGTGTGTTACCACATTACTACGTGATTCAAACACGAAAAAAACCCAGGATCTGGCCAACAAGTATGCGATGAAGGCAAAATCATGAGCCAGATGCGGGCATAACCCAGACCTAACCGGTGTTATCCTCTAAAATATTGATCGAAACCAGGTTTAATTGACTGCTTCAGTGTGTTACCACATTACTACGTGATTCAAACACGGAAAATACCCAGGATCTGGCCAAGAAGTTTGCGAAAAAGGCGAAAGTATAAACCATATGCGCGCAAATCCCAGACCGAACCCAGACCTAACCGGTGTTATCCTCTAAAATATTGATCGAAACCAGGTTTAATTGACTGCTTCAGTGTGTTACCACATTACTACGTGATTCAAACACGAAAAAAACCCAGGATCTGGCCAACAAGTATGCGATGAAGGCAAAATCATGAGCCAGATGCGGGCATAACCCAGACCTAACCGGTGTTATCCTCTAAAATATTGATCGAAACCAGGTTTAATTGACAGCTTCAGTGTGTTACCACATTACTACGTGATTCAAACACGAAAAAAACCCAGGATCTGGCCAACAAGTATGCGATGAAGGCAAAATCATGAGCCAGATGCGGGCATAACCCAGACCTAACCGGTGTTATCCTCTAAAATATTGATCGAAACCAGGTTTAATTGACTGCTTCAGTGTGTTACCACATTACTACGTGATTCAAACACGAAAAAAACCCAGGATCTGGCCAACAAGTATGCGAAGAATGCAAAATCATGAGCCAGATGCGGGCATAACCCAGACCTAACCCAGACCTAACCGGTGTTATCCTCTGAAATATTGATCGAAACCAGGTTTAATTGACTGCTTCAGTGTGTTACCACATTACTACGTGATTCAAACACGAAAAAAACCTAGGATCTGGCCAACAAGTATGCGATGAAGGCAAAATCATGAGCCAGATGCGGGCATAACCCAGACCTAACCGGTGTTATCCTCTAAAATATTGATCGAAACCAGGTTTAATTGACTGCTTCAATGTGTTACCACATTACTACGTGATTCAAACACGGAAAATACCCAGGATCTGGCCAACAAGTTTGCGAAAAAGGCGAAAGTATAAGCCATATGCGCGCAAATCCCAGACCGAACCCAGACCTAACCGGTGTTATCCTCTAAAATATTGATCGAAACCAGGTTTAATTGACTGCTTCAGTGTGTTACCACATTACTACGTGATTCAAACACGAAAAAAACCCAGGATCTGGCCAACAAGTATGCGATGAAGGCAAAATCATGTGCCAGATGCGGGCATAACCCAGACCTAACCGGTGTTATCCTCTAAAATATTGATCGAAACCAGGTTTAATTGACTGCTTCAGTGTGTTACCACATTACTACGTGATTCAAACACGAAAAAAACCCAGGATCTGGCCAACAAGTATGCGAAGAAGGCAAAATCATGAGCCAGATGCGGGCATAACCCAGACCTAACCCAGACCTAACCGGTGTTATCCTCTAAAATATTGATCGAAACCAGGTTTAATTGACTGCTTCAGTGTGTTACCACATTACTACGTGTTTCAAACACGGAAAATACCCAGGATCTGGCCAACAAGTATGCGAAGAAGGCAGAATCATGAGCCAGATGCGGGCATAACCCAGACCTAACCCAGACCTAACCGGTGTTATCCTCTAAAATATTGATCGAAACCAGGTTTAATTGACTGCTTCAGTGTGTTACCACATTACTACGTGATTCAAACACGGAAAATACCTAGGATCTGGCCAACAAGTATGCGAAGAAGGCAAAATCATGAGCCAGATGCGCGCATTTCCCAGACCTAACCCAGACCTAACCGGTGTTATCCTCTGAAATATTGATCGAAACCAGGTTTAATTGACTGCTTCAGTTTGTTACCACATTACTACGTGATTCAAACACGAAAAAAACCCAGGATCTGGCCAACAAGTATGCGAAGAAGGCGAAAGTATAAGCCAGATGCGCGCATATCCCAGACCAAACCCAGACCTAACCGGTGTTATCCTCTAAAATATTGATCGAAACCAGGTTTAATTGACTGCTTCAGTGTGTTACCACATTACTACGTGATTCAAACACGAAAAAAACCCAGGATCTGGCCAACAAGTATGCGATGAAGGCAAAATCATGAGCCAGATGCGGGCATAACCCAGACCTAACCCAGACCTAACCGGTGTTATCCTCTAAAATATTGATCGAAACCAGGTTTTATTGACTGCTTCAGTTTGTTACCACATTTCTACGTGATTCAAACACGAAAAAAACCCAGGATCTGGCCAACAAGTATGCGAAGAAGGCGAAAGTATAAGCCAGATGCGCGCATATCCCAGACCAAACCCAGACCTAACCGGTGTTATCCTCTAAAATATTGATCGAAACCAGGTTTAATTGACTGCTTCAGTGTGTTACCACATTCCTACGTGATTCAAACACGAAAAAAACCCAGGATCTGGCCAACAAGTATGCGAAGAAGGCAAAATCATGAGCCAGATGCGGGCATAACACAGACCTAACCCAGACCTAACCGGTGTTATCCTCTGAAATATTGATCGAAACCAGGTTTAATTGACTGCTTCAGTGAGTTACCACATTACTACGTGATTCAAACACGAAAAAAACCCAGGATCTGGCCAACAAGTATGCGATGAAGGCAAAATCATGAGCCAGATGCGGGCATAACCCAGACCTAACCCAGACCTAACCGGTGTTATCCTCTAAAATATTGATCGAAACCAGGTTTAATTGACTGCTTCAGTGTGTTACCACATTACTACGTGATTCAAACACGAAAAAAACCCAGGATCTGGCCAACAAGTATGCGAAGAAGGCAAAATCATGAGTCAGATGCGGGCATAAGCCAGACCTAACCCAGACCTAACCGGTGTTATCCTCTAAAATATTGATCGAAACCAGGTTTAATTGACTGCTTCAGTGTGTTACCACATTACTACGTGATTGAAACACGAAAAAAACCCAGGATCTGGCCAACAAGTATGCGAAGAAGGCGAAAGTATAAGCCAGATGCGCGCATTTCCCAGACCTAACCCAGACCTAACCGGTGTTATCCTCTAAAATATTGATCGAAACCAGGTTTAATTGACTGCTTCAGTGTGTTACCACATTACTACGTGTTTCAAACACGGAAAATACCCAGGATCTGGCCAACAAGTATGCGAAGAAGGCAGAATCATGAGCCAGATGCGGGCATAACCCAGACCTAACCCAGACCTAACCGGTGTTATCCTCTAAAATATTGATCGAAACCAGGTTTAATTGACTGCTTCAGTGTGTTACCACATTACTACGTGTTTCAAACACGGAAAATACCCAGGATCTGGCCAACAAGTATGCGAAGAATGCGAAAGAATAAGCCAGATGCGCGCATTTCCCAGACCTAACCCAGACCTAACCGGTGTTATCCTCTGAAATATTGATCGAAACCAGGTTTAATTGACTGCTTCAGTGTGTTACCACATTACTACGTGTTTCAAACACGGAAAATACCCAGGATCTGGCCAACAAGTATGCGAAGAATGCGAAAGAATAAGCCAGATGCGCGCATTTCCCAGACCTAACCCAGACCTAACCGGTGTTATCCTCTGAAATATTGATCGAAACCAGGTTTAATTGACTGCTTCAGTGTGTTACCACATTACTACGTGATTCAAACACGAAAAAAACCCAGGATCTGGCCAACAAGTATGCGAAGAAGGCAAAATCATGAGCCAGATGCGGGCATAACCCAGACCTAACCCAGACCTAACCGGTGTTATCCTCTAAAATATTGATCGAAACCAGGTTTAATTGACTGCTTCAGTGTGTTACCACATTACTACGTGATTCAAACACGGAAAATACCTAGGATCTGGCCAACAAGTATGCGAAGAAGGCAAAATCATGAGCCAGATGCGCGCATTTCCCAGACCTAACCCAGACCTAACCGGTGTTATCCTCTGAAATATTGATCGAAACCAGGTTTAATTGACTGCTTCAGTTTGTTACCACATTACTACGTGATTCAAACACGAAAAAAACCCAGGATCTGGCCAACAAGTATGCGAAGAAGGCGAAAGTATAAGCCAGATGCGCGCATATCCCAGACCAAACCCAGACCTAACCGGTGTTATCCTCTAAAATATTGATCGAAACCAGGTTTAATTGACTGCTTCAGTGTGTTACCACATTACTACGTGATTCAAACACGAAAAAAACCCAGGATCTGGCCAACAAGTATGCGATGAAGGCAAAATCATGAGCCAGATGCGGGCATAACCCAGACCTAACCCAGACCTAACCGATGTTATCCTCTAAAATATTGATCGAAACCAGGTTTTATTGACTGCTTCAGTTTGTTACCACATTACTACGTGATTCAAACACGAAAAAAACCCAGGATCTGGCCAACAAGTATGCGAAGAAGGCGAAAGTATAAGCCAGATGCGCGCATATCCCAGACCAAACCCAGACCTAACCGGTGTTATCCTCTAAAATATTGATCGAAACCAGGTTTAATTGACTGCTTCAGTGTGTTACCACATTCCTACGGGATTCAAACACGAAAAAAACCCAGGATCTGGCCAACAAGTATGCGAAGAAGGCAAAATCATGAGCCAGATGCGCGCATTTCCCAGACCTAACCCAGACCTAACCGGTGTTATCCTCTGAAATATTGATCGAAACCAGGTTTAATTGACTGCTTCAGTTTGTTACCACATTACTACGTGATTGAAACACGAAAAAAACCCAGGATCTGGCCAACAAGTATGCGAAGAAGGCGAAAGTATAAGCCAGATGCGCGCATTTCCCAGACCTAACCCAGACCTAACCGGTGTTATCCTCTAAAATATTGATCGAAACCAGGTTTAATTGACTGCTTCAGTGTGTTACCACATTACTACGTGTTTCAAACACGGAAAATACCCAGGATCTGGCCAACAAGTATGCGAAGAAGGCAGAATCATGAGCCAGATGCGGGCATAACCCAGACCTAACCCAGACCTAACCGGTGTTATCCTCTAAAATATTGATCGAAACCAGGTTTAATTGACTGCTTCAGTGTGTTACCACATTACTACGTGTTTCAAACACGGAAAATACCCAGGATCTGGCCAACAAGTATGCGAAGAATGCGAAAGAATAAGCCAGATGCGCGCATTTCCCAGACCTAACCCAGACCTAACCGGTGTTATCCTCTGAAATATTGATCGAAACCAGGTTTAATTGACTGCTTCAGTGTGTTACCACATTACTACGTGTTTCAAACACGGAAAATACCCAGGATCTGGCCAACAAGTATGCGAAGAATGCGAAAGAATAAGCCAGATGCGCGCATTTCCCAGACCTAACCCAGACCTAACCGGTGTTATCCTCTGAAATATTGATCGAAACCAGGTTTAATTGACTGCTTCAGTGTGTTACCACATTACTACGTGATTCAAACACGAAAAAAACCCAGGATCTGGCCAACAAGTATGCGAAGAAGGCAAAATCATGAGCCAGATGCGGGCATAACCCAGACCTAACCCAGACCTAACCGGTGTTATCCTCTAAAATATTGATCGAAACCAGGTTTAATTGACTGCTTCAGTGTGTTACCACATTCCTACGTGATTCAAACACGGAAAATACCTAGGATCTGGCCAACAAGTATGCGAAGAAGGCAAAATCATGAGCCAGATGCGCGCATTTCCCAGACCTAACCCAGACCTAACCGGTGTTATCCTCTGAAATATTGATCGAAACCAGGTTTAATTGACTGCTTCAGTTTGTTACCACATTACTACGTGATTCAAACACGAAAAAAACCCAGGATCTGGCCAACAAGTATGCGAAGAAGGCGAAAGTATAAGCCAGATGCGCGCATATCCCAGACCAAACCCAGACCTAACCGGTGTTATCCTCTAAAATATTGATCGAAACCAGGTTTAATTGACTGCTTCAGTGTGTTACCACATTACTACGTGATTCAAACACGAAAAAAACCCAGGATCTGGCCAACAAGTATGCGATGAAGGCAAAATCATGAGCCAGATGCGGGCATAACCCAGACCTAACCCAGACCTAACCGGTGTTATCCTCTAAAATATTGATCGAAACCAGGTTTTATTGACTGCTTCAGTTTGTTACCACATTACTACGTGATTCAAACACGAAAAAAACCCAGGATCTGGCCAACAAGTATGCGAAGAAGGCGAAAGTATAAGCCAGATGCGCGCATATCCCAGACCAAACCCAGACCTAACCGGTGTTATCCTCTAAAATATTGATCGAAACCAGGTTTAATTGACTGCTTCAGTGTGTTACCACATTCCTACGGGATTCAAACACGAAAAAAACCCAGGATCTGGCCAACAAGTATGCGAAGAAGGCAAAATCATGAGCCAGATGCGGGCATAACCCAGACCTAACCCAGACCTAACCGGTGTTATCCTCTAAAATATTGATCGAAACCAGGTTTAATTGACTGCTTCAGTGTGTTACCACATTCCTACGTGATTCAAACACGAAAAAAACCCAGGATCTGGCCAACAAGTATGCGAAGAAGGCGAAAGTATAAGCCAGATGCGCGCATTTCCCAGACCTAACCCAGACCTAACCGGCGTTATCCTCTGAAATATTGATCGAAACCAGGTTTAATTGACTGCTTCAGTGTGTTACCACATTACTACGTGATTCAAACACGAAAAAACCCAGGATCTGGCCAACAAGTATGCGATGAAGGCAAAATCATGAGCCAGATGCGGGCATAACCCAGACCTAACCGGTGTTATCCTCTAAAATATTGATCGAAACCAGGTTTAATTGACTGCTTCAGTGTGTTACCACATTACTACGTGATTCAAACACGAAAAAAACCCAGGATCTGGCCAACAAGTATGCGAAGAAGGCAAAATCATGAGCCAGATGCGGGCATAACCCAGACCTAACCCAGACCTAACCGGTGTTATCCTCTGAAATATTGATCGAAACCAGGTTTAATTGACTGCTTCAGTGAGTTACCACATTACTACGTGATTCAAACACGGAAAAAACCCAGGATCTGGCCAACAAGTATGCGATGAAGGCAAAATCATGAGCCAGATGCGGGCATAACCCAGACCTAACCCAGACCTAACCGGTGTTATCCTCTAAAATATTGATCGAAACCAGGTTTAATTGACTGCTTCAGTGTGTTACCACATTACTACGTGATTCAAACACGAAAAAAACCCAGGATCTGGCCAACAAGTATGCGATGAAGGCAAAATCATGAGCCAGATGCGGGCATAACCCAGACCTAACCGGTGTTATCCTCTAAAATATTGATCGAAACCAGGTTTAATTGACTGCTTCAGTGTGTTGCCACATTACTACGTGATTCAAACACGGAAAATACCCAGGATCTGGCCAACAAGTTTGCGAAAAAGGCGAAAGTATAAGCCATATGCGCGCAAATCCCAGACCGAACCCAGACCTAACCGGTGTTATCCTCTAAAATATTGATCGTAACCAGGTTTAATTGACTGCTTCAGCGTGTTACCACATTACTACGTGAATCAAACACGAAAAAAACCCAGGATCTGGCCAACAAGTATGCGAAGAAGGCAAAATCATGAGCCAGATGCGGGCATAACCCAGACCTAACCGGTGTTATCCTCTAAAATATTGATCGAAACCAGGTTTAATTGACTGCTTCAGTGTGTTACCACATTACTACGTGATTCAAACACGAAAAAAACCCAGGATCTGGCCAACAAGTATGCGAAGAAGGCAAAATCATGAGCCAGATGCGGGCATAACCCAGACCTAACCCAGACCTAACCGGTGTTATCCTCTAAAATATTGATCGAAACCAGGTTTAATTGACTGCTTCAGTGTGTTACCACATTCCTACGTGATTCAAACACGAAAAAAACCCAGGATCTGGCCAACAAGTATGCGAAGAAGGCAAAATCATGAGCCAGATGCGGGCATAACCCAGACCTAACCCAGACCTAACCGGTGTTATCCTCTGAAATATTGATCGAAACCAGGTTTAATTGACTGCTTCAGTGAGTTACCACATTACTACGTGATTCAAACACGAAAAAAACCCAGGATCTGGCCAACAAGTATGCGATGAAGGCAAAATCATGAGCCAGATGCGGGCATAACCCAGACCTAACCCAGACCTAACCGGTGTTATCCTCTAAAATATTGATCGAAACCAGGTTTAATTGACTGCTTCAGTGTGTTACCACATTACTACGTGATTCAAACACGAAAAAAACCCAGGATCTGGCCAACAAGTATGCGAAGAAGGCAAAATCATGAGCCAGATGCGGGCATAACCCAGACCTAACCCAGACCTAACCGGTGTTATCCTCTAAAATATTGATCGAAACCAGGTTTAATTGACTGCTTCAGTGTGTTACCACATTCCTACGTGATTCAAACACGAAAAAAACCCAGGATCTGGCCAACAAGTATGCGAAGAAGGCGAAAGTATAAGCCAGATGCGCGCATTTCCCAGACCTAACCCAGACCTAACCGGTGTTATCCTCTGAAATATTGATCGAAACCAGGTTTAATTGACTGCTTCAGTGTGTTACCACATTACTACGTGATTCAAACACGAAAAAAACCCAGGATCTGGCCAACAAGTATGCGAAGAAGGCGAAAGTATAAGCCAGATGCGCGCATTTCCCAGACCTAACCCAGACCTAACCGGTGTTATCCTCTAAAATATTGATCGAAACCAGGTTTAATTGACTGCTTCAGTGTGTTACCACATTACTACGTGTTTCAAACACGGAAAAAACCCAGGATCTGGCCAACAAGTATGAGATGAAGGCAAAATCATGAGCCAGATGCGGGCATAACCCAGACCTAACCCAGACCTAACCGGTGTTATCCTCTAAAATATTGATCGAAACCAGGTTTTATTGACTGCTTCAGTTTGTTACCACATTACTACGTGATTCAAACACGAAAAAAACCCAGGATCTGGCCAACAAGTATGCGAAGAAGGCGAAAGTATAAGCCAGATGCGCGCATATCCCAGACCAAACCCAGACCTAACCGGTGTTATCCTCTAAAATATTGATCGAAACCAGGTTTAATTGACTGCTTCAGTGTGTTACCACATTCCTACGTGATTCAAACACGAAAAAAACCCAGGATCTGGCCAACAAGTATGCGAAGAAGGCAAAATCATGAGCCAGATGCGGGCATAACCCAGACCTAACCCAGACCTAACCGGTGTTATCCTCTAAAATATTGATCGAAACCAGGTTTAATTGACTGCTTCAGTGTGTTACCACATTCCTACGTGATTCAAACACGAAAAAAACCCAGGATCTGGCCAACAAGTATGCGAAGAAGGCGAAAGTATAAGCCAGATGCGCGCATTTCCCAGACCTAACCCAGACCTAACCGGTGTTATCCTCTGAAATATTGATCGAAACCAGGTTTAATTGACTGCTTCAGTGTGTTACCACATTACTACGTGATTCAAACACGAAAAAAACCCAGGATCTGGCCAACAAGTATGCGAAGAAGGCAAAATCATGAGCCAGATGCGCGCATTTCCCAGACCTAACCCAGACCTAACCGGCGTTATCCTCTGAAATATTGATCGAAACCAGGTTTATTTGACTGCTTCAGTGTGTTACCACATTCCTACGTGATTCAAACACGAAAAAAACCCAGGATCTGGCCAACAAGTATGCGAAGAAGGCAAAATCATGAGCCAGATGCGGGCATAACCCAGACCTAACCCAGACCTAACCGGTGTTATCCTCTAAAATATTGATCGAAACCAGGTTTAATTGACTGCTTCAGTGTGTTACCACATTCCTACGTGATTCAAACACGAAAAAAACCCAGGATCTGGCCAACAAGTATGCGAAGAAGGCAAAATCATGAGCCAGATGCGCGCATTTCCCAGACCTAACCCAGACCTAACCGGCGTTATCCTCTGAAATATTGATCGAAACCAGGTTTAATTGACTGCTTCAGTGTGTTAACACATTCCTACGTGATTCAAACACGAAAAAACCCAGGATCTGGCCAACAAGTATGCGAAGAAGGCGAAAGTATAAGCCAGATGCGCGCATTTCCCAGACCTAACCCAGACCTAACCGGTGTTATCCTCTGAAATATTGATCGAAACCAGGTTTAATTGACTGCTTCAGTGTGTTACCACATTACTACGTGATTCAAACACGAAAAAAACCCAGGATCTGGCCAACAAGTATGCGAAGAAGGCAAAATCATGAGCCAGATGCGGGCAAAACCCAGACCTAACCCAGACCTAACCGGTGTTATCCTCTAAAATATTGATCGAAACCAGGTTTAATTGACTGCTTCAGTGTATTACCACATTACTACGTGATTCAAACACGAAAAAAACCCAGGATCTGGCCAACAAGTATGCGAAGAAGGCAAAACTATGAGCCAGATGCGGGCATAACCCAGACCTGCCCCAGACCTAACCGGTGTTATCCTCTGAAATATTGATCGAAACCAGGTTTAATTGACTGCTTCAGTGTGTTACCACATTACTACGTGATTCAAACACGGAAAAAACCCAGGATCTGGCCAACAAGTATGCGATGAAGGCAAAATCATGTGCCAGATGCGGGCATAACCCAGACCTAACCCAGACCTAACCGGTGTTATCCTCTAAAATATTGATCGAAACCAGGTTTAATTGACTGCTTCAGTGTGTTACCACATTGCTACGTGATTCAAACACGAAAAAAACCCAAGATCTGGCCAACAAGTATGCGAAGAAGGCGAAAGTATAAGCCAGATGCGCGCATTTCCCAGACCTAACCCAGACCTAACCGGTGTTATCCTCTGAAATATTGATCGAAACCAGGTTTAATAGACTGCTTCAGTGTGTTACCACATTACTACGTGATTCAAACACGAAAAAAACCCAGGATCTGGCCAACAAGTATGCGAAGAAGGCGAAAGTATAAGCCAGATGCGCGCATTTCCCAGACCTAACCCAGACCTAACCGGTGTTATCCTCTGAAATATTGATCGAAACCAGGTTTAATTGATTGCTTCAGTGTGTTACCACATTCCTACGTGATTCAAACACGAAAAAACCCAGGATCTGGCCAACAAGTATGCGAAGAATGCGAAAGAATAAGCCAGACGCGCGCATTTCCCAGACCTAACCCAGACCTAACCGGTGTTATCCTCTAAAATATTGATCGAAACCAGGTTTAATTGACTGCTTCAGTGTGTTACCACATTACTACGTGTTTCAAACACGGAAAAAACCCAGGATCTGGCCAACAAGTATGCGATGAAGGCAAAATCATGAGCCAGATGCGGGCATAACCCAGACCTAACCCAGACCTAACCGGTGTTATCCTCTAAAATATTGATCGAAACCAGGTTTTATTGACTGCTTCAGTTTGTTACCACATTACTACGTGATTCAAACACGAAAAAAACCCAGGATCTGGCCAACAAGTATGCGAAGAAGGCGAAAGTATAAGCCAGATGCGCGCATATCCCAGACCAAACCCAGACCTAACCGGTGTTATCCTCTAAAATATTGATCGAAACCAGGTTTAATTGACTGCTTCAGTGTGTTACCACATTACTACGTGATTCAAACACGAAAAAAACCCAGGATCTGGCCAACAAGTATGCGAAGAAGGCAAAATCATGAGCCAGATGCGGGCATATCCCAGACCTAACCCAGACCTAACCGGTGTTATCCTCTAAAATATTGATCGAAACCAGGTTTAATTGACTGCTTCAGTGTGTTACCACATTACTACGTGATTCAAACACGAAAAAAACCCAGGATCTGGCCAACAAGTATGCGAAGAAGGCAAAATCATGAGCCAGATGCGGGCATAACCCAGACCTAACCCAGACCTAACCGGTGTTATCCTCTAAAATATTGATCGAAACCAGGTTTAATTGACTGCTTCAGCGTGTTACCACATTACTACGTGATTCAAACACGAAAAAAACCCAGGATCTGGCCAACAAGTATGCGAAGAAGGCAAAATCATGAGCCAGATGCGGGCATAACCCTGACCTAACCCAGACCTAACCGGTGTTATCCTCTAAAATATTGATCGAAACCAGGTTTAATTGACTGCTTCAGTGTGTTACCACATTGCTACGTGATTCAAACACGAAAAAAACCCAAGATCTGGCCAACAAGTATGCGAAGAAGGCGAAAGTATAAGCCAGATGCGCGCATTTCCCAGACCTAACCCAAACCTAACCGGTGTTATCCTCTGAAATATTGATCGAAACCAGGTTTAATAGACTGCTTCAGTGTGTTACCACATTACTACGTGATTCAAACACGAAAAAAACCCAGGATCTGGCCAACAAGTATGCGAAGAAGGCGAAAGTATAAGCCAGATGCGCGCATTTCCCAGACCTAACCCAGACCTAACCGGTGTTATCCTCTGAAATATTGATCGAAACCAGGTTTAATTGATTGCTTCAGTGTGTTACCACATTCCTACGTGATTCAAACACGAAAAAACCCAGGATCTGGCCAACAAGTATGCGAAGAATGCGAAAGAATAAGCCAGACGCGCGCATTTCCCAGACCTAACCCAGACCTAACCGGTGTTATCCTCTAAAATATTGATCGAAACCAGGTTTAATTGACTGCTTCAGTGTGTTACCACATTACTACGTGTTTCAAACACGGAAAAAACCCAGGATCTGGCCAACAAGTATGCGATGAAGGCAAAATCATGAGCCAGATGCGGGCATAACCCAGACCTAACCCAGACCTAACCGGTGTTATCCTCTAAAATATTGATCGAAACCAGGTTTTATTGACTGCTTCAGTTTGTTACCACATTACTACGTGATTCAAACACGAAAAAAACCCAGGATCTGGCCAACAAGTATGCGAAGAAGGCGAAAGTATAAGCCAGATGCGCGCATATCCCAGACCAAACCCAGACCTAACCGGTGTTATCCTCTAAAATATTGATCGAAACCAGGTTTAATTGACTGCTTCAGTGTGTTACCACATTACTACGTGATTCAAACACGAAAAAAACCCAGGATCTGGCCAACAAGTATGCGAAGAAGGCAAAATCATGAGCCAGATGCGGGCATAACCCAGACCTAACCCAGACCTAACCGGTGTTATCCTCTAAAATATTGATCGAAACCAGGTTTAATTGACTGCTTCAGTGTGTTACAACATTACTACGTGATTCAAACACGAAAAAAACCCAGGATCTGGCCAACAAGTATGCGAAGAAGGCAAAATCATGAGCCAGATGCGGGCATAACCCAGACCTAACCCAGACCTAACCGGTGTTATCCTCTAAAATATTGATCGAAACCAGGTTTAATTGACTGCTTCAGTGTGTTACCACATTCCTACGTGATTCAAACACGAAAAAAACCCAGGATCTGGCCAACAAGTATGCGAAGAAGGCGAAAGTATAAGCCAGATGCGCGCATTTCCCAGACCTAACCCAGACCTAACCGGTGTTATCCTCTAAAATATTGATCGAAACCAGGTTTAATTGACTGCTTCAGTGTGTTACCACATTACTACGTGTTTCAAACACGGAAAATACCCAGGATCTGGCCAACAAGTATGCGAAGAAGGCAGAATCATGAGCCAGATGCGGGCATAACCCAGACCTAACCCAGACCTAACCGGTGTTATCCTCTAAAATATTGATCGAAACCAGGTTTAATTGACTGCTTCAGTGTGTTACCACATTTCTACGTGTTTCAAACACGGAAAATACCCAGGATCTGGCCAACAAGTATGCGAAGAATGCGAAAGAATAAGCCAGATGCGCGCATATCCCAGACCAAACCCAGACCTAACCGGTGTTATCCTCTAAAATATTGATCGAAACCAGGTTTAATTGACTGCTTCAGTGTGTTACCACATTACTACGTGATTCAAACACGAAAAAAACCCAGGATCTGGCCAACAAGTATGCGAAGAATGCGAAAGAATAAGCCAGATGCGCGCATTTCCCAGACCTAACCCAGACCTAACCGGTGTTATCCTCTGAAATATTGATCGAAACCAGGTTTAATTGACTGCTTCAGTGTGTTACCACATTACTACGTGATTCAAACACGAAAAAAACCCAGGATCTGGCCAACAAGTATGCGAAGAAGGCAAAATCATGAGCCAGATGCGGGCATAACCCAGACCTAACCTAGACCTAACCGGTGTTATCCTCTTAAATATTGATCGAAACCAGGTTTAATTGACTGCTTCAGTGTATTACCACATTACTACGTGATTCAAACACGAAAAAAACCCAGGATCTGGCCAACAAGTATGCGAAGAAGGCGAAAGTATAAGCCAGATGCGCGCATATCCCAGACCAAACCCAGACCTAACCGGTGTTATCCTCTAAAATATTGATCGAAACCAGGTTTAATTGACTGCTTCAGTGTGTTACCACATTCCTACGTGATTCAAACACGAAAAAAACCCAGGATCTGGCCAACAAGTATGCGAAGAAGGCAAAATCATGAGCCAGATGCGGGCATAATCCAGACCTAACCCAGACCTAACCGGTGTTATCCTCTAAAATATTGATCGAAACCAGGTTTAATTGACTGCTTCAGTGTGTTACCACATTCCTACGTGATTCAAACACGAAAAAAACCCAGGACCTGGCCAACAAGTATGCGAAGAAGGCGAAAGTATAAGCCAGATGCGCGCATTTCCCAGACCTAACCCAGACCTAACCGGTGTTATCCTCTGAAATATTGATCGAAACCAGGTTTAATTGACTGCTTCAGTGTATTACCACATTACTACGTGATTCAAACACGAAAAAAACCCAGGATCTGGCCAACAAGTATGCGAAGAAGGCAAAATCATGAGCCAGATGCGGGCATAACCCAGACCTAACCCAGACCTAACCGGTGTTATCCTCTGAAATATTGATCGAAACCAGGTTTAATTGACTGCTTCAGTGTGTTACCACATTACTACGTGATTCAAACACGGAAAATACCCAGGATCTGGCCAACAAGTATGCGAAGAAGGCAAAATCATGAGCCAGATGCGCGCATTTCCCAGACCTAACCCAGACCTAACCGGCGTTATCCTCTGAAATATTGATCGAAACCAGGTTTAATTGACTGCTTCCGTGTATTAACACATTACTACGTGATTCAAACACGAAAAAAACCCAAGATCTGGCCAACAAGTATGCGAAGAAGGCGAAAGTATAAGCCAGATGCGCGCATTTCCCAGACCTAACCCAGACCTAACCGGTGTTATCCTCTGAAATATTGATCGAAACCAGGTTTAATTGACTGCTTCAGTGTGTTACCACATTACTACGTGATTCAAACACGAAAAAAACCCAGGATCTGGCCAACAAGTATGCGAAGAAGGCAAAATCATGAGCCAGATGCGGGCATAACCCAGACCTAACCCAGCCCTAACCGGTGTTATCCTCTGAAATATTGATCGAAACCAGGTTTAATTGACTGCTTCAGTGTGTTACCACATTACTACGTGATTCAAACACGGAAAAAACCCAGGATCTGGCCAACAAGTATGCGATGAAGGCAAAATCATGTGCCAGATGCGGGCATAACCCAGACCTAACCCAGACCTAACCGGTGTTATCCTCTAAAATATTGATCGAAACCAGGTTTAATTGACTGCTTCAGTGTGTTACCACATTACTACGTGATTCAAACACGAAAAAAACCCAAGATCTGGCCAACAAGTATGCGAAGAAGGCGAAAGTATAAGCCAGATGCGCGCATTTCCCAGACCTAACCCAGACCTAACCGGTGTTATCCTCTGAAATATTGATCGAAACCAGGTTTAATAGACTGCTTCAGTGTGTTACCACATTACTACGTGATTCAAACACGAAAAAAACCCAGGATCTGGCCAACAAGTATGCGAAGAAGGCAAAATCATGAGCCAGATGCGGGCATAACCCAGACCTAACCCAGACCTAACCGGTGTTATCCTCTAAAATATTGATCGAAACCAGGTTTAATTGATTGCTTCAGTGTGTTACCACATTCCTACGTGATTCAAACACGAAAAAACCCAGGATCTGGCCAACAAGTATGCGAAGAATGCGAAAGAATAAGCCAGACGCGCGCATTTCCCAGACATAACCCAGACCTAACCGGTGTTATCCTCTGAAATATTGATCGAAACCAGGTTTAATTGACTGCTTCAGTGTGTTACCACATTACTACGTGTTTCAAACACGGAAAATACCCAGGATCTGGCCAACAAGTATGCGAAGAATGCGAAAGAATAAGCCAGATGCGCGCATTTCCAAGACCTAACCCAGACCTAACCGGTGTTATCCTCTGAAATATTGATCGAAACCAGGTTTTATTGACTGCTTCAGTGTGTTACCACATTACTACGTGTTTCAAACACGGAAAATACCCAGGATCTGGCCAACAAGTATGCGAAGAATGCGAAAGAATAAGCCAGATGCGCGCATTTCCAAGACCTAACACAGACCTAACCGGTGTTATCCTCTGAAATATTGATCGAAACCAGGTTTAATTGACTGTTTCAGTGTGTTACCACATTACTACGTGATTCAAACACGGAAAAAACCCAGGATCTGGCCAACAAGTATGCGATGAAGGCAAAATCATGAGCCAGATGCGGGCATAACCCAGACCTAACCGGTGTTATCCTCTAAAATATTGATCGAAACCAGGTTTAATTGACTGCTTCAGTGTGTTACCACATTACTACGTGATTCAAATACGAAAAAAACCCAGGATCTGGCCAACAAGTATGCGAAGAAGGCAAAATCATGAGCCAGATGCGGGCATAACACAGACCTAACCCAGACCTAACCGATGTTATCCTCTAAAATATTGATCGAAACCAGGTTTAATTGATTGCTTCAGTGTGTTACCACATTCCTACGTGATTCAAACACGAAAAAAACCCAGGATCTGGCCAACAAGTATGCGAAGAAGGCGAAAGTATAAGCCAGATGCGCGCATTTCCCAGACCTAACCCAGACCTAACCGGTGTTATCCTCTGAAATATTGATCGAAACCAGGTTTAATTGACTGCTTCAGTGTGTTACCACATTACTACGTGATTCAAACACGGAAAAAACCCAGAATCTGGCCAACAAGTTTGCGAAAAAGGCGAAAGTATAAGCCATATGCGCGCATATCCCGGACCTAACCCAGACCTAACCGGTGTTATCCTCCTAAATACTGTCCGAATCCAGGTTTTGTGGACTGTTTCTGTGTGGTACCACATTACTACGTGATTCAAACCCGAAAAAAACCCAGGATCTGGCCAACAAGTATGCGATGAAGGCAAAATCATGAGCCAGATGCGGGCATAACCCAGACCTAACCCAGACCTAACCGGTGTTATCCTGTAAAATATTGATCGAAACCAGGTTTAATTGACTGCTTCAGTGTGTTACCACATTACTACGTGATTCAAACACGAAAAAAACCCAGGATCTGGCCAACAAGTATGCGAAGAAGGCAAAATCATGAGCCAGATACGGGCATAACCCAGACCTAACCCAGACCTAACCGGTGTTATCCTCTAAAATATTGATCGAAACCAGGTTTAATTGACTGCTTCAGTGTATTACCACATTACTACGTGATTCAAACACGAAAAAAACCCAGGATCTGGCCAACAAGTATGCGAAGAAGGCAAAATCATGAGCCAGATGCGGGCATAACCCAGACCTAACCTGTGTTATCCTCTAAAATATTGATCGAAACCAGGTTTAATTGACTGCTTCAGTGTGTTACCACATTACTACGTGATTCAAACACGAAAAAAACCCAGGATCTGGCCAACAAGTATGCGAAGAAGGCAAAATCATGAGCCAGATGCGGGCATAACCCAGACCTAACCCAGACCTAACCGGTGTTATCCTCTGAAATATTGATCGAAACCAGGTTTAATTGACTGCTTCAGTGTGTTACCACATTACTACGTGTTTCAAACACGGAAAATACCCAGGATCTGGCCAACAAGTATGCGAAGAATGCGAAAGAATAAGCCAGATGCGCGCATTTCCAAGACCTAACCCAGACCTAACCGGTGTTATCCTCTGAAATATTGATCGAAACCAGGTTTAATTGACTGCTTCAGTGTGTTACCACATTACTACGTGATTCAAACACGGAAAAAACCCAGGATCTGGCCAACAAGTATGCGATGAAGGCAAAATCATGAGCCAGATGCGGGCATAACCCAGACCTAACCCAGACCTAACCGGTGTTATCCTCTAAAATATTGATCGAAACCAGGTTTTATTGACTGCTTCAGTTTGTTACCACATTACTACGTGATTCAAACACGAAAAAAACCCAGGATCTGGCCAACAAGTATGCGAAGAAGGCGAAAGTATAAGCCAGATGCGCGCATATCCCAGACCAAACCCAGACCTAACCGGTGTTATCCTCTAAAATATTGATCGAAACCAGGTTTAATTGACTGCTTCAGTGTGTTACCACATTCCTACGTGATTCAAACACGAAAAAAACCCAGGATCTGGCCAACAAGTATGCGAAGAAGGCAAAATCATGAGCCAGATGCGGGCATAACCCAGACCTAACCCAGACCTAACCGGTGTTATCCTCTAAAATATTGATCGAAACCAGGTTTAATTGACTGCTTCAGTGTGTTACCACATTACTACGTGTTTCAAACACGGAAAATACCCAGGATCTGGCCAACAAGTATGCGAAGAATGCGAAAGAATAAGCCATATGCGCGCATTTCCCAGACCTAACCCAGACCTAACCGGTGTTATCCTCTGAAATATTGATCGAAACCAGGTTTAATTGACTGCTTCAGTGTGTTACCACATTACTACGTGTTTCAAACACGGAAAATACCCAGGATCTGGCCAACAAGTATGCGAAGAAGGCAGAATCATGAGCCAGATGCGGGCATAACCCAGACCTAACCCAGACCTAACCGGTGTTATCCTCTAAAATATTGATCGAAACCAGGTTTTATTGATTGCTTCAGTGTGTTACCACATTCCTACGTGATTCAAACACGGAAAAAACCCAGGATCTGGCCAACAAGTATGCGATGAAGGCAAAATCATGAGCCAGATGCGGGCATAACCCAGACCTAACCCAGACCTAACCGGTGTTATCCTCTAAAATATTGATCGAACCCAGGTTTTATTGACTGCTTCAGTTTGTTACCACATTACTACGTGATTCAAACACGAAAAAAACCCAGGATCTGGCCAACAAGTATGCGATGAAGGCAAAATCATGAGCCAGATGCGGGCATAACCCAGACCTAACCGGTGTTATCCTCTGAAATATTGATCGAAACCAGGTTTAATTGACAGCTTCAGTGTGTTACCACATTACTACGTGATTCAAACACGAAAAAAACCCAGGGTCTGGCCAACAAGTATGCGAAGAAGGCAAAATCATGAGCCAGATGCGGGCATAACCCAGACCTAACCCAGACCTAACCGGTGTTATCCCCTAAAATATTGATCGAAACCAGGTTTAATTGACTGCTTCAGTGTGTTACCACATTACTACGTGTTTCAAACACGGAAAATACCCAGGATCTGGCCAACAAGTATGCGAAGAAGGCAGAATCATGAGCCAGATGCGGGCATAACCCAGACCTAACCCAGACCTAACCGGTGTTATCCTCTCAAATATTGATCGAAACCAGGTTTAATTGACTGCTTCAGTGTGTTACCACATTACTACGTGTTTCAAACACGGAAAATACCCAGGATCTGGCCAACAAGTATGCGAAGAATGCGAAAGAATAAGCCAGATGCGCGCATTTCCCAGACCTAACCCAGACCTAACCGGCGTTATCCTCTGAAATATTGATCGAAACCAGGTTTAATTGACTGCTTCAGTGTGTTACCACATTACTACGTGTTTCAAACACGGAAAATACCCAGGATCTGGCCAACAAGTATGCGAAGAATGCGAAAGAATAAGCCAGATGCGCGCATTTCCCAGACCTAACCCAGACCTAACCGGTGTTATCCTCTGAAATATTGATCGAAACCAGGTTTAATTGACTGCTTCAGTGTGTTACCACATTACTACGTGTTTCAAACACGGAAAATACCCAGGATCTGGCCAACAAGTATGCGAAGAATGCGAAAGAATAAGCCAGATGCGCGCATTTCCAAGACCTAACCCAGACCTAACCGGTGTTATCCTCTGAAAAATTGATCGAAACCAGGTTTAATTGACTGCTTCAGTGTGTTACCACATTACTACGTGTTTCAAACACGGAAAATACCCAGGATCTGGCCAACAAGTATGCGAAGAATGCGAAAGAATAAGCCAGATGCGCGCATTTCCAAGACCTAACCCAGACCTAACCGGTGTTATCCTCTGAAATATTGATCGAAACCAGGTTTAATTGACTGCTTCAGTGTGTTACCACATTCCTACGTGATTCAAACACGAAAAAAACCCAGGATCTGGCCAACAAGTATGCGAAGAAGGCAAAATCATGAGCCAGATGCGGGCATAACCCAGACCTAACCCAGACCTAACCGGTGTTATCCTCTAAAATATTGATCGAAACCAGGTTTAATTGACTGCTTCAGTGTGTTACCACATTACTACGTGATTCAAACACGAAAAAAACCCAGGATCTGGCCAACAAGTATGCGAAGAAGGCAAAATCATGAGCCAGATGCGGGCATAACCCAGACCTAACCCAGACCTAACCGGTGTTATCCTCTAAAATATTGATCGAAACCAGGTTTAATTGACTGCTTCAGTGTGTTACCACATTCCTACGTGATTCAAACACGAAAAAAACCCAGGATCTGGCCAACAAGTATGCGAAGAAGGCGAAAGTATAAGCCAGATGCGCGCATTTCCCAGACCTAACCCAGACCTAACCGGTGTTATCCTCTGAAATATTGATCGAAACCAGGTTTAATTGACTGCTTCAGTGTGTTACCACATTACTACGTGATTCAAACACGAAAAAAACCCAGGATCTGGCCAACAAGTATGCGAAGAAGGCGAAAGTATAAGCCAGATGCGCGCATTTCCCAGACCTAACCCAGACCTAACCGGTGTTATCCTCTGAAATATTGATCGAAACCAGGTTTAATTGACTGCTTCAGTGTGTTACCACATTACTACGTGATTCAAACACGAAAAAAACCCAGGATCTGGCCAACAAGTATGCGAAGAAGGCAAAATCATGAGCCAGATGCGGGCATAACCCAGACCTAACCTAGACCTAACCGGTGTTATCCTCTTAAATATTGATCGAAACCAGGTTTAATTGACTGCTTCAGTGTATTACCACATTACTACGTGATTCAAACACGAAAAAAACCCAGGATCTGGCCAACAAGTATGCGAAGAAGGCGAAAGTATAAGCCAGATGCGCGCATATCCCAGACCAAACCCAGACCTAACCGGTGTTATCCTCTAAAATATTGATCGAAACCAGGTTTAATTGACTGCTTCAGTGTGTTACCACATTCCTACGTGATTCAAACACGAAAAAAACCCAGGATCTGGCCAACAAGTATGCGAAGAAGGCAAAATCATGAGCCAGATGCGGGCATAATCCAGACCTAACCCAGACCTAACCGGTGTTATCCTCTAAAATATTGATCGAAACCAGGTTTAATTGACTGCTTCAGTGTGTTACCACATTCCTACGTGATTCAAACACGAAAAAAACCCAGGATCTGGCCAACAAGTATGCGAAGAAGGCGAAAGTATAAGCCAGATGCGCGCATTTCCCAGACCTAACCCAGACCTAACCGGTGTTATCCTCTGAAATATTGATCGAAACCAGGTTTAATTGACTGCTTCAGTGTATTACCACATTACTACGTGATTCAAACACGAAAAAAACCCAGGATCTGGCCAACAAGTATGCGAAGAAGGCAAAATCATGAGCCAGATGCGGGCATAACCCAGACCTAACCCAGACCTAACCGGTGTTATCCTCTGAAATATTGATCGAAACCAGGTTTAATTGACTGCTTCAGTGTGTTACCACATTACTACGTGATTCAAACACGGAAAATACCCAGGATCTGGCCAACAAGTATGCGAAGAAGGCAAAATCATGAGCCAGATGCGCGCATTTCCCAGACCTAACCCAGACCTAACCGGCGTTATCCTCTGAAATATTGATCGAAACCAGGTTTAATTGACTGCTTCCGTGTATTAACACATTACTACGTGATTCAAACACGAAAAAAACCCAAGATCTGGCCAACAAGTATGCGAAGAAGGCGAAAGTATAAGCCAGATGCGCGCATTTCCCAGACCTAACCCAGACCTAACCGGTGTTATCCTCTGAAATATTGATCGAAACCAGGTTTAATTGACTGCTTCAGTGTGTTACCACATTACTACGTGATTCAAACACGAAAAAAACCCAGGATCTGGCCAACAAGTATGCGAAGAAGGCAAAATCATGAGCCAGATGCGGGCATAACCCAGACCTAACCCAGCCCAAACCGGTGTTATCCTCTGAAATATTGATCGAAACCAGGTTTAATTGACTGCTTCAGTGTGTTACCACATTACTACGTGATTCAAACACGGAAAAAACCCAGGATCTGGCCAACAAGTATGCGATGAAGGCAAAATCATGTGCCAGATGCGGGCATAACCCAGACCTAACCCAGACCTAACCGGTGTTATCCTCTAAAATATTGATCGAAACCAGGTTTAATTGACTGCTTCAGTGTGTTACCACATTACTACGTGATTCAAACACGAAAAAAACCCAAGATCTGGCCAACAAGTATGCGAAGAAGGCGAAAGTATAAGCCAGATGCGCGCATTTCCCAGACCTAACCCAGACCTAACCGGTGTTATCCTCTGAAATATTGATCGAAACCAGGTTTAATAGACTGCTTCAGTGTGTTACCACATTACTACGTGATTCAAACACGAAAAAAACCCAGGATCTGGCCAACAAGTATGCGAAGAAGGCAAAATCATGAGCCAGATGCGGGCATAACCCAGACCTAACCCAGACCTAACCGGTGTTATCCTCTAAAATATTGATCGAAACCAGGTTTAATTGATTGCTTCAGTGTGTTACCACATTCCTACGTGATTCAAACACGAAAAAACCCAGGATCTGGCCAACAAGTATGCGAAGAATGCGAAAGAATAAGCCAGACGCGCGCATTTCCCAGACATAACCCAGACCTAACCGGTGTTATCCTCTGAAATATTGATCGAAACCAGGTTTAATTGACTGCTTCAGTGTGTTACCACATTACTACGTGTTTCAAACACGGAAAATACCCAGGATCTGGCCAACAAGTATGCGAAGAATGCGAAAGAATAAGCCAGATGCGCGCATTTCCAAGACCTAACCCAGACCTAACCGGTGTTATCCTCTGAAATATTGATCGAAACCAGGTTTTATTGACTGCTTCAGTGTGTTACCACATTACTACGTGTTTCAAACACGGAAAATACCCAGGATCTGGCCAACAAGTATGCGAAGAATGCGAAAGAATAAGCCAGATGCGCGCATTTCCAAGACCTAACACAGACCTAACCGGTGTTATCCTCTGAAATATTGATCGAAACCAGGTTTAATTGACTGTTTCAGTGTGTTACCACATTACTACGTGATTCAAACACGGAAAAAACCCAGGATCTGGCCAACAAGTATGCGATGAAGGCAAAATCATGAGCCAGATGCGGGCATAACCCAGACCTAACCGGTGTTATCCTCTAAAATATTGATCGAAACCAGGTTTAATTGACTGCTTCAGTGTGTTACCACATTACTACGTGATTCAAATACGAAAAAAACCCAGGATCTGGCCAACAAGTATGCGAAGAAGGCAAAATCATGAGCCAGATGCGGGCATAACACAGACCTAACCCAGACCTAACCGATGTTATCCTCTAAAATATTGATCGAAACCAGGTTTAATTGATTGCTTCAGTGTGTTACCACATTCCTACGTGATTCAAACACGAAAAAAACCCAGGATCTGGCCAACAAGTATGCGAAGAAGGCGAAAGTATAAGCCAGATGCGCGCATTTCCCAGACCTAACCCAGACCTAACCGGTGTTATCCTCTGAAATATTGATCGAAACCAGGTTTAATTGACTGCTTCAGTGTGTTACCACATTACTACGTGATTCAAACACGGAAAAAACCCAGAATCTGGCCAACAAGTTTGCGAAAAAGGCGAAAGTATAAGCCATATGCGCGCATATCCCGGACCTAACCCAGACCTAACCGGTGTTATCCTCCTAAATACTGTCCGAATCCAGGTTTTGTGGACTGTTTCTGTGTGGTACCACATTACTACGTGATTCAAACCCGAAAAAAACCCAGGATCTGGCCAACAAGTATGCGATGAAGGCAAAATCATGAGCCAGATGCGGGCATAACCCAGACCTAACCCAGACCTAACCGGTGTTATCCTGTAAAATATTGATCGAAACCAGGTTTAATTGACTGCTTCAGTGTGTTACCACATTACTACGTGATTCAAACACGAAAAAAACCCAGGATCTGGCCAACAAGTATGCGAAGAAGGCAAAATCATGAGCCAGATACGGGCATAACCCAGACCTAACCCAGACCTAACCGGTGTTATCCTCTAAAATATTGATCGAAACCAGGTTTAATTGACTGCTTCAGTGTATTACCACATTACTACGTGATTCAAACACGAAAAAAACCCAGGATCTGGCCAACAAGTATGCGAAGAAGGCAAAATCATGAGCCAGATGCGGGCATAACCCAGACCTAACCGGTGTTATCCTCTAAAATATTGATCGAAACCAGGTTTAATTGACTGCTTCAGTGTGTTACCACATTACTACGTGATTCAAACACGAAAAAAACCCAGGATCTGGCCAACAAGTATGCGAAGAAGGCAAAATCATGAGCCAGATGCGGGCATAACCCAGACCTAACCCAGACCTAACCGGTGTTATCCTCTGAAATATTGATCGAAACCAGGTTTAATTGACTGCTTCAGTGTGTTACCACATTACTACGTGTTTCAAACACGGAAAATACCCAGGATCTGGCCAACAAGTATGCGAAGAATGCGAAAGAATAAGCCAGATGCGCGCATTTCCAAGACCTAACCCAGACCTAACCGGTGTTATCCTCTGAAATATTGATCGAAACCAGGTTTAATTGACTGCTTCAGTGTGTTACCACATTACTACGTGATTCAAACACGGAAAAAACCCAGGATCTGGCCAACAAGTATGCGATGAAGGCAAAATCATGAGCCAGATGCGGGCATAACCCAGACCTAACCCAGACCTAACCGGTGTTATCCTCTAAAATATTGATCGAAACCAGGTTTTATTGACTGCTTCAGTTTGTTACCACATTACTACGTGATTCAAACACGAAAAAAACCCAGGATCTGGCCAACAAGTATGCGAAGAAGGCGAAAGTATAAGCCAGATGCGCGCATATCCCAGACCAAACCCAGACCTAACCGGTGTTATCCTCTAAAATATTGATCGAAACCAGGTTTAATTGACTGCTTCAGTGTGTTACCACATTCCTACGTGATTCAAACACGAAAAAAACCCAGGATCTGGCCAACAAGTATGCGATGAAGGCAAAATCATGAGCCAGATGCGGGCATAACCCAGACCTAACCGGTGTTATCCTCTGAAATATTGATCGAAACCAGGTTTAATTGACAGCTTCAGTGTGTTACCACATTACTACGTGATTCAAACACGAAAAAAACCCAGGATCTGGCCAACAAGTATGCGAAGAAGGCAAAATCATGAGCCAGATGCGGGCATAACCCAGACCTAACCCAGACCTAACCGGTGTTATCCTCTAAAATATTGATCGAAACCAGGTTTTATTGATTGCTTCAGTGTGTTACCACATTCCTACGTGATTCAAACACGGAAAAAACCCAGGATCTGGCCAACAAGTATGCGATGAAGGCAAAATCATGAGCCAGATGCGGGCATAACCCAGACCTAACCCAGACCTAACCGGTGTTATCCTCTAAAATATTGATCGAACCCAGGTTTTATTGACTGCTTCAGTTTGTTACCACATTACTACGTGATTCAAACACGAAAAAAACCCAGGATCTGGCCAACAAGTATGCGATGAAGGCAAAATCATGAGCCAGATGCGGGCATAACCCAGACCTAACCGGTGTTATCCTCTGAAATATTGATCGAAACCAGGTTTAATTGACAGCTTCAGTGTGTTACCACATTACTACGTGATTCAAACACGAAAAAAACCCAGGATCTGGCCAACAAGTATGCGAAGAAGGCAAAATCATGAGCCAGATGCGGGCATAACCCAGACCTAACCCAGACCTAACCGGTGTTATCCCCTAAAATATTGATCGAAACCAGGTTTAATTGACTGCTTCAGTGTGTTACCACATTACTACGTGTTTCAAACACGGAAAATACCCAGGATCTGGCCAACAAGTATGCGAAGAAGGCAGAATCATGAGCCAGATGCGGGCATAACCCAGACCTAACCCAGACCTAACCGGTGTTATCCTCTCAAATATTGATCGAAACCAGGTTTAATTGACTGCTTCAGTGTGTTACCACATTACTACGTGTTTCAAACACGGAAAATACCCAGGATCTGGCCAACAAGTATGCGAAGAATGCGAAAGAATAAGCCAGATGCGCGCATTTCCCAGACCTAACCCAGACCTAACCGGTGTTATCCTCTGAAATATTGATCGAAACCAGGTTTAATTGACTGCTTCAGTGTGTTACCACATTACTACGTGTTTCAAACACGGAAAATACCCAGGATCTGGCCAACAAGTATGCGAAGAATGCGAAAGAATAAGCCAGATGCGCGCATTTCCAAGACCTAACCCAGACCTAACCGGTGTTATCCTCTGAAAAATTGATCGAAACCAGGTTTAATTGACTGCTTCAGTGTGTTACCACATTACTACGTGTTTCAAACACGGAAAATACCCAGGATCTGGCCAACAAGTATGCGAAGAATGCGAAAGAATAAGCCAGATGCGCGCATTTCCAAGACCTAACCCAGACCTAACCGGTGTTATCCTCTGAAATATTGATCGAAACCAGGTTTAATTGACTGCTTCAGTGTGTTACCACATTCCTACGTGATTCAAACACGAAAAAAACCCAGGATCTGGCCAACAAGTATGCGAAGAAGGCAAAATCATGAGCCAGATGCGGGCATAACCCAGACCTAACCCAGACCTAACCGGTGTTATCCTCTGAAATATTGATCGAAACCAGGTTTAATTGACTGCTTCAGTGAGTTACCACATTACTACGTGATTCAAACACGAAAAAAACCCAGGATCTGGCCAACAAGTATGCGAAGAAGGCGAAAGTATAAGCCAGATGCGCGCATTTCCCAGACCTAACCCAGACCTAACCGGTGTTATCCTCTGAAATATTCATCGAAACCAGGTTTAATTGACTGCTTCAGTGTGTTACCACATTACTACGTGATTCAAACACGAAAAAAACCCAGGATCTGGCCAACAAGTATGAGATGAAGGCAAAATCATGAGCCAGATGCGGGCATAACCCAGACCTAACCGGTGTTATCCTCTAAAATATTGATCGAAACCAGGTTTAATTGACTGCTTCAGTGTGTTACCACATTACTACGTGATTCAAACACGGAAAATACCCAGGATCTGGCCAACAAGTATGCGAAGAAGGCAAAATCATGAGCCAGATGCGCGCATTTCCCAGACCTAACCCAGACCTAACCGGCGTTATCCTCTAAAATATTGATCGAAACCAGGTTTAATTGACTGCTTCAGTGTGTTACCACATTACTACGTGATTCAAACACGAAAAAAAACCCAGGATCTGGCCAACAAGTATGCGAAGAAGGCAAAATCATGAGCCAGATGCGGGCATAACCCAGACCTAACCCAGACCTAACCGGTGTTATCCTCTAAAATATTTATCGAAACCAGGTTTAATTGATTGCTTCAGTGTGTTACCACATTCCTACGTGATTCAAACACGAAAAAAACCCAGGATCTGGCCAACAAGTATGCGAAGAAGGCGAAAGTATAAGCCAGATGCGCGCATTTCCCAGACCTAACCCAGACCTAACCGGTGTTATCCTCTGAAATATTGATCGAAACCAGGTTTAATTGACTGCTTCAGTGTGTTACCACATTACTACGTGATTCAAACACGGAAAAAACCCAGAATCTGGCCAACAAGTTTGCGAAAAAGGCGAAAGTATAAGCCATATGCGCGCATATCCCGGACCTAACCCAGACCTAACCGGTGTTATCCTCCTAAATACTGTCCGAATCCAGGTTTTGTGGACTGTTTCTGTGTGGTACCACATTACTACGTGATTCAAACCCGAAAAAAACCCAGGATCTGGCCAACAAGTATGCGATGAAGGCAAAATCATGAGCCAGATGCGGGCATAACCCAGACCTAACCCAGACCTAACCGGTGTTTTCCTCTAAAATATTGATCGAAACCAGGTTTAATTGACTGCTTCAGTGTGTTACCACATTACTACGTGATTCAAACACGAAAAAATCCCAGGATCTGGCCAACAAGTATGCGAAGAAGGCGAAAGTATAAGCCAGATGCGCGCATATCCCAGACCAAACCCAGACCTAACCGGTGTTATCCTCTAAAATATTGATCGAAACCAGGTTTAATTGACTGCTTCAGTGTGTTACCACATTCCTACGTGATTCAAACACGAAAAAAACCCAGGATCTGGCCAACAAGTATGCGAAGAAGGCAAAATCATGAGCCAGATGCGGGCATAACCCAGACCTAACCCAGACCTAACCGGTGTTATCCTCTAAAATATTGATCGAAACCAGGTTTAATTGACTGCTTCAGTGTGTTACCACATTACTACGTGTTTCAAACACGGAAAATACCCAGGATCTGGCCAACAAGTATGCGAAGAATGCGAAAGAATAAGCCAGATGCGCGCATTTCCCAGACCTAACCCAGACCTAACCGGTGTTATCCTCTGAAATATTGATCGAAACCAGGTTTAATTGACTGCTTCAGTGTGTTACCACATTACTACGTGTTTCAAACACGGAAAATACCCAGGATCTGGCCAACAAGTATGCGAAGAAGGCAGAATCATGAGCCAGATGCGGGCATAACCCAGACCTAACCCAGACCTAACCGGTGTTATCCTCTAAAATATTGATCGAAACCAGGTTTAATTGACTGCTTCAGTGTGTTACCACATTACTACGTGATTCAAACACTGAAAAAACCCAGGATCTGGCCAACAAGTATGCGATGAAGGCAAAATCATGAGCCAGATGCGGGCATAACCCAGACCTAACCGGTGTTATCCTCTAAAATATTGATCGAAACCAGGTTTAATTGACTGCTTCAGTGTGTTACCACATTACTACGTGATTCAAACACGAAAAAAAACCCAGGATCTGGCCAACAAGTATGCGAAGAAGGCAAAATCATGAGCCAGATGCGGGCATAACCCAGACCTAACCCAGACCTAACCGGTGTTATCCTCTAAAATATTGATCGAAACCAGGTTTTATTGATTGCTTCAGTGTGTTACCACATTCCTACGTGATTCAAACACGGAAAAAACCCAGGATCTGGCCAACAAGTATGCGATGAAGGCAAAATCATGAGCCAGATGCGGGCATAACCCAGACCTAACCCAGACCTAACCGGTGTTATCCTCTAAAATATTGATCGAACCCAGGTTTTATTGACTGCTTCAGTTTGTTACCACATTACTACGTGATTCAAACACGAAAAAAACCCAGGATCTGGCCAACAAGTATGCGATGAAGGCAAAATCATGAGCCAGATGCGGGCATAACCCAGACCTAACCGGTGTTATCCTCTGAAATATTGATCGAAACCAGGTTTAATTGACTGCTTCAGTGTGTTACCACATTACTACGTGATTCAAACACGAAAAAAACCCAGGATCTGGCCAACAAGTATGCGAAGAAGGCAAAATCATGAGCCAGATGCGGGCATAACCCAGACCTAACCCAGACCTAACCGGTGTTATCCCCTAAAATATTGATCGAAACCAGGTTTAATTGACTGCTTCAGTGTGTTACCACATTACTACGTGTTTCAAACACGGAAAATACCCAGGATCTGGCCAACAAGTATGCGAAGAAGGCAGAATCATGAGCCAGATGCGGGCATAATCCAGACCTAACCCAGACCTAACCGGTGTTATCCTCTCAAATATTGATCGAAACCAGGTTTAATTGACTGCTTCAGTGTGTTACCACATTACTACGTGTTTCAAACACGGAAAATACCCAGGATCTGGCCAACAAGTATGCGAAGAATGCGAAAGAATAAGCCAGATGCGCGCATTTCCCAGACCTAACCCAGACCTAACCGGCGTTATCCTCTGAAATATTGATCGAAACCAGGTTTAATTGACTGCTTCAGTGTGTTACCACATTACTACGTGTTTCAAACACGGAAAATACCCAGGATCTGGCCAACAAGTATGCGAAGAATGCGAAAGAATAAGCCAGATGCGCGCATTTCCCAGACCTAACCCAGACCTAACCGGTGTTATCCTCTGAAATATTGATCGAAACCAGGTTTAATTGACTGCTTCAGTGTGTTACCACATTACTACGTGTTTCAAACACGGAAAATACCCAGGATCTCGCCAACAAGTATGCGAAGAATGCGAAAGAATAAGCCAGATGCGCGCATTTCCAAGACCTAACCCAGACCTAACCGGTGTTATCCTCTGAAAAATTGATCGAAACCAGGTTTAATTGACTGCTTCAGTGTGTTACCACATTACTACGTGTTTCAAACACGGAAAATACCCAGGATCTGGCCAACAAGTATGCGAAGAATGCGAAAGAATAAGCCAGATGCGCGCATTTCCAAGACCTAACCCAGACCTAACCGGTGTTATCCTCTGAAATATTGATCGAAACCAGGTTTAATTGACTGCTTCAGTGTGTTACCACATTCCTACGTGATTCAAACACGAAAAAAACCCAGGATCTGGCCAACAAGTATGCGAAGAAGGCAAAATCATGAGCCAGATGCGGGCATAACCCAGACCTAACCCAGACCTAACCGGTGTTATCCTCTGAAATATTGATCGAAACCAGGTTTAATTGACTGCTTCAGTGAGTTACCACATTACTACGTGATTCAAACACGAAAAAAACCCAGGATCTGGCCAACAAGTATGCGAAGAAGGCGAAAGTATAAGCCAGATGCGCGCATTTCCCAGACCTAACCCAGTCCTAACCGGTGTTATCCTCTGAAATATTCATCGAAACCAGGTTTAATTGACTGCTTCAGTGTGTTACCACATTACTACGTGATTCAAACACGAAAAAAACCCAGGATCTGGCCAACAAGTATGAGATGAAGGCAAAATCATGAGCCAGATGCGGGCATAACCCAGACCTAACCGGTGTTATCCTCTAAAATATTGATCGAAACCAGGTTTAATTGACTGCTTCAGTGTGTTACCACATTACTACGTGATTCAAACACGGAAAATACCCAGGATCTGGCCAACAAGTATGCGAAGAAGGCAAAATCATGAGCCAGATGCGCGCATTTCCCAGACCTAACCCAGACCTAACCGGCGTTATCCTCTAAAATATTGATCGAAACCAGGTTTAATTGACTGCTTCAGTGTGTTACCACATTACTACGTGATTCAAACACGAAAAAAACCCAGGATCTGGCCAACAAGTATGCGAAGAAGGCAAAATCATGAGCCAGATGCGGGCATAACCCAGACCTAACCCAGACCTAACCGGTGTTATCCTCTAAAATATTGATCGAAACCAGGTTTAATTGATTGCTTCAGTGTGTTACCACATTCCTACGTGATTCAAACACGAAAAAAACCCAGGATCTGGCCAACAAGTTTGCGAAAAAGGCGAAAGTATAAGCCATATGCGCGCATATCCCGGACCTAACCCAGACCTAACCGGTGTTATCCTCCTAAATACTGTCCGAATCCAGGTTTTGTGGACTGTTTCTGTGTGGTACCACATTACTACGTGATTCAAACCCGAAAAAAACCCAGGATCTGGCCAACAAGTATGCGATGAAGGCAAAATCATGAGCCAGATGCGGGCATAACCCAGACCTAACCCAGACCTAACCGGTGTTTTCCTCTAAAATATTGATCGAAACCAGGTTTAATTGACTGCTTCAGTGTGTTACCACATTACTACGTGATTCAAACACGAAAAAAACCCAGGATCTGGCCAACAAGTATGCGAAGAAGGCAAAATCATGAGCCAGATACGGGCATAACCCAGACCTAACCCAGACCTAACCGGTGTTATCCTCTAAAATATTGATCGAAACCAGGTTTAATTGACTGCTTCAGTGTATTACCACATTACTACGTGATTCAAACACGAAAAAAACCCAGGATCTGGCCAACAAGTATGCGAAGAAGGCAAAATCATGAGCCAGATGCGGGCATAACCCAGACCTAACCCAGACCTAACCGGTGTTATCCTCTGAAATATTGATCGAAACCAGGTTTAATTGACTGCTTCAGTGTGTTACCACATTACTACGTGATTCAAACACGGAAAATACCCAGGATCTGGCCAACAAGTATGCGAAGAAGGCAAAATCATGAGCCAGATGCGCGCATTTCCCAGACCTAACCCAGACCTAACCGGCGTTATCCTCTGAAATATTGATCGAAACCAGGTTTAATTGACTGCTTCAGTGTGTTACCACATTACTACGTGATTCAAACACGGAAAAAACCCAGGATCTGGCCAACAAGTATGCGATGAAGGCAAAATCATGTGCCAGATGCGGGCATAACCCAGACCTAACCCAGACCTAACCGGTGTTATCCTCTAAAATATTGATCGAAACCAGGTTTAATTGACTGCTTCAGTGTGTTACCACATAACTACGTGATTCAAACACGAAAAACACCCAAGATCTGGCCAACAAGTATGCGAAGAAGGCGAAAGTATAAGCCAGATGCGCGCATTTCCCAGACCTAACCCAGACCTAACCGGTGTTATCCTCTGAAATATTGATCGAAACCAGGTTTAATAGACTGCTTCAGTGTGTCACCACATTACTACGTGATTCAAACACGAAAAAAACCCAGGATCTGGCCAACAAGTATGCGAAGAAGGCAAAATCATGAGCCAGATGCGGGCATAACCCAGACCTAACCCAGACCTAAACGGTGTTATCCACTGAAATATTGATCGAAACCAGGTTTAATTGACTGCTTCAGTGTGTTACCACATTACTACGTGATTCAAACACGAAAAAAACCCAAGATCTGGCCAACAAGTATGCGATGAAGGCGAAATTATAAGCCAGATGCGCGCATTTCCCAGACCTAACCCAGACCTAACCGGTGTTATCCTCTGAAATATTGATCGAAACCAGGTTTAATAGACTGCTTCAGTGTGTTACCACATTACTACGTGATTCAAACACGGAAAATACCTAGGATCTGGCCAACAAGTATGCGAAGAAGGCAAAATCATGAGCCAGATGCGCGCATTTCCAAGACCTAACCCAGACCTAACCGGCGTTATCCTCTAAAATATTGATCGAAACCAGGTTTAATTGACTGCTTCAGTGTGTTACCACATTACTACGTGTTTCAAACACGGAAAATACCCAGGATCTGGCCAACAAGTATGCGAAGAATGCGAAAGAATAAGCCAGATGCGCGCATTTCCCAGACCTAACCCAGACCTAACCGGCGTTATCCTCTGAAATATTGATCGAAACCAGGTTTAATTGACTGCTTCAGTGTGTTACCACATTACTACGTGTTTCAAACACGGAAAATACCCAGGATCTGGCCAACAAGTATGCGAAGAATGCGAAAGAATAAGCCAGATGCGCGCATTTCCCAGACCTAACCCAGACCTAACCGGTGTTATCCTCTGAAATATTGATCGAAACCAGGTTTAATTGACTGCTTCAGTGTGTTACCACATTACTACGTGTTTCAAACACGGAAAATACCCAGGATCTGGCCAACAAGTATGCGAAGAATGCGAAAGAATAAGCCAGATGCGCGCATTTCCCAGACCTAACCCAGACCTAACCGGTGTTATCCTCTGAAATATTGATCGAAACCAGGTTTAATTGACTGCTTCAGTGTATTACCACATTACTACGTGATTCAAACACGGAAAATACCCAGGATCTGGCCAACAAGTATGCGAAAAAGGCGAAAGTATAAGCCATATGCGCGCAAATCCCAGACCGAACCCAGACCTAACCGGTGTTATCCTCTAAAATATTGATCGAAACCAGGTTTAATTGACTGCTTCAGTGTGTTACCACATTACTACGTGATTCAAACACGAAAAAAACCCAGGATCTGGCCAACAAGTATGCGAAGAAGGCAAAATCATGAGCCAGATGCGGGCATAACCCAGACCTAACCCAGACCTAACCGGTGTTATCCTCTAAAATATTGATCGAAACCAGGTTTAATTGACTGCTTCAGTGTGTTACCACATTACTACGTGTTTCAAACACGGAAAATACCCAGGATCTGGCCAACAAGTATGCGAAGAATGCGAAAGAATAAGCCAGATGCGCGCATTTCCCAGACCTAACCCAGACCTAACCGGCGTTATCCTCTGAAATATTGATCGAAACCAGGTTTAATTGACTGCTTCAGTGTGTTACCACATTACTACGTGTTTCAAACACGGAAAATACCCAGGATCTGGCCAACAAGTATGCGAAGAATGCGAAAGAATAAGCCAGATGCGCGCATTTCCCAGACCTAACCCAGACCTAACCGGTGTTATCCTCTGAAATATTGATCGAAACCAGGTTTAATTGACTGCTTCAGTGTGTTACCACATTACTACGTGTTTCAAACACGGAAAATACCCAGGATCTGGCCAACAAGTATGCGAAGAATGCGAAAGAATAAGCCAGATGCGCGCATTTCCCAGACCTAACCCAGACCTAACCGGTGTTATCCTCTGAAATATTGATCGAAACCAGGTTTAATTGACTGCTTCAGTGTGTTACCATATTACTACGTGTTTCAAACACGGAAAATACCCAGGATCTGGCCAACAAGTATGCGATGAAGGCAAAATCATGAGCCAGATGCGGGCATAACCCAGACCTAACCGGTGTTATCCTCTGAAATATTGATCGAAACCAGGTTTAATTGACTGCTTCAGTGTGTTACCACATTACTACGTGTTTCAAACACGGAAAATACCCAGGATCTGGCCAACAAGTATGCGAAGCATGCGAAAGTATAAGCCAGATGCGCGCATTTCCAAGACCTAACCCAGACCTAACCGGTGTTATCCTCTGAAATATTGATCGAAACCAGGTTTAATTGACTGCTTCAGTGTGTTACCACATTACTACGTGATTCAAACACGGAAAAAACCCAGGATCTGGCCAACAAGTATGCGATGAAGGCAAAATCATGAGCCAGATGCGGGCATAACCCAGACCTAACCCAGACCTAACCGGTGTTATCCTCTAAAATATTGATCGAAACCAGGTTTTATTGACTGCTTCAGTTTGTTACCACATTACTACGTGATTCAAACACGAAAAAAACCCAGGATCTGGCCAACAAGTATGCGAAGAAGGCGAAAGTATAAGCCAGATGCGCGCATGTCCCAGACCAAACCCAGACCTAACCGGTGTTATCCTCTAAAATATTAATCGAAACCAGGTTTAATTGACTGCTTCAGTGTGTTACCACATTCCTACGTGATTCAAACACGTAAAAAACCCAGGATCTGGCCAACAAGTATGCGAAGAAGGCAAAATCATGAGCCAGATGCGGGCATAACCCAGACCTAACCCAGACCTAACCGGTGTTATCCTCTGAAATATTGATCGAAACCAGGTTTAATTGACTGCTTCAGTGAGTTACCACATTACTACGTGATTCAAACACTGAAAAAACCCAGGATCTGGCCAACAAGTATGCGATGAAGGCAAAATCATGAGCCAGATGCGGGCATAACCCAGACCTAACCGGTGTTATCCTCTAAAATATTGATCGAAACCAGGTTTAATTGACTGCTTCAGTGTGTTACCACATTACTACGTGATTCAAACCCGAAAAAAACCCAGGATCTGGCCAACAAGTATGCGATGAAGGCAAAATCATGAGCCAGATGCGGGCATAACCCAGACCTAACCCAGACCTAACCGGTGTTATCCTCTAAAATATTGATCGAAACCAGGTTTAATTGACTGCTTCAGTGTGTTACCACATTACTACGTGATTCAAACACGAAAAAAACCCAGGATCTGGCCAACAAGTATGCGAAGAAGGCAAAATCATGAGCCAGATACGGGCATAACCCAGACCTAACCCAGACCTAACCGGTGTTATCCTCTGAAATATTGATCGAAACCAGGTTTAATTGACTGCTTCAGTGTGTTACCACATTACTACGTGTTTCAAACACGGAAAATACCCAGGATCTGGCCAACAAGTATGCGAAGAATGCGAAAGAATAAGCCAGATGCGCGCATTTCCCAGACCTAACCCAGACCTAACCGGTGTTATCCTCTGAAATATTGATCGAAACCAGGTTTAATTGACTGCTTCAGTGTGTTACCACATTACTACGTATTTCAAACACGGAAAATACCCAGGATCTGGCCAACAAGTATGCGAAGAATGCGAAAGAATAAGCCAGATGCGCGCATTTCCCAGACCTAACCCAGACCTAACCGGTGTTATCCTCTGAAATATTGATCGAAACCAGGTTTAATTGACTGCTTCAGTGTGTTACCACATTACTACGTGATTCAAACACGGAAAAAACCCAGGATCTGGCCAACAAGTATGCGATGAAGGCAAAATCATGAGCCAGATGCGGGCATAACCCAGACCAAACCCAGACCTAACCGGTGTTATCCTCTAAAATATTGATCGAAACCAGGTTTTATTGACTGCTCCAGTTTGTTACCACATTACTACGTGATTCAAACACGAAAAAAACCCAGGATCTGGCCAACAAGTATGCGAAGAAGGCGAAAGTATAAGCCAGATGCGCGCATATCCCAGACCAAACCCAGACCTAACCGGTGTTATCCTCTAAAATATTGATCGAAACCAGGTTTAATTGACTGCTTCAGTGTGTTACCACATTCCTACGTGATTCAAACACGAAAAAAACCCAGGATCTGGCCAACAAGTATGCGAAGATGGCAAAATCATGAGCCAGATGCGGGCATAACCCAGACCTAACCCAGACCTAACCGGTGTTATCCTCTGAAATATTGATCGAAACCAGGTTTAATTGACTGCTTCAGTGAGTTACCACATTACTACGTGATTCAAACACTGAAAAAACCCAGGATCTGGCCAACAAGTATGCGATGAAGGCAAAATCATGAGCCAGATGCGGGCATAACCCAGACCTAACCCAGACCTAACCGGTGTTGTCCTCTGAAATATTGATCGAAACCAGGTTTAATTGACTGCTTCAGTGTGTTACCACATTACTACGTGTTTCAAACACGGAAAATACCCAGGATCTGGCCAACAAGTATGCGAAGAATGCGAAAGAATAAGCCAGATGCGCGCATTTCCCAGACCTAACCCAGACCTAACCGGCGTTATCCTCTAAAATATTGATCGAAACCAGGTTTAATTGACTGCTTCAGTGTGTTACCACATTACTACGTGATTCAAACACGAAAAAAACCCAGGATCTGGCCAACAAGTATGCGAAGAAGGCAAAATCATGAGCCAGATGCGGGCATAACCCAGACCTAACCCAGACCTAACCGGTGTTATCCTCTAAAATATTGATCGAAACCAGGTTTAATTGATTGCTTCAGTGTGTTACCACATTCCTACGTGATTCAAACACGAAAAAAACCCAGGATCTGGCCAACAAGTATGCGAAGAAGGCGAAAGTATAAGCCAGATGCGCGCATATCCCAGACCAAACCCAGACCTAACCGGTGTTATCCTCTAAAATATTGATCGAAACCAGGTTTAATTGACTGCTTCAGTGTGTTACCACATTCCTACGTGATTCAAACACGAAAAAAACCCAGGATCTGGCCAACAAGTATGCGAAGAAGGCAAAATCATGAGCCAGATGCGGGCATAACCCAGACCTAACCCAGACCTAACCGGTGTTATCCTCTGAAATATTGATCGAAACCAGGTTTAATTGACTGCTTCAGTGTGTTACCACATTACTACGTGTTTCAAACACGGAAAATACCCAGGATCTGGCCAACAAGTATGCGATGAAGGCAAAATCATGAGCCAGATGCGGGCATAACCCAGACCTAACCGGTGTTATCCTCTGAAATATTGATCGAAACCAGGTTTAATTGACTGCTTCAGTGTGTTACCACATTACTACGTGTTTCAAACACGGAAAATACCCAGGATCTGGCCAACAAGTATGCGAAGAATGCGAAAGAATAAGCCAGATGCGCGCATTTCCCAGACCTAACCCAGACCTAACCGGTGTTATCCTCTGAAATATTGATCGAAACCAGGTTTAATTGACTGCTTCAGTGTGTTACCACATTACTACGTGTTTCAAACACGGAAAATACCCAGGATCTGGCCAAGAAGTATGCGAAGAATGCGAAAGAATAAGCCAGATGCGCGCATTTCCCAGACCTAACCCAGACCTAACCGGTGTTATCCTCTGAAATATTGATCGAAACCAGGTTTAATTGACTGCTTCAGTGTGTTACCACATTACTACGTGTTTCAAACACGGAAAATACCCAGGATCTGGCCAACAAGTATGCGATGAAGGCAAAATCATGAGCCAGATGCGGGCATAACCCAGACCTAACCGGTGTTATCCTCTGAAATATTGATCGAAACCAGGTTTAATTTACTGCTTCAGTGTGTTACCACATTACTACGTGATTCAAACACGGAAAAAACCCAGGATCTGGCCAACAAGTAGGCGATGAAGGCAAAATCATGAGCCAGATGCGGGCATAACCCAGACCTAACCCAGACCTAACCGGTGTTATCCTCTAAAATATTGATCGAAACCAGGTTTTATTGACTGCTTCAGTTTGTTACCACATTACTACGTGATTCAAACACGAAAAAAACCCAGGATCTGGCCAACAAGTATGCGAAGAAGGCGAAAGTATAAGCCAGATGCGCGCATATCCCAGACCAAACCCAGACCTAACCGGTGTTATCCTCTAAAATATTGATCGAAACCAGGTTTAATTGACTGCTTCAGTGTGTTACCACATTCCTACGTGATTCAAACACGAAAAAAACCCAGGATCTGGCCAACAAGTATGCGAAGAAGGCAAAATCATGAGCCAGATGCGGGCATAACCCAGACCTAACCCAGACCTAACCGGTGTTATCCTCTGAAATATTGATCGAAACCAGGTTTAATTGACTGCTTCAGTGAGTTACCACATTACTACGTGATTCAAACACTGAAAAAACCCAGGATCTGGCCAACAAGTATGCGATGAAGGCAAAATCATGAGCCAGATGCGGGCATAACCCAGACCTAACCCAGACCTAACCGGTGTTATCCTCTAAAATATTGATCGAAACCAGGTTTAATTGATTGCTTCAGTGTGTTACCACATTCCTACGTGATTCAAACACGAAAAAAACCCAGGATCTGGCCAACAAGTATGCGAAGAAGGCGAAAGTATAACCCAGATGCGCGCATATCCCAGACCAAACCCAGACCTAACCGGTGTTATCCTCTAAAATATTGATCGAAACCAGGTTTAATTGACTGCTTCAGTGTGTTACCACATTACTACGTGTTTCAAACACGGAAAATACCCAGGATCTGGCCAACAAGTATGCGAAGAAGGCAGAATCATGAGCCAAATGCGGGCATAACCCAGACCTAACCCAGACCTAACCGGTGTTATCCTCTAAAATATTGATCGAAACCAGGTTTAATTGACTGCTTCAGTGTGTTACCACATTACTACGTGTTTCAAACACGGAAAATACCCAGGATCTGGCCAACAAGTATGCGAAGAAGGCAGAATCATGAGCCAGATGCGGGCATAACCCAGACCTAACCCACACCTAACCGGTGTTATCCTCCAAAATATTGATCGAAACCAGGTTTAATTGACTGCTTCAGTGTGTTACCACATTACTACGTGATTCAAACACGGAAAATACCTAGGATCTGGCCAACAAGTATGCGAAGAAGGCAAAATCATGAGCCAGATGCGCGCATTTCCCAGACCTAACCCAGACCTAACCGGCGTTATCCTCTAAAATATTGATCGAAACCAGGTTTAATTGACTGCTTCAGTGTGTTACCACATTACTACGTGTTTCAAACACGGAAAATACCCAGGATCTGGCCAACAAGTATGCGAAGAATGCGAAAGAATAAGCCAGATGCGCGCATTTCCCAGACCTAACCCAGACCTAACCGGCGTTATCCTCTGAAATATTGATCGAAACCAGGTTTAATTGACTGCTTCAGTGTGTTACCACATTACTACGTGTTTCAAACACGGAAAATACCCAGGATCTGGCCAACAAGTATGCGAAGAATGCGAAAGAATAAGCCAGATGCGCGCATTTCCCAGACCTAACCTAGACCTAACCGGTGTTATCCTCTGAAATATTGATCGAAACCAGGTTTAATTGACTGCTTCAGTGTGTTACCACATTACTACGTGTTTCAAACACGGAAAATACCCAGGATCTGGCCAACAAGTATGCGAAGAATGCGAAAGAATAAGCCAGAAGCGCGCATTTCCAAGACCTAACCCAGACCTAACCGGTGTTATCCTCTGAAATATTGATCGAAACCAGGTTTAATTGACTGCTTCAGTGTGTTACCACATTACTACGTGATTCAAACACGGAAAAAACCCAGGATCTGGCCAACAAGTATGCGATGAAGGCAAAATCATGAGCCAGATGCGGGCATAACCCAGACCTAACCCAGACCTAACCGGTGTTATCCTCTAAAATATTGATCGAAACCAAGTTTTATTGACTGCTTCAGTTTGTTACCACATTACTACGTGATTCAAACACGAAAAAAACCCAGGATCTGGCCAACAAGTATGCGAAGAAGGCGAAAGTATAAGCCAGATGCGCGCATGTCCCAGACCAAACCCAGACCTAACCGGTGTTATCCTCTAAAATATTGATCGAAACCAGGTTTAATTGACTGCTTCAGTGTGTTACCACATTCCTACGTGATTCAAACACGAAAAAAACCCAGGATCTGGCCAACAAGTATGCGAAGAAGGCAAAATCATGAGCCAGATGCGGGCATAACCCAGACCTAACCCAGACCTAACCGGTGTTATCCTCTAAAATATTGATCGAAACCAGGTTTAATTGATTGCTTCAGTGTGTTACCACATTCCTACGTGATTCAAACACGAAAAAAACCCAGGATCTGGCCAACAAGTATGCGAAGAAGGCGAAAGTATAAGCCAGATGCGCGCATTTCCCAGACCTAACCCAGACCTAACCGGTGTTATCCTCTGAAATATTGATCGAAACCAGGTTTAATTGACTGCTTCAGTGTGTTACCACATTACTACGTGATTCAAACACGGAAAAAACCCAGAATCTGGCCAACAAGTTTGCGAAAAAGGCGAAAGTATAAGCCATATGCGCGCATATCCCGGACCTAACCCAGACCTAACCGGTGTTATCCTCTAAAATATTGATCGAAACCAGGTTTAATTGACTGCTTCAGTGTGTTACCACATTCCTACGTGATTCAAACACGAAAAAAACCCAGGATCTGGCCAACAAGTATGCGAAGAAGGCAAAATCATGAGCCAGATGCGGGCATAACCCAGGCCTAACCCAGACCTAACCGGTGTTATCCTCTGAAATATTGATCGAAACCAGGTTTAATTGACTGCTTCAGTGAGTTACCACATTACTACGTGATTCAAACACGAAAAAAACCCAGGATCTGGCCAACAAGTATGCGAAGAAGGCAAAATCATGAGCCAGATGCGGGCATAACCCAGACCTAACCCAGACCTAACCGGTGTTATCCTCTAAAATATTGATCGAAACCAGGTTTAATTGACTGCTTCAGTGTGTTACCACATTCCTACGTGATTCAAACACGAAAAAAACCCAGGATCTGGCCAACAAGTATGCGAAGAAGGCAAAATCATGAGCCAGATGCGGGCATAACCCAGACCTAACCCAGACCTAACCGGTGTTATCCTCTGAAATATTGATCGAAACCAAGTTTAATTGACTGCTTCAGTGAGTTACCACATTACTACGTGATTCAAACACTGAAAAAACCCAGGATCTGGCCAACAAGTATGCGATGAAGGCAAAATCATGAGCCAGATGCGGGCATAACCTAGACCTAACCGGTGTTATCCTCTAAAATATTGATCGAAACCAGGTTTAATTGACTGCTTCAGTGTGTTACCACATTACTACGTGATTCAAACACGAAAAAAACCCAGGATCTGGCCAACAAGTATGCGAAGAAGGCAAAATCATGAGCCAAATGCGGGCATAACCCAGACCTAACCCAGACCTAACCGGTGTTATCCTCTAAAATATTGATCGAAACCAGGTTTAATTGACTGCTTCAGTGTGTTACCACATTACTACGTGATTCAAACACGAAAAAAACCCAGGATCTGGCCAACAAGTATGCGAAGAAGGCAAAATCATGAGCCAGATGCGGGCATAACCCAGACCTAACCCAGACCTAACCGGTGTTATCCTCTAAAATATTGATCGAAACCAGGTTTAATTGATTGCTTCAGTGTGTTACCACATTCCTACGTGATTCAAACACGAAAAAAACCCAGGATCTGGCCAACAAGTATGCGAAGAAGGCGAAAGTATAAGCCAGATGCGCGCATTTCCCAGACCTAACCCAGACCTAACCGGTGTTATCCTCCGAAATATTGATCGAAACCAGGTTTAATTGACTGCTTCAGTGTGTTACCACATTACTACGTGATTCAAACACGGAAAAAACCCAGAATCTGGCCAACAAGTTTGCGAAAAAGGCGAAAGTATAAGCCATATGCGCGCATATCCCGGACCTAACCCAGACCTAACCGGTGTTATCCTCTAAAATATTGATCGAAACCAGGTTTAATTGACTGCTTCAGTGTGTTACCACATTCCTACGTGATTCAAACACGAAAAAAACCCAGGATCTGGCCAACAAGTATGCGAAGAAGGCAAAATCATGAGCCAGATGCGGGCATAACCCAGACCTAACCCAGACCTAACCGGTGTTATCCTCTGAAATATTGATCGAAACCAGGTTTAATTGACTGCTTCAGTGAGTTACCACATTACTACGTGATTCAAACACGAAAAAAACCCAGGATCTGGCCAACAAGTATGCGAAGAAGGCAAAATCATTAGCCAGATGCGGGCATAACCCAGACCTAACCCAGACCTAACCGGTGTTATCCTCTAAAATATTGATCGAAACCAGGTTTAATTGACTGCTTCAGTGTGTTACCACATTCCTACGTGATTCAAACACGAAAAAAACCCAGGATCTGGCCAACAAGTATGCGAAGAAGGCAAAATCATGAGCCAGATGCGGGCATAACCCAGACCTAACCCAGACCTAACCGGTGTTATCCTCTGAAATATTGATCGAAACCAGGTTTAATTGACTGCTTCAGTGAGTTACCACATTACTACGTGATTCAAACACTGAAAAAACCCAGGATCTGGCCAACAAGTATGCGATGAAGGCAAAATCATGAGCCAGATGCGGGCATAACCCAGACCTAACCGGTGTTATCCTCTAAAATATTGATCGAAACCAGGTTTAATTGACTGCTTCAGTGTGTTACCACATTACTACGTGATTCAAACACGAAAAAAACCCAGGATCTGGCCAACAAGTATGCGAAGAAGGCAAAATCATGAGCCAGATGCGGGCATAACCCAGACCTAACCCAGACCTAACCGGTGTTATCCTCTAAAATATTGATCGAAACCAGGTTTAATTGATTGCTTCAGTGTGTTACCACATTCCTACGTGATTCAAACACGAAAAAAACCCAGGATCTGGCCAACAAGTATGCGAAGAAGGCGAAAGTATAAGCCAGATGCGCGCATTTCCCAGACCTAACCCAGACCTAACCGGTGTTATCCTCTGAAATATTGATCGAAACCAGGTTTAATTGACTGCTTCAGTGTGTTACCACATTACTACGTGATTCAAACACGGAAAAAACCCAGAATCTGGCCAACAAGTTTGCGAAAAAGGCGAAAGTATAAGCCATATGCGCGCATATCCCGGACCTAACCCAGACCTAACCGGTGTTATCCTCCTAAATACTGTCCGAATCCAGGTTTTGTGGACTGTTTCTGTGTGGTACCACATTACTACGTGATTCAAACCCGAAAAAAACCCAGGATCTGGCCAACAAGTATGCGATGAAGGCAAAATCATGAGCCAGATGCGGGCATAACCCAGACCTAACCGGTGTTATCCTCTAAAATATTGATCGAAACCAGGTTTAATTGACTGCTTCAGTGTGTTACCACATTACTACGTGATTCAAACACGAAAAAAACCCAGGATCTGGCCAACAAGTATGCGAAGAAGGCAAAATCATGAGCCAGATACGGGCATAACCCAGACCTAACCCAGACCTAACCGGTGTTATCCTCTAAAATATTGATCGAAACCAGGTTTAATTGACTGCTTCAGTGTATTACCACATTACTACGTGATTCAAACACGAAAAAAACCCAGGATCTGGCCAACAAGTATGCGAAGAAGGCAAAATCATGAGCCAGATGCGGGCATAACCCAGACCTAACCCAGACCTAACCGGTGTTATCCTCTGAAATATTGATCGAAACCAGGTTTAATTGACTGCTTCAGTGTGTTACCACATTACTACGTGATTCAAGCACGGAAAATACCCAGGATCTGGCCAACAAGTATGCGAAGAAGGCAAAATCATGAGCCAGATGCGCGCATTTCCCAGACCTAACCCAGACCTAACCGGCGTTATCCTCTGAAATATTGATCGAAACCAGGTTTAATTGACTGCTTCAGTGTGTTACCACATTACTACGTGATTCAAACACGGAAAAACCCCAGGATCTGGCCAACAAGTATGCGATGAAGGCAAAATAATGTGCCAGATGCGGGCATAACCCAGACCTAACCCAGACCTAACCGGTGTTATCCTCTAAAATATTGATCGAAACCAGGTTTAATTGACTGCTTCAGTGTGTTACCACATTACTACGTGATTCAAACACGAAAAAAACCCAAGATCTGGCCAACAAGTATGCGAAGAAGGCGAAAGTATAAGCCAGATGCGCGCATTTCCCAGACCTAACCCAGACCTAACCGGCGTTATCCTCTGAAATATTGATCGAAACCAGGTTTAATTGACTGCTTCAGTGTGTTACCACATTACTACGTGATTCAAACACGAAAAAAACCCAGGATCTGGCCAACAAGTATGCGAAGTGGCGAAAGTATAAGCCAGATGCGCGCATATCCCAGACCAAACCCAGACCTAACCGGTGTTATCCTCTAAAATATTGATCGAAACCAGGTTTAATTGACTGCTTCAGTGTGTTACCACATTCCTACGTGATTCAAACACGAAAAAAACCCAGGATCTGGCCAACAAGTATGCGAAGAAGGCAAAATCATGAGCCAGATGCGGGCATTTCCCAGACCTAACCCAGACCTAACCGGTGTTATCCTCCGAAATATTGATCGAAACCAGGTTTAATTGACTGCTTCAGTGTGTTACCACATTACTACGTGTTTCAAACACGGAAAATACCCAGGATCTGGCCAACAAGTATGCGAAGAATGCGAAAGAATAAGCCAGATGCGCGCATTTCCCAGACCTAACCCAGACCTAACCGGCGTTATCCTCTGAAATATTGATCGATACCAGGTTTAATTGACTGCTTCAGTGTGTTACCACATTACTACGTGATTCAAACACGGAAAAAACCCAGGATCTAGTAAACATAGTAGTATAGAGGGTGTTCGGCCAGCCCTGAGAAACATTTTAATAGGATATTCTAGAGGCCAAACTAAGACGAAAATCAAGAATACCAATTTGTTGATGGAGGCTTCGTTAAAAAGTTATTAACAATTTGATTCAAAAATTTCAAGTCGTTCCAGAAAAATTATTTTCGGCTGCGGAGGTCAATTACAAGCATTTTTAGTGAATAGACATATATTCGAAATCCTACTCAGTTTCGAGAAAAAAATTCGAGTATGTGTTGATATTTTTCGGCGAAAAACAAATTTTTCAAATCGTTCTAAAAAAATTATTTTCGGTTACAGGGGTCAATTACAATCATTTTTGGTCATTACACATACCCCCGAAATCCTACGCACTTTCGAGAGAAAAATTCCTTACCGAAAATCTAATCGGGTGCCTATATTTTTCGATGAAAAAGAAAGATTTCAAATCGTTCTGTGAAAAATTAGTTTCAGTTGCGAGGGTCGGTGACAATCATTTTTTATGTATAGACATACCCCCGTAATCTTGCGCATTTTCGAGAAAAAAATTCAGTACGAGCGGAACTTTAAACATTAATAACTTTTTAACAGTGCCTCCATCAACAAATTGGTATTCTTGATTTTCGTCTTATTTTGACCTCTAGAATCCCCCATTAAAATTTTTCCCATGGATGGCCGAACACCCTGTATGTAGGGAACCGTGCAGTTGAAAATTATTAAATCGCGCACGAATTTTTGGCCGAACAGCGAATCGTTCGCTGTCCACGAGCTTGCACGAGCGAAGACGGTTACCGCCGAAAAAGCCGTCAACACGCGGCGAGCGTACGGCCGAACAGCTGATGGGTGAATAACCCAGAAAGCGAGAAAAGACAGCACGGAAGAGAGAAAGATTGAAGAAAAGTACGTAGTAGGTGTGACTGTGTTTAACGAAATAAATACGAGTGTGCCGATTAACGAACAAACACGGTTCCTGATAATCCCATACATACATACGTACAGTGTTGTTCCAAGTGGAGTTTGAAAAAGATGCTAATAAAAATGTTGCATAGTCATAACCACCTGGTTCAGTTACTACATTCACCCTGTAAAAACAACACAATAATATTATTTATTATTTTCTTTTCACGTTCTTAACTTTATTTTTATTTTTAGTTTGAGTTTTACATTTCTCCTTCTCTTCGTCTTGCTTTTCTTTCTCCTTTTCCTTTTCATTTTTCTGTTTTTCTTTCTTTTTTCAATAGCTTTTCTTCTTTTAATTTCTCGGCTTGTTTTTTTCTTTTCTAATCGTTCTTCTTTCATTCTTTGTTTTTCTTTTTCCTGGTTATCAATTGCTTCTATTTTTTCAAGCTGAGTCTATTTCCATGTCTTTGATGTAACTTTGATTGCACACACCTTTCTATATTTCTTTTCTTTTCTTTTCTTTTCTTTGTTGTTTTTTCAATTTTTTGATAATGTTGATAATGTTTATCCAGAATAGATTCTGAAGAATCTTTGTCTTTACGAGAAAATAAGTAAAGTAACGTTGTAGAATTAATGTAGTTTGATTTCAGTACCATCGGAAACAAAACAATTCCCATTAGAAAAAAGTAAAAGCATCATTGTCATGAAATATTAAAGTTAATTAATGATCAGTATATCATATATTAGTTTCTTCTAGCGAAACGTTGTTAAATTAGTCTTCTACACTGGTATTGGTTTTACTGTTACTATGAACTGCACTGCGTTGAACATCAGCAGTGCTTTCTCTCTGCGAGTTGTGTCTTGTGTTGTGTCTTAGTTGTGTCCCGATTGTATTTTAATATTTTCTATATAGAAAAGAAAATTGTTCCCCTCTCAGATCATCTGGAATATGCTCTTGAATGCTATGTAAAACTACCTATATTGCTGTCATTGATGTCAGTTTCATCTGGCGACATGAATTCTAATTTATTTTCTTCTTTCTGAAATACGTTTTGTCTAGTAAATTGTATTTGAGTTAAACGGTCATAGGCCACCACAAGCTTTAAAAGCATTTCCTTCTTCATGGAATTTATATATGGTATGATATATATATTGGTGCGAAATTCACCTTCGTAATGGGTTTAGTCTACCTACGTACTTTGTCTATGTTCCTGTACTACCTTTCGCCATGCAACTTTTAATCGTCTAAATATTCCTACATCGCATGGCTGGAAAATATGAGTTGCATTAGGTAATATACAAAAAAGTAAAATGAGTTTACTCAAAACAAAAATTATGTAAATTGAAATTTATGCAGGACCTGCGACCATCTAATAATACCAGTATAGGAAAGGTGACTCCATTCTCAACCATTTATGGGCTACACACAATATATGTATTAGTGTGGGGGGATTGAAATGAATTCGGTCAAGGTGTAATTTCATTAATATTGATTTAATATATACAGGGTGTTTGGCCACCCCTGGGAAAAATTTTAATGGGAGATTCTAGAAGCCAAAATAAGACGAAAATTAAGAATATCAATTTTTCGACTGAGGTTTCGTTAAAAAGTAGTTATTAATAACATTAAATAAAAAAATTTCAAATCGTTCTGAAAAAATTATTGTTGGTCGCGGAGGTCAGTTAGAATCGTACCCCCGAAATCCTACTCAGTTTCGACAAAAAAAATTCAAGTAAAAAAGAATTTCGAATCGTCTTGGAAGAATTAGTTTTCGTTGCAGGGGTCAGTTACAAGCATTTTTTTTTTTTGGTCGACAGCCGGATTGAACGATTTTAATGTTTCAAACAGCAACACAACGCATATTTTAATGGAGAATATGTAGAGATGTTGGAAAAGTTGTTCCTTGACCCCGTAAAGTGAGAAAAATCCCATATAACTGGTCAAATTTTCAAACAGCCCCCGCAACTCCTACTGATATAGTGAATAGTGAATATATTCCAATGAAACGTTTTTTTTCGCGAGTAGAGCTCATGGGTACCTACACAAAGAGTATTATTAAACAACTATTTTACAAACTGAATAAAAATCAGAAAGGAATTTTTAAGAAAAATCGACAGACAGTGCCTAAATTTTTCGACGAAAGAAAAAGAAAATTTCAAATCGTTCTGAAAAAATTACTTTCGGTTTCGGGGGTCAATTACAATTATTTTCGGTGAATAGACATACCACATACGAAATCCTGCGCATTTTCGAGAAAAAAATTCGAAAGTAAGAGCGGAACTTTAAACGTCAATAACTTGTTTAGTATCGTATTACTCCATCAACAAATTGGTATTCTTGATTTTCATCCTACTTTAACCTCTAGAATCTCCCATTACAATTTCTCCCAGGGGATTCTAGAGACCAAAGTAAGACGAAAATCAAGAATACCAATTTGTTAATGGAGGCTTTATTAAAAAGTTATTAACGTTTAAAGTTCCGCCCGTACTGAATTTCTTTCTCGAAAATGCGCATGATTAGGGGGGTATGACGATTCACCCAAAATGGTTGTAAGTAACCCCCGCAACCGATAACAATTTTTCCAAAACGATTTGAAATTTTTCTTTTCCATCGAAAAAATTTCACACATTCTCGAATTTTTATCTCGAAAGTGGGTAAGATTTCGGAGGTATGTGTATTCACCAAAAATGATTGCAATTGACCCCCGCAACCGATAACAATTTTTCCAGAACGATTTGAAATTTTTGAGTTTAATTGTTAATAACTTTTCAACGTAGCCTCTATCAACAAATTGGTATTCTTGATTTTCGTCTGTATTTTCGTATTTTGGCATCTAGAATCCCCCATTAAAATTTTTCCCAGGGGTGGCCGAACACCCTGTACATATGTGTTCCCCGAGCAGGAAAACGACTTTTCGCTAAAATCATGAAAGTAAAAATTCTGTCCAAATGAGGAGTAGGAGTGATTTTCTAAGTAATTTTTATGTAAAAGTATAGATTGAGAAAGTGGCACGTGAGGAACGTACGTAACCTAGATCGATGCACGTGTTTTACTGCACCGGGCACGAACGTACGACGATTTACACACACACAGTCAATATCGCCGGTTTTTACAAAAGGTAAAGTCTTAAGTAAACATTTTGTTTTATAATTTTCTATTAAAGCCTCTGTAAGTTTTATCGCTTTTGCATTCTTGCAACTTAATTTAATTGGTTGTTTTTTGGAAAACAGATAAAACTATAAAAAGAATAAAAAACGGTTTTTACGAGTCCTGTACCTATGTTTAGTTCAGAATTTCGAATTCAGCGGTAAAAGTATGTAAATCTATATTATCCAATACACAGGACATAAAGGTAAGAGGAATGGATATTTTTACCAATATATTCATATTCTTAAATATCTGAATATTCTTCCTACTTGACCGACTTACTTTATAAATATATTTTTTAGGGACACATGTCGTTCGGTTGAAGGAAACAGGATATCTATACAGTGTATAGGTATTCAAAAACCCTTGGGAAAAATTTTAGACTTTGTTGAAAAGTTATGGAACATTATATTCCTAGCAAACGCTAGGCCCGTTCACGGATCGGGGTGAGTTATACATTATTCGATTCGCCTAATTCAGTACATGTTACTGTTATTGTTAGAAATATGACTTAAAATTCGTTAGTTTCTTTAGTGTTTAGGAGTGTGTGTGTGTTTGTGAGAGAAGCACACGTCGAGGAATGTTTTTTAGTTTTTAAGTTTTCTTTTCACAATGGAAAATAAGTGTGTTTGTTTTGTAACAAGATTCATTATAATAAATAATATAAACAGTATTTTAACATGGTAGCAGAGGTCCGTGGTTTGTTCGTTAACAGTAAAGAAAAGAAATTTAGTTGTGAAAGGAAGATAACCTAAGTTTGAAGCATGGCAAGTGAAAAAAAGGACGATTTCATGTTACAAATATTTTATGGAACTGGAAATTCAGGCTAAATTTATTTTTAGAAATGAAAGACTGTAACGAGGTTATTCTACATGATGAAAGACCGGCTGAAATAAGAGTCGAAGATTGGAATAAAAAAGGAAATTAAAGCAAAAAGTTACATCGTAAACAGTATTTCAAACACTCAGTTAGAATTAATAATATCAGAAACGACTGCGAAAAATATGATTGCAAAGCTTGACGAAATTTATCTAGTTAAAAACAGTGCAGTAAAGCTATTGTGTAAAAGAAGATTGTTAGAATTAAAAATGAAAGAAGGTGAAAATCCAAGTGACTTCTTTAACGAATTTGAAACGCATATAAATAGGCTCAAAAATACTGGTGAGACTGTGAATGAAGAGGATAAATTGAATTATCTGTTATTAACGTTAACTTCTCACGTATTGTTGATATTATTGATGCACTGCCAACGAAGGAGAAAACAGTTGAGTATGTAAAATCTAAATTACTGTTAGAGTATCAAAAGAGAAACGGTAAAAGTTACTACTTTGAGTACAGCAGAAATTACACTCGCACGTTTAGTTCAAATTTAACTAAAAATCCTAGAGGTCATAGGTTTCGACACGTACAACGCAATCAGAACAAGTATCTCAATTCAAAGGATAATCAGCATAGCAGTGCAACGACTACTGAAGCGGTATGTTAAGTCAGTGTAATAAGTCAGGGCACATCCAACGTTACTGCCCAGAAAACTTTAATAATTATTACAAAATGCAACCTTTTCAAACATATACAAAATAGACACGATAGAAAAGTGGCTGGAAATTCGAGTCTAGATGACAGTAGAAATTACAATTCATTCAAGGTTGAAGTAATGAAAAGTAGCAAAATAGAAGAAGTAGAAATATTAAATGGCTACTAGATAGTGGTTGCTCAGATCACATAATAAACACAGATGAGTACTTTTATGAATCCAAAAATCTACAAAACCCGGTTGATATTAAAGTTGGTGATGGTTTTAAACTAATATCTGGAAAAATTGGTAATGTAATGATTAACATTAATGATAAGTCGGAGGGAATAAAGATTAAAAATGTATATACTATGTACCAGAAATGAAACAAAACTTACTAAGTGTCTCTTGTATTTGTAAATCAAAACAATTAAAAATAATGTTTGAGAAAGACAATGAATTACAATAAAATTTGTAATTCGAAAGAAAAACTCATTGCTATTGCTGTTAAAAGAAATAAACTCTTTGAATTAAATGGAGAAGTTGCCAGACTTGAGAATAAGAAAACAAGTACGTACACTAGTTCAATGGGAATTTCAAATATAGAAAAATGGCATAGATATATACTTTGTCACACAAATTTTAGAGATTTAAAATATTTGTGTGAAGCTCAGCTGCTAAATGGAACACCGGTGAAACTCGAAAACGAATTTATAAAATGCGAAGTTTGTCCGGAGAATAAAATGACAAATTTGAAATTTAAAAACAAACGTACAAGAGCAAATGATTTGTTACAAATAGTCCATACAGATGTCCATGGTCCAATAACTCAGACAGGTCATAATGGTGAGAAATACTTTGTGTCTTTTATAGATGATTTCAGTAAAATTGCTGTTGTGTATTGCATAAAACAAAAAAGTGATGTTTTTTATTGCTTCATTAGGTATATTAGGAAATTAGTAAAAAATCAAACTGGAAAAAGTATTAAAGAAATTCGATGTGACAATGGAAGAGAATCATATCTTAACAAAAACTTTGATGAATTAGCGAAACGAGAAGGTATTTATTTGAAACCAGGACCAGCATACACACACGAATTGAACGGAGTCGCCGAAAGGCACAACAGAACGATAATGGATCGTGCACGCTGCTTGCTGTCAGAGGCAAATGTCGACAAGTTTTATTGGCCAGAATGTATTTACACGGCTGCCTACATTGGAAATCGCCTATTAGCAAACACAAGAATAAGAAAAACACCATATGAAATATTTTTTAATAAAAGGGCTGATGTTTCAAACTTACACTTATATGGAAGCACTGCTTTTGTACGAATTCCCGAGGCATGCAGATATTCAAAGCTAAATCCAAAGGCCGAAAAAGGAATTAATATTAATAGGGTATACAGATATTGGTTAATGACAAAATAGTTGTAAGTCGTCACGTGCAAGATATACCATTTATAGAAATACTGATAACGAAGAAAAATACGAAGGGGAAACGCCAAAAGAAGAAGAAGAAGAAGAAGAAGAAGAAGAAAGAGTTTTGAAAATAAAAGAAAATAAAACTGACGATTATCAATGCAGCAAAACTGAGGAAGTTAAATAAGATACACGCCCCAAGCGTAACATAATGTGTGAAATGTTGTGAAATTTGATGATCATGTCGTATATACAAACTATTGCAATGCTTTGATACCTGAAAACTACCAAGAACCATTGAACTGCGAAGAGTCAAGAAAATGGAAAGCGGCTATGAAACAAGAACTTGATGGTTTAAAAGAAAACGACACATGGGATTTGGTCAACGTTCCAATAAATAAGAAAATAATTGAAGTAAAGTGGATATATAGAATTAAGACAGATGGAGTATGCAAAGCGCGCATTGTCGCCAAAGTCGCATTTCCAACAGTTGTACCAAAGCGATGAAGAAGTTTATTCACCGGTTGCAAGAATGAGCACGCTAAAGGTGTTGCTGTCAATTGCATGTGTTAAAAATTTAAAAATAGAACAAATGGATGTTCAAACAGCTTTTTTAAACGGAAATATCAAGTCTGAAGTTTACATCTACCCTCCTGATGGTAGTAATATACAGTCAGATAAGGTTTGTTTACTTAAGAAGGCGCTTTATGGATTGAGAGAAAGTCCACGTGACTGGTATGATTGTTTTCATAATTACATGATAAGCTTGCATTTTAAAAGATCTGATTATGATTACTGTCTGTATACTGGAGAGATAAACGACACAAAAATATATATTATTTTATATGTGGATGATATATTAATCAGTGGTATAAATGAAATGGCTATAGATGAAGTTAAGATCATGCTTAATAAACGATTTCGCATGAAAGACTTGGGACAAATAAAGCAATACTTGGGAATTGAAGTACAACGTAACCAAAGTAAAGAGGAAATATACTTGAATCAAGAAAAATATATTGAAAATCTTAGTCATAAGTACGGAATAATAAATAGTAAAAGGTTCGATACACCTATGGAAATGAATCGAAAAATTGAACCTGCTGATATAGTGGATGAAGAACTGAAATATAGGAATTTAATTGGAGCATTATTGTATATTGCAAATGGTACTCGCCCAGACATTTCATTTGCGGTCAATTACCTAAGTCGATTCCAAAATAGCTATGACAGCACACGTGTTCTAAAATACTTGTATCACACTCGTTCCATAAATCTTGTTTATAACTCAACTACTCAGGAAATAATGGATGCATTTGTTGACGCTGATTGGGCTGCAGACACTACGGACAGAAAATCGACTACAGGGATAATCATACGAGTTTTTGGAAATGTAGTACTATGGAAATCGCAAAAACAAAAAATTGTCTCCAGAGCCTCAACGCATGCTGAATACTACGCTCTTGCTGATTGTGTAGAAGAAATCATTCCAATTAAGGGCATTTTATCTGTTTTTGACGTGAAGAATGACAATCCAGTAAAAATATATGAAGACAATATTGGAGCGATAGCCTTATCAAAAAATGGAAAATTTTCAAAAAATTCCAAGCATATAGATATAAGTTATCATTTTGTTTATGATTATGAAAAAAGGGACTAATAAGTGTGACTACGGACGATCAAATTGCAGATGTACTGACTAAATCGTTAGGAAAGGCAAAATTTTTGTTGTTGTTTTGATAAATTTTAAGTCAAGAAGGCGTGTTAGAAATATGACTTAAAATTCGTTAGTTTCTTTAGTGTTTAGGAGTTTACCGTTTCAGATAAGAGGGGTAGTGTGGTGTGTGTGTGTGTGTGTGTGTGAAAGAAGCACATGTAGAGGAATGTTCTTTTAGTTTTTAAGTTTTCTTTTCACAATGGAAAATAAGTGTGTTTGTTTTGTAACAAGATTCATTATAATAAATAATATAAACAGTATTTTAACAGTTATTATAAAAAGTTACAGTAAAAAAGTAAGGTCAAGTAGATTTTTTGACAGGTTCACAGATAGAAACTAGTGACCATCGTTGCTATGTTCATTTTAAAAATTATAAATAATTTATCTAATTGGATCTATTCTACATTGTCAAATGGGAATTTGTAGAAGAATTTGTATGATGCATAAAAATCATTTTTTTAGGCATAGAACTTCCACGAGTCGGTCAGGTGGACAGTATTAAAACCAGGTATGTAGACAGTACATGCAGCAACAGTAAAAAATGTCTCCCCGTCGCTGACAGTGTTTACAATATATAGTAAATTACTATTGTACGCAGTACGTTGGTTTAACTTGTTTTTATTATTAAATTTCATTATCATCTAAGTCTGGTATATTTTGATTTTTTACAGAATCGATCATCATCAAATGAAATTTCTGAAATTTCTTTTAAGAACTGATTAAATAAATCATCCTTTCCTTGCTTGGAAGGTTTATAAAACACGTAATGGCTTAAGTACCCAATGAAATTATCTTTTTTGCTGAAAATAGAAAATATAATATTTATTATTTTGTATTATATGTTAGAAAAACATATTAAAAAACGTGTGGAACTGCAAATACTAACCGACAATATTCAGGCAAAAAGTGTTTACTATGCTTCCACGTAGTTTCTGTTTTATTCGTATGAGCGCCTGTTTCTGGATCTTTAAAATGTAAACTATTTACGGTTTACGGTGAGATGTTTATACCCTTAGTTTTTAAAAGCCATTGCATTATATAAAGATATTTGAAAAGCAAAGAACGTGGTTTTCTAAAAACAAACTCAGTTACAGATATTGTTTTAAAATTACCATATATGCTAACGTATAATTATGAGCAATGTCGTGATATATTATATAACTAACATTAAATAAAAATACTGCGCAGCAATTGTGGAAGGGTAGAGTAGATAGAGACTGATGAATCAACATTTTGTTGTAGAAATAATGGCACAGAGGCCATTTGAAAATTAATCACAGCGTCAATTTTCAAGATCTCATTACTGATGCTTACATGAATTAAATTGAAGAAACCACTTTTTTCTAACATATAATACTATCAATATTTTATATTTTCAATAAGAGTAACTTCATTGGATACCTGAGCCATTATGTATTTAGTAAATGTATATATAATAGAAAGATGGTGATTTATTCAATGAGATATTTGCAGAAATAGCAGAAATTTCATTCAATAAATGTTATTGTTAACAAATTAGCATTTGACTAGCTGGCATTTTGAACACAGGTAACGACAGTCACTTGTTTCCACCTGTGAACCTGTCAGAATATATTTAAAATACTTAGTTACTTTGTAAAAATACCGAATTTCCGCAGATAATGAAATGCATATACTAATGAAATAATATACTGAATTAGACGAATCGAATTACGTATAACTCATCCCGATCGTTGAACGGGTCGTTTGCTAGGAATATACCAAAAAACGTTCTTGACAAGTCTATAAAATACTTCAGTTCACTTTCATTATTAGATGCGTTGACTTTAATTCTATAAATTATAATGATAAGTTCAAGATTTTACAGAAAGAGTTTATTTGTAATATTAAAGATTTCCTATATAAGGACAAGAAGAATACTTTTACCAATATCTATCCATCTATCTTAATATTCTTCCCACTTGGCCCACTTACTTTAACGAGCCTGAGTAAATCATCAGTACTATCTCTATTTTTATTAATAAAATGAATCTGTGATTCCATATCCAAAGATATAGTAAAAGCTACAAAATTCAGATTATTCAAGTTACTTCTATCACTCATCAAATTTTTTATGAAATTCTATGCTAATTCATGCTCTTTAAAATATTTATAATCTACTGGGACTTCATTAACTTTATGTTTTAATAAATCAATAATCAAAGTATCTATAATTAATATTAAAATCAAATAACAGTGTCAAAATAGTAATAATATTATCTTTTATTAATACTACTGGTATTTAAATTTTATTAAATATTTCAAATCTGTTATCACCTTGACCAAATAATTTATTACTAGTTTTGACAATATATTTTGGGATGGATTTTTTTAGAATGATAGCAATTCAGTTATGAATTTTTATGAGGAACAAAGGGTTATTATTATACAATTAACATGTATATAATTCATTAACTTGCCCATTTAGGGGTAACATGTTATGCATAAATAGAGATTTACATACTTGTATAAATACCCACACTAAAATCATCTAAATATCTAAATCATTTTTAAATCTATGATTTGGAAAATTTTAGGGACATGGAACTTAATTCATCCTATATCTTACAGTTTTATCGTCAACACGTGGCCAACAAGTATGCGAAGAAGGCAAAATCATGAGCCAGATGCGGGCGTAACCCAGACCTAACCCAGACCTAACCGGTGTTATCCTCTAAAATATTGATCGAAACCAGGTTTTACTGACTGCTTCAGTTTGTTACCACATTACTACGTGATTCAAACACGAAAATAACCCAGGATCTGGCCAACAAGTATGCGAAGAAGGCAAAATCATGAGCCAGATGCGGGCGTAACCCAGACCTAACCCAGACCTAACCGGTGTTATCCTCCTAAATACTGTCCGAATCCAGGTTTAGTGGACTGTTTCTGTGTGGTACCACATTACTACGTGATTCAAACCCGAAAAAAACCCAGGATCTGGCCAACAAGTATGCGATGAAGGCAAAATCATGTGCCAGATGCGGGCATAACCCAGACCTAACCCAGACCTAACCGGTGTTATCCTCTAAAATATTGATCGAAACCAGGTTTAATTGACTGCTTCAGTGTGTTACCACATTACTACGTGATTCAAACACGGAAAAAACCCAGGATCTGGCCAACAAGTATGCGATGAAGGCAAAATCATGTGCCAGATGCGGGCATAACCCAGACCTAACCCAGACCTAACCGGTGTTATCCTCCTAAATACTGTCCGAATCCAGGTTTAGTGGACTGTTTCTGTGTGGTACCACATTACTACGTGATTCAAACACGGAAAAAACCCAGGATCTGGCCAACAAGTATGCGATGAAGGCAAAATCATGAGCCAGATGCGGGCATAACCCAGACCTAACCCAGACCTAACCGGTGTTATCCTCTAAAATATTGATCGAAACCAGGTTTAATTGACTGCTTCAGTGTGTTACCACATTCCTACGTGATTCAAACACGAAAAAAACCCAGGATCTGGCCAACAAGTATGCGAAGAAGGCAAAATCATGAGCCAGATGCGGGCATAACCCAGACCTAACCCAGACCTAACCGGTGTTATCCTCTGAAATATTGATCGAAACCAGGTTTAATTGACTGCTTCAGTGAGTTACCACATTACTACGTGATTCAAACACGGAAAATACCCAGGATCTGGCCAACAAGTATGCGAAGAAGGCAAAATCATGAGCCAGATGCGGGCATAACCCAGACCTAACCCAGACCTAACCGGTGTTATCCTCTGAAATATTGATCGAAACCAGGTTTAATTGACTGCTTCAGTGAGTTACCACATTACTACGTGATTCAAACACGAAAAAAACCCAGGATCTGGCCAACAAGTATGCGAAGAAGGCAAAATCATGAGCCAGATGCGGGCATAACCCAGACCTAACCCAGACCTAACCGGTGTTATCCTCTAAAATATTGATCGAAACCAGGTTTAATTGACTGCTTCAGTGTGTTACCACATTACTACGTGATTCAAACACGAAAAAAACCCAGGATCTGGCCAACAAGTATGCGAAGAAGGCAAAATCATGAGCCAGATGCGGGCATAACCCAGACCTAACCCAGACCTAACCGGTGTTATCCTCTAAAATATTGATCGAAACCAGGTTTAATTGACTGCTTCAGTGTATTACCACATTACTACGTGATTCAAACACGGAAAATACCCAGGATCTGGCCAACAAGTTTGCGAAAAAGGCGAAAGTATAAGCCATATGCGCGCAAATCCCAGACCGAACCCAGACCTAACCGGTGTTATCCTCTAAAATATTGATCGAAACCAGGTTTTATTGACTGCTTCAGTTTGTTACCACATTACTACGTGATTCAAACACGAAAATAACCCAGGATCTGGCCAACAAGTATGCGAAGAAGGCGAAAGTATAAGCCAGATGCGCGCATATCCCAGACCAAACCCAGACCTAACCGGTGTTATCCTCTAAAATATTGATCGAAACCAGGTTTAATTGACTGCTTCAGTGTGTTACCACATTCCTACGTGATTCAAACACGAAAAAAACCCAGGATCTGGCCAACAAGTATGCGAAGAAGGCAAAATCATGAGCCAGATGCGGGCATAACCCAGACCTAACCCAGACCTAACCGGTGTTATCCTCTGAAATATTGATCGAAACCAGGTTTAATTGACTGCTTCAGTGAGTTACCACATTACTACGTGATTCAAACACGGAAAATACCCAGGATCTGGCCAACAAGTATGCGAAGAAGGCAAAATCATGAGCCAGATGCGGGCATAACCCAGACCGAACGCAGACCTAACCGGTGTTATCCTCTAAAATATTGATCGAAACCAGGTTTTACTGACTGCTTCAGTTTGTTACCACATTACTACGTGATTCAAACACGAATATAACCCAGGATCTGGCCAACAAGTATGCGAAGAAGGCGAAAGTATAAGCCAGATGCGCGCATTTCCCAGACCTAACCCAGACCTAACCGGTGTTATCCTCTGAAATATTGATCGAAACCAGGTTTAATTGACTGCTTCAGTGAGTTACCACATTACTACGTGATTCAAACACGAAAAAAACCCAAGATCTGGCCAACAAGTATGCGAAGAAGGCGAAAGTATAAGCCAGATGCGCGCATTTCCCAGACCTAACCCAGACCTAACCGGTGTTATCCTCTAAAATATTGATCGAAACCAGGTTTTACTGACTGCTTCAGTTTGTTACCACATTACTACGTGATTCAAACACGAAAAAAACCCAGGATCTGGCCAACAAGTATGCGAAGAAGGCAAAATCATGAGCCAGATGCGGGCATAACCCAGACCTAACCCAGACCTAACCGGTGTTATCCTCTGAAATATTGATCGAAACCAGGTTTAATTGACTGCTTCAGTGTGTTACCACATTACTACGTGATTCAAACACGAAAAAAACCCAAGATCTGGCCAACAAGTATGCGAAGAAGGCGAAAGTATAAGCCAGATGCGCGCATTTCCCAGACCTAACCCAGACCTAACCGGTGTTATCCTCTGAAATATTGATCGAAACCAGGTTTAATTGACTGCTTCAGTGAGTTACCACATTACTACGTGATTCAAACACGGAAAAAACCCAGGATCTGGCCAACAAGTATGCGATGAAGGCAAAATCATGAGCCAGATGCGGGCATAACCCAGACCTAACCCAGACCTAACCGGTGTTATCCCCTAAAATATTGATCGAAACCAGGTTTAATTGACTGCTTCAGTGTGTTACCACATTACTACGTGATTCAAACACGAAAAAAACCCAAGATCTGGCCAACAAGTATGCGAAGAAGGCGAAAGTATAAGCCAGATGCGCGCATTTCCCAGACCTAACCCAGACCTAACCGGTGTTATCCTCTGAAATATTGATCGAAACCAGGTTTAATTGACTGCTTCAGTGAGTTACCACATTACTACGTGATTCAAACACGGAAAAAACCCAGGATCTGGCCAACAAGTATGCGATGAAGGCAAAATCATGAGCCAGATGCGGGCATAACCCAGACCTACCCCAGACCTAACCGGTGTTATCCTCTAAAATATTGATCGAAACCAGGTTTAATTGACTGCTTCAGTGTGTTACCACATTACTACGTGATTCAAACACGAAAAAAACCCAGGATCTGGCCAACAAGTATGCGAAGAAGGCAAAATCATGAGCCAGATGCGGGCGTAACCCAGACCTAACCCAGACCTAACCGGTGTTATCCTCTAAAATATTGATCGAAACCAGGTTTAATTGACTGCTTCAGTGTATTACCACATTACTACGTGATTCAAACACGAAAAAAACCCAGGATCTGGCCAACAAGTATGCGAAGAAGGCAAAATCATGAGCCAGATGCGGGCATAACCCAGACCTAACCCAGTCCTAACCGGTGTTATCCTCTGAAATATTGATCGAAACCAGGTTTAATTGACTGCTTCAGTGTATTACCACATTACTACGTGATTCAAACACGAAAAAAACCCAAGATCTGGCCAACAAGTATGCGAAGAAGGCGAAAGTATAAGCCAGATGCGCGCATTTCCCAGACCTAACCCAGACCTAACCGGTGTTATCCTCTGAAATATTGATCGAAACCAGGTTTAATTGACTGCTTCAGTGAGTTACCACATTACTACGTGATTCAAACACGGAAAAAACCCAGGATCTGGCCAACAAGTATGCGATGAAGGCAAAATCATGAGCCAGATGCGGGCATAACCCAGACCTAACCCAGACCTAACCGGTGTTATCCTCTAAAATATTGATCGAAACCAGGTTTAATTGACTGCTTCAGTGTATTACCACATTACTACGTGATTCAAACACGGAAAATACCCAGGATCTGGCCAACAAGTTTGCGAAAAAGGCGAAAGTATAAGCCATATGCGCGCAAATCCCAGACCGAACCCAGACCTAACCGGTGTTATCCTCTAAAATATTGATCGAAACCAGGTTTTATTGACTGCTTCAGTTTGTTACCACATTACTACGTGATTCAAACACGAAAATAACCCAGGATCTGGCCAACAAGTATGCGAAGAAGGCGAAAGTATAAGCCAGATGCGCGCATATCCCAGACCAAACCCAGACCTAACCGGTGTTATCCTCTAAAATATTGATCGAAACCAGGTTTAATTGACTGCTTCAGTGTGTTACCACATTACTACGTGATTCAAACACGAAAAAAACCCAAGATCTGGCCAACAAGTATGCGAAGAAGGCGAAAGTATAAGCCAGATGCGCGCATATCCCAGACCAAACCCAGACCTAACCGGTGTTATCCTCTAAAATATTGATCGAAACCAGGTTTAATTGACTGCTTCAGTGTGTTACCACATTCCTACGTGATTCAAACACGAAAAAAACCCAGGATCTGGCCAACAAGTATGCGAAGAAGGCAAAATCATGAGCCAGATGCGGGCATAACCCAGACCTAACCCAGACCTAACCGGTGTTATCCTCTAAAATATTGATCGAAACCAGGTTTAATTGACTGCTTCAGTGTGTTACCACATTACTACGTGATTCAAACACGAAAAAAACCCAGGATCTGGCCAACAAGTATGCGAAGAAGGCAAAATCATGAGCCAGATGCGGGCATAACCCAGACCTAACCCAGACCTAACCGGTGTTATCCTCTAAAATATTGATCGAAACCAGGTTTAATTGACTGCTTCAGTGTATTACCACATTACTACGTGATTCAAACACGAAAAAAACCCAAGATCTGGCCAACAAGTATGCGAAGAAGGCGAAAGTATAAGCCAGATGAGCGCATTTCCCAGACCTAACCCAGACCTAACCGGTGTTATCCTCTGAAATATTGATCGAAACCAGGTTTAATTGACTGCTTCAGTGAGTTACCACATTACTACGTGATTCAAACACGGAAAAAACCCAGGATCTGGCCAACAAGTATGCGATGAAGGCAAAATCATGAGCCAGATGCGGGCATAACCCAGACCTAACCCAGACCTAACCGGTGGTATCCTCTAAAATATTGATCGTAACCAGGTTTAATTGACTGCTTCAGTGTGTTACCACATTACTACGTGATTCAAACACGAAAAAAACCCAAGATCTGGCCAACAAGTATGCGAAGAAGGCGAAAGTATAAGCCAGATGCGCGCATTTCCCAGACCTAACCCAGACCTAACCGGTGTTATCCTCTGAAATATTGATCGAAACCAGGTTTAATTGACTGCTTCAGTGAGTTACCACATTACTACGTGATTCAAACACGGAAAAAACCCAGGATCTGGCCAACAAGTATGCGATGAAGGCAAAATCATGAGCCAGATGCGGGCATAACCCAGACCTAACCCAGATCTAACCGGTGTTATCCTTTAAAATATTGATCGAAACCAGGTTTAATTGACTGCTTCAGTGTGTTACCACATTACTACGTGATTCAAACACGAAAAAAACCCAGGATCTGGCCAACAAGTATGCGAAGAAGGCAAAATCATGAGCCAGATGCGGGCATAACCCAGACCTAACCCAGACCTAACCGGTGTTATCCTCTAAAATATTGATCGAAACCAGGTTTAATTGACTGCTTCAGTGTATTACCACATTACTACGTGATTCAAACACGGAAAATACCCAGGATCTGGCCAACAAGTTTGCGAAAAAGGCGAAAGTATAAGCCATATGCGCGCAAATCCCAGACCGAACCCAGACCTAACCGGTGTTATCCTCTAAAATATTGATCGAAACCAGGTTTAATTGACTGCTTCAGTGTATTACCACATTACTACGTGATTCAAACACGGAAAATACCCAGGATCTGGCCAACAAGTTTGCGAAAAAGGCGAAAGTATAAGCCATATGCGCGCAAATCCCAGACCGAACCCAGACCTAATCGGTGTTATCCTCTAAAACATTGATCGAAACCAGGTTTAATTGACTGCTTCAGTGTGTTACCACATTCCTACGTGATTCAAACACGAAAAAAACCCAAGATCTGGCCAACAAGTATGCGAAGAAGGCGAAAGTATAAGCCAGATGCGCGCATTTCCCAGACCTAACCCAGACCTAACCGGTGTTATCCTCTGAAATATTGATCGAAACCAGGTTTAATTGACTGCTTCAGTGAGTTACCACATTACTACGTGATTCAAACACGGAAAAAACCCAGGATCTGGCCAACAAGTATGCGATGAAGGCAAAATCATGAGCCAGATGCGGGCATAACCCAGACCTAACCCAGACCTAACCGGTGTTATCCTCTAAAATATTGATCGAAACCAGGTTTAATTGACTGCTTCAGTGTGTTACCACATTACTACGTGATTCAAACACGAAAAAAACCCAGGATCTGGCCAACAAGTATGCCAAGAAGGCAAAATCATGAGCCAGATGCGGGCATAACCCAGACCTAACCGGTGTTATCCTCTAAAATATTGATCGAAACCAGGTTTAATTGACTGCTTCAGTGTATTACCACATTACTACGTGATTCAAACACGAAAAAAACCCAAGATCTGGCCAACAAGTATGCGAAGAAGGCGAAAGTATAAGCCAGATGCGCGCATTTTCCAGACCTAACCCAGACCTAACCGGTGTTATCCTCTGAAATATTGATCGAAACCAGGTTTAATTGACTGCTTCAGTGAGTTACCACATTACTACGTGATTCAAACACGGAAAAAACCCAGGATCTGGCCAACAAGTATGCGATGAAGGCAAAATCATGAGCCAGATGCGGGCATAACCCAGACCTAACCCAGACCTAACCGGTGTTATCCTCTAAAATATTGATCGAAACCAGGTTTAATTGACTGCTTCAGTGTGTTACCACATTACTACGTGATTCAAACACGAAAAAAACCCAAGATCTGGCCAACAAGTATGCGAAGAAGGCGAAAGTATAAGCCAGATGCGCGCATTTCCCAGACCTAACCCAGACCTAACCGGTGTTATCCTCTAAAATATTGATCGAAACCAGGTTTAATTGACTGCTTCAGTGTGTTACCACATTACTACGTGATTCAAACACGAAAAAAACCCAAGATCTGGCCAACAAGTATGCGAAGAAGGCGAAAGTATAAGCCAGATGCGCGCATTTCCCAGACCTAACCCAGACCTAACCGGTGTTATCCTCTAAAATATTGATCGAAACCTGGTTTAATTGACTGCTTCAGTGTGTTACCACATTACTACGTGATTCAAACACGAAAAAAACCCAGGATCTGGCCAACAAGTATGCGAAGAAGGCAAAATCATGAGCCAGATGCGGGCATAACCCAGACCTAACCCAGACCTAACCGGTGTTATCCTCTGAAATATTGATCGAAACCAGGTTTAATTGACTGCATCAGTGAGTTACCACATTACTACGTGATTCAAACACGGAAAATACCCAGGATCTGGCCAACAAGTATGCGAAGAAGGCAAAATCATGAGCCAGATGCGGGCATAACCCAGACCTAACCCAGACCTAACCGGTGTTATCCTCTGAAATATTGATCGAAACCAGGTTTAATTGACTGCTTCAGTGAGTTACCACATTACTACGTGATTCAAACACGGAAAAAACCCAGGATCTGGCCAACAAGTATGCGATGAAGGCAAAATCATGAGCCAGATGCGGGCATAACCCAGACCTAACCCAGACCTAACCGGTGTTATCCTGTAAAATATTGATCGAAACCAGGTTTAATTGACTGCTTCAGTGTGTTACCACATTACTACGTGATTCAAACACGAAAAAAACCCAGGATCTGGCCAACAAGTATGCGATGAAGGCAAAATCATGAGCCAGATGCGGGCATAACCCAGACCTAACCCAGACCTAACCGGTGTTATCCTCTAAAATATTGATCGAAACCAGGTTTAATTGACTGCTTCAGTGTGTTACCACATTACTACGTGATTCAAACACGAAAAAAACCCAGGATCTGGCCAACAAGTATGCGAAGAAGGCAAAATCATGAGCCAGATGCGGGCATAACCCAGACCTAACCCAGACCTAACCGGTGTTATCCTCTAAAATATTGATCGAAACCAGGTTTAATTGACTGCTTCAGTGTATTACCACATTACTACATGATTCAAACACGGAAAATACCCAGGATCTGGCCAACAAGTTTGCGAAAAAGGCGAAAGTATAAGCCATATGCGCGCAAATCCCAGACCGAACCCAGACCTAACCGGTGTTATCCTCTAAAATATTGATCGAAACCAGGTTTAATTGACTGCTTCAGTGTATTACCACATTACTACGTGATTCAAACACGGAAAATACCCAGGATCTGGCCAACAAGTTTGCGAAAAAGGCGAAAGTATAAGCCATATGCGCGCATATCCCAGACCAAACCCAGACCTAACCGGTGTTATCCTCTGAAATATTGATCGAAACCAGGTTTAATTGACTGCTTCAGTGTGTTACCACATTACTACGTGATTCAAACACGAAAAAAACCCAAGATCTGGCCAACAAGTATGCGAAGAAGGCGAAAGTATAAGCCAGATGCGCGCATTTCCCAGACCTAACCCAGACCTAACCGGTGTTATCCTCTGAAATATTGATCGAAACCAGGTTTAATTGACTGCTTCAGTGAGTTACCACATTACTACGTGATTCAAACACGAAAAAAACCCAGGATCTGGCCAACAAGTATGCGAAGAAGGCAAAATCATGAGCCAGATGCGGGCATAACCCAGACCTAACCCAGACCTAACCGGTGTTATCCTCTGAAATATTGATCGAAACCAGGTTTCATTGACTGCTTCAGTGAGTTACCACATTACTACGTGATTCAAACACGGAAAATACCCAGGATCTGGCCAACAAGTATGCGAAGAAGGCAAAATCATGAGCCAGATGCGGGCATAACCCAGACCGAACCCAGACCTAACCGGTGTTATCCTCTAAAATATTGATCGAAACCAGGTTTTACTGACTGCTTCAGTGAGTTACCACATTACTACGTGATTCAAACACGGAAAATACCCAGGATCTGGCCAACAAGTATGCGATGAAGGCAAAATCATGAGCCAGATGCGGGCATAACCCAGACCTAACCCAGACCTAACCGGTGTTATCCTCTAAAATATTGATCGAAACCAGGTTTAATTGACTGCTTCAGTGTGTTACCACATTACTACGTGATTCAAACACGAAAAAAACCCAAGATCTGGCCAACAAGTATGCGAAGAAGGCGAAAGTATAAGCCAGATGCGCGCAAATCCCAGACCGAACCCTGACCTTACCGGTGTTATCCTCTAAAATATTGATCGAAACCAGGTTTTATTGACTGCTTCAGTTTGTTACCACATTACTACGTGATTCAAACACGAAAATAACCCAGGATCTGGCCAACAAGTATGCGAAGAAGGCGAAAGTATAAGCCAGATGCGCGCATATCCCAGACCAAACCCAGACCTAACCGGTGTTATCCTCTAAAATATTGATCGAAACCAGGTTTAATTGACTGCTTCAGTGTGTTACCACATTACTACGTGATTCAAACACGAAAAAAACCCAAGATCTGGCCAACAAGTATGCGAAGAAGGCGAAAGTATAAGCCAGATGCGCGCATTTCCCAGACCTAACCCAGACCTAACCGGTGTTATCCTCTGAAATATTGATCGAAACCAGGTTTAATTGACTGCTTCAGTGAGTTACCACATTACTACGTGATTCAAACACGAAAAAAACCCAGGATCTGGCCAACAAGTATGCGAAGAAGGCGAAAGTATAAGCCATATGCGCGCAAATCCCAGACCGAACCCAGACCTAACCGGTGTTATCCTCTAAAATATTGATCGAAACCAGGTTTTATTGACTGCTTCAGTTTGTTACCACATTACTACGTGATTCAAACACGAAAATAACCCAGGATCTGGCCAACAAGTATGCGAAGAAGGCAAAATCATGAGCCAGATGCGGGCATAACCCAGACCTAACCCAGACCTAACCGGTGTTATCCTCTAAAATATTGATCGAAACCAGGTTTAATTGACTGCTTCAGTGTATTACCACATTACTACGTGATTCAAACACGGAAAATACCCAGGATCTGGCCAACAAGTTTGCGAAAAAGGCGAAAGTATAAGCCATATGCGCGCAAATCCCAGACCGAACCCAGACCTAACCGGTGTTATCCTCTAAAATATTGATCGAAACCAGGTTTTATTGACTGCTTCAGTTTGTTACCACATTACTACGTGATTCAAACACGAAAATAACCCAGGATCTGGCCAACAAGTATGCGAAGAAGGCGAAAGTATAAGCCAGATGCGCGCATATCCCAGACCAAACCCAGACCTAACCGGTGTTATCCTCTAAAATATTGATCGAAACCAGGTTTAATTGACTGCTTCAGTGTGTTACCACATTACTACGTGATTCAAACACGAAAAAAACCCAAGATCTGGCCAACAAGTATGCGAAGAAGGCGAAAGTATAAGCCAGATGCGCGCATTTCCCAGACCTAACCCAGACCTAACCGGTGTTATCCTCTGAAATATTGATCGAAACCAGGTTTAATTGACTGCTTCAGTGAGTTACCACATTACTACGTGATTCAAACACGGAAAATACCCAGGATCTGGCCAACAAGTATGCGAAGAAGGCAAAATCATGAGCCAGATGCGGGCATAACCCAGACCGAACCCAGACCTAACCGGTGTTATCCTCTAAAATATTGATCGAAACCAGGTTTTACTGACTGCTTCAGTTTGTTACCACATTACTACGTGATTCAAACACGAAAATAACCCAGGATCTGGCCAACAAGTATGCGAAGAAGGCGAAAGTATAAGCCAGATGCGCGCATTTCCCAGACCTAACCCAGACCTAACCGGTGTTATCCTCTGAAATATTGATCGAAACCAGGTTTAATTGACTGCTTCAGTGAGTTACCACATTACTACGTGATTCAAACACGGAAAAAACCCAGGATCTGGCCAACAAGTATGCGATGAAGGCAAAATCATGAGCCAGATGCGGGCATAACCCAGACCTAACCCAGACCTAACCGGTGTTATCCTCTAAAATATTGATCGAAACCAGGTTTTATTGACTGCTTCAGTTTGTTACCACATTACTACGTGATTCAAACACGAAAATAACCCAGGATCTGGCCAACAAGTATGCGAAGAAGGCGAAAGTATAAGCCAGATGCGCGCATATCCCAAACCAAACCCAGACCTAACCGGTGTTATCCTCTAAAATATTGATCGAAACCAGGTTTAATTGACTGCTTCAGTGAGTTACCACATTACTACGTGATTCAAACACGAAAAAAACCCAGGATCTGGCCAACAAGTATGCGAAGAAGGCGAAAGTATAAGCCAGATGCGCGCATATCCCAAACCAAACCCAGACCTAACCGGTGTTATCCTCTAAAATATAGATCGAAACCAGGTTTAATTGACTGCTTCAGTGAGTTACCACATTACTACGTGATTCAAACACGAAAAAAACCCAGGATCTGGCCAACAAGTATGCGAAGAAGGCAAAATCATGAGCCAGATGCGGGCATAACCCAGACCTAACCCAGACCTAACCGGTGTTATCCTCTGAAATATTGATCGAAACCAGGTTTAATTGACTGCTTCAGTGTGTTACCACATTACTACGTGATTCAAACACGAAAAAAACCCAAGATCTGGCCAACAAGTATGCGAAGAAGGCGAAAGTATAAGCCAGATGCGCGCATTTCCCAGACCTAACCCAGACCTAACCGGTGTTATCCTCTGAAATATTGATCGAAACCAGGTTTAATTGACTGCTTCAGTGAGTTACCACATTACTACGTGATTCAAACACGGAAAAAACCCAGGATCTGGCCAACAAGTATGCGATGAAGGCAAAATCATGAGCCAGATGCGGGCATAACCCAGACCTAACCCAGACCTAACCGGTGTTATCCTCTAAAATATTGATCGAAACCAGGTTTAATTGACTGCTTCAGTGTGTTACCACATTACTACGTGATTCAAACACGAAAAAAACCCAAGATCTGGCCAACAAGTATGCGAAGAAGGCGAAAGTATAAGCCAGATGCGCGCATTTCCCAGACCTAACCCAGACCTAACCGGTGTTATCCTCTAAAATATTGATCGAAACCAGGTTTAATTGACTGCTTCAGTGTGTTACCACATTACTACGTGATTCAAACACGAAAAAAACCCAGGATCTGGCCAACAAGTATGCGAAGAAGGCAAAATCATGAGCCAGATGCGGGCATAACCCAGACCTAACCCAGACCTAACCGGTGTTATCCTCTAAAATATTGATCGAAACCAGGTTTAATTGACTGCTTCAGTGTATTACCACATTACTACGTGATTCAAACACGGAAAATACCCAGGATCTGGCCAACAAGTTTGCGAAAAAGGCGAAAGTATAAGCCATATGCGCGCAAATCCCAGACCGAACCCAGACCTAACCGGTGTTATCCTCTAAAATATTGATCGAAACCAGGTTTTATTGACTGCTTCAGTTTGTTACCACATTACTACGTGATTCAAACACGAAAATAACCCAGGATCTGGCCAACAAGTATGCGAAGAAGGCGAAAGTATAAGCCAGATGCGCGCATTTCCCAGACCTAACCCAGACCTAACCGGTGTTATCCTCTGAAATATTGATCGAAACCAGGTTTAATTGACTGCTTCAGTGAGTTACCACATTACTACGTGATTCAAACACGGAAAAAACCCAGGATCTGGCCAACAAGTATGCGATGAAGGCAAAATCATGAGCCAGATGCGGGCATAACCCAGACCTAACCCAGACCTAACCGGTGTTATCCTCTAAAATATTGATCGAAACCAGGTTTAATTGACTGCTTCAGTGTGTTACCACATTACTACGTGATTCAAACACGAAAAAAACCCAGGATCTGGCCAACAAGTATGCGAAGAAGGCAAAATCATGAGCCAGATGCGGGCGTAACCCAGACCTAACCGGTGTTATCCTCTAAAATATTGATCGAAACCAGGTTTAATTGACTGCTTCAGTGTATTACCACATTACTACGTGATTCAAACACGAAAAAAACCCAGGATCTGGCCAACAAGTATGCGAAGAAGGCAAAATCATGAGCCAGATGCGGGCATAACCCAGACCTAACCCAGTCCTAACCGGTGTTATCCTCTGAAATATTGATCGAAACCAGGTTTAATTGACTGCTTCAGTGTGTTACCACATTACTACGTGATTCAAACACGAAAAAAACCCAAGATCTGGCCAACAAGTATGCGAAGAAGGCGAAAGTATAAGCCAGATGCGCGCATTTCCCAGACCTAACCCAGACCTAACCGGTGTTATCCTCTGAAATATTGATCGAAACCAGGTTTAATTGACTGCTTCAGTGAGTTACCACATTACTACGTGATTCAAACACGGAAAAAACCCAGGATCTGGCCAACAAGTATGCGATGAAGGCAAAATCATGAGCCAGATGCGGGCATAACCCAGACCTAACCCAGACCTAACCGGTGTTATCCTCTAAAATATTGATCGAAACCAGGTTTAATTGACTGCTTCAGTGTGTTACCACATTACTACGTGATTCAAACACGAAAAAAACCCAAGATCTGGCCAACAAGTATGCGAAGAAGGCGAAAGTATAAGCCAGATGCGCGCATTTCCCAGACCTAACCCAGACCTAACCGGTGTTATCCTCTAAAATATTGATCGAAACCAGGTTTAATTGACTGCTTCAGTGTGTTACCACATTACTACGTGATTCAAACACGAAAAAAACCCAGGATCTGGCCAACAAGTATGCGAAGAAGGCAAAATCATGAGCCAGATGCGGGCATAACCCAGACCTAACCCAGACCTAACCGGTGTTATCCTCTAAAATATTGATCGAAACCAGGTTTAATTGACTGCTTCAGTGTATTACCACATTACTACGTGATTCAAACACGGAAAATACCCAGGATCTGGCCAACAAGTTTGCGAAAAAGGCGAAAGTATAAGCCATATGCGCGCAAATCCCAGACCGAACCCAGACCTAACCGGTGTTATCCTCTAAAATATTGATCGAAACCAGGTTTTATTGACTGCTTCAGTTTGTTACCACATTACTACGTGATTCAAACACGAAAATAACCCAGGATCTGGCCAACAAGTATGCGAAGAAGGCGAAAGTATAAGCCAGATGCGCGCATATCCCAGACCAAACCCAGACCTAACCGGTGTTATCCTCTAAAATATTGATCGAAACCAGGTTTAATTGACTGCTTCAGTGTGTTACCACATTACTACGTGATTCAAACACGAAAAAAACCCAAGATCTGGCCAACAAGTATGCGAAGAAGGCGAAAGTTTAAGCCAGATGCGCGCATATCCCAGACCAAACCCAGACCTAACCGGTGTTATCCTCTAAAATATTGATCGAAACCAGGTTTAATTGACTGCTTCAGTGTGTTACCACATTCCTACGTGATTCAAACACGAAAAAAACCCAGGATCTGGCCAACAAGTATGCGAAGAAGGCAAAATCATGAGCCAGATGCGGGCATAACCCAGACCTAACCCAGACCTAACCGGTGTTATCCTCTAAAATATTGATCGAAACCAGGTTTAATTGACTGCTTCAGTGTATTACCACATTACTACGTGATTCAAACACGAAAAAAACCCAAGATCTGGCCAACAAGTATGCGAAGAAGGCGAAAGTATAAGCCAGATGCGCGCATTTCCCAGACCTAACCCAGACCTAACCGGTGTTATCCTCTGAAATATTGATCGAAACCAGGTTTAATTGACTGCTTCAGTGAGTTACCACATTACTACGTGATTCAAACACGGAAAAAAACCAGGATCTGGCCAACAAGTATGCGATGAAGGCAAAATCATGAGCCAGATGCGGGCATAACCCAGACCTAACCCAGACCTAACCGGTGGTATCCTCTAAAATATTGATCGAAACCAGGTTTAATTGACTGCTTCAGTGTGTTACCACATTACTACGTGATTCAAACACGAAAAAAACCCAAGATCTGGCCAACAAGTATGCGAAGAAGGCGAAAGTATAAGCCAGATGCGCGCATTTCCCAGACCTAACCCAGACCTAACCGGTGTTATCCTCTGAAATATTGATCGAAACCAGGTTTAATTGACTGCTTCAGTGAGTTACCACATTACTACGTGATTCAAACACGAAAAAAACCCAGGATCTGGCCAACAAGTATGCGATGAAGGCAAAATCATGAGCCAGATGCGGGCATAACCCAGACCTAACCCAGACCTAACCGGTGTTATCCTCTAAAATATTGATCGAAACCAGGTTTAATTGACTGCTTCAGTGTGTTACCACATTACTACGTGATTCAAACACGAAAAAAACCCAGGATCTGGCCAACAAGTATGCGAAGAAGGCAAAATCATGAGCCAGATGCGGGCATAACCCAGACCTAACCCAGACCTAACCGGTGTTATCCTCTAAAATATTGATCGAAACCAGGTTTAATTGACTGCTTCAGTGTATTACCACATTACTACGTGATTCAAACACGGAAAATACCCAGGATCTGGCCAACAAGTTTGCGAAAAAGGCGAAAGTATAAGCCATATGCGCGCAAATCCCAGACCGAACCCAGACCTAACCGGTGTTATCCTCTAAAATATTGATCGAAACCAGGTTTAATTGACTGCTTCAGTGTATTACCACATTACTACGTGATTCAAACACGGAAAATACCCAGGATCTGGCCAACAAGTTTGCGAAAAAGGCGAAAGTATAAGCCATATGCGCGCAAATCCCAGACCGAACCCAGACCTAACCGGTGTTATCCTCTAAAATATTGATCGAAACCAGGTTTTATTGACTGCTTCAGTTTGTTACCACATTACTACGTGATTCAAACACGAAAAAACCCCAGGATCTGGCCAACAAGTATGCGAAGAAGGCGAAAGTATAAGCCAGATGCGCGCATAACCCAGACCTAACCCAGACCTAACCGGTGTTATCCTCTAAAATATTGATCGAAACCAGGTTTAATTGACTGCTTCAGTGTGTTACCACATTACTACGTGATTCAAACACGAAAAAAACCCAGGATCTGGCCAACAAGTATGCGAAGAAGGCAAAATCATGAGCCAGATGCGGGCATAACCCAGACCTAACCGGTGTTATCCTCTAAAATATTGATCGAAACCAGGTTTAATTGACTGCTTCAGTGTATTACCACATTACTACGTGATTCAAACACGAAAAAAACCCAAGATCTGGCCAACAAGTATGCGAAGAAGGCGAAAGTATAAGCCAGATGCGCGCATTTTCCAGACCTAACCCAGACCTAACCGGTGTTATCCTCTGAAATATTGATCGAAACCAGGTTTAATTGACTGCTTCAGTGAGTTACCACATTACTACGTGATTCAAACACGGAAAAAACCCAGGATCTGGCCAACAAGTATGCGATGAAGGCAAAATCATGAGCCAGATGCGGGCATAACCCAGACCTAACCCAGACCTAACCGGTGTTATCCTCTAAAATATTGATCGAAACCAGGTTTAATTGACTGCTTCAGTGTGTTACCACATTACTACGTGATTCAAACACGAAAAAAACCCAAGATCTGGCCAACAAGTATGCGAAGAAGGCGAAAGTATAAGCCAGATGCGCGCATTTCCCAGACCTAACCCAGACCTAACCGGTGTTATCCTCTAAAATATTGATCGAAACCAGGTTTAATTGACTGCTTCAGTTTGTTACCACATTACTACGTGATTCAAACCCGAAAAAAACCCAGGATCTGGCCAACAAGTATGCGATGAAGGCAAAATCATGAGCCAGATGCGGGCATAACCCAGACCTAACCCAGACCTAACCGGTGTTATCCTCCTAAATACTGTCCGAATCCAGGTTTAGTGGACTGTTTCTGTGTGGTACCACATTACTACGTGATTCAAACACGGAAAAAACCCAGGATCTGGCCAACAAGTATGCGATGAAGGCAAAATCATGAGCCAGATGCGGGCATAACCCAGACCTAACCCAGACCTAACCGGTGTTATCCTCTAAAATATTGATCGAAACCAGGTTTAATTGACTGCTTCAGTGTGTTACCACATTCCTACGTGATTCAAACACGAAAAAAACCCAGGATCTGGCCAACAAGTATGCGAAGAAGGCAAAATCATGAGCCAGATGCGGGCATAACCCAGACCTAACCCAGACCTAACCGGTGTTATCCTCTGAAATATTGATCGAAACCAGGTTTAATTGACTGCTTCAGTGAGTTACCACATTACTACGTGATTCAAACACGGAAAAAACCCAGGATCTGGCCAACAAGTATGCGATGAAGGCAAAATCATGAGCCAGATGCGGGCATAACCCAGACCTAACCCAGACCTAACCGGTGTTATCCTGTAAAATATTGATCGAAACCAGGTTTAATTGACTGCTTCAGTGTGTTACCACATTACTACGTGATTCAAACACGAAAAAAACCCAGGATCTGGCCAACAAGTATGCGATGAAGGCAAAATCATGAGCCAGATGCGGGCATAACCCAGACCTAACCCAGACCTAACCGGTGTTATCCTCTAAAATATTGATCGAAACCAGGTTTAATTGACTGCTTCAGTGTGTTACCACATTACTACGTGATTCAAACACGAAAAAAACCCAGGATCTGGCCAACAAGTATGCGAAGAAGGCAAAATCATGAGCCAGATGCGGGCATAACCCAGACCTAACCCAGACCTAACCGGTGTTATCCTCTAAAATATTGATCGAAACCAGGTTTAATTGACTGCTTCAGTGTGTTACCACATTACTACGTGATTCAAACACGAAAAAAACCCAAGATCTGGCCAACAAGTATGCGAAGAAGGCGAAAGTATAAGCCAGATGCGCGCAAATCCCAGACCGAACCCAGACCTAACCTGTGTTATCCTCTAAAATATTGATCGAAACCAGGTTTTATTGACTGCTTCAGTTTGTTACCACATTACTACGTGATTCAAACACGAAAATAACCCAGGATCTGGCCAACAAGTATGCGAAGAAGGCGAAAGTATAAGCCAGATGCGCGCATATCCCAGACCAAACCCAGACCTAACCGGTGTTATCCTCTAAAATATTGATCGAAACCAGGTTTAATTGACTGCTTCAGTGTGTTACCACATTACTACGTGATTCAAACACGAAAAAAACCCAAGATCTGGCCAACAAGTATGCGAAGAAGGCGAAAGTATAAGCCAGATGCGCGCATTTCCCAGACCTAACCCAGACCTAACCGGTGTTATCCTCTGAAATATTGATCGAAACCAGGTTTAATTGACTGCTTCAGTGAGTTACCACATTACTACGTGATTCAAACACGAAAAAAACCCAGGATCTGGCCAACAAGTATGCGAAGAAGGCAAAATCATGAGCCAGATGCGGGCATAACCCAGACCTAACCCAGTCCTAACCGGTGTTATCCTCTGAAATATTGATCGAAACCAGGTTTAATTGACTGCTTCAGTGTGTTACCACATTACTACGTGATTCAAACACGAAAAAAACCCAAGATCTGGCCAACAAGTATGCGAAGAAGGCGAAAGTATAAGCCAGATGCGCGCATTTCCCAGACCTAACCCAGACCTAACCGGTGTTATCCTCTGAAATATTGATCGAAACCAGGTTTAATTGACTGCTTCAGTGAGTTACCACATTACTACGTGATTCAAACACGGAAAAAACCCAGGATCTGGCCAACAAGTATGCGATGAAGGCAAAATCATGAGCCAGATGCGGGCATAACCCAGACCTAACCCAGACCTAACCGGTGTTATCCTCTAAAATATTGATCGAAACCAGGTTTAATTGACTGCTTCAGTGTGTTACCACATTACTACGTGATTCAAACACGAAAAAAACCCAAGATCTGGCCAACAAGTATGCGAAGAAGGCGAAAGTATAAGCCAGATGCGCGCATTTCCCAGACCTAACCCAGACCTAACCGGTGTTATCCTCTAAAATATTGATCGAAACCAGGTTTAATTGACTGCTTCAGTGTGTTACCACATTACTACGTGATTCAAACACGAAAAAAACCCAGGATCTGGCCAACAAGTATGCGAAGAAGGCAAAATCATGAGCCAGATGCGGGCATAACCCAGACCTAACCCAGACCTAACCGGTGTTTCCTCTAAAATATTGATCGAAACCAGGTTTAATTGACTGCTTCAGTGTATTACCACATTACTACGTGATTCAAACACGGAAAATACCCAGGATCTGGCCAACAAGTTTGCGAAAAAGGCGAAAGTATAAGCCATATGCGCGCAAATCCCAGACCGAACCCAGACCTAACCGGTGTTAACCTCTAAAATATTGATCGAAACCAGGTTTTATTGACTGCTTCAGTTTGTTACCACATTACTACGTGATTCAAACACGAAAATAACCCAGGATCTGGCCAACAAGTATGCGAAGAAGGCGAAAGTATAAGCCAGATGCGCGCATATCCCAGACCAAACCCAGACCTAACCGGTGTTATCCTCTAAAATATTGATCGAAACCAGGTTTAATTGACTGCTTCAGTGTGTTACCACATTACTACGTGATTCAAACACGAAAAAAACCCAAGATCTGGCCAACAAGTATGCGAAGAAGGCGAAAGTATAAGCCAGATGCGCGCATTTCCCAGACCTAACCCAGACCTAACCGGTGTTATCCTCTGAAATATTGATCGAAACCAGGTTTAATTGACTGCTTCAGGGAGTTACCACATTACTACGTGTTTCAAACACGGAAAATACCCAGGATCTGGCCAACAAGTATGCGAAGGAGGCAAAATCATGAGCCAGATGCGGGCGTAACCCAGACCGAACCCAGACCTAACCGGTGTTATCCTCTAAAATATTGATCGAAACCAGGTTTTATTGACTGCTTCAGTTTGTTACCACATTACTACGTGATTCAAACACGAAAATAACCCAGGATCTGGCCAACAAGTATGCGAAGAAGGCGAAAGTATAAGCCAGATGCGCGCATTTCCCAGACCTAACCCAGACCTAACCGGTGTTATCCTCTGAAATATTGATCGAAACCAGGTTTAATTGACTGCTTCAGTGTGTTACCACATTACTACGTGATTCAAACACGAAAAAAACCCAGGATCTGGCCAACAAGTATGCGAAGAAGGCAAAATCATGAGCCAGATGCGGGCGTAACCCAGACCGAACCCAGACCTAACCGGTGTTATCCTCTAAAATATTGATCGAAACCAGGTTTTATTGACTGCTTCAGTTTGTTACCACATTACTACGTGATTCAAACACGAAAATAACCCAGGATCTGGCCAACAAGTATGCGAAGAAGGCGAAAGTATAAGCCAGATGCGCGCATATCCCAGACCAAACCCAGACCTAACCGGTGTTATCCTCTAAAATATTGATCGAAACCAGGTTTAATTGACTGCTTCAGTGTATCACCACATTACTACGTGATACAAACACGAAAAAAACCCAGGATCCGGCCAACAAGTTTGCGAAAAAGGCGAAAGTATAAGCCAGATGCGCGCAAATCCCAGACCTAACCCAGACCTAACCGGTGTTATCCTCTGAAATATTGATCGAAACCAGGTTTAATTGACTGCTTCAGTGTGTTACCACATTACTACGTGTTTCAAACACGGAAAATACCCAGGATCTGGCCAGCAAGTTTGCGAAAAAGGCGAAAGTATAAGCCAGATGCGCGCAAATCCCAGACCTAACCCAGACCTAACCGGTGTTATCCTCTGAAATATTGATCGAAACCAGGTTTAATTGACTGCTTCAGTGAGTTACCACATTACTACGTGATTCAAACACGGAAAATACCCAGGATCTGGCCAACAACTATGCGAAGGAGGCAAAATCATGAGCCAGATGCGGGCATAACCCAGACCGAACCCAGACCTAACCGGTGTTATCCTCTAAAATATTGATCGAAACCAGGTTTTATTGACTGCTTCAGTTTGTTACCACATTACTACGTGATTCAAACACGAAAATAACCCAGGATCTGGCCAACAAGTATGCGAAGAAGGCGAAAGTATAAGCCAGATGCGCGCATTTCCCAGACCTAACCCAGACCTAACCGGTGTTATCCTCTGAAATATTGATCGAACCCAGGTTTAATTGACTGCTTCAGTGAGTTACCACATTACTACGTGATTCAAACACGGAAAAAACCCAGGATCTGGCCAACAAGTATGCGATGAAGGCAAAATCATGAGCCAGATGCGGGCATAACCCAGACCTAACCCAGACCTAACCGGTGTTATCCTCTAAAATATTGATCGAAACCAGGTTTAATTGACTGCTTCAGTGAGTTACCACATTACTACGTGATTCAAACACGGAAAAAACCCAGGATCTGGCCAACAAGTATGCGATGAAGGCAAAATCATGAGCCAGATGCGGGCATAACCCAGACCTAACCCAGACCTAACCGGTGTTATCCTCTAAAATATTGATCGAAACCAGGTTTAATTGACTGCTTCAGTGTGTTACCACATTACTACGTGATTCAAACACGAAAAAAACCCAAGATCTGGCCAACAAGTATGCGAAGAAGGCGAAAGTATAAGCCAGATGCGCGCATTTCCCAGACCTAACCCAGACCTAACCGGTGTTATCCTCTAAAATATTGATCGAAACCAGGTTTAATAGACTGCTTCAGTGTGTTACCACATTACTACGTGATTCAAACACGGAAAATACCCAGGATCTGGCCAACAGGTATGCGAAGAAGGCAAAATCATGAGCCAGATGCGGGCATAACCCAGACCTAACCCAGACCTAACCGGTGTTATCCTCTAAAATATTGATCGAAACCAGGTTTAATTGACTGCTTCAGTGTGTTACCACATTACTACGTGATTCAAACACGAAAAAAACCCAGGATCTGGCCAACAAGTATGCGAAGAAGGCGAAAGTATAAGCCATATGCGCGCAAATCCCAGACCGAACCCAGACCTAACCGGTGTTATCCTCTAAAATATTGATCGAAACCAGGTTTAATTGACTGCTTCAGTGAGTTACCACATTACTACGTGATTCAAACACGAAAAAAACCCAGGATCTGGCCAACAAGTATGCGAAGAAGGCGAAAGTATAAGCCAGATGCGCGCATTTCCCAGACCTAACCCAGACCTAACCGGTGTTATCCTCTGAAATATTGATCGAAACCAGGTTTAATTGACTGCTTCAGTGAGTTACCACATTACTACGTGATTCAAACACGAAAAAAACCCAGGATCTGGCCAACAAGTATGCGAAGAAGGCGAAAGTATAAGCCATATGCGCGCAAATCCCAGACCGAACCCAGACCTAACCGGTGTTATCCTCTAAAATATTGATCGAAACCAGGTTTTATTGACTGCTTCAGTTTGTTACCACATTACTACGTGATTCAAACACGAAAATAACCCAGGATCTGGCCAACAAGTATGCGAAGAAGGCAAAATCATGAGCCAGATGCGGGCATAACCCAGACCTAACCCAGACCTAACCGGTGTTATCCTCTAAAATATTGATCGAAACCAGGTTTAATTGACTGCTTCAGTGTGTTACCACATTACTACGTGATTCAAACACGAAAAAAACCCAGGATCTGGCCAACAAGTATGCGAAGAAGGCAAAATCATGAGCCAGATGCGGGCATAACCCAGACCTAACCCAGACCTAACCGGTGTTATCCTCTAAAATATTGATCGAAACCAGGTTTAATTGACTGCTTCAGTGTATTACCACATTACTACGTGATTCAAACACAAAAAAAACCCAAGATCTGGCCAACAAGTATGCGATGAAGGCAAAATCATGAGCCAGATGCGGGCATAACCCAGACCTAACCCAGACCTAACCGGTGTTATCCTCTAAAATATTGATCGAAACCAGGTTTAATTGACTGCTTCAGTGTGATACCACATTACTACGTGATTCAAACACGAAAAAAACCCAGGATCTGGCCAACAAGTATGCGAAGAAGGCAAAATCATGAGCCAGATGCGGGCATAACCCAGACCTAACCGGTGTTATCCTCTAAAATATTGATCGAAACCAGGTTTAATTGACTGCTTCAGTGTATTACCACATTACTACGTGATTCAAACACGGAAAATACCCAGGATCTGGCCAACAAGTTTGCGAAAAAGGCGAAAGTATAAGCCATATGCGCGCAAATCCCAGACCGAACCCAGACCTAACCGGTGTTATCCTCTGAAATATTGATCGAAACCAGGTTTAATTGACTGCTTCAGTGAGTTACCACATTACTACGTGATTCAAACACGGAAAAAACCCAGGATCTGGCCAACAAGTATGCGATGAAGGCAAAATCATGAGCCAGATGCGGGCATAACCCAGACCTAACCCAGACCTAACCGGTGTTATCCTCTAAAATATTGATCGAAACCAGGTTTAATTGACTGCTTCAGTGTGTTACCACATTACTACGTGATTCAAACACGAAAAAAACCCAGGATCTGGCCAACAAGTATGCGAAGAAGGCAAAATCATGAGCCAGATGCGGGCATAACCCAGACCTAACCGGTGTTATCCTCTAAAATATTGATCGAAACCGGGTTTAATTGACTGCTTCAGTGTATTACCACATTACTACGTGATTCAAACACGAAAAAAACCCAAGATCTGGCCAACAAGTATGCGAAGAAGGCGAAAGTATAAGCCAGATGCGCGCATTTTCCAGACCTAACCCAGACCTAACCGGTGTTATCCTCTGAAATATTGATCGAAACCAGGTTTAATTGACTGCTTCAGTGAGTTACCACATTACTACGTGATTCAAACACGGAAAAAACCCAGGATCTGGCCAACAAGTATGCGATGAAGGCAAAATCATGAGCCAGATGCGGGCATAACCCAGACCTAACCCAGACCTAACCGGTGTTATCCTCTAAAATATTGATCGAAACCAGGTTTAATTGACTGCTTCAGTGTATTACCACATTACTACGTGATTCAAACACGGAAAATACCCAGGATCTGGCCAACAAGTTTGCGAAAAAGGCGAAAGTATAAGCCATATGCGCGCAAATCCCAGACCGAACCCAGACCTAACCGGTGTTATCCTCTAAAATATTGATCGAAACCAGGTTTTATTGACTGCTTCAGTTTGTTACCACATTACTACGTGATTCAAACACGAAAATAACCCAGGATCTGGCCAACAAGTATGCGAAGAAGGCGAAAGTATAAGCCAGATGCGCGCATATCCCAGACCAAACCCAGACCTAACCGGTGTTATCCTCTAAAATATTGATCGAAACCAGGTTTAATTGACTGCTTCAGTGTATTACCACATTACTACGTGATTCAAACACGAAAAAAACCCAAGATCTGGCCAACAAGTATGCGAAGAAGGCGAAAGTATAAGCCAGATGCGCGCATTTCCCAGACCTAACCCAGACCTAACCGGTGTTATCCTCTAAAATATTGATCGAAACCAGGTTTAATTGACTGCTTCAGTGTATTACCACATTACTACGTGATTCAAACACGGAAAATACCCAGGATCTGGCCAACAAGTTTGCGAAAAAGGCGAAAGTATAAGCTATATGCGCGCATATCCCAGACCGAACCCAGACCTAACCGGTGTTATCCTCTAAAATATTGATCGAAACCAGGTTTTATTGACTGCTTCAGTTTGTTACCACATTACTACGTGATTCAAACACGAAAATATCCCAGGATCTGGCCAACAAGTATGCGAAGAAGGCGAAAGTATAAGCCAGATGCGCGCATATCCCAGACCAAACCCAGACCTAACCGGTGTTATCCTCTAAAATATTGATCGAAACCAGGTTTAATTGACTGCTTCAGTGTGTTACCACATTACTACGTGATACAAACACGAAAAAAACCCAGGATCCGGCCAACAAGTTTGCGAAAAAGGCGAAAGTATAAGCCAGATGCGCGCAAATCCCAGACCAAACCCAGACCTAACCGGTGTTATCCTCTGAAATATTGATCGAAACCAGGTTTAATTGACTGCTTCAGTGTGTTACCACATTACTACGTGTTTCAAACACGGAAAATACCCAGGATCTGGCCAGCAAGTTTGCGAAAAAGGCGAAAGTATAAGCCAGATGCGCGCAAATCCCAGACCTAACCCAGACCTAACCGGTGTTATCCTCTGAAATATTGATCGAAACCAGGTTTAATTGACTGCTTCAGTGAGTTACCACATTACTACGTGATTCAAACACGGAAAAAACCCAGGATCTGGCCAACAAGTATGCGATGAAGGCAAAATCATGAGCCAGATGCGGGCATAACCCAGACCTAACCCAGACCTAACCGGTGTTATCCTCTGAAATATTGATCGAAACCAGGTTTAATTGACTGCTTCAGTGAGTTACCACATTACTACGTGATTCAAACACGGAAAATACCCAGGATCTGGCCAACAAGTATGCGAAGAAGGCAAAATCATGAGCCAGATGCGGGCATAACCCAGACCGAACCCAGACCTAACCGGTGTTATCCTCTAAAATATTGATCGAAACCAGGTTTTATTGACTGCTTCAGTTTGTTACCACATTACTACGTGATTCAAACACGAAAATAACCCAGGATCTGGCCAACAAGTATGCGAAGAAGGCGAAAGTATAAGCCAGATGCGCGCATTTCCCAGACCTAACCCAGACCTAACCGGTGTTATCCTCTGAAATATTGATCGAAACCAGGTTTAATTGACTGCTTCAGTGAGTTACCACATTACTACGTGATTCAAACACGGAAAAAACCCAGGATCTGGCCAACAAGTATGCGATGAAGGCAAAATCATGAGCCAGATGCGCGCATTTCCCAGACCTAACCCAGACCTAACCGGTGTTATCCTCTAAAATATTGATCGAAACCAGGTTTAATAGACTGCTTCAGTGTGTTACCACATTACTACGTGATTCAAACACGGAAAAAACCCAGGATCTAGTAAACATAGTAGTATAGAGGGTGTTCGGCCAGCCCTGAGAAACATTTTAATAGGATATTCTAGAGGCCAAACTAAGACGAAAATCAAGAATACCAATTTGTTGATGGAGGCTTCGTTAAAAAGTTATTAACAATTTGATTCAAAAATTTCAAGTCGTTCCAGAAAAATTATTTTCGGCTGCGGAGGTCAATTACAAGCATTTTTAGTGAATAGACATATATTCGAAATCCTACTCAGTTTCGAGAAAAAAATTCGAGTATGTGTTGATATTTTTCGGCGAAAAACAAATTTTTCAAATCGTTCTAAAAAAATTATTTTCGGTTACAGGGGTCAATTACAATCATTTTTGGTCATTACACATACCCCCGAAATCCTACGCACTTTCGAGAAAAAAATTCCTTACCGAAAATCTAATCGGGTGCCTATATTTTTCGATGAAAAAGAAAGATTTCAAATCGTTCTGTGAAAAATTATTTTCAGTTGCGAGGGTCGGTGACAATCATTTTTTATGTATAGACATACCCCCGTAATCTTGCGCATTTTCGAGAAAAAAATTCAGTACGAGCGGAAATTTAAACATTAATAACTTTTTAACAGTGCCTCCATCAACAAATTGGTATTCTTGATTTTCGTCTTATTTTGACCTCTAGAATCCCCCATTAAAATTTTTCCCATGGATGGCCGAACACCCTGTATGTAGGGAACCGTGCAGTTGAAAATTATTAAATCGCGCACGAATTTTTGGCCGTACAGCGAATCGTTCGCTGTCCACGAGCTTGCACGAGCGAAGACGGTTACCGCCGAAAAAGCCGTCAACACGCGGCGAGCGTACGGCCGAACAGCTGATGGGTGAATAACCCAGAAAGCGAGAAAAGACAGCACGGAAGAGAGAAAGATTGAAGAAAAGTACGTAGTAGGTGTGACTGTGTTTAACGAAATAAATACGAGTGTGCGGATTAACGAACAAACACGGTTCCTGATAATCCCATACATACATACGTACAGTGTTGTTCCAAGTGGAGTTTGAAAAAGATGCTAATAAAAATGTTGCATAGTCATAACCACCTGGTTCAGTTACTACATTCACCCTGTAAAAACAACACAATAATATTATTTATTATTTTCTTTTCACGTTCTTAACTTTATTTTTATTTTTAGTTTGAGTTTTACATTTCTCCTTCTCTTCGTCTTGCTTTTCTTTCTCCTTTTCCTTTTCCTTTTCATTTTTCTGTTTTTCTTTCTTTTTTCAATAGCTTTTCTTCTTTTAATTTCTCGGCTTGTTTTTTTCTTTTCTAATCGTTCTTCTTTCATTCTTTGTTTTTCTTTTTCCTGGTTATCAATTGCTTCTATTTTTTCAAGCTGAGTCTATTTCCATGTCTTTGATGTAACTTTGATTGCACACACCTTTCTATATTTCTTTTCTTTTCTTTTCTTTTCTTTTCTTTGTTGTTTTTTCAATTTTTTGATAATGTTGATAATGTTTATCCAGAATAGATTCTGAAGAATCTTTGTCTTTACGAGAAAATAAGTAAAGTAACGTTGTAGAATTAATGTAGTTTGATTTCAGTACCATCGGAAACAAAACAATTCCCATTAGAAAAAAGTAAAAGCATCATTGTCATGAAATATTAAAGTTAATTAATGATCAGTATATCATATATTAGTTTCTTCTAGCGAAACGTTGTTAAATTAGTCTTCTACACTGGTATTGGTTTTACTGTTACTATGAACTGCACTGCGTTGAACATCAGCAGTGCTTTCTCTCTGCGAGTTGTGTCTTGTGTTGTGTCTTAGTTGTGTCCCGATTGTATTTTAATATTTTCTATATAGAAAAGAAAATTGTTCCCCTCTCAGATCATCTGGAATATGCTCTTGAATGCTATGTAAAACTACCTATATTGCTGTCATTGATGTCAGTTTCATCTGGCGACATGAATTCTAATTTATTTTCTTCTTTCTGAAATACGTTTTGTCTAGTAAATTGTATTTGAGTTAAACGGTCATAGGCCACCACAAGCTTTAAAAGCATTTCCTTCTTCATGGAATTTATATATGGTATGATATATATATTGGTGCGAAATTCACCTTCGTAATGGGTTTAGTCTACCTACGTACTTTGTCTATGTTCCTGTACTACCTTTCGCCATGCAACTTTTAATCGTCTAAATATTCCTACATCGCATGGCTGGAAAATATGAGTTGCATTAGGTAATATACAAAAAAGTAAAATGAGTTTACTCAAAACAAAAATTATGTAAATTGAAATTTATGCAGGACCTGCGACCATCTAATAATACCAGTATAGGAAAGGTGACTCCATTCTCAACCATTTATGGGCTACACACAATATATGTATTAGTGTGGGGGGATTGAAATGAATTCGGTCAAGGTGTAATTTCATTAATATTGATTTAATATATACAGGGTGTTTGGCCACCCCTGGGAAAAATTTTAATGGGAGATTCTAGAAGCCAAAATAAGACGAAAATTAAGAATATCAATTTTTCGACTGAGGTTTCGTTAAAAAGTAGTTATTAATAACATTAAATAAAAAAATTTCAAATCGTTCTGAAAAAATTATTGTTGGTCGCGGAGGTCAGTTAGAATCGTACCCCCGAAATCCTACTCAGTTTCGACAAAAAAAATTCAAGTAAAAAAGAATTTCGAATCGTCTTGGAAGAATTAGTTTTCGTTGCAGGGGTCAGTTACAAGCATTTTTTTTTTTTGGTCGACAGCCGGATTGAACGATTTTAATGTTTCAAACAGCAACACAACGCATATTTTAATGGAGAATATGTAGAGATGTTGGAAAAGTTGTTCCTTGACCCCGTAAAGTGAGAAAAATCCCATATAACTGGTCAAATTTTCAAACAGCCCCCGCAACTCCTACTGATATAGTGAATAGTGAATATATTCCAATGAAACGTTTTTTTTCGCGAGTAGAGCTCATGGGTACCTACACAAAGAGTATTATTAAACAACTATTTTACAAACTGAATAAAAATCAGAAAGGAATTTTTAAGAAAAATCGACAGACAGTGCCTAAATTTTTCGACGAAAGAAAAAGAAAATTTCAAATCGTTCTGAAAAAATTACTTTCGGTTTCGGGGGTCAATTACAATTATTTTCGGTGAATAGACATACCACATACGAAATCCTGCGCATTTTCGAGAAAAAAATTCGAAAGTAAGAGCGGAACTTTAAACGTCAATAACTTGTTTAGTATCGTATTACTCCATCAACAAATTGGTATTCTTGATTTTCATCCTACTTTAACCTCTAGAATCTCCCATTACAATTTCTCCCAGGGGATTCTAGAGACCAAAGTAAGACGAAAATCAAGAATACCAATTTGTTAATGGAGGCTTTATTAAAAAGTTATTAACGTTTAAAGTTCCGCCCGTACTGAATTTCTTTCTCGAAAATGCGCATGATTAGGGGGGTATGACGATTCACCCAAAATGGTTGTAAGTAACCCCCGCAACCGATAACAATTTTTCCAAAACGATTTGAAATTTTTCTTTTCCATCGAAAAAATTTCACACATTCTCGAATTTTTATCTCGAAAGTGGGTAAGATTTCGGAGGTATGTGTATTCACCAAAAATGATTGCAATTGACCCCCGCAACCGATAACAATTTTTCCAGAACGATTTGAAATTTTTGAGTTTAATTGTTAATAACTTTTCAACGTAGCCTCTATCAACAAATTGGTATTCTTGATTTTCGTCTGTATTTTCGTATTTTGGCATCTAGAATCCCCCATTAAAATTTTTCCCAGGGGTGGCCGAACACCCTGTACATATGTGTTCCCCGAGCAGGAAAACGACTTTTCGCTAAAATCATGAAAGTAAAAATTCTGTCCAAATGAGGAGTAGGAGTGATTTTCTAAGTAATTTTTATGTAAAAGTATAGATTGAGAAAGTGGCACGTGAGGAACGTACGTAACCTAGATCGATGCACGTGTTTTACTGCACCGGGCACGAACGTACGACGATTTACACACACACAGTCAATATCGCCGGTTTTTACAAAAGGTAAAGTCTTAAGTAAACATTTTGTTTTATAATTTTCTATTAAAGCCTCTGTAAGTTTTATCGCTTTTGCATTCTTGCAACTTAATTTAATTGGTTGTTTTTTGGAAAACAGATAAAACTATAAAAAGAATAAAAAACGGTTTTTACGAGTCCTGTACCTATGTTTAGTTCAGAATTTCGAATTCAGCGGTAAAAGTATGTAAATCTATATTATCCAATACACAGGACATAAAGGTAAGAGGAATGGATATTTTTACCAATATATTCATATTCTTAAATATCTGAATATTCTTCCTACTTGACCGACTTACTTTATAAATATATTTTTTAGGGACACATGTCGTTCGGTTGAAGGAAACAGGATATCTATACAGTGTATAGGTATTCAAAAACCCTTGGGAAAAATTTTAGACTTTGTTGAAAAGTTATGGAACATTATATTCCTAGCAAACGCTAGGCCCGTTCACGGATCGGGGTGAGTTATACATTATTCGATTCGCCTAATTCAGTACATGTTACTGTTATTGTTAGAAATATGACTTAAAATTCGTTAGTTTCTTTAGTGTTTAGGAGTGTGTGTGTGTTTGTGAGAGAAGCACACGTCGAGGAATGTTTTTTAGTTTTTAAGTTTTCTTTTCACAATGGAAAATAAGTGTGTTTGTTTTGTAACAAGATTCATTATAATAAATAATATAAACAGTATTTTAACATGGTAGCAGAGGTCCGTGGTTTGTTCGTTAACAGTAAAGAAAAGAAATTTAGTTGTGAAAGGAAGATAACCTAAGTTTGAAGCATGGCAAGTGAAAAAAAGGACGATTTCATGTTACAAATATTTTATGGAACTGGAAATTCAGGCTAAATTTATTTTTAGAAATGAAAGACTGTAACGAGGTTATTCTACATGATGAAAGACCGGCTGAAATAAGAGTCGAAGATTGGAATAAAAAAGGAAATTAAAGCAAAAAGTTACATCGTAAACAGTATTTCAAACACTCAGTTAGAATTAATAATATCAGAAACGACTGCGAAAAATATGATTGCAAAGCTTGACGAAATTTATCTAGTTAAAAACAGTGCAGTAAAGCTATTGTGTAAAAGAAGATTGTTAGAATTAAAAATGAAAGAAGGTGAAAATCCAAGTGACTTCTTTAACGAATTTGAAACGCATATAAATAGGCTCAAAAATACTGGTGAGACTGTGAATGAAGAGGATAAATTGAATTATCTGTTATTAACGTTAACTTCTCACGTATTGTTGATATTATTGATGCACTGCCAACGAAGGAGAAAACAGTTGAGTATGTAAAATCTAAATTACTGTTAGAGTATCAAAAGAGAAACGGTAAAAGTTACTACTTTGAGTACAGCAGAAATTACACTCGCACGTTTAGTTCAAATTTAACTAAAAATCCTAGAGGTCATAGGTTTCGACACGTACAACGCAATCAGAACAAGTATCTCAATTCAAAGGATAATCAGCATAGCAGTGCAACGACTACTGAAGCGGTATGTTAAGTCAGTGTAATAAGTCAGGGCACATCCAACGTTACTGCCCAGAAAACTTTAATAATTATTACAAAATGCAACCTTTTCAAACATATACAAAATAGACACGATAGAAAAGTGGCTGGAAATTCGAGTCTAGATGACAGTAGAAATTACAATTCATTCAAGGTTGAAGTAATGAAAAGTAGCAAAATAGAAGAAGTAGAAATATTAAATGGCTACTAGATAGTGGTTGCTCAGATCACATAATAAACACAGATGAGTACTTTTATGAATCCAAAAATCTACAAAACCCGGTTGATATTAAAGTTGGTGATGGTTTTAAACTAATATCTGGAAAAATTGGTAATGTAATGATTAACATTAATGATAAGTCGGAGGGAATAAAGATTAAAAATGTATATACTATGTACCAGAAATGAAACAAAACTTACTAAGTGTCTCTTGTATTTGTAAATCAAAACAATTAAAAATAATGTTTGAGAAAGACAATGAATTACAATAAAATTTGTAATTCGAAAGAAAAACTCATTGCTATTGCTGTTAAAAGAAATAAACTCTTTGAATTAAATGGAGAAGTTGCCAGACTTGAGAATAAGAAAACAAGTACGTACACTAGTTCAATGGGAATTTCAAATATAGAAAAATGGCATAGATATATACTTTGTCACACAAATTTTAGAGATTTAAAATATTTGTGTGAAGCTCAGCTGCTAAATGGAACACCGGTGAAACTCGAAAACGAATTTATAAAATGCGAAGTTTGTCCGGAGAATAAAATGACAAATTTGAAATTTAAAAACAAACGTACAAGAGCAAATGATTTGTTACAAATAGTCCATACAGATGTCCATGGTCCAATAACTCAGACAGGTCATAATGGTGAGAAATACTTTGTGTCTTTTATAGATGATTTCAGTAAAATTGCTGTTGTGTATTGCATAAAACAAAAAAGTGATGTTTTTTATTGCTTCATTAGGTATATTAGGAAATTAGTAAAAAATCAAACTGGAAAAAGTATTAAAGAAATTCGATGTGACAATGGAAGAGAATCATATCTTAACAAAAACTTTGATGAATTAGCGAAACGAGAAGGTATTTATTTGAAACCAGGACCAGCATACACACACGAATTGAACGGAGTCGCCGAAAGGCACAACAGAACGATAATGGATCGTGCACGCTGCTTGCTGTCAGAGGCAAATGTCGACAAGTTTTATTGGCCAGAATGTATTTACACGGCTGCCTACATTGGAAATCGCCTATTAGCAAACACAAGAATAAGAAAAACACCATATGAAATATTTTTTAATAAAAGGGCTGATGTTTCAAACTTACACTTATATGGAAGCACTGCTTTTGTACGAATTCCCGAGGCATGCAGATATTCAAAGCTAAATCCAAAGGCCGAAAAAGGAATTAATATTAATAGGGTATACAGATATTGGTTAATGACAAAATAGTTGTAAGTCGTCACGTGCAAGATATACCATTTATAGAAATACTGATAACGAAGAAAAATACGAAGGGGAAACGCCAAAAGAAGAAGAAGAAGAAGAAGAAGAAGAAGAAAGAGTTTTGAAAATAAAAGAAAATAAAACTGACGATTATCAATGCAGCAAAACTGAGGAAGTTAAATAAGATACACGCCCCAAGCGTAACATAATGTGTGAAATGTTGTGAAATTTGATGATCATGTCGTATATACAAACTATTGCAATGCTTTGATACCTGAAAACTACCAAGAACCATTGAACTGCGAAGAGTCAAGAAAATGGAAAGCGGCTATGAAACAAGAACTTGATGGTTTAAAAGAAAACGACACATGGGATTTGGTCAACGTTCCAATAAATAAGAAAATAATTGAAGTAAAGTGGATATATAGAATTAAGACAGATGGAGTATGCAAAGCGCGCATTGTCGCCAAAGTCGCATTTCCAACAGTTGTACCAAAGCGATGAAGAAGTTTATTCACCGGTTGCAAGAATGAGCACGCTAAAGGTGTTGCTGTCAATTGCATGTGTTAAAAATTTAAAAATAGAACAAATGGATGTTCAAACAGCTTTTTTAAACGGAAATATCAAGTCTGAAGTTTACATCTACCCTCCTGATGGTAGTAATATACAGTCAGATAAGGTTTGTTTACTTAAGAAGGCGCTTTATGGATTGAGAGAAAGTCCACGTGACTGGTATGATTGTTTTCATAATTACATGATAAGCTTGCATTTTAAAAGATCTGATTATGATTACTGTCTGTATACTGGAGAGATAAACGACACAAAAATATATATTATTTTATATGTGGATGATATATTAATCAGTGGTATAAATGAAATGGCTATAGATGAAGTTAAGATCATGCTTAATAAACGATTTCGCATGAAAGACTTGGGACAAATAAAGCAATACTTGGGAATTGAAGTACAACGTAACCAAAGTAAAGAGGAAATATACTTGAATCAAGAAAAATATATTGAAAATCTTAGTCATAAGTACGGAATAATAAATAGTAAAAGGTTCGATACACCTATGGAAATGAATCGAAAAATTGAACCTGCTGATATAGTGGATGAAGAACTGAAATATAGGAATTTAATTGGAGCATTATTGTATATTGCAAATGGTACTCGCCCAGACATTTCATTTGCGGTCAATTACCTAAGTCGATTCCAAAATAGCTATGACAGCACACGTGTTCTAAAATACTTGTATCACACTCGTTCCATAAATCTTGTTTATAACTCAACTACTCAGGAAATAATGGATGCATTTGTTGACGCTGATTGGGCTGCAGACACTACGGACAGAAAATCGACTACAGGGATAATCATACGAGTTTTTGGAAATGTAGTACTATGGAAATCGCAAAAACAAAAAATTGTCTCCAGAGCCTCAACGCATGCTGAATACTACGCTCTTGCTGATTGTGTAGAAGAAATCATTCCAATTAAGGGCATTTTATCTGTTTTTGACGTGAAGAATGACAATCCAGTAAAAATATATGAAGACAATATTGGAGCGATAGCCTTATCAAAAAATGGAAAATTTTCAAAAAATTCCAAGCATATAGATATAAGTTATCATTTTGTTTATGATTATGAAAAAAGGGACTAATAAGTGTGACTACGGACGATCAAATTGCAGATGTACTGACTAAATCGTTAGGAAAGGCAAAATTTTTGTTGTTGTTTTGATAAATTTTAAGTCAAGAAGGCGTGTTAGAAATATGACTTAAAATTCGTTAGTTTCTTTAGTGTTTAGGAGTTTACCGTTTCAGATAAGAGGGGTAGTGTGGTGTGTGTGTGTGTGTGTGTGTGAAAGAAGCACATGTAGAGGAATGTTCTTTTAGTTTTTAAGTTTTCTTTTCACAATGGAAAATAAGTGTGTTTGTTTTGTAACAAGATTCATTATAATAAATAATATAAACAGTATTTTAACAGTTATTATAAAAAGTTACAGTAAAAAAGTAAGGTCAAGTAGATTTTTTGACAGGTTCACAGATAGAAACTAGTGACCATCGTTGCTATGTTCATTTTAAAAATTATAAATAATTTATCTAATTGGATCTATTCTACATTGTCAAATGGGAATTTGTAGAAGAATTTGTATGATGCATAAAAATCATTTTTTTAGGCATAGAACTTCCACGAGTCGGTCAGGTGGACAGTATTAAAACCAGGTATGTAGACAGTACATGCAGCAACAGTAAAAAATGTCTCCCCGTCGCTGACAGTGTTTACAATATATAGTAAATTACTATTGTACGCAGTACGTTGGTTTAACTTGTTTTTATTATTAAATTTCATTATCATCTAAGTCTGGTATATTTTGATTTTTTACAGAATCGATCATCATCAAATGAAATTTCTGAAATTTCTTTTAAGAACTGATTAAATAAATCATCCTTTCCTTGCTTGGAAGGTTTATAAAACACGTAATGGCTTAAGTACCCAATGAAATTATCTTTTTTGCTGAAAATAGAAAATATAATATTTATTATTTTGTATTATATGTTAGAAAAACATATTAAAAAACGTGTGGAACTGCAAATACTAACCGACAATATTCAGGCAAAAAGTGTTTACTATGCTTCCACGTAGTTTCTGTTTTATTCGTATGAGCGCCTGTTTCTGGATCTTTAAAATGTAAACTATTTACGGTTTACGGTGAGATGTTTATACCCTTAGTTTTTAAAAGCCATTGCATTATATAAAGATATTTGAAAAGCAAAGAACGTGGTTTTCTAAAAACAAACTCAGTTACAGATATTGTTTTAAAATTACCATATATGCTAACGTATAATTATGAGCAATGTCGTGATATATTATATAACTAACATTAAATAAAAATACTGCGCAGCAATTGTGGAAGGGTAGAGTAGATAGAGACTGATGAATCAACATTTTGTTGTAGAAATAATGGCACAGAGGCCATTTGAAAATTAATCACAGCGTCAATTTTCAAGATCTCATTACTGATGCTTACATGAATTAAATTGAAGAAACCACTTTTTTCTAACATATAATACTATCAATATTTTATATTTTCAATAAGAGTAACTTCATTGGATACCTGAGCCATTATGTATTTAGTAAATGTATATATAATAGAAAGATGGTGATTTATTCAATGAGATATTTGCAGAAATAGCAGAAATTTCATTCAATAAATGTTATTGTTAACAAATTAGCATTTGACTAGCTGGCATTTTGAACACAGGTAACGACAGTCACTTGTTTCCACCTGTGAACCTGTCAGAATATATTTAAAATACTTAGTTACTTTGTAAAAATACCGAATTTCCGCAGATAATGAAATGCATATACTAATGAAATAATATACTGAATTAGACGAATCGAATTACGTATAACTCATCCCGATCGTTGAACGGGTCGTTTGCTAGGAATATACCAAAAAACGTTCTTGACAAGTCTATAAAATACTTCAGTTCACTTTCATTATTAGATGCGTTGACTTTAATTCTATAAATTATAATGATAAGTTCAAGATTTTACAGAAAGAGTTTATTTGTAATATTAAAGATTTCCTATATAAGGACAAGAAGAATACTTTTACCAATATCTATCCATCTATCTTAATATTCTTCCCACTTGGCCCACTTACTTTAACGAGCCTGAGTAAATCATCAGTACTATCTCTATTTTTATTAATAAAATGAATCTGTGATTCCATATCCAAAGATATAGTAAAAGCTACAAAATTCAGATTATTCAAGTTACTTCTATCACTCATCAAATTTTTTATGAAATTCTATGCTAATTCATGCTCTTTAAAATATTTATAATCTACTGGGACTTCATTAACTTTATGTTTTAATAAATCAATAATCAAAGTATCTATAATTAATATTAAAATCAAATAACAGTGTCAAAATAGTAATAATATTATCTTTTATTAATACTACTGGTATTTAAATTTTATTAAATATTTCAAATCTGTTATCACCTTGACCAAATAATTTATTACTAGTTTTGACAATATATTTTGGGATGGATTTTTTTAGAATGATAGCAATTCAGTTATGAATTTTTATGAGGAACAAAGGGTTATTATTATACAATTAACATGTATATAATTCATTAACTTGCCCATTTAGGGGTAACATGTTATGCATAAATAGAGATTTACATACTTGTATAAATACCCACACTAAAATCATCTAAATATCTAAATCATTTTTAAATCTATGATTTGGAAAATTTTAGGGACATGGAACTTAATTCATCCTATATCTTACAGTTTTATCGTCAACACGTGGCCAACAAGTATGCGAAGAAGGCAAAATCATGAGCCAGATGCGGGCGTAACCCAGACCTAACCCAGACCTAACCGGTGTTATCCTCCTAAATACTGTCCGAATCCAGGTTTAGTGGACTGTTTCTGTGTGGTACCACATTACTACGTGATTCAAACCCGAAAAAAACCCAGGATCTGGCCAACAAGTATGCGATGAAGGCAAAATCATGTGCCAGATGCGGGCATAACCCAGACCTAACCCAGACCTAACCGGTGTTATCCTCTAAAATATTGATCGAAACCAGGTTTAATTGACTGCTTCAGTGTGTTACCACATTACTACGTGATTCAAACACGGAAAAAACCCAGGATCTGGCCAACAAGTATGCGATGAAGGCAAAATCATGTGCCAGATGCGGGCATAACCCAGACCTAACCCAGACCTAACCGGTGTTATCCTCCTAAATACTGTCCGAATCCAGGTTTAGTGGACTGTTTCTGTGTGGTACCACATTACTACGTGATTCAAACACGGAAAAAACCCAGGATCTGGCCAACAAGTATGCGATGAAGGCAAAATCATGAGCCAGATGCGGGCATAACCCAGACCTAACCCAGACCTAACCGGTGTTATCCTCTAAAATATTGATCGAAACCAGGTTTAATTGACTGCTTCAGTGTGTTACCACATTCCTACGTGATTCAAACACGAAAAAAACCCAGGATCTGGCCAACAAGTATGCGAAGAAGGCAAAATCATGAGCCAGATGCGGGCATAACCCAGACCTAACCCAGACCTAACCGGTGTTATCCTCTGAAATATTGATCGAAACCAGGTTTAATTGACTGCTTCAGTGAGTTACCACATTACTACGTGATTCAAACACGGAAAATACCCAGGATCTGGCCAACAAGTATGCGAAGAAGGCAAAATCATGAGCCAGATGCGGGCATAACCCAGACCTAACCCAGACCTAACCGGTGTTATCCTCTGAAATATTGATCGAAACCAGGTTTAATTGACTGCTTCAGTGAGTTACCACATTACTACGTGATTCAAACACGAAAAAAACCCAGGATCTGGCCAACAAGTATGCGAAGAAGGCAAAATCATGAGCCAGATGCGGGCATAACCCAGACCTAACCCAGACCTAACCGATGTTATCCTCTAAAATATTGATCGAAACCAGGTTTAATTGACTGCTTCAGTGTGTTACCACATTACTACGTGATTCAAACACGAAAAAAACCCAGGATCTGGCCAACAAGTATGCGAAGAAGGCAAAATCATGAGCCAGATGCGGGCATAACCCAGACCTAACCCAGACCTAACCGGTGTTATCCTCTAAAATATTGATCGAAACCAGGTTTAATTGACTGCTTCAGTGTATTACCACATTACTACGTGATTCAAACACGGAAAATACCCAGGATCTGGCCAACAAGTTTGCGAAAAAGGCGAAAGTATAAGCCATATGCGCGCAAATCCCAGACCGAACCCAGACCTAACCGGTGTTATCCTCTAAAATATTGATCGAAACCAGGTTTTATTGACTGCTTCAGTTTGTTACCACATTACTACGTGATTCAAACACGAAAATAACCCAGGATCTGGCCAACAAGTATGCGAAGAAGGCGAAAGTATAAGCCAGATGCGCGCATATCCCAGACCAAACCCAGACCTAACCGGTGTTATCCTCTAAAATATTGATCGAAACCAGGTTTAATTGACTGCTTCAGTGTGTTACCACATTCCTACGTGATTCAAACACGAAAAAAACCCAGGATCTGGCCAACAAGTATGCGAAGAAGGCAAAATCATGAGCCAGATGCGGGCATAACCCAGACCTAACCCAGACCTAACCGGTGTTATCCTCTGAAATATTGATCGAAACCAGGTTTAATTGACTGCTTCAGTGAGTTACCACATTACTACGTGATTCAAACACGGAAAATACCCAGGATCTGGCCAACAAGTATGCGAAGAAGGCAAAATCATGAGCCAGATGCGGGCATAACCCAGACCGAACCCAGACCTAACCGGTGTTATCCTCTAAAATATTGATCGAAACCAGGTTTTACTGACTGCTTCAGTTTGTTACCACATTACTACGTGATTCAAACACGAAAATAACCCAGGATCTGGCCAACAAGTATGCGAAGAAGGCGAAAGTATAAGCCAGATGCGCGCATTTCCCAGACCTAACCCAGACCTAACCGGTGTTATCCTCTGAAATATTGATCGAAACCAGGTTTAATTGACTGCTTCAGTGAGTTACCACATTACTACGTGATTCAAACACGGAAAAAACCCAGGATCTGGCCAACAAGTATGCGATGAAGGCGAAAGTATAAGCCAGATGCGCGCATTTCCCAGACCTAACCCAGACCTAACCGGTGTTATCCTCTGAAATATTGATCGAAACCAGGTTTAATTGACTGCTTCAGTGAGTTACCACATTACTACGTGATTCAAACACGGAAAATACCCAGGATCTGGCCAACAAGTATGCGAAGAAGGCAAAATCATGAGCCAGATGCGGGCATAACCCAGACCTAACCCAGACCTAACCGGTGTTATCCTCTAAAATATTGATCGAAACCAGGTTTTATTGACTGCTTCAGTTTGTTACCACATTACTACGTGATTCAAACACGAAAATAACCCAGGATCTGGCCAACAAGTATGCGAAGAAGGCGAAAGTATAAGCCAGATGCGCGCATATCCCAGACCAAACCCAGACCTAACCGGTGTTATCCTCTAAAATATTGATCGAAACCAGGTTTAATTGACTGCTTCAGTGTGTTACCACATTACTACGTGATTCAAACACGAAAAAAACCCAAGATCTGGCCAACAAGTATGCGAAGAAGGCGAAAGTATAAGCCAGATGCGCGCATTTCCCAGACCTAACCCAGACCTAACCGGTGTTATCCTCTGAAATATTGATCGAAACCAGGTTTAATTGACTGCCTCAGTGAGTTACCACATTACTACGTGATTCAAACACGAAAAAAACCCAGGATCTGGCCAACAAGTATGCGAAGAAGGCGAAAGTATAAGCCAGATGCGCGCATATCCCAAACCAAACCCAGACCTAACCGGTGTTATCCTCTAAAATATTGATCGAAACCAGGTTTAATTGACTGCTTCAGTGAGTTACCACATTACTACGTGATTCAAACACGAAAAAAACCCAGGATCTGGCCAACAAGTATGCGAAGAAGGCAAAATCATGAGCCAGATGCGGGCATAACCCAGACCTAACCCAGACCTAACCGGTGTTATCCTCTGAAATATTGATCGAAACCAGGTTTAATTGACTGCTTCAGTGTGTTACCACATTACTACGTGATTCAAACACGAAAAAAACCCAAGATCTGGCCAACAAGTATGCGAAGAAGGCGAAAGTATAAGCCAGATGCGCGCATTTCCCAGACCTAACCCAGACCTAACCGGTGTTATCCTCTGAAATATTGATCGAAACCAGGTTTAATTGACTGCTTCAGTGAGTTACCACATTACTACGTGATTCAAACACGAAAAAAACCCAGGATCTGGCCAACAAGTATGCGAAGAAGGCAAAATCATGAGCCAGATGCGGGCATAACCCAGACCTAACCCAGACCTAACCGGTGTTATCCTCTAAAATATTGATCGAAACCAGGTTTAATTGACTGCTTCAGTGTATTACCACATTACTACGTGATTCAAACACGGAAAGTACCCAGGATCTGGCCAACAAGTTTGCGAAAAAGGCGAAAGTATAAGCCATATGCGCGCAAATCCCAGACCGAACCCAGACCTAACCGGTGTTATCCTCTAAAATATTGATCGAAACCAGGTTTTATTGACTGCTTCAGTTTGTTACCACATTACTACGTGATTCAAACACGAAAATAACCCAGGATCTGGCCAACAAGTATGCGAAGAAGGCGAAAGTATAAGCCAGATGCGCGCATATCCCAGACCAAACCCAGACCTAACCGGTGTTATCCTCTAAAATATTGATCGAAACCAGGTTTAATTGACTGCTTCAGTGTGTTACCACATTACTACGTGATTCAAACACGAAAAAAACCCAGGATCTGGCCAACAAGTATGCGAAGAAGGCAAAATCATGAGCCAGATGCGGGCATAACCCAGACCTAACCCAGACCTAACCGGTGTTATCCTCTAAAATATTGATCGAAACCAGGTTTAATTGACTGCTTCAGTGTATTACCACATTACTACGTGATTCAAACACGAAAAAAACCCAAGATCTGGCCAACAAGTATGCGAAGAAGGCGAAAGTATAAGCCAGATGAGCGCATTTCCCAGACCTAACCCAGACCTAACCGGTGTTATCCTCTGAAATATTGATCGAAACCAGGTTTAATTGACTGCTTCAGTGAGTTACCACATTACTACGTGATTCAAACACGGAAAAAACCCAGGATCTGGCCAACAAGTATGCGATGAAGGCAAAATCATGAGCCAGATGCGGGCATAACCCAGACCTAACCCAGACCTAACCGGTGGTATCCTCTAAAATATTGATCGAAACCAGGTTTAATTGACTGCTTCAGTGTGTTACCACATTACTACGTGATTCAAACACGAAAAAAACCCAAGATCTGGCCAACAAGTATGCGAAGAAGGCGAAAGTATAAGCCAGATGCGCGCATTTCCCAGACCTAACCCAGACCTAACCGGTGTTATCCTCTGAAATATTGATCGAAACCAGGTTTAATTGACTGCTTCAGTGAGTTACCACATTACTACGTGATTCAAACACGGAAAAAACCCAGGATCTGGCCAACAAGTATGCGATGAAGGCAAAATCAAGAGCCAGATGCGGGCATAACCCAGACCTAACCCAGATCTAACCGGTGTTATCCTCTAAAATATTGATCGAAACCAGGTTTAATTGACTGCTTCAGTGTGTTACCACATTACTACGTGATTCAAACACGAAAAAAACCCAGGATCTGGCCAACAAGTATGCGAAGAAGGCAAAATCATGAGCCAGATGCGGGCATAACCCAGACCTAACCCAGACCTAACCGGTGGTATCCTCTAAAATATTGATCGAAACCAGGTTTAATTGACTGCTTCAGTGTGTTACCACATTACTACGTGATTCAAACACGAAAAAAACCCAAGATCTGGCCAACAAGTATGCGAAGAAGGCGAAAGTATAAGCCAGATGCGCGCATTTCCCAGACCTAACCCAGACCTAACCGGTGTTATCCTCTGAAATATTGATCGAAACCAGGTTTAATTGACTGCTTCAGTGAGTTACCACATTACTACGTGATTCAAACACGGAAAAAACCCAGGATCTGGCCAACAAGTATGCGATGAAGGCAAAATCAAGAGCCAGATGCGGGCATAACCCAGACCTAACCCAGATCTAACCGGTGTTATCCTCTAAAATATTGATCGAAACCAGGTTTAATTGACTGCTTCAGTGTGTTACCACATTACTACGTGATTCAAACACGAAAAAAACCCAGGATCTGGCCAACAAGTATGCGAAGAAGGCAAAATCATGAGCCAGATGCGGGCATAACCCAGACCTAACCCAGACCTAACCGGTGTTATCCTCTAAAATATTGATCGAAACCAGGTTTAATTGACTGCTTCAGTGTATTACCACATTACTACGTGATTCAAACACGGAAAATACCCAGGATCTGGCCAACAAGTTTGCGAAAAAGGCGAAAGTATAAGCCATATGCGCGCAAATCCCAGACCGAACCCAGACCTAACCGGTGTTATCCTCTAAAATATTGATCGAAACCAGGTTTAATTGACTGCTTCAGTGTATTACCACATTACTACGTGATTCAAACACGGAAAATACCCAGGATCTGGCCAACAAGTTTGCGAAAAAGGCGAAAGTATAAGCCATATGCGCGCAAATCCCAGACCGAACCCAGCCCTAACCGGTGTTATCCTCTAAAATATTGATCGAAACCAGGTTTTATTGACTGCTTCAGTTTGTTACCACATTACTACGTGATTCAAACACGAAAAAACCCCAGGATCTGGCCAACAAGTATGCGAAGAAGGCGAAAGTATAAGCCAGATGCGCGCATATCCCAGACCAAACCCAGACCTAACCGGTGTTATCCTCTAAAACATTGATCGAAACCAGGTTTAATCGACTGCTTCAGTGTGTTACCACATTCCTACGTGATTCAAACACGAAAAAAACCCAAGATCTGGCCAACAAGTATGCGAAGAAGGCGAAAGTATAAGCCAGATGCGCGCATTTCCCAGACCTAACCCAGACCTAACCGGTGTTATCCTCTGAAATATTGATCGAAACCAGGTTTAATTGACTGCTTCAGTGAGTTACCACATTACTACGTGATTCAAACACGGAAAAAACCCAGGATCTGGCCAACAAGTATGCGATGAAGGCAAAATCATGAGCCAGATGCGGGCATAACCCAGACCTAACCCAGACCTAACCGGTGTTATCCTCTAAAATATTGATCGAAACCAGGTTTAATTGACTGCTTCAGTGTGTTACCACATTACTACGTGATTCAAACACGAAAAAAACCCAGGATCTGGCCAACAAGTATGCGAAGAAGGCAAAATCATGAACCAGATGCGGGCATAACCCAGACCTAACCGGTGTTATCCTCTAAAATATTGATCGAAACCAGGTTTAATTGACTGCATCAGTGTATTACCACATTACTACGTGATTCAAACACGAAAAAAACCCAAGATCTGGCCAACAAGTATGCGAAGAAGGCGAAAGTATAAGCCAGATGCGCGCATTTTCCAGACCTAACCCAGACCTAACCGGTGTTATCCTCTGAAATATTGATCGAAACCAGGTTTAATTGACTGCTTCAGTGAGTTACCACATTACTACGTGATTCAAACACGGAAAAAACCTAGGATCTGGCCAACAAGTATGCGATGAAGGCAAAATCATGTGCCAGATGCGGGCATAACCCAGACCTAACCCAGACCTAACCGGTGTTATCCTCCTAAATACTGTCCGAATCCAGGTTTAGTGGACTGTTTCTGTGTGGTACCACATTACTACGTGATTCAAACACGGAAAAAACCCAGGATCTGGCCAACAAGTATGCGATGAAGGCAAAATCATGAGCCAGATGCGAGCATAACCCAGACCTAACCCAGACCTAACCGGTGTTATCCTCTAAAATATTGATCGAAACCAAGTTTAATTGACTGCTTCAGTGTGTTACCACATTCCTACGTGATTCAAACACGAAAAAAACCCAGGATCTGGCCAACAAGTATGCGAAGAAGGCAAAATCATGAGCCAGATGCGGGCATAACCCAGACCTAACCCAGACCTAACCGGTGTTATCCTCTGAAATATTGATCGAAACCAGGTTTAATTGACTGCATCAGTGAGTTACCACATTACTACGTGATTCAAACACGGAAAATACCCAGGATCTGGCCAACAAGTATGCGAAGAAGGCAAAATCATGAGCCAGATGCGGGCATAACCCAGACCTAACCCAGACCTAACCGGTGTTATCCTCTGAAATATTGATCGAAACCAGGTTTAATTGACTGCTTCAGTGTGTTACCACATTCCTACGTGATTCAAACACGAAAAAAACCCAGGATCTGGCCAACAAGTATGCGAAGAAGGCAAAATCATGAGCCAGATGCGGGCATAACCCAGACCTAACCCAGACCTAACCGGTGTTATCCTCTGAAATATTGATCGAAACCAGGTTTAATTGACTGCTTCAGTGAGTTACCACATTACTACGTGATTCAAACACGGAAAAAACCCAGGATCTGGCCAACAAGTATGCGATGAAGGCAAAATCATGAGCCAGATGCGGGCATAACCCAGACCTAACCCAGACCTAACCGGTGTTATCCTGTAAAATATTGATCGAAACCAGGTTTAATTGACTGCTTCAGTGTGTTACCACATTACTACGTGATTCAAACACGAAAAAAACCCAGGATCTGGCCAACAAGTATGCGATGAAGGCAAAATCATGAGCCAGATGCGGGCATAACCCAGACCTAACCCAGACCTAACCGGTGTTATCCTCTAAAATATTGATCGAAACCAGGTTTAATTGACTGCTTCAGTGTGTTACCACATTACTACGTGATTCAAACACGAAAAAAACCCAGGATCTGGCCAACAAGTATGCGAAGAAGGCAAAATCATGAGCCAGATGCGGGCATAACCCAGACCTAACCCAGACCTAACCGGTGTTATCCTCTAAAATATTGATCGAAACCAGGTTTAATTGACTGCTTCAGTGTATTACCACATTACTACATGATTCAAACACGGAAAATACCCAGGATCTGGCCAACAAGTTTGCGAAAAAGGCGAAAGTATAAGCCATATGCGCGCAAATCCCAGACCGAACCCAGACCTAACCGGTGTTATCCTCTAAAATATTGATCGAAACCAGGTTTAATTGACTGCTTCAGTGAGTTACCACATTACTACGTGATTCAAACACGAAAAAAACCCAGGATCTGGCCAACAAGTATGCGAAGAAGGCAAAATCATGAGCCAGATGCGGGCATAACCCAGACCTAACCCAGTCCTAACCGGTGTTATCCTCTGAAATATTGATCGAAACCAGGTTTAATTGACTGCTTCAGTGTGTTACCACATTACTACGTGATTCAAACACGAAAAAAACCCAAGATCTGGCCAACAAGTATGCGAAGAAGGCGAAAGTATAAGCCAGATGCTTGCATTTCCCAGACCTAACCCAGACCTAACCGGTGTTATCCTCTGAAATATTGATCGAAACCAGGTTTAATTGACTGCTTCAGTGAGTTACCACATTACTACGTGATTCAAACACGGAAAAAACCCAGGATCTGGCCAACAAGTATGCGATGAAGGCAAAATCATGAGCCAGATGCGGGCATAACCCAGACCTAACCCAGACCTAACCGGTGTTATCCTCTAAAATATTGATCGAAACCAGGTTTAATTGACTGCTTCAGTGTGTTACCACATTACTACGTGATTCAAACACGAAAAAAACCCAAGATCTGGCCAACAAGTATGCGAAGAAGGCGAAAGTATAAGCCAGATGCGCGCATTTCCCAGACCTAACCCAGACCTAACCGGTGTTATCCTCTAAAATATTGATCGAAACCAGGTTTAATTGACTGCTTCAGTGTGTTACCACATTACTACGTGATTCAAACACGAAAAAAACCCAGGATCTGGCCAACAAGTATGCGAAGAAGGCAAAATCATGAGCCAGATGCGGGCATAACCCAGACCTAACCCAGACCTAACCGGTGTTATCCTCTAAAATATTGATCGAAACCAGGTTTAATTGACTGCTTCAGTGTATTACCACATTACTACGTGATTCAAACACGGAAAATACCCAGGATCTGGCCAACAAGTTTGCGAAAAAGGCGAAAGTATAAGCCATATGCGCGCAAATCCCAGACCGAACCCAGACCTAACCGGTGTTATCCTCTAAAATATTGATCGAAACCAGGTTTAATTGACTGCTTCAGTTTGTTACCACATTACTACGTGATTCAAACACGAAAAAACCCCAGGATCTGGCCAACAAGTATGCGAAGAAGGCGAAAGTATAAGCCAGATGCGCGCATATCCCAGACCAAACCCAGACCTAACCGGTGTTATCCTCTAAAACATTGATCGAAACCAGGTTTAATTGACTGCTTCAGTTTGTTACCACATTACTACGTGATACAAACACGAAAAAAACCCAGGATCCGGCCAACAAGTTTGCGAAAAAGGCGAAAGTATAAGCCAGATGCGCGCATATCCCAGACCAAACCCAGACCTAACCGGTGTTATCCTCTAAAATATTGATCGAAACCAGGTTTAATTGACTGCTTCAGTGTGTTACCACATTACTACGTGATACAAACACGAAAAAAACCCAGGATCCGGCCAACAAGTTTGCGAAAAAGGCGAAAGTATAAGCCAGATGCGCGCAAATCCCAGACCTAACCCAGACCTAACCGGTGTTATCCTCTGAAATATTGATCGAAACCAGGTTTAATTGACTGCTTCAGTGTGTTACCACATTACTACGTGTTTCAAACACGGAAAATACCCAGGATCTGGCCAGCAAGTTTGCGAAAAAGGCGAAAGTATAAGCCAGATGCGCGCAAATCCCAGACCTAACCCAGACCTAACCGGTGTTATCCTCTGAAATATTGATCGAAACCAGGTTTAATTGACTGCTTCAGTGAGTTACCACATTACTACGTGATTCAAACACGGAAAAAACCCAGGATCTGGCCAACAAGTATGCGATGAAGGCAAAATCATGAGCCAGATGCGGGCATAACCCAGACCTAACCCAGACCTAACCGGTGTTATCCTCTGAAATATTGATCGAAACCAGGTTTAATTGACTGCTTCAGTGAGTTACCACATTACTACGTGATTCAAACACGGAAAATACCCAGGATCTGGCCAACAAGTATGCGAAGAAGGCAAAATCATGAGCCAGATGCGGGCATAACCCAGACCGAACCCAGACCTAACCGGTGTTATCCTCTAAAATATTGATCGAAACCAGGTTTTATTGACTGCTTCAGTTTGTTACCACATTACTACGTGATTCAAACACGAAAATAACCCAGGATCTGGCCAACAAGTATGCGAAGAAGGCGAAAGTATAAGCCAGATGCGCGCATTTCCCAGACCTAACCCAGACCTAACCGGTGTTATCCTCTGAAATATTGATCGAACCCAGGTTTAATTGACTGCTTCAGTGAGTTACCACATTACTACGTGATTCAAACACGGAAAAAACCCAGGATCTGGCCAACAAGTATGCGATGAAGGCAAAATCATGAGCCAGATGCGGGCATAACCCAGACCTAACCCAGACCTAACCGGTGTTATCCTCTAAAATATTGATCGAAACCAGGTTTAATTGACTGCTTCAGTGTGTTACCACATTACTACGTGATTCAAACACGAAAAAAACCCAAGATCTGGCCAACAAGTATGCGAAGAAGGCGAAAGTATAAGCCAGATGCGCGCATATCCCAGACCAAACCCAGACCTAACCGGTGTTATCCTCTAAAATATTGATCGAAACCAGGTTTAATTGACTGCTTCAGTGTGTTACCACATTCCTACGTGATTCAAACACGAAAAAAACCCAGGATCTGGCCAACAAGTATGCGAAGAAGGCAAAATCATGAGCCAGATGCGGGCATAACCCAGACCTAACCCAGACCTAACCGGTGTTATCCTCTGAAATATTGATCGAAACCAGGTTTAATTGACTGCTTCAGTGTATTACCACATTACTACGTGATTCAAACACGGAAAATACCCAGGATCTGGCCAACAAGTTTGCGAAAAAGGCGAAAGTATAAGCCATATGCGCGCAAATCCCAGACCGAACCCAGACCTAACCGGTGTTATCCTCTAAAATATTGATCGAAACCAGGTTTAATTGACTGCTTCAGTGTGTTACCACATTACTACGTGATTCAAACACGAAAAAAACCCAGGATCTGGCCAACAAGTATGCGAAGAAGGCAAAATCATGAGCCAGATGCGCGCATATCCCAGACCAAACCCAGACCTAACCGGTGTTATCCTCTAAAATATTGATCGAAACCAGGTTTAATTGACTGCTTCAGTGTGTTACCACATTACTACGTGATTCAAACACGAAAAAAACCCAGGATCTGGCCAACAAGTATGCGAAGAAGGCAAAATCATGAGCCAGATGCGGGCATAACCCAGACCTAACCCAGACCTAACCGGTGTTATCCTCTAAAATATTGATCGAAACCAGGTTTAATTGACTGCATCAGTGTATTACCACATTACTACGTGATTCAAACACGGAAAATACCCAGGATCTGGCCAACAAGTTTGCGAAAAAGGCGAAAGTATAAGCCATATGCGCGCAAATCCCAGACCGAACCCAGACCTAACCGGTGTTATCCTCTAAAATATTGATCGAAACCAGGTTTTATTGACTGCTTCAGTTTGTTACCACATTACTACGTGATTCAAACACGAAAATAACCCAGGATCTGGCCAACAAGTATGCGAAGAAGGCGAAAGTATAAGCCAGATGCGCGCATATCCCAGACCAAACCCAGACCTAACCGGTGTTATCCTCTAAAATATTGATCGAAACCAGGTTTAATTGACTGCTTCAGTGTGTTACCACATTACTACGTGATTCAAACACGAAAAAAACCCAAGATCTGGCCAACAAGTATGCGAAGAAGGCGAAAGTATAAGCCAGATGCGCGCATTTCCCAGACCTAACCCAGACCTAACCGGTGTTATCCTCTAAAATATTGATCGAAACCAGGTTTAATTGACTGCTTCAGTGTATTACCACATTACTACGTGATTCAAACACGGAAAATACCCAGGATCTGGCCAACAAGTATGCGATGAAGGCAAAATCATGAGCCAGATGCGGGCATAACCCAGACCTAACCCAGACCTAACCGGTGTTATCCTCTAAAATATTGATCGAAACCAGGTTTAATTGACTGCTTCAGTGTGTTACCACATTACTACGTGATTCAAACACGAAAAAAACCCAAGATCTGGCCAACAAGTATGCGAAGAAGGCGAAAGTATAAGCCAGATGCGCGCATTTCCCAGACCTAACCCAGACCTAACCGGTGTTATCCTCTAAAATATTGATCGAAACCAGGTTTAATTGACTGCTTCAGTGTATTACCACATTACTACGTGATTCAAACACGGAAAATACCCAGGATCTGGCCAACAAGTTTGCGAAAAAGGCGAAAGTATAAGCCATATGCGCGCAAATCCCTGACCGAACCCAGACCTAACCGGTGTTATCCTCTAAAATATTGATCGAAACCAGGTTTTATTGACTGCTTCAGTTTGTTACCACATTACTACGTGATTCAAACACGAAAATAACCCAGGATCTGGCCAACAAGTATGCGAAGAAGGCGAAAGTATAAGCCAGATGCGCGCATATCCCAGACCAAACCCAGACCTAACCGGTGTTATCCTCTAAAATATTGATCGAAACCAGGTTTAATTGACTGCTTCAGTGTGTTACCACATTCCTACGTGATTCAAACACGAAAAAAACCCAGGATCTGGCCAACAAGTATGCGAAGAAGGCAAAATCATGAGCCAGATGCGGGCATAACCCAGACCTAACCCAGACCTAACCGGTGTTATCCTCTGAAATATTGATCGAAACCAGGTTTAATTGACTGCTTCAGTGAGTTACCACATTACTACGTGATTCAAACACGGAAAATACCCAGGATCTGGCCAACAAGTATGCGAAGAAGGCAAAATCATGAGCCAGATGCGGGCATAACCCAGACCGAACCCAGACCTAACCGGTGTTATCCTCTAAAATATTGATCGAAACCAGGTTTTATTGACTGCTTCAGTTTGTTACCACATTACTACGTGATTCAAACACGAAAATAACCCAGGATCTGGCCAACAAGTATGCGAAGAAGGCGAAAGTATAAGCCAGATGCGCGCATTTCCCAGACCTAACCCAGACCTAACCGGTGTTATCCTCTGAAATATTGATCGAAACCAGGTTTAATTGACTGCTTCAGTGAGTTACCACATTACTACGTGATTCAAACACGGAAAAAACCCAGGATCTGGCCAACAAGTATGCGATGAAGGCAAAATCATGAGCCAGATGCGGGCATAACCCAGACCTAACCCAGACCTAACCGGTGTTATCCTCTAAAATATTGATCGAAACCAGGTTTAATTGACTGCTTCAGTGTGTTACCACATTACTACGTGATTCAAACACGAAAAAAACCCAAGATCTGGCCAACAAGTATGCGAAGAAGGCGAAAGTATAAGCCAGATGCGCGCATTTCCCAGACCTAACCCAGACCTAACCGGTGTTATCCTCTAAAATATTGATCGAAACCAGGTTTAATTGACTGCTTCAGTGTATTACCACATTACTACGTGATTCAAACACGGAAAATACCCAGGATCTGGCCAACAAGTTTGCGAAAAAGGCGAAAGTATAAGCTATATGCGCGCATATCCCAGACCGAACCCAGACCTAACCGGTGTTATCCTCTAAAATATTGATCGAAACCAGGTTTTATTGACTGCTTCAGTTTGTTACCACATTACTACGTGATTCAAACACGAAAATATCCCAGGATCTGGCCAACAAGTATGCGAAGAAGGCGAAAGTATAAGCCAGATGCGCGCATATCCCAGACCAAACCCAGACCTAACCGGTGTTATCCTCTAAAATATTGATCGAAACCAGGTTTAATTGACTGCTTCAGTGTGCTACCACATTACTACGTGATACAAACACGAAAAAAACCCAGGATCCGGCCAACAAGTTTGCGAAAAAGGCGAAAGTATAAGCCAGATGCGCGCAAATCCCAGACCAAACCCAGACCTAACCGGTGTTATCCTCTGAAATATTGATCGAAACCAGGTTTAATTGACTGCTTCAGTGTGTTACCACATTACTACGTGTTTCAAACACGGAAAATACCCAGGATCTGGCCAGCAAGTTTGCGAAAAAGGCGAAAGTATAAGCCAGATGCGCGCAAATCCCAGACCTAACCCAGACCTAACCGGTGTTATCCTCTGAAATATTGATCGAAACCAGGTTTAATTGACTGCTTCAGTGAGTTACCACATTACTACGTGATTCAAACACGGAAAAAACCCAGGATCTGGCCAACAAGTATGCGATGAAGGCAAAATCATGAGCCAGATGCGGGCATAACCCAGACCTAACCCAGACCTAACCGGTGTTATCCTCTGAAATATTGATCGAAACCAGGTTTAATTGACTGCTTCAGTGAGTTACCACATTACTACGTGATTCAAACACGGAAAATACCCAGGATCTGGCCAACAAGTATGCGAAGAAGGCAAAATCATGAGCCAGATGCGGGCATAACCCAGACCGAACCCAGACCTAACCGGTGTTATCCTCTAAAATATTGATCGAAACCAGGTTTTATTGACTGCTTCAGTTTGTTACCACATTACTACGTGATTCAAACACGAAAATAACCCAGGATCTGGCCAACAAGTATGCGAAGAAGGCGAAAGTATAAGCCAGATGCGCGCATTTCCCAGACCTAACCCAGACCTAACCGGTGTTATCCTCTGAAATATTGATCGAAACCAGGTTTAATTGACTGCTTCAGTGAGTTACCACATTAGTACGTGATTCAAACACGGAAAAAACCCAGGATCTGGCCAACAAGTATGCGATGAAGGCAAAATCATGAGCCAGATGCGGGCATAACCCAGACCTAACCCAGACCTAACCGGTGTTATCCTCTAAAATATTGATCGAAACCAGGTTTAATTGACTGCTTCAGTGTGTTACCACATTACTACGTGATTCAAACACGAAAAAAACCCAAGATCTGGCCAACAAGTATGCGAAGAAGGCGAAAGTATAAGCCAGATGCGCGCATTTCCCAGACCTAACCCAGACCTAACCGGTGTTATCCTCTAAAATATTGATCGAAACCAGGTTTAATTGACTGCTTCAGTTTGTTACCACATTACTACGTGATTCAAACCCGAAAAAAACCCAGGATCTGGCCAACAAGTATGCGATGAAGGCAAAATCATGTGCCAGATGCGGGCATAACCCAGACCTAACCCAGACCTAACCGGTGTTATCCTCCTAAATACTGTCCGAATCCAGGTTTAGTGGACTGTTTCTGTGTGGTACCACATTACTACGTGATTCAAACACGGAAAAAACCCAGGATCTGGCCAACAAGTATGCGATGAAGGCAAAATCATGAGCCAGATGCGGGCACAACCCAGACCTAACCCAGACCTAACCGGTGTTATCCTCTGAAATATTGATCGAAACCAGGTTTAATTGACTGCTTCAGTGAGTTACCACATTACTACGTGATTCAAACACGGAAAATACCCAGGATCTGGCCAACAAGTATGCGAAGAAGGCAAAATCATGAGCCAGATGCGGGCATAACCCAGACCTAACCCAGACCTAACCGGTGTTATCCTCTGAAATATTGATCGAAACCAGGTTTAATTGACTGCTTCAGTGTGTTACCACATTCCTACGTGATTCAAACACGAAAAAAACCCAGGATCTGGCCAACAAGTATGCGAAGAAGGCAAAATCATGAGCCAGATGCGGGCATAACCCAGACCTAACCCAGACCTAACCGGTGTTATCCTCTGAAATATTGATCGAAACCAGGTTTAATTGACTGCTTCAGTGAGTTACCACATTACTACGTGATTCAAACACGGAAAAAACCCAGGATCTGGCCAACAAGTATGCGATGAAGGCAAAATCATGAGCCAGATGCGGGCATAACCCAGACCTAACCCAGACCTAACCGGTGTTATCCTGTAAAATATTGATCGAAACCAGGTTTAATTGACTGCTTCAGTGTGTTACCACATTACTACGTGATTCAAACACGAAAAAAACCCAGGATCTGGCCAACAAGTATGCGATGAAGGCAAAATCATGAGCCAGATGCGGGCATAACCCAGACCTAACCCAGACCTAACCGGTGTTATCCTCTAAAATATTGATCGAAACCAGGTTTAATTGACTGCTTCAGTGTGTTACCACATTACTACGTGATTCAAACACGAAAAAAACCCAGGATCTGGCCAACAAGTATGCGAAGAAGGCAAAATCATGAGCCAGATGCGGGCATAACCCAGACCTAACCCAGACCTAACCGGTGTTATCCTCTAAAATATTGATCGAAACCAGGTTTAATTGACTGCTTCAGTGTATTACCACATTACTACGTGATTCAAACACGGAAAATACCCAGGATCTGGCCAACAAGTTTGCGAAAAAGGCGAAAGTATAAGCCATATGCGCGCAAATCCCAGACCGAACCCAGACCTAACCGGTGTTATCCTCTAAAATATTGATCGAAACCAGGTTTTATTGACTGCTTCAGTTTGTTACCACATTACTACGTGATTCAAACACGAAAATAACCCAGGATCTGGCCAGCAAGTATGCGAAGAAGGCAAAATCATGAGCCAGATGCGGGCATAACCCAGACCTAACCCAGACCTAACCGGTGTTATCCTCTGAAATATTGATCGAAACCAGGTTTAATTGACTGCTTCAGTGTGTTACCACATTCCTACGTGATTCAAACACGAAAAAAACCCAGGATCTGGCCAACAAGTATGCGAAGAAGGCAAAATCATGAGCCAGATGCGGGCATAACCCAGACCTAACCCAGACCTAACCGGTGTTATCCTCTGAAATATTGATCGAAACCAGGTTTAATTGACTGCTTCAGTGAGTTACCACATTACTACGTGATTCAAACACGGAAAAAACCCAGGATCTGGCCAACAAGTATGCGATGAAGGCAAAATCATGAGCCAGATGCGGGCATAACCCAGACCTAACCCAGACCTAACCGGTGTTATCCTGTAAAATATTGATCGAAACCAGGTTTAATTGACTGCTTCAGTGTGTTACCACATTACTACGTGATTCAAACACGAAAAATACCCAGGATCTGGCCAACAAGTTTGCGAAAAAGGCGAAAGTATAAGCCATATGCGCGCAAATCCCTGACCGAACCCAGACCTAACCGGTGTTATCCTCTAAAATATTGATCGAAACCAGGTTTTATTGACTGCTTCAGTTTGTTACCACATTACTACGTGATTCAAACACGAAAATAACCCAGGATCTGGCCAACAAGTATGCGAAGAAGGCGAAAGTATAAGCCAGATGCGCGCATATCCCAGACCAAACCCAGACCTAACCGGTGTTATCCTCTAAAATATTGATCGAAACCAGGTTTAATTGACTGCTTCAGTGTGTTACCACATTCCTACGTGATTCAAACACGAAAAAAACCCAGGATCTGGCCAACAAGTATGCGAAGAAGGCAAAATCATGAGCCAGATGCGGGCATAACCCAGACCTAACCCAGACCTAACCGGTGTTATCCTCTGAAATATTGATCGAAACCAGGTTTAATTGACTGCTTCAGTGAGTTACCACATTACTACGTGATTCAAACACGGAAAATACCCAGGATCTGGCCAACAAGTATGCGAAGAAGGCAAAATCATGAGCCAGATGCGGGCATAACCCAGACCGAACCCAGACCTAACCGGTGTTATCCTCTAAAATATTGATCGAAACCAGGTTTTATTGACTGCTTCAGTTTGTTACCACATTACTACGTGATTCAAACACGAAAATAACCCAGGATCTGGCCAACAAGTATGCGAAGAAGGCGAAAGTATAAGCCAGATGCGCGCATTTCCCAGACCTAACCCAGACCTAACCGGTGTTATCCTCTGAAATATTGATCGAAACCAGGTTTAATTGACTGCTTCAGTGAGTTACCACATTACTACGTGATTCAAACACGGAAAAAACCCAGGATCTGGCCAACAAGTATGCGATGAAGGCAAAATCATGAGCCAGATGCGGGCATAACCCAGACCTAACCCAGACCTAACCGGTGTTATCCTCTAAAATATTGATCGAAACCAGGTTTAATTGACTGCTTCAGTGTGTTACCACATTACTACGTGATTCAAACACGAAAAAAACCCAAGATCTGGCCAACAAGTATGCGAAGAAGGCGAAAGTATAAGCCAGATGCGCGCATTTCCCAGACCTAACCCAGACCTAACCGGTGTTATCCTCTAAAATATTGATCGAAACCAGGTTTAATTGACTGCTTCAGTGTATTACCACATTACTACGTGATTCAAACACGGAAAATACCCAGGATCTGGCCAACAAGTTTGCGAAAAAGGCGAAAGTATAAGCTATATGCGCGCATATCCCAGACCGAACCCAGACCTAACCGGTGTTATCCTCTAAAATATTGATCGAAACCAGGTTTTATTGACTGCTTCAGTTTGTTACCACATTACTACGTGATTCAAACACGAAAATATCCCAGGATCTGGCCAACAAGTATGCGAAGAAGGCGAAAGTATAAGCCAGATGCGCGCATATCCCAGACCAAACCCAGACCTAACCGGTGTTATCCTCTAAAATATTGATCGAAACCAGGTTTAATTGACTGCTTCAGTGTGCTACCACATTACTACGTGATACAAACACGAAAAAAACCCAGGATCCGGCCAACAAGTTTGCGAAAAAGGCGAAAGTATAAGCCAGATGCGCGCAAATCCCAGACCAAACCCAGACCTAACCGGTGTTATCCTCTGAAATATTGATCGAAACCAGGTTTAATTGACTGCTTCAGTGTGTTACCACATTACTACGTGTTTCAAACACGGAAAATACCCAGGATCTGGCCAGCAAGTTTGCGAAAAAGGCGAAAGTATAAGCCAGATGCGCGCAAATCCCAGACCTAACCCAGACCTAACCGGTGTTATCCTCTGAAATATTGATCGAAACCAGGTTTAATTGACTGCTTCAGTGAGTTACCACATTACTACGTGATTCAAACACGGAAAAAACCCAGGATCTGGCCAACAAGTATGCGATGAAGGCAAAATCATGAGCCAGATGCGGGCATAACCCAGACCTAACCCAGACCTAACCGGTGTTATCCTCTGAAATATTGATCGAAACCAGGTTTAATTGACTGCTTCAGTGAGTTACCACATTACTACGTGATTCAAACACGGAAAATACCCAGGATCTGGCCAACAAGTATGCGAAGAAGGCAAAATCATGAGCCAGATGCGGGCATAACCCAGACCGAACCCAGACCTAACCGGTGTTATCCTCTAAAATATTGATCGAAACCAGGTTTTATTGACTGCTTCAGTTTGTTACCACATTACTACGTGATTCAAACACGAAAATAACCCAGGATCTGGCCAACAAGTATGCGAAGAAGGCGAAAGTATAAGCCAGATGCGCGCATTTCCCAGACCTAACCCAGACCTAACCGGTGTTATCCTCTGAAATATTGATCGAAACCAGGTTTAATTGACTGCTTCAGTGAGTTACCACATTAGTACGTGATTCAAACACGGAAAAAACCCAGGATCTGGCCAACAAGTATGCGATGAAGGCAAAATCATGAGCCAGATGCGGGCATAACCCAGACCTAACCCAGACCTAACCGGTGTTATCCTCTAAAATATTGATCGAAACCAGGTTTAATTGACTGCTTCAGTGTGTTACCACATTACTACGTGATTCAAACACGAAAAAAACCCAAGATCTGGCCAACAAGTATGCGAAGAAGGCGAAAGTATAAGCCAGATGCGCGCATTTCCCAGACCTAACCCAGACCTAACCGGTGTTATCCTCTAAAATATTGATCGAAACCAGGTTTAATTGACTGCTTCAGTTTGTTACCACATTACTACGTGATTCAAACCCGAAAAAAACCCAGGATCTGGCCAACAAGTATGCGATGAAGGCAAAATCATGTGCCAGATGCGGGCATAACCCAGACCTAACCCAGACCTAACCGGTGTTATCCTCCTAAATACTGTCCGAATCCAGGTTTAGTGGACTGTTTCTGTGTGGTACCACATTACTACGTGATTCAAACACGGAAAAAACCCAGGATCTGGCCAACAAGTATGCGATGAAGGCAAAATCATGAGCCAGATGCGGGCACAACCCAGACCTAACCCAGACCTAACCGGTGTTATCCTCTGAAATATTGATCGAAACCAGGTTTAATTGACTGCTTCAGTGAGTTACCACATTACTACGTGATTCAAACACGGAAAATACCCAGGATCTGGCCAACAAGTATGCGAAGAAGGCAAAATCATGAGCCAGATGCGGGCATAACCCAGACCTAACCCAGACCTAACCGGTGTTATCCTCTGAAATATTGATCGAAACCAGGTTTAATTGACTGCTTCAGTGTGTTACCACATTCCTACGTGATTCAAACACGAAAAAAACCCAGGATCTGGCCAACAAGTATGCGAAGAAGGCAAAATCATGAGCCAGATGCGGGCATAACCCAGACCTAACCCAGACCTAACCGGTGTTATCCTCTGAAATATTGATCGAAACCAGGTTTAATTGACTGCTTCAGTGAGTTACCACATTACTACGTGATTCAAACACGGAAAAAACCCAGGATCTGGCCAACAAGTATGCGATGAAGGCAAAATCATGAGCCAGATGCGGGCATAACCCAGACCTAACCCAGACCTAACCGGTGTTATCCTGTAAAATATTGATCGAAACCAGGTTTAATTGACTGCTTCAGTGTGTTACCACATTACTACGTGATTCAAACACGAAAAAAACCCAGGATCTGGCCAACAAGTATGCGATGAAGGCAAAATCATGAGCCAGATGCGGGCATAACCCAGACCTAACCCAGACCTAACCGGTGTTATCCTCTAAAATATTGATCGAAACCAGGTTTAATTGACTGCTTCAGTGTGTTACCACATTACTACGTGATTCAAACACGAAAAAAACCCAGGATCTGGCCAACAAGTATGCGAAGAAGGCAAAATCATGAGCCAGATGCGGGCATAACCCAGACCTAACCCAGACCTAACCGGTGTTATCCTCTAAAATATTGATCGAAACCAGGTTTAATTGACTGCTTCAGTGTATTACCACATTACTACGTGATTCAAACACGGAAAATACCCAGGATCTGGCCAACAAGTTTGCGAAAAAGGCGAAAGTATAAGCCATATGCGCGCAAATCCCAGACCGAACCCAGACCTAACCGGTGTTATCCTCTAAAATATTGATCGAAACCAGGTTTTATTGACTGCTTCAGTTTGTTACCACATTACTACGTGATTCAAACACGAAAATAACCCAGGATCTGGCCAGCAAGTATGCGAAGAAGGCAAAATCATGAGCCAGATGCGGGCATAACCCAGACCTAACCCAGACCTAACCGGTGTTATCCTCTGAAATATTGATCGAAACCAGGTTTAATTGACTGCTTCAGTGTGTTACCACATTCCTACGTGATTCAAACACGAAAAAAACCCAGGATCTGGCCAACAAGTATGCGAAGAAGGCAAAATCATGAGCCAGATGCGGGCATAACCCAGACCTAACCCAGACCTAACCGGTGTTATCCTCTGAAATATTGATCGAAACCAGGTTTAATTGACTGCTTCAGTGAGTTACCACATTACTACGTGATTCAAACACGGAAAAAACCCAGGATCTGGCCAACAAGTATGCGATGAAGGCAAAATCATGAGCCAGATGCGGGCATAACCCAGACCTAACCCAGACCTAACCGGTGTTATCCTGTAAAATATTGATCGAAACCAGGTTTAATTGACTGCTTCAGTGTGTTACCACATTACTACGTGATTCAAACACGAAAAAAACCCAGGATCTGGCCAACAAGTATGCGATGAAGGCAAAATCATGAGCCAGATGCGGGCATAACCCAGACCTAACCCAGACCTAACCGGTGTTATCCTCTGAAATATTGATCGAAACCAGGTTTAATTGACTGCTTCAGTGTGTTACCACATTACTACGTGATTCAAACACGAAAAAAACCCAGGATCTGGCCAACAAGTTTGCGAAAAAGGCGAAAGTATAAGCCATATGCGCGCAAATCCCAGACCGAACCCAGACCTAACCTGTGTTATCCTCTAAAATATTGATCGAAACCAGGTTTTATTGACTGCTTCAGTTTGTTACCACATTACTACGTGATTCAAACACGAAAATAACCCAAGATCTGGCCAACAAGTATGCGAAGAAGGCGAAAGTATAAGCCAGATGCGCGCATATCCCAGACCAAACCCAGACCTAACCGGTGTTATCCTCTAAAATATTGATCGAAACCAGGTTTAATTGACTGCTTCAGTGTGTTACCACATTCCTACGTGATTCAAACACGAAAAAAACCCAGGATCTGGCCAACAAGTATGCGAAGAAGGCAAAATCATGAGCCAGATGCGGGCATAACCCAGACCTAACCCAGACCTAACCGGTGTTATCCTCTGAAATATTGATCGAAACCAGGTTTAATTGACTGCTTCAGTGAGTTACCACATTACTACGTGATTCAAACACGGAAAATACCCAGGATCTGGCCAACAAGTATGCGAAGAAGGCAAAATCATGAGCCAGATGCGGGCATAACCCAGACCGAACCCAGACCTAACCGGTGTTATCCTCTAAAATATTGATCGAAACCAGGTTTTACTGACTGCTTCAGTGAGTTACCACATTACTACGTGATTCAAACACGGAAAATACCCAGGATCTGGCCAACAAGTATGCGATGAAGGCAAAATCATGAGCCAGATGCGGGCATAACCCAGACCTAACACAGACCTAACCGGTGTTATCCTCTGAAATATTGATCGAAACCAGGTTTAATTGACTGCTTCAGTGTGTTACCGCATTCCTACGTGATTCAAACACGAAAAAAACCCAGGATCTGGCCAACAAGTATGCGAAGAAGGCAAAATCATGAGCCAGATGCGGGCATAACCCAGACCTAACCCAGACCTAACCGGTGTTATCCTCTAAAATATTGATCGAAACCAGGTTTAATTGACTGCTTCAGTGTATTACCACATTACTACGTGATTCAAACACGGAAAATACCCAGGATCTGGCCAACAAGTTTGCGAAAAAGGCGAAAGTATAAGCCATATGCGCGCAAATCCCAGACCGAACCCAGACCTAACCGGTGTTATCCTCTAAAATATTGATCGAAACCAGGTTTTATTGACTGCTTCAGTTTGTTACCACATTACTACGTGATTCAAACACGAAAATAACCCAGGATCTGGCCAACAAGTATGCGAAGAAGGCGAAAGTATAAGCCAGATGCGCGCATATCCCAGACCAAACCCAGACCTAACCGGTGTTATCCTCTAAAATATTGATCGAAACCAGGTTTAATTGACTGCTTCAGTGTATTACCACATTACTACGTGATTCAAACACGAAAAAAACCCAAGATCTGGCCAACAAGTATGCGAAGAAGGCGAAAGTATAAGCCAGATGCGCGCATTTTCCAGACCTAACCCAGACCTAACCGGTGTTATCCTCTAAAATATTGATCGAAACCAGGTTTAATTGACTGCTTCAGTGTGTTACCACATTACTACGTGATACAAACACGAAAAAAACCCAGGATCCGGCCAACAAGTTTGCGAAAAAGGCGAAAGTATAAGCCAGATGCGCGCAAATCCCAGACCAAACCCAGACCTAACCGGTGTTATCCTCCGAAATATTGATCGAAACCAGGTTTAATTGACTGCTTCAGTGTGTTACCACATTACTACGTGTTTCAAACACGGAAAATACCCAGGATCTGGCCAGCAAGTTTGCGAAAAAGGCGAAAGTATAAGCCAGATGCGCGCAAATCCCAGACCTAACCCAGACCTAACCGGTGTTATCCTCTGAAATATTGATCGAAACCAGGTTTAATTGACTGCTTCAGTGAGTTACCACATTACTACGTGATTCAAACACGGAAAAAACCCAGGATCTGGCCAACAAGTATGCGATGAAGGCAAAATCATGAGCCAGATGCGGGCATAACCCAGACCTAACCCAGACCTAACCGGTGTTATCCTCTGAAATATTGATCGAAACCAGGTTTAATTGACTGCTTCAGTGAGTTACCACATTACTACGTGATTCAAACACGAAAATAACCCAGGATCTGGCCAACAAGTATGCGAAGAAGGCGAAAGTATAAGCCAGATGCGCGCATATCCCAGACCAAACCCAGACCTAACCGGTGTTATCCTCTAAAATATTGATCGAAACCAGGTTTAATTGACTGCTTCAGTGTGTTACCACATTACTACGTGATTCAAACACGAAAAAAACCCAAGATCTGGCCAACAAGTATGCGAAGAAGGCGAAAGTATAAGCCAGATGCGCGCATTTCCCAGACCTAACCCAGACCTAACCGGTGTTATCCTCTGAAATATTGATCGAAACCAGGTTTAATTGACTGCTTCAGTGAGTTACCACATTACTACGTGATTCAAACACGGAAAAAACCCAGGATCTGGCCAACAAGTATGCGATGAAGGCAAAATCATGAGCCAGATGCGGGCATAACCCAGACCTAACCCAGACCTAACCGGTGTTATCCTCTAAAATATTGATCGAAACCAGGTTTAATTGACTGCTTCAGTGTGTTACCACATTACTACGTGATTCAAACACGAAAAAAACCCAGGATCTGGCCAACAAGTATGCGAAGAAGGCAAAATCATGAGCCAGATGCGGGCGTAACCCAGACCTAACCCAGACCTAACCGGTGTTATCCTCTTAAATATTGATCGAAACCAGGTTTAATTGACTGCTTCAGTGTATTACCACATTACTACGTGATTCAAACACGGAAAATACCCAGGATCTGGCCAACAAGTTTGCGAAAAAGGCGAAAGTATAAGCCATATGCGCGCAAATCCCAGACCGAACCCAGACCTAACCGGTGTTATCCTCTAAAATATTGATCGAAACCAGGTTTTATTGACTGCTTCAGTTTGTTACCACATTACTACGTGATTCAAACACGAAAATAACCCAGGATCTGGCCAACAAGTATGCGAAGAAGGCGAAAGTATAAGCCAGATGCGCGCATTTCCCAGACCTAACCCAGACCTAACCGGTGTTATCCTCTGAAATATTGATCGAAACCAGGTTTAATTGACTGCTTCAGTGAGTTACCACATTAGTACGTGATTCAAACACGGAAAAAACCCAGGATCTGGCCAACAAGTATGCGATGAAGGCAAAATCATGAGCCAGATGCGGGCATAACCCAGACCTAACCCAGACCTAACCGGTGTTATCCTCTAAAATATTGATCGAAACCAGGTTTAATTGACTGCTTCAGTGTGTTACCACATTACTACGTGATTCAAACACGAAAAAAACCCAAGATCTGGCCAACAAGTATGCGAAGAAGGCGAAAGTATAAGCCAGATGCGCGCATTTCCCAGACCTAACCCAGACCTAACCGGTGTTATCCTCTAAAATATTGATCGAAACCAGGTTTAATAGACTGCTTCAGTGTGTTACCACATTACTACGTGATTCAAACACGGAAAAAACCCAGGATCTAGTAAACATAGTAGTATAGAGGGTGTTCGGCCAGCCCTGAGAAACATTTTAATAGGATATTCTAGAGGCCAAACTAAGACGAAAATCAAGAATACCAATTTGTTGATGGAGGCTTCGTTAAAAAGTTATTAACAATTTGATTCAAAAATTTCAAGTCGTTCCAGAAAAATTATTTTCGGCTGCGGAGGTCAATTACAAGCATTTTTAGTGAATAGACATATATTCGAAATCCTACTCAGTTTCGAGAAAAAAATTCGAGTATGTGTTGATATTTTTCGGCGAAAAACAAATTTTTCAAATCGTTCTAAAAAAATTATTTTCGGTTACAGGGGTCAATTACAATCATTTTTGGTCATTACACATACCCCCGAAATCCTACGCACTTTCGAGAAAAAAATTCCTTACCGAAAATCTAATCGGGTGCCTATATTTTTCGATGAAAAAGAAAGATTTCAAATCGTTCTGTGAAAAATTATTTTCAGTTGCGAGGGTCGGTGACAATCATTTTTTATGTATAGACATACCCCCGTAATCTTGCGCATTTTCGAGAAAAAAATTCAGTACGAGCGGAAATTTAAACATTAATAACTTTTTAACAGTGCCTCCATCAACAAATTGGTATTCTTGATTTTCGTCTTATTTTGACCTCTAGAATCCCCCATTAAAATTTTTCCCATGGATGGCCGAACACCCTGTATGTAGGGAACCGTGCAGTTGAAAATTATTAAATCGCGCACGAATTTTTGGCCGTACAGCGAATCGTTCGCTGTCCACGAGCTTGCACGAGCGAAGACGGTTACCGCCGAAAAAGCCGTCAACACGCGGCGAGCGTACGGCCGAACAGCTGATGGGTGAATAACCCAGAAAGCGAGAAAAGACAGCACGGAAGAGAGAAAGATTGAAGAAAAGTACGTAGTAGGTGTGACTGTGTTTAACGAAATAAATACGAGTGTGCGGATTAACGAACAAACACGGTTCCTGATAATCCCATACATACATACGTACAGTGTTGTTCCAAGTGGAGTTTGAAAAAGATGCTAATAAAAATGTTGCATAGTCATAACCACCTGGTTCAGTTACTACATTCACCCTGTAAAAACAACACAATAATATTATTTATTATTTTCTTTTCACGTTCTTAACTTTATTTTTATTTTTAGTTTGAGTTTTACATTTCTCCTTCTCTTCGTCTTGCTTTTCTTTCTCCTTTTCCTTTTCCTTTTCATTTTTCTGTTTTTCTTTCTTTTTTCAATAGCTTTTCTTCTTTTAATTTCTCGGCTTGTTTTTTTCTTTTCTAATCGTTCTTCTTTCATTCTTTGTTTTTCTTTTTCCTGGTTATCAATTGCTTCTATTTTTTCAAGCTGAGTCTATTTCCATGTCTTTGATGTAACTTTGATTGCACACACCTTTCTATATTTCTTTTCTTTTCTTTTCTTTTCTTTTCTTTGTTGTTTTTTCAATTTTTTGATAATGTTGATAATGTTTATCCAGAATAGATTCTGAAGAATCTTTGTCTTTACGAGAAAATAAGTAAAGTAACGTTGTAGAATTAATGTAGTTTGATTTCAGTACCATCGGAAACAAAACAATTCCCATTAGAAAAAAGTAAAAGCATCATTGTCATGAAATATTAAAGTTAATTAATGATCAGTATATCATATATTAGTTTCTTCTAGCGAAACGTTGTTAAATTAGTCTTCTACACTGGTATTGGTTTTACTGTTACTATGAACTGCACTGCGTTGAACATCAGCAGTGCTTTCTCTCTGCGAGTTGTGTCTTGTGTTGTGTCTTAGTTGTGTCCCGATTGTATTTTAATATTTTCTATATAGAAAAGAAAATTGTTCCCCTCTCAGATCATCTGGAATATGCTCTTGAATGCTATGTAAAACTACCTATATTGCTGTCATTGATGTCAGTTTCATCTGGCGACATGAATTCTAATTTATTTTCTTCTTTCTGAAATACGTTTTGTCTAGTAAATTGTATTTGAGTTAAACGGTCATAGGCCACCACAAGCTTTAAAAGCATTTCCTTCTTCATGGAATTTATATATGGTATGATATATATATTGGTGCGAAATTCACCTTCGTAATGGGTTTAGTCTACCTACGTACTTTGTCTATGTTCCTGTACTACCTTTCGCCATGCAACTTTTAATCGTCTAAATATTCCTACATCGCATGGCTGGAAAATATGAGTTGCATTAGGTAATATACAAAAAAGTAAAATGAGTTTACTCAAAACAAAAATTATGTAAATTGAAATTTATGCAGGACCTGCGACCATCTAATAATACCAGTATAGGAAAGGTGACTCCATTCTCAACCATTTATGGGCTACACACAATATATGTATTAGTGTGGGGGGATTGAAATGAATTCGGTCAAGGTGTAATTTCATTAATATTGATTTAATATATACAGGGTGTTTGGCCACCCCTGGGAAAAATTTTAATGGGAGATTCTAGAAGCCAAAATAAGACGAAAATTAAGAATATCAATTTTTCGACTGAGGTTTCGTTAAAAAGTAGTTATTAATAACATTAAATAAAAAAATTTCAAATCGTTCTGAAAAAATTATTGTTGGTCGCGGAGGTCAGTTAGAATCGTACCCCCGAAATCCTACTCAGTTTCGACAAAAAAAATTCAAGTAAAAAAGAATTTCGAATCGTCTTGGAAGAATTAGTTTTCGTTGCAGGGGTCAGTTACAAGCATTTTTTTTTTTTGGTCGACAGCCGGATTGAACGATTTTAATGTTTCAAACAGCAACACAACGCATATTTTAATGGAGAATATGTAGAGATGTTGGAAAAGTTGTTCCTTGACCCCGTAAAGTGAGAAAAATCCCATATAACTGGTCAAATTTTCAAACAGCCCCCGCAACTCCTACTGATATAGTGAATAGTGAATATATTCCAATGAAACGTTTTTTTTCGCGAGTAGAGCTCATGGGTACCTACACAAAGAGTATTATTAAACAACTATTTTACAAACTGAATAAAAATCAGAAAGGAATTTTTAAGAAAAATCGACAGACAGTGCCTAAATTTTTCGACGAAAGAAAAAGAAAATTTCAAATCGTTCTGAAAAAATTACTTTCGGTTTCGGGGGTCAATTACAATTATTTTCGGTGAATAGACATACCACATACGAAATCCTGCGCATTTTCGAGAAAAAAATTCGAAAGTAAGAGCGGAACTTTAAACGTCAATAACTTGTTTAGTATCGTATTACTCCATCAACAAATTGGTATTCTTGATTTTCATCCTACTTTAACCTCTAGAATCTCCCATTACAATTTCTCCCAGGGGATTCTAGAGACCAAAGTAAGACGAAAATCAAGAATACCAATTTGTTAATGGAGGCTTTATTAAAAAGTTATTAACGTTTAAAGTTCCGCCCGTACTGAATTTCTTTCTCGAAAATGCGCATGATTAGGGGGGTATGACGATTCACCCAAAATGGTTGTAAGTAACCCCCGCAACCGATAACAATTTTTCCAAAACGATTTGAAATTTTTCTTTTCCATCGAAAAAATTTCACACATTCTCGAATTTTTATCTCGAAAGTGGGTAAGATTTCGGAGGTATGTGTATTCACCAAAAATGATTGCAATTGACCCCCGCAACCGATAACAATTTTTCCAGAACGATTTGAAATTTTTGAGTTTAATTGTTAATAACTTTTCAACGTAGCCTCTATCAACAAATTGGTATTCTTGATTTTCGTCTGTATTTTCGTATTTTGGCATCTAGAATCCCCCATTAAAATTTTTCCCAGGGGTGGCCGAACACCCTGTACATATGTGTTCCCCGAGCAGGAAAACGACTTTTCGCTAAAATCATGAAAGTAAAAATTCTGTCCAAATGAGGAGTAGGAGTGATTTTCTAAGTAATTTTTATGTAAAAGTATAGATTGAGAAAGTGGCACGTGAGGAACGTACGTAACCTAGATCGATGCACGTGTTTTACTGCACCGGGCACGAACGTACGACGATTTACACACACACAGTCAATATCGCCGGTTTTTACAAAAGGTAAAGTCTTAAGTAAACATTTTGTTTTATAATTTTCTATTAAAGCCTCTGTAAGTTTTATCGCTTTTGCATTCTTGCAACTTAATTTAATTGGTTGTTTTTTGGAAAACAGATAAAACTATAAAAAGAATAAAAAACGGTTTTTACGAGTCCTGTACCTATGTTTAGTTCAGAATTTCGAATTCAGCGGTAAAAGTATGTAAATCTATATTATCCAATACACAGGACATAAAGGTAAGAGGAATGGATATTTTTACCAATATATTCATATTCTTAAATATCTGAATATTCTTCCTACTTGACCGACTTACTTTATAAATATATTTTTTAGGGACACATGTCGTTCGGTTGAAGGAAACAGGATATCTATACAGTGTATAGGTATTCAAAAACCCTTGGGAAAAATTTTAGACTTTGTTGAAAAGTTATGGAACATTATATTCCTAGCAAACGCTAGGCCCGTTCACGGATCGGGGTGAGTTATACATTATTCGATTCGCCTAATTCAGTACATGTTACTGTTATTGTTAGAAATATGACTTAAAATTCGTTAGTTTCTTTAGTGTTTAGGAGTGTGTGTGTGTTTGTGAGAGAAGCACACGTCGAGGAATGTTTTTTAGTTTTTAAGTTTTCTTTTCACAATGGAAAATAAGTGTGTTTGTTTTGTAACAAGATTCATTATAATAAATAATATAAACAGTATTTTAACATGGTAGCAGAGGTCCGTGGTTTGTTCGTTAACAGTAAAGAAAAGAAATTTAGTTGTGAAAGGAAGATAACCTAAGTTTGAAGCATGGCAAGTGAAAAAAAGGACGATTTCATGTTACAAATATTTTATGGAACTGGAAATTCAGGCTAAATTTATTTTTAGAAATGAAAGACTGTAACGAGGTTATTCTACATGATGAAAGACCGGCTGAAATAAGAGTCGAAGATTGGAATAAAAAAGGAAATTAAAGCAAAAAGTTACATCGTAAACAGTATTTCAAACACTCAGTTAGAATTAATAATATCAGAAACGACTGCGAAAAATATGATTGCAAAGCTTGACGAAATTTATCTAGTTAAAAACAGTGCAGTAAAGCTATTGTGTAAAAGAAGATTGTTAGAATTAAAAATGAAAGAAGGTGAAAATCCAAGTGACTTCTTTAACGAATTTGAAACGCATATAAATAGGCTCAAAAATACTGGTGAGACTGTGAATGAAGAGGATAAATTGAATTATCTGTTATTAACGTTAACTTCTCACGTATTGTTGATATTATTGATGCACTGCCAACGAAGGAGAAAACAGTTGAGTATGTAAAATCTAAATTACTGTTAGAGTATCAAAAGAGAAACGGTAAAAGTTACTACTTTGAGTACAGCAGAAATTACACTCGCACGTTTAGTTCAAATTTAACTAAAAATCCTAGAGGTCATAGGTTTCGACACGTACAACGCAATCAGAACAAGTATCTCAATTCAAAGGATAATCAGCATAGCAGTGCAACGACTACTGAAGCGGTATGTTAAGTCAGTGTAATAAGTCAGGGCACATCCAACGTTACTGCCCAGAAAACTTTAATAATTATTACAAAATGCAACCTTTTCAAACATATACAAAATAGACACGATAGAAAAGTGGCTGGAAATTCGAGTCTAGATGACAGTAGAAATTACAATTCATTCAAGGTTGAAGTAATGAAAAGTAGCAAAATAGAAGAAGTAGAAATATTAAATGGCTACTAGATAGTGGTTGCTCAGATCACATAATAAACACAGATGAGTACTTTTATGAATCCAAAAATCTACAAAACCCGGTTGATATTAAAGTTGGTGATGGTTTTAAACTAATATCTGGAAAAATTGGTAATGTAATGATTAACATTAATGATAAGTCGGAGGGAATAAAGATTAAAAATGTATATACTATGTACCAGAAATGAAACAAAACTTACTAAGTGTCTCTTGTATTTGTAAATCAAAACAATTAAAAATAATGTTTGAGAAAGACAATGAATTACAATAAAATTTGTAATTCGAAAGAAAAACTCATTGCTATTGCTGTTAAAAGAAATAAACTCTTTGAATTAAATGGAGAAGTTGCCAGACTTGAGAATAAGAAAACAAGTACGTACACTAGTTCAATGGGAATTTCAAATATAGAAAAATGGCATAGATATATACTTTGTCACACAAATTTTAGAGATTTAAAATATTTGTGTGAAGCTCAGCTGCTAAATGGAACACCGGTGAAACTCGAAAACGAATTTATAAAATGCGAAGTTTGTCCGGAGAATAAAATGACAAATTTGAAATTTAAAAACAAACGTACAAGAGCAAATGATTTGTTACAAATAGTCCATACAGATGTCCATGGTCCAATAACTCAGACAGGTCATAATGGTGAGAAATACTTTGTGTCTTTTATAGATGATTTCAGTAAAATTGCTGTTGTGTATTGCATAAAACAAAAAAGTGATGTTTTTTATTGCTTCATTAGGTATATTAGGAAATTAGTAAAAAATCAAACTGGAAAAAGTATTAAAGAAATTCGATGTGACAATGGAAGAGAATCATATCTTAACAAAAACTTTGATGAATTAGCGAAACGAGAAGGTATTTATTTGAAACCAGGACCAGCATACACACACGAATTGAACGGAGTCGCCGAAAGGCACAACAGAACGATAATGGATCGTGCACGCTGCTTGCTGTCAGAGGCAAATGTCGACAAGTTTTATTGGCCAGAATGTATTTACACGGCTGCCTACATTGGAAATCGCCTATTAGCAAACACAAGAATAAGAAAAACACCATATGAAATATTTTTTAATAAAAGGGCTGATGTTTCAAACTTACACTTATATGGAAGCACTGCTTTTGTACGAATTCCCGAGGCATGCAGATATTCAAAGCTAAATCCAAAGGCCGAAAAAGGAATTAATATTAATAGGGTATACAGATATTGGTTAATGACAAAATAGTTGTAAGTCGTCACGTGCAAGATATACCATTTATAGAAATACTGATAACGAAGAAAAATACGAAGGGGAAACGCCAAAAGAAGAAGAAGAAGAAGAAGAAGAAGAAGAAAGAGTTTTGAAAATAAAAGAAAATAAAACTGACGATTATCAATGCAGCAAAACTGAGGAAGTTAAATAAGATACACGCCCCAAGCGTAACATAATGTGTGAAATGTTGTGAAATTTGATGATCATGTCGTATATACAAACTATTGCAATGCTTTGATACCTGAAAACTACCAAGAACCATTGAACTGCGAAGAGTCAAGAAAATGGAAAGCGGCTATGAAACAAGAACTTGATGGTTTAAAAGAAAACGACACATGGGATTTGGTCAACGTTCCAATAAATAAGAAAATAATTGAAGTAAAGTGGATATATAGAATTAAGACAGATGGAGTATGCAAAGCGCGCATTGTCGCCAAAGTCGCATTTCCAACAGTTGTACCAAAGCGATGAAGAAGTTTATTCACCGGTTGCAAGAATGAGCACGCTAAAGGTGTTGCTGTCAATTGCATGTGTTAAAAATTTAAAAATAGAACAAATGGATGTTCAAACAGCTTTTTTAAACGGAAATATCAAGTCTGAAGTTTACATCTACCCTCCTGATGGTAGTAATATACAGTCAGATAAGGTTTGTTTACTTAAGAAGGCGCTTTATGGATTGAGAGAAAGTCCACGTGACTGGTATGATTGTTTTCATAATTACATGATAAGCTTGCATTTTAAAAGATCTGATTATGATTACTGTCTGTATACTGGAGAGATAAACGACACAAAAATATATATTATTTTATATGTGGATGATATATTAATCAGTGGTATAAATGAAATGGCTATAGATGAAGTTAAGATCATGCTTAATAAACGATTTCGCATGAAAGACTTGGGACAAATAAAGCAATACTTGGGAATTGAAGTACAACGTAACCAAAGTAAAGAGGAAATATACTTGAATCAAGAAAAATATATTGAAAATCTTAGTCATAAGTACGGAATAATAAATAGTAAAAGGTTCGATACACCTATGGAAATGAATCGAAAAATTGAACCTGCTGATATAGTGGATGAAGAACTGAAATATAGGAATTTAATTGGAGCATTATTGTATATTGCAAATGGTACTCGCCCAGACATTTCATTTGCGGTCAATTACCTAAGTCGATTCCAAAATAGCTATGACAGCACACGTGTTCTAAAATACTTGTATCACACTCGTTCCATAAATCTTGTTTATAACTCAACTACTCAGGAAATAATGGATGCATTTGTTGACGCTGATTGGGCTGCAGACACTACGGACAGAAAATCGACTACAGGGATAATCATACGAGTTTTTGGAAATGTAGTACTATGGAAATCGCAAAAACAAAAAATTGTCTCCAGAGCCTCAACGCATGCTGAATACTACGCTCTTGCTGATTGTGTAGAAGAAATCATTCCAATTAAGGGCATTTTATCTGTTTTTGACGTGAAGAATGACAATCCAGTAAAAATATATGAAGACAATATTGGAGCGATAGCCTTATCAAAAAATGGAAAATTTTCAAAAAATTCCAAGCATATAGATATAAGTTATCATTTTGTTTATGATTATGAAAAAAGGGACTAATAAGTGTGACTACGGACGATCAAATTGCAGATGTACTGACTAAATCGTTAGGAAAGGCAAAATTTTTGTTGTTGTTTTGATAAATTTTAAGTCAAGAAGGCGTGTTAGAAATATGACTTAAAATTCGTTAGTTTCTTTAGTGTTTAGGAGTTTACCGTTTCAGATAAGAGGGGTAGTGTGGTGTGTGTGTGTGTGTGTGTGTGAAAGAAGCACATGTAGAGGAATGTTCTTTTAGTTTTTAAGTTTTCTTTTCACAATGGAAAATAAGTGTGTTTGTTTTGTAACAAGATTCATTATAATAAATAATATAAACAGTATTTTAACAGTTATTATAAAAAGTTACAGTAAAAAAGTAAGGTCAAGTAGATTTTTTGACAGGTTCACAGATAGAAACTAGTGACCATCGTTGCTATGTTCATTTTAAAAATTATAAATAATTTATCTAATTGGATCTATTCTACATTGTCAAATGGGAATTTGTAGAAGAATTTGTATGATGCATAAAAATCATTTTTTTAGGCATAGAACTTCCACGAGTCGGTCAGGTGGACAGTATTAAAACCAGGTATGTAGACAGTACATGCAGCAACAGTAAAAAATGTCTCCCCGTCGCTGACAGTGTTTACAATATATAGTAAATTACTATTGTACGCAGTACGTTGGTTTAACTTGTTTTTATTATTAAATTTCATTATCATCTAAGTCTGGTATATTTTGATTTTTTACAGAATCGATCATCATCAAATGAAATTTCTGAAATTTCTTTTAAGAACTGATTAAATAAATCATCCTTTCCTTGCTTGGAAGGTTTATAAAACACGTAATGGCTTAAGTACCCAATGAAATTATCTTTTTTGCTGAAAATAGAAAATATAATATTTATTATTTTGTATTATATGTTAGAAAAACATATTAAAAAACGTGTGGAACTGCAAATACTAACCGACAATATTCAGGCAAAAAGTGTTTACTATGCTTCCACGTAGTTTCTGTTTTATTCGTATGAGCGCCTGTTTCTGGATCTTTAAAATGTAAACTATTTACGGTTTACGGTGAGATGTTTATACCCTTAGTTTTTAAAAGCCATTGCATTATATAAAGATATTTGAAAAGCAAAGAACGTGGTTTTCTAAAAACAAACTCAGTTACAGATATTGTTTTAAAATTACCATATATGCTAACGTATAATTATGAGCAATGTCGTGATATATTATATAACTAACATTAAATAAAAATACTGCGCAGCAATTGTGGAAGGGTAGAGTAGATAGAGACTGATGAATCAACATTTTGTTGTAGAAATAATGGCACAGAGGCCATTTGAAAATTAATCACAGCGTCAATTTTCAAGATCTCATTACTGATGCTTACATGAATTAAATTGAAGAAACCACTTTTTTCTAACATATAATACTATCAATATTTTATATTTTCAATAAGAGTAACTTCATTGGATACCTGAGCCATTATGTATTTAGTAAATGTATATATAATAGAAAGATGGTGATTTATTCAATGAGATATTTGCAGAAATAGCAGAAATTTCATTCAATAAATGTTATTGTTAACAAATTAGCATTTGACTAGCTGGCATTTTGAACACAGGTAACGACAGTCACTTGTTTCCACCTGTGAACCTGTCAGAATATATTTAAAATACTTAGTTACTTTGTAAAAATACCGAATTTCCGCAGATAATGAAATGCATATACTAATGAAATAATATACTGAATTAGACGAATCGAATTACGTATAACTCATCCCGATCGTTGAACGGGTCGTTTGCTAGGAATATACCAAAAAACGTTCTTGACAAGTCTATAAAATACTTCAGTTCACTTTCATTATTAGATGCGTTGACTTTAATTCTATAAATTATAATGATAAGTTCAAGATTTTACAGAAAGAGTTTATTTGTAATATTAAAGATTTCCTATATAAGGACAAGAAGAATACTTTTACCAATATCTATCCATCTATCTTAATATTCTTCCCACTTGGCCCACTTACTTTAACGAGCCTGAGTAAATCATCAGTACTATCTCTATTTTTATTAATAAAATGAATCTGTGATTCCATATCCAAAGATATAGTAAAAGCTACAAAATTCAGATTATTCAAGTTACTTCTATCACTCATCAAATTTTTTATGAAATTCTATGCTAATTCATGCTCTTTAAAATATTTATAATCTACTGGGACTTCATTAACTTTATGTTTTAATAAATCAATAATCAAAGTATCTATAATTAATATTAAAATCAAATAACAGTGTCAAAATAGTAATAATATTATCTTTTATTAATACTACTGGTATTTAAATTTTATTAAATATTTCAAATCTGTTATCACCTTGACCAAATAATTTATTACTAGTTTTGACAATATATTTTGGGATGGATTTTTTTAGAATGATAGCAATTCAGTTATGAATTTTTATGAGGAACAAAGGGTTATTATTATACAATTAACATGTATATAATTCATTAACTTGCCCATTTAGGGGTAACATGTTATGCATAAATAGAGATTTACATACTTGTATAAATACCCACACTAAAATCATCTAAATATCTAAATCATTTTTAAATCTATGATTTGGAAAATTTTAGGGACATGGAACTTAATTCATCCTATATCTTACAGTTTTATCGTCAACACGTGGCCAACAAGTATGCGAAGAAGGCAAAATCATGAGCCAGATGCGGGCGTAACCCAGACCTAACCCAGACCTAACCGGTGTTATCCTCCTAAATACTGTCCGAATCCAGGTTTAGTGGACTGTTTCTGTGTGGTACCACATTACTACGTGATTCAAACCCGAAAAAAACCCAGGATCTGGCCAACAAGTATGCGATGAAGGCAAAATCATGTGCCAGATGCGGGCATAACCCAGACCTAACCCAGACCTAACCGGTGTTATCCTCTAAAATATTGATCGAAACCAGGTTTAATTGACTGCTTCAGTGTGTTACCACATTACTACGTGATTCAAACACGGAAAAAACCCAGGATCTGGCCAACAAGTATGCGATGAAGGCAAAATCATGTGCCAGATGCGGGCATAACCCAGACCTAACCCAGACCTAACCGGTGTTATCCTCCTAAATACTGTCCGAATCCAGGTTTAGTGGACTGTTTCTGTGTGGTACCACATTACTACGTGATTCAAACACGGAAAAAACCCAGGATCTGGCCAACAAGTATGCGATGAAGGCAAAATCATGAGCCAGATGCGGGCATAACCCAGACCTAACCCAGACCTAACCGGTGTTATCCTCTAAAATATTGATCGAAACCAGGTTTAATTGACTGCTTCAGTGTGTTACCACATTCCTACGTGATTCAAACACGAAAAAAACCCAGGATCTGGCCAACAAGTATGCGAAGAAGGCAAAATCATGAGCCAGATGCGGGCATAACCCAGACCTAACCCAGACCTAACCGGTGTTATCCTCTGAAATATTGATCGAAACCAGGTTTAATTGACTGCTTCAGTGAGTTACCACATTACTACGTGATTCAAACACGGAAAATACCCAGGATCTGGCCAACAAGTATGCGAAGAAGGCAAAATCATGAGCCAGATGCGGGCATAACCCAGACCTAACCCAGACCTAACCGGTGTTATCCTCTGAAATATTGATCGAAACCAGGTTTAATTGACTGCTTCAGTGAGTTACCACATTACTACGTGATTCAAACACGAAAAAAACCCAGGATCTGGCCAACAAGTATGCGAAGAAGGCAAAATCATGAGCCAGATGCGGGCATAACCCAGACCTAACCCAGACCTAACCGATGTTATCCTCTAAAATATTGATCGAAACCAGGTTTAATTGACTGCTTCAGTGTGTTACCACATTACTACGTGATTCAAACACGAAAAAAACCCAGGATCTGGCCAACAAGTATGCGAAGAAGGCAAAATCATGAGCCAGATGCGGGCATAACCCAGACCTAACCCAGACCTAACCGGTGTTATCCTCTAAAATATTGATCGAAACCAGGTTTAATTGACTGCTTCAGTGTATTACCACATTACTACGTGATTCAAACACGGAAAATACCCAGGATCTGGCCAACAAGTTTGCGAAAAAGGCGAAAGTATAAGCCATATGCGCGCAAATCCCAGACCGAACCCAGACCTAACCGGTGTTATCCTCTAAAATATTGATCGAAACCAGGTTTTATTGACTGCTTCAGTTTGTTACCACATTACTACGTGATTCAAACACGAAAATAACCCAGGATCTGGCCAACAAGTATGCGAAGAAGGCGAAAGTATAAGCCAGATGCGCGCATATCCCAGACCAAACCCAGACCTAACCGGTGTTATCCTCTAAAATATTGATCGAAACCAGGTTTAATTGACTGCTTCAGTGTGTTACCACATTCCTACGTGATTCAAACACGAAAAAAACCCAGGATCTGGCCAACAAGTATGCGAAGAAGGCAAAATCATGAGCCAGATGCGGGCATAACCCAGACCTAACCCAGACCTAACCGGTGTTATCCTCTGAAATATTGATCGAAACCAGGTTTAATTGACTGCTTCAGTGAGTTACCACATTACTACGTGATTCAAACACGGAAAATACCCAGGATCTGGCCAACAAGTATGCGAAGAAGGCAAAATCATGAGCCAGATGCGGGCATAACCCAGACCGAACCCAGACCTAACCGGTGTTATCCTCTAAAATATTGATCGAAACCAGGTTTTACTGACTGCTTCAGTTTGTTACCACATTACTACGTGATTCAAACACGAAAATAACCCAGGATCTGGCCAACAAGTATGCGAAGAAGGCGAAAGTATAAGCCAGATGCGCGCATTTCCCAGACCTAACCCAGACCTAACCGGTGTTATCCTCTGAAATATTGATCGAAACCAGGTTTAATTGACTGCTTCAGTGAGTTACCACATTACTACGTGATTCAAACACGGAAAAAACCCAGGATCTGGCCAACAAGTATGCGATGAAGGCGAAAGTATAAGCCAGATGCGCGCATTTCCCAGACCTAACCCAGACCTAACCGGTGTTATCCTCTGAAATATTGATCGAAACCAGGTTTAATTGACTGCTTCAGTGAGTTACCACATTACTACGTGATTCAAACACGGAAAATACCCAGGATCTGGCCAACAAGTATGCGAAGAAGGCAAAATCATGAGCCAGATGCGGGCATAACCCAGACCTAACCCAGACCTAACCGGTGTTATCCTCTAAAATATTGATCGAAACCAGGTTTTATTGACTGCTTCAGTTTGTTACCACATTACTACGTGATTCAAACACGAAAATAACCCAGGATCTGGCCAACAAGTATGCGAAGAAGGCGAAAGTATAAGCCAGATGCGCGCATATCCCAGACCAAACCCAGACCTAACCGGTGTTATCCTCTAAAATATTGATCGAAACCAGGTTTAATTGACTGCTTCAGTGTGTTACCACATTACTACGTGATTCAAACACGAAAAAAACCCAAGATCTGGCCAACAAGTATGCGAAGAAGGCGAAAGTATAAGCCAGATGCGCGCATTTCCCAGACCTAACCCAGACCTAACCGGTGTTATCCTCTGAAATATTGATCGAAACCAGGTTTAATTGACTGCTTCAGTGAGTTACCACATTACTACGTGATTCAAACACGAAAAAAACCCAGGATCTGGCCAACAAGTATGCGAAGAAGGCGAAAGTATAAGCCAGATGCGCGCATATCCCAAACCAAACCCAGACCTAACCGGTGTTATCCTCTAAAATATTGATCGAAACCAGGTTTAATTGACTGCTTCAGTGAGTTACCACATTACTACGTGATTCAAACACGAAAAAAACCCAGGATCTGGCCAACAAGTATGCGAAGAAGGCAAAATCATGAGCCAGATGCGGGCATAACCCAGACCTAACCCAGACCTAACCGGTGTTATCCTCTGAAATATTGATCGAAACCAGGTTTAATTGACTGCTTCAGTGTGTTACCACATTACTACGTGATTCAAACACGAAAAAAACCCAAGATCTGGCCAACAAGTATGCGAAGAAGGCGAAAGTATAAGCCAGATGCGCGCATTTCCCAGACCTAACCCAGACCTAACCGGTGTTATCCTCTGAAATATTGATCGAAACCAGGTTTAATTGACTGCTTCAGTGAGTTACCACATTACTACGTGATTCAAACACGAAAAAAACCCAGGATCTGGCCAACAAGTATGCGAAGAAGGCAAAATCATGAGCCAGATGCGGGCATAACCCAGACCTAACCCAGACCTAACCGGTGTTATCCTCTAAAATATTGATCGAAACCAGGTTTAATTGACTGCTTCAGTGTATTACCACATTACTACGTGATTCAAACACGGAAAGTACCCAGGATCTGGCCAACAAGTTTGCGAAAAAGGCGAAAGTATAAGCCATATGCGCGCAAATCCCAGACCGAACCCAGACCTAACCGGTGTTATCCTCTAAAATATTGATCGAAACCAGGTTTTATTGACTGCTTCAGTTTGTTACCACATTACTACGTGATTCAAACACGAAAATAACCCAGGATCTGGCCAACAAGTATGCGAAGAAGGCGAAAGTATAAGCCAGATGCGCGCATATCCCAGACCAAACCCAGACCTAACCGGTGTTATCCTCTAAAATATTGATCGAAACCAGGTTTAATTGACTGCTTCAGTGTGTTACCACATTACTACGTGATTCAAACACGAAAAAAACCCAGGATCTGGCCAACAAGTATGCGAAGAAGGCAAAATCATGAGCCAGATGCGGGCATAACCCAGACCTAACCCAGACCTAACCGGTGTTATCCTCTAAAATATTGATCGAAACCAGGTTTAATTGACTGCTTCAGTGTATTACCACATTACTACGTGATTCAAACACGAAAAAAACCCAAGATCTGGCCAACAAGTATGCGAAGAAGGCGAAAGTATAAGCCAGATGAGCGCATTTCCCAGACCTAACCCAGACCTAACCGGTGTTATCCTCTGAAATATTGATCGAAACCAGGTTTAATTGACTGCTTCAGTGAGTTACCACATTACTACGTGATTCAAACACGGAAAAAACCCAGGATCTGGCCAACAAGTATGCGATGAAGGCAAAATCATGAGCCAGATGCGGGCATAACCCAGACCTAACCCAGACCTAACCGGTGGTATCCTCTAAAATATTGATCGAAACCAGGTTTAATTGACTGCTTCAGTGTGTTACCACATTACTACGTGATTCAAACACGAAAAAAACCCAAGATCTGGCCAACAAGTATGCGAAGAAGGCGAAAGTATAAGCCAGATGCGCGCATTTCCCAGACCTAACCCAGACCTAACCGGTGTTATCCTCTGAAATATTGATCGAAACCAGGTTTAATTGACTGCTTCAGTGAGTTACCACATTACTACGTGATTCAAACACGGAAAAAACCCAGGATCTGGCCAACAAGTATGCGATGAAGGCAAAATCAAGAGCCAGATGCGGGCATAACCCAGACCTAACCCAGATCTAACCGGTGTTATCCTCTAAAATATTGATCGAAACCAGGTTTAATTGACTGCTTCAGTGTGTTACCACATTACTACGTGATTCAAACACGAAAAAAACCCAGGATCTGGCCAACAAGTATGCGAAGAAGGCAAAATCATGAGCCAGATGCGGGCATAACCCAGACCTAACCCAGACCTAACCGGTGGTATCCTCTAAAATATTGATCGAAACCAGGTTTAATTGACTGCTTCAGTGTGTTACCACATTACTACGTGATTCAAACACGAAAAAAACCCAAGATCTGGCCAACAAGTATGCGAAGAAGGCGAAAGTATAAGCCAGATGCGCGCATTTCCCAGACCTAACCCAGACCTAACCGGTGTTATCCTCTGAAATATTGATCGAAACCAGGTTTAATTGACTGCTTCAGTGAGTTACCACATTACTACGTGATTCAAACACGAAAAAAACCCAGGATCTGGCCAACAAGTATGCGAAGAAGGCGAAAGTATAAGCCAGATGCGCGCATATCCCAAACCAAACCCAGACCTAACCGGTGTTATCCTCTAAAATATTGATCGAAACCAGGTTTAATTGACTGCTTCAGTGAGTTACCACATTACTACGTGATTCAAACACGAAAAAAACCCAGGATCTGGCCAACAAGTATGCGAAGAAGGCAAAATCATGAGCCAGATGCGGGCATAACCCAGACCTAACCCAGACCTAACCGGTGTTATCCTCTGAAATATTGATCGAAACCAGGTTTAATTGACTGCTTCAGTGTGTTACCACATTACTACGTGATTCAAACACGAAAAAAACCCAAGATCTGGCCAACAAGTATGCGAAGAAGGCGAAAGTATAAGCCAGATGCGCGCATTTCCCAGACCTAACCCAGACCTAACCGGTGTTATCCTCTGAAATATTGATCGAAACCAGGTTTAATTGACTGCTTCAGTGAGTTACCACATTACTACGTGATTCAAACACGAAAAAAACCCAGGATCTGGCCAACAAGTATGCGAAGAAGGCAAAATCATGAGCCAGATGCGGGCATAACCCAGACCTAACCCAGACCTAACCGGTGTTATCCTCTAAAATATTGATCGAAACCAGGTTTAATTGACTGCTTCAGTGTATTACCACATTACTACGTGATTCAAACACGGAAAGTACCCAGGATCTGGCCAACAAGTTTGCGAAAAAGGCGAAAGTATAAGCCATATGCGCGCAAATCCCAGACCGAACCCAGACCTAACCGGTGTTATCCTCTAAAATATTGATCGAAACCAGGTTTTATTGACTGCTTCAGTGAGTTACCACATTACTACGTGATTCAAACACGGAAAAAACCCAGGATCTGGCCAACAAGTATGCGATGAAGGCAAAATCAAGAGCCAGATGCGGGCATAACCCAGACCTAACCCAGATCTAACCGGTGTTATCCTCTAAAATATTGATCGAAACCAGGTTTAATTGACTGCTTCAGTGTGTTACCACATTACTACGTGATTCAAACACGAAAAAAACCCAGGATCTGGCCAACAAGTATGCGAAGAAGGCAAAATCATGAGCCAGATGCGGGCATAACCCAGACCTAACCCAGACCTAACCGGTGTTATCCTCTAAAATATTGATCGAAACCAGGTTTAATTGACTGCTTCAGTGTATTACCACATTACTACGTGATTCAAACACGGAAAGTACCCAGGATCTGGCCAACAAGTTTGCGAAAAAGGCGAAAGTATAAGCCATATGCGCGCAAATCCCAGACCGAACCCAGACCTAACCGGTGTTATCCTCTAAAATATTGATCGAAACCAGGTTTTATTGACTGCTTCAGTTTGTTACCACATTACTACGTGATTCAAACACGAAAATAACCCAGGATCTGGCCAACAAGTATGCGATGAAGGCAAAATCATGAGCCAGATGCGGGCATAACCCAGACCTAACCCAGACCTAACCGGTGGTATCCTCTAAAATATTGATCGAAACCAGGTTTAATTGACTGCTTCAGTGTGTTACCACATTACTACGTGATTCAAACACGAAAAAAACCCAAGATCTGGCCAACAAGTATGCGAAGAAGGCGAAAGTATAAGCCAGATGCGCGCATTTCCCAGACCTAACCCAGACCTAACCGGTGTTATCCTCTGAAATATTGATCGAAACCAGGTTTAATTGACTGCTTCAGTGAGTTACCACATTACTACGTGATTCAAACACGGAAAAAACCCAGGATCTGGCCAACAAGTATGCGATGAAGGCAAAATCAAGAGCCAGATGCGGGCATAACCCAGACCTAACCCAGATCTAACCGGTGTTATCCTCTAAAATATTGATCGAAACCAGGTTTAATTGACTGCTTCAGTGTGTTACCACATTACTACGTGATTCAAACACGAAAAAAACCCAGGATCTGGCCAACAAGTATGCGAAGAAGGCAAAATCATGAGCCAGATGCGGGCATAACCCAGACCTAACCCAGACCTAACCGGTGTTATCCTCTAAAATATTGATCGAAACCAGGTTTAATTGACTGCTTCAGTGTATTACCACATTACTACGTGATTCAAACACGGAAAGTACCCAGGATCTGGCCAACAAGTTTGCGAAAAAGGCGAAAGTATAAGCCATATGCGCGCAAATCCCAGACCGAACCCAGACCTAACCGGTGTTATCCTCTAAAATATTGATCGAAACCAGGTTTTATTGACTGCTTCAGTTTGTTACCACATTACTACGTGATTCAAACACGAAAATAACCCAGGATCTGGCCAACAAGTATGCGAAGAAGGCGAAAGTATAAGCCAGATGCGCGCATATCCCAGACCAAACCCAGACCTAACCGGTGTTATCCTCTAAAATATTGATCGAAACCAGGTTTAATTGACTGCTTCAGTGTGTTACCACATTACTACGTGATTCAAACACGAAAAAAACCCAAGATCTGGCCAACAAGTTTGCGAAAAAGGCAAAATCATGAGCCAGATGCGGGCATAACCCAGTCCTAAGCCAGACCTAACCGGTGTTATCCTCTAAAATATTGATCGAAACCAGGTTTTATTGACTGCTTCAGTTTGTTACCACATTACTACGTGTTTCAAACACGGAAAATACCCAGGATCTGGCCAACAAGTATGCGAAGAAGGCAGAATCATGAGCCAGATGCGGGCATAACCCAGACCTAACCCAGACCTAACCGGTGTTATCCTCTAAAATATTGATCGAAACCAGGTTTAATTGACTGCTTCAGTGTGTTACCACATTACTACGTGTTTCAAACACGGAAAATACCCAGGATCCGGCCAACAAGTTTGCGAAAAAGGCGAAAGTATAAGCCAGATGCGCGCAAATCCCAGACCAAACCCAGACCTAACCGGTGTTATCCTCTGAAATATTGATCGAAACCAGGTTTAATTGACTGCTTCAGTGTGTTACCACATTACTACGTGTTTCAAACACGGAAAATACCCAGGATCTGGCCAGCAAGTATGCGATGAAGGCAAAATCATGTGCCAGATGCGGGCATAACCCAGACCTAACCCAGACCTAACCGGTGTTATCCTCCTAAATACTGTCCGAATCCAGGTTTAGTGGACTGTTTCTGTGTGGTACCACATTACTACGTGATTCAAACACGGAAAAAACCCAGGATCTGGCCAACAAGTATGCGATGAAGGCAAAATCATGTGCCAGATGCGGGCATAACCCAGACCTAACCCAGACCTAACCGGTGTTATCCTCCTAAATACTGTCCGAATCCAGGTTTAGTGGACTGTTTCTGTGTGGTACCACATTACTACGTGATTCAAACACGGAAAAAACCCAGGATCTGGCCAACAAGTATGCGATGAAGGCAAAATCATGAGCCAGATGCGGGCATAACCCAGACCTAACCCAGACCTAACCGGTGTTATCCTCTAAAATATTGATCGAAACCAGGTTTAATTGACTGCTTCAGTGTGTTACCACATTCCTACGTGATTCAAACACGAAAAAAACCCAGGATCTGGCCAACAAGTATGCGAAGAAGGCAAAATCATGAGCCAGATGCGGGCATAACCCAGACCTAACTCAGACCTAACCGGTGTTATCCTCTGAAATATTGATCGAAACCAGGTTTAATTGACTGCTTCAGTGAGTTACCACATTACTACGTGATTCAAACACGGAAAATACCCAGGATCTGGCCAACAAGTATGCGAAGAAGGCAAAATCATGAGCCAGATGCGGGCATAACCCAGACCTAACCCAGACCTAACCGGTGTTATCCTCTGAAATATTGATCGAAACCAGGTTTAATTGACTGCTTCAGTGAGTTACCACATTACTACGTGATTCAAACACGAAAAAAACCCAGGATCTGGCCAACAAGTATGCGAAGAAGGCAAAATCATGAGCCAGATGCGGGCATAACCCAGACCTAACCCAGACCTAACCGGTGTTATCCTCTAAAATATTGATCGAAACCAAGTTTAATTGACTGCTTCAGTGTGTTACCACATTACTACGTGATCCAAACACGAAAAAAACCCAGGATCTGGCCAACAAGTATGCGAAGAAGGCAAAATCATGAGCCAGATGCGGGCATAACCCAGACCTAACCCAGACCTAACCGGTGTTATCCTCTAAAATATTGATCGAAACCAGGTTTAATTGACTGCTTCAGTGTATTACCACATTACTACGTGATTCAAACACGGAAAATACCCAGGATCTGGCCAACAAGTTTGCGAAAAAGGCGAAAGTATAAGCCATATGCGCGCAAATCCCAGACCGAACCCAGACCTAACCGGTGTTATCCTCTAAAATATTGATCGAAACCAGGTTTTATTGACTGCTTCAGTTTGTTACCACATTACTACGTGATTCAAACACGAAAATAACCCAGGATCTGGCCAACAAGTATGCGAAGAAGGCGAAAGTATAAGCCAGATGCGCGCATATCCCAGACCAAACCCAGACCTAACCGGTGTTATCCTCTAAAATATTGATCGAAACCAGGTTTTATTGACTGCTTCAGTTTGTTACCACATTACTACGTGATTCAAACACGAAAATAACCCAGGATCTGGCCAACAAGTATGCGAAGAAGGCGAAAGTATAAGCCAGATGCGCGCATATCCCAGACCAAACCCAGACCTAACCGGTGTTATCCTCTAAAATATTGATCGAAACCAGGTTTAATTGACTGCTTCAGTGTGTTACCACATTACTACGTGATTCAAACACGAAAAAAACCCAAGATCTGGCCAACAAGTATGCGAAGAAGGCGAAAGTATAAGCCAGATGCGCGCATTTCCCAGACCTAACCCAGACCTAACCGGTGTTATCCTCTGAAATATTGATCGAAACCAGGTTTAATTGACTGCTTCAGTGAGTTACCACATTACTACGTGATTCAAACACGAAAAAAACCCAGGATCTGGCCAACAAGTATGCGAAGAAGGCGAAAGTATAAGCCAGATGCGCGCATATCCCAAACCAAACCCAGACCTAACCGGTGTTATCCTCTAAAATATTGATCGAAACCAGGTTTAATTGACTGCTTCAGTGAGTTACCACATTACTACGTGATTCAAACACGAAAAAAACCCAGGATCTGGCCAACAAGTATGCGAAGAAGGCAAAATCATGAGCCAGATGCGGGCATAACCCAGACCTAACCCAGACCTAACAGGTGTTATCCTCTGAAATATTGATCGAAACCAGGTTTAATTGTCTGCTTCAGTGTGTTACCACATTACTACGTGATTCAAACACGAAAAAAACCCAAGATCTGGCCAACAAGTATGCGAAGAAGGCGAAAGTATAAGCCAGATGCGCGCATTTCCCAGACCTAACCCAGACCTAACCGGTGTTATCCTCTGAAATATTGATCGAAACCAGGTTTAATTGACTGCTTCAGTGAGTTACCACATTACTACGTGATCAAACACGGAAAAAACCCAGGATCTGGCCAACAAGTATGCGATGAAGGCAAAATCATGAGCCAGATGCGGGCATAACCCAGACCTAACCCAGACCTAACCGGTGGTATCCTCTAAAATATTGATCGAAACCAGGTTTAATTGACTGCTTCAGTGTGTTACCACATTACTACGTGATTCAAACACGAAAAAAACCCAAGATCTGGCCAACAAGTATGCGAAGAAGGCGAAAGTATAAGCCAGATGCGCGCATTTCCCAGACCTAACCCAGACCTAACCGGTGTTATCCTCTGAAATATTGATCGAAACCAGGTTTAATTGACTGCTTCAGTGAGTTACCACATTACTACGTGATTCAAACACGGAAAAAACCCAGGATCTGGCCAACAAGTATGCGATGAAGGCAAAATCATGAGCCAGATGCGGGCATAACCCAGACCTAACCCAGACCTAACCGGTGTTATCCTCTAAAATATTGATCGAAACCAGGTTTAATTGACTGCTTCAGTGTGTTACCACATTACTACGTGATTCAAACACGAAAAAAACCCAGGATCTGGCCAACAAGTATGCGAAGAAGGCAAAATCATGAGCCAGATGCGGGCATAACCCAGACCTAACCCAGACCTAACCGGTGTTATCCTCTAAAATATTGATCGAAACCAGGTTTAATTGACTGCTTCAGTGTATTACCACATTACTACGTGATTCAAACACGGAAAATACCCAGGATCTGGCCAACAAGTTTGCGAAAAAGGCGAAAGTATAAGCCATATGCGCGCAAATCCCAGACCGAACCCAGACCTAACCGGTGTTATCCTCTAAAATATTGATCGAAACCAGGCTTAATTGACTGCTTCAGTGTGTTACCACATTACTACGTGATTCAAACACGAAAAAAACCCAGGATCTGGCCAACAAGTATGCGAAGAAGGCAAAATCATGAGCCAGACGCGGGCATAACCCAGACCTAACCCAGACCTAACCGGTGTTATCCTCTAAAATATTGATCGAAACCAGGTTTAATTGACTGCTTCAGTGTATTACCACATTACTACGTGATTCAAACACGAAAAAAACCCAAGATCTGGCCAACAAGTATGCGAAGAAGGCGAAAGTATAAGCCAGATGAGCGCATTTCCCAGACCTAACCCAGACCTAACCGGTGTTATCCTCTGAAATATTGATCGAAACCAGGTTTAATTGACTGCTTCAGTGAGTTACCACATTACTACGTGATTCAAACACGGAAAAAACCCAGGATCTGGCCAACAAGTATGCGATGAAGGCAAAATCATGAGCCAGATGCGGGCATAACCCAGACCTAACCCAGACCTAACCGGTGGTATCCTCTAAAATATTGATCGAAACCAGGTTTAATTGACTGCTTCAGTGTGTTACCACATTACTACGTGATTCAAACACGAAAAAAACCCAAGATCTGGCCAACAAGTATGCGAAGAAGGCGAAAGTATAAGCCAGATGCGCGCATTTCCCAGACCTAACCCAGACCTAACCGGTGTTATCCTCTGAAATATTGATCGAAACCAGGTTTAATTGACTGCTTCAGTGAGTTACCACATTACTACGTGATTCAAACACGGAAAAAACCCAGGATCTGGCCAACAAGTATGCGATGAAGGCAAAATCAAGAGCCAGATGCGGGCATAACCCAGACCTAACCCAGATCTAACCGGTGTTATCCTCTAAAATATTGATCGAAACCAGGTTTAATTGACTGCTTCAGTGTGTTACCACATTACTACGTGATTCAAACACGAAAAAAACCCAGGATCTGGCCAACAAGTATGCGAAGAAGGCAAAATCATGAGCCAGATGCGGGCATAACCCAGACCTAACCCAGACCTAACCGGTGTTATCCTCTAAAATATTGATCGAAACCAGGTTTAATTGACTGCTTCAGTGTATTACCACATTACTACGTGATTCAAACACGGAAAATACCCAGGATCTGGCCAACAAGTATGCGAAGAAGGCAAAATCATGAGCCAGATGCGGGCGTAACCCAGACCTAACCCAGACCTAACCGGTGTTATCCTCCTAAATACTGTCCGAATCCAGGTTTAGTGGACTGTTTCTGTGTGGTACCACATTACTACGTGATTCAAACCCGAAAAAAACCCAGGATCTGGCCAACAAGTATGCGATGAAGGCAAAATCATGTGCCAGATGCGGGCATAACCCAGACCTAACCCAGACCTAACCGGTGTTATCCTCTAAAATATTGATCGAAACCAGGTTTAATTGACTGCTTCAGTGTGTTACCACATTACTACGTGATTCAAACACGGAAAAAACCCAGGATCTGGCCAACAAGTATGCGAAGAAGGCAAAATCATGAGCCAGATGCGGGCGTAACCCAGACCTAACCCAGACCTAACCGGTGTTATCCTCTAAAATATTGATCGAAACCAGGTTTTACTGACTGCTTCAGTTTGTTACCACATTACTACGTGATTCAAACACGAAAATAACCCAGGATCTGGCCAACAAGTATGCGAAGAAGGCAAAATCATGAGCCAGATGCGGGCGTAACCCAGACCTAACCCAGACCTAACCGGTGTTATCCTCCTAAATACTGTCCGAATCCAGGTTTAGTGGACTGTTTCTGTGTGGTACCACATTACTACGTGATTCAAACCCGAAAAAAACCCAGGATCTGGCCAACAAGTATGCGATGAAGGCAAAATCATGTGCCAGATGCGGGCATAACCCAGACCTAACCCAGACCTAACCGGTGTTATCCTCTAAAATATTGATCGAAACCAGGTTTAATTGACTGCTTCAGTGTGTTACCACATTACTACGTGATTCAAACACGGAAAAAACCCAGGATCTGGCCAACAAGTATGCGATGAAGGCAAAATCATGTGCCAGATGCGGGCATAACCCAGACCTAACCCAGACCTAACCGGTGTTATCCTCCTAAATACTGTCCGAATCCAGGTTTAGTGGACTGTTTCTGTGTGGTACCACATTACTACGTGATTCAAACACGGAAAAAACCCAGGATCTGGCCAACAAGTATGCGATGAAGGCAAAATCATGAGCCAGATACGGGCATAACCCAGACCTAACCGGTGTTATCCTCTAAAATATTGATCGAAACCAGGTTTAATTGACTGCTTCAGTGTGTTACCACATTCCTACGTGATTCAAACACGAAAAAAACCCAGGATCTGGCCAACAAGTATGCGAAGAAGGCAAAATCATGAGCCAGATGCGGGCATAACCCAGACCTAACCCAGACCTAACCGGTGTTATCCTCTGAAATATTGATCGAAACCAGGTTTAATTGACTGCTTCAGTGAGTTACCACATTACTACGTGATTCAAACACGGAAAATACCCAGGATCTGGCCAACAAGTATGCGAAGAAGGCAAAATCATGAGCCAGATGCGGGCATAACCCAGACCTAACCCAGACCTAACCGGTGTTATCCTCTGAAATATTGATCGAAACCAGGTTTAATTGACTGCTTCAGTGAGTTACCACATTACTACGTGATTCAAACACGAAAAAAACCCAGGATCTGGCCAACAAGTATGCGAAGAAGGCAAAATCATGAGCCAGATGCGGGCATAACCCAGACCTAACCCAGACCTAACCGGTGTTATCCTCTGAAATATTGATCGAAACCAGGTTTAATTGACTGCTTCAGTGAGTTACCACATTACTACGTGATTCAAACACGGAAAATACCCAGGATCTGGCCAACAAGTATGCGAAGAAGGCAAAATCATGAGCCAGATGCGGGCATAACCCAGACCTAACCCAGACCTAACCGGTGTTATCCTCTGAAATATTGATCGAAACCAGGTTTAATTGACTGCTTCAGTGAGTTACCACATTACTACGTGATTCAAACACGAAAAAAACCCAGGATCTGGCCAACAAGTATGCGAAGAAGGCAAAATCATGAGCCAGATGCGGGCATAACCCAGACCTAACCCAGACCTAACCGGTGTTATCCTCTAAAATATTGATCGAAACCAGGTTTAATTGACTGCTTCAGTGTGTTACCACATTACTACGTGATTCAAACACGAAAAAAACCCAGGATCTGGCCAACAAGTATGCGAAGAAGGCAAAATCATGAGCCAGATGCGGGCGTAACCCAGACCTAACCCAGACCTAACCGGTGTTATCCTCTAAAATATTGATCGAAACCAGGTTTTACTGACTGCTTCAGTTTGTTACCACATTACTACGTGATTCAAACACGAAAATAACCCAGGATCTGGCCAACAAGTATGCGAAGAAGGCAAAATCATGAGCCAGATGCGGGCGTAACCCAGACCTAACCCAGACCTAACCGGTGTTATCCTCCTAAATACTGTCCGAATCCAGGTTTAGTGGACTGTTTCTGTGTGGTACCACATTACTACGTGATTCAAACCCGAAAAAAACCCAGGATCTGGCCAACAAGTATGCGATGAAGGCAAAATCATGTGCCAGATGCTGGCATAACCCAAACCTAACCCAGACCTAACCGGTGTTATCCTCTAAAATATTGATCGAAACCAGGTTTAATTGACTGCTTCAGTGTGTTACCACATTACTACGTGATTCAAACACGGAAAAAACCCAGGATCTGGCCAACAAGTATGCGATGAAGGCAAAATCATGTGCCAGATGCGGGCATAACCCAGACCTAACCCAGACCTAACCGGTGTTATCCTCCTAAATACTGTCCGAATCCAGGTTTAGTGGACTGTTTCTGTGTGGTACCACATTACTACGTGATTCAAACACGGAAAAAACCCAGGATCTGGCCAACAAGTATGCGATGAAGGCAAAATCATGAGCCAGATGCGGGCATAACCCAGACCTAACCGGTGTTATCCTCTAAAATATTGATCGAAACCAGGTTTAATTGACTGCTTCAGTGTGTTACCACATTCCTACGTGATTCAAACACGAAAAAAACCCAGGATCTGGCCAACAAGTATGCGAAGAAGGCAAAATCATGAGCCAGATGCGGGCATAACCCAGACCTAACCCAGACCTAACCGGTGTTATCCTCTGAAATATTGATCGAAACCAGGTTTAATTGACTGCTTCAGTGAGTTACCACATTACTACGTGATTCAAACACGGAAAATACCCAGGATCTGGCCAACAAGTATGCGAAGAAGGCAAAATCATGAGCCAGATGCGGGCATAACCCAGACCTAACCCAGACCTAACCAGTGTTATCCTCTGAAATATTGATCGAAACCAGGTTTAATTGACTGCTTCAGTGAGTTACCACATTACTACGTGATTCAAACACGAAAAAAACCCAGGATCTGGCCAACAAGTATGCGAAGAAGGCAAAATCATGAGCCAGATGCGGGCATAACCCAGACCTAACCCAGACCTAACCGGTGTTATCCTCTAAAATATTGATCGAAACCAGGTTTAATTGACTGCTTCAGTGTGTTACCACATTACTACGTGATTCAAACACGAAAAAAACCCAGGATCTGGCCAACAAGTATGCGAAGAAGGCAAAATCATGAGCCAGATGCGGGCATAACCCAGACCTAACCCAGACCTAACCGGTGTTATCCTCTAAAATATTGATCGAAACCAGGTTTAATTGACTGCTTCAGTGTATTACCACATTACTACGTGATTCAAACACGGAAAATACCCAGGATCTGGCCAACAAGTTTGCGAAAAAGGCGAAAGTATAAGCCATATGCGCGCAAATCCCAGACCGAACCCAGACCTAACCGGTGTTATCCTCTAAAATATTGATCGAAACCAGGTTTTATTGACTGCTTCAGTTTGTTACCACATTACTACGTGATTCAAACACGAAAATAACCCAGGATCTGGCCAACAAGTATGCGAAGAAGGCGAAAGTATAAGCCAGATGCGCGCATATCCCAGACCAAACCCAGACCTAACCGGTGTTATCCTCTAAAATATTGATCGAAACCAGGTTTAATTGACTGCTTCAGTGTGTTACCACATTCCTACGTGATTCAAACACGAAAAAAACCCAGGATCTGGCCAACAAGTATGCGAAGAAGGCAAAATCATGAGCCAGATGCGGGCATAACCCAGACCTAACCCAGACCTAACCGGTGTTATCCTCTGAAATATTGATCGAAACCAGGTTTAATTGACTGCTTCAGTGAGTTACCACATTACTACGTGATTCAAACACGGAAAATACCCAGGATCTGGCCAACAAGTATGCGAAGAAGGCAAAATCATGAGCCAGATGCGGGCATAACCCAGACCGAACCCAGACCTAACCGGTGTTATCCTCTAAAATATTGATCGAAACCAGGTTTAATTGACTGCTTCAGTGTGTTACCACATTACTACGTGATTCAAACACGAAAAAAACCCAAGATCTGGCCAACAAGTATGCGAAGAAGGCGAAAGTATAAGCCAGATGCGCGCATTTCCCAGACCTAACCCAGACCTAACCGGTGTTATCCTCTGAAATATTGATCGAAACCAGGTTTAATTGACTGCTTCAGTGAGTTACCACATTACTACGTGATTCAAACACGAAAAAAACCCAGGATCTGGCCAACAAGTATGCGAAGAAGGCGAAAGTATAAGCCAGATGCGCGCATATCCCAAACCAAACCCAGACCTAACCGGTGTTATCCTCTAAAATATTGATCGAAACCAGGTTTAATTGACTGCTTCAGTGAGTTACCACATTACTACGTGATTCGAACACGAAAAAAACCCAGGATCTGGCCAACAAGTATGCGAAGAAGGCAAAATCATGAGCCAGATGCGGGCATAACCCAGACCTAACCCAGACCTAACCGGTGTTATCCTCTGAAATATTGATCGAAACCAGGTTTAATTGACTGCTTCAGTGTGTTACCACATTACTACGTGATTCAAACACGAAAAAAACCCAAGATCTGGCCAACAAGTATGCGAAGAAGGCGAAAGTATAAGCCAGATGCGCGCATTTCCCAGACCTAACCCAGACCTAACCGGTGTTATCCTCTGAAATATTGATCGAAACCAGGTTTAATTGACTGCTTCAGTGAGTTACCACATTACTACGTGATTCAAACACGGAAAAAACCCAGGATCTGGCCAACAAGTATGCGATGAAGGCAAAATCATGAGCCAGATGCGGGCATAACCCAGACCTAACCCAGACCTAACCGGTGTTATCCTCTAAAATATTGATCGAAACCAGGTTTAATTGACTGCTTCAGTGTGTTACCACATTACTACGTGATTCAAACACGAAAAAAACCCAAGATCTGGCCAACAAGTATGCGAAGAAGGCGAAAGTATAAGCCAGATGCGCGCATTTCCCAGACCTAACCCAGACCTAACCGGTGTTATCCTCTAAAATATTGATCGAAACCAGGTTTAATTGACTGCTTCAGTGTGTTACCACATTACTACGTGATTCAAACACGAAAAAAACCCAGGATCTGGCCAACAAGTATGCGAAGAAGGCAAAATCATGAGCCAGATGCGGGCATAACCCAGACCTAACCCAGACCTAACCGGTGTTATCCTCTAAAATATTGATCGAAACCAGGTTTAATTGACTGCTTCAGTGTATTACCACATTACTACGTGATTCAAACACGGAAAATACCCAGGATCTGGCCAACAAGTTTGCGAAAAAGGCGAAAGTATAAGCCATATGCGCGCAAATCCCAGACCGAACCCAGACCTAACCGGTGTTATCCTCTAAAATATTGATCGAAACCAGGTTTAATTGACTGCTTCAGTGTGTTACCACATTACTACGTGATTCAAACACGAAAAAAACCCAGGATCTGGCCAACAAGTATGCGATGAAGGCAAAATCATGAGCCAGATGCGGGCATAACCCAGACCTAACCCAGACCTAACCGGTGTTATCCTCTGAAATATTGATCGAAACCAGGTTTTATTGACTGCTTCAGTTTGTTACCACATTACTACGTGATTCAAACACGAAAATAACCCAGGATCTGGCCAACAAGTATGCGAAGAAGGCAAAATCATGAGCCAGATGCGGGCATAACCCAGACCTAACCCAGACCTAACCGGTGTTATCCTCTGAAATATTGATCGAAACCAGGTTTAATTGACTGCTTCAGTGAGTTACCACATTACTACGTGATTCAAACACGGAAAAAACCCAGGATCTGGCCAACAAGTATGCGATGAAGGCAAAATCATGAGCCAGATGCGGGCATAACCCAGACCTAACCCAGACCTAACCGGTGTTATCCTGTAAAATATTGATCGAAACCAGGTTTAATTGACTGCTTCAGTGTGTTACCACATTACTACGTGATTCAAACACGAAAAAAACCCAGGATCTGGCCAACAAGTATGCGATGAAGGCAAAATCATGAGCCAGATGCGGGCATAACCTAGACCTAACCCAGACCTAACCGGTGTTATCCTCTAAAATATTGATCGAAACCAGGTTTAATTGACTGCTTCAGTGTGTTACCACATTACTACGTGATTCAAACACGAAAAAAACCCAGGATCTGGCCAACAAGTATGCGAAGAAGGCAAAAGTATAAGCCATATGCGCGCAAATCCCAGACCGAACCCAGACCTAACCTGTGTTATCCTCTAAAATATTGATCGAAACCAGGTTTTATTGACTGCTTCAGTTTGTTACCACATTACTACGTGATTCAAACACGAAAATAACCCAGGATCTGGCCAACAAGTATGCGAAGAAGGCGAAAGTATAAGCCAGATGCGCGCATATCCCAGACCAAACCCAGACCTAACCGGTGTTATCCTCTAAAATATTGATCGAAACCAGGTTTAATTGACTGCTTCAGTGTGTTACCACATTACTACGTGATTCAAACACGAAAAAAACCCAAGATCTGGCCAACAAGTATGCGAAGAAGGCGAAAGTATAAGCCAGATGCGCGCATTTCCCAGACCTAACCCAGACCTAACCGGTGTTATCCTCTGAAATATTGGTCGAAACCAGGTTTAATTGACTGCTTCAGTGAGTTACCACATTACTACGTGATTCAAACACGGAAAAAACCCAGGATCTGGCCAACAAGTATGCGATGAAGGCAAAATCATGAGCCAGATGCGGGCATAACCCAGACCTAACCCAGACCTAACCGGTGTTATCCTCTAAAATATTGATCGAAACCAGGTTTAATTGACTGCTTCAGTGTGTTACCACATTACTACGTGATTCAAACACGAAAAAAACCCAGGATCTGGCCAACAAGTATGCGAAGAAGGCAAAATCATGAGCCAGATGCGGGCATAACCCAGACCTAACCGGTGTTATCCTCTAAAATATTGATCGAAACCAGGTTTAATTGACTGCTTCAGTGTATTACCACATTACTACGTGATTCAAACACGAAAAAAACCCAAGATCTGGCCAACAAGTATGCGAAGAAGGCGAAAGTATAAGCCAGATGCGCGCATATCCCAGACCAAACCCAGACCTAACCGGTGTTATCCTCTAAAATATTGATCGAAACCAGGTTTAATTGACTGCTTCAGTGTATTACCACATTACTACGTGATTCAAACACGGAAAATACCCAGGATCTGGCCAACAAGTTTGCGAAAAAGGCGAAAGTATAAGCCATATGCGCGCAAATCCCAGACCGAACCCAGACCTAACCGGTGTTATCCTCTAAAATATTGATCGAAACCAGGTTTTATTGACTGCTTCAGTTTGTTACCACATTACTACGTGATTCAAACACGAAAATAACCCAGGATCTGGCCAACAAGTATGCGAAGAAGACGAAAGTATAAGCCAGATGCGCGCATATCCCAGACCAAACCCAGACCTAACCGGTGTTATCCTCTAAAATATTGATCGAAACCAGGTTTAATTGACTGCTTCAGTGTATTACCACATTACTACGTGATTCAAACACGAAAAAAACCCAAGATCTGGCCAACAAGTATGCGAAGAAGGCGAAAGTATAAGCCAGATGCGCGCATTTTCCAGACCTAACCCAGACCTAACCGGTGTTATCCTCTGAAATATTGATCGAAACCAGGTTTAATTGACTGCTTCAGTGAGTTACCACATTACTACGTGATTCAAACACGGAAAAAACCCAGGATCTGGCCAACAAGTATGCGATGAAGGCAAAATCATGAGCCAGATGCGGGCATAACCCAGACCTAACCCAGACCTAACCGGTGTTATCCTCTAAAATATTGATCGAAACCAGGTTTAATTGACTGCTTCAGTGTGTTACCACATTACTACGTGATTCAAACACGAAAAAAACCCAAGATCTGGCCAACAAGTATGCGAAGAAGGCGAAAGTATAAGCCAGATGCGCGCATTTCCCAGACCTAACCCAGACCTAACCGGTGTTATCCTCTAAAATATTGATCGAAACCAGGTTTAATTGACTGCTTCAGTGTATTACCACATTACTACGTGATTCAAACACGGAAAATACCCAGGATCTGGCCAACAAGTTTGCGAAAAAGGCGAAAGTATAAGCCATATGCGCGCAAATCCCAGACCGAACCCAGACCTAACCGGTGTTATCCTCTAAAATATTGATCGAAACCAGGTTTTATTGACTGCTTCAGTTTGTTACCACATTACTACGTGATTCAAACACGAAAATAACCCAGGATCTGGCCAACAAGTATGCGAAGAAGGCGAAAGTATAAGCCAGATGCGCGCATATCCCAGACCAAACCCAGACCTAACCGGTGTTATCCTCTAAAATATTGATCGAAACCAGGTTTAATTGACTGCTTCAGTGTGTTACCACATTACTACGTGATACAAACACGAAAAAAACCCAGGATCCGGCCAACAAGTTTGCGAAAAAGGCGAAAGTATAAGCCAGATGCGCGCAAATCCCAGACCAAACCCAGACCTAACCGGTGTTATCCTCTGAAATATTGATCGAAACCAGGTTTAATTGACTGCTTCAGTGTGTTACCACATTACTACGTGTTTCAAACACGGAAAATACCCAGGATCTGGCCAGCAAGTTTGCGAAAAAGGCGAAAGTATAAGCCAGATGCGCGCAAATCCCAGACCTAACCCAGACCTAACCGGTGTTATCCTCTGAAATATTGATCGAAACCAGGTTTAATTGACTGCTTCAGTGAGTTACCACATTACTACGTGATTCAAACACGGAAAAAACCCAGGATCTGGCCAACAAGTATGCGATGAAGGCAAAATCATGAGCCAGATGCGGGCATAACCCAGACCTAACCCAGACCTAACCGGTGTTATCCTCTGAAATATTGATCGAAACCAGGTTTAATTGACTGCTTCAGTGAGTTACCACATTACTACGTGATTCAAACACGGAAAATACCCAGGATCTGGCCAACAGGTATGCGAAGAAGGCAAAATCATGAGCCAGATGCGGGCATAACCCAGACCGAACCCAGACCTAACCGGTGTTATCCTCTAAAATATTGATCGAAACCAGGTTTTATTGACTGCTTCAGTTTGTTACCACATTACTACGTGATTCAAACACGAAAATAACCCAGGATCTGGCCAACAAGTATGCGAAGAAGGCGAAAGTATAAGCCAGATGCGCGCATTTCCCAGACCTAACCCAGACCTAACCGGTGTTATCCTCTGAAATATTGATCGAACCCAGGTTTAATTGACTGCTTCAGTGAGTTACCACATTACTACGTGATTCAAACACGGAAAAAACCCAGGATCTGGCCAACAAGTATGCGATGAAGGCAAAATCATGAGCCAGATGCGGGCATAACCCAGACCTAACCCAGACCTAACCGGTGTTATCCTCTAAAATATTGATCGAAACCAGGTTTAATTGACTGCTTCAGTGTGTTACCACATTACTACGTGATTCAAACACGAAAAAAACCCAAGATCTGGCCAACAAGTATGCGAAGAAGGCGAAAGTATAAGCCAGATGCGCGCATATCCCAGACCAAACCCAGACCTAACCGGTGTTATCCTCTAAAATATTGATCGAAACCAGGTTTAATTGACTGCTTCAGTGTGTTACCACATTCCTACGTGATTCAAACACGAAAAAAACCCAGGATCTGGCCAACAAGTATGCGAAGAAGGCAAAATCATGAGCCAGATGCGGGCATAACCCAGACCTAACCCAGACCTAACCGGTGTTATCCTCTGAAATATTGATCGAAACCAGGTTTAATTGACTGCTTCAGTGAGTTACCACATTACTACGTGATTCAAACACGGAAAATACCCAGGATCTGGCCAACAAGTATGCGAAGAAGGCAAAATCATGAGCCAGATGCGGGCATAACCCAGACCGAACCCAGACCTAACCGGTGTTATCCTCTAAAATATTGATCGAAACCAGGTTTTATTGACTGCTTCAGTTTGTTACCACATTACTACGTGATTCAAACACGAAAATAACCCAGGATCTGGCCAACAAGTATGCGAAGAAGGCGAAAGTATAAGCCAGATGCGCGCATTTCCCAGACCTAACCCAGACCTAACCGGTGTTATCCTCTGAAATATTGATCGAAACCAGGTTTAATTGACTGCTTCAGTGAGTTACCACATTACTACGTGATTCAAACACGGAAAAAACCCAGGATCTGGCCAACAAGTATGCGATGAAGGCAAAATCATGAGCCAGATGCGGGCATAACCCAGACCTAACCCAGACCTAACCGGTGTTATCCTCTAAAATATTGATCGAAACCAGGTTTAATTGACTGCTTCAGTGTGTTACCACATTACTACGTGATTCAAACACGAAAAAAACCCAAGATCTGGCCAACAAGTATGCGAAGAAGGCGAAAGTATAAGCCAGATGCGCGCATTTCCCAGACCTAACCCAGACCTAACCGGTGTTATCCTCTAAAATATTGATCGAAACCAGGTTTAATAGACTGCTTCAGTGTGTTACCACATTACTACGTGATTCAAACACGGAAAAAACCCAGGATCTAGTAAACATAGTAGTATAGAGGGTGTTCGGCCAGCCCTGAGAAACATTTTAATAGGATATTCTAGAGGCCAAACTAAGACGAAAATCAAGAATACCAATTTGTTGATGGAGGCTTCGTTAAAAAGTTATTAACAATTTGATTCAAAAATTTCAAGTCGTTCCAGAAAAATTATTTTCGGCTGCGGAGGTCAATTACAAGCATTTTTAGTGAATAGACATATATTCGAAATCCTACTCAGTTTCGAGAAAAAAATTCGAGTATGTGTTGATATTTTTCGGCGAAAAACAAATTTTTCAAATCGTTCTAAAAAAATTATTTTCGGTTACAGGGGTCAATTACAATCATTTTTGGTCATTACACATACCCCCGAAATCCTACGCACTTTCGAGAAAAAAATTCCTTACCGAAAATCTAATCGGGTGCCTATATTTTTCGATGAAAAAGAAAGATTTCAAATCGTTCTGTGAAAAATTATTTTCAGTTGCGAGGGTCGGTGACAATCATTTTTTATGTATAGACATACCCCCGTAATCTTGCGCATTTTCGAGAAAAAAATTCAGTACGAGCGGAAATTTAAACATTAATAACTTTTTAACAGTGCCTCCATCAACAAATTGGTATTCTTGATTTTCGTCTTATTTTGACCTCTAGAATCCCCCATTAAAATTTTTCCCATGGATGGCCGAACACCCTGTATGTAGGGAACCGTGCAGTTGAAAATTATTAAATCGCGCACGAATTTTTGGCCGTACAGCGAATCGTTCGCTGTCCACGAGCTTGCACGAGCGAAGACGGTTACCGCCGAAAAAGCCGTCAACACGCGGCGAGCGTACGGCCGAACAGCTGATGGGTGAATAACCCAGAAAGCGAGAAAAGACAGCACGGAAGAGAGAAAGATTGAAGAAAAGTACGTAGTAGGTGTGACTGTGTTTAACGAAATAAATACGAGTGTGCGGATTAACGAACAAACACGGTTCCTGATAATCCCATACATACATACGTACAGTGTTGTTCCAAGTGGAGTTTGAAAAAGATGCTAATAAAAATGTTGCATAGTCATAACCACCTGGTTCAGTTACTACATTCACCCTGTAAAAACAACACAATAATATTATTTATTATTTTCTTTTCACGTTCTTAACTTTATTTTTATTTTTAGTTTGAGTTTTACATTTCTCCTTCTCTTCGTCTTGCTTTTCTTTCTCCTTTTCCTTTTCCTTTTCATTTTTCTGTTTTTCTTTCTTTTTTCAATAGCTTTTCTTCTTTTAATTTCTCGGCTTGTTTTTTTCTTTTCTAATCGTTCTTCTTTCATTCTTTGTTTTTCTTTTTCCTGGTTATCAATTGCTTCTATTTTTTCAAGCTGAGTCTATTTCCATGTCTTTGATGTAACTTTGATTGCACACACCTTTCTATATTTCTTTTCTTTTCTTTTCTTTTCTTTTCTTTGTTGTTTTTTCAATTTTTTGATAATGTTGATAATGTTTATCCAGAATAGATTCTGAAGAATCTTTGTCTTTACGAGAAAATAAGTAAAGTAACGTTGTAGAATTAATGTAGTTTGATTTCAGTACCATCGGAAACAAAACAATTCCCATTAGAAAAAAGTAAAAGCATCATTGTCATGAAATATTAAAGTTAATTAATGATCAGTATATCATATATTAGTTTCTTCTAGCGAAACGTTGTTAAATTAGTCTTCTACACTGGTATTGGTTTTACTGTTACTATGAACTGCACTGCGTTGAACATCAGCAGTGCTTTCTCTCTGCGAGTTGTGTCTTGTGTTGTGTCTTAGTTGTGTCCCGATTGTATTTTAATATTTTCTATATAGAAAAGAAAATTGTTCCCCTCTCAGATCATCTGGAATATGCTCTTGAATGCTATGTAAAACTACCTATATTGCTGTCATTGATGTCAGTTTCATCTGGCGACATGAATTCTAATTTATTTTCTTCTTTCTGAAATACGTTTTGTCTAGTAAATTGTATTTGAGTTAAACGGTCATAGGCCACCACAAGCTTTAAAAGCATTTCCTTCTTCATGGAATTTATATATGGTATGATATATATATTGGTGCGAAATTCACCTTCGTAATGGGTTTAGTCTACCTACGTACTTTGTCTATGTTCCTGTACTACCTTTCGCCATGCAACTTTTAATCGTCTAAATATTCCTACATCGCATGGCTGGAAAATATGAGTTGCATTAGGTAATATACAAAAAAGTAAAATGAGTTTACTCAAAACAAAAATTATGTAAATTGAAATTTATGCAGGACCTGCGACCATCTAATAATACCAGTATAGGAAAGGTGACTCCATTCTCAACCATTTATGGGCTACACACAATATATGTATTAGTGTGGGGGGATTGAAATGAATTCGGTCAAGGTGTAATTTCATTAATATTGATTTAATATATACAGGGTGTTTGGCCACCCCTGGGAAAAATTTTAATGGGAGATTCTAGAAGCCAAAATAAGACGAAAATTAAGAATATCAATTTTTCGACTGAGGTTTCGTTAAAAAGTAGTTATTAATAACATTAAATAAAAAAATTTCAAATCGTTCTGAAAAAATTATTGTTGGTCGCGGAGGTCAGTTAGAATCGTACCCCCGAAATCCTACTCAGTTTCGACAAAAAAAATTCAAGTAAAAAAGAATTTCGAATCGTCTTGGAAGAATTAGTTTTCGTTGCAGGGGTCAGTTACAAGCATTTTTTTTTTTTGGTCGACAGCCGGATTGAACGATTTTAATGTTTCAAACAGCAACACAACGCATATTTTAATGGAGAATATGTAGAGATGTTGGAAAAGTTGTTCCTTGACCCCGTAAAGTGAGAAAAATCCCATATAACTGGTCAAATTTTCAAACAGCCCCCGCAACTCCTACTGATATAGTGAATAGTGAATATATTCCAATGAAACGTTTTTTTTCGCGAGTAGAGCTCATGGGTACCTACACAAAGAGTATTATTAAACAACTATTTTACAAACTGAATAAAAATCAGAAAGGAATTTTTAAGAAAAATCGACAGACAGTGCCTAAATTTTTCGACGAAAGAAAAAGAAAATTTCAAATCGTTCTGAAAAAATTACTTTCGGTTTCGGGGGTCAATTACAATTATTTTCGGTGAATAGACATACCACATACGAAATCCTGCGCATTTTCGAGAAAAAAATTCGAAAGTAAGAGCGGAACTTTAAACGTCAATAACTTGTTTAGTATCGTATTACTCCATCAACAAATTGGTATTCTTGATTTTCATCCTACTTTAACCTCTAGAATCTCCCATTACAATTTCTCCCAGGGGATTCTAGAGACCAAAGTAAGACGAAAATCAAGAATACCAATTTGTTAATGGAGGCTTTATTAAAAAGTTATTAACGTTTAAAGTTCCGCCCGTACTGAATTTCTTTCTCGAAAATGCGCATGATTAGGGGGGTATGACGATTCACCCAAAATGGTTGTAAGTAACCCCCGCAACCGATAACAATTTTTCCAAAACGATTTGAAATTTTTCTTTTCCATCGAAAAAATTTCACACATTCTCGAATTTTTATCTCGAAAGTGGGTAAGATTTCGGAGGTATGTGTATTCACCAAAAATGATTGCAATTGACCCCCGCAACCGATAACAATTTTTCCAGAACGATTTGAAATTTTTGAGTTTAATTGTTAATAACTTTTCAACGTAGCCTCTATCAACAAATTGGTATTCTTGATTTTCGTCTGTATTTTCGTATTTTGGCATCTAGAATCCCCCATTAAAATTTTTCCCAGGGGTGGCCGAACACCCTGTACATATGTGTTCCCCGAGCAGGAAAACGACTTTTCGCTAAAATCATGAAAGTAAAAATTCTGTCCAAATGAGGAGTAGGAGTGATTTTCTAAGTAATTTTTATGTAAAAGTATAGATTGAGAAAGTGGCACGTGAGGAACGTACGTAACCTAGATCGATGCACGTGTTTTACTGCACCGGGCACGAACGTACGACGATTTACACACACACAGTCAATATCGCCGGTTTTTACAAAAGGTAAAGTCTTAAGTAAACATTTTGTTTTATAATTTTCTATTAAAGCCTCTGTAAGTTTTATCGCTTTTGCATTCTTGCAACTTAATTTAATTGGTTGTTTTTTGGAAAACAGATAAAACTATAAAAAGAATAAAAAACGGTTTTTACGAGTCCTGTACCTATGTTTAGTTCAGAATTTCGAATTCAGCGGTAAAAGTATGTAAATCTATATTATCCAATACACAGGACATAAAGGTAAGAGGAATGGATATTTTTACCAATATATTCATATTCTTAAATATCTGAATATTCTTCCTACTTGACCGACTTACTTTATAAATATATTTTTTAGGGACACATGTCGTTCGGTTGAAGGAAACAGGATATCTATACAGTGTATAGGTATTCAAAAACCCTTGGGAAAAATTTTAGACTTTGTTGAAAAGTTATGGAACATTATATTCCTAGCAAACGCTAGGCCCGTTCACGGATCGGGGTGAGTTATACATTATTCGATTCGCCTAATTCAGTACATGTTACTGTTATTGTTAGAAATATGACTTAAAATTCGTTAGTTTCTTTAGTGTTTAGGAGTGTGTGTGTGTTTGTGAGAGAAGCACACGTCGAGGAATGTTTTTTAGTTTTTAAGTTTTCTTTTCACAATGGAAAATAAGTGTGTTTGTTTTGTAACAAGATTCATTATAATAAATAATATAAACAGTATTTTAACATGGTAGCAGAGGTCCGTGGTTTGTTCGTTAACAGTAAAGAAAAGAAATTTAGTTGTGAAAGGAAGATAACCTAAGTTTGAAGCATGGCAAGTGAAAAAAAGGACGATTTCATGTTACAAATATTTTATGGAACTGGAAATTCAGGCTAAATTTATTTTTAGAAATGAAAGACTGTAACGAGGTTATTCTACATGATGAAAGACCGGCTGAAATAAGAGTCGAAGATTGGAATAAAAAAGGAAATTAAAGCAAAAAGTTACATCGTAAACAGTATTTCAAACACTCAGTTAGAATTAATAATATCAGAAACGACTGCGAAAAATATGATTGCAAAGCTTGACGAAATTTATCTAGTTAAAAACAGTGCAGTAAAGCTATTGTGTAAAAGAAGATTGTTAGAATTAAAAATGAAAGAAGGTGAAAATCCAAGTGACTTCTTTAACGAATTTGAAACGCATATAAATAGGCTCAAAAATACTGGTGAGACTGTGAATGAAGAGGATAAATTGAATTATCTGTTATTAACGTTAACTTCTCACGTATTGTTGATATTATTGATGCACTGCCAACGAAGGAGAAAACAGTTGAGTATGTAAAATCTAAATTACTGTTAGAGTATCAAAAGAGAAACGGTAAAAGTTACTACTTTGAGTACAGCAGAAATTACACTCGCACGTTTAGTTCAAATTTAACTAAAAATCCTAGAGGTCATAGGTTTCGACACGTACAACGCAATCAGAACAAGTATCTCAATTCAAAGGATAATCAGCATAGCAGTGCAACGACTACTGAAGCGGTATGTTAAGTCAGTGTAATAAGTCAGGGCACATCCAACGTTACTGCCCAGAAAACTTTAATAATTATTACAAAATGCAACCTTTTCAAACATATACAAAATAGACACGATAGAAAAGTGGCTGGAAATTCGAGTCTAGATGACAGTAGAAATTACAATTCATTCAAGGTTGAAGTAATGAAAAGTAGCAAAATAGAAGAAGTAGAAATATTAAATGGCTACTAGATAGTGGTTGCTCAGATCACATAATAAACACAGATGAGTACTTTTATGAATCCAAAAATCTACAAAACCCGGTTGATATTAAAGTTGGTGATGGTTTTAAACTAATATCTGGAAAAATTGGTAATGTAATGATTAACATTAATGATAAGTCGGAGGGAATAAAGATTAAAAATGTATATACTATGTACCAGAAATGAAACAAAACTTACTAAGTGTCTCTTGTATTTGTAAATCAAAACAATTAAAAATAATGTTTGAGAAAGACAATGAATTACAATAAAATTTGTAATTCGAAAGAAAAACTCATTGCTATTGCTGTTAAAAGAAATAAACTCTTTGAATTAAATGGAGAAGTTGCCAGACTTGAGAATAAGAAAACAAGTACGTACACTAGTTCAATGGGAATTTCAAATATAGAAAAATGGCATAGATATATACTTTGTCACACAAATTTTAGAGATTTAAAATATTTGTGTGAAGCTCAGCTGCTAAATGGAACACCGGTGAAACTCGAAAACGAATTTATAAAATGCGAAGTTTGTCCGGAGAATAAAATGACAAATTTGAAATTTAAAAACAAACGTACAAGAGCAAATGATTTGTTACAAATAGTCCATACAGATGTCCATGGTCCAATAACTCAGACAGGTCATAATGGTGAGAAATACTTTGTGTCTTTTATAGATGATTTCAGTAAAATTGCTGTTGTGTATTGCATAAAACAAAAAAGTGATGTTTTTTATTGCTTCATTAGGTATATTAGGAAATTAGTAAAAAATCAAACTGGAAAAAGTATTAAAGAAATTCGATGTGACAATGGAAGAGAATCATATCTTAACAAAAACTTTGATGAATTAGCGAAACGAGAAGGTATTTATTTGAAACCAGGACCAGCATACACACACGAATTGAACGGAGTCGCCGAAAGGCACAACAGAACGATAATGGATCGTGCACGCTGCTTGCTGTCAGAGGCAAATGTCGACAAGTTTTATTGGCCAGAATGTATTTACACGGCTGCCTACATTGGAAATCGCCTATTAGCAAACACAAGAATAAGAAAAACACCATATGAAATATTTTTTAATAAAAGGGCTGATGTTTCAAACTTACACTTATATGGAAGCACTGCTTTTGTACGAATTCCCGAGGCATGCAGATATTCAAAGCTAAATCCAAAGGCCGAAAAAGGAATTAATATTAATAGGGTATACAGATATTGGTTAATGACAAAATAGTTGTAAGTCGTCACGTGCAAGATATACCATTTATAGAAATACTGATAACGAAGAAAAATACGAAGGGGAAACGCCAAAAGAAGAAGAAGAAGAAGAAGAAGAAGAAGAAAGAGTTTTGAAAATAAAAGAAAATAAAACTGACGATTATCAATGCAGCAAAACTGAGGAAGTTAAATAAGATACACGCCCCAAGCGTAACATAATGTGTGAAATGTTGTGAAATTTGATGATCATGTCGTATATACAAACTATTGCAATGCTTTGATACCTGAAAACTACCAAGAACCATTGAACTGCGAAGAGTCAAGAAAATGGAAAGCGGCTATGAAACAAGAACTTGATGGTTTAAAAGAAAACGACACATGGGATTTGGTCAACGTTCCAATAAATAAGAAAATAATTGAAGTAAAGTGGATATATAGAATTAAGACAGATGGAGTATGCAAAGCGCGCATTGTCGCCAAAGTCGCATTTCCAACAGTTGTACCAAAGCGATGAAGAAGTTTATTCACCGGTTGCAAGAATGAGCACGCTAAAGGTGTTGCTGTCAATTGCATGTGTTAAAAATTTAAAAATAGAACAAATGGATGTTCAAACAGCTTTTTTAAACGGAAATATCAAGTCTGAAGTTTACATCTACCCTCCTGATGGTAGTAATATACAGTCAGATAAGGTTTGTTTACTTAAGAAGGCGCTTTATGGATTGAGAGAAAGTCCACGTGACTGGTATGATTGTTTTCATAATTACATGATAAGCTTGCATTTTAAAAGATCTGATTATGATTACTGTCTGTATACTGGAGAGATAAACGACACAAAAATATATATTATTTTATATGTGGATGATATATTAATCAGTGGTATAAATGAAATGGCTATAGATGAAGTTAAGATCATGCTTAATAAACGATTTCGCATGAAAGACTTGGGACAAATAAAGCAATACTTGGGAATTGAAGTACAACGTAACCAAAGTAAAGAGGAAATATACTTGAATCAAGAAAAATATATTGAAAATCTTAGTCATAAGTACGGAATAATAAATAGTAAAAGGTTCGATACACCTATGGAAATGAATCGAAAAATTGAACCTGCTGATATAGTGGATGAAGAACTGAAATATAGGAATTTAATTGGAGCATTATTGTATATTGCAAATGGTACTCGCCCAGACATTTCATTTGCGGTCAATTACCTAAGTCGATTCCAAAATAGCTATGACAGCACACGTGTTCTAAAATACTTGTATCACACTCGTTCCATAAATCTTGTTTATAACTCAACTACTCAGGAAATAATGGATGCATTTGTTGACGCTGATTGGGCTGCAGACACTACGGACAGAAAATCGACTACAGGGATAATCATACGAGTTTTTGGAAATGTAGTACTATGGAAATCGCAAAAACAAAAAATTGTCTCCAGAGCCTCAACGCATGCTGAATACTACGCTCTTGCTGATTGTGTAGAAGAAATCATTCCAATTAAGGGCATTTTATCTGTTTTTGACGTGAAGAATGACAATCCAGTAAAAATATATGAAGACAATATTGGAGCGATAGCCTTATCAAAAAATGGAAAATTTTCAAAAAATTCCAAGCATATAGATATAAGTTATCATTTTGTTTATGATTATGAAAAAAGGGACTAATAAGTGTGACTACGGACGATCAAATTGCAGATGTACTGACTAAATCGTTAGGAAAGGCAAAATTTTTGTTGTTGTTTTGATAAATTTTAAGTCAAGAAGGCGTGTTAGAAATATGACTTAAAATTCGTTAGTTTCTTTAGTGTTTAGGAGTTTACCGTTTCAGATAAGAGGGGTAGTGTGGTGTGTGTGTGTGTGTGTGTGTGAAAGAAGCACATGTAGAGGAATGTTCTTTTAGTTTTTAAGTTTTCTTTTCACAATGGAAAATAAGTGTGTTTGTTTTGTAACAAGATTCATTATAATAAATAATATAAACAGTATTTTAACAGTTATTATAAAAAGTTACAGTAAAAAAGTAAGGTCAAGTAGATTTTTTGACAGGTTCACAGATAGAAACTAGTGACCATCGTTGCTATGTTCATTTTAAAAATTATAAATAATTTATCTAATTGGATCTATTCTACATTGTCAAATGGGAATTTGTAGAAGAATTTGTATGATGCATAAAAATCATTTTTTTAGGCATAGAACTTCCACGAGTCGGTCAGGTGGACAGTATTAAAACCAGGTATGTAGACAGTACATGCAGCAACAGTAAAAAATGTCTCCCCGTCGCTGACAGTGTTTACAATATATAGTAAATTACTATTGTACGCAGTACGTTGGTTTAACTTGTTTTTATTATTAAATTTCATTATCATCTAAGTCTGGTATATTTTGATTTTTTACAGAATCGATCATCATCAAATGAAATTTCTGAAATTTCTTTTAAGAACTGATTAAATAAATCATCCTTTCCTTGCTTGGAAGGTTTATAAAACACGTAATGGCTTAAGTACCCAATGAAATTATCTTTTTTGCTGAAAATAGAAAATATAATATTTATTATTTTGTATTATATGTTAGAAAAACATATTAAAAAACGTGTGGAACTGCAAATACTAACCGACAATATTCAGGCAAAAAGTGTTTACTATGCTTCCACGTAGTTTCTGTTTTATTCGTATGAGCGCCTGTTTCTGGATCTTTAAAATGTAAACTATTTACGGTTTACGGTGAGATGTTTATACCCTTAGTTTTTAAAAGCCATTGCATTATATAAAGATATTTGAAAAGCAAAGAACGTGGTTTTCTAAAAACAAACTCAGTTACAGATATTGTTTTAAAATTACCATATATGCTAACGTATAATTATGAGCAATGTCGTGATATATTATATAACTAACATTAAATAAAAATACTGCGCAGCAATTGTGGAAGGGTAGAGTAGATAGAGACTGATGAATCAACATTTTGTTGTAGAAATAATGGCACAGAGGCCATTTGAAAATTAATCACAGCGTCAATTTTCAAGATCTCATTACTGATGCTTACATGAATTAAATTGAAGAAACCACTTTTTTCTAACATATAATACTATCAATATTTTATATTTTCAATAAGAGTAACTTCATTGGATACCTGAGCCATTATGTATTTAGTAAATGTATATATAATAGAAAGATGGTGATTTATTCAATGAGATATTTGCAGAAATAGCAGAAATTTCATTCAATAAATGTTATTGTTAACAAATTAGCATTTGACTAGCTGGCATTTTGAACACAGGTAACGACAGTCACTTGTTTCCACCTGTGAACCTGTCAGAATATATTTAAAATACTTAGTTACTTTGTAAAAATACCGAATTTCCGCAGATAATGAAATGCATATACTAATGAAATAATATACTGAATTAGACGAATCGAATTACGTATAACTCATCCCGATCGTTGAACGGGTCGTTTGCTAGGAATATACCAAAAAACGTTCTTGACAAGTCTATAAAATACTTCAGTTCACTTTCATTATTAGATGCGTTGACTTTAATTCTATAAATTATAATGATAAGTTCAAGATTTTACAGAAAGAGTTTATTTGTAATATTAAAGATTTCCTATATAAGGACAAGAAGAATACTTTTACCAATATCTATCCATCTATCTTAATATTCTTCCCACTTGGCCCACTTACTTTAACGAGCCTGAGTAAATCATCAGTACTATCTCTATTTTTATTAATAAAATGAATCTGTGATTCCATATCCAAAGATATAGTAAAAGCTACAAAATTCAGATTATTCAAGTTACTTCTATCACTCATCAAATTTTTTATGAAATTCTATGCTAATTCATGCTCTTTAAAATATTTATAATCTACTGGGACTTCATTAACTTTATGTTTTAATAAATCAATAATCAAAGTATCTATAATTAATATTAAAATCAAATAACAGTGTCAAAATAGTAATAATATTATCTTTTATTAATACTACTGGTATTTAAATTTTATTAAATATTTCAAATCTGTTATCACCTTGACCAAATAATTTATTACTAGTTTTGACAATATATTTTGGGATGGATTTTTTTAGAATGATAGCAATTCAGTTATGAATTTTTATGAGGAACAAAGGGTTATTATTATACAATTAACATGTATATAATTCATTAACTTGCCCATTTAGGGGTAACATGTTATGCATAAATAGAGATTTACATACTTGTATAAATACCCACACTAAAATCATCTAAATATCTAAATCATTTTTAAATCTATGATTTGGAAAATTTTAGGGACATGGAACTTAATTCATCCTATATCTTACAGTTTTATCGTCAACACGTGGCCAACAAGTATGCGAAGAAGGCAAAATCATGAGCCAGATGCGGGCATAACCCAGACCTAACCCAGACCTAACCGGTGTTATCCTCTAAAATATTGATCGAAACCAGGTTTAATTGACTGCTTCAGTGTGTTACCACATTACTACGTGATTCAAACACGAAAAAAACCCAAGATCTGGCCAACAAGTTTGCGAAAAAGGCAAAATCATGAGCCAGATGCGGGCATAACCCAGTCCTAAGCCAGACCTAACCGGTGTTATCCTCTAAAATATTGATCGAAACCAGGTTTTATTGACTGCTTCAGTTTGTTACCACATTACTACGTGTTTCAAACACGGAAAATACCCAGGATCTGGCCAACAAGTATGCGAAGAAGGCAGAATCATGAGCCAGATGCGGGCATAACCCAGACCTAACCCAGACCTAACCGGTGTTATCCTCTAAAATATTGATCGAAACCAGGTTTAATTGACTGCTTCAGTGTGTTACCACATTACTACGTGTTTCAAACACGGAAAATACCCAGGATCCGGCCAACAAGTTTGCGAAAAAGGCGAAAGTATAAGCCAGATGCGCGCAAATCCCAGACCAAACCCAGACCTAACCGGTGTTATCCTCTGAAATATTGATCGAAACCAGGTTTAATTGACTGCTTCAGTGTGTTACCACATTACTACGTGTTTCAAACACGGAAAATACCCAGGATCTGGCCAGCAAGTATGCGATGAAGGCAAAATCATGTGCCAGATGCGGGCATAACCCAGACCTAACCCAGACCTAACCGGTGTTATCCTCCTAAATACTGTCCGAATCCAGGTTTAGTGGACTGTTTCTGTGTGGTACCACATTACTACGTGATTCAAACACGGAAAAAACCCAGGATCTGGCCAACAAGTATGCGATGAAGGCAAAATCATGTGCCAGATGCGGGCATAACCCAGACCTAACCCAGACCTAACCGGTGTTATCCTCCTAAATACTGTCCGAATCCAGGTTTAGTGGACTGTTTCTGTGTGGTACCACATTACTACGTGATTCAAACACGGAAAAAACCCAGGATCTGGCCAACAAGTATGCGATGAAGGCAAAATCATGAGCCAGATGCGGGCATAACCCAGACCTAACCCAGACCTAACCGGTGTTATCCTCTAAAATATTGATCGAAACCAGGTTTAATTGACTGCTTCAGTGTGTTACCACATTCCTACGTGATTCAAACACGAAAAAAACCCAGGATCTGGCCAACAAGTATGCGAAGAAGGCAAAATCATGAGCCAGATGCGGGCATAACCCAGACCTAACTCAGACCTAACCGGTGTTATCCTCTGAAATATTGATCGAAACCAGGTTTAATTGACTGCTTCAGTGAGTTACCACATTACTACGTGATTCAAACACGGAAAATACCCAGGATCTGGCCAACAAGTATGCGAAGAAGGCAAAATCATGAGCCAGATGCGGGCATAACCCAGACCTAACCCAGACCTAACCGGTGTTATCCTCTGAAATATTGATCGAAACCAGGTTTAATTGACTGCTTCAGTGAGTTACCACATTACTACGTGATTCAAACACGAAAAAAACCCAGGATCTGGCCAACAAGTATGCGAAGAAGGCAAAATCATGAGCCAGATGCGGGCATAACCCAGACCTAACCCAGACCTAACCGGTGTTATCCTCTAAAATATTGATCGAAACCAGGTTTAATTGACTGCTTCAGTGTGTTACCACATTACTACGTGATCCAAACACGAAAAAAACCCAGGATCTGGCCAACAAGTATGCGAAGAAGGCAAAATCATGAGCCAGATGCGGGCATAACCCAGACCTAACCCAGACCTAACCGGTGTTATCCTCTAAAATATTGATCGAAACCAGGTTTAATTGACTGCTTCAGTGTATTACCACATTACTACGTGATTCAAACACGGAAAATACCCAGGATCTGGCCAACAAGTTTGCGAAAAAGGCGAAAGTATAAGCCATATGCGCGCAAATCCCAGACCGAACCCAGACCTAACCGGTGTTATCCTCTAAAATATTGATCGAAACCAGGTTTTATTGACTGCTTCAGTTTGTTACCACATTACTACGTGATTCAAACACGAAAATAACCCAGGATCTGGCCAACAAGTATGCGAAGAAGGCGAAAGTATAAGCCAGATGCGCGCATATCCCAGACCAAACCCAGACCTAACCGGTGTTATCCTCTAAAATATTGATCGAAACCAGGTTTAATTGACTGCTTCAGTGTGTTACCACATTCCTACGTGATTCAAACACGAAAAAAACCCAGGATCTGGCCAACAAGTATGCGAAGAAGGCAAAATCATGACCCAGATGCGGGCATAACCCAGACCTAACCCAGACCTAACCGGTGTTATCCTCTGAAATATTGATCGAAACCAGGTTTAATTGACTGCTTCAGTGAGTTACCACATTACTACGTGATTCAAACACGGAAAATACCCAGGATCTGGCCAACAAGTATGCGAAGAAGGCAAAATCATGAGCCAGATGCGGGCATAACCCAGACCTAACCCAGACCTAACCGGTGTTATCCTCTAAAATATTGATCGAAACCAGGTTTTATTGACTGCTTCAGTTTGTTACCACATTACTACGTGATTCAAACACGAAAATAACCCAGGATCTGGCCAACAAGTATGCGAAGAAGGCGAAAGTATAAGCCAGATGCGCGCATATCCCAGACCAAACCCAGACCTAACCGGTGTTATCCTCTAAAATATTGATCGAAACCAGGTTTAATTGACTGCTTCAGTGTGTTACCACATTACTACGTGATTCAAACACGAAAAAAACCCAAGATCTGGCCAACAAGTATGCGAAGAAGGCGAAAGTATAAGCCAGATGCGCGCATTTCCCAGACCTAACCCAGACCTAACCGGTGTTATCCTCTGAAATATTGATCGAAACCAGGTTTAATTGACTGCTTCAGTGAGTTACCACATTACTACGTGATTCAAACACGAAAAAAACCCAGGATCTGGCCAACAAGTATGCGAAGAAGGCGAAAGTATAAGCCAGATGCGCGCATATCCCAAACCAAACCCAGACCTAACCGGTGTTATCCTCTAAAATATTGATCGAAACCAGGTTTAATTGACTGCTTCAGTGAGTTACCACATTACTACGTGATTCAAACACGAAAAAAACCCAGGATCTGGCCAACAAGTATGCGAAGAAGGCAAAATCATGAGCCAGATGCGGGCATAACCCAGACCTAACCCAGACCTAACCGGTGTTATCCTCTGAAATATTGATCGAAACCAGGTTTAATTGTCTGCTTCAGTGTGTTACCACATTACTACGTGATTCAAACACGAAAAAAACCCAAGATCTGGCCAACAAGTATGCGAAGAAGGCGAAAGTATAAGCCAGATGCGCGCATTTCCCAGACCTAACCCAGACCTAACCGGTGTTATCCTCTGAAATATTGATCGAAACCAGGTTTAATTGACTGCTTCAGTGAGTTACCACATTACTACGTGATTCAAACACGGAAAAAACCCAGGATCTGGCCAACAAGTATGCGATGAAGGCAAAATCATGAGCCAGATGCGGGCATAACCCAGACCTAACCCAGACCTAACCGGTGGTATCCTCTAAAATATTGATCGAAACCAGGTTTAATTGACTGCTTCAGTGTGTTACCACATTACTACGTGATTCAAACACGAAAAAAACCCAAGATCTGGCCAACAAGTATGCGAAGAAGGCGAAAGTATAAGCCAGATGCGCGCATTTCCCAGACCTAACCCAGACCTAACCGGTGTTATCCTCTGAAATATTGATCGAAACCAGGTTTTATTGACTGCTTCAGTTTGTTACCACATTACTACGTGATTCAAACACGAAAATAACCCAGGATCTGGCCAACAAGTATGCGAAGAAGGCGAAAGTATAAGCCAGATGCGCGCATATCCCAGACCAAACCCAGACCTAACCGGTGTTATCCTCTAAAATATTGATCGAAACCAGGTTTAATTGACTGCTTCAGTGTGTTACCACATTCCTACGTGATTCAAACACGAAAAAAACCCAGGATCTGGCCAACAAGTATGCGAAGAAGGCAAAATCATGACCCAGATGCGGGCATAACCCAGACCTAACCCAGACCTAACCGGTGTTATCCTCTGAAATATTGATCGAAACCAGGTTTAATTGACTGCTTCAGTGAGTTACCACATTACTACGTGATTCAAACACGGAAAATACCCAGGATCTGGCCAACAAGTATGCGAAGAAGGCAAAATCATGAGCCAGATGCGGGCATAACCCAGACCTAACCCAGACCTAACCGGTGTTATCCTCTAAAATATTGATCGAAACCAGGTTTTATTGACTGCTTCAGTTTGTTACCACATTACTACGTGATTCAAACACGAAAATAACCCAGGATCTGGCCAACAAGTATGCGAAGAAGGCGAAAGTATAAGCCAGATGCGCGCATATCCCAGACCAAACCCAGACCTAACCGGTGTTATCCTCTAAAATATTGATCGAAACCAGGTTTAATTGACTGCTTCAGTGTGTTACCACATTACTACGTGATTCAAACACGAAAAAAACCCAAGATCTGGCCAACAAGTATGCGAAGAAGGCGAAAGTATAAGCCAGATGCGCGCATTTCCCAGACCTAACCCAGACCTAACCGGTGTTATCCTCTGAAATATTGATCGAAACCAGGTTTAATTGACTGCTTCAGTGAGTTACCACATTACTACGTGATTCAAACACGAAAAAAACCCAGGATCTGGCCAACAAGTATGCGAAGAAGGCGAAAGTATAAGCCAGATGCGCGCATATCCCAAACCAAACCCAGACCTAACCGGTGTTATCCTCTAAAATATTGATCGAAACCAGGTTTAATTGACTGCTTCAGTGAGTTACCACATTACTACGTGATTCAAACACGAAAAAAACCCAGGATCTGGCCAACAAGTATGCGAAGAAGGCAAAATCATGAGCCAGATGCGGGCATAACCCAGACCTAACCCAGACCTAACCGGTGTTATCCTCTGAAATATTGATCGAAACCAGGTTTAATTGTCTGCTTCAGTGTGTTACCACATTACTACGTGATTCAAACACGAAAAAAACCCAAGATCTGGCCAACAAGTATGCGAAGAAGGCGAAAGTATAAGCCAGATGCGCGCATTTCCCAGACCTAACCCAGACCTAACCGGTGTTATCCTCTGAAATATTGATCGAAACCAGGTTTAATTGACTGCTTCAGTGAGTTACCACATTACTACGTGATTCAAACACGGAAAAAACCCAGGATCTGGCCAACAAGTATGCGATGAAGGCAAAATCATGAGCCAGATGCGGGCATAACCCAGACCTAACCCAGACCTAACCGGTGGTATCCTCTAAAATATTGATCGAAACCAGGTTTAATTGACTGCTTCAGTGTGTTACCACATTACTACGTGATTCAAACACGAAAAAAACCCAAGATCTGGCCAACAAGTATGCGAAGAAGGCGAAAGTATAAGCCAGATGCGCGCATTTCCCAGACCTAACCCAGACCTAACCGGTGTTATCCTCTGAAATATTGATCGAAACCAGGTTTAATTGACTGCTTCAGTGAGTTACCACATTACTACGTGATTCAAACACGGAAAAAACCCAGGATCTGGCCAACAAGTATGCGATGAAGGCAAAATCATGAGCCAGATGCGGGCATAACCCAGACCTAACCCAGACCTAACCGGTGTTATCCTCTAAAATATTGATCGAAACCAGGTTTAATTGACTGCTTCAGTGTGTTACCACATTACTACGTGATTCAAACACGAAAAAAACCCAGGATCTGGCCAACAAGTATGCGAAGAAGGCAAAATCATGAGCCAGATGCGGGCATAACCCAGACCTAACCCAGACCTAACCGGTGTTATCCTCTAAAATATTGATCGAAACCAGGTTTAATTGACTGCTTCAGTGTATTACCACATTACTACGTGATTCAAACACGGAAAATACCCAGGATCTGGCCAACAAGTTTGCGAAAAAGGCGAAAGTATAAGCCATATGCGCGCAAATCCCAGACCGAACCCAGACCTAACCGGTGTTATCCTCTGAAATATTGATCGAAACCAGGTTTAATTGACTGCTTCAGTGAGTTACCACATTACTACGTGATTCAAACACGGAAAAAACCCAGGATCTGGCCAACAAGTATGCGATGAAGGCAAAATCATGAGCCAGATGCGGGCATAACCCAGACCTAACCCAGACCTAACCGGTGTTATCCTCTAAAATATTGATCGAAACCAGGTTTAATTGACTGCTTCAGTGTATTACCACATTACTACGTGATTCAAACACGAAAAAAACCCAAGATCTGGCCAACAAGTATGCGAAGAAGGCGAAAGTATAAGCCAGATGAGCGCATTTCCCAGACCTAACCCAGACCTAACCGGTGTTATCCTCTGAAATATTGATCGAAACCAGGTTTAATTGACTGCTTCAGTGAGTTACCACATTACTACGTGATTCAAACACGGAAAAAACCCAGGATCTGGCCAACAAGTATGCGATGAAGGCAAAATCATGAGCCAGATGCGGGCATAACCCAGACCTAACCCAGACCTAACCGGTGGTATCCTCTAAAATATTGATCGAAACCAGGTTTAATTGACTGCTTCAGTGTGTTACCACATTACTACGTGATTCAAACACGAAAAAAACCCAAGATCTGGCCAACAAGTATGCGAAGAAGGCGAAAGTATAAGCCAGATGCGCGCATTTCCCAGACCTAACCCAGACCTAACCGGTGTTATCCTCTGAAATATTGATCGAAACCAGGTTTAATTGACTGCTTCAGTGAGTTACCACATTACTACGTGATTCAAACACGGAAAAAACCCAGGATCTGGCCAACAAGTATGCGATGAAGGCAAAATCAAGAGCCAGATGCGGGCATAACCCAGACCTAACCCAGATCTAACCGGTGTTATCCTCTAAAATATTGATCGAAACCAGGTTTAATTGACTGCTTCAGTGTGTTACCACATTACTACGTGATTCAAACACGAAAAAAACCCAGGATCTGGCCAACAAGTATGCGAAGAAGGCAAAATCATGAGCCAGATGCGGGCATAAACCAGACCTAACCCAGACCTAACCGGTGTTATCCTCTAAAATATTGATCGAAACCAGGTTTAATTGACTGCTTCAGTGTATTACCACATTACTACGTGATTCAAACACGGAAAATACCCAGGATCTGGCCAACAAGTATGCGAAGAAGGCAAAATCATGAGCCAGATGCGGGCGTAACCCAGACCTAACCCAGACCTAACCGGTGTTATCCTCCTAAATACTGTCCGAATCCAGGTTTAGTGGACTGTTTCTGTGTGGTACCACATTACTACGTGATTCAAACCCGAAAAAAACCCAGGATCTGGCCAACAAGTATGCGATGAAGGCAAAATCATGTGCCAGATGCGGGCATAACCCAGACCTAACCCAGACCTAACCGGTGTTATCCTCTAAAATATTGATCGAAACCAGGTTTAATTGACTGCTTCAGTGTGTTACCACATTACTACGTGATTCAAACACGGAAAAAACCCAGGATCTGGCCAACAAGTATGCGAAGAAGGCAAAATCATGAGCCAGATGCGGGCGTAACCCAGACCTAACCCAGACCTAACCGGTGTTATCCTCTAAAATATTGATCGAAACCAGGTTTTACTGACTGCTTCAGTTTGTTACCACATTACTACGTGATTCAAACACGAAAATAACCCAGGATCTGGCCAACAAGTATGCGAAGAAGGCAAAATCATGAGCCAGATGCGGGCGTAACCCAGACCTAACCCAGACCTAACCGGTGTTATCCTTCTAAATACTGTCCGAATCCAGGTTTAGTGGACTGTTTCTGTGTGGTACCACATTACTACGTGATTCAAACCCGAAAAAAGCCCAGGATCTGGCCAACAAGTATGCGATGAAGGCAAAATCATGTGCCAGATGCGGGCATAACCCAGACCTAACCCAGACCTAACCGGTGTTATCCTCTAAAATATTGATCGAAACCAGGTTTAATTGACTGCTTCAGTGTGTTACCACATTACTACGTGATTCAAACACGGAAAAAACCCAGGATCTGGCCAACAAGTATGCGATGAAGGCAAAATCATGTGCCAGATGCGGGCATAACCCAGACCTAACCCAGACCTAACCGGTGTTATCCTCCTAAATACTGTCCGAATCCAGGTTTAGTGGACTGTTTCTGTGTGGTACCACATTACTACGTGATTCAAACACGGAAAAAACCCAGGATCTGGCCAACAAGTATGCGATGAAGGCAAAATCATGAGCCAGATACGGGCATAACCCAGACCTAACCGGTGTTATCCTCTAAAATATTGATCGAAACCAGGTTTAATTGACTGCTTCAGTGTGTTACCACATTCCTACGTGATTCAAACACGAAAAAAACCCAGGATCTGGCCAACAAGTATGCGAAGAAGGCAAAATCATGAGCCAGATGCGGGCATAACCCAGACCTAACCCAGACCTAACCGGTGTTATCCTCTGAAATATTGATCGAAACCAGGTTTAATTGACTGCTTCAGTGAGTTACCACATTACTACGTGATTCAAACACGGAAAATACCCAGGATCTGGCCAACAAGTATGCGAAGAAGGCAAAATCATGAGCCAGATGCGGGCATAACCCAGACCTAACCCAGACCTAACCGGTGTTATCCTCTGAAATATTGATCGAAACCAGGTTTAATTGACTGCTTCAGTGAGTTACCACATTACTACGTGATTCAAACACGAAAAAAACCCAGGATCTGGCCAACAAGTATGCGAAGAAGGCAAAATCATGAGCCAGATGCGGGCATAACCCAGACCTAACCCAGACCTAACCGGTGTTATCCTCTGAAATATTGATCGAAACCAGGTTTAATTGACTGCTTCAGTGTGTTACCACATTACTACGTGTTTCAAACACGGAAAATACCCAGGATCTGGCCAGCAAGTATGCGATGAAGGCAAAATCATGTGCCAGATGCGGGCATAACCCAGACCTAACCCAGACCTAACCGGTGTTATCCTCCTAAATACTGTCCGAATCCAGGTTTAGTGGACTGTTTCTGTGTGGTACCACATTACTACGTGATTCAAACACGGAAAAAACCCAGGATCTGGCCAACAAGTATGCGATGAAGGCAAAATCATGTGCCAGATGCGGGCATAACCCAGACCTAACCCAGACCTAACCGGTGTTATCCTCCTAAATACTGTCCGAATCCAGGTTTAGTGGACTGTTTCTGTGTGGTACCACATTACTACGTGATTCAAACACGGAAAAAACCCAGGATCTGGCCAACAAGTATGCGATGAAGGCAAAATCATGAGCCAGATGCGGGCATAACCCAGACCTAACCCAGACCTAACCGGTGTTATCCTCTAAAATATTGATCGAAACCAGGTTTAATTGACTGCTTCAGTGTGTTACCACATTCCTACGTGATTCAAACACGAAAAAAACCCAGGATCTGGCCAACAAGTATGCGAAGAAGGCAAAATCATGAGCCAGATGCGGGCATAACCCAGACCTAACTCAGACCTAACCGGTGTTATCCTCTGAAATATTGATCGAAACCAGGTTTAATTGACTGCTTCAGTGAGTTACCACATTACTACGTGATTCAAACACGGAAAATACCCAGGATCTGGCCAACAAGTATGCGAAGAAGGCAAAATCATGAGCCAGATGCGGGCATAACCCAGACCTAACTCAGACCTAACCGGTGTTATCCTCTGAAATATTGATCGAAACCAGGTTTAATTGACTGCTTCAGTGAGTTACCACATTACTACGTGATTCAAACACGGAAAATACCCAGGATCTGGCCAACAAGTATGCGAAGAAGGCAAAATCATGAGCCAGATGCGGGCATAACCCAGACCTAACCCAGACCTAACCGGTGTTATCCTCTGAAATATTGATCGAAACCAGGTTTAATTGACTGCTTCAGTGAGTTACCACATTACTACGTGATTCAAACACGAAAAAAACCCAGGATCTGGCCAACAAGTATGCGAAGAAGGCAAAATCATGAGCCAGATGCGGGCATAACCCAGACCTAACCCAGACCTAACCGGTGTTATCCTCTAAAATATTGATCGAAACCAGGTTTAATTGACTGCTTCAGTGTGTTACCACATTACTACGTGATCCAAACACGAAAAAAACCCAGGATCTGGCCAACAAGTATGCGAAGAAGGCAAAATCATGAGCCAGATGCGGGCATAACCCAGACCTAACCCAGACCTAACCGGTGTTATCCTCTAAAATATTGATCGAAACCAGGTTTAATTGACTGCTTCAGTGTATTACCACATTACTACGTGATTCAAACACGGAAAATACCCAGGATCTGGCCAACAAGTTTGCGAAAAAGGCGAAAGTATAAGCCATATGCGCGCAAATCCCAGACCGAACCCAGACCTAACCGGTGTTATCCTCTAAAATATTGATCGAAACCAGGTTTTATTGACTGCTTCAGTTTGTTACCACATTACTACGTGATTCAAACACGAAAATAACCCAGGATCTGGCCAACAAGTATGCGAAGAAGGCGAAAGTATAAGCCAGATGCGCGCATATCCCAGACCAAACCCAGACCTAACCGGTGTTATCCTCTAAAATATTGATCGAAACCAGGTTTAATTGACTGCTTCAGTGTGTTACCACATTCCTACGTGATTCAAACACGAAAAAAACCCAGGATCTGGCCAACAAGTATGCGAAGAAGGCAAAATCATGACCCAGATGCGGGCATAACCCAGACCTAACCCAGACCTAACCGGTGTTATCCTCTGAAATATTGATCGAAACCAGGTTTAATTGACTGCTTCAGTGAGTTACCACATTACTACGTGATTCAAACACGGAAAATACCCAGGATCTGGCCAACAAGTATGCGAAGAAGGCAAAATCATGAGCCAGATGCGGGCATAACCCAGACCTAACCCAGACCTAACCGGTGTTATCCTCTAAAATATTGATCGAAACCAGGTTTTATTGACTGCTTCAGTTTGTTACCACATTACTACGTGATTCAAACACGAAAATAACCCAGGATCTGGCCAACAAGTATGCGAATAAGCCAGATGCGCGCATATCCCAGACCAAACCCAGACCTAACCGGTGTTATCCTCTAAAATATTGATCGAAACCAGGTTTAATTGACTGCTTCAGTGTGTTACCACATTACTACGTGATTCAAACACGAAAAAAACCCAAGATCTGGCCAACAAGTATGCGAAGAAGGCGAAAGTATAAGCCAGATGCGCGCATTTCCCAGACCTAACCCAGACCTAACCGGTGTTATCCTCTGAAATATTGATCGAAACCAGGTTTAATTGACTGCTTCAGTGAGTTACCACATTACTACGTGATTCAAACACGAAAAAAACCCAGGATCTGGCCAACAAGTATGCGAAGAAGGCGAAAGTATAAGCCAGATGCGCGCATATCCCAAACCAAACCCAGACCTAACCGGTGTTATCCTCTAAAATATTGATCGAAACCAGGTTTAATTGACTGCTTCAGTGAGTTACCACATTACTACGTGATTCAAACACGAAAAAAACCCAGGATCTGGCCAACAAGTATGCGAAGAAGGCAAAATCATGAGCCAGATGCGGGCATAACCCAGACCTAACCCAGACCTAACCGGTGTTATCCTCTGAAATATTGATCGAAACCAGGTTTAATTGTCTGCTTCAGTGTGTTACCACATTACTACGTGATTCAAACACGAAAAAAACCCAAGATCTGGCCAACAAGTATGCGAAGAAGGCGAAAGTATAAGCCAGATGCGCGCATTTCCCAGACCTAACCCAGACCTAACCGGTGTTATCCTCTGAAATATTGATCGAAACCAGGTTTAATTGACTGCTTCAGTGAGTTACCACATTACTACGTGATTCAAACACGGAAAAAACCCAGGATCTGGCCAACAAGTATGCGATGAAGGCAAAATCATGAGCCAGATGCGGGCATAACCCAGACCTAACCCAGACCTAACCGGTGTTATCCTCTAAAATATTGATCGAAACCAGGTTTAATTGACTGCTTCAGTGTGTTACCACATTACTACGTGATTCAAACACGAAAAAAACCCAGGATCTGGCCAACAAGTATGCGAAGAAGGCAAAATCATGAGCCAGATGCGGGCATAACCCAGACCTAACCCAGACCTAACCGGTGTTATCCTCTAAAATATTGATCGAAACCAGGTTTAATTGACTGCTTCAGTGTATTACCACATTACTACGTGATTCAAACACGGAAAATACCCAGGATCTGGCCAACAAGTATGCGAAGAAGGCGAAAGTATAAGCCAGATGCGCGCAAATCCCAGACCGAACCCAGCCCTAACCGGTGTTATCCTCTAAAATATTGATCGAAACCAGGTTTTATTGACTGCTTCAGTTTGTTACCACATTACTACGTGATTCAAACACGAAAAAACCCCAGGATCTGGCCAACAAGTATGCGAAGAAGGCGAAAGTATAAGCCAGATGCGCGCATATCCCAGACCAAACCCAGACCTAACCGGTGTTATCCTCTAAAACATTGATCGAAACCAGGTTTAATTGACTGCTTCAGTGTGTTACCACATTCCTACGTGATTCAAACACGAAAAAAACCCAAGATCTGGCCAACAAGTATGCGAAGAAGGCGAAAGTATAAGCCAGATGCGCGCATTTCCCAGACCTAACCCAGACCTAACCGGTGTTATCCTCTGAAATATTGATCGAAACCAGGTTTAATTGACTGCTTCAGTGAGTTGCCACATTACTACGTGATTCAAACACGGAAAAAACCCAGGATCTGGCCAACAAGTATGCGATGAAGGCAAAATCATGAGCCAGATGCGGGCATAACCCAGACCTAACCCAGACCTAACCGGTGTTATCCTCTAAAATATTGATCGAAACCAGGTTTAATTGACTGCTTCAGTGTGTTACCACATTACTACGTGATTCAAACACGAAAAAAACCCAGGATCTGGCCAACAAGTATGCGAAGAAGGCAAAATCATGAGCCAGATGCGGGCATAACCCAGACCTAACCGGTGTTATCCTCTAAAATATTGATCGAAACCAGGTTTAATTGACTGCTTCAGTGTATTACCACATTACTACGTGATTCAAACACGAAAAAAACCCAAGATCTGGCCAACAAGTATGCGAAGAAGGCGAAAGTATAAGCCAGATGCGCGCATTTCCCAGACCTAACCCAGACCTAACCGGTGTTATCCTCTGAAATATTGATCGAAACCAGGTTTAATTGACTGCTTCAGTGAGTTACCACATTACTACGTGATTCAAACACGGAAAAAACCCAAGATCTGGCCAACAAGTATGCGAAGAAGGCGAAAGTATAAGCCAGATGCGCGCATTTCCCAGACCTAACCCAGACCTAACCGGTGTTATCCTCTAAAATATTGATCGAAACCAGGTTTAATTGACTGCTTCAGTTTGTTACCACATTACTACGTGATTCAAACACGAAAAAAACCCAGGATCTGGCCAACAAGTATGCGAAGAAGGCAAAATCATGAGCCAGATGCGGGCATAACCCAGACCTAACCCAGACCTAACCGGTGTTATCCTCTGAAATATTGATCGAAACCAGGTTTAATTGACTGCTTCAGTGAGTTACCACATTACTACGTGATTCAAACACGGAAAAAACCCAGGATCTGGCCAACAAGTATGCGATGAAGGCAAAATCATGAGCCAGATGCGGGCATAACCCAGACCTAACCCAGACCTAACCGGTGTTATCCTCTAAAATATTGATCGAAACCAGGTTTAATTGACTGCTTCAGTGTGTTACCACATTACTACGTGATTCAAACACGAAAAAAACCCAAGATCTGGCCAACAAGTATGCGAAGAAGGCGAAAGTATAAGCCAGATGCGCGCATAACCCAGACCTAACCCAGACCTAACCGGTGTTATCCTCTGAAATATTGATCGAAACCAGGTTTAATTGACTGCTTCAGTGAGTTACCACATTACTACGTGATTCAAACCCGAAAAAAACCCAGGATCTGGCCAACAAGTATGCGATGAAGGCAAAATCATGTGCCAGATGCGGGCATAACCCAGACCTAACCCAGACCTAACCGGTGTTATCCTCCTAAATACTGTCCGAATCCAGGTTTAGTGGACTGTTTCTGTGTGGTACCACATTACTACGTGATTCAAACACGGAAAAAACCCAGGATCTGGCCAACAAGTATGCGATGAAGGCAAAATCATGAGCCAGATGCGGGCATAACCCAGACCTAACCCAGACCTAACCGGTGTTATCCTCTAAAATATTGATCGAAACCAGGTTTAATTGACTGCTTCAGTGTGTTACCACATTCCTACGTGATTCAAACACGAAAAAAACCCAGGATCTGGCCAACAAGTATGCGAAGAAGGCAAAATCATGAGCCAGATGCGGGCATAACCCAGACCTAACCCAGACCTAACCGGTGTTATCCTCTGAAATATTGATCGAAACCAGGTTTAATTGACTGCTTCAGTGAGTTACCACATTACTACGTGATTCAAACACGGAAAATACCCAGGATCTGGCCAACAAGTATGCGAAGAAGGCAAAATCATGAGCCAGATGCGGGCATAACCCAGACCTAACCCAGACCTAACCGGTGTTATCCTCTAAAATATTGATCGAAACCAGGTTTAATTGACTGCTTCAGTGTGTTACCACATTCCTACGTGATTCAAACACGAAAAAAACCCAGGATCTGGCCAACAAGTATGCGAAGAAGGCAAAATCATGAGCCAGATGCGGGCATAACCCAGACCTAACCCAGACCTAACCGGTGTTATCCTCTGAAATATTGATCGAAACCAGGTTTAATTGACTGCTTCAGTGAGTTACCACATTACTACGTGATTCAAACACGGAAAAAACCCAGGATCTGGCCAACAAGTATGCGATGAAGGCAAAATCATGAGCCAGATGCGGGCATAACCCAGACCTAACCCAGACCTAACCGGTGTTATCCTGTAAAATATTGATCGAAACCAGGTTTAATTGACTGCTTCAGTGTGTTACCACATTACTACGTGATTCAAACACGAAAAAAACCCAGGATCTGGCCAACAAGTATGCGATGAAGGCAAAATCATGAGCCAGATGCGGGCATAACCCAGACCTAACCCAGACCTAACCGGTGTTATCCTCTAAAATATTGATCGAAACCAGGTTTAATTGACTGCTTCAGTGTGTTACCACATTACTACGTGATTCAAACACGAAAAAAACCCAGGATCTGGCCAACAAGTATGCGAAGAAGGCAAAATCATGAGCCAGATGCGGGCATAACCCAGACCTAACCCAGACCTAACCGGTGTTATCCTCTAAAATATTGATCGAAACCAGGTTTAATTGACTGCTTCAGTGTATTACCACATTACTACGTGATTCAAACACGGAAAATACCCAGGATCTGGCCAACAAGTTTGCGAAAAAGGCGAAAGTATAAGCCATATGCGCGCAAATCCCAGACCGAACCCAGACCTAACCGGTGTTATCCTCTAAAATATTGATCGAAACCAGGTTTTATTGACTGCTTCAGTGTGTTACCACATTACTACGTGATTCAAACACGAAAAAAACCCAAGATCTGGCCAACAAGTATGCGAAGAAGGCGAAAGTATAAGCCAGATGCGCGCATTTCCCAGACCTAACCCAGACCTAACCGGTGTTATCCTCTGAAATATTGATCGAAACCAGGTTTAATTGACTGCTTCAGTGAGTTACCACATTACTACGTGATTCAAACACGAAAAAAACCCAGGATCTGGCCAACAAGTATGCGAAGAAGGCGAAAGTATAAGCCAGATGCGCGCATATCCCAAACCAAACCCAGACCTAACCGGTGTTATCCTCTAAAATATTGATCGAAACCAGGTTTAATTGACTGCTTCAGTGAGTTACCACATTACTACGTGATTCAAACACGAAAAAAACCCAGGATCTGGCCAACAAGTATGCGAAGAAGGCAAAATCATGAGCCAGATGCGGGCATAACCCAGACCTAACCCAGACCTAACCGGTGTTATCCTCTGAAATATTGATCGAAACCAGGTTTAATTGTCTGCTTCAGTGTGTTACCACATTACTACGTGATTCAAACACGAAAAAAACCCAAGATCTGGCCAACAAGTATGCGAAGAAGGCGAAAGTATAAGCCAGATGCGCGCATTTCCCAGACCTAACCCAGACCTAACCGGTGTTATCCTCTGAAATATTGATCGAAACCAGGTTTAATTGACTGCTTCAGTGAGTTACCACATTACTACGTGATTCAAACACGGAAAAAACCCAGGATCTGGCCAACAAGTATGCGATGAAGGCAAAATCATGAGCCAGATGCGGGCATAACCCAGACCTAACCCAGACCTAACCGGTGGTATCCTCTAAAATATTGATCGAAACCAGGTTTAATTGACTGCTTCAGTGTGTTACCACATTACTACGTGATTCAAACACGAAAAAAACCCAAGATCTGGCCAACAAGTATGCGAAGAAGGCGAAAGTATAAGCCAGATGCGCGCATTTCCCAGACCTAACCCAGACCTAACCGGTGTTATCCTCTGAAATATTGATCGAAACCAGGTTTAATTGACTGCTTCAGTGAGTTACCACATTACTACGTGATTCAAACACGGAAAAAACCCAGGATCTGGCCAACAAGTATGCGATGAAGGCAAAATCATGAGCCAGATGCGGGCATAACCCAGACCTAACCCAGACCTAACCGGTGTTATCCTCTAAAATATTGATCGAAACCAGGTTTAATTGACTGCTTCAGTGTGTTACCACATTACTACGTGATTCAAACACGAAAAAAACCCAGGATCTGGCCAACAAGTATGCGAAGAAGGCAAAATCATGAGCCAGATGCGGGCATAACCCAGACCTAACCCAGACCTAACCGGTGTTATCCTCTAAAATATTGATCGAAACCAGGTTTAATTGACTGCTTCAGTGTATTACCACATTACTACGTGATTCAAACACGGAAAATACCCAGGATCTGGCCAACAAGTTTGCGAAAAAGGCGAAAGTATAAGCCATATGCGCGCAAATCCCAGACCGAACCCAGACCTAACCGGTGTTATCCTCTAAAATATTGATCGAAACCAGGCTTAATTGACTGCTTCAGTGTGTTACCACATTACTACGTGATTCAAACACGAAAAAAACCCAGGATCTGGCCAACAAGTATGCGAAGAAGGCAAAATCATGAGCCAGATGCGGGCATAACCCAGACCTAACCCAGACCTAACCGGTGTTATCCTCTAAAATATTGATCGAAACCAGGTTTAATTGACTGCTTCAGTGTATTACCACATTACTACGTGATTCAAACACGAAAAAAACCCAAGATCTGGCCAACAAGTATGCGAAGAAGGCGAAAGTATAAGCCAGATGAGCGCATTTCCCAGACCTAACCCAGACCTAACCGGTGTTATCCTCTGAAATATTGATCGAAACCAGGTTTAATTGACTGCTTCAGTGAGTTACCACATTACTACGTGATTCAAACACGGAAAAAACCCAGGATCTGGCCAACAAGTATGCGATGAAGGCAAAATCATGAGCCAGATGCGGGCATAACCCAGACCTAACCCAGACCTAACCGGTGGTATCCTCTAAAATATTGATCGAAACCAGGTTTAATTGACTGCTTCAGTGTGTTACCACATTACTACGTGATTCAAACACGAAAAAAACCCAAGATCTGGCCAACAAGTATGCGAAGAAGGCGAAAGTATAAGCCAGATGCGCGCATTTCCCAGACCTAACCCAGACCTAACCGGTGTTATCCTCTGAAATATTGATCGAAACCAGGTTTAATTGACTGCTTCAGTGAGTTACCACATTACTACGTGATTCAAACACGGAAAAAACCCAGGATCTGGCCAACAAGTATGCGATGAAGGCAAAATCAAGAGCCAGATGCGGGCATAACCCAGACCTAACCCAGATCTAACCGGTGTTATCCTCTAAAATATTGATCGAAACCAGGTTTAATTGACTGCTTCAGTGTGTTACCACATTACTACGTGATTCAAACACGAAAAAAACCCAGGATCTGGCCAACAAGTATGCGAAGAAGGCAAAATCATGAGCCAGATGCGGGCATAACCCAGACCTAACCCAGACCTAACCGGTGTTATCCTCTAAAATATTGATCGAAACCAGGTTTAATTGACTGCTTCAGTGTATTACCACATTACTACGTGATTCAAACACGGAAAATACCCAGGATCTGGCCAACAAGTATGCGAAGAAGGCAAAATCATGAGCCAGATGCGGGCGTAACCCAGACCTAACCCAGACCTAACCGGTGTTATCCTCCTAAATACTGTCCGAATCCAGGTTTAGTGGACTGTTTCTGTGTGGTACCACATTACTACGTGATTCAAACCCGAAAAAAACCCAGGATCTGGCCAACAAGTATGCGATGAAGGCAAAATCATGTGCCAGATGCGGGCATAACCCAGACCTAACCCAGACCTAACCGGTGTTATCCTCTAAAATATTGATCGAAACCAGGTTTAATTGACTGCTTCAGTGTGTTACCACATTACTACGTGATTCAAACACGGAAAAAACCCAGGATCTGGCCAACAAGTATGCGAAGAAGGCAAAATCATGAGCCAGATGCGGGCGTAACCCAGACCTAACCCAGACCTAACCGGTGTTATCCTCTAAAATATTGATCGAAACCAGGTTTTACTGACTGCTTCAGTTTGTTACCACATTACTACGTGATTCAAACACGAAAATAACCCAGGATCTGGCCAACAAGTATGCGAAGAAGGCAAAATCATGAGCCAGATGCGGGCGTAACCCAGACCTAACCCAGACCTAACCGGTGTTATCCTCCTAAATACTGTCCGAATCCAGGTTTAGTGGACTGTTTCTGTGTGGTACCACATTACTACGTGATTCAAACCCGAAAAAAACCCAGGATCTGGCCAACAAGTATGCGATGAAGGCAAAATCATGTGCCAGATGCGGGCATAACCCAGACCTAACCCAGACCTAACCGGTGTTATCCTCTAAAATATTGATCGAAACCAGGTTTAATTGACTGCTTCAGTGTGTTACCACATTACTACGTGATTCAAACACGGAAAAAACCCAGGATCTGGCCAACAAGTATGCGATGAAGGCAAAATCATGTGCCAGATGCGGGCATAACCCAGACCTAACCCAGACCTAACCGGTGTTATCCTCCTAAATACTGTCCGAATCCAGGTTTAGTGGACTGTTTCTGTGTGGTACCACATTACTACGTGATTCAAACACGGAAAAAACCCAGGATCTGGCCAACAAGTATGCGATGAAGGCAAAATCATGAGCCAGACACGGGCATAACCCAGACCTAACCGGTGTTATCCTCTAAAATATTGATCGAAACCAGGTTTAATTGACTGCTTCAGTGTGTTACCACATTCCTACGTGATTCAAACACGAAAAAAACCCAGGATCTGGCCAACAAGTATGCGAAGAAGGCAAAATCATGAGCCAGATGCGGGCATAACCCAGACCTAACCCAGACCTAACCGGTGTTATCCTCTGAAATATTGATCGAAACCAGGTTTAATTGACTGCTTCAGTGAGTTACCACATTACTACGTGATTCAAACACGGAAAATACCCAGGATCTGGCCAACAAGTATGCGAAGAAGGCAAAATCATGAGCCAGATGCGGGCATAACCCAGACCTAACCCAGACCTAACCGGTGTTATCCTCTGAAATATTGATCGAAACCAGGTTTAATTGACTGCTTCAGTGAGTTACCACATTACTACGTGATTCAAACTCGAAAAAAACCCAGGATCTGGCCAACAAGTATGCGAAGAAGGCAAAATCATGAGCCAGATGCGGGCATAACCCAGACCTAACCCAGACCTAACCGGTGTTATCCTCTGAAATATTGATCGAAACCAGGTTTAATTGACTGCTTCAGTGAGTTACCACATTACTACGTGATTCAAACACGGAAAATACCCAGGATCCGGCCAACAAGTTTGCGAAAAAGGCGAAAGTATAAGCCAGATGCGCGCAAATCCCAGACCAAACCCAGACCTAACCGGTGTTATCCTCTGAAATATTGATCGAAACCAGGTTTAATTGACTGCTTCAGTGTGTTACCACATTACTACGTGTTTCAAACACGGAAAATACCCAGGATCTGGCCAGCAAGTATGCGATGAAGGCAAAATCATGTGCCAGATGCGGGCATAACCCAGACCTAACCCAGACCTAACCGGTGTTATCCTCCTAAATACTGTCCGAATCCAGGTTTAGTGGACTGTTTCTGTGTGGTACCACATTACTACGTGATTCAAACACGGAAAAAACCCAGGATCTGGCCAACAAGTATGCGATGAAGGCAAAATCATGTGCCAGATGCGGGCATAACCCAGACCTAACCCAGACCTAACCGGTGTTATCCTCCTAAATACTGTCCGAATCCAGGTTTAGTGGACTGTTTCTGTGTGGTACCACATTACTACGTGATTCAAACACGGAAAAAACCCAGGATCTGGCCAACAAGTATGCGATGAAGGCAAAATCATGAGCCAGATGCGGGCATAACCCAGACCTAACCCAGACCTAACCGGTGTTATCCTCTAAAATATTGATCGAAACCAGGTTTAATTGACTGCTTCAGTGTGTTACCACATTCCTACGTGATTCAAACACGAAAAAAACCCAGGATCTGGCCAACAAGTATGCGAAGAAGGCAAAATCATGAGCCAGATGCGGGCATAACCCAGACCTAACTCAGACCTAACCGGTGTTATCCTCTGAAATATTGATCGAAACCAGGTTTAATTGACTGCTTCAGTGAGTTACCACATTACTACGTGATTCAAACACGGAAAATACCCAGGATCTGGCCAACAAGTATGCGAAGAAGGCAAAATCATGAGCCAGATGCGGGCATAACCCAGACCTAACCCAGACCTAACCGGTGTTATCCTCTGAAATATTGATCGAAACCAGGTTTAATTGACTGCTTCAGTGAGTTACCACATTACTACGTGATTCAAACACGAAAAAAACCCAGGATCTGGCCAACAAGTATGCGAAGAAGGCAAAATCATGAGCCAGATGCGGGCATAACCCAGACCTAACCCAGACCTAACCGGTGTTATCCTCTAAAATATTGATCGAAACCAGGTTTAATTGACTGCTTCAGTGTGTTACCACATTACTACGTGATCCAAACACGAAAAAAACCCAGGATCTGGCCAACAAGTATGCGAAGAAGGCAAAATCATGAGCCAGATGCGGGCATAACCCAGACCTAACCCAGACCTAACCGGTGTTATCCTCTAAAATATTGATCGAAACCAGGTTTAATTGACTGCTTCAGTGTATTACCACATTACTACGTGATTCAAACACGGAAAATACCCAGGATCTGGCCAACAAGTTTGCGAAAAAGGCGAAAGTATAAGCCATATGCGCGCAAATCCCAGACCGAACCCAGACCTAACCGGTGTTATCCTCTAAAATATTGATCGAAACCAGGTTTTATTGACTGCTTCAGTTTGTTACCACATTACTACGTGATTCAAACACGAAAATAACCCAGGATCTGGCCAACAAGTATGCGAAGAAGGCGAAAGTATAAGCCAGATGCGCGCATATCCCAGACCAAACCCAGACCTAACCGGTGTTATCCTCTAAAATATTGATCGAAACCAGGTTTAATTGACTGCTTCAGTGTGTTACCACATTCCTACGTGATTCAAACACGAAAAAAACCCAGGATCTGGCCAACAAGTATGCGAAGAAGGCAAAATCATGACCCAGATGCGGGCATAACCCAGACCTAACCCAGACCTAACCGGTGTTATCCTCTGAAATATTGATCGAAACCAGGTTTAATTGACTGCTTCAGTGAGTTACCACATTACTACGTGATTCAAACACGGAAAATACCCAGGGTCTGGCCAACAAGTATGCGAAGAAGGCAAAATCATGAGCCAGATGCGGGCATAACCCAGACCTAACCCAGACCTAACCGGTGTTATCCTCTAAAATATTGATCGAAACCAGGTTTTATTGACTGCTTCAGTTTGTTACCACATTACTACGTGATTCAAACACGAAAATAACCCAGGATCTGGCCAACAAGTATGCGAAGAAGGCGAAAGTATAAGCCAGATGCGCGCATATCCCAGACCAAACCCAGACCTAACCGGTGTTATCCTCTAAAATATTGATCGAAACCAGGTTTAATTGACTGCTTCAGTGTGTTACCACATTACTACGTGATTCAAACACGAAAAAAACCCAAGATCTGGCCAACAAGTATGCGAAGAAGGCGAAAGTGTAAGCCAGATGCGCGCATTTCCCAGACCCAACCCAGACCTAACCGGTGTTATCCTCTGAAATATTGATCGAAACCAGGTTTAATTGACTGCTTCAGTGAGTTACCACATTACTACGTGATTCAAACACGAAAAAAACCCAGGATCTGGCCAACAAGTATGCGAAGAAGGCGAAAGTATAAGCCAGATGCGCGCATATCCCAAACCAAACCCAGACCTAACCGGTGTTATCCTCTAAAATATTGATCGAAACCAGGTTTAATTGACTGCTTCAGTGAGTTACCACATTACTACGTGATTCAAACACGAAAAAAACCCAGGATCTGGCCAACAAGTATGCGAAGAAGGCAAAATCATGAGCCAGATGCGGGCATAACCCAGACCTAACCCAGACCTAACCGGTGTTATCCTCTGAAATATTGATCGAAACCAGGTTTAATTGTCTGCTTCAGTGTGTTACCACATTACTACGTGATTCAAACACGAAAAAAACCCAAGATCTGGCCAACAAGTATGCGAAGAAGGCGAAAGTATAAGCCAGATGCGCGCATTTCCCAGACCTAACCCAGACCTAACCGGTGTTATCCTCTGAAATATTGATCGAAACCAGGTTTAATTGACTGCTTCAGTGAGTTACCACATTACTACGTGATTCAAACACGGAAAAAACCCAGGATCTGGCCAACAAGTATGCGATGAAGGCAAAATCATGAGCCAGATGCGGGCATAACCCAGACCTAACCCAGACCTAACCGGTGGTATCCTCTAAAATATTGATCGAAACCAGGTTTAATTGACTGCTTCAGTGTGTTACCACATTACTACGTGATTCAAACACGAAAAAAACCCAAGATCTGGCCAACAAGTATGCGAAGAAGGCGAAAGTATAAGCCAGATGCGCGCATTTCCCAGACCTAACCCAGACCTAACCGGTGTTATCCTCTGAAATATTGATCGAAACCAGGTTTAATTGACTGCTTCAGTGAGTTACCACATTACTACGTGATTCAAACACGGAAAAAACCCAGGATCTGGCCAACAAGTATGCGATGAAGGCAAAATCATGAGCCAGATGCGGGCATAACCCAGACCTAACCCAGACCTAACCGGTGTTATCCTCTAAAATATTGATCGAAACCAGGTTTAATTGACTGCTTCAGTGTGTTACCACATTACTACGTGATTCAAACACGAAAAAAACCCAGGATCTGGCCAACAAGTATGCGAAGAAGGCAAAATCATGAGCCAGATGCGGGCATAACCCAGACCTAACCCAGACCTAACCGGTGTTATCCTCTAAAATATTGATCGAAACCAGGTTTAATTGACTGCTTCAGTGTATTACCACATTACTACGTGATTCAAACACGGAAAATACCCAGGATCTGGCCAACAAGTATGCGAAGAAGGCGAAAGTATAAGCCAGATGCGCGCAAATCCCAGACCGAACCCAGCCCTAACCGGTGTTATCCTCTAAAATATTGATCGAAACCAGGTTTTATTGACTGCTTCAGTTTGTTACCACATTACTACGTGATTCAAACACGAAAAAACCCCAGGATCTGGCCAACAAGTATGCGAAGAAGGCGAAAGTATAAGCCAGATGCGCGCATATCCCAGACCAAACCCAGACCTAACCGGTGTTATCCTCTAAAACATTGATCGAAACCAGGTTTAATTGACTGCTTCAGTGTGTTACCACATTCCTACGTGATTCAAACACGAAAAAAACCCAAGATCTGGCCAACAAGTATGCGAAGAAGGCGAAAGTATAAGCCAGATGCGCGCATTTCCCAGACCTAACCCAGACCTAACCGGTGTTATCCTCTGAAATATTGATCGAAACCAGGTTTAATTGACTGCTTCAGTGAGTTACCACATTACTACGTGATTCAAACACGGAAAAAACCCAGGATCTGGCCAACAAGTATGCGATGAAGGCAAAATCATGAGCCAGATGCGGGCATAACCCAGACCTAACCCAGACCTAACCGGTGTTATCCTCTAAAATATTGATCGAAACCAGGTTTAATTGACTGCTTCAGTGTGTTACCACATTACTACGTGATTCAAACACGAAAAAAACCCAGGATCTGGCCAACAAGTATGCGAAGAAGGCAAAATCATGAGCCAGATGCGGGCATAACCCAGACCTAACCGGTGTTATCCTCTAAAATATTGATCGAAACCAGGTTTAATTGACTGCTTCAGTGTATTACCACATTACTACGTGATTCAAACACGAAAAAAACCCAAGATCTGGCCAACAAGTATGCGAAGAAGGCGAAAGTATAAGCCAGATGCGCGCATTTCCCAGACCTAACCCAGACCTAACCGGTGTTATCCTCTGAAATATTGATCGAAACCAGGTTTAATTGACTGCTTCAGTGAGTTACCACATTACTACGTGATTCAAACACGGAAAAAACCCAAGATCTGGCCAACAAGTATGCGAAGAAGGCGAAAGTATAAGCCAGATGCGCGCATTTCCCAGACCTAACCCAGACCTAACCGGTGTTATCCTCTAAAATATTGATCGAAACCAGGTTTAATTGACTGCTTCAGTTTGTTACCACATTACTACGTGATTCAAACACGAAAAAAACCCAGGATCTGGCCAACAAGTATGCGAAGAAGGCAAAATCATGAGCCAGATGCGGGCATAACCCAGACCTAACCCAGACCTAACCGGTGTTATCCTCTGAAATATTGATCGAAACCAGGTTTAATTGACTGCTTCAGTGAGTTACCACATTACTACGTGATTCAAACACGGAAAAAACCCAGGATCTGGCCAACAAGTATGCGATGAAGGCAAAATCATGAGCCAGATGCGGGCATAACCCAGACCTAACCCAGACCTAACCGGTGTTATCCTCTAAAATATTGATCGAAACCAGGTTTAATTGACTGCTTCAGTGTGTTACCACATTACTACGTGATTCAAACACGAAAAAAACCCAAGATCTGGCCAACAAGTATGCGAAGAAGGCGAAAGTATAAGCCAGATGCGCGCATTTCCCAGACCTAACCCAGACCTAACCGGTGTTATCCTCTAAAATATTGATCGAAACCAGGTTTAATTGACTGCTTCAGTTTGTTACCACATTACTAAGTGATTCAAACCCGAAAAAAACCCAGGATCTGGCCAACAAGTATGCGATGAAGGCAAAATCATGTGCCAGATGCGGGCATAACCCAGACCTAACCCAGACCTAACCGGTGTTATCCTCCTAAATACTGTCCGAATCCAGGTTTAGTGGACTGTTTCTGTGTGGTACCACATTACTACGTGATTCAAACACGGAAAAAACCCAGGATCTGGCCAACAAGTATGCGATGAAGGCAAAATCATGAGCCAGATGCGGGCATAACCCAGACCTAACCCAGACCTAACCGGTGTTATCCTCTGAAATATTGATCGAAACCAGGTTTAATTGACTGCTTCAGTGTGTTACCACATTCCTACGTGATTCAAACACGAAAAAAACCCAGGATCTGGCCAACAAGTATGCGAAGAAGGCGAAAGTATAAGCCAGATGCGCGCAAATCCCAGACCGAACCCAGCCCTAACCGGTGTTATCCTCTAAAATATTGATCGAAACCAGGTTTTATTGACTGCTTCAGTTTGTTACCACATTACTACGTGATTCAAACACGAAAAAACCCCAGGATCTGGCCAACAAGTATGCGAAGAAGGCGAAAGTATAAGCCAGATGCGCGCATATCCCAGACCAAACCCAGACCTAACCGGTGTTATCCTCTAAAACATTGATCGAAACCAGGTTTAATTGACTGCTTCAGTGTGTTACCACATTCCTACGTGATTCAAACACGAAAAAAACCCAAGATCTGGCCAACAAGTATGCGAAGAAGGCGAAAGTATAAGCCAGATGCGCGCATTTCCCAGACCTAACCCAGACCTAACCGGTGTTATCCTCTGAAATATTGATCGAAACCAGGTTTAATTGACTGCTTCAGTGAGTTACCACATTACTACGTGATTCAAACACGGAAAAAACCCAGGATCTGGCCAACAAGTATGCGATGAAGGCAAAATCATGAGCCAGATGCGGGCATAACCCAGACCTAACCCAGACCTAACCGGTGTTATCCTCTAAAATATTGATCGAAACCAGGTTTAATTGACTGCTTCAGTGTGTTACCACATTACTACGTGATTCAAACACGAAAAAAACCCAGGATCTGGCCAACAAGTATGCGAAGAAGGCAAAATCATGAGCCAGATGCGGGCATAACCCAGACCTAACCGGTGTTATCCTCTAAAATATTGATCGAAACCAGGTTTAATTGACTGCTTCAGTGTATTACCACATTACTACGTGATTCAAACACGAAAAAAACCCAAGATCTGGCCAACAAGTATGCGAAGAAGGCGAAAGTATAAGCCAGATGCGCGCATTTCCCAGACCTAACCCAGACCTAACCGGTGTTATCCTCTGAAATATTGATCGAAACCAGGTTTAATTGACTGCTTCAGTGAGTTACCACATTACTACGTGATTCAAACACGGAAAAAACCCAAGATCTGGCCAACAAGTATGCGAAGAAGGCGAAAGTATAAGCCAGATGCGCGCATTTCCCAGACCTAACCCAGACCTAACCGGTGTTATCCTCTAAAATATTGATCGAAACCAGGTTTAATTGACTGCTTCAGTTTGTTACCACATTACTACGTGATTCAAACACGAAAAAAACCCAGGATCTGGCCAACAAGTATGCGAAGAAGGCAAAATCATGAGCCAGATGCGGGCATAACCCAGACCTAACCCAGACCTAACCGGTGTTATCCTCTGAAATATTGATCGAAACCAGGTTTAATTGACTGCTTCAGTGAGTTACCACATTACTACGTGATTCAAACACGGAAAAAACCCAGGATCTGGCCAACAAGTATGCGATGAAGGCAAAATCATGAGCCAGATGCGGGCATAACCCAGACCTAACCCAGACCTAACCGGTGTTATCCTCTAAAATATTGATCGAAACCAGGTTTAATTGACTGCTTCAGTGTGTTACCACATTACTACGTGATTCAAACACGAAAAAAACCCAAGATCTGGCCAACAAGTATGCGAAGAAGGCGAAAGTATAAGCCAGATGCGCGCATTTCCCAGACCTAACCCAGACCTAACCGGTGTTATCCTCTAAAATATTGATCGAAACCAGGTTTAATTGACTGCTTCAGTTTGTTACCACATTACTAAGTGATTCAAACCCGAAAAAAACCCAGGATCTGGCCAACAAGTATGCGATGAAGGCAAAATCATGTGCCAGATGCGGGCATAACCCAGACCTAACCCAGACCTAACCGGTGTTATCCTCCTAAATACTGTCCGAATCCAGGTTTAGTGGACTGTTTCTGTGTGGTACCACATTACTACGTGATTCAAACACGGAAAAAACCCAGGATCTGGCCAACAAGTATGCGATGAAGGCAAAATCATGAGCCAGATGCGGGCATAACCCAGACCTAACCCAGACCTAACCGGTGTTATCCTCTGAAATATTGATCGAAACCAGGTTTAATTGACTGCTTCAGTGTGTTACCACATTCCTACGTGATTCAAACACGAAAAAAACCCAGGATCTGGCCAACAAGTATGCGAAGAAGGCAAAATCATGAGCCAGATGCGGGCATAACCCAGACCTAACCCAGACCTAACCGGTGTTATCCTCTGAAATATTGATCGAAACCAGGTTTAATTGACTGCTTCAGTGAGTTACCACATTACTACGTGATTCAAACACGGAAAAAACCCAGGATCTGGCCAACAAGTATGCGATGAAGGCAAAATCATGAGCCAGATGCGGGCATAACCCAGACCTAACCCAGACCTAACCGGTGTTATCCTGTAAAATATTGATCGAAACCAGGTTTAATTGACTGCTTCAGTGTGTTACCACATTACTACGTGATTCAAACACGAAAAAAACCCAGGATCTGGCCAACAAGTATGCGATGAAGGCAAAATCATGAGCCAGATGCGGGCATAACCCAGACCTAACCCAGACCTAACCGGTGTTATCCTCTAAAATATTGATCGAAACCAGGTTTAATTGACTGCTTCAGTGTGTTACCACATTACTACGTGATTCAAACACGAAAAAAACCCAGGATCTGGCCAACAAGTATGCGAAGAAGGCAAAATCATGAGCCAGATGCGGGCATAACCCAGACCTAACCCAGACCTAACCGGTGTTATCCTCTGAAATATTGATCGAAACCAGGTTTAATTGACTGCTTCAGTGTGTTACCACATTCCTACGTGATTCAAACACGAAAAATACCCAGGATCTGGCCAACAAGTTTGCGAAAAAGGCGAAAGTATAAGCCATATGCGCGCAAATCCCAGACCGAACCCAGACCTAACCTGTGTTATCCTCTAAAATATTGATCGAAACCAGGTTTTATTGACTGCTTCAGTTTGTTACCACATTACTACGTGATTCAAACACGAAAATAACCCAGGATCTGGCCAACAAGTATGCGAAGAAGGCAAAATCATGAGCCAGATGCGGGCATAACCCAGACCTAACCCAGACCTAACCGGTGTTATCCTCTGAAATATTGATCGAAACCAGGTTTAATTGACTGCTTCAGTGAGTTACCACATTACTACGTGATTCAAACACGGAAAATACCCAGGATCTGGCCAACAAGTATGCGAAGAAGGCAAAATCATGAGCCAGATGCGGGCATAACCCAGACCGAACCCAGACCTAACCGGTGTTATCCTCTAAAATATTGATCGAAACCAGGTTTTACTGACTGCTTCAGTGAGTTACCACATTACTACGTGATTCAAACACGGAAAATACCCAGGATCTGGCCAACAAGTATGCGATGAAGGCAAAATCATGAGCCAGATGCGGGCATAACCCAGACCTAACCCAGATCTAACCGGTGTTATCCTCTAAAATATTGATCGAAACCAGGTTTAATTGACTGCTTCAGTGTGTTACCACATTACTACGTGATTCAAACACGAAAAAAACCCAAGATCTGGCCAACAAGTATGCGAAGAAGGCGAAAGTATAAGCCAGATGCGCGCAAATCCCAGACCGAACCCTGACCTAACCGGTGTTATCCTCTAAAATATTGATCGAAACCAGGTTTTATTGACTGCTTCAGTTTGTTACCACATTACTACGTGATTCAAACACGAAAATAACCCAGGATCTGGCCAACAAGTATGCGAAGAAGGCGAAAGTATAAGCCAGATGCGCGCATATCCCAGACCAAACCCAGACCTAACCGGTGTTATCCTCTAAAATATTGATCGAAACCAGGTTTAATTGACTGCTTCAGTGTGTTACCACATTACTACGTGATTCAAACACGAAAAAAACCCAAGATCTGGCCAACAAGTATGCGAAGAAGGCGAAAGTATAAGCCAGATGCGCGCATTTCCCAGACCTAACCCAGACCTAACCGGTGTTATCCTCTGAAATATTGATCGAAACCAGGTTTAATTGACTGCTTCAGTGAGTTACCACATTACTACGTGATTCAAACACGAAAAAAACCCAGGATCTGGCCAACAAGTATGCGAAGAAGGCGAAAGTATAAGCCATATGCGCGCAAATCCCAGACCGAACCCAGACCTAACCGGTGTTATCCTCTAAAATATTGATCGAAACCAGGTTTTATTGACTGCTTCAGTTTGTTACCACATTACTACGTGATTCAAACACGAAAATAACCCAGGATCTGGCCAACAAGTATGCGAAGAAGGCAAAATCATGAGCCAGATGCGGGCATAACCCAGACCTAACCCAGACCTAACCGGTGTTATCCTCTAAAATATTGATCGAAACCAGGTTTAATTGACTGCTTCAGTGTGTTACCACATTACTACGTGATTCAAACACGAAAAAAACCCAGGATCTGGCCAACAAGTATGCGAAGAAGGCAAAATCAAGAGCCAGATGCGGGCATAACCCAGACCTAACCCAGACCTAACCGGTGTTATCCTCTAAAATATTGATCGAAACCAGGTTTAATTGACTGCTTCAGTGTATTACCACATTACTACGTGATTCAAACACAAAAAAAACCCAAGATCTGGCCAACAAGTATGCGATGAAGGCAAAATCATGAGCCAGATGCGGGCATAACCCAGACCTAACCCAGACCTAACCGGTGTTATCCTCTAAAATATTGATCGAAACCAGGTTTAATTGACTGCTTCAGTGTGATACCACATTACTACGTGATTCAAACACGAAAAAAACCCAGGATCTGGCCAACAAGTATGCGAAGAAGGCAAAATCATGAGCCAGATGCGGGCATAACCCAGACCTAACCGGTGTTATCCTCTAAAATATTGATCGAAACCAGGTTTAATTGACTGCTTCAGTGTATTACCACATTACTACGTGATTCAAACACGGAAAATACCCAGGATCTGGCCAACAAGTTTGCGAAAAAGGCGAAAGTATAAGCCATATGCGCGCAAATCCCAGACCGAACCCAGACCTAACCGGTGTTATCCTCTGAAATATTGATCGAAACCAGGTTTAATTGACTGCTTCAGTGAGTTACCACATTACTACGTGATTCAAACACGGAAAAAACCCAGGATCTGGCCAACAAGTATGCGATGAAGGCAAAATCATGAGCCAGATGCGGGCATAACCCAGACCTAACCCAGACCTAACCGGTGTTATCCTCTAAAATATTGATCGAAACCAGGTTTAATTGACTGCTTCAGTGTGTTACCACATTACTACGTGATTCAAACACGAAAAAAACCCAGGATCTGGCCAACAAGTATGCGAAGAAGGCAAAATCATGAGCCAGATGCGGGCATAACCCAGACCTAACCGGTGTTATCCTCTAAAATATTGATCGAAACCAGGTTTAATTGACTGCTTCAGTGTATTACCACATTACTACGTGATTCAAACACGAAAAAAACCCAAGATCTGGCCAACAAGTATGCGAAGAAGGCGAAAGTATAAGCCAGATGCGCGCATTTTCCAGACCTAACCCAGACCTAACCGGTGTTATCCTCTGAAATATTGATCGAAACCAGGTTTAATTGACTGCTTCAGTGAGTTACCACATTACTACGTGATTCAAACACGGAAAAAACCCAGGATCTGGCCAACAAGTATGCGATGAAGGCAAAATCATGAGCCAGATGCGGGCATAACCCAGACCTAACCCAGACCTAACCGGTGTTATCCTCTAAAATATTGATCGAAACCAGGTTTAATTGACTGCTTCAGTGTATTACCACATTACTACGTGATTCAAACACGAAAAAAACCCAAGATCTGGCCAACAAGTATGCGAAGAAGGCGAAAGTATAAGCCAGATGCGCGCATTTTCCAGACCTAACCCAGACCTAACCGGTGTTATCCTCTGAAATATTGATCGAAACCAGGTTTAATTGACTGCTTCAGTGAGTTACCACATTACTACGTGATTCAAACACGGAAAAAACCCAGGATCTGGCCAACAAGTATGCGATGAAGGCAAAATCATGAGCCAGATGCGGGCATAACCCAGACCTAACCCAGACCTAACCGGTGTTATCCTCTAAAATATTGATCGAAACCAGGTTTAATTGACTGCTTCAGTGTGTTACCACATTACTACGTGATTCAAGCACGAAAAAAACCCAAGATCTGGCCAACAAGTATGCGAAGAAGGCGAAAGTATAAGCCAGATGCGCGCATTTCCCAGACCTAACCCAGACCTAACCGGTGTTATCCTCTAAAATATTGATCGAAACCAGGTTTAATTGACTGCTTCAGTGTATTACCACATTACTACGTGATTCAAACACGGAAAATACCCAGGATCTGGCCAACAAGTTTGCGAAAAAGGCGAAAGTATAAGCTATATGCGCGCAAATCCCAGACCGAACCCAGACCTAACCGGTGTTATCCTCTAAAATATTGATCGAAACCAGGTTTTATTGACTGCTTCAGTTTGTTACCACATTACTACGTGATTCAAACACGAAAATAACCCAGGATCTGGCCAACAAGTATGCGAAGAAGGCGATAGTATAAGCCAGATGCGCGCATATCCCAGACCAAACCCAGACCTAACCGGTGTTATCCTCTAAAATATTGATCGAAACCAGGTTTAATTGACTGCTTCAGTGTGTTACCACATTACTACGTGATACAAACACGAAAAAAACCCAGGATCCGGCCAACAAGTTTGCGAAAAAGGCGAAAGTATAAGCCAGATGCGCGCAAATCCCAGACCAAACCCAGACCTAACCGGTGTTATCCTCTGAAATATTGATCGAAACCAGGTTTAATTGACTGCTTCAGTGTGTTACCACATTACTACGTGTTTCAAACACGGAAAATACCCAGGATCTGGCCAGCAAGTTTGCGAAAAAGGCGAAAGTATAAGCCAGATGCGCGCAAATCCCAGACCTAACCCAGACCTAACCGGTGTTATCCTCTGAAATATTGATCGAAACCAGGTTTAATTGACTGCTTCAGTGAGTTACCACATTACTACGTGATTCAAACACGGAAAAAACCCAGGATCTGGCCAACAAGTATGCGATGAAGGCAAAATCATGAGCCAGATGCGGGCATAACCCAGACCTAACCCAGACCTAACCGGTGTTATCCTCTGAAATATTGATCGAAACCAGGTTTAATTGACTGCTTCAGTGAGTTACCACATTACTACGTGATTCAAACACGGAAAATACCCAGGATCTGGCCAACAGGTATGCGAAGAAGGCAAAATCATGAGCCAGATGCGGGCATAACCCAGACCGAACCCAGACCTAACCGGTGTTATCCTTTAAAATATTGATCGAAACCAGGTTTTATTGACTGCTTCAGTTTGTTACCACATTACTACGTGATTCAAACACGAAAATAACCCAGGATCTGGCCAACAAGTATGCGAAGAAGGCGAAAGTATAAGCCAGATGCGCGCATTTCCCAGACCTAACCCAGACCTAACCGGTGTTATCCTCTGAAATATTGATCGAACCCAGGTTTAATTGACTGCTTCAGTGAGTTACCACATTACTACGTGATTCAAACACGGAAAAAACCCAGGATCTGGCCAACAAGTATGCGATGAAGGCAAAATCATGAGCCAGATGCGGGCATAACCCAGACCTAACCCAGACCTAACCGGTGTTATCCTCTAAAATATTGATCGAAACCAGGTTTAATTGACTGCTTCAGTGTGTTACCACATTACTACGTGATTCAAACACGAAAAAAACCCAAGATCTGGCCAACAAGTATGCGAAGAAGGCGAAAGTATAAGCCAGATGCGCGCATATCCCAGACCAAACCCAGACCTAACCGGTGTTATCCTCTAAAATATTGATCGAAACCAGGTTTAATTGACTGCTTCAGTGTGTTACCACACTCCTACGTGATTCAAACACGAAAAAAACCCAGGATCTGGCCAACAAGTATGCGAAGAAGGCAAAATCATGAGCCAGATGCGGGCATAACCCAGACCTAACCGGTGTTATCCTCTAAAATATTGATCGAAACCAGGTTTAATTGACTGCTTCAGTGTATTACCACATTACTACGTGATTCAAACACGAAAAAAACCCAAGATCTGGCCAACAAGTATGCGAAGAAGGCGAAAGTATAAGCCAGATGCGCGCATTTTCCAGACCTAACCCAGACCTAACCGGTGTTATCCTCTGAAATATTGATCGAAACCAGGTTTAATTGACTGCTTCAGTGAGTTACCACATTACTACGTGATTCAAACACGGAAAAACCCAGGATCTGGCCAACAAGTATGCGATGAAGGCAAAATCATGAGCCAGATGCGGGCATAACCCAGACCTAACCCAGACCTAACCGGTGTTATCCTCTAAAATATTGATCGAAACCAGGTTTAATTGACTGCTTCAGTGTGTTACCACATTACTACGTGATTCAAACACGAAAAAAACCCAAGATCTGGCCAACAAGTATGCGAAGAAGGCGAAAGTATAAGCCAGATGCGCGCATTTCCCAGACCTAACCCAGACCTAACCGGTGTTATCCTCTAAAATATTGATCGAAACCAGGTTTAATTGACTGCTTCAGTTTGTTACCACATTACTACGTGATTCAAACCCGAAAAAAACCCAGGATCTGGCCAACAAGTATGCGATGAAGGCAAAATCATGTGCCAGATGCGGGCATAACCCAGACCTAACCCAGACCTAACCGGTGTTATCCTCCTAAATACTGTCCGAATCCAGGTTTAGTGGACTGTTTCTGTGTGGTACCACATTACTACGTGATTCAAACACGGAAAAAACCCAGGATCTGGCCAACAAGTATGCGATGAAGGCAAAATCATGAGCCAGATGCGGGCATAACCCAGACCTAACCCAGACCTAACCGGTGTTATCCTCTGAAATATTGATCGAAACCAGGTTTAATTGACTGCTTCAGTGAGTTACCACATTACTACGTGATTCAAACACGGAAAATACCCAGGATCTGGCCAACAAGTATGCGAAGAAGGCAAAATCATGAGCCAGATGCGGGCATAACCCAGACCTAACCCAGACCTAACCGGTGTTATCCTCTGAAATATTGATCGAAACCAGGTTTAATTGACTGCTTCAGTGTGTTACCACATTCCTACGTGATTCAAACACGAAAAAAACCCAGGATCTGGCCAACAAGTATGCGAAGAAGGCAAAATCATGAGCCAGATGCGGGCATAACCCAGACCTAACCCAGACCTAACCGGTGTTATCCTCTGAAATATTGATCGAAACCAGGTTTAATTGACTGCTTCAGTGAGTTACCACATTACTACGTGATTCAAACACGGAAAAAACCCAGGATCTGGCCAACAAGTATGCGATGAAGGCAAAATCATGAGCCAGATGCGGGCATAACCCAGACCTAACCCAGACCTAACCGGTGTTATCCTGTAAAATATTGATCGAAACCAGGTTTAATTGACTGCTTCAGTGTGTTACCACATTACTACGTGATTCAAACACGAAAAAAACCCAGGATCTGGCCAACAAGTATGCGATGAAGGCAAAATCATGAGCCAGATGCGGGCATAACCCAGACCTAACCCAGACCTAACCGGTGTTATCCTCTAAAATATTGATCGAAACCAGGTTTAATTGACTGCTTCAGTGTGTTACCACATTACTACGTGATTCAAACACGAAAAAAACCCAGGATCTGGCCAACAAGTATGCGAAGAAGGCAAAATCATGAGCCAGATGCGGGCATAACCCAGACCTAACCCAGACCTAACCGGTGTTATCCTCTAAAATATTGATCGAAACCAGGTTTAATTGACTGCTTCAGTGTATTACCACATTACTACGTGATTCAAACACGGAAAATACCCAGGATCTGGCCAACAAGTTTGCGAAAAAGGCGAAAGTATAAGCCATATGCGCGCAAATCCCAGACCGAACCCAGACCTAACCGGTGTTATCCTCTAAAATATTGATCGAAACCAGGTTTTATTGACTGCTTCAGTTTGTTACCACATTACTACGTGATTCAAACACGAAAATAACCCAGGATCTGGCCAGCAAGTATGCGAAGAAGGCAAAATCATGAGCCAGATGCGGGCATAACCCAGACCTAACCCAGACCTAACCGGTGTTATCCTCTGAAATATTGATCGAAACCAGGTTTAATTGACTGCTTCAGTGTGTTACCACATTCCTACGTGATTCAAACACGAAAAAAACCCAGGATCTGGCCAACAAGTATGCGAAGAAGGCAAAATCATGAGCCAGATGCGGGCATAACCCAGACCTAACCCAGACCTAACCGGTGTTATCCTCTGAAATATTGATCGAAACCAGGTTTAATTGACTGCTTCAGTGAGTTACCACATTACTACGTGATTCAAACACGGAAAAAACCCAGGATCTGGCCAACAAGTATGCGATGAAGGCAAAATCATGAGCCAGATGCGGGCATAACCCAGACCTAACCCAGACCTAACCGGTGTTATCCTGTAAAATATTGATCGAAACCAGGTTTAATTGACTGCTTCAGTGTGTTACCACATTACTACGTGATTCAAACACGAAAAAAACCCAGGATCTGGCCAACAAGTATGCGATGAAGGCAAAATCATGAGCCAGATGCGGGCATAACCCAGACCTAACCCAGACCTAACCGGTGTTATCCTCTGAAATATTGATCGAAACCAGGTTTAATTGACTGCTTCAGTGTGTTACCACATTACTACGTGATTCAAACACGAAAAAAACCCAGGATCTGGCCAACAAGTTTGCGAAAAAGGCGAAAGTATAAGCCATATGCGCGCAAATCCCAGACCGAACCCAGACCTAACCTGTGTTATCCTCTAAAATATTGATCGAAACCAGGTTTTATTGACTGCTTCAGTTTGTTACCACATTACTACGTGATTCAAACACGAAAATAACCCAAGATCTGGCCAACAAGTATGCGAAGAAGGCGAAAGTATAAGCCAGATGCGCGCATATCCCAGACCAAACCCAGACCTAACCGGTGTTATCCTCTAAAATATTGATCGAAACCAGGTTTAATTGACTGCTTCAGTGTGTTACCACATTCCTACGTGATTCAAACACGAAAAAAACCCAGGATCTGGCCAACAAGTATGCGAAGAAGGCAAAATCATGAGCCAGATGCGGGCATAACCCAGACCTAACCCAGACCTAACCGGTGTTATCCTCTGAAATATTGATCGAAACCAGGTTTAATTGACTGCTTCAGTGAGTTACCACATTACTACGTGATTCAAACACGGAAAATACCCAGGATCTGGCCAACAAGTATGCGAAGAAGGCAAAATCATGAGCCAGATGCGGGCATAACCCAGACCGAACCCAGACCTAACCGGTGTTATCCTCTAAAATATTGATCGAAACCAGGTTTTACTGACTGCTTCAGTGAGTTACCACATTACTACGTGATTCAAACACGGAAAATACCCAGGATCTGGCCAACAAGTATGCGATGAAGGCAAAATCATGAGCCAGATGCGGGCATAACCCAGACCTAACACAGACCTAACCGGTGTTATCCTCTGAAATATTGATCGAAACCAGGTTTAATTGACTGCTTCAGTGTGTTACCGCATTCCTACGTGATTCAAACACGAAAAAAACCCAGGATCTGGCCAACAAGTATGCGATGAAGGCAAAATCATGAGCCAGATGCGGGCATAACCCAGACCTAACCCAGACCTAACCGGTGTTATCCTCTAAAATATTGATCGAAACCAGGTTTAATTGACTGCTTCAGTGTGTTACCACATTACTACGTGATTCAAACACGAAAAAAACCCAAGATCTGGCCAACAAGTATGCGAAGAAGGCGAAAGTATAAGCCAGATGCGCGCAAATCCCAGACCGAACCCTGACCTAACCGGTGTTATCCTCTAAAATATTGATCGAAACCAGGTTTTATTGACTGCTTCAGTTTGTTACCACATTACTACGTGATTCAAACACGAAAATAACCCAGGATCTGGCCAACAAGTATGCGAAGAAGGCGAAAGTATAAGCCAGATGCGCGCATATCCCAGACCAAACCCAGACCTAACCGGTGTTATCCTCTAAAATATTGATCGAAACCAGGTTTAATTGACTGCTTCAGTGTGTTACCACATTACTACGTGATTCAAACACGAAAAAAACCCAAGATCTGGCCAACAAGTATGCGAAGAAGGCGAAAGTATAAGCCAGATGCGCGCATTTCCCAGACCTAACCCAGACCTAACCGGTGTTATCCTCTGAAATATTGGTCGAAACCAGGTTTAATTGACTGCCGAAACCAGGTTTAATTGACTGCTTCAGTGTGTTACCACATTACTACGTGATTCAAACACGAAAAAAACCCAGGATCTGGCCAACAAGTATGCGAAGAAGGCAAAATCATGAGCCAGATGCGGGCATAACCCAGACCTAACCGGTGTTATCCTCTAAAATATTGATCGAAACCAGGTTTAATTGACTGCTTCAGTGTATTACCACATTACTACGTGATTCAAACACGAAAAAAACCCAAGATCTGGCCAACAAGTATGCGAAGAAGGCGAAAGTATAAGCCAGATGCGCGCATTTTCCAGACCTAACCCAGACCTAACCGGTGTTATCCTCTGAAATATTGATCGAAACCAGGTTTAATTGACTGCTTCAGTGAGTTACCACATTACTACGTGATTCAAACACGGAAAAAACCCAGGATCTGGCCAACAAGTATGCGATGAAGGCAAAATCATGAGCCAGATGCGGGCATAACCCAGACCTAACCCAGACCTAACCGGTGTTATCCTCTAAAATATTGATCGAAACCAGGTTTAATTGACTGCTTCAGTGTATTACCACATTACTACGTGATTCAAACACGGAAAATACCCAGGATCTGGCCAACAAGTTTGCGAAAAAGGCGAAAGTATAAGCCATATGCGCGCAAATCCCAGACCGAACCCAGACCTAACCGGTGTTATCCTCTAAAATATTGATCGAAACCAGGTTTTATTGACTGCTTCAGTTTGTTACCACATTACTACGTGATTCAAACACGAAAATAACCCAGGATCTGGCCAACAAGTATGCGAAGAAGGCGAAAGTATAAGCCAGATGCGCGCATATCCCAGACCAAACCCAGACCTAACCGGTGTTATCCTCTAAAATATTGATCGAAACCAGGTTTAATTGACTGCTTCAGTGTATTACCACATTACTACGTGATTCAAACACGAAAAAAACCCAAGATCTGGCCAACAAGTATGCGAAGAAGGCGAAAGTATAAGCCAGATGCGCGCATTTTCCAGACCTAACCCAGACCTAACCGGTGTTATCCTCTGAAATATTGATCGAAACCAGGTTTAATTGACTGCTTCAGTGAGTTACCACATTACTACGTGATTCAAACACGGAAAAAACCCAGGATCTGGCCAACAAGTATGCGATGAAGGCAAAATCATGAGCCAGATGCGGGCATAACCCAGACCTAACCCAGACCTAACCGGTGTTATCCTCTAAAATATTGATCGAAACCAGGTTTAATTGACTGCTTCAGTGTGTTACCACATTACTACGTGATTCAAACACGAAAAAAACCCAAGATCTGGCCAACAAGTATGCGAAGAAGGCGAAAGTATAAGCCAGATGCGCGCATTTCCCAGACCTAACCCAGACCTAACCGGTGTTATCCTCTAAAATATTGATCGAAACCAGGTTTAATTGACTGCTTCAGCGTATTACCACATTACTACGTGATTCAAACACGGAAAATACCCAGGATCTGGCCAACAAGTTTGCGAAAAAGGCGAAAGTATAAGCCATATGCGCGCAAATCCCAGACCGAACCCAGACCTAACCGGTGTTATCCTCTAAAATATTGATCGAAACCAGGTTTTATTGACTGCTTCAGTTTGTTACCACATTACTACGTGATTCAAACACGAAAATAACCCAGGATCTGGCCAACAAGTATGCGAAGAAGGCGAAAGTATAAGCCAGATGCGCGCATATCCCAGACCAAACCCAGACCTAACCGGTGTTATCCTCTAAAATATTGATCGAAACCAGGTTTAATTGACTGCTTCAGTGTGTTACCACATTACTACGTGATACAAACACGAAAAAAACCCAGGATCCGGCCAACAAGTTTGCGAAAAAGGCGAAAGTATAAGCCAGATGCGCGCAAATCCCAGACCAAACCCAGACCTAACCGGTGTTATCCTCTGAAATATTGATCGAAACCAGGTTTAATTGACTGCTTCAGTGTGTTACCACATTACTACGTGTTTCAAACACGGAAAATACCCAGGATCTGGCCAGCAAGTTTGCGAAAAAGGCGAAAGTATAAGCCAGATGCGCGCAAATCCCAGACCTAACCCAGACCTAACCGGTGTTATCCTCTGAAATATTGATCGAAACCAGGTTTAATTGACTGCTTCAGTGAGTTACCACATTACTACGTGATTCAAACACGGAAAAAACCCAGGATCTGGCCAACAAGTATGCGATGAAGGCAAAATCATGAGCCAGATGCGGGCATAACCCAGACCTAACCCAGACCTAACCGGTGTTATCCTCTGAAATATTGATCGAAACCAGGTTTAATTGACTGCTTCAGTGAGTTACCACATTACTACGTGATTCAAACACGAAAATAACCCAGGATCTGGCCAACAAGTATGCGAAGAAGGCGAAAGTATAAGCCAGATGCGCGCATATCCCAGACCAAACCCAGACCTAACCGGTGTTATCCTCTAAAATATTGATCGAAACCAGGTTTAATTGACTGCTTCAGTGTGTTACCACATTACTACGTGATTCAAACACGAAAAAAACCCAAGATCTGGCCAACAAGTATGCGAAGAAGGCGAAAGTATAAGCCAGATGCGCGCATTTCCCAGACCTAACCCAGACCTAACCGGTGTTATCCTCTGAAATATTGATCGAAACCAGGTTTAATTGACTGCTTCAGTGAGTTACCACATTACTACGTGATTCAAACACGGAAAAAACCCAGGATCTGGCCAACAAGTATGCGATGAAGGCAAAATCATGAGCCAGATGCGGGCATAACCCAGACCTAACCCAGACCTAACCGGTGTTATCCTCTAAAATATTGATCGAAACCAGGTTTAATTGACTGCTTCAGTGTGTTACCACATTACTACGTGATTCAAACACGAAAAAAACCCAGGATCTGGCCAACAAGTATGCGAAGAAGGCAAAATCATGAGCCAGATGCGGGCGTAACCCAGACCTAACCCAGACCTAACCGGTGTTATCCTCTTAAATATTGATCGAAACCAGGTTTAATTGACTGCTTCAGTGTATTACCACATTACTACGTGATTCAAACACGGAAAATACCCAGGATCTGGCCAACAAGTTTGCGAAAAAGGCGAAAGTATAAGCCATATGCGCGCAAATCCCAGACCGAACCCAGACCTAACCGGTGTTATCCTCTAAAATATTGATCGAAACCAGGTTTTATTGACTGCTTCAGTTTGTTACCACATTACTACGTGATTCAAACACGAAAATAACCCAGGATCTGGCCAACAAGTATGCGAAGAAGGCGAAAGTATAAGCCAGATGCGCGCATTTCCCAGACCTAACCCAGACCTAACCGGTGTTATCCTCTGAAATATTGATCGAAACCAGGTTTAATTGACTGCTTCAGTGAGTTACCACATTAGTACGTGATTCAAACACGGAAAAAACCCAGGATCTGGCCAACAAGTATGCGATGAAGGCAAAATCATGAGCCAGATGCGGGCATAACCCAGACCTAACCCAGACCTAACCGGTGTTATCCTCTAAAATATTGATCGAAACCAGGTTTAATTGACTGCTTCAGTGTGTTACCACATTACTACGTGATTCAAACACGAAAAAAACCCAAGATCTGGCCAACAAGTATGCGAAGAAGGCGAAAGTATAAGCCAGATGCGCGCATTTCCCAGACCTAACCCAGACCTAACCGGTGTTATCCTCTAAAATATTGATCGAAACCAGGTTTAATAGACTGCTTCAGTGTGTTACCACATTACTACGTGATTCAAACACGGAAAAAACCCAGGATCTAGTAAACATAGTAGTATAGAGGGTGTTCGGCCAGCCCTGAGAAACATTTTAATAGGATATTCTAGAGGCCAAACTAAGACGAAAATCAAGAATACCAATTTGTTGATGGAGGCTTCGTTAAAAAGTTATTAACAATTTGATTCAAAAATTTCAAGTCGTTCCAGAAAAATTATTTTCGGCTGCGGAGGTCAATTACAAGCATTTTTAGTGAATAGACATATATTCGAAATCCTACTCAGTTTCGAGAAAAAAATTCGAGTATGTGTTGATATTTTTCGGCGAAAAACAAATTTTTCAAATCGTTCTAAAAAAATTATTTTCGGTTACAGGGGTCAATTACAATCATTTTTGGTCATTACACATACCCCCGAAATCCTACGCACTTTCGAGAAAAAAATTCCTTACCGAAAATCTAATCGGGTGCCTATATTTTTCGATGAAAAAGAAAGATTTCAAATCGTTCTGTGAAAAATTATTTTCAGTTGCGAGGGTCGGTGACAATCATTTTTTATGTATAGACATACCCCCGTAATCTTGCGCATTTTCGAGAAAAAAATTCAGTACGAGCGGAAATTTAAACATTAATAACTTTTTAACAGTGCCTCCATCAACAAATTGGTATTCTTGATTTTCGTCTTATTTTGACCTCTAGAATCCCCCATTAAAATTTTTCCCATGGATGGCCGAACACCCTGTATGTAGGGAACCGTGCAGTTGAAAATTATTAAATCGCGCACGAATTTTTGGCCGTACAGCGAATCGTTCGCTGTCCACGAGCTTGCACGAGCGAAGACGGTTACCGCCGAAAAAGCCGTCAACACGCGGCGAGCGTACGGCCGAACAGCTGATGGGTGAATAACCCAGAAAGCGAGAAAAGACAGCACGGAAGAGAGAAAGATTGAAGAAAAGTACGTAGTAGGTGTGACTGTGTTTAACGAAATAAATACGAGTGTGCGGATTAACGAACAAACACGGTTCCTGATAATCCCATACATACATACGTACAGTGTTGTTCCAAGTGGAGTTTGAAAAAGATGCTAATAAAAATGTTGCATAGTCATAACCACCTGGTTCAGTTACTACATTCACCCTGTAAAAACAACACAATAATATTATTTATTATTTTCTTTTCACGTTCTTAACTTTATTTTTATTTTTAGTTTGAGTTTTACATTTCTCCTTCTCTTCGTCTTGCTTTTCTTTCTCCTTTTCCTTTTCCTTTTCATTTTTCTGTTTTTCTTTCTTTTTTCAATAGCTTTTCTTCTTTTAATTTCTCGGCTTGTTTTTTTCTTTTCTAATCGTTCTTCTTTCATTCTTTGTTTTTCTTTTTCCTGGTTATCAATTGCTTCTATTTTTTCAAGCTGAGTCTATTTCCATGTCTTTGATGTAACTTTGATTGCACACACCTTTCTATATTTCTTTTCTTTTCTTTTCTTTTCTTTTCTTTGTTGTTTTTTCAATTTTTTGATAATGTTGATAATGTTTATCCAGAATAGATTCTGAAGAATCTTTGTCTTTACGAGAAAATAAGTAAAGTAACGTTGTAGAATTAATGTAGTTTGATTTCAGTACCATCGGAAACAAAACAATTCCCATTAGAAAAAAGTAAAAGCATCATTGTCATGAAATATTAAAGTTAATTAATGATCAGTATATCATATATTAGTTTCTTCTAGCGAAACGTTGTTAAATTAGTCTTCTACACTGGTATTGGTTTTACTGTTACTATGAACTGCACTGCGTTGAACATCAGCAGTGCTTTCTCTCTGCGAGTTGTGTCTTGTGTTGTGTCTTAGTTGTGTCCCGATTGTATTTTAATATTTTCTATATAGAAAAGAAAATTGTTCCCCTCTCAGATCATCTGGAATATGCTCTTGAATGCTATGTAAAACTACCTATATTGCTGTCATTGATGTCAGTTTCATCTGGCGACATGAATTCTAATTTATTTTCTTCTTTCTGAAATACGTTTTGTCTAGTAAATTGTATTTGAGTTAAACGGTCATAGGCCACCACAAGCTTTAAAAGCATTTCCTTCTTCATGGAATTTATATATGGTATGATATATATATTGGTGCGAAATTCACCTTCGTAATGGGTTTAGTCTACCTACGTACTTTGTCTATGTTCCTGTACTACCTTTCGCCATGCAACTTTTAATCGTCTAAATATTCCTACATCGCATGGCTGGAAAATATGAGTTGCATTAGGTAATATACAAAAAAGTAAAATGAGTTTACTCAAAACAAAAATTATGTAAATTGAAATTTATGCAGGACCTGCGACCATCTAATAATACCAGTATAGGAAAGGTGACTCCATTCTCAACCATTTATGGGCTACACACAATATATGTATTAGTGTGGGGGGATTGAAATGAATTCGGTCAAGGTGTAATTTCATTAATATTGATTTAATATATACAGGGTGTTTGGCCACCCCTGGGAAAAATTTTAATGGGAGATTCTAGAAGCCAAAATAAGACGAAAATTAAGAATATCAATTTTTCGACTGAGGTTTCGTTAAAAAGTAGTTATTAATAACATTAAATAAAAAAATTTCAAATCGTTCTGAAAAAATTATTGTTGGTCGCGGAGGTCAGTTAGAATCGTACCCCCGAAATCCTACTCAGTTTCGACAAAAAAAATTCAAGTAAAAAAGAATTTCGAATCGTCTTGGAAGAATTAGTTTTCGTTGCAGGGGTCAGTTACAAGCATTTTTTTTTTTTGGTCGACAGCCGGATTGAACGATTTTAATGTTTCAAACAGCAACACAACGCATATTTTAATGGAGAATATGTAGAGATGTTGGAAAAGTTGTTCCTTGACCCCGTAAAGTGAGAAAAATCCCATATAACTGGTCAAATTTTCAAACAGCCCCCGCAACTCCTACTGATATAGTGAATAGTGAATATATTCCAATGAAACGTTTTTTTTCGCGAGTAGAGCTCATGGGTACCTACACAAAGAGTATTATTAAACAACTATTTTACAAACTGAATAAAAATCAGAAAGGAATTTTTAAGAAAAATCGACAGACAGTGCCTAAATTTTTCGACGAAAGAAAAAGAAAATTTCAAATCGTTCTGAAAAAATTACTTTCGGTTTCGGGGGTCAATTACAATTATTTTCGGTGAATAGACATACCACATACGAAATCCTGCGCATTTTCGAGAAAAAAATTCGAAAGTAAGAGCGGAACTTTAAACGTCAATAACTTGTTTAGTATCGTATTACTCCATCAACAAATTGGTATTCTTGATTTTCATCCTACTTTAACCTCTAGAATCTCCCATTACAATTTCTCCCAGGGGATTCTAGAGACCAAAGTAAGACGAAAATCAAGAATACCAATTTGTTAATGGAGGCTTTATTAAAAAGTTATTAACGTTTAAAGTTCCGCCCGTACTGAATTTCTTTCTCGAAAATGCGCATGATTAGGGGGGTATGACGATTCACCCAAAATGGTTGTAAGTAACCCCCGCAACCGATAACAATTTTTCCAAAACGATTTGAAATTTTTCTTTTCCATCGAAAAAATTTCACACATTCTCGAATTTTTATCTCGAAAGTGGGTAAGATTTCGGAGGTATGTGTATTCACCAAAAATGATTGCAATTGACCCCCGCAACCGATAACAATTTTTCCAGAACGATTTGAAATTTTTGAGTTTAATTGTTAATAACTTTTCAACGTAGCCTCTATCAACAAATTGGTATTCTTGATTTTCGTCTGTATTTTCGTATTTTGGCATCTAGAATCCCCCATTAAAATTTTTCCCAGGGGTGGCCGAACACCCTGTACATATGTGTTCCCCGAGCAGGAAAACGACTTTTCGCTAAAATCATGAAAGTAAAAATTCTGTCCAAATGAGGAGTAGGAGTGATTTTCTAAGTAATTTTTATGTAAAAGTATAGATTGAGAAAGTGGCACGTGAGGAACGTACGTAACCTAGATCGATGCACGTGTTTTACTGCACCGGGCACGAACGTACGACGATTTACACACACACAGTCAATATCGCCGGTTTTTACAAAAGGTAAAGTCTTAAGTAAACATTTTGTTTTATAATTTTCTATTAAAGCCTCTGTAAGTTTTATCGCTTTTGCATTCTTGCAACTTAATTTAATTGGTTGTTTTTTGGAAAACAGATAAAACTATAAAAAGAATAAAAAACGGTTTTTACGAGTCCTGTACCTATGTTTAGTTCAGAATTTCGAATTCAGCGGTAAAAGTATGTAAATCTATATTATCCAATACACAGGACATAAAGGTAAGAGGAATGGATATTTTTACCAATATATTCATATTCTTAAATATCTGAATATTCTTCCTACTTGACCGACTTACTTTATAAATATATTTTTTAGGGACACATGTCGTTCGGTTGAAGGAAACAGGATATCTATACAGTGTATAGGTATTCAAAAACCCTTGGGAAAAATTTTAGACTTTGTTGAAAAGTTATGGAACATTATATTCCTAGCAAACGCTAGGCCCGTTCACGGATCGGGGTGAGTTATACATTATTCGATTCGCCTAATTCAGTACATGTTACTGTTATTGTTAGAAATATGACTTAAAATTCGTTAGTTTCTTTAGTGTTTAGGAGTGTGTGTGTGTTTGTGAGAGAAGCACACGTCGAGGAATGTTTTTTAGTTTTTAAGTTTTCTTTTCACAATGGAAAATAAGTGTGTTTGTTTTGTAACAAGATTCATTATAATAAATAATATAAACAGTATTTTAACATGGTAGCAGAGGTCCGTGGTTTGTTCGTTAACAGTAAAGAAAAGAAATTTAGTTGTGAAAGGAAGATAACCTAAGTTTGAAGCATGGCAAGTGAAAAAAAGGACGATTTCATGTTACAAATATTTTATGGAACTGGAAATTCAGGCTAAATTTATTTTTAGAAATGAAAGACTGTAACGAGGTTATTCTACATGATGAAAGACCGGCTGAAATAAGAGTCGAAGATTGGAATAAAAAAGGAAATTAAAGCAAAAAGTTACATCGTAAACAGTATTTCAAACACTCAGTTAGAATTAATAATATCAGAAACGACTGCGAAAAATATGATTGCAAAGCTTGACGAAATTTATCTAGTTAAAAACAGTGCAGTAAAGCTATTGTGTAAAAGAAGATTGTTAGAATTAAAAATGAAAGAAGGTGAAAATCCAAGTGACTTCTTTAACGAATTTGAAACGCATATAAATAGGCTCAAAAATACTGGTGAGACTGTGAATGAAGAGGATAAATTGAATTATCTGTTATTAACGTTAACTTCTCACGTATTGTTGATATTATTGATGCACTGCCAACGAAGGAGAAAACAGTTGAGTATGTAAAATCTAAATTACTGTTAGAGTATCAAAAGAGAAACGGTAAAAGTTACTACTTTGAGTACAGCAGAAATTACACTCGCACGTTTAGTTCAAATTTAACTAAAAATCCTAGAGGTCATAGGTTTCGACACGTACAACGCAATCAGAACAAGTATCTCAATTCAAAGGATAATCAGCATAGCAGTGCAACGACTACTGAAGCGGTATGTTAAGTCAGTGTAATAAGTCAGGGCACATCCAACGTTACTGCCCAGAAAACTTTAATAATTATTACAAAATGCAACCTTTTCAAACATATACAAAATAGACACGATAGAAAAGTGGCTGGAAATTCGAGTCTAGATGACAGTAGAAATTACAATTCATTCAAGGTTGAAGTAATGAAAAGTAGCAAAATAGAAGAAGTAGAAATATTAAATGGCTACTAGATAGTGGTTGCTCAGATCACATAATAAACACAGATGAGTACTTTTATGAATCCAAAAATCTACAAAACCCGGTTGATATTAAAGTTGGTGATGGTTTTAAACTAATATCTGGAAAAATTGGTAATGTAATGATTAACATTAATGATAAGTCGGAGGGAATAAAGATTAAAAATGTATATACTATGTACCAGAAATGAAACAAAACTTACTAAGTGTCTCTTGTATTTGTAAATCAAAACAATTAAAAATAATGTTTGAGAAAGACAATGAATTACAATAAAATTTGTAATTCGAAAGAAAAACTCATTGCTATTGCTGTTAAAAGAAATAAACTCTTTGAATTAAATGGAGAAGTTGCCAGACTTGAGAATAAGAAAACAAGTACGTACACTAGTTCAATGGGAATTTCAAATATAGAAAAATGGCATAGATATATACTTTGTCACACAAATTTTAGAGATTTAAAATATTTGTGTGAAGCTCAGCTGCTAAATGGAACACCGGTGAAACTCGAAAACGAATTTATAAAATGCGAAGTTTGTCCGGAGAATAAAATGACAAATTTGAAATTTAAAAACAAACGTACAAGAGCAAATGATTTGTTACAAATAGTCCATACAGATGTCCATGGTCCAATAACTCAGACAGGTCATAATGGTGAGAAATACTTTGTGTCTTTTATAGATGATTTCAGTAAAATTGCTGTTGTGTATTGCATAAAACAAAAAAGTGATGTTTTTTATTGCTTCATTAGGTATATTAGGAAATTAGTAAAAAATCAAACTGGAAAAAGTATTAAAGAAATTCGATGTGACAATGGAAGAGAATCATATCTTAACAAAAACTTTGATGAATTAGCGAAACGAGAAGGTATTTATTTGAAACCAGGACCAGCATACACACACGAATTGAACGGAGTCGCCGAAAGGCACAACAGAACGATAATGGATCGTGCACGCTGCTTGCTGTCAGAGGCAAATGTCGACAAGTTTTATTGGCCAGAATGTATTTACACGGCTGCCTACATTGGAAATCGCCTATTAGCAAACACAAGAATAAGAAAAACACCATATGAAATATTTTTTAATAAAAGGGCTGATGTTTCAAACTTACACTTATATGGAAGCACTGCTTTTGTACGAATTCCCGAGGCATGCAGATATTCAAAGCTAAATCCAAAGGCCGAAAAAGGAATTAATATTAATAGGGTATACAGATATTGGTTAATGACAAAATAGTTGTAAGTCGTCACGTGCAAGATATACCATTTATAGAAATACTGATAACGAAGAAAAATACGAAGGGGAAACGCCAAAAGAAGAAGAAGAAGAAGAAGAAGAAGAAGAAAGAGTTTTGAAAATAAAAGAAAATAAAACTGACGATTATCAATGCAGCAAAACTGAGGAAGTTAAATAAGATACACGCCCCAAGCGTAACATAATGTGTGAAATGTTGTGAAATTTGATGATCATGTCGTATATACAAACTATTGCAATGCTTTGATACCTGAAAACTACCAAGAACCATTGAACTGCGAAGAGTCAAGAAAATGGAAAGCGGCTATGAAACAAGAACTTGATGGTTTAAAAGAAAACGACACATGGGATTTGGTCAACGTTCCAATAAATAAGAAAATAATTGAAGTAAAGTGGATATATAGAATTAAGACAGATGGAGTATGCAAAGCGCGCATTGTCGCCAAAGTCGCATTTCCAACAGTTGTACCAAAGCGATGAAGAAGTTTATTCACCGGTTGCAAGAATGAGCACGCTAAAGGTGTTGCTGTCAATTGCATGTGTTAAAAATTTAAAAATAGAACAAATGGATGTTCAAACAGCTTTTTTAAACGGAAATATCAAGTCTGAAGTTTACATCTACCCTCCTGATGGTAGTAATATACAGTCAGATAAGGTTTGTTTACTTAAGAAGGCGCTTTATGGATTGAGAGAAAGTCCACGTGACTGGTATGATTGTTTTCATAATTACATGATAAGCTTGCATTTTAAAAGATCTGATTATGATTACTGTCTGTATACTGGAGAGATAAACGACACAAAAATATATATTATTTTATATGTGGATGATATATTAATCAGTGGTATAAATGAAATGGCTATAGATGAAGTTAAGATCATGCTTAATAAACGATTTCGCATGAAAGACTTGGGACAAATAAAGCAATACTTGGGAATTGAAGTACAACGTAACCAAAGTAAAGAGGAAATATACTTGAATCAAGAAAAATATATTGAAAATCTTAGTCATAAGTACGGAATAATAAATAGTAAAAGGTTCGATACACCTATGGAAATGAATCGAAAAATTGAACCTGCTGATATAGTGGATGAAGAACTGAAATATAGGAATTTAATTGGAGCATTATTGTATATTGCAAATGGTACTCGCCCAGACATTTCATTTGCGGTCAATTACCTAAGTCGATTCCAAAATAGCTATGACAGCACACGTGTTCTAAAATACTTGTATCACACTCGTTCCATAAATCTTGTTTATAACTCAACTACTCAGGAAATAATGGATGCATTTGTTGACGCTGATTGGGCTGCAGACACTACGGACAGAAAATCGACTACAGGGATAATCATACGAGTTTTTGGAAATGTAGTACTATGGAAATCGCAAAAACAAAAAATTGTCTCCAGAGCCTCAACGCATGCTGAATACTACGCTCTTGCTGATTGTGTAGAAGAAATCATTCCAATTAAGGGCATTTTATCTGTTTTTGACGTGAAGAATGACAATCCAGTAAAAATATATGAAGACAATATTGGAGCGATAGCCTTATCAAAAAATGGAAAATTTTCAAAAAATTCCAAGCATATAGATATAAGTTATCATTTTGTTTATGATTATGAAAAAAGGGACTAATAAGTGTGACTACGGACGATCAAATTGCAGATGTACTGACTAAATCGTTAGGAAAGGCAAAATTTTTGTTGTTGTTTTGATAAATTTTAAGTCAAGAAGGCGTGTTAGAAATATGACTTAAAATTCGTTAGTTTCTTTAGTGTTTAGGAGTTTACCGTTTCAGATAAGAGGGGTAGTGTGGTGTGTGTGTGTGTGTGTGTGTGAAAGAAGCACATGTAGAGGAATGTTCTTTTAGTTTTTAAGTTTTCTTTTCACAATGGAAAATAAGTGTGTTTGTTTTGTAACAAGATTCATTATAATAAATAATATAAACAGTATTTTAACAGTTATTATAAAAAGTTACAGTAAAAAAGTAAGGTCAAGTAGATTTTTTGACAGGTTCACAGATAGAAACTAGTGACCATCGTTGCTATGTTCATTTTAAAAATTATAAATAATTTATCTAATTGGATCTATTCTACATTGTCAAATGGGAATTTGTAGAAGAATTTGTATGATGCATAAAAATCATTTTTTTAGGCATAGAACTTCCACGAGTCGGTCAGGTGGACAGTATTAAAACCAGGTATGTAGACAGTACATGCAGCAACAGTAAAAAATGTCTCCCCGTCGCTGACAGTGTTTACAATATATAGTAAATTACTATTGTACGCAGTACGTTGGTTTAACTTGTTTTTATTATTAAATTTCATTATCATCTAAGTCTGGTATATTTTGATTTTTTACAGAATCGATCATCATCAAATGAAATTTCTGAAATTTCTTTTAAGAACTGATTAAATAAATCATCCTTTCCTTGCTTGGAAGGTTTATAAAACACGTAATGGCTTAAGTACCCAATGAAATTATCTTTTTTGCTGAAAATAGAAAATATAATATTTATTATTTTGTATTATATGTTAGAAAAACATATTAAAAAACGTGTGGAACTGCAAATACTAACCGACAATATTCAGGCAAAAAGTGTTTACTATGCTTCCACGTAGTTTCTGTTTTATTCGTATGAGCGCCTGTTTCTGGATCTTTAAAATGTAAACTATTTACGGTTTACGGTGAGATGTTTATACCCTTAGTTTTTAAAAGCCATTGCATTATATAAAGATATTTGAAAAGCAAAGAACGTGGTTTTCTAAAAACAAACTCAGTTACAGATATTGTTTTAAAATTACCATATATGCTAACGTATAATTATGAGCAATGTCGTGATATATTATATAACTAACATTAAATAAAAATACTGCGCAGCAATTGTGGAAGGGTAGAGTAGATAGAGACTGATGAATCAACATTTTGTTGTAGAAATAATGGCACAGAGGCCATTTGAAAATTAATCACAGCGTCAATTTTCAAGATCTCATTACTGATGCTTACATGAATTAAATTGAAGAAACCACTTTTTTCTAACATATAATACTATCAATATTTTATATTTTCAATAAGAGTAACTTCATTGGATACCTGAGCCATTATGTATTTAGTAAATGTATATATAATAGAAAGATGGTGATTTATTCAATGAGATATTTGCAGAAATAGCAGAAATTTCATTCAATAAATGTTATTGTTAACAAATTAGCATTTGACTAGCTGGCATTTTGAACACAGGTAACGACAGTCACTTGTTTCCACCTGTGAACCTGTCAGAATATATTTAAAATACTTAGTTACTTTGTAAAAATACCGAATTTCCGCAGATAATGAAATGCATATACTAATGAAATAATATACTGAATTAGACGAATCGAATTACGTATAACTCATCCCGATCGTTGAACGGGTCGTTTGCTAGGAATATACCAAAAAACGTTCTTGACAAGTCTATAAAATACTTCAGTTCACTTTCATTATTAGATGCGTTGACTTTAATTCTATAAATTATAATGATAAGTTCAAGATTTTACAGAAAGAGTTTATTTGTAATATTAAAGATTTCCTATATAAGGACAAGAAGAATACTTTTACCAATATCTATCCATCTATCTTAATATTCTTCCCACTTGGCCCACTTACTTTAACGAGCCTGAGTAAATCATCAGTACTATCTCTATTTTTATTAATAAAATGAATCTGTGATTCCATATCCAAAGATATAGTAAAAGCTACAAAATTCAGATTATTCAAGTTACTTCTATCACTCATCAAATTTTTTATGAAATTCTATGCTAATTCATGCTCTTTAAAATATTTATAATCTACTGGGACTTCATTAACTTTATGTTTTAATAAATCAATAATCAAAGTATCTATAATTAATATTAAAATCAAATAACAGTGTCAAAATAGTAATAATATTATCTTTTATTAATACTACTGGTATTTAAATTTTATTAAATATTTCAAATCTGTTATCACCTTGACCAAATAATTTATTACTAGTTTTGACAATATATTTTGGGATGGATTTTTTTAGAATGATAGCAATTCAGTTATGAATTTTTATGAGGAACAAAGGGTTATTATTATACAATTAACATGTATATAATTCATTAACTTGCCCATTTAGGGGTAACATGTTATGCATAAATAGAGATTTACATACTTGTATAAATACCCACACTAAAATCATCTAAATATCTAAATCATTTTTAAATCTATGATTTGGAAAATTTTAGGGACATGGAACTTAATTCATCCTATATCTTACAGTTTTATCGTCAACACGTGGCCAACAAGTATGCGAAGAAGGCAAAATCATGAGCCAGATGCGGGCGTAACCCAGACCTAACCCAGACCTAACCGGTGTTATCCTCTAAAATATTGATCGAAACCAGGTTTTACTGACTGCTTCAGTTTGTTACCACATTACTACGTGATTCAAACACGAAAATAACCCAGGATCTGGCCAACAAGTATGCGAAGAAGGCAAAATCATGAGCCAGATGCGGGCGTAACCCAGACCTAACCCAGACCTAACCGGTGTTATCCTCCTAAATACTGTCCGAATCCAGGTTTAGTGGACTGTTTCTGTGTGGTACCACATTACTACGTGATTCAAACCCGAAAAAAACCCAGGATCTGGCCAACAAGTATGCGATGAAGGCAAAATCATGTGCCAGATGCGGGCATAACCCAGACCTAACCCAGACCTAACCGGTGTTATCCTCTCAAATATTGATCGAAACCAGGTTTAATTGACTGCTTCAGTGTGTTACCACATTACTACGTGATTCAAACACGGAAAAAACCCAGGATCTGGCCAACAAGTATGCGATGAAGGCAAAATCATGTGCCAGATGCGGGCATAACCCAGACCTAACCCAGACCTAACCGGTGTTATCCTCCTAAATACTGTCCGAATCCAGGTTTAGTGGACTGTTTCTGTGTGGTACCACATTACTACGTGATTCAAACACGGAAAAAACCCAGGATCTGGCCAACAAGTATGCGATGAAGGCAAAATCATGAGCCAGATGCGGGCATAACCCAGACCTAACCCAGACCTAACCGGTGTTATCCTCTAAAATATTGATCGAAACCAGGTTTAATTGACTGCTTCAGTGTGTTACCACATTCCTACGTGATTCAAACACGAAAAAAACCCAGGATCTGGCCAACAAGTATGCGAAGAAGGCAAAATCATGAGCCAGATGCGGGCATAACCCAGACCTAACCCAGACCTAACCGGTGTTATCCTCTGAAATATTGATCGAAACCAGGTTTAATTGACTGCTTCAGTGAGTTACCACATTACTACGTGATTCAAACACGGAAAATACCCAGGATCTGGCCAACAAGTATGCGAAGAAGGCAAAATCATGAGCCAGATGCGGGCATAACCCAGACCTAACCCAGACCTAACCGGTGTTATCCTCTGAAATATTGATCGAAACCAGGTTTAATTGACTGCTTCAGTGTGTTACCACATTACTACGTGATTCAAACACGAAAAAAACCCAGGATCTGGCCAACAAGTATGCGAAGAAGGCAAAATCATGAGCCAGATGCGGGCATAACCCAGACCTAACCCAGACCTATCCGGTGTTATCCTCTAAAATATTGATCGAAACCAGGTTTAATTGACTGCTTCAGTGTATTACCACATTACTACGTGATTCAAACACGGAAAATACCCAGGATCTGGCCAACAAGTTTGCGAAAAAGGCGAAAGTATAAGCCATATGCGCGCAAATCCCAGACCGAACCCAGACCTAACCGGTGTTATCCTCTAAAATATTGATCGAAACCAGGTTTTATTGACTGCTTCAGTTTGTTACCACATTACTACGTGATTCAAACACGAAAATAACCCAGGATCTGGCCAACAAGTATGCGAAGAAGGCGAAAGTATAAGCCAGATGCGCGCATATCCCAGACCAAACCCAGACCTAACCGGTGTTATCCTCTAAAATATTGATCGAAACCAGGTTTAATTGACTGCTTCAGTGAGTTACCACATTACTACGTGATTCAAACACGAAAAAAACCCAGGATCTGGCCAACAAGTATGCGAAGAAGGCAAAATCATGAGCCAGATGCGGGCATAACCCAGACCTAACCCAGACCTAACCGGTGTTATCCTCTGAAATATTGATCGAAACCAGGTTTAATTGACTGCTTCAGTGTGTTACCACATTACTACGTGATTCAAACACGAAAAAAACCCAAGATCTGGCCAACAAGTATGCGAAGAAGGCGAAAGTATAAGCCAGATGCGCGCATTTCCCAGACCTAACCCAGACCTAACCGGTGTTATCCTCTAAAATATTGATCGAAACCAGGTTTAATTGACTGCTTCAGTGTATTACCACATTACTACGTGATTCAAACACGGAAAATACACAGGATCTGGCCAACAAGTTTGCGAAAAAGGCGAAAGTATAAGCCATATGCGCGCAAATCCCAGACCGAACCCAGACCTAACCGGTGTTATCCTCTAAAATATTGATCGAAACCAGGTTTTATTGACTGCTTCAGTTTGTTACCACATTACTACGTGATTCAAACACGAAAATAACCCAGGATCTGGCCAACAAGTATGCGAAGAAGGCGAAAGTATAAGCCAGATGCGCGCATTTCCCAGACCTAACCCAGACCTAACCGGTGTTATCCTCTGAAATATTGATCGAAACCAGGTTTAATTGACTGCTTCAGTGAGTTACCACATTACTACGTGATTCAAACACGGAAAAAACCCAGGATCTGGCCAACAAGTATGCGATGAAGGCAAAATCATGAGCCAGATGCGGGCATAACCCAGACCTAACCCAGACCTAACCGGTGTTATCCTCTAAAATATTGATCGAAACCAGGTTTAATTGACTGCTTCAGTGTGTTACCACATTACTACGTGATTCAAACACGAAAAAAACCCAGGATCTGGCCAACAAGTATGCGAAGAAGGCGAAAGTATAAGCCAGATGCGCGCATTTCCCAGACCTAACCCAGACCTAACCGGTGTTATCCTCTGAAATATTGATCGAAACCAGGTTTAATTGACTGCTTCAGTGTGTTACCACATTACTACGTGATTCAAACACGAAAAAAACCCAAGATCTGGCCAACAAGTATGCGAAGAAGGCGAAAGTGTAAGCCAGATGCGCGCATTTCCCAGACCTAACCCAGACCTAACCGGTGTTATCCTCTGAAATATTGATCGAAACCAGGTTTAATTGACTGCTTCAGTGAGTTACCACATTACTACGTGATTCAAACACGAAAAAAACCCAGGATCTGGCCAACAAGTATGCGAAGAAGGCGAAAGTATAAGCCAGATGCGCGCATATCCCAAACCAAACCCAGACCTAACCGGTGTTATCCTCTAAAATATTGATCGAAACCAGGTTTAATTGACTGCTTCAGTGAGTTACCACATTACTACGTGATTCAAACACGAAAAAAACCCAGGATCTGGCCAACAAGTATGCGAAGAAGGCAAAATCATGAGCCAGATGCGGGCATAACCCAGACCTAACCCAGACCTAACCGGTGTTATCCTCTGAAATATTGATCGAAACCAGGTTTAATTGACTGCTTCAGTGTGTTACCACATTACTACGTGATTCAAACACGAAAAAAGCCCAAGATCTGGCCAACAAGTATGCGAAGAAGGCGAAAGTATAAGCCAGATGCGCGCATTTCCCAGACCTAACCCAGACCTAACCGGTGTTATCCTCTGAAATATTGATCGAAACCAGGTTTAATTGACTGCTTCAGTGAGTTACCACATTACTACGTGATTCAAACACGAAAAAAACCCAGGATCTGGCCAACAAGTATGCGAAGAAGGCAAAATCATGAGCCAGATGCGGGCATAACCCAGACCTAACCCAGACCTAACCGGTGTTATCCTCTAAAATATTGATCGAAACCAGGTTTAATTGACTGCTTCAGTGTATTACCACATTACTACGTGATTCAAACACGGAAAATACACAGGATCTGGCCAACAAGTTTGCGAAAAAGGCGAAAGTATAAGCCATATGCGCGCAAATCCCAGACCGAACCCAGACCTAACCGGTGTTATCCTCTAAAATATTGATCGAAACCAGGTTTTATTGACTGCTTCAGTTTGTTACCACATTACTACGTGATTCAAACACGAAAATAACCCAGGATCTGGCCAACAAGTATGCGAAGAAGGCGAAAGTATAAGCCAGATGCGCGCATTTCCCAGACCTAACCCAGACCTAACCGGTGTTATCCTCTGAAATATTGATCGAAACCAGGTTTAATTGGCTGCTTCAGTGAGTTACCACATTACTACGTGATTCAAACACGGAAAAAACCCAGGATCTGGCCAACAAGTATGCGATGAAGGCAAAATCATGAGCCAGATGCGGGCATAACCCAGACCTAACCCAGACCTAACCGGTGTTATCCTCTAAAATATTGATCGAAACCAGGTTTAATTGACTGCTTCAGTGTGTTACCACATTACTACGTGATTCAAACACGAAAAAAACCCAGGATCTGGCCAACAAGTATGCGAAGAAGGCAAAATCATGAGCCAGATGCGGGCGTAACCCAGACCTAACCCAGACCTAACCGGTGTTATCCTCTAAAATATTGATCGAAACCAGGTTTAATTGACTGCTTCAGTGTATTACCACATTACTACGTGATTCAAACACGAAAAAAACCCAGGATCTGGCCAACAAGTATGCGAAAAAGGCAAAATCATGAGCCAGATGCGGGCATAACCCAGACCTAACCCAGTCCTAACCGGTGTTATCCTCTGAAATATTGATCGAAACCAGGTTTAATTGACTGCTTCAGTGTGTTACCACATTACTACGTGATTCAAACACGAAAAAAACCCAAGATCTGGCCAACAAGTATGCGAAGAAGGCGAACGTATAAGCCAGATGCGCGCATTTCCCAGACCTAACCCAGACCTAACCGGTGTTATCCTCTGAAATATTGATCGAAACCAGGTTTAATTGACTGCTTCAGTTTGTTACCACATTACTACGTGTTTCAAACACGGAAAATACCCAGGATCTGGCCAACAAGTATGCGAAGAAGGCAGAATCATGAGCCAGATGCGGGCATAACCCAGTCCTAAGCCAGACCTAACCGGTGGTATCCTCTAAAATATTGATCGAAACCAGGTTTTATTGACTGCTTCAGTTTGTTACCACATTACTACGTGTTTCAAACACGGAAAATACCCAGGATCTGGCCAACAAGTATGCGAAGAAGGCAGAATCATGAGCCAGATGCGGGCATAACCCAGACCGAACCCAGACCTAACCGGTGTTATCCTCTAAAATATTGATCGAAACCAGGTTTTATTGACTGCTTCAGTGTGTTACCACATTACTACGTGATTCAAACACGAAAAAAACCCAGGATCTGGCCAACAAGTATGCGAAGAAGGCAAAATCATGAGCCAGATGCGGGCATAACCCAGACCGAACCCAGACCTAACCGGTGTTATCCTCTAAAATATTGATCGAAACCAGGTTTAATTGACTGCTTCAGTGTGTTACCACATTACTACGTGATTCAAACACGAAAATAACCCAGGATCTGGCCAACAAGTATGCGAAGAAGGCGAAAGTATAAGCCAGATGCGCGCATTCCCCAGACCTAACCCAGACCTAACCGGTGTTATCCTCTGAAATATTGATCGAAACCAGGTTTAATTGACTGCTTCAGTGAGTTACCACATTACTACGTGATTCAAACACGGAAAAAACCCAGGATCTGGCCAACAAGTTTGCGAAAAAGGCGAAAGTATAAGCCATATGCGCGCAAATCCCAGACCGAACCCAGACCTAACCGGTGTTATCCTCTAAAATATTGATCGAAACCAGGTTTTATTGACTGCTTCAGTGTGTTACCACATTACTACGTGATTCAAACACGAAAAAAACCCAGGATCTGGCCAACAAGTATGCGAAGAAGGCAAAATCATGAGCCAGATGCGGGCATAACCCAGACCTAACCCAGACCTAACCGGTGTTATCCTCTGAAATATTGATCGAAACCAGGTTTAATTGACTGCTTCAGTGTGTTACCACATTACTACGTGATTCAAACACGGAAAATACCCAGGATCTGGCCAACAAGTATGCGAAGAAGGCAAAATCATGAGCCAGATGCGCGCATTTCCCAGACCTAACCCAGACCTAACCGGCGTTATCCTCTGAAATATTGATCGAAACCAGGTTTAATTGACTGCTTCAGTGTGTTACCACATTACTACGTGATTCAAACACGGAAAAAACCCAGGATCTGGCCAACAAGTATGCGATGAAGGCAAAATCATGAGCCAGAAGCGGGCATAACCCAGACCTAACCCAGACCTAACCGGTGTTATCCTCCTAAATACTGTCCGAATCCAGGTTTAGTGGACTGTTTCTGTGTGGTACCACATTACTACGTGATTCAAACCCGAAAAAAACCCAGGATCTGGCCAACAAGTATGCGATGAAGGCAAAATCATGAGCCAGATGCGGGCATAACCCAGACCTAACCCAGACCTAACCGGTGTTACCCTCTAAAATATTGATCGAAACCAGGTTTAATTGACTGCTTCAGTGTATTACCACATTACTACGTGATTCAAACACGAAAAAAACCCAAGATCTGGCCAACAAGTATGCGAAGAAGGCGAAAGTATAAGCCAGATGCGCGCATTTCCCAGACCTAACCCAGACCTAACCGGTGTTATCCTCTGAAATATTGATCGAAACCAGGTTTAATTGACTGCTTCAGTGTGTTACCACATTACTACGTGATTCAAACACGGAAAAAACCCAGGATCTGGCCAACAAGTATGCGATGAAGGCAAAATCATGTGCCAGATGCGGGCATAACCCAGACCTAACCCAGACCTAACCGGTGTTATCCTCCTAAATACTGTCCGAATCCAGGTTTAGTGGACTGTTTCTGTGTGGTACCACATTACTACGTGATTCAAACACGGAAAAAACCCAGGATCTGGCCAACAAGTTTGCGATGAAGGCAAAATCATGAGCCAGATGCGGGCATAACCCAGACCTAACCCAGACCTAACCGGTGTTATCCTCTAAAATATTGATCGAAACCAGGTTTAATTGACTGCTTCAGTGTGTTACCACATTCCTACGTGATTCAAACACGAAAAAAACCCAGGATCTGGCCAACAAGTATGCGAAGAAGGCAAAATCATGAGCCAGATGCGGGCATAACCCAGACCTAACCCAGACCTAACCGGTGTTATCCTCTGAAATATTGATCGAAACCAGGTTTAATTGACTGCTTCAGTGAGTTACCACATTACTACGTGATTCAAACACGGAAAATACCCAGGATCTGGCCAACAAGTATGCGAAGAAGGCAAAATCATGAGCCAGATGCGGGCATAACCCAGACCTAACCCAGACCTAACCGGTGTTATCCTCTGAAATATTGATCGAAACCAGGTTTAATTGACTGCTTCAGTGAGTTACCACATTACTACGTGATTCAAACACGAAAAAAACCCAGGATCTGGCCAACAAGTATGCGAAGAAGGCAAAATCATGAGCCAGATGCGGGCATAACCCAGACCTAACCCAGACCTAACCGGTGTTATCCTCTAAAATATTGATCGAAACCAGGTTTAATTGACTGCTTCAGTGTGTTACCACATTACTACGTGATTCAAACACGAAAAAAACCCAGGATCTGGCCAACAAGTATGCGAAGAAGGCAAAATCATGAGCCAGATGCGGGCATAACCCAGACCTAACCCAGACCTAACCGGTGTTATCCTCTAAAATATTGATCGAAACCAGGTTTAATTGACTGCTTCAGTGTATTACCACATTACTACGTGAGTCAAACACGGAAAATACCCAGGATCTGGCCAACAAGTTTGCGAAAAAGGCGAAAGTATAAGCCATATGCGCGCAAATCCCAGACCGAACCCAGACCTAACCGGTGTTATCCTCTAAAATATTGATCGAAACCAGGTTTTATTGACTGCTTCAGTTTGTTACCACATTACTACGTGATTCAAACACGAAAATAACCCAGGATCTGGCCAACAAGTATGCGAAGAAGGCGAAAGTATAAGCCAGATGCGCGCATATCCCAGACCAATCCCAGACCTAACCGGTGTTATCCTCTAAAATATTGATCGAAACCAGGTTTAATTGACTGCTTCAGTGTGTTACCACATTCCTACGTGATTCAAACACGAAAAAAACCCAGGATCTGGCCAACAAGTATGCGAAGAAGGCAAAATCATGAGCCAGATGCGGGCATAACCCAGACCTAACCCAGACCTAACCGGTGTTATCCTCTGAAATATTGATCGAAACCAGGTTTAATTGACTGCTTCAGTGAGTTACCACATTACTACGTGATTCAAACACGGAAAATACCCAGGATCTGGCCAACAAGTATGCGAAGAAGGCAAAATCATGAGCCAGATGCGGGCATAACCCAGACCGAACCCAGACCTAACCGGTGTTATCCTCTAAAATATTGATCGAAACCAGGTTTTACTGACTGCTTCAGTTTGTTACCACATTACTACGTGATTCAAACACGAAAATAACCCAGGATCTGGCCAACAAGTATGCGAAGAAGGCGAAAGTATAAGCCAGATGCGCGCATTTCCCAGACCTAACCCAGACCTAACCGGTGTTATCCTCTGAAATATTGATCGAAACCAGGTTTAATTGACTGCTTCAGTGAGTTACCACATTACTACGTGATTCAAACACGGAAAAAACCCAGGATCTGGCCAACAAGTATGCGATGAAGGCGAAAGTATAAGCCAGATGCGCGCATTTCCCAGACCTAACCCAGACCTAACCGGTGTTATCCTCTGAAATATTGATCGAAACCAGGTTTAATTGACTGCTTCAGTGAGTTACCACATTACTACGTGATTCAAACACGGAAAATACCCAGGATCTGGCCAACAAGTATGCGAAGAAGGCAAAATCATGAGCCAGATGCGGGCATAACCCAGACCTAACCCAGACCTAACCGGTGTTATCCTCTAAAATATTGATCGAAACCAGGTTTTATTGACTGCTTCAGTTTGTTACCACATTACTACGTGATTCAAACACGAAAATAACCCAGGATCTGGCCAACAAGTATGCGAAGAAGGCGAAAGTATAAGCCAGATGCGCGCATATCCCAGACCAAACCCAGACCTAACCGGTGTTATCCTCTAAAATATTGATCGAAACCAGGTTTAATTGACTGCTTCAGTGTGTTACCACATTACTACGTGATTCAAACACGAAAAAAACCCAAGATCTGGCCAACAAGTATGCGAAGAAGGCGAAAGTATAAGCCAGATGCGCGCATTTCCCAGACCTAACCCAGACCTAACCGGTGTTATCCTCTGAAATATTGATCGAAACCAGGTTTAATTGACTGCTTCAGTGAGTTACCACATTACTACGTGATTCAAACACGAAAAAAACCCAGGATCTGGCCAACAAGTATGCGAAGAAGGCGAAAGTATAAGCCAGATGCGCGCATATCCCAAACCAAACCCAGACCTAACCGGTGTTATCCTCTAAAATATTGATCGAAACCAGGTTTAATTGACTGCTTCAGTGAGTTACCACATTACTACGTGATTCAAACACGAAAAAAACCCAGGATCTGGCCAACAAGTATGCGAAGAAGGCAAAATCATGAGCCAGATGCGGGCATAACCCAGACCTAACCCAGACCTAACCGGTGTTATCCTCTGAAATATTGATCGAAACCAGGTTTAATTGACTGCTTCAGTGTGTTACCACATTACTACGTGATTCAAACACGAAAAAAACCCAAGATCTGGCCAACAAGTATGCGAAGAAGGCGAAAGTATAAGCCAGATGCGCGCATTTCCCAGACCTAACCCAGACCTAACCGGTGTTATCCTCTAAAATATTGATCGAAACCAGGTTTAATTGACTGCTTCAGTGTGTTACCACATTACTACGTGATTCAAACACGAAAAAAACCCAGGATCTGGCCAACAAGTATGCGAAGAAGGCAAAATCATGAGCCAGATGCGGGCATAACCCAGACCTAACCCAGACCTAACCGGTGTTATCCTCTAAAATATTGATCGAAACCAGGTTTAATTGACTGCTTCAGTGTATTACCACATTACTACGTGATTCAAACACGGAAAATACCCAGGATCTGGCCAACAAGTTTGCGAAAAAGGCGAAAGTATAAGCCATATGCGCGCAAATCCCAGACCGAACCCAGACCTAACCGGTGTTATCCTCTAAAATATTGATCGAAACCAGGTTTTATTGACTGCTTCAGTTTGCTACCACATTACTACGTGATTCAAACACGAAAATAACCCAGGATCTGGCCAACAAGTATGCGAAGAAGGCGAAAGTATAAGCCAGATGCGCGCATTTCCCAGACCTAACCCAGACCTAACCGGTGTTATCCTCTGAAATATTGATCGAAACCAGGTTTAATTGACTGCTTCAGTGAGTTACCACATTACTACGTGATTCAAACACGGAAAAAACCCAGGATCTGGCCAACAAGTATGCGATGAAGGCAAAATCATGAGCCAGATGCGGGCATAACCCAGACCTACCCCAGACCTAACCGGTGTTATCCTCTAAAATATTGATCGAAACCAGGTTTAATTGACTGCTTCAGTGTGTTACCACATTACTACGTGATTCAAACACGAAAAAAACCCAGGATCTGGCCAACAAGTATGCGAAGAAGGCAAAATCATGAGCCAGATGCGGGCGTAACCCAGACCTAACCCAGACCTAACCGGTGTTATCCTCTAAAATATTGATCGAAACCAGGTTTAATTGACTGCTTCAGTGTATTACCACATTACTACGTGATTCAAACACGAAAAAAACCCAGGATCTGGCCAACAAGTATGCGAAGAAGGCAAAATCATGAGCCAGATGCGGGCATAACCCAGACCTAACCCAGTCCTAACCGGTGTTATCCTCTGAAATATTGATCGAAACCAGGTTTAATTGACTGCTTCAGTGTGTTACCACATTACTACGTGATTCAAACACGAAAAAAACCCAAGATCTGGCCAACAAGTATGCGAAGAAGGCGAAAGTATAAGCCAGATGCGCGCATTTCCCAGACCTAACCCAGACCTAACCGGTGTTATCCTCTGAAATATTGATCGAAACCAGGTTTAATTGACTGCTTCAGTGAGTTACCACATTACTACGTGATTCAAACACGGAAAAAACCCAGGATCTGGCCAACAAGTATGCGATGAAGGCAAAATCATGAGCCAGATGCGGGCATAACCCAGACCTAACCCAGACCTAACCGGTGTTATCCTCTAAAATATTGATCGAAACCAGGTTTAATTGACTGCTTCAGTGTGTTACCACATTACTACGTGATTCAAACACGAAAAAAACCCAAGATCTGGCCAACAAGTATGCGAAGAAGGCGAAAGTATAAGCCAGATGCGCGCATTTCCCAGACCTAACCCAGACCTAACCGGTGTTATCCTCTAAAATATTGATCGAAACCAGGTTTAATTGACTGCTTCAGTGTGTTACCACATTACTACGTGATTCAAACACGAAAAAAACCCAGGATCTGGCCAACAAGTATGCGAAGAAGGCAAAATCATGAGCCAGATGCGGGCATAACCCAGACCTAACCCAGACCTAACCGGTGTTATCCTCTAAAATATTGATCGAAACCAGGTTTAATTGACTGCTTCAGTGTATTACCACATTACTACGTGATTCAAACACGGAAAATACCCAGGATCTGGCCAACAAGTTTGCGAAAAAGGCGAAAGTATAAGCCATATGCGCGCAAATCCCAGACCGAACCCAGACCTAACCGGTGTTATCCTCTAAAATATTGATCGAAACCAGGTTTTATTGACTGCTTCAGTTTGTTACCACATTACTACGTGATTCAAACACGAAAATAACCCAGGATCTGGCCAACAAGTATGCGAAGAAGGCGAAAGTATAAGCCAGATGCGCGCATATCCCAGACCAAACCCAGACCTAACCGGTGTTATCCTCTAAAATATTGATCGAAACCAGGTTTAATTGACTGCTTCAGTGTGTTACCACATTACTACGTGATTCAAACACGAAAAAAACCCAAGATCTGGCCAACAAGTATGCGAAGAAGGCGAAAGTATAAGCCAGATGCGCGCATATCCCAGACCAAACCCAGACCTAACCGGTGTTATCCTCTAAAATATTGATCGAAACCAGGTTTAATTGACTGCTTCAGTGTGTTACCACATTCCTACGTGATTCAAACACGAAAAAAACCCAGGATCTGGCCAACAAGTATGCGAAGAAGGCAAAATCATGAGCCAGATGCGGGCATAACCCAGACCTAACCCAGACCTAACCGGTGTTATCCTCTAAAATATTGATCGAAACCAGGTTTAATTGACTGCTTCAGTGTGTTACCACATTACTACGTGATTCAAACACGAAAAAAACCCAGGATCTGGCCAACAAGTATGCGAAGAAGGCAAAATCATGAGCCAGATGCGGGCATAACCCAGACCTAACCCAGACCTAACCGGTGTTATCCTCTAAAATATTGATCGAAACCAGGTTTAATTGACTGCTTCAGTGTATTACCACATTACTACGTGATTCAAACACGAAAAAAACCCAAGATCTGGCCAACAAGTATGCGAAGAAGGCGAAAGTATAAGCCAGATGAGCGCATTTCCCAGACCTAACCCAGACCTAACCGGTGTTATCCTCTGAAATATTGATCGAAACCAGGTTTAATTGACTGCTTCAGTGAGTTACCACATTACTACGTGATTCAAACACGGAAAAAACCCAGGATCTGGCCAACAAGTATGCGATGAAGGCAAAATCATGAGCCAGATGCGGGCATAACCCAGACCTAACCCAGACCTAACCGGTGGTATCCTCTAAAATATTGATCGAAACCAGGTTTAATTGACTGCTTCAGTGTGTTACCACATTACTACGTGATTCAAACACGAAAAAAACCCAAGATCTGGCCAACAAGTATGCGAAGAAGGCGAAAGTATAAGCCAGATGCGCGCATTTCCCAGACCTAACCCAGACCTAACCGGTGTTATCCTCTGAAATATTGATCGAAACCAGGTTTAATTGACTGCTTCAGTGAGTTACCACATTACTACGTGATTCAAACACGGAAAAAACCCAGGATCTGGCCAACAAGTATGCGATGAAGGCAAAATCATGAGCCAGATGCGGGCATAACCCAGACCTAACCCAGATCTAACCGGTGTTATCCTTTAAAATATTGATCGAAACCAGGTTTAATTGACTGCTTCAGTGTGTTACCACATTACTACGTGATTCAAACACGAAAAAAACCCAGGATCTGGCCAACAAGTATGCGAAGAAGGCAAAATCATGAGCCAGATGCGGGCATAACCCAGACCTAACCCAGACCTAACCGGTGTTATCCTCTAAAATATTGATCGAAACCAGATTTAATTGACTGCTTCAGTGTATTACCACATTACTACGTGATTCAAACACGGAAAATACCCAGGATCTGGCCAACAAGTTTGCGAAAAAGGCGAAAGTATAAGCCATATGCGCGCAAATCCCAGACCGAACCCAGCCCTAACCGGTGTTATCCTCTAAAATATTGATCGAAACCAGGTTTTATTGACTGCTTCAGTTTGTTACCACATTACTACGTGATTCAAACACGAAAAAACCCCAGGATCTGGCCAACAAGTATGCGAAGAAGGCGAAAGTATAAGCCAGATGCGCGCATATCCCAGACCAAACCCAGACCTAATCGGTGTTATCCCCTAAAACATTGATCGAAACCAGGTTTAATTGACTGCTTCAGTGTGTTACCACATTCCTACGTGATTCAAACACGAAAAAAACCCAAGATCTGGCCAACAAGTATGCGAAGAAGGCGAAAGTATAAGCCAGATGCGCGCATTTCCCAGACCTAACCCAGACCTAACCGGTGTTATCCTCTGAAATATTGATCGAAACCAGGTTTAATTGACTGCTTCAGTGAGTTACCACATTACTACGTGATTCAAACACGGAAAAAACCCAGGATCTGGCCAACAAGTATGCGATGAAGGCAAAATCATGAGCCAGATGCGGGCATAACCCAGACCTAACCCAGACCTAACCGGTGTTATCCTCTAAAATATTGATCGAAACCAGGTTTAATTGACTGCTTCAGTGTGTTACCACATTACTACGTGATTCAAACACGAAAAAAACCCAGGATCTGGCCAACAAGTATGCGAAGAAGGCAAAATCATGAGCCAGATGCGGGCATAACCCAGACCTAACCGGTGTTATCCTCTAAAATATTGATCGAAACCAGGTTTAATTGACTGCTTCAGTGTATTACCACATTACTACGTGATTCAAACACGAAAAAAACCCAAGATCTGGCCAACAAGTATGCGATGAAGGCAAAATCATGAGCCAGATGCGGGCATAACCCAGACCTAACCCAGACCTAACCGGTGTTATCCTCTGAAATATTGATCGAAACCAGGTTTAATTGACTGCATCAGTGAGTTACCACATTACTACGTGATTCAAACACGGAAAATACCCAGGATCTGGCCAACAAGTATGCGAAGAAGGCGAAAGTATAAGCCAGATGCGCGCATTTCCCAGACCTAACCCAGACCTAACCGGTGTTATCCTCTAAAATATTGATCGAAACCAGGTTTAATTGACTGCTTCAGTGTGTTACCACATTACTACGTGATTCAAACACGAAAAAAACCCAGGATCTGGCCAACAAGTATGCGAAGAAGGCAAAATCATGAGCCAGATGCGGGCATAACCCAGACCTAACCCAGACCTAACCGGTGTTATCCTCTGAAATATTGATCGAAACCAGGTTTAATTGACTGCATCAGTGGGTTACCACATTACTACGTGATTCAAACACGGAAAATACCCAGGATCTGGCCAACAAGTATGCGAAGAAGGCAAAATCATGAGCCAGATGCGGGCATAACCCAGACCTAACCCAGACCTAACCGGTGTTATCCTCTGAAATATTGATCGAAACCAGGTTTAATTGACTGCTTCAGTGTGTTACCACATTCCTACGTGATTCAAACACGAAAAAAACCCAGGATCTGGCCAACAAGTATGCGAAGAAGGCAAAATCATGAGCCAGATGCGGGCATAACCCAGACCTAACCCAGACCTAACCGGCGTTATCCTCTGAAATATTGATCGAAACCAGGTTTAATTGACTGCTTCAGTGAGTTACCACATTACTACGTGATTCAAACACGGAAAAAACCCAGGATCTGGCCAACAAGTATGCGATGAAGGCAAAATCATGAGCCAGATGCGGGCATAACCCAGACCTAACCCAGACCTAACCGGTGTTATCCTGTAAAATATTGATCGAAACCAGGTTTAATTGACTGCTTCAGTGTGTTACCACATTACTACGTGATTCAAACACGAAAAAGCCCAGGATCTGGCCAACAAGTATGCGATGAAGGCAAAATCATGAGCCAGATGCGGGCATAACCCAGACCTAACCCAGACCTAACCGGTGTTATCCTCTAAAATATTGATCGAAACCAGGTTTAATTGACTGCTTCAGTGTGTTACCACATTACTACGTGATTCAAACACGAAAAAAACCCAGGATCTGGCCAACAAGTATGCGAAGAAGGCAAAATCATGAGCCAGATGCGGGCATAACCCAGACCTAACCCAGACCTAACCGGTGTTATCCTCTAAAATATTGATCGAAACCAGGTTTAATTGACTGCTTCAGTGTATTACCACATTACTACATGATTCAAACACGGAAAATACCCAGGATCTGGCCAACAAGTTTGCGAAAAAGGCGAAAGTATAAGCCATATGCGCGCAAATCCCAGACCGAACCCAGACCTAACCGGTGTTATCCTCTAAAATATTGATCGAAACCAGGTTTTATTGACTGCTTCAGTTTGTTACCACATTACTACGTGATTCAAACACGAAAATAACCCAGGATCTGGCCAACAAGTATGCGAAGAAGGCAAAATCATGAGCCAGATGCGGGCATAACCCAGACCTAACCCAGACCTAACCGGTGTTATCCTGTAAAATATTGATCGAAACCAGGTTTAATTGACTGCTTCAGTGTGTTACCACATTACTACGTGATTCAAACACGAAAAAAACCCAGGATCTGGCCAACAAGTATGCGATGAAGGCAAAATCATGAGCCAGATGCGGGCATAACCCAGACCTAACCCAGACCTAACCGGTGTTATCCTCTAAAATATTGATCGAAACCAGGTTCAATTGACTGCTTCAGTGTGTTACCACATTACAACGTGATTCAAACACGAAAAAAACCCAGGATCTGGCCAACAAGTATGCGAAGAAGGCAAAATCATGAGCCAGATGCGGGCATAACCCAGACCTAACCCAGACCTAACCGGTGTTATCCTCTAAAATATTGATCGAAACCAGGTTTAATTGACTGCTTCAGTGTATTACCACATTACTACGTGATTCAAACACGGAAAATACCCAGGATCTGGCCAACAAGTTTGCGAAAAAGGCGAAAGTATAAGCCATATGCGCGCATATCCCAGACCAAACCCAGACCTAACCGGTGTTATCCTCTGAAATATTGATCGAAACCAGGTTTAATTGACTGCTTCAGTGTGTTACCACATTACTACGTGATTCAAACACGAAAAAAACCCAAGATCTGGCCAACAAGTATGCGAAGAAGGCGAAAGTATAAGCCAGATGCGCGCATTTCCCAGACCTAACCCAGACCTAACCGGTGTTATCCTCTGAAATATTGATCGAAACCAGGTTTAATTGACTGCTTCAGTGAGTTACCACATTACTACGTGATTCAAACACGAAAAAAACCCAGGATCTGGCCAACAAGTATGCGAAGAAGGCAAAATCATGAGCCAGATGCGGGCATAACCCAGACCTAACCCAGACCTAACCGGTGTTATCCTCTGAAATATTGATCGAAACCAGGTTTCATTGACTGCTTCAGTGAGTTACCACATTACTACGTGATTCAAACACGGAAAATACCCAGGATCTGGCCAACAAGTATGCGAAGAAGGCAAAATCATGAGCCAGATGCGGGCATAACCCAGACCGAACCCAGACCTAACCGGTGTTATCCTCTAAAATATTGATCGAAACCAGGTTTTACTGACTGCTTCAGTGAGTTACCACATTACTACGTGATTCAAACACGGAAAATACCCAGGATCTGGCCAACAAGTATGCGATGAAGGCAAAATCATGAGCCAGATGCGGGCATAACCCAGACCTAACCCAGACCTAACCGGTGTTATCCTCTGAAATATTGATCGAAACCAGGTTTAATTGACTGCTTCAGTGTGTTACCACATTCCTACGTGATTCAAACACGAAAAAAACCCAGGATCTGGCCAACAAGTATGCGATGAAGGCAAAATCATGAGCCAGATGCGGGCATAACCCAGACCTAACCCAGACCTAACCGGTGTTATCCTCTAAAATATTGATCGAAACCAGGTTTAATTGACTGCTTCAGTGTGTTACCACATTACTACGTGATTCAAACACGAAAAAAACCCAAGATCTGGCCAACAAGTATGCGAAGAAGGCGAAAGTATAAGCCAGATGCGCGCAAATCCCAGACCGAACCCTGACCTTACCGGTGTTATCCTCTAAAATATTGATCGAAACCAGGTTTTATTGACTGCTTCAGTTTGTTACCACATTACTACGTGATTCAAACACGAAAATAACCCAGGATCTGGCCAACAAGTATGCGAAGAAGGCGAAAGTATAAGCCAGATGCGCGCATATCCCAGACCAAACCCAGACCTAACCGGTGTTATCCTCTAAAATATTGATCGAAACCAGGTTTAATTGACTGCTTCAGTGTGTTACCACATTACTACGTGATTCAAACACGAAAAAAACCCAAGATCTGGCCAACAAGTATGCGAAGAAGGCGAAAGTATAAGCCAGATGCGCGCATTTCCCAGACCTAACCCAGACCTAACCGGTGTTATCCTCTGAAATATTGATCGAAACCAGGTTTAATTGACTGCTTCAGTGAGTTACCACATTACTACGTGATTCAAACACGAAAAAAACCCAGGATCTGGCCAACAAGTATGCGAAGAAGGCGAAAGTATAAGCCATATGCGCGCAAATCCCAGACCGAACCCAGACCTAACCGGTGTTATCCTCTAAAATATTGATCGAAACCAGGTTTTATTGACTGCTTCAGTTTGTTACCACATTACTACGTGATTCAAACACGAAAATAACCCAGGATCTGGCCAACAAGTATGCGAAGAAGGCAAAATCATGAGCCAGATGCGGGCATAACCCAGACCTAACCCAGACCTAACCGGTGTTATCCTCTAAAATATTGATCGAAACCAGGTTTAATTGACTGCTTCAGTGTATTACCACATTACTACGTGATTCAAACACGGAAAATACCCAGGATCTGGCCAACAAGTTTGCGAAAAAGGCGAAAGTATAAGCCATATGCGCGCAAATCCCAGACCGAACCCAGACCTAACCGGTGTTATCCTCTAAAATATTGATCGAAACCAGGTTTTATTGACTGCTTCAGTTTGTTACCACATTACTACGTGATTCAAACACGAAAATAACCCAGGATCTGGCCAACAAGTATGCGAAGAAGGCGAAAGTATAAGCCAGATGCGCGCATATCCCAGACCAAACCCAGACCTAACCGGTGTTATCCTCTAAAATATTGATCGAAACCAGGTTTAATTGACTGCTTCAGTGTGTTACCACATTACTACGTGATTCAAACACGAAAAAAACCCAAGATCTGGCCAACAAGTATGCGAAGAAGGCGAAAGTATAAGCCAGATGCGCGCATTTCCCAGACCTAACCCAGACCTAACCGGTGTTATCCTCTGAAATATTGATCGAAACCAGGTTTAATTGACTGCTTCAGTGAGTTACCACATTACTACGTGATTCAAACACGAAAAAAACCCAGGATCTGGCCAACAAGTATGCGAAGAAGGCGAAAGTATAAGCCATATGCGCGCAAATCCCAGACCGAACCCAGACCTAACCGGTGTTATCCTCTAAAATATTGATCGAAACCAGGTTTTATTGACTGCTTCAGTTTGTTACCACATTACTACGTGATTCAAACACGAAAATAACCCAGGATCTGGCCAACAAGTATGCGAAGAAGGCGAAAGTATAAGCCAGATGCGCGCATTTCCCAGACCTAACCCAGACCTAACCGGTGTTATCCTCTGAAATATTGATCGAAACCAGGTTTAATTGACTGCTTCAGTGAGTTACCACATTACTACGTGATTCAAACACGGAAAAAACCCAGGATCTGGCCAACAAGTATGCGATGAAGGCAAAATCATGAGCCAGATGCGGGCATAACCCAGACCTAACCCAGACCTAACCGGTGTTATCCTCTAAAATATTGATCGAAACCAGGTTTTATTGACTGCTTCAGTTTGTTACCACATTACTACGTGATTCAAACACGAAAATAACCCAGGATCTGGCCAACAAGTATGCGAAGAAGGCGAAAGTATAAGCCAGATGCGCGCATATCCCAGACCAAACCCAGACCTAACCGGTGTTATCCTCTAAAATATTGATCGAAGCCAGGTTTAATTGACTGCTTCAGTGTGTTACCACATTACTACGTGATTCAAACACGAAAAAAACCCAAGATCTGGCCAACAAGTATGCGAAGAAGGCGAAAGTATAAGCCAGATGCGCGCATTTCCCAGACCTAACCCAGACCTAACCGGTGTTATCCTCTGAAATATTGATCGAAACCAGGTTTAATTGACTGCTTCAGTGAGTTACCACATTACTACGTGATTCAAACACGAAAAAAACCCAGGATCTGGCCAACAAGTATGCGAAGAAGGCGAAAGTATAAGCCAGATGCGCGCATATCCCAAACCAAACCCAGACCTAACCGGTGTTATCCTCTAAAATATTGATCGAAACCAGGTTTAATTGACTGCTTCAGTGAGTTACCACATTACTACGTGATTCAAACACGAAAAAAACCCAGGATCTGGCCAACAAGTATGCGAAGAAGGCAAAATCATGAGCCAGATGCGGGCATAACCCAGACCTAATCCAGACCTAACCGGTGTTATCCTCTGAAATATTGATCGAAACCAGGTTTAATTGACTGCTTCAGTGTGTTACCACATTACTACGTGATTCAAACACGAAAAAAACCCAAGATCTGGCCAACAAGTATGCGAAGAAGGCGAAAGTATAAGCCAGATGCGCGCATTTCCCAGACCTAACCCAGACCTAACCGGTGTTATCCTCTGAAATATTGATCGAAACCAGGTTTAATTGACTGCTTCAGTGAGTTACCACATTACTACGTGATTCAAACACGGAAAAAACCCAGGATCTGGCCAACAAGTATGCGATGAAGGCAAAATCATGAGCCAGATGCGGGCATAACCCAGACCTAACCCAGACCTAACCGGTGTTATCCTCTAAAATATTGATCGAAACCAGGTTTAATTGACTGCTTCAGTGAGTTACCACATTACTACGTGATTCAAACACGAAAAAAACCCAGGATCTGGCCAACAAGTATGCGAAGAAGGCGAAAGTATAAGCCAGATGCGCGCATATCCCAAACCAAACCCAGACCTAACCGGTGTTATCCTCTAAAATATTGATCGAAACCAGGTTTAATTGACTGCTTCAGTGAGTTACCACATTACTACGTGATTCAAACACGAAAAAAACCCAGGATCTGGCCAACAAGTATGCGAAGAAGGCAAAATCATGAGCCAGATGCGGGCATAACCCAGACCTAATCCAGACCTAACCGGTGTTATCCTCTGAAATATTGATCGAAACCAGGTTTAATTGACTGCTTCAGTGTGTTACCACATTACTACGTGATTCAAACACGAAAAAAACCCAAGATCTGGCCAACAAGTATGCGAAGAAGGCGAAAGTATAAGCCAGATGCGCGCATTTCCCAGACCTAACCCAGACCTAACCGGTGTTATCCTCTGAAATATTGATCGAAACCAGGTTTAATTGACTGCTTCAGTGAGTTACCACATTACTACGTGATTCAAACACGGAAAAAACCCAGGATCTGGCCAACAAGTATGCGATGAAGGCAAAATCATGAGCCAGATGCGGGCATAACCCAGACCTAACCCAGACCTAACCGGTGTTATCCTCTAAAATATTGATCGAAACCAGGATTAATTGACTGCTTCAGTGTGTTACCACATTACTACGTGATTCAAACACGAAAAAAACCCAGGATCTGGCCAACAAGTATGCGAAGAAGGCAAAATCATGAGCCAGATGCGGGCGTAACCCAGACCTAACCCAGACCTAACCGGTGTTATCCTCTAAAATATTGATCGAAACCAGGTTTAATTGACTGCTTCAGTGTATTACCACATTACTACGTGATTCAAACACGAAAAAAACCCAGGATCTGGCCAACAAGTATGCGAAGAAGGCAAAATCATGAGCCAGATGCGGGCATAACCCAGACCTAACCCAGTCCTAACCGGTGTTATCCTCTGAAATATTGATCGAAACCAGGTTTAATTGACTGCTTCAGTGTGTTACCACATTACTACGTGATTCAAACACGAAAAAAACCCAAGATCTGGCCAACAAGTATGCGAAGAAGGCGAAAGTATAAGCCAGATGCGCGCATTTCCCAGACCTAACCCAGACCTAACCGGTGTTATCCTCTGAAATATTGATCGAAACCAGGTTTAATTGACTGCTTCAGTGAGTTACCACATTACTACGTGATTCAAACACGGAAAAAACCCAGGATCTGGCCAACAAGTATGCGATGAAGGCAAAATCATGAGCCAGATGCGGGCATAACCCAGACCTAACCCAGACCTAACCGGTGTTATCCTCTAAAATATTGATCGAAACCAGGTTTAATTGACTGCTTCAGTGTGTTACCACATTACTACGTGATTCAAACACGAAAAAAACCCAAGATCTGGCCAACAAGTATGCGAAGAAGGCGAAAGTATAAGCCAGATGCGCGCATTTCCCAGACCTAACCCAGACCTAACCGGTGTTATCCTCTAAAATATTGATCGAAACCAGGTTTAATTGACTGCTTCAGTGTGTTACCACATTACTACGTGATTCAAACACGAAAAAAACCCAGGATCTGGCCAACAAGTATGCGAAGAAGGCAAAATCATGAGCCAGATGCGGGCATAACCCAGACCTAACCCAGACCTAACCGGTGTTATCCTCTAAAATATTGATCGAAACCAGGTTTAATTGACTGCTTCAGTGTATTACCACATTACTACGTGATTCAAACACGGAAAATACCCAGGATCTGGCCAACAAGTTTGCGAAAAAGGCGAAAGTATAAGCCATATGCGCGCAAATCCCAGACCGAACCCAGACCTAACCGGTGTTATCCTCTAAAATATTGATCGAAACCAGGTTTTATTGACTGCTTCAGTTTGTTACCACATTACTACGTGATTCAAACACGAAAATAACCCAGGATCTGGCCAACAAGTATGCGAAGAAGGCGAAAGTATAAGCCAGATGCGCGCATATCCCAGACCAAACCCAGACCTAACCGGTGTTATCCTCTAAAATATTGATCGAAACCAGGTTTAATTGACTGCTTCAGTGTGTTACCACATTACTACGTGATTCAAACACGAAAAAAACCCAAGATCTGGCCAACAAGTATGCGAAGAAAGCGAAAGTTTAAGCCAGATGCGCGCATATCCCAGACCAAACCCAGACCTAACCGGTGTTATCCTCTAAAATATTGATCGAAACCAGGTTTAATTGACTGCTTCAGTGTGTTACCACATTCCTACGTGATTCAAACACGAAAAAAACCCAGGATCTGGCCAACAAGTATGCGAAGAAGGCAAAATCATGAGCCAGATGCGGGCATAACCCAGACCTAACCCAGACCTAACCGGTGTTATCCTCTAAAATATTGATCGAAACCAGGTTTAATTGACTGCTTCAGTGTATTACCACATTACTACGTGATTCAAACACGAAAAAAACCCAAGATCTGGCCAACAAGTATGCGAAGAAGGCGAAAGTATAAGCCAGATGCGCGCATTTCCCAGACCTAACCCAGTCCTAACCGGTGTTATCCTCTGAAATATTGATCGAAACCAGGTTTAATTGACTGCTTCAGTGTATTACCACATTACTACGTGATTCAAACACGGAAAATACCCAGGATCTGGCCAACAAGTTTGCGAAAAAGGCGAAAGTATAAGCCATATGCGCGCAAATCCCAGACCGAACCCAGACCTAACCGGTGTTATCCTCTAAAATATTGATCGAAACCAGGTTTTATTGACTGCTTCAGTTTGTTACCACATTACTACGTGATTCAAACACGAAAATAACCCAGGATCTGGCCAACAAGTATGCGAAGAAGGCGAAAGTATAAGCCAGATGCGCGCATATCCCAGACCAAACCCAGACCTAACCGGTGTTATCCTCTAAAATATTGATCGAAACCAGGTTTAATTGACTGCTTCAGTGTGTTACCACATTACTACGTGATTCAAACACGAAAAAAACCCAAGATCTGGCCAACAAGTATGCGAAGAAGGCGAAAGTTTAAGCCAGATGCGCGCATATCCCAGACCAAACCCAGACCTAACCGGTGTTATCCTCTAAAATATTGATCGAAACCAGGTTTAATTGACTGCTTCAGTGTGTTACCACATTCCTACGTGATTCAAACACGAAAAAAACCCAGGATCTGGCCAACAAGTATGCGAAGAAGGCAAAATCATGAGCCAGATGCGGGCATAACCCAGACCTAACCCAGACCTAACCGGTGTTATCCTCTAAAATATTGATCGAAACCAGGTTTAATTGACTGCTTCAGTGTATTACCACATTACTACGTGATTCAAACACGAAAAAAACCCAAGATCTGGCCAACAAGTATGCGAAGAAGGCGAAAGTATAAGCCAGATGCGCGCATTTCCCAGACCTAACCCAGACCTAACCGGTGTTATCCTCTGAAATATTGATCGAAACCAGGTTTAATTGACTGCTTCAGTGAGTTACCACATTACTACGTGATTCAAACACGGAAAAAACCCAGGATCTGGCCAACAAGTATGCGATGAAGGCAAAATCATGAGCCAGATGCGGGCATAACCCAGACCTAACCCAGACCTAACCGGGGGTATCCTCTAAAATATTGATCGAAACCAGGTTTAATTGACTGCTTCAGTGTGTTACCACATTACTACGTGATTCAAACACGAAAAAAACCCAAGATCTGGCCAACAAGTATGCGAAGAAGGCGAAAGTATAAGCCAGATGCGCGCATTTCCCAGACCTAACCCAGACCTAACCGGTGTTATCCTCTGAAATATTGATCGAAACCAGGTTTAATTGACTGCTTCAGTGAGTTACCACATTACTACGTGATTCAAACACGGAAAAAACCCAGGATCTGGCCAACAAGTATGCGATGAAGGCAAAATCATGAGCCAGATGCGGGCATAACCCAGACCTAACCCAGACCTAACCGGTGTTATCCTCTAAAATATTGATCGAAACCAGGTTTAATTGACTGCTTCAGTGTGTTACCACATTACTACGTGATTCAAACACGAAAAAAACCCAGGATCTGGCCAACAAGTATGCGAAGAAGGCAAAATCATGAGCCAGATGCGGGCATAACCCAGACCTAACCCAGACCTAACCGGTGTTATCCTCTAAAATATTGATCGAAACCAGGTTTAATTGATTGCTTCAGTGTATTACCACATTACTACGTGATTCAAACACGGAAAATACCCAGGATCTGGCCAACAAGTTTGCGAAAAAGGCGAAAGTATAAGCCATATGCGCGCAAATCCCAGACCGAACCCAGACCTAACCGGTGTTATCCTCTAAAATATTGATCGAAACCAGGTTTAATTGACTGCTTCAGTGTATTACCACATTACTACGTGATTCAAACACGGAAAATACCCAGGATCTGGCCAACAAGTTTGCGAAAAAGGCGAAAGTATAAGCCATATGCGCGCAAATCCCAGACCGAACCCAGACCTAACCGGTGTTATCCTCTAAAATATTGATCGAAACCAGGTTTTATTGACTGCTTCAGTTTGTTACCACATTACTACGTGATTCAAACACGAAAAAACCCCAGGATCTGGCCAACAAGTATGCGAAGAAGGCGAAAGTATAAGCCAGATGCGCACATAACCCAGACCTAACCCAGACCTAACCGGTGTTATCCTCTAAAATATTGATCGAAACCAGGTTTAATTGACTGCTTCAGTGTGTTACCACATTACTACGTGATTCAAACACGAAAAAAACCCAGGATCTGGCCAACAAGTATGCGAAGAAGGCAAAATCATGAGCCAGATGCGGGCATAACCCAGACCTAACCGGTGTTATCCTCTAAAATATTGATCGAAACCAGGTTTAATTGACTGCTTCAGTGTATTACCACATTACTACGTGATTCAAACACGAAAAAAACCCAAGATCTGGCCAACAAGTATGCGAAGAAGGCGAAAGTATAAGCCAGATGCGCGCATTTTCCAGACCTAACCCAGACCTAACCGGTGTTATCCTCTGAAATATTGATCGAAACCAGGTTTAATTGACTGCTTCAGTGAGTTACCACATTACTACGTGATTCAAACACGGAAAAAACCCAGGATCTGGCCAACAAGTATGCGATGAAGGCAAAATCATGAGCCAGATGCGGGCATAACCCAGACCTAACCCAGACCTAACCGGTGTTATCCTCTAAAATATTGATCGAAACCAGGTTTAATTGACTGCTTCAGTGTGTTACCACATTACTACGTGATTCAAACACGAAAAAAACCCAAGATCTGGCCAACAAGTATGCGAAGAAGGCGAAAGTATAAGCCAGATGCGCGCATTTCCCAGACCTAACCCAGACCTAACCGGTGTTATCCTCTAAAATATTGATCGAAACCAGGTTTAATTGACTGCTTCAGTTTGTTACCACATTACTACGTGATTCAAACCCGAAAAAAACCCAGGATCTGGCCAACAAGTATGCGATGAAGGCAAAATCATGTGCCAGATGCGGGCATAACCCAGACCTAACCCAGACCTAACCGGTGTTATCCTCCTAAATACTGTCCGAATCCAGGTTTAGTGGACTGTTTCTGTGTGGTACCACATTACTACGTGATTCAAACACGGAAAAAACCCAGGATCTGGCCAACAAGTATGCGATGAAGGCAAAATCATGAGCCAGATGCGGGCATAACCCAGACCTAACCCAGACCTAACCGGTGTTATCCTCTAAAATATTGATCGAAACCAGGTTTAATTGACTGCTTCAGTGTGTTACCACATTACTACGTGATTCAAACACGAAAAAAACCCAAGATCTGGCCAACAAGTATGCGAAGAAGGCAAAATCATGAGCCAGATGCGGGCATAACCCAGACCTAACCCAGACCTAACCGGTGTTATCCTCTGAAATATTGATCGAAACCAGGTTTAATTGACTGCTTCAGTGAGTTACCACATTACTACGTGATTCAAACACGGAAAAAACCCAGGATCTGGCCAACAAGTATGCGATGAAGGCAAAATCATGAGCCAGATGCGGGCATAACCCAGACCTAACCCAGACCTAACCGGTGTTATCCTGTAAAATATTGATCGAAACCAGGTTTAATTGACTGCTTCAGTGTGTTACCACATTACTACGTGATTCAAACACGAAAAAAACCCAGGATCTGGCCAACAAGTATGCGATGAAGGCAAAATCATGAGCCAGATGCGGGCATAACCCAGACCTAACCCAGACCTAACCGGTGTTATCCTCTAAAATATTGATCGAAACCAGGTTTAATTGACTGCTTCAGTGTGTTACCACATTACTACGTGATTCAAACACGAAAAAAACCCAGGATCTGGCCAACAAGTATGCGAAGAAGGCAAAATCATGAGCCAGATGCGGGCATAACCCAGACCTAACCCAGACCTAACCGGTGTTATCCTCTAAAATATTGATCGAAACCAGGTTTAATTGACTGCTTCAGTGTATTACCACATTACTACGTGATTCAAACACGGAAAATACCCAGGATCTGGCCAACAAGTTTGCGTAAAAGGCGAAAGTATAAGCCATATGCGCGCAAATCCCAGACCGAACCCAGACCTAACCGGTGTTATCCTGTGAAATATTGATCGAAACCAGGTTTAATTGACTGCTTCAGTGAGTTACCACATTACTACGTGATTCAAACACGGAAAATACCCAGGATCTGGCCAACAAGTATGCGATGAAGGCAAAATCATGAGCCAGATGCGGGCATAACCCAGACCTAACCCAGACCTAACCGGTGTTATCCTCTAAAATATTGATCGAAACCAGGTTTAATTGACTGCTTCAGTGTGTTACCACATTCCTACGTGATTCAAACACGAAAAAAACCCAGGATCTGGCCAACAAGTATGCGAAGAAGGCAAAATCATGAGCCAGATGCGGGCATAACCCAGACCTAACCCAGACCTAACCGGTGTTATCCTCTGAAATATTGATCGAAACCAGGTTTAATTGACTGCTTCAGTGAGTTACCACATTACTACGTGATTCAAACACGGAAAAAACCCAGGATCTGGCCAACAAGTATGCGATGAAGGCAAAATCATGAGCCAGATGCGGGCATAACCCAGACCTAACCCAGACCTAACCGGTGTTATCCTGTAAAATATTGATCGAAACCAGGTTTAATTGACTGCTTCAGTGTGTTACCACATTACTACGTGATTCAAACACGAAAAAAACCCAGGATCTGGCCAACAAGTATGCGATGAAGGCAAAATCATGAGCCAGATGCGGGCATAACCCAGACCTAACCCAGACCTAACCGGTGTTATCCTCTAAAATATTGATCGAAACCAGGTTTAATTGACTGCTTCAGTGAGTTACCACATTACTACGTGATTCAAACACGGAAAAAACCCAGGATCTGGCCAACAAGTATGCGATGAAGGCAAAATCATGAGCCAGATGCGGGCATAACCCAGACCTAACCCAGACCTAACCGGTGTTATCCTCTAAAATATTGATCGAAACCAGGTTTAATTGACTGCTTCAGTGTGTTACCACATTACTACGTGATTCAAACACGAAAAAAACCCAAGATCTGGCCAACAAGTATGCGAAGAAGGCGAAAGTATAAGCCAGATGCGCGCAAATCCCAGACCGAACCCAGACCTAACCGGTGTTATCCTCTAAAATATTGATCGAAACCAGGTTTAATTGACTGCTTCAGTGTGTTACCACATTACTACGTGATTCAAACACGAAAAAAACCCAAGATCTGGCCAACAAGTATGCGAAGAAGGCGAAAGTATAAGCCAGATGCGCGCATTTCCCAGACCTAACCCAGACCTAACCGGTGTTATCCTCTGAAATATTGATCGAAACCAGGTTTAATTGACTGCTTCAGTGAGTTACCACATTACTACGTGATTCAAACACGAAAAAAACCCAGGATCTGGCCAACAAGTATGCGAAGAAGGCAAAATCATGAGCCAGATGCGGGCATAACCCAGACCTAACCCAGTCCTAACCGGTGTTATCCTCTGAAATATTGATCGAAACCAGGTTTAATTGACTGCTTCAGTGTGTTACCACATTACTACGTGATTCAAACACGAAAAAAACCCAAGATCTGGCCAACAAGTATGCGAAGAAGGCGAAAGTATAAGCCAGATGCGCGCATTTCCCAGACCTAACCCAGACCTAACCGGTGTTATCCTCTGAAATATTGATCGAAACCAGGTTTAATTGACTGCTTCAGTGAGTTACCACATTACTACGTGATTCAAACACGGAAAAAACCCAGGATCTGGCCAACAAGTATGCGATGAAGGCAAAATCATGAGCCAGATGCGGGCATAACCCAGACCTAACCCAGACCTAACCGGTGTTATCCTCTAAAATATTGATCGAAACCAGGTTTAATTGACTGCTTCAGTGTGTTACCACATTACTACGTGATTCAAACACGAAAAAAACCCAAGATCTGGCCAACAAGTATGCGAAGAAGGCGAAAGTATAAGCCAGATGCGCGCATTTCCCAGACCTAACCCAGACCTAACCGGTGTTATCCTCTAAAATATTGATCGAAACCAGGTTTAATTGACTGCTTCAGTGTGTTACCACATTACTACGTGATTCAAACACGAAAAAAACCCAGGATCTGGCCAACAAGTATGCGAAGAAGGCAAAATCATGAGCCAGATGCGGGCATAACCCAGACCTAACCCAGACCTAACCGGTGTTTCCTCTAAAATATTGATCGAAACCAGGTTTAATTGACTGCTTCAGTGTATTACCACATTACTACGTGATTCAAACACGGAAAATACCCAGGATCTGGCCAACAAGTTTGCGAAAAAGGCGAAAGTATAAGCCATATGCGCGCAAATCCCAGACCGAACCCAGACCTAACCGGTGTTAACCTCTAAAATATTGATCGAAACCAGGTTTTATTGACTGCTTCAGTTTGTTACCACATTACTACGTGATTCAAACACGAAAATAACCCAGGATCTGGCCAACAAGTATGCGAAGAAGGCGAAAGTATAAGCCAGATGCGCGCATATCCCAGACCAAACCCAGACCTAACCGGTGTTATCCTCTAAAATATTGATCGAAACCAGGTTTAATTGACTGCTTCAGTGTGTTACCACATTACTACGTGATTCAAACACGAAAAAAACCCAAGATCTGGCCAACAAGTATGCGAAGAAGGCGAAAGTATAAGCCAGATGCGCGCATTTCCCAGACCTAACCCAGACCTAACCGGTGTTATCCTCTGAAATATTGATCGAAACCAGGTTTAATTGACTGCTTCAGTGAGTTACCACATTACTACGTGATTCAAACACGGAAAAAACCCAGGATCTGGCCAACAAGTATGCGATGAAGGCAAAATCATGAGCCAGATGCGGGCATAACCCAGACCTAACCCAGACCTAACCGGTGTTATCCTCTAAAATATTGATCGAAACCAGGTTTAATTGACTGCTTCAGTGTGTTACCACATTACTACGTGATTCAAACACGAAAAAAACCCAGGATCTGGCCAACAAGTATGCGAAGAAGGCAAAATCATGAGCCAGATGCGGGCGTAACCCAGACCGAACCCAGACCTAACCGGTGTTATCCTCTAAAATATTGATCGAAACCAGGTTTTATTGACTGCTTCAGTTTGTTACCACATTACTACGTGATTCAAACACGAAAATAACCCAGGATCTGGCCAACAAGTATGCGAAGAAGGCGAAAGTATAAGCCAGATGCGCGCAAATCCCAGACCGAACCCAGACCTAACCGGTGTTATCCTCTAAAATATTGATCGAAACCAGGTTTTATTGACTGCTTCAGTTTGTTACCACATTACTACGTGATTCAAACACGAAAATAACCCAGGATCTGGCCAACAAGTATGCGAAGAAGGCGAAAGTATAAGCCAGATGCGCGCATATCCCAGACCAAACCCAGACCTAACCGGTGTTATCCTCTAAAATATTGATCGAAACCAGGTTTAATTGACTGCTTCAGTGTGTTACCACATTACTACGTGATTCAAACACGAAAAAAACCCAAGATCTGGCCAACAAGTATGCGAAGAAGGCGAAAGTATAAGCCAGATGCGCGCATTTCCCAGACCTAACCCAGACCTAACCGGTGTTATCCTCTGAAATATTGATCGAAACCAGGTTTAATTGACTGCTTCAGTGAGTTACCACATTACTACGTGATTCAAACACGAAAAAAACCCAGGATCTGGCCAACAAGTATGCGAAGAAGGCAAAATCATGAGCCAGATGCGGGCATAACCCAGACCTAACCCAGTCCTAACCGGTGTTATCCTCTGAAATATTGATCGAAACCAGGTTTAATTGACTGCTTCAGTGTGTTACCACATTACTACGTGATTCAAACACGAAAAAAACCCAAGATCTGGCCAACAAGTATGCGAAGAAGGCGAAAGTATAAGCCAGATGCGCGCATTTCCCAGACCTAACCCAGACCTAACCGGTGTTATCCTCTGAAATATTGATCGAAACCAGGTTTAATTGACTGCTTCAGTGAGTTACCACATTACTACGTGATTCAAACACGGAAAAAACCCAGGATCTGGCCAACAAGTATGCGATGAAGGCAAAATCATGAGCCAGATGCGGGCATAACCCAGACCTAACCCAGACCTAACCGGTGTTATCCTCTAAAATATTGATCGAAACCAGGTTTAATTGACTGCTTCAGTGTGTTACCACATTACTACGTGATTCAAACACGAAAAAAACCCAAGATCTGGCCAACAAGTATGCGAAGAAGGCGAAAGTATAAGCCAGATGCGCGCATTTCCCAGACCTAACCCAGACCTAACCGGTGTTATCCTCTAAAATATTGATCGAAACCAGGTTTAATTGACTGCTTCAGTGTGTTACCACATTACTACGTGATTCAAACACGAAAAAAACCCAGGATCTGGCCAACAAGTATGCGAAGAAGGCAAAATCATGAGCCAGATGCGGGCATAACCCAGACCTAACCCAGACCTAACCGGTGTTTCCTTTAAAATATTGATCGAAACCAGGTTTAATTGACTGCTTCAGTGTATTACCACATTACTACGTGATTCAAACACGGAAAATACCCAGGATCTGGCCAACAAGTTTGCGAAAAAGGCGAAAGTATAAGCCATATGCGCGCAAATCCCAGACCGAACCCAGACCTAACCGGTGTTAACCTCTAAAATATTGATCGAAACCAGGTTTTATTGACTGCTTCAGTTTGTTACCACATTACTACGTGATTCAAACACGAAAATAACCCAGGATCTGGCCAACAAGTATGCGAAGAAGGCGAAAGTATAAGCCAGATGCGCGCATATCCCAGACCAAACCCAGACCTAACCGGTGTTATCCTCTAAAATATTGATCGAAACCAGGTTTAATTGACTGCTTCAGTGTGTTACCACATTACTACGTGATTCAAACACGAAAAAAACCCAAGATCTGGCCAACAAGTATGCGAAGAAGGCGAAAGTATAAGCCAGATGCGCGCATTTCCCAGACCTAACCCAGACCTAACCGGTGTTATCCTCTGAAATATTGATCGAAACCAGGTTTAATTGACTGCTTCAGTGAGTTACCACATTACTACGTGATTCAAACACGGAAAAAACCCAGGATCTGGCCAACAAGTATGCGATGAAGGCAAAATCATGAGCCAGATGCGGGCATAACCCAGACCTAACCCAGACCTAACCGGTGTTATCCTCTAAAATATTGATCGAAACCAGGTTTAATTGACTGCTTCAGTGTGTTACCACATTACTACGTGATTCAAACACGAAAAAAACCCAGGATCTGGCCAACAAGTATGCGAAGAAGGCAAAATCATGAGCCAGATGCGGGCGTAACCCAGACCGAACCCAGACCTAACCGGTGTTATCCTCTAAAATATTGATCGAAACCAGGTTTTATTGACTGCTTCAGTTTGTTACCACATTACTACGTGATTCAAACACGAAAATAACCCAGGATCTGGCCAACAAGTATGCGAAGAAGGCGAAAGTATAAGCCAGATGCGCGCATATCCCAGACCAAACCCAGACCTAACCGGTGTTATCCTCTAAAATATTGATCGAAACCAGGTTTAATTGACTGCTTCAGTGTGTTACCACATTACTACGTGATACAAACACGAAAAAAACCCAGGATCCGGCCAACAAGTTTGCGAAAAAGGCGAAAGTATAAGCCAGATGCGCGCAAATCCCAGACCTAACCCAGACCTAACCGGTGTTATCCTCTGAAATATTGATCGAAACCAGGTTTAATTGACTGCTTCAGTGTGTTACCACATTACTACGTGTTTCAAACACGGAAAATACCCAGGATCTGGCCAGCAAGTTTGCGAAAAAGGCGAAAGTATAAGCCAGATGCGCGCAAATCCCAGACCTAACCCAGACCTAACCGGTGTTATCCTCTGAAATATTGATCGAAACCAGGTTTAATTGACTGCTTCAGTGAGTTACCACATTACTACGTGATTCAAACACGGAAAATACCCAGGATCTGGCCAACAAGTATGCGAAGGAGGCAAAATCATGAGCCAGATGCGGGCATAACCCAGACCGAACCCAGACCTAACCGGTGTTATCCTCTAAAATATTGATCGAAACCAGGTTTTATTGACTGCTTCAGTTTGTTACCACATTACTACGTGATTCAAACACGAAAATAACCCAGGATCTGGCCAACAAGTATGCGAAGAAGGCGAAAGTATAAGCCAGATGCGCGCATTTCCCAGACCTAACCCAGACCTAACCGGTGTTATCCTCTGAAATATTGATCGAACCCAGGTTTAATTGACTGCTTCAGTGAGTTACCACATTACTACGTGATTCAAACACGGAAAAAACCCAGGATCTGGCCAACAAGTATGCGATGAAGGCAAAATCATGAGCCAGATGCGGGCATAACCCAGACCTAACCCAGACCTAACCGGTGTTATCCTCTAAAATATTGATCGAAACCAGGTTTAATTGACTGCTTCAGTGAGTTACCACATTACTACGTGATTCAAACACGGAAAATACCCAGGATCTGGCCAACAAGTATGCGAAGAAGGCAAAATCATGAGCCAGATGCGGGCATAACCCAGACCGAACCCAGACCTAACCGGTGTTATCCTCTAAAATATTGATCGAAACCAGGTTTAATTGACTGCTTCAGTGAGTTACCACATTACTACGTGATTCAAACACGGAAAAAACCCAGGATCTGGCCAACAAGTATGCGATGAAGGCAAAATCATGAGCCAGATGCGGGCATAACCCAGACCTAACCCAGACCTAACCGGTGTTATCCTCTAAAATATTGATCGAAACCAGGTTTAATTGACTGCTTCAGTGTGTTACCACATTACTACGTGATTCAAACACGAAAAAAACCCAAGATCTGGCCAACAAGTATGCGAAGAAGGCGAAAGTATAAGCCAGATGCGCGCATTTCCCAGACCTAACCCAGACCTAACCGGTGTTATCCTCTAAAATATTGATCGAAACCAGGTTTAATAGACTGCTTCAGTGTGTTACCACATTACTACGTGATTCAAACACGGAAAATACCCAGGATCTGGCCAACAGGTATGCGAAGAAGGCAAAATCATGAGCCAGATGCGGGCATAACCCAGACCTAACCCAGACCTAACCGGTGTTATCCTCTAAAATATTGATCGAAACCAGGTTTAATTGACTGCTTCAGTGTGTTACCACATTACTACGTGATTCAAACACGAAAAAAACCCAGGATCTGGCCAACAAGTATGCGAAGAAGGCGAAAGTATAAGCCATATGCGCGCAAATCCCAGACCGAACCCAGACCTAACCGGTGTTATCCTCTAAAATATTGATCGAAACCAGGTTTAATTGACTGCTTCAGTGAGTTACCACATTACTACGTGATTCAAACACGAAAAAAACCCAGGATCTGGCCAACAAGTATGCGAAGAAGGCGAAAGTATAAGCCAGATGCGCGCATTTCCCAGACCTAACCCAGACCTAACCGGTGTTATCCTCTGAAATATTGATCGAAACCAGGTTTAATTGACTGCTTCAGTGAGTTACCACATTACTACGTGATTCAAACACGAAAAAAACCCAGGATCTGGCCAACAAGTATGCGAAGAAGGCGAAAGTATAAGCCATATGCGCGCAAATCCCAGACCGAACCCAGACCTAACCGGTGTTATCCTCTAAAATATTGATCGAAACCAGGTTTTATTGACTGCTTCAGTTTGTTACCACATTACTACGTGATTCAAACACGAAAATAACCCAGGATCTGGCCAACAAGTATGCGAAGAAGGCAAAATCATGAGCCAGATGCGGGCATAACCCAGACCTAACCCAGACCTAACCGGTGTTATCCTCTAAAATATTGATCGAAACCAGGTTTAATTGACTGCTTCAGTGTGTTACCACATTACTACGTGATTCAAACACGAAAAAAACCCAGGATCTGGCCAACAAGTATGCGAAGAAGGCAAAATCATGAGCCAGATGCGGGCATAACCCAGACCTAACCCAGACCTAACCGGTGTTATCCTCTAAAATATTGATCGAAACCAGGTTTAATTGACTGCTTCAGTGTATTACCACATTACTACGTGATTCAAACACAAAAAAAACCCAAGATCTGGCCAACAAGTATGCGATGAAGGCAAAATCATGAGCCAGATGCGGGCATAACCCAGACCTAACCCAGACCTAACCGGTGTTATCCTCTAAAATATTGATCGAAACCAGGTTTAATTGACTGCTTCAGTGTGATACCACATTACTACGTGATTCAAACACGAAAAAAACCCAGGATCTGGCCAACAAGTATGCGAAGAAGGCAAAATCATGAGCCAGATGCGGGCATAACCCAGACCTAACCGGTGTTATCCTCTAAAATATTGATCGAAACCAGGTTTAATTGACTGCTTCAGTGTATTACCACATTACTACGTGATTCAAACACGGAAAATACCCAGGATCTGGCCAACAAGTTTGCGAAAAAGGCGAAAGTATAAGCCATATGCGCGCAAATCCTAGACCGAACCCAGACCTAACCGGTGTTATCCTCTGAAATATTGATCGAAACCAGGTTTAATTGACTGCTTCAGTGAGTTACCACATTACTACGTGATTCAAACACGGAAAAAACCCAGGATCTGGCCAACAAGTATGCGATGAAGGCAAAATCATGAGCCAGATGCGGGCATAACCCAGACCTAACCGGTGTTATCCTCTAAAATATTGATCGAAACCAGGTTTAATTGACTGCTTCAGTGTATTACCACATTACTACGTGATTCAAACACGAAAAAAACCCAAGATCTGGCCAACAAGTATGCGAGGAAGGCGAAAGTATAAGCCAGATGCGCGCATTTTCCAGACCTAACCCAGACCTAACCGGTGTTATCCTCTGAAATATTGATCGAAACCAGGTTTAATTGACTGCTTCAGTGAGTTACCACATTACTACGTGATTCAAACACGGAAAAAACCCAGGATCTGGCCAACAAGTATGCGATGAAGGCAAAATCATGAGCCAGATGCGGGCATAACCCAGACCTAACCCAGACCTAACCGGTGTTATCCTCTAAAATATTGATCGAAACCAGGTTTAATTGACTGCTTCAGTGTATTACCACATTACTACGTGATTCAAACACGGAAAATACCCAGGATCTGGCCAACAAGTTTGCGAAAAAGGCGAAAGTATAAGCCATATGCGCGCAAATCCCAGACCGAACCCAGACCTAACCGGTGTTATCCTCTAAAATATTGATCGAAACCAGGTTTTATTGACTGCTTCAGTTTGTTACCACATTACTACGTGATTCAAACACGAAAATAACCCAGGATCTGGCCAACAAGTATGCGAAGAAGGCGAAAGTATAAGCCAGATGCGCGCATATCCCAGACCAAACCCAGACCTAACCGGTGTTATCCTCTAAAATATTGATCGAAACCAGGTTTAATTGACTGCTTCAGTGTATTACCACATTACTACGTGATTCAAACACGAAAAAAACCCAAGATCTGGCCAACAAGTATGCGAAGAAGGCGAAAGTATAAGCCAGATGCGCGCATTTTCCAGACCTAACCCAGACCTAACCGGTGTTATCCTCTGAAATATTGATCGAAACCAGGTTTAATTGACTGCTTCAGTGAGTTACCACATTACTACGTGATTCAAACACGGAAAAAACCCAGGATCTGGCCAACAAGTATGCGATGAAGGCAAAATCATGAGCCAGATGCGGGCATAACCCAGACCTAACCCAGACCTAACCGGTGTTATCCTCTAAAATATTGATCGAAACCAGGTTTAATTGACTGCTTCAGTGTGTTACCACATTACTACGTGATTCAAACACGAAAAAAACCCAAGATCTGGCCAACAAGTATGCGAAGAAGGCGAAAGTATAAGCCAGATGCGCGCATTTCCCAGACCTAACCCAGACCTAACCGGTGTTATCCTCTAAAATATTGATCGAAACCAGGTTTAATTGACTGCTTCAGTGTATTACCACATTACTACGTGATTCAAACACGGAAAATACCCAGGATCTGGCCAACAAGTTTGCGAAAAAGGCGAAAGTATAAGCTATATGCGCGCAAATCCCAGACCGAACCCAGACCTAACCGGTGTTATCCTCTAAAATATTGATCGAAACCAGGTTTTATTGACTGCTTCAGTTTGTTACCACATTACTACGTGATTCAAACACGAAAATAACCCAGGATCTGGCCAACAAGTATGCGAAGAAGGCGAAAGTATAAGCCAGATGCGCGCATATCCCACACCAAACCCAGACCTAACCGGTGTTATCCTCTAAAATATTGATCGAAACCAGGTTTAATTGACTGCTTCAGTGTGTTACCACATTACTACGTGATACAAACACGAAAAAAACCCAGGATCCGGCCAACAAGTTTGCGAAAAAGGCGAAAGTATAAGCCAGATGCGCGCAAATCCCAGACCAAACCCAGACCTAACCGGTGTTATCCTCTGAAATATTGATCGAAACCAGGTTTAATTGACTGCTTCAGTGTGTTACCACATTACTACGTGTTTCAAACACGGAAAATACCCAGGATCTGGCCAGCAAGTTTGCGAAAAAGGCGAAAGTATAAGCCAGATGCGCGCAAATCCCAGACCTAACCCAGACCTAGCCGGTGTTATCCTCTGAAATATTGATCGAAACCAGGTTTAATTGACTGCTTCAGTGAGTTACCACATTACTACGTGATTCAAACACGGAAAAAACCCAGGATCTGGCCAACAAGTATGCGATGAAGGCAAAATCATGAGCCAGATGCGGGCATAACCCAGACCTAACCCAGACCTAACCGGTGTTATCCTCTGAAATATTGATCGAAACCAGGTTTAATTGACTGCTTCAGTGAGTTACCACATTACTACGTGATTCAAACACGGAAAATACCCAGGATCTGGCCAACAGGTATGCGAAGAAGGCAAAATCATGAGCCAGATGCGGGCATAACCCAGACCGAACCCAGACCTAACCGGTGTTATCCTTTAAAATATTGATCGAAACCAGGTTTTATTGACTGCTTCAGTTTGTTACCACATTACTACGTGATTCAAACACGAAAATAACCCAGGATCTGGCCAACAAGTATGCGAAGAAGGCGAAAGTATAAGCCAGATGCGCGCATTTCCCAGACCTAACCCAGACCTAACCGGTGTTATCCTCTGAAATATTGATCGAACCCAGGTTTAATTGACTGCTTCAGTGTATTACCACATTACTACGTGATTCAAACACGGAAAATACCCAGGATCTGGCCAACAAGTTTGCGAAAAAGGCGAAAGTATAAGCCATATGCGCGCAAATCCCAGACCAAACCCAGACCTAACCGGTGTTATCCTCTAAAATATTGATCGAAACCAGGTTTAATTGACTGCTTCAGTGTGTTACCACATTCCTACGTGATTCAAACACGAAAAAAACCCAGGATCTGGCCAACAAGTATGCGAAGAAGGCAAAATCATGAGCCAGATGCGGGCATAACCCAGACCTAACCGGTGTTATCCTCTAAAATATTGATCGAAACCAGGTTTAATTGACTGCTTCAGTGTATTACCACATTACTACGTGATTCAAACACGAAAAAAACCCAAGATCTGGCCAACAAGTATGCGAAGAAGGCGAAAGTATAAGCCAGATGCGCGCATTTTCCAGACCTAACCCAGACCTAACCGGTGTTATCCTCTGAAATATTGATCGAAACCAGGTTTAATTGACTGCTTCAGTGAGTTACCACATTACTACGTGATTCAAACACGGAAAAACCCAGGATCTGGCCAACAAGTATGCGATGAAGGCAAAATCATGAGCCAGATGCGGGCATAACCCAGACCTAACCCAGACCTAACCGGTGTTATCCTCTAAAATATTGATCGAAACCAGGTTTAATTGACTGCTTCAGTGTGTTACCACATTACTACGTGATTCAAACACGAAAAAAACCCAAGATCTGGCCAACAAGTATGCGAAGAAGGCGAAAGTATAAGCCAGATGCGCGCATTTCCCAGACCTAACCCAGACCTAACCGGTGTTATCCTCTAAAATATTGATCGAAACCAGGTTTAATTGACTGCTTCAGTTTGTTACCACATTACTACGTGATTCAAACCCGAAAAAAACCCAGGATCTGGCCAACAAGTATGCGATGAAGGCAAAATCATGTGCCAGATGCGGGCATAACCCAGACCTAACCCAGACCTAACCGGTGTTATCCTCCTAAATACTGTCCGAATCCAGGTTTAGTGGACTGTTTCTGTGTGGTACCACATTACTACGTGATTCAAACACGGAAAAAACCCAGGATCTGGCCAACAAGTATGCGATGAAGGCAAAATCATGAGCCAGATGCGGGCATAACCCAGACCTAACCCAGACCTAACCGGTGTTATCCTCTGAAATATTGATCGAAACCAGGTTTAATTGACTGCTTCAGTGAGTTACCACATTACTACGTGATTCAAACACGGAAAATACCCAGGATCTGGCCAACAAGTATGCGAAGAAGGCAAAATCATGAGCCAGATGCGGGCATAACCCAGACCTAACCCAGACCTAACCGGTGTTATCCTCTGAAATATTGATCGAAACCAGGTTTAATTGACTGCTTCAGTGTGTTACCACATTCCTACGTGATTCAAACACGAAAAAAACCCAGGATCTGGCCAACAAGTATGCGAAGAAGGCAAAATCATGAGCCAGATGCGGGCATAACCCAGACCTAACCGGTGTTATCCTCTAAAATATTGATCGAAACCAGGTTTAATTGACTGCTTCAGTGTATTACCACATTACTACGTGATTCAAACACGAAAAAAACCCAAGATCTGGCCAACAAGTATGCGAAGAAGGCGAAAGTATAAGCCAGATGCGCGCATTTTCCAGACCTAACCCAGACCTAACCGGTGTTATCCTCTGAAATATTGATCGAAACCAGGTTTAATTGACTGCTTCAGTGAGTTACCACATTACTACGTGATTCAAACACGGAAAAACCCAGGATCTGGCCAACAAGTATGCGATGAAGGCAAAATCATGAGCCAGATGCGGGCATAACCCAGACCTAACCCAGACCTAACCGGTGTTATCCTCTAAAATATTGATCGAAACCAGGTTTAATTGACTGCTTCAGTGTGTTACCACATTACTACGTGATTCAAACACGAAAAAAACCCAAGATCTGGCCAACAAGTATGCGAAGAAGGCGAAAGTATAAGCCAGATGCGCGCATTTCCCAGACCTAACCCAGACCTAACCGGTGTTATCCTCTAAAATATTGATCGAAACCAGGTTTAATTGACTGCTTCAGTTTGTTACCACATTACTACGTGATTCAAACCCGAAAAAAACCCAGGATCTGGCCAACAAGTATGCGATGAAGGCAAAATCATGTGCCAGATGCGGGCATAACCCAGACCTAACCCAGACCTAACCGGTGTTATCCTCCTAAATACTGTCCGAATCCAGGTTTAGTGGACTGTTTCTGTGTGGTACCACATTACTACGTGATTCAAACACGGAAAAAACCCAGGATCTGGCCAACAAGTATGCGATGAAGGCAAAATCATGAGCCAGATGCGGGCATAACCCAGACCTAACCCAGACCTAACCGGTGTTATCCTCTGAAATATTGATCGAAACCAGGTTTAATTGACTGCTTCAGTGAGTTACCACATTACTACGTGATTCAAACACGGAAAATACCCAGGATCTGGCCAACAAGTATGCGAAGAAGGCAAAATCATGAGCCAGATGCGGGCATAACCCAGACCTAACCCAGACCTAACCGGTGTTATCCTCTGAAATATTGATCGAAACCAGGTTTAATTGACTGCTTCAGTGTGTTACCACATTCCTACGTGATTCAAACACGAAAAAAACCCAGGATCTGGCCAACAAGTATGCGAAGAAGGCAAAATCATGAGCCAGATGCGGGCATAACCCAGACCTAACCCAGACCTAACCGGTGTTATCCTCTGAAATATTGATCGAAACCAGGTTTAATTGACTGCTTCAGTGAGTTACCACATTACTACGTGATTCAAACACGGAAAAAACCCAGGATCTGGCCAACAAGTATGCGATGAAGGCAAAATCATGAGCCAGATGCGGGCATAACCCAGACCTAACCCAGACCTAACCGGTGTTATCCTGTAAAATATTGATCGAAACCAGGTTTAATTGACTGCTTCAGTGTGTTACCACATTACTACGTGATTCAAACACGAAAAAAACCCAGGATCTGGCCAACAAGTATGCGAAGAAGGCAAAATCATGAGCCAGATGCGGGCATAACCCAGACCTAACCCAGACCTAACCGGTGTTATCCTCTAAAATATTGATCGAAACCAGGTTTAATTGACTGCTTCAGTGTATTACCACATTACTACGTGATTCAAACACGGAAAATACCCAGGATCTGGCCAACAAGTTTGCGAAAAAGGCGAAAGTATAAGCCATATGCGCGCAAATCCCAGACCGAACCCAGACCTAACCGGTGTTATCCTCTAAAATATTGATCGAAACCAGGTTTTATTGACTGCTTCAGTTTGTTACCACATTACTACGTGATTCAAACACGAAAATAACCCAGGATCTGGCCAACAAGTATGCGAAGAAGGCAAAATCATGAGCCAGATGCGGGCATAACCCAGACCTAACCCAGACCTAACCGGTGTTATCCTCTGAAATATTGATCGAAACCAGGTTTAATTGACTGCTTCAGTGTGTTACCACATTCCTACGTGATTCAAACACGAAAAAAACCCAGGATCTGGCCAACAAGTATGCGAAGAAGGCAAAATCATGAGCCAGATGCGGGCATAACCCAGACCTAACCCAGACCTAACCGGTGTTATCCTCTGAAATATTGATCGAAACCAGGTTTAATTGACTGCTTCAGTGAGTTACCACATTACTACGTGATTCAAACACGGAAAAAACCCAGGATCTGGCCAACAAGTATGCGATGAAGGCAAAATCATGAGCCAGATGCGGGCATAACCCAGACCTAACCCAGACCTAACCGGTGTTATCCTGTAAAATATTGATCGAAACCAGGTTTAATTGACTGCTTCAGTGTGTTACCACATTACTACGTGATTCAAACACGAAAAAAACCCAGGATCTGGCCAACAAGTATGCGATGAAGGCAAAATCATGAGCCAGATGCGGGCATAACCCAGACCTAACCCAGACCTAACCGGTGTTATCCTCTGAAATATTGATCGAAACCAGGTTTAATTGACTGCTTCAGTGTGTTACCACATTACTACGTGATTCAAACACGAAAAAAACCCAGGATCTGGCCAACAAGTTTGCGAAAAAGGCGAAAGTATAAGCCATATGCGCGCAAATCCCAGACCGAACCCAGACCTAACCTGTGTTATCCTCTAAAATATTGATCGAAACCAGGTTTTATTGACTGCTTCAGTTTGTTACCACATTACTACGTGATTCAAACACGAAAATAACCCAAGATCTGGCCAACAAGTATGCGAAGAAGGCGAAAGTATAAGCCAGATGCGCGCATATCCCAGACCAAACCCAGACCTAACCGGTGTTATCCTCTAAAATATTGATCGAAACCAGGTTTAATTGACTGCTTCAGTGTGTTACCACATTCCTACGTGATTCAAACACGAAAAAAACCCAGGATCTGGCCAACAAGTATGCGAAGAAGGCAAAATCATGAGCCAGATGCGGGCATAACCCAGACCTAACCCAGACCTAACCGGTGTTATCCTCTGAAATATTGATCGAAACCAGGTTTAATTGACTGCTTCAGTGAGTTACCACATTACTACGTGATTCAAACACGGAAAATACCCAGGATCTGGCCAACAAGTATGCGAAGAAGGCAAAATCATGAGCCAGATGCGGGCATAACCCAGACCGAACCCAGACCTAACCGGTGTTATCCTCTAAAATATTGATCGAAACCAGGTTTTACTGACTGCTTCAGTGAGTTACCACATTACTACGTGATTCAAACACGGAAAATACCCAGGATCTGGCCAACAAGTATGCGATGAAGGCAAAATCATGAGCCAGATGCGGGCATAACCCAGACCTAACCCAGACCTAACCGGTGTTATCCTCTGAAATATTGATCGAAACCAGGTTTAATTGACTGCTTCAGTGTGTTACCGCATTCCTACGTGATTCAAACACGAAAAAAACCCAGGATCTGGCCAACAAGTATGCGATGAAGGCAAAATCATGAGCCAGATGCGGGCATAACCCAGACCTAACCCAGACCTAACCGGTGTTATCCTCTAAAATATTGATCGAAACCAGGTTTAATTGACTGCTTCAGTGTGTTACCACATTACTACGTGATTCAAACACGAAAAAAACCCAAGATCTGGCCAACAAGTATGCGAAGAAGGCGAAAGTATAAGCCAGATGCGCGCAAATCCCAGACCGAACCCTGACCTAACCGGTGTTATCCTCTAAAATATTGATCGAAACCAGGTTTTATTGACTGCTTCAGTTTGTTACCACATTACTACGTGATTCAAACACGAAAATAACCCAGGATCTGGCCAACAAGTATGCGAAGAAGGCGAAAGTATAAGCCAGATGCGCGCATATCCCAGACCAAACCCAGACCTAACCGGTGTTATCCTCTAAAATATTGATCGAAACCAGGTTTAATTGACTGCTTCAGTGTGTTACCACATTACTACGTGATTCAAACACGAAAAAAACCCAAGATCTGGCCAACAAGTATGCGAAGAAGGCGAAAGTATAAGCCAGATGCGCGCATTTCCCAGACCTAACCCAGACCTAACCGGTGTTATCCTCTGAAATATTGGTCGAAACCAGGTTTAATTGACTGCCGAAACCAGGTTTAATTGACTGCTTCAGTGTGTTACCACATTACTACGTGATTCAAACACGAAAAAAACCCAGGATCTGGCCAACAAGTATGCGAAGAAGGCAAAATCATGAGCCAGATGCGGGCATAACCCAGACCTAACCGGTGTTATCCTCTAAAATATTGATCGAAACCAGGTTTAATTGACTGCTTCAGTGTATTACCACATTACTACGTGATTCAAACACGAAAAAAACCCAAGATCTGGCCAACAAGTATGCGAAGAAGGCGAAAGTATAAGCCAGATGCGCACATTTTCCAGACCTAACCCAGACCTAACCGGTGTTATCCTCTGAAATATTGATCGAAACCAGGTTTAATTGACTGCTTCAGTGAGTTACCACATTACTACGTGATTCAAACACGGAAAAAACCCAGGATCTGGCCAACAAGTATGCGATGAAGGCAAAATCATGAGCCAGATGCGGGCATAACCCAGACCTAACCCAGACCTAACCGGTGTTATCCTCTAAAATATTGATCGAAACCAGGTTTAATTGACTGCTTCAGTGTATTACCACATTACAACGTGATTCAAACACGGAAAATACCCAGGATCTGGCCAACAAGTTTGCGAAAAAGGCGAAAGTATAAGCCATATGCGCGCAAATCCCAGACCGAACCCAGACCTAACCGGTGTTATCCTCTAAAATATTGATCGAAACCAGGTTTTATTGACTGCTTCAGTTTGTTACCACATTACTATCGTGATTCAAACACGAAAATAACCCAGGATCTGGCCAACAAGTATGCGAAGAAGGCGAAAGTATAAGCCAGATGCGCGCATATCCCAGACCAAACCCAGACCTAACCGGTGTTATCCTCTAAAATATTGATCGAAACCAGGTTTAATTGACTGCTTCAGTGTATTACCACATTACTACGTGATTCAAACACGAAAAAAACCCAAGATCTGGCCAACAAGTATGCGAAGAAGGCGAAAGTATAAGCCAGATGCGCGCATTTTCCAGACCTAACCCAGACCTAACCGGTGTTATCCTCTGAAATATTGATCGAAACCAGGTTTAATTGACTGCTTCAGTGAGTTACCACATTACTACGTGATTCAAACACGGAAAAAACCCAGGATCTGGCCAACAAGTATGCGATGAAGGCAAAATCATGAGCCAGATGCGGGCATAACCCAGACCTAACCCAGACCTAACCGGTGTTATCCTCTAAAATATTGATCGAAACCAGGTTTAATTGACTGCTTCAGTGTGTTACCACATTACTACGTGATTCAAACACGAAAAAAACCCAAGATCTGGCCAACAAGTATGCGAAGAAGGCGAAAGTATAAGCCAGATGCGCGCATTTCCCAGACCTAACCCAGACCTAACCGGTGTTATCCTCTAAAATATTGATCGAAACCAGGTTTAATTGACTGCTTCAGCGTATTACCACATTACTACGTGATTCAAACACGGAAAATACCCAGGATCTGGCCAACAAGTTTGCGAAAAAGGCGAAAGTATAAGCCATATGCGCGCAAATCCCAGACCGAACCCAGACCTAACCGGTGTTATCCTCTAAAATATTGATCGAAACCAGGTTTTATTGACTGCTTCAGTTTGTTACCACATTACTACGTGATTCAAACACGAAAATAACCCAGGATCTGGCCAACAAGTATGCGAAGAAGGCGAAAGTATAAGCCAGATGCGCGCATATCCCAGACCAAACCCAGACCTAACCGGTGTTATCCTCTAAAATATTGATCGAAACCAGGTTTAATTGACTGCTTCAGTGTGTTACCACATTACTACGTGATACAAACACGAAAAAAACCCAGGATCCGGCCAACAAGTTTGCGAAAAAGGCGAAAGTATAAGCCAGATGCGCGCAAATCCCAGACCAAACCCAGACCTAACCGGTGTTATCCTCTGAAATATTGATCGAAACCAGGTTTAATTGACTGCTTCAGTGTGTTACCACATTACTACGTGTTTCAAACACGGAAAATACCCAGGATCTGGCCAGCAAGTTTGCGAAAAAGGCGAAAGTATAAGCCAGATGCGCGCAAATCCCAGACCTAACCCAGACCTAACCGGTGTTATCCTCTGAAATATTGATCGAAACCAGGTTTAATTGACTGCTTCAGTGAGTTACCACATTACTACGTGATTCAAACACGGAAAAAACCCAGGATCTGGCCAACAAGTATGCGATGAAGGCAAAATCATGAGCCAGATGCGGGCATAACCCAGACCTAACCCAGACCTAACCGGTGTTATCCTCTGAAATATTGATCGAAACCAGGTTTAATTGACTGCTTCAGTGAGTTACCACATTACTACGTGATTCAAACACGAAAATAACCCAGGATCTGGCCAACAAGTATGCGAAGAAGGCGAAAGTATAAGCCAGATGCGCGCATATCCCAGACCAAACCCAGACCTAACCGGTGTTATCCTCTAAAATATTGATCGAAACCAGGTTTAATTGACTGCTTCAGTGTGTTACCACATTACTACGTGATTCAAACACGAAAAAAACCCAAGATCTGGCCAACAAGTATGCGAAGAAGGCGAAAGTATAAGCCAGATGCGCGCATTTCCCAGACCTAACCCAGACCTAACCGGTGTTATCCTCTGAAATATTGATCGAAACCAGGTTTAATTGACTGCTTCAGTGAGTTACCACATTACTACGTGATTCAAACACGGAAAAAACCCAGGATCTGGCCAACAAGTATGCGATGAAGGCAAAATCATGAGCCAGATGCGGGCATAACCCAGACCTAACCCAGACCTAACCGGTGTTATCCTCTAAAATATTGATCGAAACCAGGTTTAATTGACTGCTTCAGTGTGTTACCACATTACTACGTGATTCAAACACGAAAAAAACCCAGGATCTGGCCAACAAGTATGCGAAGAAGGCAAAATCATGAGCCAGATGCGGGCGTAACCCAGACCTAACCCAGACCTAACCGGTGTTATCCTCTTAAATATTGATCGAAACCAGGTTTAATTGACTGCTTCAGTGTATTACCACATTACTACGTGATTCAAACACGGAAAATACCCAGGATCTGGCCAACAAGTTTGCGAAAAAGGCGAAAGTATAAGCCATATGCGCGCAAATCCCAGACCGAACCCAGACCTAACCGGTGTTATCCTCTAAAATATTGATCGAAACCAGGTTTTATTGACTGCTTCAGTTTGTTACCACATTACTACGTGATTCAAACACGAAAATAACCCAGGATCTGGCCAACAAGTATGCGAAGAAGGCGAAAGTATAAGCCAGATGCGCGCATTTCCCAGACCTAACCCAGACCTAACCGGTGTTATCCTCTGAAATATTGATCGAAACCAGGTTTAATTGACTGCTTCAGTGAGTTACCACATTAGTACGTGATTCAAACACGGAAAAAACCCAGGATCTGGCCAACAAGTATGCGATGAAGGCAAAATCATGAGCCAGATGCGGGCATAACCCAGACCTAACCCAGACCTAACCGGTGTTATCCTCTAAAATATTGATCGAAACCAGGTTTAATTGACTGCTTCAGTGTGTTACCACATTACTACGTGATTCAAACACGAAAAAAACCCAAGATCTGGCCAACAAGTATGCGAAGAAGGCGAAAGTATAAGCCAGATGCGCGCATTTCCCAGACCTAACCCAGACCTAACCGGTGTTATCCTCTGAAATATTGATCGAAACCAGGTTTAATTGACTGCTTCAGTGAGTTACCACATTACTACGTGATTCAAACACGAAAATAACCCAGGATCTGGCCAACAAGTATGCGAAGAAGGCGAAAGTATAAGCCAGATGCGCGCATTTCCCAGACCTAACCCAGACCTAACCGGTGTTATCCTCTGAAATATTGATCGAAACCAGGTTTAATTGACTGCTTCAGTGAGTTACCACATTAGTACGTGATTCAAACACGGAAAAAACCCAGGATCTGGCCAACAAGTATGCGATGAAGGCAAAATCATGAGCCAGATGCGGGCATAACCCAGACCTAACCCAGACCTAACCGGTGTTATCCTCTAAAATATTGATCGAAACCAGGTTTAATTGACTGCTTCAGTGTGTTACCACATTACTACGTGATTCAAACACGAAAAAAACCCAAGATCTGGCCAACAAGTATGCGAAGAAGGCGAAAGTATAAGCCAGATGCGCGCATTTCCCAGACCTAACCCAGACCTAACCGGTGTTATCCTCTAAAATATTGATCGAAACCAGGTTTAATAGACTGCTTCAGTGTGTTACCACATTACTACGTGATTCAAACACGGAAAAAACCCAGGATCTAGTAAACATAGTAGTATAGAGGGTGTTCGGCCAGCCCTGAGAAACATTTTAATAGGATATTCTAGAGGCCAAACTAAGACGAAAATCAAGAATACCAATTTGTTGATGGAGGCTTCGTTAAAAAGTTATTAACAATTTGATTCAAAAATTTCAAGTCGTTCCAGAAAAATTATTTTCGGCTGCGGAGGTCAATTACAAGCATTTTTAGTGAATAGACATATATTCGAAATCCTACTCAGTTTCGAGAAAAAAATTCGAGTATGTGTTGATATTTTTCGGCGAAAAACAAATTTTTCAAATCGTTCTAAAAAAATTATTTTCGGTTACAGGGGTCAATTACAATCATTTTTGGTCATTACACATACCCCCGAAATCCTACGCACTTTCGAGAAAAAAATTCCTTACCGAAAATCTAATCGGGTGCCTATATTTTTCGATGAAAAAGAAAGATTTCAAATCGTTCTGTGAAAAATTATTTTCAGTTGCGAGGGTCGGTGACAATCATTTTTTATGTATAGACATACCCCCGTAATCTTGCGCATTTTCGAGAAAAAAATTCAGTACGAGCGGAAATTTAAACATTAATAACTTTTTAACAGTGCCTCCATCAACAAATTGGTATTCTTGATTTTCGTCTTATTTTGACCTCTAGAATCCCCCATTAAAATTTTTCCCATGGATGGCCGAACACCCTGTATGTAGGGAACCGTGCAGTTGAAAATTATTAAATCGCGCACGAATTTTTGGCCGTACAGCGAATCGTTCGCTGTCCACGAGCTTGCACGAGCGAAGACGGTTACCGCCGAAAAAGCCGTCAACACGCGGCGAGCGTACGGCCGAACAGCTGATGGGTGAATAACCCAGAAAGCGAGAAAAGACAGCACGGAAGAGAGAAAGATTGAAGAAAAGTACGTAGTAGGTGTGACTGTGTTTAACGAAATAAATACGAGTGTGCGGATTAACGAACAAACACGGTTCCTGATAATCCCATACATACATACGTACAGTGTTGTTCCAAGTGGAGTTTGAAAAAGATGCTAATAAAAATGTTGCATAGTCATAACCACCTGGTTCAGTTACTACATTCACCCTGTAAAAACAACACAATAATATTATTTATTATTTTCTTTTCACGTTCTTAACTTTATTTTTATTTTTAGTTTGAGTTTTACATTTCTCCTTCTCTTCGTCTTGCTTTTCTTTCTCCTTTTCCTTTTCCTTTTCATTTTTCTGTTTTTCTTTCTTTTTTCAATAGCTTTTCTTCTTTTAATTTCTCGGCTTGTTTTTTTCTTTTCTAATCGTTCTTCTTTCATTCTTTGTTTTTCTTTTTCCTGGTTATCAATTGCTTCTATTTTTTCAAGCTGAGTCTATTTCCATGTCTTTGATGTAACTTTGATTGCACACACCTTTCTATATTTCTTTTCTTTTCTTTTCTTTTCTTTTCTTTGTTGTTTTTTCAATTTTTTGATAATGTTGATAATGTTTATCCAGAATAGATTCTGAAGAATCTTTGTCTTTACGAGAAAATAAGTAAAGTAACGTTGTAGAATTAATGTAGTTTGATTTCAGTACCATCGGAAACAAAACAATTCCCATTAGAAAAAAGTAAAAGCATCATTGTCATGAAATATTAAAGTTAATTAATGATCAGTATATCATATATTAGTTTCTTCTAGCGAAACGTTGTTAAATTAGTCTTCTACACTGGTATTGGTTTTACTGTTACTATGAACTGCACTGCGTTGAACATCAGCAGTGCTTTCTCTCTGCGAGTTGTGTCTTGTGTTGTGTCTTAGTTGTGTCCCGATTGTATTTTAATATTTTCTATATAGAAAAGAAAATTGTTCCCCTCTCAGATCATCTGGAATATGCTCTTGAATGCTATGTAAAACTACCTATATTGCTGTCATTGATGTCAGTTTCATCTGGCGACATGAATTCTAATTTATTTTCTTCTTTCTGAAATACGTTTTGTCTAGTAAATTGTATTTGAGTTAAACGGTCATAGGCCACCACAAGCTTTAAAAGCATTTCCTTCTTCATGGAATTTATATATGGTATGATATATATATTGGTGCGAAATTCACCTTCGTAATGGGTTTAGTCTACCTACGTACTTTGTCTATGTTCCTGTACTACCTTTCGCCATGCAACTTTTAATCGTCTAAATATTCCTACATCGCATGGCTGGAAAATATGAGTTGCATTAGGTAATATACAAAAAAGTAAAATGAGTTTACTCAAAACAAAAATTATGTAAATTGAAATTTATGCAGGACCTGCGACCATCTAATAATACCAGTATAGGAAAGGTGACTCCATTCTCAACCATTTATGGGCTACACACAATATATGTATTAGTGTGGGGGGATTGAAATGAATTCGGTCAAGGTGTAATTTCATTAATATTGATTTAATATATACAGGGTGTTTGGCCACCCCTGGGAAAAATTTTAATGGGAGATTCTAGAAGCCAAAATAAGACGAAAATTAAGAATATCAATTTTTCGACTGAGGTTTCGTTAAAAAGTAGTTATTAATAACATTAAATAAAAAAATTTCAAATCGTTCTGAAAAAATTATTGTTGGTCGCGGAGGTCAGTTAGAATCGTACCCCCGAAATCCTACTCAGTTTCGACAAAAAAAATTCAAGTAAAAAAGAATTTCGAATCGTCTTGGAAGAATTAGTTTTCGTTGCAGGGGTCAGTTACAAGCATTTTTTTTTTTTGGTCGACAGCCGGATTGAACGATTTTAATGTTTCAAACAGCAACACAACGCATATTTTAATGGAGAATATGTAGAGATGTTGGAAAAGTTGTTCCTTGACCCCGTAAAGTGAGAAAAATCCCATATAACTGGTCAAATTTTCAAACAGCCCCCGCAACTCCTACTGATATAGTGAATAGTGAATATATTCCAATGAAACGTTTTTTTTCGCGAGTAGAGCTCATGGGTACCTACACAAAGAGTATTATTAAACAACTATTTTACAAACTGAATAAAAATCAGAAAGGAATTTTTAAGAAAAATCGACAGACAGTGCCTAAATTTTTCGACGAAAGAAAAAGAAAATTTCAAATCGTTCTGAAAAAATTACTTTCGGTTTCGGGGGTCAATTACAATTATTTTCGGTGAATAGACATACCACATACGAAATCCTGCGCATTTTCGAGAAAAAAATTCGAAAGTAAGAGCGGAACTTTAAACGTCAATAACTTGTTTAGTATCGTATTACTCCATCAACAAATTGGTATTCTTGATTTTCATCCTACTTTAACCTCTAGAATCTCCCATTACAATTTCTCCCAGGGGATTCTAGAGACCAAAGTAAGACGAAAATCAAGAATACCAATTTGTTAATGGAGGCTTTATTAAAAAGTTATTAACGTTTAAAGTTCCGCCCGTACTGAATTTCTTTCTCGAAAATGCGCATGATTAGGGGGGTATGACGATTCACCCAAAATGGTTGTAAGTAACCCCCGCAACCGATAACAATTTTTCCAAAACGATTTGAAATTTTTCTTTTCCATCGAAAAAATTTCACACATTCTCGAATTTTTATCTCGAAAGTGGGTAAGATTTCGGAGGTATGTGTATTCACCAAAAATGATTGCAATTGACCCCCGCAACCGATAACAATTTTTCCAGAACGATTTGAAATTTTTGAGTTTAATTGTTAATAACTTTTCAACGTAGCCTCTATCAACAAATTGGTATTCTTGATTTTCGTCTGTATTTTCGTATTTTGGCATCTAGAATCCCCCATTAAAATTTTTCCCAGGGGTGGCCGAACACCCTGTACATATGTGTTCCCCGAGCAGGAAAACGACTTTTCGCTAAAATCATGAAAGTAAAAATTCTGTCCAAATGAGGAGTAGGAGTGATTTTCTAAGTAATTTTTATGTAAAAGTATAGATTGAGAAAGTGGCACGTGAGGAACGTACGTAACCTAGATCGATGCACGTGTTTTACTGCACCGGGCACGAACGTACGACGATTTACACACACACAGTCAATATCGCCGGTTTTTACAAAAGGTAAAGTCTTAAGTAAACATTTTGTTTTATAATTTTCTATTAAAGCCTCTGTAAGTTTTATCGCTTTTGCATTCTTGCAACTTAATTTAATTGGTTGTTTTTTGGAAAACAGATAAAACTATAAAAAGAATAAAAAACGGTTTTTACGAGTCCTGTACCTATGTTTAGTTCAGAATTTCGAATTCAGCGGTAAAAGTATGTAAATCTATATTATCCAATACACAGGACATAAAGGTAAGAGGAATGGATATTTTTACCAATATATTCATATTCTTAAATATCTGAATATTCTTCCTACTTGACCGACTTACTTTATAAATATATTTTTTAGGGACACATGTCGTTCGGTTGAAGGAAACAGGATATCTATACAGTGTATAGGTATTCAAAAACCCTTGGGAAAAATTTTAGACTTTGTTGAAAAGTTATGGAACATTATATTCCTAGCAAACGCTAGGCCCGTTCACGGATCGGGGTGAGTTATACATTATTCGATTCGCCTAATTCAGTACATGTTACTGTTATTGTTAGAAATATGACTTAAAATTCGTTAGTTTCTTTAGTGTTTAGGAGTGTGTGTGTGTTTGTGAGAGAAGCACACGTCGAGGAATGTTTTTTAGTTTTTAAGTTTTCTTTTCACAATGGAAAATAAGTGTGTTTGTTTTGTAACAAGATTCATTATAATAAATAATATAAACAGTATTTTAACATGGTAGCAGAGGTCCGTGGTTTGTTCGTTAACAGTAAAGAAAAGAAATTTAGTTGTGAAAGGAAGATAACCTAAGTTTGAAGCATGGCAAGTGAAAAAAAGGACGATTTCATGTTACAAATATTTTATGGAACTGGAAATTCAGGCTAAATTTATTTTTAGAAATGAAAGACTGTAACGAGGTTATTCTACATGATGAAAGACCGGCTGAAATAAGAGTCGAAGATTGGAATAAAAAAGGAAATTAAAGCAAAAAGTTACATCGTAAACAGTATTTCAAACACTCAGTTAGAATTAATAATATCAGAAACGACTGCGAAAAATATGATTGCAAAGCTTGACGAAATTTATCTAGTTAAAAACAGTGCAGTAAAGCTATTGTGTAAAAGAAGATTGTTAGAATTAAAAATGAAAGAAGGTGAAAATCCAAGTGACTTCTTTAACGAATTTGAAACGCATATAAATAGGCTCAAAAATACTGGTGAGACTGTGAATGAAGAGGATAAATTGAATTATCTGTTATTAACGTTAACTTCTCACGTATTGTTGATATTATTGATGCACTGCCAACGAAGGAGAAAACAGTTGAGTATGTAAAATCTAAATTACTGTTAGAGTATCAAAAGAGAAACGGTAAAAGTTACTACTTTGAGTACAGCAGAAATTACACTCGCACGTTTAGTTCAAATTTAACTAAAAATCCTAGAGGTCATAGGTTTCGACACGTACAACGCAATCAGAACAAGTATCTCAATTCAAAGGATAATCAGCATAGCAGTGCAACGACTACTGAAGCGGTATGTTAAGTCAGTGTAATAAGTCAGGGCACATCCAACGTTACTGCCCAGAAAACTTTAATAATTATTACAAAATGCAACCTTTTCAAACATATACAAAATAGACACGATAGAAAAGTGGCTGGAAATTCGAGTCTAGATGACAGTAGAAATTACAATTCATTCAAGGTTGAAGTAATGAAAAGTAGCAAAATAGAAGAAGTAGAAATATTAAATGGCTACTAGATAGTGGTTGCTCAGATCACATAATAAACACAGATGAGTACTTTTATGAATCCAAAAATCTACAAAACCCGGTTGATATTAAAGTTGGTGATGGTTTTAAACTAATATCTGGAAAAATTGGTAATGTAATGATTAACATTAATGATAAGTCGGAGGGAATAAAGATTAAAAATGTATATACTATGTACCAGAAATGAAACAAAACTTACTAAGTGTCTCTTGTATTTGTAAATCAAAACAATTAAAAATAATGTTTGAGAAAGACAATGAATTACAATAAAATTTGTAATTCGAAAGAAAAACTCATTGCTATTGCTGTTAAAAGAAATAAACTCTTTGAATTAAATGGAGAAGTTGCCAGACTTGAGAATAAGAAAACAAGTACGTACACTAGTTCAATGGGAATTTCAAATATAGAAAAATGGCATAGATATATACTTTGTCACACAAATTTTAGAGATTTAAAATATTTGTGTGAAGCTCAGCTGCTAAATGGAACACCGGTGAAACTCGAAAACGAATTTATAAAATGCGAAGTTTGTCCGGAGAATAAAATGACAAATTTGAAATTTAAAAACAAACGTACAAGAGCAAATGATTTGTTACAAATAGTCCATACAGATGTCCATGGTCCAATAACTCAGACAGGTCATAATGGTGAGAAATACTTTGTGTCTTTTATAGATGATTTCAGTAAAATTGCTGTTGTGTATTGCATAAAACAAAAAAGTGATGTTTTTTATTGCTTCATTAGGTATATTAGGAAATTAGTAAAAAATCAAACTGGAAAAAGTATTAAAGAAATTCGATGTGACAATGGAAGAGAATCATATCTTAACAAAAACTTTGATGAATTAGCGAAACGAGAAGGTATTTATTTGAAACCAGGACCAGCATACACACACGAATTGAACGGAGTCGCCGAAAGGCACAACAGAACGATAATGGATCGTGCACGCTGCTTGCTGTCAGAGGCAAATGTCGACAAGTTTTATTGGCCAGAATGTATTTACACGGCTGCCTACATTGGAAATCGCCTATTAGCAAACACAAGAATAAGAAAAACACCATATGAAATATTTTTTAATAAAAGGGCTGATGTTTCAAACTTACACTTATATGGAAGCACTGCTTTTGTACGAATTCCCGAGGCATGCAGATATTCAAAGCTAAATCCAAAGGCCGAAAAAGGAATTAATATTAATAGGGTATACAGATATTGGTTAATGACAAAATAGTTGTAAGTCGTCACGTGCAAGATATACCATTTATAGAAATACTGATAACGAAGAAAAATACGAAGGGGAAACGCCAAAAGAAGAAGAAGAAGAAGAAGAAGAAGAAGAAAGAGTTTTGAAAATAAAAGAAAATAAAACTGACGATTATCAATGCAGCAAAACTGAGGAAGTTAAATAAGATACACGCCCCAAGCGTAACATAATGTGTGAAATGTTGTGAAATTTGATGATCATGTCGTATATACAAACTATTGCAATGCTTTGATACCTGAAAACTACCAAGAACCATTGAACTGCGAAGAGTCAAGAAAATGGAAAGCGGCTATGAAACAAGAACTTGATGGTTTAAAAGAAAACGACACATGGGATTTGGTCAACGTTCCAATAAATAAGAAAATAATTGAAGTAAAGTGGATATATAGAATTAAGACAGATGGAGTATGCAAAGCGCGCATTGTCGCCAAAGTCGCATTTCCAACAGTTGTACCAAAGCGATGAAGAAGTTTATTCACCGGTTGCAAGAATGAGCACGCTAAAGGTGTTGCTGTCAATTGCATGTGTTAAAAATTTAAAAATAGAACAAATGGATGTTCAAACAGCTTTTTTAAACGGAAATATCAAGTCTGAAGTTTACATCTACCCTCCTGATGGTAGTAATATACAGTCAGATAAGGTTTGTTTACTTAAGAAGGCGCTTTATGGATTGAGAGAAAGTCCACGTGACTGGTATGATTGTTTTCATAATTACATGATAAGCTTGCATTTTAAAAGATCTGATTATGATTACTGTCTGTATACTGGAGAGATAAACGACACAAAAATATATATTATTTTATATGTGGATGATATATTAATCAGTGGTATAAATGAAATGGCTATAGATGAAGTTAAGATCATGCTTAATAAACGATTTCGCATGAAAGACTTGGGACAAATAAAGCAATACTTGGGAATTGAAGTACAACGTAACCAAAGTAAAGAGGAAATATACTTGAATCAAGAAAAATATATTGAAAATCTTAGTCATAAGTACGGAATAATAAATAGTAAAAGGTTCGATACACCTATGGAAATGAATCGAAAAATTGAACCTGCTGATATAGTGGATGAAGAACTGAAATATAGGAATTTAATTGGAGCATTATTGTATATTGCAAATGGTACTCGCCCAGACATTTCATTTGCGGTCAATTACCTAAGTCGATTCCAAAATAGCTATGACAGCACACGTGTTCTAAAATACTTGTATCACACTCGTTCCATAAATCTTGTTTATAACTCAACTACTCAGGAAATAATGGATGCATTTGTTGACGCTGATTGGGCTGCAGACACTACGGACAGAAAATCGACTACAGGGATAATCATACGAGTTTTTGGAAATGTAGTACTATGGAAATCGCAAAAACAAAAAATTGTCTCCAGAGCCTCAACGCATGCTGAATACTACGCTCTTGCTGATTGTGTAGAAGAAATCATTCCAATTAAGGGCATTTTATCTGTTTTTGACGTGAAGAATGACAATCCAGTAAAAATATATGAAGACAATATTGGAGCGATAGCCTTATCAAAAAATGGAAAATTTTCAAAAAATTCCAAGCATATAGATATAAGTTATCATTTTGTTTATGATTATGAAAAAAGGGACTAATAAGTGTGACTACGGACGATCAAATTGCAGATGTACTGACTAAATCGTTAGGAAAGGCAAAATTTTTGTTGTTGTTTTGATAAATTTTAAGTCAAGAAGGCGTGTTAGAAATATGACTTAAAATTCGTTAGTTTCTTTAGTGTTTAGGAGTTTACCGTTTCAGATAAGAGGGGTAGTGTGGTGTGTGTGTGTGTGTGTGTGTGAAAGAAGCACATGTAGAGGAATGTTCTTTTAGTTTTTAAGTTTTCTTTTCACAATGGAAAATAAGTGTGTTTGTTTTGTAACAAGATTCATTATAATAAATAATATAAACAGTATTTTAACAGTTATTATAAAAAGTTACAGTAAAAAAGTAAGGTCAAGTAGATTTTTTGACAGGTTCACAGATAGAAACTAGTGACCATCGTTGCTATGTTCATTTTAAAAATTATAAATAATTTATCTAATTGGATCTATTCTACATTGTCAAATGGGAATTTGTAGAAGAATTTGTATGATGCATAAAAATCATTTTTTTAGGCATAGAACTTCCACGAGTCGGTCAGGTGGACAGTATTAAAACCAGGTATGTAGACAGTACATGCAGCAACAGTAAAAAATGTCTCCCCGTCGCTGACAGTGTTTACAATATATAGTAAATTACTATTGTACGCAGTACGTTGGTTTAACTTGTTTTTATTATTAAATTTCATTATCATCTAAGTCTGGTATATTTTGATTTTTTACAGAATCGATCATCATCAAATGAAATTTCTGAAATTTCTTTTAAGAACTGATTAAATAAATCATCCTTTCCTTGCTTGGAAGGTTTATAAAACACGTAATGGCTTAAGTACCCAATGAAATTATCTTTTTTGCTGAAAATAGAAAATATAATATTTATTATTTTGTATTATATGTTAGAAAAACATATTAAAAAACGTGTGGAACTGCAAATACTAACCGACAATATTCAGGCAAAAAGTGTTTACTATGCTTCCACGTAGTTTCTGTTTTATTCGTATGAGCGCCTGTTTCTGGATCTTTAAAATGTAAACTATTTACGGTTTACGGTGAGATGTTTATACCCTTAGTTTTTAAAAGCCATTGCATTATATAAAGATATTTGAAAAGCAAAGAACGTGGTTTTCTAAAAACAAACTCAGTTACAGATATTGTTTTAAAATTACCATATATGCTAACGTATAATTATGAGCAATGTCGTGATATATTATATAACTAACATTAAATAAAAATACTGCGCAGCAATTGTGGAAGGGTAGAGTAGATAGAGACTGATGAATCAACATTTTGTTGTAGAAATAATGGCACAGAGGCCATTTGAAAATTAATCACAGCGTCAATTTTCAAGATCTCATTACTGATGCTTACATGAATTAAATTGAAGAAACCACTTTTTTCTAACATATAATACTATCAATATTTTATATTTTCAATAAGAGTAACTTCATTGGATACCTGAGCCATTATGTATTTAGTAAATGTATATATAATAGAAAGATGGTGATTTATTCAATGAGATATTTGCAGAAATAGCAGAAATTTCATTCAATAAATGTTATTGTTAACAAATTAGCATTTGACTAGCTGGCATTTTGAACACAGGTAACGACAGTCACTTGTTTCCACCTGTGAACCTGTCAGAATATATTTAAAATACTTAGTTACTTTGTAAAAATACCGAATTTCCGCAGATAATGAAATGCATATACTAATGAAATAATATACTGAATTAGACGAATCGAATTACGTATAACTCATCCCGATCGTTGAACGGGTCGTTTGCTAGGAATATACCAAAAAACGTTCTTGACAAGTCTATAAAATACTTCAGTTCACTTTCATTATTAGATGCGTTGACTTTAATTCTATAAATTATAATGATAAGTTCAAGATTTTACAGAAAGAGTTTATTTGTAATATTAAAGATTTCCTATATAAGGACAAGAAGAATACTTTTACCAATATCTATCCATCTATCTTAATATTCTTCCCACTTGGCCCACTTACTTTAACGAGCCTGAGTAAATCATCAGTACTATCTCTATTTTTATTAATAAAATGAATCTGTGATTCCATATCCAAAGATATAGTAAAAGCTACAAAATTCAGATTATTCAAGTTACTTCTATCACTCATCAAATTTTTTATGAAATTCTATGCTAATTCATGCTCTTTAAAATATTTATAATCTACTGGGACTTCATTAACTTTATGTTTTAATAAATCAATAATCAAAGTATCTATAATTAATATTAAAATCAAATAACAGTGTCAAAATAGTAATAATATTATCTTTTATTAATACTACTGGTATTTAAATTTTATTAAATATTTCAAATCTGTTATCACCTTGACCAAATAATTTATTACTAGTTTTGACAATATATTTTGGGATGGATTTTTTTAGAATGATAGCAATTCAGTTATGAATTTTTATGAGGAACAAAGGGTTATTATTATACAATTAACATGTATATAATTCATTAACTTGCCCATTTAGGGGTAACATGTTATGCATAAATAGAGATTTACATACTTGTATAAATACCCACACTAAAATCATCTAAATATCTAAATCATTTTTAAATCTATGATTTGGAAAATTTTAGGGACATGGAACTTAATTCATCCTATATCTTACAGTTTTATCGTCAACACGTGGCCAACAAGTATGCGAAGAAGGCAAAATCATGAGCCAGATGCGGGCGTAACCCAGACCTAACCCAGACCTAACCGGTGTTATCCTCTAAAATATTGATCGAAACCAGGTTTTACTGACTGCTTCAGTTTGTTACCACATTACTACGTGATTCAAACACGAAAATAACCCAGGATCTGGCCAACAAGTATGCGAAGAAGGCAAAATCATGAGCCAGATGCGGGCGTAACCCAGACCTAACCCAGACCTAACCGGTGTTATCCTCCTAAATACTGTCCGAATCCAGGTTTAGTGGACTGTTTCTGTGTGGTACCACATTACTACGTGATTCAAACCCGAAAAAAACCCAGGATCTGGCCAACAAGTATGCGATGAAGGCAAAATCATGAGCCAGATGCGGGCATAACCCAGACCTAACCCAGACCTAACCGGTGTTATCCTCTAAAATATTGATCGAAACCAGGTTTAATTGACTGCTTCAGTGTGTTACCACATTCCTACGTGATTCAAACACGAAAAAAACCCAGGATCTGGCCAACAAGTATGCGAAGAAGGCAAAATCATGAGCCAGATGCGGGCATAACCCAGACCTAACCCAGACCTAACCGGTGTTATCCTCTGAAATATTGATCGAAACCAGGTTTAATTGACTGCTTCAGTGAGTTACCACATTACTACGTGATTCAAACACGGAAAATACCCAGGATCTGGCCAACAAGTATGCGAAGAAGGCAAAATCATGAGCCAGATGCGGGCATAACCCAGACCTAACCCAGACCTAACCGGTGTTATCCTCTGAAATATTGATCGAAACCAGGTTTAATTGACTGCTTCAGTGAGTTACCACATTACTACGTGATTCAAACACGAAAAAAACCCAGGATCTGGCCAACAAGTATGCGAAGAAGGCAAAATCATGAGCCAGATGCGGGCATAACCCAGACCTAACCCAGACCTAACCGGTGTTATCCTCTAAAATATTGATCGAAACCAGGTTTAATTGACTGCTTCAGTGTGTTACCACATTACTACGTGATTCAAACACGAAAAAAACCCAGGATCTGGCCAACAAGTATGCGAAGAAGGCAAAATCATGAGCCAGATGCGGGCATAACCCAGACCTAACCCAGACCTATCCGGTGTTATCCTCTAAAATATTGATCGAAACCAGGTTTAATTGACTGCTTCAGTGTATTACCACATTACTACGTGATTCAAACACGGAAAATACCCAGGATCTGGCCAACAAGTTTGCGAAAAAGGCGAAAGTATAAGCCATATGCGCGCAAATCCCAGACCGAACCCAGACCTAACCGGTGTTATCCTCTAAAATATTGATCGAAACCAGGTTTTATTGACTGCTTCAGTTTGTTACCACATTACTACGTGATTCAAACACGAAAATAACCCAGGATCTGGCCAACAAGTATGCGAAGAAGGCGAAAGTATAAGCCAGATGCGCGCATATCCCAGACCAAACCCAGACCTAACCGGTGTTATCCTCTAAAATATTGATCGAAACCAGGTTTAATTGACTGCTTCAGTGAGTTACCACATTACTACGTGATTCAAACACGGAAAAAACCCAGGATCTGGCCAACAAGTATGCGATGAAGGCAAAATCATGAGCCAGATGCGGGCATAACCCAGACCTAACCCAGACCTAACCGGTGTTATCCTCTAAAATATTGATCGAAACCAGGTTTAATTGACTGCTTCAGTGTGTTACCACATTACTACGTGATTCAAACACGAAAAAAACCCAGGATCTGGCCAACAAGTATGCGAAGAAGGCAAAATCATGAGCCAGATGCGGGCGTAACCCAGACCTAACCCAGACCTAACCGGTGTTATCCTCTAAAATATTGATCGAAACCAGGTTTAATTGACTGCTTCAGTGTATTACCACATTACTACGTGATTCAAACACGAAAAAAACCCAGGATCTGGCCAACAAGTATGCGAAGAAGGCAAAATCATGAGCCAGATGCGGGCATAACCCAGACCTAACCCAGACCTAACCGGTGTTATCCTCTGAAATATTGATCGAAACCAGGTTTAATTGACTGCTTCAGTGTGTTACCACATTACTACGTGATTCAAACACGAAAAAAACCCAAGATCTGGCCAACAAGTATGCGAAGAAGGCGAAAGTATAAGCCAGATGCGCGCATTTCCCAGACCTAACCCAGACCTAACCGGTGTTATCCTCTGAAATATTGATCGAAACCAGGTTTAATTGACTGCTTCAGTGAGTTACCACATTACTACGTGATTCAAACACGAAAAAAACCCAGGATCTGGCCAACAAGTATGCGAAGAAGGCGAAAGTATAAGCCAGATGCGCGCATATCCCAAACCAAACCCAGACCTAACCGGTGTTATCCTCTAAAATATTGATCGAAACCAGGTTTAATTGACTGCTTCAGTGAGTTACCACATTACTACGTGATTCAAACACGAAAAAAACCCAGGATCTGGCCAACAAGTATGCGAAGAAGGCAAAATCATGAGCCAGATGCGGGCATAACACAGACCTAACCCAGACCTAACCGGTGTTATCCTCTGAAATATTGATCGAAACCAGGTTTAATTGACTGCTTCAGTGTGTTACCACATTACTACGTGATTCAAACACGAAAAAAGCCCAAGATCTGGCCAACAAGTATGCGAAGAAGGCGAAAGTATAAGCCAGATGCGCGCATTTCCCAGACCTAACCCAGACCTAACCGGTGTTATCCTCTGAAATATTGATCGAAACCAGGTTTAATTGACTGCTTCAGTGAGTTACCACATTACTACGTGATTCAAACACGAAAAAAACCCAGGATCTGGCCAACAAGTATGCGAAGAAGGCAAAATCATGAGCCAGATGCGGGCATAACCCAGACCTAACCCAGACCTAACCGGTGTTATCCTCTAAAATATTGATCGAAACCAGGTTTAATTGACTGCTTCAGTGTATTACCACATTACTACGTGATTCAAACACGGAAAATACACAGGATCTGGCCAACAAGTTTGCGAAAAAGGCGAAAGTATAAGCCATATGCGCGCAAATCCCAGACCGAACCCAGACCTAACCGGTGTTATCCTCTAAAATATTGATCGAAACCAGGTTTTATTGACTGCTTCAGTTTGTTACCACATTACTACGTGATTCAAACACGAAAATAACCCAGGATCTGGCCAACAAGTATGCGAAGAAGGCGAAAGTATAAGCCAGATGCGCGCATTTCCCAGACCTAACCCAGACCTAACCGGTGTTATCCTCTGAAATATTGATCGAAACCAGGTTTAATTGACTGCTTCAGTGAGTTACCACATTACTACGTGATTCAAACACGGAAAAAACCCAGGATCTGGCCAACAAGTATGCGATGAAGGCAAAATCATGAGCCAGATGCGGGCATAACCCAGACCTAACCCAGACCTAACCGGTGTTATCCTCTAAAATATTGATCGAAACCAGGTTTAATTGACTGCTTCAGTGTGTTACCACATTACTACGTGATTCAAACACGAAAAAAACCCAGGATCTGGCCAACAAGTATGCGAAGAAGGCAAAATCATGAGCCAGATGCGGGCGTAACCCAGACCTAACCCAGACCTAACCGGTGTTATCCTCTAAAATATTGATCGAAACCAGGTTTTATTGACTGCTTCAGTGTATTACCACATTACTACGTGATTCAAACACGAAAAAAACCCAGGATCTGGCCAACAAGTATGCGAAAAAGGCAAAATCATGAGCCAGATGCGGGCATAACCCAGACCTAACCCAGTCCTAACCGGTGTTATCCTCTGAAATATTGATCGAAACCAGGTTTAATTGACTGCTTCAGTGTGTTACCACATTACTACGTGATTCAAACACGAAAAAAACCCAAGATCTGGCCAACAAGTATGCGAAGAAGGCGAACGTATAAGCCAGATGCGCGCATTTCCCAGACCTAACCCAGACCTAACCGGTGTTATCCTCTGAAATATTGATCGAAACCAGGTTTAATTGACTGCTTCAGTTTGTTACCACATTACTACGTGTTTCAAACACGGAAAATACCCAGGATCTGGCCAACAAGTATGCGAAGAAGGCAGAATCATGAGCCAGATGCGGGCATAACCCAGTCCTAAGCCAGACCTAACCGGTGTTATCCTCTAAAATATTGATCGAAACCAGGTTTTATTGACTGCTTCAGTTTGTTACCACATTACTACGTGTTTCAAACACGAAAAAAACCCAGGATCTGGCCAACAAGTATGCGAAGAAGGCAAAATCATGAGCCAGATGCGGGCATAACCCAGACCTAACCCAGACCTAACCGGTGTTATCCTCTGAAATATTGATCGAAACCAGGTTTAATTGACTGCTTCAGTGTGTTACCACATTACTACGTGATTCAAACACGGAAAATACCCAGGATCTGGCCAACAAGTATGCGAAGAAGGCAAAATCATGAGCCAGATGCGGGCATAACCCAGACCTAACCCAGACCTAACCGGTGTTATCCTCTGAAATATTGATCGAAACCAGGTTTAATTGACTGCTTCAGTGTGTTACCACATTACTACGTGATTCAAACACGGAAAATACCCAGGATCTGGCCAACAAGTATGCGAAGAAGGCAAAATCATGAGCCAGATGCGCGCATTTCCCAGACCTAACCCAGACCTAACCGGCGTTATCCTCTGAAATATTGATCGAAACCAGGTTTAATTGACTGCTTCAGTGTGTTACCACATTACTACGTGATTCAAACACGGAAAAAACCCAGGATCTGGCCAACAAGTATGCGATGAAGGCAAAATCATGAGCCAGAAGCGGGCATAACCCAGACCTAACCCAGACCTAACCGGTGTTATCCTCCTAAATACTGTCCGAATCCAGGTTTAGTGGACTGTTTCTGTGTGGTACCACATTACTACGTGATTCAAACCCGAAAAAAACCCAGGATCTGGCCAACAAGTATGCGATGAAGGCAAAATCATGAGCCAGATGCGGGCATAACCCAGACCTAACCCAGACCTAACCGGTGTTACCCTCTAAAATATTGATCGAAACCAGGTTTAATTGACTGCTTCAGTGTATTACCACATTACTACGTGATTCAAACACGAAAAAAACCCAAGATCTGGCCAACAAGTATGCGAAGAAGGCGAAAGTATAAGCCAGATGCGCGCATTTCCCAGACCTAACCCAGACCTAACCGGTGTTATCCTCTGAAATATTGATCGAAACCAGGTTTAATTGACTGCTTCAGTGAGTTACCACATTACTACGTGATTCAAACACGGAAAAAACCCAGGATCTGGCCAACAAGTATGCGATGAAGGCAAAATCATGAGCCAGATGCGGGCATAACCCAGACCTAACCCAGACCTAACCGGTGTTATCCTCTAAAATATTGATCGAAACCAGGTTTAATTGACTGCTTCAGTGTGTTACCACATTACTACGTGATTCAAACACGAAAAAAACCCAGGATCTGGCCAACAAGTATGCGAAGAAGGCAAAATCATGAGCCAGATGCGGGCATAACCCAGACCTAACCCAGACCTAACCGGTGTTATCCTCTAAAATATTGATCGAAACCAGGTTTAATTGACTGCTTCAGTGTATTACCACATTACTACGTGATTCAAACACGAAAAAAACCCAAGATCTGGCCAACAAGTATGCGAAGAAGGCGAAAGTATAAGCCAGATGCGCGCATTTCCCAGACCTAACCCAGACCTAACCGGTGTTATCCTCTGAAATATTGATCGAAACCAGGTTTAATTGACTGCTTCAGTGAGTTACCACATTACTACGTGATTCAAACACGGAAAAAACCCAGGATCTGGCCAACAAGTATGCGATGAAGGCAAAATCATGAGCCAGATGCGGGCATAACCCAGACCTAACCCAGACCTAACCGGTGTTATCCTCTAAAATATTGATCGAAACCAGGTTTAATTGACTGCTTCAGTTTGTTACCACATTACTACGTGTTTCAAACACGGAAAATACCCAGGATCTGGCCAACAAGTATGCGAAGAAGGCAGAATCATGAGCCAGATGCGGGCATAACCCAGTCCTAAGCCAGACCTAACCGGTGTTATCCTCTAAAATATTGATCGAAACCAGGTTTTATTGACTGCTTCAGTTTGTTACCACATTACTACGTGTTTCAAACACGGAAAATACCCAGGATCTGGCCAACAAGTATGCGAAGAAGGCAGAATCATGAGCCAGATGCGGGCATAACCCAGACCGAACCCAGACCTAACCGGTGTTATCCTCTAAAATATTGATCGAAACCAGGTTTTATTGACTGCTTCAGTGTGTTACCACATTACTACGTGATTCAAACACGAAAAAAACCCAGGATCTGGCCAACAAGTATGCGAAGAAGGCAAAATCATGAGCCAGATGCGGGCATAACCCAGACCGAACCCAGACCTAACCGGTGTTATCCTCTAAAATATTGATCGAAACCAGGTTTAATTGACTGCTTCAGTGTGTTACCACATTACTACGTGATTCAAACACGAAAATAACCCAGGATCTGGCCAACAAGTATGCGAAGAAGGCGAAAGTATAAGCCAGATGCGCGCATTCCCCAGACCTAACCCAGACCTAACCGGTGTTATCCTCTGAAATATTGATCGAAACCAGGTTTAATTGACTGCTTCAGTGAGTTACCACATTACTACGTGATTCAAACACGGAAAAAACCCAGGATCTGGCCAACAAGTTTGCGAAAAAGGCGAAAGTATAAGCCATATGCGCGCAAATCCCAGACCGAACCCAGACCTAACCGGTGTTATCCTCTAAAATATTGATCGAAACCAGGTTTTATTGACTGCTTCAGTGTGTTACCACATTACTACGTGATTCAAACACGAAAAAAACCCAGGATCTGGCCAACAAGTATGCGAAGAAGGCAAAATCATGAGCCAGATGCGGGCATAACCCAGACCTAACCCAGACCTAACCGGTGTTATCCTCTGAAATATTGATCGAAACCAGGTTTAATTGACTGCTTCAGTGTGTTACCACATTACTACGTGATTCAAACACGGAAAATACCCAGGATCTGGCCAACAAGTATGCGAAGAAGGCAAAATCATGAGCCAGATGCGCGCATTTCCCAGACCTAACCCAGACCTAACCGGCGTTATCCTCTGAAATATTGATCGAAACCAGGTTTAATTGACTGCTTCAGTGTGTTACCACATTACTACGTGATTCAAACACGGAAAAAACCCAGGATCTGGCCAACCCCTCAGGGGCTGCCAGCCTTTCAGCTGCAGTACGGGCTTAACGAACCCGGGGTACCCGAGTCATACACACACCGTAAGCCTCCTGTTGGTCGTCACAACGACCCATTCACAATTCCCTAATGGTTTTGTGAATGGTACGTGACGGCAGGAGGAACGGGGGTCTTGGCTTAACCGCCTGGGCCACGAGTATGGCGACTCTATAAAATCGCCCTCCAATCCTAAGCTATGGTGCGCGGCGATGGGATGCATGGTTGGGGGAGAAGGCCCAATCCCAAGCGACCACCTCCGGGGAACCTGCCGAACCCCCGGAGTATTAGGCTTACCCGGGTAAGGCGGCTCTGCCCGGGTGGACCTTTATTTCCGACCATCTCGTGGGACTATTATGGACACAGAAAATAAAATGGGGATGGGGCGGGTTTTGTCGGTTGGGGAGGACGGTGACGGGGTTGGGGTTAGGGTGGCGGCGCTCGCGCCCCACTCAGCGCCAGGTCCGGCTTCGTGGAGGGTGGAGGAGGACGACGAGACGGCGTCGGTCTCGTCCTTCTCCTCCAGCACGAGCCACATAGGCTCTAAGAGGAAGAGGACGGGGCAGGCCGTCGTCGAGGTGGGCGGGGCGATGAGCCCGTCGGTGAGGCTGAGTTGCCTCAGGGACGAGGTGACCGAGGAGATATCGGAGAGGATCTCCTCGTCCCTGAGGCGGGTGGAGAAAGTCGCCGCTGCCTGCGCCTTTAAGGGGCAGAAAAGCGGTGGCGCGGAGGCCCTGAAGGCCGCGGCGGAGGAAATGAGGGAGGCGGCGCGGGAGCTCAGAGGGCGGAACGCCCGTCTGCAGCTCCTGTTGGAGGAGGAGCGACAGGGGAGGAGGAGGGCAGAGGCGCTGTGGAACAGCGCGGCCCTCCCTCCCATCCTCCCTCCTCCTCCACCGCCGCGTCCCTCGGCGGAGGTAAATAAGCGGAGTGCGGCGGCAGTGGTGCGGGGCACCGCGGGCCCCTCCACCCGCACTCCGCCCGTGAAGAAGTCCCCGTCCTCCTCAGAAGACGATCTTCTGAGGAGGATTGGGGACATGATTGATGGCAAGCTGGCCGCCTTCCGGGAGGAGCTCCTCGCCGGAAGAGCGGTCAGCAGGAAGGCGGTGCCTCCCCGACCTGTTCCGGTACAGTCGGGGAAGGCAAAGAAGGGCGGAGTGATGGCTCCGCCCAGCGTTGCGGCACCAGGGCCCCGGGTCGCGACCCCCAAGGGGGGTGGTGTACCCGTGGTCGCGGTGGTCGCGTCCTCCACAGCACCCTCCCAAGGGGGGGTGGCGTGGAGTGAGGTGGTGGGGCGGAAGGCGAAGCGGGCGGCGAGGAAGGCCTCGCAACCGCGGCCTCCGCCTCAACCGCCGGCGGCCAAGGTAAAGGCCGCGAAGGTCGGGAAGGCACGACCAGGTCGTCCCCCAAAAACGGCAGCGGTGACGCTGACCGTTGCGCAGGGGGGCGACCTGACCCTCGCGGAGGCGATGCGGCTCGCCAGGGAGAATATCTCCCTGGAAGAGCTGGGCATCGCCTCCGTGAGGGCGAAGAGGGCCGTGACCGGGGGTCTCTTGCTGGAGATCCCCGGTGCAGAAGGCGGCGCGAAGGCGGATCGTCTCGCCCAGAGGCTCCGGGAGCAGCTGGGCGAGCGAGGTGTCCGGGTCGCCCGGCCCACGAAGCGCACGGAGATGCGCGTTTGTGGGCTGGACGACTCGGTCAGCGCACAGGATGTGTCCCGTGCCCTTGCGAGGGCGGGGGACTGTCCTGTGGAGGACCTGCGGATCGGAGAGATCCGCAGGTCGCCCTCCGGCCTCGGGTCGGTGTGGGCCCGGTGCCCCCTCTCCGCCGCCCGTAAGGTGGCGGAATCCGGGAGGGTGTTGGTGGGGTGGGTTTCGGCGCGAGTGGAAATCCTCGCGCCGCGCCCGCTCCAGTGTCACCGCTGCCTCGAATTGGGGCACGTGAGGCAGTGGTGCACCTCGCCGGTGGACCGCAGCGGTCAGTGTTACCGCTGCGGTGCCAAAGAGCACCGTGCGAGCCAGTGCTCGGCGGCCCCCCACTGCCCGCTGTGTGCGGACATGGGGAGGCCAGCCGATCACAGGGTGGGGGGCAAGAAGTGCTCCCCCCCCTCCCGGAAGGAGAGGAAGAGGCGGGCTGCACCGGCTCCGGTGCCGAGGGCGGTGGCATCGTCCTCCATGGAGGTGGACGGTGCTACGGGGACGGACGGCCGGGAGGAGGCTGGCGCGGCCATTAATTAATGCCGCCCCGCCTCCTCCTCCAGGCCAACCTCAACCACTGCCGCGCGGCACAGGACTTGATGTCCCAAGTCCTCGCGGAGTGGGGGGTTGGCCTGGCGGTCGCCGCCGAGCCGTACCGCGTCCCTGATCACCCTCATTGGGTGGGCGACGCGGACGGCTTGGTGGCGACGGTATGGGGAGGGGGCGACGGGTCCCCACCGTTCTCCTTGTTGGAGCGCGGTCGGGGATTCGTCGCCGTGGACTGGGGGGGAGTCGCTGTGGTGGGGTGCTACATTTCGCCCCGTAGCGGTCACGCTGCGTTCGAGCTGTACTTGGCCGAGGTCGCGGCATGCGTGCAGCGCTACGCGGCCCAGCCGGTGCTGGTCCTGGGGGATTTTAATGCCAAGTCGGTGGCTTGGGGATCCCCCAGGACCTCCGTTCGCGGCGGGATCCTGGGCGATTGGGCGGCGGGGCTCGACCTCCGGGTATTGAACCGGGGGTCGGAGCACACATGCGTGCGGCGATATGGGGGGTCCATCGTGGATGTTGGATTCGCGACCCCCAACGCCGTGCGCATGGTGTCGGGTTGGCACGTGGTTGCGGGGGCAGAGACACTCTCCGATCACCGGTACATCCGGATGGAGGTCTCTGCCGCCGCGAGTGCATCCCGACACGGCCGCCTGCGTGGCACCCCACCACGCCGCTGGGCGCTTCGGCGCCTGGACAAGGACGCCCTGATGGCAGCTGCCCTCGCTGCAACTTGGCCGCAGGGAGCGGCCGAGTTGCCGAGCATAGAGGAGGAGGTCGCCCGGCTCGGAGCATTGGTCGCGGGTATTTGCGACGCGGCGATGCCTCGGGTCGGGCGGGCTTCTCCTCGCCGGGCGGTGTACTGGTGGTCGGACGCGATCGCGGAGTTGCGAGTCGCGACTGTCCGCGCCCGACGCCAGTACACCCGCGCGCGCCGTCGTCAACGTACAGGCGACGGCGTGGCGCGAGCGAGGGCAGCTGATGACCTGTATGGAGCATACCGCGTGGCGCGGGTTGCTCTGCAGGTCGCCATCAAACGGGCCAAGACCCAGGCATGGAAGGAGCTCCTCCAGACCCTTGATGACGATCCATGGGGGCGCCCATATAAGGTGGTGCTGAATAAGCTCCGCCCGTGGGCGCCACCCGTCACCGAGGGTCTTGACCCCCGGCTGCTGGAGGACGTGGTCAATACACTCTTCCCAATTGGGGAGAGGGGACCGCGTCCTCCGGCGGCGGCGGCTGTCCCAGTGGAGTGGACGGCCGAGCTGGGGGTCACGCAGGAGGAGCTGGCAGCGGCCATCAGACGGCTCGGGGTTCGTAACACGGCCCCGGGTCCGGATGGTGTGCCCGGCCGGGTTTGGGTCTTGACCCAGGGCGTCCTTGGGGCCGACCTCAGGCGGTTGTTCGACCGCTGCCTGAGGGACGGGCGATTCCCCCCCAGTTGGAAGGTGGCGAGGATGGTCCTCCTCCGGAAGGAGGGTCGGCCCGCGGAGTCTCCCTCCGCATACCGGCCCATTTGTCTCCTCGACGAGGTGGGCAAGCTCTTCGAGCGTGTGATTGCTGCCCGCCTCGTCGAGCACCTGTCGCGGGGTGATCCCGGTCTGGCCGACTGCCAGTTCGGTTTCCGGGGGGGCCGATCGACTATCGACGCGATAAGTCGTGTGAGGGCCCTCTCGGAGGCGGCCGTCTCCCGGGGAGGGGTGGCATTGGCAATATCCTTGGATATTGCCAATGCCTTTAACACCCTCCCCTGGGAAGAGATAAGGAGGGGGCTCGAATATCATCGAGTCCCCCCTTGTCTCAGGGCGATCGTCGGGGATTATCTCCGCGGCAGGTGGATCGAGTATCCGGGCCGGGATGGTGATATGCGGAGGGAGGTGTACTGCGGTGTTCCGCAGGGGTCGGTCCTCGGGCCACTCCTGTGGAACATCGCGTACGACTCGGTGTTGCGGGCCGGCCTCCCCGACGGCGTCAGCACGGTGTGTTATGCGGATGACACACTGGTGCTGGCCGTCGGGGCGCACTGGGGGAGGGCCATGCGTCGCGCGGAGGAGGGGTCGCAACGCGTCGTCGACCGGATCAGGGGGATGGGGATGACGGTGGCGGTCCATAAGACCGAGGTGATTGCGTTTCATTCACCTCGGCAGGATCCGCCACCCCCTCTGATTCGGGTGGGTGGGGCTGACATCGAGGTGAAGCCCCAGATCAGGTATCTGGGGCTGATCCTCGATAGCCACTGGCGTTTCGAGAAGCATTTCCGCTGCCTGGTCCCCCGGTTGGAAAGGATGGTTGCGGCTCTGGGCCGGATCCTGCCCAACCTGGGGGGCCCGGCGGGCCGAGTTCGTCGCCTCTATGTGGCAATGGTCCAGTCGGTGGCCCTATACGGGGCCCCCGTCTGGGCGGACGACCTGGCTGCCTCCCGGCGCAGCATGACTATGCTGCGTCGGGTGCAGAGGCGCATGGCGCTCAGGGTCGTCCGCGGGTATCGGACCATGTCACATGAGGCGGCGACGGTTCTAGCGGGGATGCCGCCCATGGACCTGCTCGCGCGGTCGCACGCGGTGATGTACCGGCACCGCGTCGACCGTCGCGCGGGGGTGGGGGCGGTCCCGGGCGGGCAGGAACCTGCTTGGGGCGATTTGAAGCGCCAGGCCCAGCAGTCCGTGTTGCTCGCGTGGCAGGAGCGGCTGGCTCTGCCAACCGCGGGGCACCGGACTGTCGGGGCTGTTCGGCCACTCCTGAAGGAGTGGCTGGACAGAGGCCATGGCAGCCTCACCTACCGGCTGGCACAGGTATTTTCCGGGCATGGCAGCTTCGGAAGATACCTGTGCCGGATAGGGAAGGAGCCGACGGCGCGTTGCTGCCACTGCGACGCTGAGCAGGACACGGCGGATCATACCCTGGAGGTATGCCCCGCGTGGGAGGGGGAGCGCCGTGTCCTGGTCGGCGTCGTCGGCCGGGATGTCTCGCTGCCGGGCGTGGTGCGCGCCATGCTCGGCAGCGAGGAGAAGTGGAGGGCCGTGGCCTCCTTCTGCGAGAACGTAATGTTGCAGAAGGAGGCCGCTGGGAGGGAGCGTGAGCTTCAGCGGCGCGCTGAAGCTCGCGCTCGTGCGGTGGCCCGAGGTCGTCGCCCGGTCGCGAGGCGTCGCGGGCGGCCGCCTCGGCGTGGCGGATGACCTAGGCTGGGAGGGGGGTCCTGAGGGGACCCTCCTCCCGCCAGGCGGCGCCGGGTCGGACCGGTTGGGAGTAGGAGTGCCTCCCCCTACCGGTCCGACGCAAGGGGAGGCACCCTCGGCGGTCTGGTGCGGCCATGAACGCCCGGCCGCCGAGGGGTGGAAACGGGGTCGCGGGCGGTTGCGAGTTGGGGCTCGCAGCCGCCACTAAACGCGGCCCCGGGACGGATAGCGGCGGGATGGAGTGGCCCCGTCCCGCCGGTATGAGGCAGTGTGTCTACTGGGGGGACCGATTGTCCCCCCGGGGGATGGGCGCGAAAGCGCGGGCACGGGGAGGATACCGGAAGAATGCTTCGAGCGATTCCCGGTATCCTCCCACAGCGTGCCGAAAGGTCACCGTGGGGTTTTTAGTGGGTAGGTCCCGCGCCTGTCGTTGTACGGGCGCGGGGAATCCCACACACCCCTCCCACCTCTCCCCAAGGAGGTGGGAGGGAGTCTTTCGAAGATTTTCCCCACGACAAAAAAAAAAAAAAAAAAAAAAAAAAAAAAAAAAAAAAAAAGGATCTGGCCAACAAGTATGCGATGAAGGCAAAATCATGAGCCAGAAGCGGGCATAACCCAGACCTAACCCAGACCTAACCGGTGTTATCCTCTAAAATATTGATCGAAACCAGGTTTAATTGACTGCTTCAGTGTGTTACCACATTACTACGTGATTCAAACACGAAAAAAACCCAGGATCTGGCCAACAAGTATGCGAAGAAGGCAAAATCATGAGCCAGATGCGGGCATAACCCAGACCTAACCCAGACCTAACCGGTGTTATCCTCTAAAATATTGATCGAAACCAGGTTTAATTGACTGCTTCAGTGTATTACCACATTACTACGTGATTCAAACACGGAAAATACCCTGGATCTGGCCAACAAGTTTGCGAAAAAGGCGAAAGTATAAGCCATATGCGCGCAAATCCCAGACCGAACCCAGACCTAACCGGTGTTATCCTCTAAAATATTGATCGAAACCAGGTTTTATTGACTGCCTCAGTTTGTTACCACATTACTACGTGATTCAAACACGAAAATAACCCAGGATCTGGCCAACAAGTATGCGAAGAAGGCGAAAGTATAAGCCAGATGCGCGCATATCCCAGACCAAACCCAGACCTAACCGGTGTTATCCTCTAAAATATTGATCGAAACCAGGTTTAATTGACTGCTTCAGTGTGTTACCACATTCCTACGTGATTCAAACACGAAAAAAACCCAGGATCTGGCCAACAAGTATGCGAAGAAGGCAAAATCATGAGCCAGATGCGGGCATAACCCAGACCTAACCCAGACCTAACCGGTGTTATCCTCTAAAATATTGATCGAAACCAGGTTTAATTGACTGCTTCAGTGTGTTACCACATTACTACGTGATTCAAACACGAAAAAAACCCAAGATCTGGCCAACAAGTATGCGAAGAAGGCGAAAGTATAAGCCAGATGCGCGCATTTCCCAGACCTAACCCAGACCTAACCGGTGTTATCCTCTAAAATATTGATCGAAACCAGGTTTAATTGACTGCTTCAGTGTGTTACCACATTACCACGTGATTCAAACACGAAAAAAACCCAGGATCTGGCCAACAAGTATGCGAAGAAGGCAAAATCATGAGCCAGATGCGGGCATAACCCAGACCTAACCCAGACCTAACCGGTGTTATCCTCTAAAATATTGATCGAAACCAGGTTTAATTGACTGCTTCAGTGTATTACCACATTACTACGTGATTCAAACACGGAAAATACCCAGGATCTGGCCAACAAGTTTGCGAAAAAGGCGAAAGTATAAGCCATCTGCGCGCAAATCCCAGACCGAACCCAGACCTAACCGGTGTTATCCTCTAAAATATTGATCGAAACCAGGTTTTATTGACTGCTTCAGTTTGTTACCACATTACTACGTGATTCAAACACGGAAAAAACCCAGGATCTGGCCAACAAGTATGCGATGAAGGCAAAATCATGAGCCAGATGCGGGCATAACCCAGACCTAACCCAGACCTAACCGGTGTTATCCTCTAAAATATTGATCGAAACCAGGTTTAATTGACTGCTTCAGTTTGTTACCACATTACTACGTGTTTCAAACACGGAAAATACCCAGGATCTGGCCAACAAGTATGCGAAGAAGGCAGAATCATGAGCCAGATGCGGGCATAACCCAGTCCTAAGCCAGACCTAACCGGTGTTATCCTCTAAAATATTGATCGAAACCAGGTTTTATTGACTGCTTCAGTTTGTTACCACATTACTACGTGTTTCAAACACGGAAAATACCCAGGATCTGGCCAACAAGTATGCGAAGAAGGCAGAATCATGAGCCAGATGCGGGCATAACCCAGACCGAACCCAGACCTAACCGGTGTTATCCTCTAAAATATTGATCGAAACCAGGTTTTATTGACTGCTTCAGTGTGTTACCACATTACTACGTGATTCAAACACGAAAAAAACCCAGGATCTGGCCAACAAGTATGCGAAGAAGGCAAAATCATGAGCCAGATGCGGGCATAACCCAGACCGAACCCAGACCTAACCGGTGTTATCCTCTAAAATATTGATCGAAACCAGGTTTAATTGACTGCTTCAGTGTGTTACCACATTACTACGTGATTCAAACACGAAAATAACCCAGGATCTGGCCAACAAGTATGCGAAGAAGGCGAAAGTATAAGCCAGATGCGCGCATTCCCCAGACCTAACCCAGACCTAACCGGTGTTATCCTCTGAAATATTGATCGAAACCAGGTTTAATTGACTGCTTCAGTGAGTTACCACATTACTACGTGATTCAAACACGGAAAAAACCCAGGATCTGGCCAACAAGTTTGCGAAAAAGGCGAAAGTATAAGCCATATGCGCGCAAATCCCAGACCGAACCCAGACCTAACCGGTGTTATCCTCTAAAATATTGATCGAAACCAGGTTTTATTGACTGCTTCAGTGTGTTACCACATTACTACGTGATTCAAACACGAAAAAAACCCAGGATCTGGCCAACAAGTATGCGAAGAAGGCAAAATCATGAGCCAGATGCGGGCATAACCCAGACCTAACCCAGACCTAACCGGTGTTATCCTCTGAAATATTGATCGAAACCAGGTTTAATTGACTGCTTCAGTGTGTTACCACATTACTACGTGATTCAAACACGAAAAAAACCCAGGATCTGGCCAACAAGTATGCGATGAAGGCAAAATCATGAGCCAGAAGCGGGCATAACCCAGACCTAACCCAGACCTAACCGGTGTTATCCTCCTAAATACTGTCCGAATCCAGGTTTAGTGGACTGTTTCTGTGTGGTACCACATTACTACGTGATTCAAACCCGAAAAAAACCCAGGATCTGGCCAACAAGTATGCGATGAAGGCAAAATCATGAGCCAGATGCGGGCATAACCCAGACCTAACCCAGACCTAACCGGTGTTATCCTCTAAAATATTGATCGAAACCAGGTTTAATTGACTGCTTCAGTGAGTTACCACATTACTACGTGATTCAAACACGGAAAATACCCAGGATCTGGCCAACAAGTATGCGAAGAAGGCAAAATCATGAGCCAGATGCGGGCGTAACCCAGACCTAACCCAGACCTAACCGGTGTTATCCTCTAGAATATTGATCGAAACCAGGTTTAATTGACTGCTTCAGTGTATTACCACATTACTACGTGATTCAAACACGGAAAATACCCTGGATCTGGCCAACAAGTTTGCGAAAAAGGCGAAAGTATAAGCCATATGCGCGCAAATCCCAGACCGAACCCAGACCTAACCGGTGTTATCCTCTAAAATATTGATCGAAACCAGGTTTTATTGACTGCCTCAGTTTGTTACCACATTACTACGTGATTCAAACACGAAAATAACCCAGGATCTGGCCAACAAGTATGCGAAGAAGGCGAAAGTATAAGCCAGATGCGCGCATATCCCAGACCAAACCCAGACCTAACCGGTGTTATCCTCTAAAATATTGATCGAAACCAGGTTTAATTGACTGCTTCAGTGTGTTACCACATTCCTACGTGATTCAAACACGAAAAAAACCCAGGATCTGGCCAACAAGTATGCGAAGAAGGCAAAATCATGAGCCAGATGCGGGCATAACCCAGACCTAACCCAGACCTAACCGGTGTTATCCTCTAAAATATTGATCGAAACCAGGTTTAATTGACTGCTTCAGTGTGTTACCACATTACTACGTGATTCAAACACGAAAAAAACCCAAGATCTGGCCAACAAGTATGCGAAGAAGGCGAAAGTATAAGCCAGATGCGCGCATTTCCCAGACCTAACCCAGACCTAACCGGTGTTATCCTCTGAAATATTGATCGAAACCAGGTTTAATTGACTGCTTCAGTGAGTTACCACATTACTACGTGATTCAAACACGGAAAAAACCCAGGATCTGGCCAACAAGTATGCGATGAAGGCAAAATCATGAGCCAGATGCGGGCATAACCCAGACCTAACCCAGACCTAACCGGTGTTATCCTCTAAAATATTGATCGAAACCAGGTTTAATTGACTGCTTCAGTGTGTTACCACATTACTACGTGATTCAAACACGAAAAAAACCCAGGATCTGGCCAACAAGTATGCGAAGAAGGCAAAATCATGAGCCAGATGCGGGCATAACCCAGACCTAACCCAGACCTAACCGGTGTTATCCTCTAAAATATTGATTGAAACCAGGTTTAATTGACTGCTTCAGTGTATTACCACATTACTACGTGATTCAAACACGGAAAATACCCAGGATCTGGCCAACAAGTTTGCGAAAAAGGCGAAAGTATAAGCCATATGCGCGCAAATCCCAGACCGAACCCAGACCTAACCGGTGTTATCCTCTAAAATATTGATCGAAACCAGGTTTTATTCACTGCTTCAGTTTGTTACCACATTACTACGTGATTCAAACACGAAAAAACCCCAGGATCTGGCCAACAAGTATGCGAAGAAGGCGAAAGTATAAGCCAGATGCGCGCATATCCCAGACCAAACCCAGACCTAACCGGTGTTATCCTCTAAAACATTGATCGAAACCAGGTTTAATTGACTGCTTCAGTGTGTTACCACATTCCTACGTGATTCAAACACGAAAAAAACCCAAGATCTGGCCAACAAGTATGCGAAGAAGGCGAAAGTATAAGCCAGATGCGCGCATTTCCCAGACCTAACCCAGACCTAACCGGTGTTATCCTCTGAAATATTGATCGAAACCAGGTTTAATTGACTGCTTCAGTGAGTTACCACATTACTACGTGATTCAAACACGGAAAAAACCCAGGATCTGGCCAACAAGTATGCGATGAAGGCAAAATCATGAGCCAGATGCGGGCATAACCCAGACCTAACCCAGACCTAACCGGTGTTATCCTCTAAAATATTGATCGAAACCAGGTTTAATTGACTGCTTCAGTGTGTTACCACATTACTACGTGATTCAAACACGAAAAAAACCCAGGATCTGGCCAACAAGTATGCGAAGAAGGCAAAATCATGAGCCAGATGCGGGCATAACCCAGACCTAACCCAGACCTAACCGGTGTTATCCTCTAAAATATTGATCGAAACCAGGTTTAATTGACTGCTTCAGTGTATTACCACATTACTACGTGATTCAAACACGAAAAAAACCCAAGATCTGGCCAACAAGTATGCGAAGAAGGCGAAAGTATAAGCCAGATGCGCGCATTTTCCAGACCTAACCCAGACCTAACCGGTGTTATCCTCTGAAATATTGATCGAAACCAGGTTTAATTGACTGCTTCAGTGAGTTACCACATTACTACGTGATTCAAACACGGAAAAAACCCAGGATCTGGCCAACAAGTATGCGATGAAGGCAAAATCATGAGCCAGATGCGGGCATAACCCAGACCTAACCCAGACCTAACCGGTGTTATCCTCTAAAATATTGATCGAAACCAGGTTTAATTGACTGCTTCAGTGTGTTACCACATTACTACGTGATTCAAACACGAAAAAAACCCAAGATCTGGCCAACAAGTATGCGAAGAAGGCGAAAGTATAAGCCAGATGCGCGCATTTCCCAGACCTAACCCAGACCTAACCGGTGTTATCCTCTAAAATATTGATCGAAACCAGGTTTAATTGACTGCTTCAGTGTGTTACCACATTACTACGTGATTCAAACACGAAAAAAACCCAGGATCTGGCCAACAAGTATGCGAAGAAGGCAAAATCATGAGCCAGACGCGGGCATAACCCAGACCTAACCCAGACCTAACCGGTGTTATCCTCTAAAATATTGATCGAAACCAGGTTTAATTGACTGCTTCAGTGTATTACCACATTACTACGTGATTCAAACACGGAAAATACCCAGGATCTGGCCAACAAGTTTGCGAAAAAGGCGAAAGTATAAGCCATATGCGCGCAAATCCCAGACCGAACCCAGACCTAACCGGTGTTATCCTCTAAAATATTGATCGAAACCAGGTTTTATTGACTGCTTCAGGTTGTTACCACATTACTACGTGATTCAAACACGAAAATAACCCAGGATCTGGCCAACAAGTATGCGAAGAAGGCGAAAGTATAAGCCAGATGCGCGCATATCCCAGACCAAACCCAGACCTAACCGGTGTTATCCTCTAAAATATTGATCGAAACCAGGTTTAATTGACTGCTTCAGTGTGTTACCACATTCCTACGTGATTCAAACACGAAAAAAACCCAGGATCTGGCCAACAAGTATGCGAAGAAGGCAAAATCATGAGCCAGATGCGGGCATAACCCAGACCTAACCCAGACCTAACCGGTGTTATCCTCTAAAATATTGATCGAAACCAGGTTTAATTGACTGCTTCAGTGTGTTACCACATTACTACGTGATTCAAACACGAAAAAAACCCAGGATCTGGCCAACAAGTATGCGAAGAAGGCAAAATCATGAGCCAGATGCGGGCATAACCCAGACCTAACCCAGACCTAACCGGTGTTATCCTCTAAAATATTGATCGAAACCAGGTTTAATTGACTGCTTCAGTGTATTACCACATTACTACGTGATTCAAACACGAAAAAAACCCAAGATCTGGCCAACAAGTATGCGAAGAAGGCGAAAGTATAAGCCAGATGCGCGCATATCCCAGACCAAACCCAGACCTAACCGGTGTTATCCTCTAAAATATTGATCGAAACCAGGTTTAATTGACTGCTTCAGTGTGTTACCACATTACTACGTGATTCAAACACGAAAAAAACCCAGGATCTGGCCAACAAGTATGCGAAGAAGGCAAAATCATGAGCCAGATGCGGGCATAACCCAGACCTAACCCAGACCTAACCGGTGTTATCCTCTAAAATATTGATCGAAACCAGGTTTAATTGACTGCTTCAGTGTGTTACCACATTACTACGTGATTCAAACACGAAAAAAACCCAGGATCTGGCCAACAAGTATGCGAAGAAGGCGAAAGTATAAGCCAGATGCGCGCATATCCCAGACCTAACCCAGACCTAACCGGTGTTATCCTCTGAAATATTGATCGAAACCAGGTTTAATTGACTGCTTCAGTGAGTTACCACATTACTACGTGATTCAAACACGGAAAAAACCCAGGATCTGGCCAACAAGTATGCGATGAAGGCAAAATCATGAGCCAGATGCGGGCATAACCCAGACCTAACCCAGACCTAACCGGTGTTATCCTCTAAAATATTGATCGAAACCAGGTTTAATTGACTGCTTCAGTGTGTTACCACATTACTACGTGATTCAAACACGAAAAAAACCCAGGATCTGGCCAACAAGTATGCGAAGAAGGCAAAATCATGAGCCAGATGCGGGCATAACCCAGACCTAACCCAGACCTAACCGGTGTTATCCTCTAAAATATTGATCGAAACCAGGTTTAATTGACTGCTTCAGTGTATCACCACATTACTACGTGATTCAAACACGAAAAAAACCCAAGATCTGGCCAACAAGTATGCGAAGAAGGCGAAAGTATAAGCCAGATGCGCGCATTTTCCAGACCTAACCCAGACCTAACCGGTGTTATCCTCTGAAATATTGATCGAAACCAGGTTTAATTGACTGCTTCAGTGAGTTACCACATTACTACGTGATTCAAACACGGAAAAAACCCAGGATCTGGCCATCAAGTATGCGATGAAGGCAAAATCATGAGCCAGATGCGGGCATAACCCAGACCTAACCCAGACCTAACCGGTGTTATCCTCTAAAATATTGATCGAAACCAGGTTTAATTGACTGCTTCAGTGTGTTACCACATTACTACGTGATTCAAACACGAAAAAAACCCAGGATCTGGCCAACAAGTATGCGAAGAAGGCAAAATCATGAGCCAGATGCGGGCATAACCCAGACCTAACCCAGACCTAACCGGTGTTATCCTCTAAAATATTGATCGAAACCAGGTTTAATTGACTGCTTCAGTGTATTACCACATTACTACGTGATTCAAACACGAAAAAAACCCAAGATCTGGCCAACAAGTATGCGAAGAAGGCGAAAGTATAAGCCAGATGCGCGCATTTCCCAGACCTAACCCAGACCTAACCGGTGTTATCCTCTGAAATATTGATCGAAACCAGGTTTAATTGACTGCTTCAGTGAGTTACCACATTACTACGTGATTCAAACACGGAAAAAACCCAGGATCTGGCCAACAAGTATGCGATGAAGGCAAAATCATGAGCCAGATGCGGGCATAACCCAGACCTAACCCAGACCTAACCGGTGTTATCCTCTAAAATATTGATCGAAACCAGGTTTAATTGACTGCTTCAGTGTGTTACCACATTACTACGTGATTCAAACACGAAAAAAACCCAAGATCTGGCCAACAAGTATGCGAAGAAGGCGAAAGTATAAGCCAGATGCGCGCATTTCCCAGACCTAACCCAGACCTAACCGGTGTTATCCTCTGAAATATTGATCGAAACCAGGTTTAATTGACTGCTTCAGTGAGTTACCACATTACTACGTGATTCAAACACGAAAATAACCCAGGATCTGGCCAACAAGTATGCGAAGAAGGCGAAAGTATAAGCCAGATGCGCGCATTTCCCAGACCTAACCCAGACCTAACCGGTGTTATCCTCTGAAATATTGATCGAAACCAGGTTTAATTGACTGCTTCAGTGAGTTACCACATTAGTACGTGATTCAAACACGGAAAAAACCCAGGATCTGGCCAACAAGTATGCGATGAAGGCAAAATCATGAGCCAGATGCGGGCATAACCCAGACCTAACCCAGACCTAACCGGTGTTATCCTCTAAAATATTGATCGAAACCAGGTTTAATTGACTGCTTCAGTGTGTTACCACATTACTACGTGATTCAAACACGAAAAAAACCCAAGATCTGGCCAACAAGTATGCGAAGAAGGCGAAAGTATAAGCCAGATGCGCGCATTTCCCAGACCTAACCCAGACCTAACCGGTGTTATCCTCTAAAATATTGATCGAAACCAGGTTTAATAGACTGCTTCAGTGTGTTACCACATTACTACGTGATTCAAACACGGAAAAAACCCAGGATCTAGTAAACATAGTAGTATAGAGGGTGTTCGGCCAGCCCTGAGAAACATTTTAATAGGATATTCTAGAGGCCAAACTAAGACGAAAATCAAGAATACCAATTTGTTGATGGAGGCTTCGTTAAAAAGTTATTAACAATTTGATTCAAAAATTTCAAGTCGTTCCAGAAAAATTATTTTCGGCTGCGGAGGTCAATTACAAGCATTTTTAGTGAATAGACATATATTCGAAATCCTACTCAGTTTCGAGAAAAAAATTCGAGTATGTGTTGATATTTTTCGGCGAAAAACAAATTTTTCAAATCGTTCTAAAAAAATTATTTTCGGTTACAGGGGTCAATTACAATCATTTTTGGTCATTACACATACCCCCGAAATCCTACGCACTTTCGAGAAAAAAATTCCTTACCGAAAATCTAATCGGGTGCCTATATTTTTCGATGAAAAAGAAAGATTTCAAATCGTTCTGTGAAAAATTATTTTCAGTTGCGAGGGTCGGTGACAATCATTTTTTATGTATAGACATACCCCCGTAATCTTGCGCATTTTCGAGAAAAAAATTCAGTACGAGCGGAAATTTAAACATTAATAACTTTTTAACAGTGCCTCCATCAACAAATTGGTATTCTTGATTTTCGTCTTATTTTGACCTCTAGAATCCCCCATTAAAATTTTTCCCATGGATGGCCGAACACCCTGTATGTAGGGAACCGTGCAGTTGAAAATTATTAAATCGCGCACGAATTTTTGGCCGTACAGCGAATCGTTCGCTGTCCACGAGCTTGCACGAGCGAAGACGGTTACCGCCGAAAAAGCCGTCAACACGCGGCGAGCGTACGGCCGAACAGCTGATGGGTGAATAACCCAGAAAGCGAGAAAAGACAGCACGGAAGAGAGAAAGATTGAAGAAAAGTACGTAGTAGGTGTGACTGTGTTTAACGAAATAAATACGAGTGTGCGGATTAACGAACAAACACGGTTCCTGATAATCCCATACATACATACGTACAGTGTTGTTCCAAGTGGAGTTTGAAAAAGATGCTAATAAAAATGTTGCATAGTCATAACCACCTGGTTCAGTTACTACATTCACCCTGTAAAAACAACACAATAATATTATTTATTATTTTCTTTTCACGTTCTTAACTTTATTTTTATTTTTAGTTTGAGTTTTACATTTCTCCTTCTCTTCGTCTTGCTTTTCTTTCTCCTTTTCCTTTTCCTTTTCATTTTTCTGTTTTTCTTTCTTTTTTCAATAGCTTTTCTTCTTTTAATTTCTCGGCTTGTTTTTTTCTTTTCTAATCGTTCTTCTTTCATTCTTTGTTTTTCTTTTTCCTGGTTATCAATTGCTTCTATTTTTTCAAGCTGAGTCTATTTCCATGTCTTTGATGTAACTTTGATTGCACACACCTTTCTATATTTCTTTTCTTTTCTTTTCTTTTCTTTTCTTTGTTGTTTTTTCAATTTTTTGATAATGTTGATAATGTTTATCCAGAATAGATTCTGAAGAATCTTTGTCTTTACGAGAAAATAAGTAAAGTAACGTTGTAGAATTAATGTAGTTTGATTTCAGTACCATCGGAAACAAAACAATTCCCATTAGAAAAAAGTAAAAGCATCATTGTCATGAAATATTAAAGTTAATTAATGATCAGTATATCATATATTAGTTTCTTCTAGCGAAACGTTGTTAAATTAGTCTTCTACACTGGTATTGGTTTTACTGTTACTATGAACTGCACTGCGTTGAACATCAGCAGTGCTTTCTCTCTGCGAGTTGTGTCTTGTGTTGTGTCTTAGTTGTGTCCCGATTGTATTTTAATATTTTCTATATAGAAAAGAAAATTGTTCCCCTCTCAGATCATCTGGAATATGCTCTTGAATGCTATGTAAAACTACCTATATTGCTGTCATTGATGTCAGTTTCATCTGGCGACATGAATTCTAATTTATTTTCTTCTTTCTGAAATACGTTTTGTCTAGTAAATTGTATTTGAGTTAAACGGTCATAGGCCACCACAAGCTTTAAAAGCATTTCCTTCTTCATGGAATTTATATATGGTATGATATATATATTGGTGCGAAATTCACCTTCGTAATGGGTTTAGTCTACCTACGTACTTTGTCTATGTTCCTGTACTACCTTTCGCCATGCAACTTTTAATCGTCTAAATATTCCTACATCGCATGGCTGGAAAATATGAGTTGCATTAGGTAATATACAAAAAAGTAAAATGAGTTTACTCAAAACAAAAATTATGTAAATTGAAATTTATGCAGGACCTGCGACCATCTAATAATACCAGTATAGGAAAGGTGACTCCATTCTCAACCATTTATGGGCTACACACAATATATGTATTAGTGTGGGGGGATTGAAATGAATTCGGTCAAGGTGTAATTTCATTAATATTGATTTAATATATACAGGGTGTTTGGCCACCCCTGGGAAAAATTTTAATGGGAGATTCTAGAAGCCAAAATAAGACGAAAATTAAGAATATCAATTTTTCGACTGAGGTTTCGTTAAAAAGTAGTTATTAATAACATTAAATAAAAAAATTTCAAATCGTTCTGAAAAAATTATTGTTGGTCGCGGAGGTCAGTTAGAATCGTACCCCCGAAATCCTACTCAGTTTCGACAAAAAAAATTCAAGTAAAAAAGAATTTCGAATCGTCTTGGAAGAATTAGTTTTCGTTGCAGGGGTCAGTTACAAGCATTTTTTTTTTTTGGTCGACAGCCGGATTGAACGATTTTAATGTTTCAAACAGCAACACAACGCATATTTTAATGGAGAATATGTAGAGATGTTGGAAAAGTTGTTCCTTGACCCCGTAAAGTGAGAAAAATCCCATATAACTGGTCAAATTTTCAAACAGCCCCCGCAACTCCTACTGATATAGTGAATAGTGAATATATTCCAATGAAACGTTTTTTTTCGCGAGTAGAGCTCATGGGTACCTACACAAAGAGTATTATTAAACAACTATTTTACAAACTGAATAAAAATCAGAAAGGAATTTTTAAGAAAAATCGACAGACAGTGCCTAAATTTTTCGACGAAAGAAAAAGAAAATTTCAAATCGTTCTGAAAAAATTACTTTCGGTTTCGGGGGTCAATTACAATTATTTTCGGTGAATAGACATACCACATACGAAATCCTGCGCATTTTCGAGAAAAAAATTCGAAAGTAAGAGCGGAACTTTAAACGTCAATAACTTGTTTAGTATCGTATTACTCCATCAACAAATTGGTATTCTTGATTTTCATCCTACTTTAACCTCTAGAATCTCCCATTACAATTTCTCCCAGGGGATTCTAGAGACCAAAGTAAGACGAAAATCAAGAATACCAATTTGTTAATGGAGGCTTTATTAAAAAGTTATTAACGTTTAAAGTTCCGCCCGTACTGAATTTCTTTCTCGAAAATGCGCATGATTAGGGGGGTATGACGATTCACCCAAAATGGTTGTAAGTAACCCCCGCAACCGATAACAATTTTTCCAAAACGATTTGAAATTTTTCTTTTCCATCGAAAAAATTTCACACATTCTCGAATTTTTATCTCGAAAGTGGGTAAGATTTCGGAGGTATGTGTATTCACCAAAAATGATTGCAATTGACCCCCGCAACCGATAACAATTTTTCCAGAACGATTTGAAATTTTTGAGTTTAATTGTTAATAACTTTTCAACGTAGCCTCTATCAACAAATTGGTATTCTTGATTTTCGTCTGTATTTTCGTATTTTGGCATCTAGAATCCCCCATTAAAATTTTTCCCAGGGGTGGCCGAACACCCTGTACATATGTGTTCCCCGAGCAGGAAAACGACTTTTCGCTAAAATCATGAAAGTAAAAATTCTGTCCAAATGAGGAGTAGGAGTGATTTTCTAAGTAATTTTTATGTAAAAGTATAGATTGAGAAAGTGGCACGTGAGGAACGTACGTAACCTAGATCGATGCACGTGTTTTACTGCACCGGGCACGAACGTACGACGATTTACACACACACAGTCAATATCGCCGGTTTTTACAAAAGGTAAAGTCTTAAGTAAACATTTTGTTTTATAATTTTCTATTAAAGCCTCTGTAAGTTTTATCGCTTTTGCATTCTTGCAACTTAATTTAATTGGTTGTTTTTTGGAAAACAGATAAAACTATAAAAAGAATAAAAAACGGTTTTTACGAGTCCTGTACCTATGTTTAGTTCAGAATTTCGAATTCAGCGGTAAAAGTATGTAAATCTATATTATCCAATACACAGGACATAAAGGTAAGAGGAATGGATATTTTTACCAATATATTCATATTCTTAAATATCTGAATATTCTTCCTACTTGACCGACTTACTTTATAAATATATTTTTTAGGGACACATGTCGTTCGGTTGAAGGAAACAGGATATCTATACAGTGTATAGGTATTCAAAAACCCTTGGGAAAAATTTTAGACTTTGTTGAAAAGTTATGGAACATTATATTCCTAGCAAACGCTAGGCCCGTTCACGGATCGGGGTGAGTTATACATTATTCGATTCGCCTAATTCAGTACATGTTACTGTTATTGTTAGAAATATGACTTAAAATTCGTTAGTTTCTTTAGTGTTTAGGAGTGTGTGTGTGTTTGTGAGAGAAGCACACGTCGAGGAATGTTTTTTAGTTTTTAAGTTTTCTTTTCACAATGGAAAATAAGTGTGTTTGTTTTGTAACAAGATTCATTATAATAAATAATATAAACAGTATTTTAACATGGTAGCAGAGGTCCGTGGTTTGTTCGTTAACAGTAAAGAAAAGAAATTTAGTTGTGAAAGGAAGATAACCTAAGTTTGAAGCATGGCAAGTGAAAAAAAGGACGATTTCATGTTACAAATATTTTATGGAACTGGAAATTCAGGCTAAATTTATTTTTAGAAATGAAAGACTGTAACGAGGTTATTCTACATGATGAAAGACCGGCTGAAATAAGAGTCGAAGATTGGAATAAAAAAGGAAATTAAAGCAAAAAGTTACATCGTAAACAGTATTTCAAACACTCAGTTAGAATTAATAATATCAGAAACGACTGCGAAAAATATGATTGCAAAGCTTGACGAAATTTATCTAGTTAAAAACAGTGCAGTAAAGCTATTGTGTAAAAGAAGATTGTTAGAATTAAAAATGAAAGAAGGTGAAAATCCAAGTGACTTCTTTAACGAATTTGAAACGCATATAAATAGGCTCAAAAATACTGGTGAGACTGTGAATGAAGAGGATAAATTGAATTATCTGTTATTAACGTTAACTTCTCACGTATTGTTGATATTATTGATGCACTGCCAACGAAGGAGAAAACAGTTGAGTATGTAAAATCTAAATTACTGTTAGAGTATCAAAAGAGAAACGGTAAAAGTTACTACTTTGAGTACAGCAGAAATTACACTCGCACGTTTAGTTCAAATTTAACTAAAAATCCTAGAGGTCATAGGTTTCGACACGTACAACGCAATCAGAACAAGTATCTCAATTCAAAGGATAATCAGCATAGCAGTGCAACGACTACTGAAGCGGTATGTTAAGTCAGTGTAATAAGTCAGGGCACATCCAACGTTACTGCCCAGAAAACTTTAATAATTATTACAAAATGCAACCTTTTCAAACATATACAAAATAGACACGATAGAAAAGTGGCTGGAAATTCGAGTCTAGATGACAGTAGAAATTACAATTCATTCAAGGTTGAAGTAATGAAAAGTAGCAAAATAGAAGAAGTAGAAATATTAAATGGCTACTAGATAGTGGTTGCTCAGATCACATAATAAACACAGATGAGTACTTTTATGAATCCAAAAATCTACAAAACCCGGTTGATATTAAAGTTGGTGATGGTTTTAAACTAATATCTGGAAAAATTGGTAATGTAATGATTAACATTAATGATAAGTCGGAGGGAATAAAGATTAAAAATGTATATACTATGTACCAGAAATGAAACAAAACTTACTAAGTGTCTCTTGTATTTGTAAATCAAAACAATTAAAAATAATGTTTGAGAAAGACAATGAATTACAATAAAATTTGTAATTCGAAAGAAAAACTCATTGCTATTGCTGTTAAAAGAAATAAACTCTTTGAATTAAATGGAGAAGTTGCCAGACTTGAGAATAAGAAAACAAGTACGTACACTAGTTCAATGGGAATTTCAAATATAGAAAAATGGCATAGATATATACTTTGTCACACAAATTTTAGAGATTTAAAATATTTGTGTGAAGCTCAGCTGCTAAATGGAACACCGGTGAAACTCGAAAACGAATTTATAAAATGCGAAGTTTGTCCGGAGAATAAAATGACAAATTTGAAATTTAAAAACAAACGTACAAGAGCAAATGATTTGTTACAAATAGTCCATACAGATGTCCATGGTCCAATAACTCAGACAGGTCATAATGGTGAGAAATACTTTGTGTCTTTTATAGATGATTTCAGTAAAATTGCTGTTGTGTATTGCATAAAACAAAAAAGTGATGTTTTTTATTGCTTCATTAGGTATATTAGGAAATTAGTAAAAAATCAAACTGGAAAAAGTATTAAAGAAATTCGATGTGACAATGGAAGAGAATCATATCTTAACAAAAACTTTGATGAATTAGCGAAACGAGAAGGTATTTATTTGAAACCAGGACCAGCATACACACACGAATTGAACGGAGTCGCCGAAAGGCACAACAGAACGATAATGGATCGTGCACGCTGCTTGCTGTCAGAGGCAAATGTCGACAAGTTTTATTGGCCAGAATGTATTTACACGGCTGCCTACATTGGAAATCGCCTATTAGCAAACACAAGAATAAGAAAAACACCATATGAAATATTTTTTAATAAAAGGGCTGATGTTTCAAACTTACACTTATATGGAAGCACTGCTTTTGTACGAATTCCCGAGGCATGCAGATATTCAAAGCTAAATCCAAAGGCCGAAAAAGGAATTAATATTAATAGGGTATACAGATATTGGTTAATGACAAAATAGTTGTAAGTCGTCACGTGCAAGATATACCATTTATAGAAATACTGATAACGAAGAAAAATACGAAGGGGAAACGCCAAAAGAAGAAGAAGAAGAAGAAGAAGAAGAAGAAAGAGTTTTGAAAATAAAAGAAAATAAAACTGACGATTATCAATGCAGCAAAACTGAGGAAGTTAAATAAGATACACGCCCCAAGCGTAACATAATGTGTGAAATGTTGTGAAATTTGATGATCATGTCGTATATACAAACTATTGCAATGCTTTGATACCTGAAAACTACCAAGAACCATTGAACTGCGAAGAGTCAAGAAAATGGAAAGCGGCTATGAAACAAGAACTTGATGGTTTAAAAGAAAACGACACATGGGATTTGGTCAACGTTCCAATAAATAAGAAAATAATTGAAGTAAAGTGGATATATAGAATTAAGACAGATGGAGTATGCAAAGCGCGCATTGTCGCCAAAGTCGCATTTCCAACAGTTGTACCAAAGCGATGAAGAAGTTTATTCACCGGTTGCAAGAATGAGCACGCTAAAGGTGTTGCTGTCAATTGCATGTGTTAAAAATTTAAAAATAGAACAAATGGATGTTCAAACAGCTTTTTTAAACGGAAATATCAAGTCTGAAGTTTACATCTACCCTCCTGATGGTAGTAATATACAGTCAGATAAGGTTTGTTTACTTAAGAAGGCGCTTTATGGATTGAGAGAAAGTCCACGTGACTGGTATGATTGTTTTCATAATTACATGATAAGCTTGCATTTTAAAAGATCTGATTATGATTACTGTCTGTATACTGGAGAGATAAACGACACAAAAATATATATTATTTTATATGTGGATGATATATTAATCAGTGGTATAAATGAAATGGCTATAGATGAAGTTAAGATCATGCTTAATAAACGATTTCGCATGAAAGACTTGGGACAAATAAAGCAATACTTGGGAATTGAAGTACAACGTAACCAAAGTAAAGAGGAAATATACTTGAATCAAGAAAAATATATTGAAAATCTTAGTCATAAGTACGGAATAATAAATAGTAAAAGGTTCGATACACCTATGGAAATGAATCGAAAAATTGAACCTGCTGATATAGTGGATGAAGAACTGAAATATAGGAATTTAATTGGAGCATTATTGTATATTGCAAATGGTACTCGCCCAGACATTTCATTTGCGGTCAATTACCTAAGTCGATTCCAAAATAGCTATGACAGCACACGTGTTCTAAAATACTTGTATCACACTCGTTCCATAAATCTTGTTTATAACTCAACTACTCAGGAAATAATGGATGCATTTGTTGACGCTGATTGGGCTGCAGACACTACGGACAGAAAATCGACTACAGGGATAATCATACGAGTTTTTGGAAATGTAGTACTATGGAAATCGCAAAAACAAAAAATTGTCTCCAGAGCCTCAACGCATGCTGAATACTACGCTCTTGCTGATTGTGTAGAAGAAATCATTCCAATTAAGGGCATTTTATCTGTTTTTGACGTGAAGAATGACAATCCAGTAAAAATATATGAAGACAATATTGGAGCGATAGCCTTATCAAAAAATGGAAAATTTTCAAAAAATTCCAAGCATATAGATATAAGTTATCATTTTGTTTATGATTATGAAAAAAGGGACTAATAAGTGTGACTACGGACGATCAAATTGCAGATGTACTGACTAAATCGTTAGGAAAGGCAAAATTTTTGTTGTTGTTTTGATAAATTTTAAGTCAAGAAGGCGTGTTAGAAATATGACTTAAAATTCGTTAGTTTCTTTAGTGTTTAGGAGTTTACCGTTTCAGATAAGAGGGGTAGTGTGGTGTGTGTGTGTGTGTGTGTGTGAAAGAAGCACATGTAGAGGAATGTTCTTTTAGTTTTTAAGTTTTCTTTTCACAATGGAAAATAAGTGTGTTTGTTTTGTAACAAGATTCATTATAATAAATAATATAAACAGTATTTTAACAGTTATTATAAAAAGTTACAGTAAAAAAGTAAGGTCAAGTAGATTTTTTGACAGGTTCACAGATAGAAACTAGTGACCATCGTTGCTATGTTCATTTTAAAAATTATAAATAATTTATCTAATTGGATCTATTCTACATTGTCAAATGGGAATTTGTAGAAGAATTTGTATGATGCATAAAAATCATTTTTTTAGGCATAGAACTTCCACGAGTCGGTCAGGTGGACAGTATTAAAACCAGGTATGTAGACAGTACATGCAGCAACAGTAAAAAATGTCTCCCCGTCGCTGACAGTGTTTACAATATATAGTAAATTACTATTGTACGCAGTACGTTGGTTTAACTTGTTTTTATTATTAAATTTCATTATCATCTAAGTCTGGTATATTTTGATTTTTTACAGAATCGATCATCATCAAATGAAATTTCTGAAATTTCTTTTAAGAACTGATTAAATAAATCATCCTTTCCTTGCTTGGAAGGTTTATAAAACACGTAATGGCTTAAGTACCCAATGAAATTATCTTTTTTGCTGAAAATAGAAAATATAATATTTATTATTTTGTATTATATGTTAGAAAAACATATTAAAAAACGTGTGGAACTGCAAATACTAACCGACAATATTCAGGCAAAAAGTGTTTACTATGCTTCCACGTAGTTTCTGTTTTATTCGTATGAGCGCCTGTTTCTGGATCTTTAAAATGTAAACTATTTACGGTTTACGGTGAGATGTTTATACCCTTAGTTTTTAAAAGCCATTGCATTATATAAAGATATTTGAAAAGCAAAGAACGTGGTTTTCTAAAAACAAACTCAGTTACAGATATTGTTTTAAAATTACCATATATGCTAACGTATAATTATGAGCAATGTCGTGATATATTATATAACTAACATTAAATAAAAATACTGCGCAGCAATTGTGGAAGGGTAGAGTAGATAGAGACTGATGAATCAACATTTTGTTGTAGAAATAATGGCACAGAGGCCATTTGAAAATTAATCACAGCGTCAATTTTCAAGATCTCATTACTGATGCTTACATGAATTAAATTGAAGAAACCACTTTTTTCTAACATATAATACTATCAATATTTTATATTTTCAATAAGAGTAACTTCATTGGATACCTGAGCCATTATGTATTTAGTAAATGTATATATAATAGAAAGATGGTGATTTATTCAATGAGATATTTGCAGAAATAGCAGAAATTTCATTCAATAAATGTTATTGTTAACAAATTAGCATTTGACTAGCTGGCATTTTGAACACAGGTAACGACAGTCACTTGTTTCCACCTGTGAACCTGTCAGAATATATTTAAAATACTTAGTTACTTTGTAAAAATACCGAATTTCCGCAGATAATGAAATGCATATACTAATGAAATAATATACTGAATTAGACGAATCGAATTACGTATAACTCATCCCGATCGTTGAACGGGTCGTTTGCTAGGAATATACCAAAAAACGTTCTTGACAAGTCTATAAAATACTTCAGTTCACTTTCATTATTAGATGCGTTGACTTTAATTCTATAAATTATAATGATAAGTTCAAGATTTTACAGAAAGAGTTTATTTGTAATATTAAAGATTTCCTATATAAGGACAAGAAGAATACTTTTACCAATATCTATCCATCTATCTTAATATTCTTCCCACTTGGCCCACTTACTTTAACGAGCCTGAGTAAATCATCAGTACTATCTCTATTTTTATTAATAAAATGAATCTGTGATTCCATATCCAAAGATATAGTAAAAGCTACAAAATTCAGATTATTCAAGTTACTTCTATCACTCATCAAATTTTTTATGAAATTCTATGCTAATTCATGCTCTTTAAAATATTTATAATCTACTGGGACTTCATTAACTTTATGTTTTAATAAATCAATAATCAAAGTATCTATAATTAATATTAAAATCAAATAACAGTGTCAAAATAGTAATAATATTATCTTTTATTAATACTACTGGTATTTAAATTTTATTAAATATTTCAAATCTGTTATCACCTTGACCAAATAATTTATTACTAGTTTTGACAATATATTTTGGGATGGATTTTTTTAGAATGATAGCAATTCAGTTATGAATTTTTATGAGGAACAAAGGGTTATTATTATACAATTAACATGTATATAATTCATTAACTTGCCCATTTAGGGGTAACATGTTATGCATAAATAGAGATTTACATACTTGTATAAATACCCACACTAAAATCATCTAAATATCTAAATCATTTTTAAATCTATGATTTGGAAAATTTTAGGGACATGGAACTTAATTCATCCTATATCTTACAGTTTTATCGTCAACACGTGGCCAACAAGTATGCGAAGAAGGCAAAATCATGAGCCAGATGCGGGCGTAACCCAGACCTAACCCAGACCTAACCGGTGTTATCCTCTAAAATATTGATCGAAACCAGGTTTTACTGACTGCTTCAGTTTGTTACCACATTACTACGTGATTCAAACACGAAAATAACCCAGGATCTGGCCAACAAGTATGCGAAGAAGGCAAAATCATGAGCCAGATGCGGGCGTAACCCAGACCTAACCCAGACCTAACCGGTGTTATCCTCCTAAATACTGTCCGAATCCAGGTTTAGTGGACTGTTTCTGTGTGGTACCACATTACTACGTGATTCAAACCCGAAAAAAACCCAGGATCTGGCCAACAAGTATGCGATGAAGGCAAAATCATGAGCCAGATGCGGGCATAACCCAGACCTAACCCAGACCTAACCGGTGTTATCCTCTAAAATATTGATCGAAACCAGGTTTAATTGACTGCTTCAGTGTGTTACCACATTCCTACGTGATTCAAACACGAAAAAAACCCAGGATCTGGCCAACAAGTATGCGAAGAAGGCAAAATCATGAGCCAGATGCGGGCATAACCCAGACCTAACCCAGACCTAACCGGTGTTATCCTCTGAAATATTGATCGAAACCAGGTTTAATTGACTGCTTCAGTGAGTTACCACATTACTACGTGATTCAAACACGGAAAATACCCAGGATCTGGCCAACAAGTATGCGAAGAAGGCAAAATCATGAGCCAGATGCGGGCATAACCCAGACCTAACCCAGACCTAACCGGTGTTATCCTCTGAAATATTGATCGAAACCAGGTTTAATTGACTGCTTCAGTGAGTTACCACATTACTACGTGATTCAAACACGAAAAAAACCCAGGATCTGGCCAACAAGTATGCGAAGAAGGCAAAATCATGAGCCAGATGCGGGCATAACCCAGACCTAACCCAGACCTAACCGGTGTTATCCTCTAAAATATTGATCGAAACCAGGTTTAATTGACTGCTTCAGTGTGTTACCACATTACTACGTGATTCAAACACGAAAAAAACCCAGGATCTGGCCAACAAGTATGCGAAGAAGGCAAAATCATGAGCCAGATGCGGGCATAACCCAGACCTAACCCAGACCTATCCGGTGTTATCCTCTAAAATATTGATCGAAACCAGGTTTAATTGACTGCTTCAGTGTATTACCACATTACTACGTGATTCAAACACGGAAAATACCCAGGATCTGGCCAACAAGTTTGCGAAAAAGGCGAAAGTATAAGCCATATGCGCGCAAATCCCAGACCGAACCCAGACCTAACCGGTGTTATCCTCTAAAATATTGATCGAAACCAGGTTTTATTGACTGCTTCAGTTTGTTACCACATTACTACGTGATTCAAACACGAAAATAACCCAGGATCTGGCCAACAAGTATGCGAAGAAGGCGAAAGTATAAGCCAGATGCGCGCATATCCCAGACCAAACCCAGACCTAACCGGTGTTATCCTCTAAAATATTGATCGAAACCAGGTTTAATTGACTGCTTCAGTGAGTTACCACATTACTACGTGATTCAAACACGGAAAAAACCCAGGATCTGGCCAACAAGTATGCGATGAAGGCAAAATCATGAGCCAGATGCGGGCATAACCCAGACCTAACCCAGACCTAACCGGTGTTATCCTCTAAAATATTGATCGAAACCAGGTTTAATTGACTGCTTCAGTGTGTTACCACATTACTACGTGATTCAAACACGAAAAAAACCCAGGATCTGGCCAACAAGTATGCGAAGAAGGCAAAATCATGAGCCAGATGCGGGCGTAACCCAGACCTAACCCAGACCTAACCGGTGTTATCCTCTAAAATATTGATCGAAACCAGGTTTAATTGACTGCTTCAGTGTATTACCACATTACTACGTGATTCAAACACGAAAAAAACCCAGGATCTGGCCAACAAGTATGCGAAGAAGGCAAAATCATGAGCCAGATGCGGGCATAACCCAGACCTAACCCAGACCTAACCGGTGTTATCCTCTGAAATATTGATCGAAACCAGGTTTAATTGACTGCTTCAGTGTGTTACCACATTACTACGTGTTTCAAACACGGAAAATACCCAGGATCTGGCCAGCAAGTTTGCGAAAAAGGCGAAAGTATAAGCCAGATGCGCGCAAATCCCAGACCTAACCCAGACCTAACCGGTGTTATCCTCTGAAATATTGATCGAAACCAGGTTTAATTGACTGCTTCAGTTTGTTACCACATTACTACGTGATTCAAACACGAAAATAACCCAGGATCTGGCCAACAAGTATGCGAAGAAGGCGAAAGTATAAGCCAGATGCGCGCATATCCCAAACCAAACCCAGACCTAACCGGTGTTATCCTCTAAAATATTGATCGAAACCAGGTTTAATTGACTGCTTCAGTGAGTTACCACATTACTACGTGATTCAAACACGAAAAAAACCCAGGATCTGGCCAACAAGTATGCGAAGAAGGCGAAAGTATAAGCCAGATGCGCGCATATCCCAAACCAAACCCAGACCTAACCGGTGTTATCCTCTAAAATATTGATCGAAACCAGGTTTAATTGACTGCTTCAGTGAGTTACCACATTACTACGTGATTCAAACACGAAAAAAACCCAGGATCTGGCCAACAAGTATGCGTAGAAGGCAAAATCATGAGCCAGATGCGGGCATAACCCAGACCTAACCCAGACCTAACCGGTGTTATCCTCTGAAATATTGATCGAAACCAGGTTTAATTGACTGCTTCAGTGAGTTACCACATTACTACGTGATTCAAACACGAAAAAAACCCAGGATCTGGCCAACAAGTATGCGAAGAAGGCGAAAGTATAAGCCAGATGCGCGCATATCCCAAACCAAACCCAGACCTAACCGGTGTTATCCTCTAAAATATTGATCGAAACCAGGTTTAATTGACTGCTTCAGTGAGTTACCACATTACTACGTGATTCAAACACGAAAAAAACCCAGGATCTGGCCAACAAGTATGCGTAGAAGGCAAAATCATGAGCCAGATGCGGGCATAACCCAGACCTAACCCAGACCTAACCGGTGTTATCCTCTAAAATATTGATCGAAACCAGGTTTAATTGACTGCTTCAGTGTGTTACCACATTACTACGTGATTCAAACACGAAAAAAACCCAAGATCTGGCCAACAAGTATGCGAAGAAGGCGAAAGTATAAGCCAGATGCGCGCATTTCCCAGACCTAACCCAGACCTAACCGGTGTTATCCTCTGAAATATTGATCGAAACCAGGTTTAATTGACTGCTTCAGTGAGTTACCACATTACTACGTGATTCAAACACGGAAAAAACCCAGGATCTGGCCAACAAGTATGCGATGAAGGCAAAATCATGAGCCAGATGCGGGCATAACCCAGACCTAACCCAGACCTAACCGGTGTTATCCTCTAAAATATTGATCGAAACCAGGTTTAATTGACTGCTTCAGTGTGTTACCACATTACTACGTGATTCAAACACGAAAAAAACCCAAGATCTGGCCAACAAGTATGCGAAGAAGGCGAAAGTATAAGCCAGATGCGCGCATTTCCCAGACCTAACCCAGACCTAACCGGTGTTATCCTCTAAAATATTGATCGAAACCAGGTTTAATTGACTGCTTCAGTGTGTTACCACATTACTACGTGATTCAAACACGAAAAAAACCCAGGATCTGGCCAACAAGTATGCGAAGAAGGCAAAATCATGAGCCAGATGCGGGCATAACCCAGACCTAACCCAGACCTAACCGGTGTTATCCTCTAAAATATTGATCGAAACCAGGTTTAATTGACTGCTTCAGTGTATTACCACATTACTACGTGATTCAAACACGGAAAATACCCAGGATCTGGCCAACAAGTTTGCGAAAAAGGCGAAAGTATAAGCCATATGCGCGCAAATCCCAGACCGAACCCAGACCTAACCGGTGTTATCCTCTAAAATATTGATCGAAACCTGGTTTTATTGACTGCTTCAGTTTGTTACCACATTACTACGTGATTCAAACACGAAAATAACCCAGGATCTGGCCAACAAGTATGCGAAGAAGACGAAAGTATAAGCCAGATGCGCGCATATCCCAGACCAAACCCAGACCTAACCGGTGTTATCCTCTAAAATATTGATCGAAACCAGGTTTAATTGACTGCTTCAGTGTGTTACCACATTACTACGTGATTCAAACACGAAAAAAACCCAAGATCTGGCCAACAAGTATGCGAAGAAGGCGAAAGTATAAGCCAGATGCGCGCATTTCCCAGACCTAACCCAGACCTAACCGGTGTTATCCTCTGAAATATTGATCGAAACCAGGTTTAATTGACTGCTTCAGTGAGTTACCACATTACTACGTGATTCAAACACGGAAAAAACCCAGGATCTGGCCAACAAGTATGCGATGAAGGCAAAATCATGAGCCAGATGCGGGCATAACCCAGACCTAACCCAGACCTAACCGGTGTTATCCTCTGAAATATTGATCGAAACCAGGTTTAATTGACTGCTTCAGTGTGTTACCACATTACTACGTGATTCAAACACGAAAAAAGCCCAAGATCTGGCCAACAAGTATGCGAAGAAGGCGAAAGTATAAGCCAGATGCGCGCATTTCCCAGACCTAACCCAGACCTAACCGGTGTTATCCTCTGAAATATTGATCGAAACCAGGTTTAATTGACTGCTTCAGTGAGTTACCACATTACTACGTGATTCAAACACGGAAAAAACCCAGGATCTGGCCAACAAGTATGCGATGAAGGCAAAATCATGAGCCAGATGCGGGCATAACCCAGACCTAACCCAGACCTAACCGGTGTTATCCTCTAAAATATTGATCGAAACCAGGTTTAATTGACTGCTTCAGTGTGTTACCACATTACTACGTGATTCAAACACGAAAAAAACCCAAGATCTGGCCAACAAGTATGCGAAGAAGGCGAAAGTATAAGCCAGATGCGCGCATTTCCCAGACCTAACCCAGACCTAACCGGTGTTATCCTCTAAAATATTGATCGAAACCAGGTTTAATTGACTGCTTCAGTGTGTTACCACATTACTACGTGATTCAAACACGAAAAAAACCCAGGATCTGGCCAACAAGTATGCGAAGAAGGCAAAATCATGAGTCAGATGCGGGCATAACCCAGACCTAACCCAGACCTAACCGGTGTTATCCTCTAAAATATTGATCGAAACCAGGTTTAATTGACTGCTTCAGTGTATTACCACATTACTACGTGATTCAAACACGGAAAATACCCAGGATCTGGCCAACAAGTTTGCGAAAAAGGCGAAAGTATAAGCCATATGCGCGCAAATCCCAGACCGAACCCAGACCTAACCGGTGTTATCCTCTAAAATATTGATCGAAACCAGGTTTTATTGACTGCTTCAGTTTGTTACCACATTACTACGTGATTCAAACACGAAAATAACCCAGGATCTGGCCAACAAGTATGCGAAGAAGGCGAAAGTATAAGCCAGATGCGCGCATATCCCAGACCAAACCCAGACCTAACCGGTGTTATCCTCTAAAATATTGATCGAAACCAGGTTTAATTGACTGCTTCAGTGTGTTACCACATTACTACGTGATTCAAACACGAAAAAAACCCAAGATCTGGCCAACAAGTATGCGAAGAAGGCGAAAGTATAAGCCAGATGCGCGCATTTCCCAGACCTAACCCAGACCTAACCGGTGTTATCCTCTGAAATATTGATCGAAACCAGGTTTAATTGACTGCTTCAGTGAGTTACCACATTACTACGTGATTCAAACACGGAAAAAACCCAGGATCTGGCCAACAAGTATGCGATGAAGGCAAAATCATGAGCCAGATGCGGGCATAACCCAGACCTAACCCAGACCTAACCGGTGTTATCCTCTAAAATATTGATCGAAACCAGGTTTAATTGACTGCTTCAGTGTGTTACCACATTACTACGTGATTCAAACACGAAAAAAACCCAGGATCTGGCCAACAAGTATGCGAAGAAGGCAAAATCATGAGCCAGATGCGGGCGTAACCCAGACCTAACCCAGACCTAACCGGTGTTATCCTCTAAAATATTGATCGAAACCAGGTTTAATTGACTGCTTCAGTGTATTACCACATTACTACGTGATTCAAACACGGAAAATACCCAGGATCTGGCCAACAAGTTTGCGAAAAAGGCGAAAGTATAAGCCATATGCGCGCAAATCCCAGACCGAACCCAGACCTAACCGGTGTTATCCTCTGAAATATTGATCGAAACCAGGTTTAATTGACTGCTTCAGTGAGTTACCACATTACTACGTGATTCAAACACGGAAAAAACCCAGGATCTGGCCAACAAGTATGCGATGAAGGCAAAATCATGAGCCAGATGCGGGCATAACCCAGACCTAACCCAGACCTAACCGGTGTTATCCTCTGAAATATTGATCGAAACCAGGTTTAATTGACTGCTTCAGTGTGTTACCACATTACTACGTGATTCAAACACGAAAAAAGCCCAAGATCTGGCCAACAAGTATGCGAAGAAGGCGAAAGTATAAGCCAGATGCGCGCATTTCCCAGACCTAACCCAGACCTAACCGGTGTTATCCTCTGAAATATTGATCGAAACCAGGTTTAATTGACTGCTTCAGTGAGTTACCACATTACTACGTGATTCAAACACGGAAAAAACCCAGGATCTGGCCAACAAGTATGCGATGAAGGCAAAATCATGAGCCAGATGCGGGCATAACCCAGACCTAACCCAGACCTAACCGGTGTTATCCTCTAAAATATTGATCGAAACCAGGTTTAATTGACTGCTTCAGTGTGTTACCACATTACTACGTGATTCAAACACGAAAAAAACCCAAGATCTGGCCAACAAGTATGCGAAGAAGGCGAAAGTATAAGCCAGATGCGCGCATTTCCCAGACCTAACCCAGACCTAACCGGTGTTATCCTCTAAAATATTGATCGAAACCAGGTTTAATTGACTGCTTCAGTGTGTTACCACATTACTACGTGATTCAAACACGAAAAAAACCCAGGATCTGGCCAACAAGTATGCGAAGAAGGCAAAATCATGAGTCAGATGCGGGCATAACCCAGACCTAACCCAGACCTAACCGGTGTTATCCTCTAAAATATTGATCGAAACCAGGTTTAATTGACTGCTTCAGTGTATTACCACATTACTACGTGATTCAAACACGGAAAATACCCAGGATCTGGCCAACAAGTTTGCGAAAAAGGCGAAAGTATAAGCCATATGCGCGCAAATCCCAGACCGAACCCAGACCTAACCGGTGTTATCCTCTAAAATATTGATCGAAACCAGGTTTTATTGACTGCTTCAGTTTGTTACCACATTACTACGTGATTCAAACACGAAAATAACCCAGGATCTGGCCAACAAGTATGCGAAGAAGGCGAAAGTATAAGCCAGATGCGCGCATATCCCAGACCAAACCCAGACCTAACCGGTGTTATCCTCTAAAATATTGATCGAAACCAGGTTTAATTGACTGCTTCAGTGTGTTACCACATTACTACGTGATTCAAACACGAAAAAAACCCAAGATCTGGCCAACAAGTATGCGAAGAAGGCGAAAGTATAAGCCAGATGCGCGCATTTCCCAGACCTAACCCAGACCTAACCGGTGTTATCCTCTGAAATATTGATCGAAACCAGGTTTAATTGACTGCTTCAGTGAGTTACCACATTACTACGTGATTCAAACACGGAAAAAACCCAGGATCTGGCCAACAAGTATGCGATGAAGGCAAAATCATGAGCCAGATGCGGGCATAACCCAGACCTAACCCAGACCTAACCGGTGTTATCCTCTAAAATATTGATCGAAACCAGGTTTAATTGACTGCTTCAGTGTGTTACCACATTACTACGTGATTCAAACACGAAAAAAACCCAGGATCTGGCCAACAAGTATGCGAAGAAGGCAAAATCATGAGCCAGATGCGGGCGTAACCCAGACCTAACCCAGACCTAACCGGTGTTATCCTCTAAAATATTGATCGAAACCAGGTTTAATTGACTGCTTCAGTGTATTACCACATTACTACGTGATTCAAACACGGAAAATACCCAGGATCTGGCCAACAAGTTTGCGAAAAAGGCGAAAGTATAAGCCATATGCGCGCAAATCCCAGACCGAACCCAGACCTAACCGGTGTTATCCTCTGAAATATTGATCGAAACCAGGTTTTATTGACTGCTTCAGTTTGTTACCACATTACTACGTGATTCAAACACGAAAATAACCCAGGATCTGGCCAACAAGTATGCGAAGAAGGCGAAAGTATAAGCCATATGCGCGCAAATCCCAGACCGAACCCAGACCTAACCGGTGTTATCCTCTGAAATATTGATCGAACCCAGGTTTAATTGACTGCTTCAGTGAGTTACCACATTACTACGTGATTCAAACACGGAAAAAACCCAGGATCTGGCCAACAAGTATGCGATGAAGGCAAAATCATGAGCCAGATGCGGGCATAACCCAGACCTAACCCAGACCTAACCGGTGTTATCCTCTAAAATATTGATCGAAACCAGGTTTAATTGACTGCTTCAGTGTGTTACCACATTACTACGTGATTCAAACACGAAAAAAACCCAAGATCTGGCCAACAAGTATGCGAAGAAGGCGAAAGTATAAGCCAGATGCGCGCATATCCCAGACCAAACCCAGACCTAACCGGTGTTATCCTCTAAAATATTGATCGAAACCAGGTTTAATTGACTGCTTCAGTGAGTTACCACATTACTACGTGATTCAAACACGGAAAATACCCAGGATCTGGCCAACAAGTATGCGAAGAAGGCAAAATCATGAGCCAGATGCGGGCATAACCCAGACCTAACCCAGACCTAACCGGTGTTATCCTCTGAAATATTGATCGAAACCAGGTTTAATTGACTGCTTCAGTGAGTTACCACATTACTACGTGATTCAAACACGGAAAATACCCAGAATCTGGCCAACAAGTATGCGAAGAAGGCAAAATCATGAGCCAGATGCGGGCATAACCCAGACCTAACCCAGACCTAACCGGTGTTATCCTCTGAAATATTGATCGAAACCAGGTTTAATTGACTGCTTCAGTGTGTTACCACATTACTACGTGATTCAAACACGAAAAAAACCCAGGATCTGGCCAACAAGTATGCGAAGAAGGCAAAATCATGAGCCAGATGCGGGCATAACCCAGACCTAACCCAGACCTAACCGGTGTTATCCTCTAAAATATTGATCGAAACCAGGTTTAATTGACTGCTTCAGTGTATTACCACATTACTACGTGATTCAAACACGGAAAATACCCAGGATCTGGCCAACAAGTTTGCGAAAAAGGCGAAAGTATAAGCCATATGCGCGCAAATCCCAGACCGAACCCAGACCTAACCGGTGTTATCCTCTAAAATATTGATCGAAACCAGGTTTTATTGACTGCTTCAGTTTGTTACCACATTACTACGTGATTCAAACACGAAAATAACCCAGGATCTGGCCAACAAGTATGCGAAGAAGGCGAAAGTATAAGCCAGATGCGCGCATATCCCAGACCAAACCCAGACCTAACCGGTGTTATCCTCTAAAATATTGATCGAAACCAGGTTTAATTGACTGCTTCAGTGTGTTACCACATTACTACGTGATTCAAACACGAAAAAAACCCAAGATCTGGCCAACAAGTATGCGAAGAAGGCGAAAGTATAAGCCAGATGCGCGCATTTCCCAGACCTAACCCAGACCTAACCGGTGTTATCCTCTGAAATATTGATCGAAACCAGGTTTAATTGACTGCTTCAGTGAGTTACCACATTACTACGTGATTCAAACACGGAAAAAACCCAGGATCTGGCCAACAAGTATGCGATGAAGGCAAAATCATGAGCCAGATGCGGGCATAACCCAGACCTAACCCAGACCTAACCGGTGTTATCCTCTAAAATATTGATCGAAACCAGGTTTAATTGACTGCTTCAGTGTGTTACCACATTACTACGTGATTCAAACACGAAAAAAACCCAGGATCTGGCCAACAAGTATGCGAAGAAGGCAAAATCATGAGCCAGATGCGGGCGTAACCCAGACCTAACCCAGACCTAACCGGTGTTATCCTCTAAAATATTGATCGAAACCAGGTTTAATTGACTGCTTCAGTGTATTACCACATTACTACGTGATTCAAACACGGAAAATACCCAGGATCTGGCCAACAAGTTTGCGAAAAAGGCGAAAGTATAAGCCATATGCGCGCAAATCCCAGACCGAACCCAGACCTAACCGGTGTTATCCTCTGAAATATTGATCGAAACCAGGTTTTATTGACTGCTTCAGTTTGTTACCACATTACTACGTGATTCAAACACGAAAATAACCCAGGATCTGGCCAACAAGTATGCGAAGAAGGCGAAAGTATAAGCCATATGCGCGCAAATCCCAGACCGAACCCAGACCTAACCGGTGTTATCCTCTGAAATATTGATCGAACCCAGGTTTAATTGACTGCTTCAGTGAGTTACCACATTACTACGTGATTCAAACACGGAAAAAACCCAGGATCTGGCCAACAAGTATGCGATGAAGGCAAAATCATGAGCCAGATGCGGGCATAACCCAGACCTAACCCAGACCTAACCGGTGTTATCCTCTAAAATATTGATCGAAACCAGGTTTAATTGACTGCTTCAGTGTGTTACCACATTACTACGTGATTCAAACACGAAAAAAACCCAAGATCTGGCCAACAAGTATGCGAAGAAGGCGAAAGTATAAGCCAGATGCGCGCATATCCCAGACCAAACCCAGACCTAACCGGTGTTATCCTCTAAAATATTGATCGAAACCAGGTTTAATTGACTGCTTCAGTGAGTTACCACATTACTACGTGATTCAAACACGGAAAATACCCAGGATCTGGCCAACAAGTATGCGAAGAAGGCAAAATCATGAGCCAGATGCGGGCATAACCCAGACCTAACCCAGACCTAACCGGTGTTATCCTCTGAAATATTGATCGAAACCAGGTTTAATTGACTGCTTCAGTGAGTTACCACATTACTACGTGATTCAAACACGGAAAATACCCAGAATCTGGCCAACAAGTATGCGAAGAAGGCAAAATCATGAGCCAGATGCGGGCATAACCCAGACCTAACCCAGACCTAACCGGTGTTATCCTCTGAAATATTGATCGAAACCAGGTTTAATTGACTGCTTCAGTGTGTTACCACATTACTACGTGATTCAAACACGAAAAAAACCCAGGATCTGGCCAACAAGTATGCGAAGAAGGCAAAATCATGAGCCAGATGCGGGCATAACCCAGACCTAACCCAGACCTAACCGGTGTTATCCTCTAAAATATTGATCGAAACCAGGTTTAATTGACTGCTTCAGTGTATTACCACATTACTACGTGATTCAAACACGGAAAATACCCAGGATCTGGCCAACAAGTTTGCGAAAAAGGCGAAAGTATAAGCCATATGCGCGCAAATCCCAGACCGAACCCAGACCTAACCGGTGTTATCCTCTAAAATATTGATCGAAACCAGGTTTTATTGACTGCTTCAGTTTGTTACCACATTACTACGTGATTCAAACACGAAAATAACCCAGGATCTGGCCAACAAGTATGCGAAGAAGGCGAAAGTATAAGCCAGATGCGCGCATTTCCCAGACCTAACCCAGACCTAACCGGTGTTATCCTCTGAAATATTGATCGAAACCAGGTTTAATTGACTGCTTCAGTGAGTTACCACATTTCTACGTGATTCAAACACGAAAAAAACCCAGGATCTGGCCAACAAGTATGCGAAGAAGGCAAAATCATGAGCCAGATGCGGGCATAACCCAGACCTAACCCAGTCCTAACCGGTGTTATCCTCTGAAATATTGATCGAAACCAGGTTTAATTGACTGCTTCAGTGTGTTACCACATTACTACGTGATTCAAACACGAAAAAAACCCAAGATCTGGCCAACAAGTATGCGAAGAAGGCGAAAGTATAAGCCAGATGCGCGCATTTCCCAGACCTAACCCAGACCTAACCGGTGTTATCCTCTAAAATATTGATCGAAACCAGGTTTAATTGACTGCTTCAGTGTGTTACCACATTAGTACGTGATTCAAACACGAAAAAAACCCAGGATCTGGCCAACAAGTATGCGAAGAAGGCAAAATCATGAGCCAGATGCGGGCATAACCCAGACCTAACCCAGACCTAACCGGTGTTATCCTCTAAAATATTGATCGAAACCAGGTTTAATTGACTGCTTCAGTGTATTACCACATTACTACGTGATTCAAACACGGAAAATACCCAGGATCTGGCCAACAAGTTTGCGAAAAAGGCGAAAGTATAAGCCATATGCGCGCAAATCCCAGACCGAACCCAGACCTAACCGGTGTTATCCTCTAAAATATTGATCGAAACCAGGTTTTATTGACTGCTTCAGTTTGTTACCACATTACTACGTGATTCAAACACGAAAATAACCCAGGATCTGGCCAACAAGTATGCGAAGAAGGCGATAGTATAAGCCAGATGCGCGCATATCCCAGACCAAACCCAGACCTAACCGGTGTTATCCTCTAAAATATTGATCGAAACCAGGTTTAATTGACTGCTTCAGTGTGTTACCACATTACTACGTGATTCAAACACGAAAAAAACCCAAGATCTGGCCAACAAGTATGCGAAGAAGGCGAAAGTATAAGCCAGATGCGCGCATTTCCCAGACCTAACCCAGACCTAACCGGTGTTATCCTCTGAAATATTGATCGAAACCAGGTTTAATTGACTGCTTCAGTGAGTTACCACATTACTACGTGATTCAAACACGGAAAAAACCCAGGATCTGGCCAACAAGTATGCGAAGAAGGCAGAATCATGAGCCAGATGCGGGCGTAACCCAGACCGAACCCAGACCTAACCGGTGTTGTCCTCTAAAATATTGATCGAAACCAGGTTTTATTGACTGCTTCAGTTTGTTACCACATTACTACGTGATTCAAACACGAAAATAACCCAGGATCTGGCCAACAAGTATGCGAAGAAGGCGAAAGTATAAGCCAGATGCGCGCATATCCCAGACCAAACCCAGACCTAACCGGTGTTATCCTCTAAAATATTGATCGAAACCAGGTTTAATTGACTGCTTCAGTGTGTTACCACATTACTACGTGATACAAACACGAAAAAAACCCAGGATCCGGCCAACAAGTTTGCGAAAAAGGCGAAAGTATAAGCCAGATGCGCGCAAATCCCAGACCAAACCCAGACCTAACCGGTGTTATCCTCTGAAATATTGATCGAAACCAGGTTTAATTGACTGCTTCAGTGTGTTACCACATTACTACGTGTTTCAAACACGGAAAATACCCAGGATCTGGCCAGCAAGTTTGCGAAAAAGGCGAAAGTATAAGCCAGATGCGCGCAAATCCCAGACCTAACCCAGACCTAACCGGTGTTATCCTCTGAAATATTGATCGAAACCAGGTTTAATTGACTGCTTCAGTGAGTTACCACATTACTACGTGATTCAAACACGGAAAAAACCAAGGATCTGGCCAACAAGTATGCGATGAAGGCAAAATCATGAGCCAGATGCGGGCATAACCCAGACCTAACCCAGACCTAACCGGTGTTATCCTCTGAAATATTGATCGAAACCAGGTTTAATTGACTGCTTCAGTGAGTTACCACATTACTACGTGATTCAAACACGGAAAATACCCAGGATCTGGCCAACAGGTATGCGAAGAAGGCAAAATCATGAGCCAGATGCGGGCATAACCCAGACCGAACCCAGACCTAACCGGTGTTATCCTCTAAAATATTGATCGAAACCAGGTTTTATTGACTGCTTCAGTTTGTTACCACATTACTACGTGATTCAAACACGAAAATAACCCAGGATCTGGCCAACAAGTATGCGAAGAAGGCGAAAGTATAAGCCAGATGCGCGCATTTCCCAGACCTAACCCAGACCTAACCGGTGTTATCCTCTGAAATATTGATCGAACCCAGGTTTAATTGACTGCTTCAGTGAGTTACCACATTACTACGTGATTCAAACACGGAAAAAACCCAGGATCTGGCCAACAAGTATGCGATGAAGGCAAAATCATGAGCCAGATGCGGGCATAACCCAGACCTAACCCAGACCTAACCGGTGTTATCCTCTAAAATATTGATCGAAACCAGGTTTAATTGACTGCTTCAGTGTGTTACCACATTACTACGTGATTCAAACACGAAAAAAACCCAAGATCTGGCCAACAAGTATGCGAAGAAGGCGAAAGTATAAGCCAGATGCGCGCATATCCCAGACCAAACCCAGACCTAACCGGTGTTATCCTCTAAAATATTGATCGAAACCAGGTTTAATTGACTGCTTCAGTGTGTTACCACATTCCTACGTGATTCAAACACGAAAAAAACCCAGGATCTGGCCAACAAGTATGCGAAGAAGGCAAAATCATGAGCCAGATGCGGGCATAACCCAGACCTAACCCAGACCTAACCGGTGTTATCCTCTAAAATATTGATCGAAACCAGGTTTAATTGACTGCTTCAGTGTATTACCACATTACTACGTGATTCAAACACGGAAAATACCCAGGATCTGGCCAACAAGTATGCGAAGAAGGCAAAATCATGAGCCAGATGCGGGCATAACCCAGACCGAACCCAGACCTAACCGGTGTTATCCTCTAAAATATTGATCGAAACCAGGTTTTATTGACTGCTTCAGTTTGTTACCACATTACTACGTGATTCAAACACGAAAATAACCCAGGATCTGGCCAACAAGTATGCGAAGAAGGCGAAAGTATAAGCCAGATGCGCGCATTTCCCAGACCTAACCCAGACCTAACCGGTGTTATCCTCTGAAATATTGATCGAAACCAGGTTTAATTGACTGCTTCAGTGAGTTACCACATTACTACGTGATTCAAACACGGAAAAAACCCAGGATCTGGCCAACAAGTATGCGATGAAGGCAAAATCATGAGCCAGATGCGGGCATAACCCAGACCTAACCCAGACCTAACCGGTGTTATCCTCTAAAATATTGATCGAAACCAGGTTTAATTGACTGCTTCAGTGTGTTACCACATTACTACGTGATTCAAACACGAAAAAAACCCAAGATCTGGCCAACAAGTATGCGAAGAAGGCGAAAGTATAAGCCAGATGCGCGCATTTCCCAGACCTAACCCAGACCTAACCGGTGTTATCCTCTAAAATATTGATCGAAACCAGGTTTAATAGACTGCTTCAGTGTGTTACCACATTACTACGTGATTCAAACACGGAAAAAACCCAGGATCTAGTAAACATAGTAGTATAGAGGGTGTTCGGCCAGCCCTGAGAAACATTTTAATAGGATATTCTAGAGGCCAAACTAAGACGAAAATCAAGAATACCAATTTGTTGATGGAGGCTTCGTTAAAAAGTTATTAACAATTTGATTCAAAAATTTCAAGTCGTTCCAGAAAAATTATTTTCGGCTGCGGAGGTCAATTACAAGCATTTTTAGTGAATAGACATATATTCGAAATCCTACTCAGTTTCGAGAAAAAAATTCGAGTATGTGTTGATATTTTTCGGCGAAAAACAAATTTTTCAAATCGTTCTAAAAAAATTATTTTCGGTTACAGGGGTCAATTACAATCATTTTTGGTCATTACACATACCCCCGAAATCCTACGCACTTTCGAGAAAAAAATTCCTTACCGAAAATCTAATCGGGTGCCTATATTTTTCGATGAAAAAGAAAGATTTCAAATCGTTCTGTGAAAAATTATTTTCAGTTGCGAGGGTCGGTGACAATCATTTTTTATGTATAGACATACCCCCGTAATCTTGCGCATTTTCGAGAAAAAAATTCAGTACGAGCGGAAATTTAAACATTAATAACTTTTTAACAGTGCCTCCATCAACAAATTGGTATTCTTGATTTTCGTCTTATTTTGACCTCTAGAATCCCCCATTAAAATTTTTCCCATGGATGGCCGAACACCCTGTATGTAGGGAACCGTGCAGTTGAAAATTATTAAATCGCGCACGAATTTTTGGCCGTACAGCGAATCGTTCGCTGTCCACGAGCTTGCACGAGCGAAGACGGTTACCGCCGAAAAAGCCGTCAACACGCGGCGAGCGTACGGCCGAACAGCTGATGGGTGAATAACCCAGAAAGCGAGAAAAGACAGCACGGAAGAGAGAAAGATTGAAGAAAAGTACGTAGTAGGTGTGACTGTGTTTAACGAAATAAATACGAGTTTGCGGATTAACGAACAAACACGGTTCCTGATAATCCCATACATACATACGTACAGTGTTGTTCCAAGTGGAGTTTGAAAAAGATGCTAATAAAAATGTTGCATAGTCATAACCACCTGGTTCAGTTACTACATTCACCCTGTAAAAACAACACAATAATATTATTTATTATTTTCTTTTCACGTTCTTAACTTTATTTTTATTTTTAGTTTGAGTTTTACATTTCTCCTTCTCTTCGTCTTGCTTTTCTTTCTCCTTTTCCTTTTCCTTTTCATTTTTCTGTTTTTCTTTCTTTTTTCAATAGCTTTTCTTCTTTTAATTTCTCGGCTTGTTTTTTTCTTTTCTAATCGTTCTTCTTTCATTCTTTGTTTTTCTTTTTCCTGGTTATCAATTGCTTCTATTTTTTCAAGCTGAGTCTATTTCCATGTCTTTGATGTAACTTTGATTGCACACACCTTTCTATATTTCTTTTCTTTTCTTTTCTTTTCTTTTCTTTGTTGTTTTTTCAATTTTTTGATAATGTTGATAATGTTTATCCAGAATAGATTCTGAAGAATCTTTGTCTTTACGAGAAAATAAGTAAAGTAACGTTGTAGAATTAATGTAGTTTGATTTCAGTACCATCGGAAACAAAACAATTCCCATTAGAAAAAAGTAAAAGCATCATTGTCATGAAATATTAAAGTTAATTAATGATCAGTATATCATATATTAGTTTCTTCTAGCGAAACGTTGTTAAATTAGTCTTCTACACTGGTATTGGTTTTACTGTTACTATGAACTGCACTGCGTTGAACATCAGCAGTGCTTTCTCTCTGCGAGTTGTGTCTTGTGTTGTGTCTTAGTTGTGTCCCGATTGTATTTTAATATTTTCTATATAGAAAAGAAAATTGTTCCCCTCTCAGATCATCTGGAATATGCTCTTGAATGCTATGTAAAACTACCTATATTGCTGTCATTGATGTCAGTTTCATCTGGCGACATGAATTCTAATTTATTTTCTTCTTTCTGAAATACGTTTTGTCTAGTAAATTGTATTTGAGTTAAACGGTCATAGGCCACCACAAGCTTTAAAAGCATTTCCTTCTTCATGGAATTTATATATGGTATGATATATATATTGGTGCGAAATTCACCTTCGTAATGGGTTTAGTCTACCTACGTACTTTGTCTATGTTCCTGTACTACCTTTCGCCATGCAACTTTTAATCGTCTAAATATTCCTACATCGCATGGCTGGAAAATATGAGTTGCATTAGGTAATATACAAAAAAGTAAAATGAGTTTACTCAAAACAAAAATTATGTAAATTGAAATTTATGCAGGACCTGCGACCATCTAATAATACCAGTATAGGAAAGGTGACTCCATTCTCAACCATTTATGGGCTACACACAATATATGTATTAGTGTGGGGGGATTGAAATGAATTCGGTCAAGGTGTAATTTCATTAATATTGATTTAATATATACAGGGTGTTTGGCCACCCCTGGGAAAAATTTTAATGGGAGATTCTAGAAGCCAAAATAAGACGAAAATTAAGAATATCAATTTTTCGACTGAGGTTTCGTTAAAAAGTAGTTATTAATAACATTAAATAAAAAAATTTCAAATCGTTCTGAAAAAATTATTGTTGGTCGCGGAGGTCAGTTAGAATCGTACCCCCGAAATCCTACTCAGTTTCGACAAAAAAAATTCAAGTAAAAAAGAATTTCGAATCGTCTTGGAAGAATTAGTTTTCGTTGCAGGGGTCAGTTACAAGCATTTTTTTTTTTTGGTCGACAGCCGGATTGAACGATTTTAATGTTTCAAACAGCAACACAACGCATATTTTAATGGAGAATATGTAGAGATGTTGGAAAAGTTGTTCCTTGACCCCGTAAAGTGAGAAAAATCCCATATAACTGGTCAAATTTTCAAACAGCCCCCGCAACTCCTACTGATATAGTGAATAGTGAATATATTCCAATGAAACGTTTTTTTTCGCGAGTAGAGCTCATGGGTACCTACACAAAGAGTATTATTAAACAACTATTTTACAAACTGAATAAAAATCAGAAAGGAATTTTTAAGAAAAATCGACAGACAGTGCCTAAATTTTTCGACGAAAGAAAAAGAAAATTTCAAATCGTTCTGAAAAAATTACTTTCGGTTTCGGGGGTCAATTACAATTATTTTCGGTGAATAGACATACCACATACGAAATCCTGCGCATTTTCGAGAAAAAAATTCGAAAGTAAGAGCGGAACTTTAAACGTCAATAACTTGTTTAGTATCGTATTACTCCATCAACAAATTGGTATTCTTGATTTTCATCCTACTTTAACCTCTAGAATCTCCCATTACAATTTCTCCCAGGGGATTCTAGAGACCAAAGTAAGACGAAAATCAAGAATACCAATTTGTTAATGGAGGCTTTATTAAAAAGTTATTAACGTTTAAAGTTCCGCCCGTACTGAATTTCTTTCTCGAAAATGCGCATGATTAGGGGGGTATGACGATTCACCCAAAATGGTTGTAAGTAACCCCCGCAACCGATAACAATTTTTCCAAAACGATTTGAAATTTTTCTTTTCCATCGAAAAAATTTCACACATTCTCGAATTTTTATCTCGAAAGTGGGTAAGATTTCGGAGGTATGTGTATTCACCAAAAATGATTGCAATTGACCCCCGCAACCGATAACAATTTTTCCAGAACGATTTGAAATTTTTGAGTTTAATTGTTAATAACTTTTCAACGTAGCCTCTATCAACAAATTGGTATTCTTGATTTTCGTCTGTATTTTCGTATTTTGGCATCTAGAATCCCCCATTAAAATTTTTCCCAGGGGTGGCCGAACACCCTGTACATATGTGTTCCCCGAGCAGGAAAACGACTTTTCGCTAAAATCATGAAAGTAAAAATTCTGTCCAAATGAGGAGTAGGAGTGATTTTCTAAGTAATTTTTATGTAAAAGTATAGATTGAGAAAGTGGCACGTGAGGAACGTACGTAACCTAGATCGATGCACGTGTTTTACTGCACCGGGCACGAACGTACGACGATTTACACACACACAGTCAATATCGCCGGTTTTTACAAAAGGTAAAGTCTTAAGTAAACATTTTGTTTTATAATTTTCTATTAAAGCCTCTGTAAGTTTTATCGCTTTTGCATTCTTGCAACTTAATTTAATTGGTTGTTTTTTGGAAAACAGATAAAACTATAAAAAGAATAAAAAACGGTTTTTACGAGTCCTGTACCTATGTTTAGTTCAGAATTTCGAATTCAGCGGTAAAAGTATGTAAATCTATATTATCCAATACACAGGACATAAAGGTAAGAGGAATGGATATTTTTACCAATATATTCATATTCTTAAATATCTGAATATTCTTCCTACTTGACCGACTTACTTTATAAATATATTTTTTAGGGACACATGTCGTTCGGTTGAAGGAAACAGGATATCTATACAGTGTATAGGTATTCAAAAACCCTTGGGAAAAATTTTAGACTTTGTTGAAAAGTTATGGAACATTATATTCCTAGCAAACGCTAGGCCCGTTCACGGATCGGGGTGAGTTATACATTATTCGATTCGCCTAATTCAGTACATGTTACTGTTATTGTTAGAAATATGACTTAAAATTCGTTAGTTTCTTTAGTGTTTAGGAGTGTGTGTGTGTTTGTGAGAGAAGCACACGTCGAGGAATGTTTTTTAGTTTTTAAGTTTTCTTTTCACAATGGAAAATAAGTGTGTTTGTTTTGTAACAAGATTCATTATAATAAATAATATAAACAGTATTTTAACATGGTAGCAGAGGTCCGTGGTTTGTTCGTTAACAGTAAAGAAAAGAAATTTAGTTGTGAAAGGAAGATAACCTAAGTTTGAAGCATGGCAAGTGAAAAAAAGGACGATTTCATGTTACAAATATTTTATGGAACTGGAAATTCAGGCTAAATTTATTTTTAGAAATGAAAGACTGTAACGAGGTTATTCTACATGATGAAAGACCGGCTGAAATAAGAGTCGAAGATTGGAATAAAAAAGGAAATTAAAGCAAAAAGTTACATCGTAAACAGTATTTCAAACACTCAGTTAGAATTAATAATATCAGAAACGACTGCGAAAAATATGATTGCAAAGCTTGACGAAATTTATCTAGTTAAAAACAGTGCAGTAAAGCTATTGTGTAAAAGAAGATTGTTAGAATTAAAAATGAAAGAAGGTGAAAATCCAAGTGACTTCTTTAACGAATTTGAAACGCATATAAATAGGCTCAAAAATACTGGTGAGACTGTGAATGAAGAGGATAAATTGAATTATCTGTTATTAACGTTAACTTCTCACGTATTGTTGATATTATTGATGCACTGCCAACGAAGGAGAAAACAGTTGAGTATGTAAAATCTAAATTACTGTTAGAGTATCAAAAGAGAAACGGTAAAAGTTACTACTTTGAGTACAGCAGAAATTACACTCGCACGTTTAGTTCAAATTTAACTAAAAATCCTAGAGGTCATAGGTTTCGACACGTACAACGCAATCAGAACAAGTATCTCAATTCAAAGGATAATCAGCATAGCAGTGCAACGACTACTGAAGCGGTATGTTAAGTCAGTGTAATAAGTCAGGGCACATCCAACGTTACTGCCCAGAAAACTTTAATAATTATTACAAAATGCAACCTTTTCAAACATATACAAAATAGACACGATAGAAAAGTGGCTGGAAATTCGAGTCTAGATGACAGTAGAAATTACAATTCATTCAAGGTTGAAGTAATGAAAAGTAGCAAAATAGAAGAAGTAGAAATATTAAATGGCTACTAGATAGTGGTTGCTCAGATCACATAATAAACACAGATGAGTACTTTTATGAATCCAAAAATCTACAAAACCCGGTTGATATTAAAGTTGGTGATGGTTTTAAACTAATATCTGGAAAAATTGGTAATGTAATGATTAACATTAATGATAAGTCGGAGGGAATAAAGATTAAAAATGTATATACTATGTACCAGAAATGAAACAAAACTTACTAAGTGTCTCTTGTATTTGTAAATCAAAACAATTAAAAATAATGTTTGAGAAAGACAATGAATTACAATAAAATTTGTAATTCGAAAGAAAAACTCATTGCTATTGCTGTTAAAAGAAATAAACTCTTTGAATTAAATGGAGAAGTTGCCAGACTTGAGAATAAGAAAACAAGTACGTACACTAGTTCAATGGGAATTTCAAATATAGAAAAATGGCATAGATATATACTTTGTCACACAAATTTTAGAGATTTAAAATATTTGTGTGAAGCTCAGCTGCTAAATGGAACACCGGTGAAACTCGAAAACGAATTTATAAAATGCGAAGTTTGTCCGGAGAATAAAATGACAAATTTGAAATTTAAAAACAAACGTACAAGAGCAAATGATTTGTTACAAATAGTCCATACAGATGTCCATGGTCCAATAACTCAGACAGGTCATAATGGTGAGAAATACTTTGTGTCTTTTATAGATGATTTCAGTAAAATTGCTGTTGTGTATTGCATAAAACAAAAAAGTGATGTTTTTTATTGCTTCATTAGGTATATTAGGAAATTAGTAAAAAATCAAACTGGAAAAAGTATTAAAGAAATTCGATGTGACAATGGAAGAGAATCATATCTTAACAAAAACTTTGATGAATTAGCGAAACGAGAAGGTATTTATTTGAAACCAGGACCAGCATACACACACGAATTGAACGGAGTCGCCGAAAGGCACAACAGAACGATAATGGATCGTGCACGCTGCTTGCTGTCAGAGGCAAATGTCGACAAGTTTTATTGGCCAGAATGTATTTACACGGCTGCCTACATTGGAAATCGCCTATTAGCAAACACAAGAATAAGAAAAACACCATATGAAATATTTTTTAATAAAAGGGCTGATGTTTCAAACTTACACTTATATGGAAGCACTGCTTTTGTACGAATTCCCGAGGCATGCAGATATTCAAAGCTAAATCCAAAGGCCGAAAAAGGAATTAATATTAATAGGGTATACAGATATTGGTTAATGACAAAATAGTTGTAAGTCGTCACGTGCAAGATATACCATTTATAGAAATACTGATAACGAAGAAAAATACGAAGGGGAAACGCCAAAAGAAGAAGAAGAAGAAGAAGAAGAAGAAGAAAGAGTTTTGAAAATAAAAGAAAATAAAACTGACGATTATCAATGCAGCAAAACTGAGGAAGTTAAATAAGATACACGCCCCAAGCGTAACATAATGTGTGAAATGTTGTGAAATTTGATGATCATGTCGTATATACAAACTATTGCAATGCTTTGATACCTGAAAACTACCAAGAACCATTGAACTGCGAAGAGTCAAGAAAATGGAAAGCGGCTATGAAACAAGAACTTGATGGTTTAAAAGAAAACGACACATGGGATTTGGTCAACGTTCCAATAAATAAGAAAATAATTGAAGTAAAGTGGATATATAGAATTAAGACAGATGGAGTATGCAAAGCGCGCATTGTCGCCAAAGTCGCATTTCCAACAGTTGTACCAAAGCGATGAAGAAGTTTATTCACCGGTTGCAAGAATGAGCACGCTAAAGGTGTTGCTGTCAATTGCATGTGTTAAAAATTTAAAAATAGAACAAATGGATGTTCAAACAGCTTTTTTAAACGGAAATATCAAGTCTGAAGTTTACATCTACCCTCCTGATGGTAGTAATATACAGTCAGATAAGGTTTGTTTACTTAAGAAGGCGCTTTATGGATTGAGAGAAAGTCCACGTGACTGGTATGATTGTTTTCATAATTACATGATAAGCTTGCATTTTAAAAGATCTGATTATGATTACTGTCTGTATACTGGAGAGATAAACGACACAAAAATATATATTATTTTATATGTGGATGATATATTAATCAGTGGTATAAATGAAATGGCTATAGATGAAGTTAAGATCATGCTTAATAAACGATTTCGCATGAAAGACTTGGGACAAATAAAGCAATACTTGGGAATTGAAGTACAACGTAACCAAAGTAAAGAGGAAATATACTTGAATCAAGAAAAATATATTGAAAATCTTAGTCATAAGTACGGAATAATAAATAGTAAAAGGTTCGATACACCTATGGAAATGAATCGAAAAATTGAACCTGCTGATATAGTGGATGAAGAACTGAAATATAGGAATTTAATTGGAGCATTATTGTATATTGCAAATGGTACTCGCCCAGACATTTCATTTGCGGTCAATTACCTAAGTCGATTCCAAAATAGCTATGACAGCACACGTGTTCTAAAATACTTGTATCACACTCGTTCCATAAATCTTGTTTATAACTCAACTACTCAGGAAATAATGGATGCATTTGTTGACGCTGATTGGGCTGCAGACACTACGGACAGAAAATCGACTACAGGGATAATCATACGAGTTTTTGGAAATGTAGTACTATGGAAATCGCAAAAACAAAAAATTGTCTCCAGAGCCTCAACGCATGCTGAATACTACGCTCTTGCTGATTGTGTAGAAGAAATCATTCCAATTAAGGGCATTTTATCTGTTTTTGACGTGAAGAATGACAATCCAGTAAAAATATATGAAGACAATATTGGAGCGATAGCCTTATCAAAAAATGGAAAATTTTCAAAAAATTCCAAGCATATAGATATAAGTTATCATTTTGTTTATGATTATGAAAAAAGGGACTAATAAGTGTGACTACGGACGATCAAATTGCAGATGTACTGACTAAATCGTTAGGAAAGGCAAAATTTTTGTTGTTGTTTTGATAAATTTTAAGTCAAGAAGGCGTGTTAGAAATATGACTTAAAATTCGTTAGTTTCTTTAGTGTTTAGGAGTTTACCGTTTCAGATAAGAGGGGTAGTGTGGTGTGTGTGTGTGTGTGTGTGTGAAAGAAGCACATGTAGAGGAATGTTCTTTTAGTTTTTAAGTTTTCTTTTCACAATGGAAAATAAGTGTGTTTGTTTTGTAACAAGATTCATTATAATAAATAATATAAACAGTATTTTAACAGTTATTATAAAAAGTTACAGTAAAAAAGTAAGGTCAAGTAGATTTTTTGACAGGTTCACAGATAGAAACTAGTGACCATCGTTGCTATGTTCATTTTAAAAATTATAAATAATTTATCTAATTGGATCTATTCTACATTGTCAAATGGGAATTTGTAGAAGAATTTGTATGATGCATAAAAATCATTTTTTTAGGCATAGAACTTCCACGAGTCGGTCAGGTGGACAGTATTAAAACCAGGTATGTAGACAGTACATGCAGCAACAGTAAAAAATGTCTCCCCGTCGCTGACAGTGTTTACAATATATAGTAAATTACTATTGTACGCAGTACGTTGGTTTAACTTGTTTTTATTATTAAATTTCATTATCATCTAAGTCTGGTATATTTTGATTTTTTACAGAATCGATCATCATCAAATGAAATTTCTGAAATTTCTTTTAAGAACTGATTAAATAAATCATCCTTTCCTTGCTTGGAAGGTTTATAAAACACGTAATGGCTTAAGTACCCAATGAAATTATCTTTTTTGCTGAAAATAGAAAATATAATATTTATTATTTTGTATTATATGTTAGAAAAACATATTAAAAAACGTGTGGAACTGCAAATACTAACCGACAATATTCAGGCAAAAAGTGTTTACTATGCTTCCACGTAGTTTCTGTTTTATTCGTATGAGCGCCTGTTTCTGGATCTTTAAAATGTAAACTATTTACGGTTTACGGTGAGATGTTTATACCCTTAGTTTTTAAAAGCCATTGCATTATATAAAGATATTTGAAAAGCAAAGAACGTGGTTTTCTAAAAACAAACTCAGTTACAGATATTGTTTTAAAATTACCATATATGCTAACGTATAATTATGAGCAATGTCGTGATATATTATATAACTAACATTAAATAAAAATACTGCGCAGCAATTGTGGAAGGGTAGAGTAGATAGAGACTGATGAATCAACATTTTGTTGTAGAAATAATGGCACAGAGGCCATTTGAAAATTAATCACAGCGTCAATTTTCAAGATCTCATTACTGATGCTTACATGAATTAAATTGAAGAAACCACTTTTTTCTAACATATAATACTATCAATATTTTATATTTTCAATAAGAGTAACTTCATTGGATACCTGAGCCATTATGTATTTAGTAAATGTATATATAATAGAAAGATGGTGATTTATTCAATGAGATATTTGCAGAAATAGCAGAAATTTCATTCAATAAATGTTATTGTTAACAAATTAGCATTTGACTAGCTGGCATTTTGAACACAGGTAACGACAGTCACTTGTTTCCACCTGTGAACCTGTCAGAATATATTTAAAATACTTAGTTACTTTGTAAAAATACCGAATTTCCGCAGATAATGAAATGCATATACTAATGAAATAATATACTGAATTAGACGAATCGAATTACGTATAACTCATCCCGATCGTTGAACGGGTCGTTTGCTAGGAATATACCAAAAAACGTTCTTGACAAGTCTATAAAATACTTCAGTTCACTTTCATTATTAGATGCGTTGACTTTAATTCTATAAATTATAATGATAAGTTCAAGATTTTACAGAAAGAGTTTATTTGTAATATTAAAGATTTCCTATATAAGGACAAGAAGAATACTTTTACCAATATCTATCCATCTATCTTAATATTCTTCCCACTTGGCCCACTTACTTTAACGAGCCTGAGTAAATCATCAGTACTATCTCTATTTTTATTAATAAAATGAATCTGTGATTCCATATCCAAAGATATAGTAAAAGCTACAAAATTCAGATTATTCAAGTTACTTCTATCACTCATCAAATTTTTTATGAAATTCTATGCTAATTCATGCTCTTTAAAATATTTATAATCTACTGGGACTTCATTAACTTTATGTTTTAATAAATCAATAATCAAAGTATCTATAATTAATATTAAAATCAAATAACAGTGTCAAAATAGTAATAATATTATCTTTTATTAATACTACTGGTATTTAAATTTTATTAAATATTTCAAATCTGTTATCACCTTGACCAAATAATTTATTACTAGTTTTGACAATATATTTTGGGATGGATTTTTTTAGAATGATAGCAATTCAGTTATGAATTTTTATGAGGAACAAAGGGTTATTATTATACAATTAACATGTATATAATTCATTAACTTGCCCATTTAGGGGTAACATGTTATGCATAAATAGAGATTTACATACTTGTATAAATACCCACACTAAAATCATCTAAATATCTAAATCATTTTTAAATCTATGATTTGGAAAATTTTAGGGACATGGAACTTAATTCATCCTATATCTTACAGTTTTATCGTCAACACGTGGCCAACAAGTATGCGAAGAAGGCAAAATCATGAGCCAGATGCGGGCGTAACCCAGACCTAACCCAGACCTAACCGGTGTTATCCTCTAAAATATTCGTCGAAACCAGGTATAATTGACTGCTTCAGTGTGTTACCACATTCCTACGTGATTCAAACACGAAAAAAACCCAGGATCTGGCCAAGAAGTATGAGAAGAAGGCGAAAGAATAAGCCAGATGCGCGCATTTCCCAGACCTAACCCAGACCTAACCGGTGTTATCCTCTGAAATATTGATCGAAACCAGGTTTAATTGACTGCTTCAGTGTGTTACCACATTACTACGTGATTCAAAAACACGAAAAAAACCCAGGATCTGGCCAAGAAGTATGAGAAGAAGGCGAAAGAATAAGCCAGATGCGCGCATATCCCAGACCAAACCCAGACCTAACCGGTGTTATCCTCTAAAACATTGATCGAAACCAGGTTTAATTGACTGCTTCAGTGTGTTACCACATTCCTACGTGATTCAAACACGAAAAAAACCCAGGATCTGGCCAACAAGTATGCGAAGAAGGCAAAATCATGAGCCAGATGCGGGCATAACCCAGACCTAACCCAGACCTAACCGGTGTTATCCTCTAAAATATTGATCGAAACCAGGTTTAATTGACTGCTTCAGTGTGTTACCACATTACTACGTGATTCAAACACGGAAAAAACCCAGGATCTGGCCAACAAGTATGCGAAGAAGGCGAAAGTATAAGCCATATGCGCGCAAATCCCAGACCGAACCCAGACCTAACCGGTGTTATCCTCTAAAATATTGATCGAAACCAGGTTTTATTGACTGCTTCAGTTTGTTACCACATTACTACGTGATTCAAACACGAAAAAAACCCAGGATCTGGCCAACAAGTATGCGAAGAAGGCGAAAGTATAAGCCAGATGCGCGCATATCCCAGACCAAACCCAGACCTAACCGGTGTTATCCTCTAAAACATTGATCGAAACCAGGTTTAATTGACTGCTTCAGTGTGTTACCACATTCCTACGTGATTCAAACACGAAAAAAACCCAGGATCTGGCCAACAAGTATGCGAAGAAGGCAAAATCATGAGCCAGATGCGCGCATTTCCCAGACCTAACCCAGACCTAACCGGCGTTATCCTCTGAAATATTGATCGAAACCAGGTTTAATTGACTGCTTCAGTGTGTTACCACATTACTACGTGATTCAAACACGGAAAAAACCCAGGATCTGGCCAACAAGTATGCGATGAAGGCAAAATCATGAGCCAGATGCGGGCATAACCCAGACCTAACCCAGACCTAACCGGTGTTATCCTCTAAAATATTGATCGAAACCAGGTTTAATTGACTGCTTCAGTGTGTTACCACATTACTACGTGATTCAAACACGAAAAAAACCCAGGATCTGGCCAACAAGTATGCGATAAAGGCAAAATCATGAGCCAGATGCGGGCATAACCCAGACCTAACCCAGACCTAACCGGTGTTATCCTCTAAAATATTGATCGAAACCAGGTTTAATTGACTGCTTCAGTGTGTTACCACATTACTACGTGATTCAAACACGGAAAAAACCCAGGATCTGGCCAACAAGTATGCGATGAAGGCAAAATCATGAGCCAGATGCGCGCATTTCCCAGACCTAACCGGTGTTATCCTCTAAAATATTGATCGAAACCAGGTTTAATTGACTGCTTCAGTGTGCTACCACATTACTACGTGATTCAAACACGCAAAAAACCCAGGATCTGGCCAACAAGTATGCGATGAAGGCAAAATCATGTGCCAGATGCGGGCATAACCCAGACCTAACCCAGACCTAACCGGTGTTATCCTCCTAAATACTGTCCGAATCCAGGTTTAGTGGACTGTTTCTGTGTGGTACCACATTACTACGTGATTCAAACCCGAAAAAAACCCAGGATCGGGCCAACAAGTATGCGATGAAGGCAAAATCATGAGCCAGATACGGGCATAACCCAGACCTAACCCAGACCTAACCGGTGTTATCCTCTAAAATATTGATCGAAACCAGGTTTAATTGACTGCTTCAGTGTGTTACCACATTACTACGTGATTCAAACACGAAAAAAACCCAGGATCTGGCCAACAAGTATGCGAAGAAGGCAAATCATGAGCCAGATGCGGGCATAACCCAGACCTAACCCAGACCTAACCGGTGTTATCCTCTAAAATATTGATCGAAACCAGGTTTAATTGACTGCTTCAGTGTATTACCACATTACTACGTGATTCAAACACGAAAAAAACCCAGGATCTGGCCAACAAGTATGCGAAGAAGGCAAAATCATGAGCCAGATGCGGGCATAACCCAGACCTAACCCAGACCTAACCGGTGTTATCCTCTGAAATATTGATCGAAACCAGGTTTAATTGACTGCTTCAGTGTGTTACCACATTACTACGTGATTCAAACACGGAAAAAACCCAGGATCTGGCCAACAAGTATGCGATGAAGGCAAAATCATGAGCCAGATGCGGGCATAACCCAGACCTAACCCAGACCTAACCGGTGTTATCCTCTGAAATATTGATCGAAACCAGGTTTAATTGACTGCTTCAGTGTGTTACCACATTACTACGTGATTCAATCACGGAAAAAACCCAGGATCTGGCCACCAAGTATGCGATGAAGGCAAAATCATGTGCCAGATGCGGGCATAACCCAGACCTAACCCAGACCTAACCGGTGTTATCCTCTGAAATATTGATCGAAACCAGGTTTAATTGACTGCTTCAGTGTGTTACCACATTACTACGTGATTCAAACACGGAAAATACCCAGGATCTGGCCAACAAGTATGCGAAGAAGGCAAAATCATGAGCCAGATGCGCGCATTTCCCAGACCTAACCCAGACCTAACCGGCGTTATCCTCTGAAATATTGATCGAAACCAGGTTTAATTGACTGCTTCAGTGTGTTACCACATTACTACGTGATTCAAACACGGAAAAAACCCAGGATCTGGCCAACAAGTATGCGATGAAGGCAAAATCATGAGCCAGATGCGGGCATAACCCAGACCTAACCCAGACCTAACCGGTGTTATCCTCTAAAATATTGATCGAGACCAGGTTTAATTGACTGCTTCAGTGTGTTACCACATTACTACGTGATTCAAACACGAACAAAACCCAGGATCAGGCCAACAAGTATGCGATGAAGGCAAAATCATGAGCCAGATGCGGGCATAACCCAGACCTAACCCAGACCTAACCGGTGTTATCCTCTAAAATATTGATCGAAACCAGGTTTAATTGACTGCTTCAGTGTGTTACCACATTACTACGTGATTCAAACACGAAAAAAACCCAGGATCTGGCCAACAAGTATGCGAAGAAGGCAAAATCATGAGCCAGATGCGGGCATAACCCAGACCTAACCCAGACCTAACCGGTGTTATCCTCTAAAATATTGATCGAAACCAGGTTTAATTGACTGCTTCAGTGTATTACCACATTACTACGTGATTCAAACACGGAAAATACCCAGGATCTGGCCAACAAGTTTGCGAAAAAGGCGAAAGTATAAGCCATATGCGCGCAAATCCCAGACCGAACCCAGACCTAACCGGTGTTATCCTCTAAAATATTGATCGAAACCAGGTTTTATTGACTGCTTCAGTTTGTTACCACATTACTACGTGATTCAAACACGAAAAAAACCCAGGATCTGGCCAACAAGTATGCGAAGAAGGCAAAATCATGAGCCAGATGCGGGCATAACCCAGACCTAACCCAGACCTAACCGGTGTTATCCTCTGAAATATTGATCGAAACCAGGTTTAATTGACTGCTTCAGTGTGTTACCACATTACTACGTGATTCAAACACGGAAAATACCCAGGATCTGGCCAACAAGTATGCGAAGAAGGCAAAATCATGAGCCAGATGCGCGCATTTCCCAGACCTAACCCAGACCTAACCGGCGTTATCCTCTGAAATATTGATCGAAACCAGGTTTAATTGACTGCTTCAGTGTGTTACCACATTACTACGTGATTCAAACACGGAAAAAACCCAGGATCTGGCCAACAAGTATGCGATGAAGGCAAAATCATGAGCCAGATGCGGGCATAACCCAGACCTAACCCAGACCTAACCGGTGTTATCCTCTAAAATATTGATCGAAACCAGGTTTAATTGACTGCTTCAGTGTGTTACCACATTACTACGTGATTCAAACACGAAAAAAACCCAAGATCTGGCCAACAAGTATGCGAAGAAGGCGAAAGTATAAGCCAGATGCGCGCATTTCCCAGACCTAACCCAGACCTAACCGGTGTTATCCTCTGAAATATTGATCGAAACCAGGTTTAATAGACTGCTTCAGTGTGTTACCACATTACTACGTGATCAAACACGGAAAAAACCCAGGATCTGGCCAACAAGTATGCGAAGAAGGCAAAATCATGAGCCAGATGCGGGCATAACCCAGACCTAACCCAGACCTAACCGGTGTTATCCTCTAAAATATTGATCGAAACCAGGTTTAATTGACTGCTTCAGTGTGTTACCACATTCCTACGTGATTCAAACACGAAAAAAGCCCAGGATCTGGCCAACAAGTATGCGAAGAAGGCGAAAGTATAAGCCAGATGCGCGCATTTCCCAGACCTATCCCAGACCTAACCGGTGTTATCCTCTGAAATATTGATCGAAACCAGGTTTAATTGACTGCTTCAGTGTGTTACCACATTACTACGTGATTCAATCACGGAAAAAACCCAGGATCTGGCCAACAAGTATGCGATGAAGGCAAAATCATGAGCCAGATGCGGGCATAACCCAGACCTAACCCAGACCTAACCGGTGTTATCCTCTAAAATATTGATCGAAACCAGGTTTAATTGACTGCTTCAGTGTGTTACCACATTACTACGTGATTCAAACACGAAAAAAACCCAGGATCTGGCCAACAAGTATGCGAAGAAGGCGAAAGTATAAGCCAGATGCGCGCATTTCCCAGACCTATCCCAGACCTAACCGGTGTTATCCTCTGAAATATTGATCGAAACCAGGTTTAATTGACTACTTCAGTGTGTTACCACATTACTACGTGATTCAATCACGGAAAAAACCCAGGATCTGGCCAACAAGTATGCGATGAAGGCAAAATCATGAGCCAGATGCGGGCATAACCCAGACCTAACCCAGACCTAACCGGTGTTATCCTCTAAAATATTGATCGAAACCAGGTTTAATTGACTGCTTCAGTGTGTTACCACATTACTACGTGATTCAAACACGAAAAAAACCCAGGATCTGGCCAACAAGTATGCGATGAAGGCAAAATCATGTGCCAGATGCGGGCATAACCCAGACCTAACCCAGACCTAACCGGTGTTATCCTCTGAAATATTGATCGAAACCAGGTTTAGTTGACTGCTTCAGTGTGTTACCACATTACTACGTGATTCAAACACGGAAAATACCCAGGATCTGGCCAACAAGTATGCGAAGAAGGCAAAATCATGAGCCAGATGCGCGCATTTCCCAGACCTAACCCAGACCTAACCGGTGTTATCCTCTGAAATATTGATCGAAACCAGGTTTAATTGACTGCTTCAGTGTGTTACCACATTACTACGTGATTCAAACACGGAAAATACCCAGGATCTGGCCAACAAGTATGCGAAGAAGGCAAAATCATGAGCCAGATGCGCGCATTTCCCAGACCTAACCCAGACCTAACCGGCGTTATCCTCTGAAATATTGATCGAAACCAGGTTTAATTGACTGCTTCAGTGTGTTACCACATTACTACGTGATTCAAACACGGAAAAAACCCAGGATCTGGCCAACAAGTATGCGATGAAGGCAAAATCATGAGCCAGATGCGGGCATAACCCAGACCTAACCCAGACCTAACCGGTGTTATCCTCTAAAATATTGATCGAAACCAGGTTTAATTGACTGCTTCAGTGTGTTACCACATTACTACGTGATTCAAACACGGAAAATACCCAGGATCTGGCCAACAAGTATGCGAAGAAGGCAAAATCATGAGCCAGATGCGCGCATTTCCCAGACCTAACCCAGACCTAACCGGCGTTATCCTCTGAAATATTGATCGAAACCAGGTTTAATTGACTGCTTCAGTGTGTTACCACATTACTACGTGATTCAAACACGGGAAAAACCCAGGATCTGGCCAACAAGTATGCGATGAAGGCAAAATCATGAGCCAGATGCGGGCATAACCCAGACCTAACCCAGACCTAACCGGTGTTATCCTCTAAAATATTGATCGAAACCAGGTTTAATTGACTTCTTCAGTGTGTTACCACATTACTACGTGATTCAAACACGAAAAAAACCCAGGATCTGGCCAACAAGTATGCGAAGAAGGCGAAAGTATAAGCCAGATGCGCGCATTTCCCAGACCTAACCCAGACCTAACCGGTGTTATCCTCTGAAATATTGATCGAAACCAGGTTTAATAGACTGCTTCAGTGTGTTACCACATTACTACGTGATCAAACACGGAAAAAACCCAGGATCTGGCCAACAAGTATGCGAAGAAGGCAAAATCATGAGCCAGATGCGGGCATAACCCAGACCTAACCCAGACCTAACCGGTGTTATCCTCTAAAATATTGATCGAAACCAGGTTTAATTGACTGCTTCAGTGTGTTACCACATTCCTACGTGATTCAAACACGAAAAAAACCCAGGATCTGGCCAACAAGTATGCGATGAAGGCAAAATCATGTGCCAGATGCGGGCATAACCCAGACCTAACCCAGACCTAACCGGTGTTATCCTCTAAAATATTGATCGAAACCAGGTTTAATTGACTGCTTCAGTGTGTTACCACATTACTACGTGATTCAAACACGAAAAAAACCCAGGATCTGGCCAACAAGTATGCGATGAAGGCAAAATCATGTGCCAGATGCGGGCATAACCCAGACCTAACCCAGACCTAACCGGTGTTATCCTCTGAAATATTGATCGAAACCAGGTTTAATTGACTGCTTCAGTGTGTTACCACATTACTACGTCATTCAAACACGGAAAAAACCCAGGATCTGGCCAACAAGTATGCGATGAAGGCAAAATCATGAGCCAGATGCGCGCATTTCCCAGACCTAACCCAGACCTAACCGGCGTTATCCTCTGAAATATTGATCGAAACCAGGTTTAATTGACTGCTTCAGTGTGTTACCACATTACTACGTGATTCAAACACGGAAAAAACCCAGGATCTGGCCAACAAGTATGCGATGATGGCAAAATCATGAGCCAGATGCGGGCATAACCCAGACCTAACCCAGACCTAACCGGTGTTATCCTCTAAAATATTGATCGAAACCAGGTTTAATTGACTGCTTCAGTGAGTTACCACATTACTACGTGATTCAAACACGGAAAAAACCCAGGATCTGGCCAACAAGTATGCGATGAAGGCAAAATCATGAGCCAGATGCGGGCATAACCCAGACCTAACCCAGACCTAACCGGTGTTATCCTCTAAAATATTGATCGAAACCAGGTTTAATTGACTGCTTCAGTGTGTTACCACATTACTACGTGATTCAAACACGAAAAAAACCCAGGATCTGGCCAACAAGTATGCGATGAAGGCAAAATCATGAGCCAGATGCGGGCATAACCCAGACCTAACCCAGACCTAACCGGTGTTATCCTCTAAAATATTGATCGAAACCAGGTTTAATTGACTGCTTCAGTGTGTTACCACATTACTACGTGATTCAAACACGAAAAAAACCCAGGATCTGGCCAACAAGTATGCGAAGAAGGCAAAATCATGAGCCAGATGCGGGCATAACCCAGACCTAACCCAGACCTAACCGGTGTTATCCTCTAAAATATTGATCGAAACCAGGTTTAATTGACTGCTTCAGTGTATTACCACATTACTACGTGATTCAAACACGGAAAATACCCAGGATCTGGCCAACAAGTATGCGAAGAAGGCGAAAGTATAAGCCAGATGCGCGCATATCCCAGACCAAACCCAGACCTAACCGGTGTTATCCTCTAAAATATTGATCGAAACCAGGTTTAATTGACTGCTTCAGTGTGTTACCACATTCCTACGTGATTCAAACACGAAAAAAACCCAGGATCTGGCCAACAAGTATGCGAAGAAGGCAAAATCATGAGCCAGATGCGGGCATAACCCAGACCTAACCCAGACCTAACCGGTGTTATCCTCTGAAATATTGATCGAAACCAGGTTTAATTGACTGCTTCAGTGAGTTACCACATTACTACGTGATTCAAACACGGAAAAAACCCAGGATCTGGCCAACAAGTATGCGAAGAAGGCAAAATCATGAGCCAGATGCGGCCATAACCCAGACCTAACCCAGACCTAACCGGTGTTATCCTCTGAAATATTGATCGAAACCAGGTTTAATTGACTGCTTCAGTGTGTTACCACATTACTACGTGATTCAAACACGGAAAATACCCAGGATCTGGCCAGCAAGTATGCGAAGAAGGCAAAATCATGAGCCAGATGCGCGCATTTCCCAGACCTAACCCAGACCTAACCGGCGTTATCCTCTGAAATATTGATCGAAACCAGGTTTAATTGACTGCTTCAGTGTGTTACCACATTACTACGTGATTCAAACACGGAAAAAACCCAGGATCTGGCCAAGAAGTATGCGATGAAGGCAAAATCATGAGCCAGATGCGGGCATAACCCAGACCTAACCCAGACCTAACCGGTGTTATCCTCTAAAATATTGATCGATACCAGGTTTAATTGACTGCTTCAGTGTGTTACCACATTACTACGTGATTCAAACACGAAAAAAACCCAAGATCTGGCCAACAAGTATGCGAAGAAGGCGAAAGTATAAGCCAGATGCGCGCATTTCCCAGACCTAACCCAGACCTAACCGGTGTTATCCTCTGAAATATTGATCGAAACCAGGTTTAATAGAATGCTTCAGTGTGTTACCACATTACTACGTGATCAAACACGGAAAAAACCCAGGATCTGGCCAACAAGTATGCGAAGAAGGCAAAATCATGAGCCAGATGCGGGCATAACCCAGACCTAACCCAGACCTAACCGGTGTTATCCTCTAAAATATTGATCGAAACCAGGTTTAATTGACTGCTTCAGTGTGTTACCACATTACTACGTGATCAAACACGGAAAAAACCCAGGATCTGGCCAACAAGTATGCGAAGAAGGCAAAATCATGAGCCAGATGCGGGCATAACCCAGACCTAACCCAGACCTAACCGGTGTTATCCTCTAAAATATTGATCGAAACCAGGTTTAATTGACTGCTTCAGTGTGTTACCACATTCCTACGTGATTCAAACACGAAAAAAACCCAGGATCTGGCCAACAAGTATGCGAAGAAGGCGAAAGTATAAGCCAGATGCGCGCATTTCCCAGACCTATCCCAGACCTAACCGGTGTTATCCTCTGAAATATTGATCGAAACCAGGTTTAATTGACTGCTTCAGTGTGTTACCACATTACTACGTGATTCAATCACGGAAAAAACCCAGGATCTGGCCAACAAGTATGCGATGAAGGCAAAATCATGAGCCAGATGCGGGCATAACCCAGACCTAACCCAGACCTAACCGGTGTTATCCTCTAAAATATTGATCGAAACCAGGTTTAATTGACTGCTTCAGTGTGTTACCACATTACTACGTGATTCAAACACGAAAAAAACCCAGGATCTGGCCAACAAGTATGCGAAGAAGGCGAAAGTATAAGCCAGATGCGCGCATTTCCCAGACCTATCCCAGACCTAACCGGTGTTATCCTCTGAAATATTGATCGAAACCAGGTTTAATTGACTGCTTCAGTGTATTACCACATTACTACGTGATTCAAACACGGAAAATACCCAGGATCTGGCCAACAAGTATGCGAAGAAGGCGAAAGTATAAGCCAGATGCGCGCATATCCCAGACCAAACCCAGACCTAACCGGTGTTATCCTCTAAAATATTGATCGAAACCAGGTTTAATTGACTGCTTCAGTGTGTTACCACATTCCTACGTGATTCAAACACGAAAAAAACCCAGGATCTGGCCAACAAGTATGCGAAGAAGGCAAAATCATGAGCCAGATGCGGGCATAACCCAGACCTAACCCAGACCTAACCGGTGTTATCCTCTGAAATATTGATCGAAACCAGGTTTAATTGACTGCTTCAGTGAGTTACCACATTACTACGTGATTCAAACACGGAAAAAACCCAGGATCTGGCCAACAAGTATGCGAAGAAGGCAAAATCATGAGCCAGATGCGGCCATAACCCAGACCTAACCCAGACCTAACCGGTGTTATCCTCTGAAATATTGATCGAAACCAGGTTTAATTGACTGCTTCAGTGTGTTACCACATTACTACGTGATTCAAACACGGAAAATACCCAGGATCTGGCCAGCAAGTATGCGAAGAAGGCAAAATCATGAGCCAGATGCGCGCATTTCCCAGACCTAACCCAGACCTAACCGGCGTTATCCTCTGAAATATTGATCGAAACCAGGTTTAATTGACTGCTTCAGTGTGTTACCACATTACTACGTGATTCAAACACGGAAAAAACCCAGGATCTGGCCAAGAAGTATGCGATGAAGGCAAAATCATGAGCCAGATGCGGGCATAACCCAGACCTAACCCAGACCTAACCGGTGTTATCCTCTAAAATATTGATCGATACCAGGTTTAATTGACTGCTTCAGTGTGTTACCACATTACTACGTGATTCAAACACGAAAAAAACCCAAGATCTGGCCAACAAGTATGCGAAGAAGGCGAAAGTATAAGCCAGATGCGCGCATTTCCCAGACCTAACCCAGACCTAACCGGTGTTATCCTCTGAAATATTGATCGAAACCAGGTTTAATAGAATGCTTCAGTGTGTTACCACATTACTACGTGATCAAACACGGAAAAAACCCAGGATCTGGCCAACAAGTATGCGAAGAAGGCAAAATCATGAGCCAGATGCGGGCATAACCCAGACCTAACCCAGACCTAACCGGTGTTATCCTCTAAAATATTGATCGAAACCAGGTTTAATTGACTGCTTCAGTGTGTTACCACATTACTACGTGATCAAACACGGAAAAAACCCAGGATCTGGCCAACAAGTATGCGAAGAAGGCAAAATCATGAGCCAGATGCGGGCATAACCCAGACCTAACCCAGACCTAACCGGTGTTATCCTCTAAAATATTGATCGAAACCAGGTTTAATTGACTGCTTCAGTGTGTTACCACATTCCTACGTGATTCAAACACGAAAAAAACCCAGGATCTGGCCAACAAGTATGCGAAGAAGGCGAAAGTATAAGCCAGATGCGCGCATTTCCCAGACCTATCCCAGACCTAACCGGTGTTATCCTCTGAAATATTGATCGAAACCAGGTTTAATTGACTGCTTCAGTGTGTTACCACATTACTACGTGATTCAATCACGGAAAAAACCCAGGATCTGGCCAACAAGTATGCGATGAAGGCAAAATCATGAGCCAGATGCGGGCATAACCCAGACCTAACCCAGACCTAACCGGTGTTATCCTCTAAAATATTGATCGAAACCAGGTTTAATTGACTGCTTCAGTGTGTTACCACATTACTACGTGATTCAAACACGAAAAAAACCCAGGATCTGGCCAACAAGTATGCGAAGAAGGCAAAATCATGAGCCAGATGCGCGCATTTCCCAGACCTAACCCAGACCTAACCGGCGTTATCCTCTGAAATATTGATCGAAACCAGGTTTAATTGACTGCTTCAGTGTGTTACCACATTACTACGTGATTCAAACACGGAAAAAACCCAGGATCTGGCCAAGAAGTATGCGATGAAGGCAAAATCATGAGCCAGATGCGGGCATAACCCAGACCTAACCCAGACCTAACCGGTGTTATCCTCTAAAATATTGATCGAAACCAGGTTTAATTGACTGCTTCAGTGTGGTACCACATTACTACGTGATTCAAACACGAAAAAAACCCAAGATCTGGCCAACAAGTATGCGAAGAAGGCGAAAGTATAAGCCAGATGCGCGCATTTCCCAGACCTAACCCAGACCTAACCGGTGTTATCCTCTGAAATATTGATCGAAACCAGGTTTAATAGACTGCTTCAGTGTGTTACCACATTACTACGTGATCAAACACGGAAAAAACCCAGGATCTGGCCAACAAGTATGCGAAGAAGGCAAAATCATGAGCCAGATGCGGGCATAACCCAGACCTAACCCAGACCTAACCGGTGTTATCCTCTAAAATATTGATCGAAACCAGGTTTAATTGACTGCTTCAGTGTGTTACCACATTCCTACGTGATTCAAACACGAAAAAAACCCAGGATCTGGCCAACAAGTATGCGAAGAAGGCGAAAGTATAAGCCAGATGCGCGCATTTCCCAGACCTATCCCAGACCTAACCGGTGTTATCCTCTGAAATATTGATCGAAACCAGGTTTAATTGACTGCTTCAGTGTGTTACCACATTACTACGTGATTCAATCACGGAAAAAACCCAGGATCTGGCCAACAAGTATGCGATGAAGGCAAAATCATGAGCCAGATGCGGGCATAACCCAGACCTAACCCAGACCTAACCGGTGTTATCCTCTAAAATATTGATCGAAACCAGGTTTAATTGACTGCTTCAGTGTGTTACCACATTACTACGTGATTCAAACACGGAAAAAACCCAGGATCTGGCCAACAAGTATGCGATGAAGGCAAAATCATGAGCCAGATGCGGGCATAACCCAGACCTAACCCAGACCTAACCGGTGTTATCCTCTAAAATATTGATCGAAACCAGGTTTAATTGACTGCTTCAGTGTGTTACCACATTACTACGTGATTCAAACACGAAAAAAACCCAGGATCTGGCCAACAAGTATGCGATGAAGGCAAAATCATGAGCCAGATGCGGGCATAACCCAGACCTAACCCAGACCTAACCGGCGTTATCCTCTGAAATATTGATCGAAACCAGGTTTAATTGACTGCTTCAGTGTGTTACCACATTACTACGTGATTCAAACACGGAAAAAACCCAGGATCTGGCCAACAAGTATGCGATGAAGGCAAAATCATGTGCCTGATGCGGGCATAACCCAGACCTAACCCAGACCTAACAGGTGTTATCCTCCTAAATACTGTCCGAATCCAGGTTTAGTGGACTGTTTCTGTGTGGTACCACATTACTACGTGATTCAAACCCGAAAAAAACCCAGGATCTGGCCAACAAGTATGCGATGAAGGCAAAATCATGAGCCAGATGCGGGCATAACCCAGACCTAACCCAGACCTAACCGGTGTTATCCTCTAAAATATTGATCGAAACCAGGTTTAATTGACTGCTTCAGTGTGTTACCACATTACTACGTGATTCAAACACGAAAAAAACCCAGGATCTGGCCAACAAGTATGCGAAGAAGGCAAAATCATGAGCCAGATGCGGGCATAACCCAGCCCTAACCCAGACCTAACCGGTGTTATCCTCTAAAATATTGATCGAAACCAGGTTTAATTGACTGCTTCAGTGTATTACCACATTACTACGTGATTCAAACACGAAAAAAACCCAGGATCTGGCCAACAAGTATGCGAAAAAGGCAAAATCATGAGCCAGATGCGGGCATAACCCAGACCTAACCCAGACCTAACCGGTGTTATCCTCTGAAATATTGATCGAAACCAGGTTTAATTGACTGCTTCAGTGTGTTACCACATTACTACGTGATTCAAACACGGAAAATACCCAGGATCTGGCCAACAAGTATGCGAAGAAGGCAAAATCATGAGCCAGATGCGCGCATTTCCCAGACCTAACCCAGACCTAACCGGCGTTATCCTCTGAAATATTGATCGAAACCAGGTTTAATTGACTGCTTCAGTGTGTTACCACATTACTACGTGATTCAAACACGAAAAAAACCCAGGATCTGGCCAACAAGTATGCGATGAAGGCAAAATCATGAGCCAGATGCGGGCATAACCCAGACCTAACCCAGACCTAACCGGTGTTATCCTCTAAAATACTGTCCGAATCCAGGTTTAGTGGACTGTTTCTGTGTGGTACCACATTACTACGTGATTCAAACCCGAAAAAAACCCAGGATCTGGCCAACAAGTATGCGATGAAGGCAAAATCATGAGCCAGATGCGGGCATAACCCAGACCTAACCCAGACCTAACCGGTGTTATCCTCTAAAATATTGATCGAAACCAGGTTTAATTGACTGCTTCAGTGTGTTACCACATTACTACGTGATTCAAACACGAAATAAACCCAGGATCTGGCCAACAAGTATGCGAAGAAGGCAAAATCATGAGCCAGATGCGGGCATAACCCAGACCTAACCCAGACCTAACCGGTGTTATCCTCTAAAATATTGATCGAAACCAGGTTTAATTGACTGCTTCAGTGTATTACCACATTACTACGTGATTCAAACACGAAAAAAACCCAGGATCTGGCCAACAAGTATGCGAAGAAGGCAAAATCATGAGCCAGATGCGGGCATAACCCAGACCTAACCCAGACCTAACCGGTGTTATCCTCTGAAATATTGATCGAAACCAGGTTTAATTGACTGCTTCAGTGTGTTACCACATTACTACGTGATTCAAACACGGAAAATACCCAGGATCTGGCCAACAAGTATGCGAAGAAGGCAAAATCATGAGCCAGATGCGCGCATTTCCCAGACCTAACCCAGACCTAACCGGCGTTATCCTCTGAAATATTGATCGAAACCAGGTTTAATTGACTGCTTCAGTGTGTTACCACATTACTACGTGATTCAAACACGGAAAAAACCCAGGATCTGGCCAACAAGTATGCGATGAAGGCAAAATCATGAGCCAGATGCGGGCATAACCCAGACCTAACCCAGACCTAACCGGTGTTATCCTCTAAAATATTGATCGAAACCAGGTTTAATTGACTGCTTCAGTGTGTTACCACATTACTACGTGATTCAAACACGAAAAAAACCCAAGATCTGGCCAACAAGTATGCGAAGAAGGCGAAAGTATAAGCCAGATGCGCGCATTTCCCAGACCTAACCCAGACCTAACCGGTGTTATCCTCTGAAATATTGATCGAAACCAGGTTTAATAGACTGCTTCAGTGTGTTACCACATTACTACGTGATCAAACACGGAAAAAACCCAGGATCTGGCCAACAAGTATGCGAAGAAGGCAAAATCATGAGCCAGATGCGGGCATAACCCAGACCTAACCCAGACCTACCCGGTGTTATCCTCTAAAATATTGATCGAAACCAGGTTTAATTGACTGCTTCAGCGTGTTACCACATTACTACGTGATTCAAACACGAAAAAAACCCAGGATCTGGCCAACAAGTATGCGAAGAAGGCGAAAGTATAAGCCAGATGCGCGCATATCCCAGACCTAACCCAGACCTAACCGGTGTTATCCTCTGAAATATTGATCGAAACCAGGTTTAATTGACTGCTTCAGTGTGTTACCACATTACTACGTGATTCAAACACGAAAAAAACCCAGGATCTGGCCAACAAGTATGCGAAGAAGGCGAAAGTATAAGCCAGATGCGCGCATTTCCCTGACCTAACCCAGACCTAACCGGCGTTATCCTCTAAAATATTGATCGAAACCAGGTTTTATTGACTGCTTCAGTGTGTTACCACATTACTACGTGTTTCAAACACGGAAAATACCCAGGATCTGGCCAACAAGTATGCGAAGAAGGCAAAATCATGAGCCAGATGCGGGCATAACCCAGACCTAACCCAGACCTAACCGGTGTTATCCTCTAAAATACTGTCCGAATCCAGGTTTAATTGACTGCTTCAGTGTGTTACCACATTACTACGTGATTCAAACACGGAAAAAACCCAGGATCTGGCCAACAAGTATGCGATGAAGGCAAAATCATGTGCCTGATGCGGGCATAACCCAGACCTAACCCAGACCTAACAGGTGTTATCCTCCTAAATACTGTCCGAATCCAGGTTTAGTGGACTGTTTCTGTGTGGTACCACATTACTACGTGATTCAAACACAGAAAATACCCAGGATCTGGCCAACAAGTATGCGATGAAGGCAAAATCATGAGCCAGATGCGGGCATAACCCAGACCTAACCCAGACCTAACCGGTGTTATCCTCTAAAATACTGTCCGAATCCAGGTTTAATTGACTGCTTCAGTGTGTTACCACATTACTACGTGTTTCAAACACGGAAAATACCCAGGATCTGGCCAGCAAGTTTGCGAAAAAGGCGAAAGTATAAGCCAGATGCGCGCAAATCCCAGACCTAACCCAGACCTAACCGGTGTTATCCTCTGAAATATTGATCGAAACCAGGTTTAATTGACTGCTTCAGTGTGTTACCACATTACTACGTGTTTCAAACACGGAAAATACCCAGGATCTGGCCGGCAAGTTTGCAAAAAAGGCGAAAGTATAAGCCAGATGCGCGCAAATCCCAGACCTAACCCAGACCTAACCGGTGTTATCCTCTGAAATATTGATCGAAACCAGGTTTAATTGACTGCTTCAGTGTGTTACCACATTCCTACGTGATTCAAACACGAAAAAAACCCAGGATCTGGCCAACAAGTATGCGATGAAGGCAAAATCATGAGCCAGATGCGGGCATAACCCAGACCTAACCCAGACCTAACCGGTGTTATCCTCTGAAATATTGATCGAAACCAGGTTTAATTGACTGCTTCAGTGTGTTACCACATTACTACGTGATTCAAACACGAAAAAAACCCAGGATCTGGCCAACAAGTATGCGAAGAAGGCAAAATCATGAGCCAGATGCGGGCATAACCCAGACCTAACCCAGACCTAACCGGTGTTATCCTCTAAACTATTTATCGAAACCAGGTTTCGTTGACAGCTTCAGTGTGTTACCACATTACTACGTGATTCACACACGAAAAAAACCCAGGATCTGGCCAACAAGTTTGCGAAAAAGGCGAAAGTATAAGCCAGATGCGCGCATTTCCCAGACCTAACCCAGACCTAACCGGCGTTATCCTCTAAAATATTGATCGAATCCAGGTTTAATTGACTGCTTCAGTGTGTTACCACATTACTACGTGATTCAAACACGGAAAAAACCCAGGATCTGGCCAACAAGTATGCGATGAAGGCAAAATCATGAGCCAGATGCGGGCATAACCCAGACCTAACCCAGACCTAACCGGTGTTATCCTCTAAAATACTGTCCGAATCCAGGTTTAATTGACTGCTTCAGTGTGTTACCACATTACTACGTGTTTCAAACACGAAAAAAACCCAGGATCTGGCCAACAAGTATGCGATGAAGGCAAAATCATGAGCCAGATGCGGGCATAACCCAGACCTAACCCAGACCTAACCGGTGTTATCCTCTAAAATATTGATCGAAACCAGGTTTAATTGACTGCTTCAGTGTGTTACCACATTCCTACGTGATTCAAACACGAAAAAAACCCAGGATCTGGCCAACAAGTTTGCGAAAAAGGCGAAAGTATAAGCCAGATGCGCGCATTTCCCAGACCTAACCCAGACCTAACCGGTGTTATCCTCTGAAATATTGATCGAAACCAGGTTTAATTGACTGCTTCAGTGTGTTACCACATTACTACGTGATTCAAACACGAAAAAAACCCAGTATCTGGCCAACAAGTATGCGAAGAAGGCAAAATCATGGGCCAGATGCCGGCATAACCCAGACCTAACCCAGACCTAACCGGTGTTATCCTCTAAAATATTAATCGAAACCAGGTTTAATTGACTGCTTCAGTGTGTTACCACATTCCTACGTGATTCAAACACGAAAAAAACCCAGGATCTGGCCAACTAGTATGCGAAGAAGGCGAAAGTATAAGCCAGATGCGCGCATTTCCCAGACCTAACCCAGACCTAACCGGTGTTATCCTCTGAAATATTGATCGAAACCAGGTCTAATTGACTGCTTCAGTGTGTTACCACATTCCTACGTGATTCAAACACGGAAAATACCCAGGATCTGGCCAGCAAGTTTGCGAAAAAGGCGAAAGTATAAGCCAGATGCGCGCAAATCCCAGACCTAACCCAGACCTAACCGGTGTTATCCTCTGAAATATTGATCGAAACCAGGTTTAATTGACTGCTTCAGTGTGTTACCACATTACTACGTGATTCAAACACGAAAAAAACCCAGGATCTGGCCAACAAGTATGCGAAGAAGGCAAAATCATGAGCCAGATGCCGGCATAACCCAGACCTAACCCAGACCTAACCGGTGTTATCCTCTAAAATATTAATCGAAACCAGGTTTAATTGACTGCTTCAGTGTGTTACCACATTCCTACGTGATTCAAACACGAAAAAAACCCAGGATCTGGCCAACTAGTATGCGAAGAAGGCGAAAGTATAAGCCAGATGCGCGCATTTCCCAGACCTAACCCAGACCTAACCGGTGTTATCCTCTGAAATATTGATCGAAACCAGGTCTAATTGACTGCTTCAGTGTGTTAACACATTCCTACGTGATTCAAACACGGAAAAAACCCAGGATCTGGCCAACAAGTTTGCGAAAAAGGCGAAAGTATAAGCCAGATGCGCGCATTTCCCAGACCTAACCCAGGCCTAAACGGCGTTATCCTCTAAAATATTGATCGAAACCAGGTTTAATTGACTGCTTCAGTGTGTTACCACATTATAACGTGATTCAAACACGGAAAATACCCAGGATCTGGCCAGCAAGTTTGCGAAAAAGGCGAAAGTATAAGCCAGATGCGCGCAAATCCCAGACCTAACCCAGACCTAACCGGTGTTATCCTCTGAAATATTGATCGAAACCAGGTTTAATTGACTGCTTCAGTGTGTTACCACATTACTACGTGATTCAAACACGAAAAAAACCCAGGATCTGGCCAACAAGTATGCGTTGAAGGCGAAAGTATAAGCCAGATGCGCGCATTTCCCAGACCTAACCCAGACCTAGCCGGCGTTATCCTCTAAAATATTGATCGAAACCAGGTTTAATTGACTGCTTCAGTGTGTTACCACATTACTACGTGATTCAAACACGAAAAAAACCCAGGATCTGGCCAAGAAGTATGAGAAGCAGGCGAAAGAATAAGCCAGATGCGCGCATTTCCCAGAACTAACCCAGACCTAACCGGTGTTATCCTCTGAAATATTGATCGAAACCAGGTTTAATTGACTGCTTCAGTGTGTTACCACATTACTACGTGATTCAAACACGGAAAAAACCCAGGATCTGGCCAACAAGTTTGCGAAGAAGGCAAAATCATGAGCCAGATGCGGGCATAACCCAGACCTAACCCAGACCTAACCGGTGTTATCCTCTAAAATATTGATCGAAACAAGGTTTAATTGACTGCTTCAGTGTGTTACCACATTCCTACGTGATTCAAACACGGAAAAAACCCAGGATCTGGCCAACAAGTTTGCGAAAAAGGCGAAAGTATAAGCCAGATGCGCGCATTTCCCAGACCTAACCCAGACCTAAACGGCGTTATCCTCTAAAATATTGATCGAAACCAGGTTTAATTGACTGCTTCAGTGTGTTACCACATTCCTACGTGATTCAAACACGAAAAAAACCCAGGATCTGGCCAACTAGTATGCGAAGAAGGCGAAAGTATAAGCCAGATGCGCGCATTTCCCAGACCTAACCCAGACCTAACCGGTGTTATCCACTGAAATATTGATCGAAACCAGGTCTAATTGACTGCTTCAGTCTGTTACCACATTACTACGTGTTTCAAACACGAAAAAAACCCAGGATCTGGCCAACAAGTATGCGAAGAAGGCAAAATCATGAGCCAGATGCGCGCATTTCCCAGACCTAACCCAGACCTAACCGGTGTTATCCTCTAAAATATTGATCGAAACCAGGTTTAATTGACTGCTTCAGTGTATTACCACATTACTACGTGATTCAAACACGGAAAATACCCAGGATCTGGCCAACAAGTATGCGAAGAAGGCGAAAGTATAAGCCAGATGCGCGCATATCCCAGACCAAACCCAGACCAAACCGGTGTTATCCTCTAAAATATTGATCGAAACCAGGTTTAATTGACTGCTTCAGTGTGTTACCACATTCCTACGTGATTCAAACACGAAAAAAACCCAGGATCTGGCCAACAAGTATGCGAAGAAGGCAAAATCATGAGCCAGATGCGGGCATAACCCAGACCTAACCCAGACCTAACCGGTGTTATCCTCTGAAATATTGATCGAAACCAGGTTTAATTGACTGCTTCAGTGTGTTACCACATTACTACGTGATTCAAACCCGAAAAAAACCCAGGATCTAGCCAACAAGTTTGCGAAAAAGGCGGAAGTATAAGCCAGATGCGCGCATTTCCCAGACCTAACCCAGACCTAACCGGTGTTATCCACTGAAATATTGATCGAAACCAGGTCTAATTGACTGCTTCAGTGTGTTACCACATTACTACGTGATTCAAACACGGAAAAAACCCAGGATCTGGCCAACAAGTTTGCGAAGAAGGCAAAATCATGAGCCAGATGCGGGCATAACCCAGACCTAACCCAGACCTAACCGGTGTTATCCTCTAAAATATTGATCGAAACAAGGTTTAATTGACTGCTTCAGTGTGTTACCACATTCCTACGTGATTCAAACACGAAAAAAACCCAGGATCTGGCCAACTAGTATGCGAAGAAGGCGAAAGTATAAGCCAGATGCGCGCATTTCCCAGACCTAACCCAGACCTAACCGGTGTTATCCTCTGAAATATTGATCGAAACCAGGTCTAATTGACTGCTTCAGTGTGTTAACACATTCCTACGTGATTCAAACACGGAAAAAACCCAGGATCTGGCCAACAAGTTTGCGAAAAAGGCGAAAGTATAAGCCAGATGCGCGCATTTCCCAGACCTAACCCAGACCTAACCGGTGTTATCCTCTGAAATATTGATCGAAACCAGGTTTAATTGACTGCTTCAGTGTGTTACCACATTACTACGTGATTCAAACCCGAAAAAAACCCAGGATCTAGCCAACAAGTTTGCGAAAAAGGCGGAAGTATAAGCCAGATGCGCGCATTTCCCAGACCTAACCCAGACCTAACCGGTGTTATCCACTGAAATATTGATCGAAACCAGGTCTAATTGACTGCTTCAGTCTGTTACCACATTACTACGTGTTTCAAACACGAAAAAAACCCAGGATCTGGCCAACAAGTATGCGAAGAAGGCAAAATCATGAGCCAGATGCGCGCATTTCCCAGACCTAACCCAGACCTAACCGGTGTTATCCTCTAAAATGTTGATCGAAACCAGGTTTAATTGACTGCTTCAGTGAGTTACCACATTACTACGTGATTCCAACACGGAAAAAACCCAGGATCTGGCCAACAAATATGCGAAGAAGGCAAAATCATGAGCCAGATGCGGGCATAACCCAGACCTAACCCAGACCTAACCGGTGTTATCCTCTGAAATATTGATCGAAACCAGGTTTAATTGACTGCTTCAGTGTGTTACCACATTACTACGTGATTCAAACCCGAAAAAAACCCAGGATCTAGCCAACAAGTTTGCGAAAAAGGCGGAAGTATAAGCCAGATGCGGGCATAACCCAGACCTAACCCAGACCTAACCGGTGTTATCCTCTGAAATATTGTTCGAAACCAGGTTTAATTGACTGCTTCAGTGTGTTACCACATTACTACGTGATTCAAACACGGAAAATACCCAGGATCTGGCCAGCAAGTTTGCGAAAAAGGCGAAAGTATAAGCCAGATGCGCGCAAATCCCAGACCTAACCCAGACCTAACCGGTGTTATCCTCTGAAATATTGATCGAAACCAGGTTTAATTGACTGCTTCAGTGTGTTACCACATTACTACGTGATTCAAACACGAAAAAAACCCAGGATCTGGCCAACAAGTATGCGTTGAAGGCGAAAGTATAAGCCAGATGCGCGCATTTCCCAGACCTAACCCAGACCTAGCCGGCGTTATCCTCTAAAATATTGATCGAAACCAGGTTTAATTGACTGCTTCAGTGTGTTACCACATTACTACGTGATTCAAACACGAAAAAAACCCAGGATCTGGCCAAGAAGTATGAGAAGCAGGCGAAAGAATAAGCCAGATGCGCGCATTTCCCAGAACTAACCCAGACCTAACCGGTGTTATCCTCTGAAATATTGATCGAAACCAGGTTTAATTGACTGCTTCAGTGTGTTACCACATTACTACGTGATTCAAACACGGAAAAAACCCAGGATCTGGCCAACAAGTTTGCGAAGAAGGCAAAATCATGAGCCAGATGCGGGCATAACCCAGACCTAACCCAGACCTAACCGGTGTTATCCTCTAAAATATTGATCGAAACCAGGTTTAATTGACTGCTTCAGTGTGTTACCACATTACTACGTGATTCACACACGAAAAAAACCCAGGATCTGGCCAACAAGTTTGCGAAAAAGGCGAAAGTATAAGCCAGATGCGCGCATTTCCCAGACCTAACCCAGACCTAACCGGCGTTATCCTCTAAAATATTGATCGAAACCAGGTTTTATTGACTGCTTCAGTGTGTTACCACATTACTACGTGATCAAACACGGAAAAAACCCAGGATCTGGCCAACAAGTATGCGAAGAAGGCAAAATCATGAGCCAGATGCGGGCATAACCCAGACCTAACCCAGACCTAACCGGTGTTATCCTCTAAACTATTTATCGAAACCAGGTTTAATTGACAGCTTCAGTGTGTTACCACATTACTACGTGATTCACACACGAAAAAAACCCAGGATCTGGCCAACAAGTTTGCGAAAAAGGCGAAAGTATAAGCCAGATGCGCGCATTTCCCAGACCTAACCCAGACCTAACCGGCGTTATCCTCTAAAATATTGATCGAAACCAAGTTTAATTGACTGCTCCAGTGTGGTACCACATTACTGCGTTATTCAAACCCGAAAAAAACCCAGGATCTAGCCAACAAGTATGCGAAGAAGGCAAAATCATGAGCTAGATGCGCGCAAATCCCAGACCTAACCCAGACCTAACCGGTGTTATCCTCTAAAATATTGATCGAAACCAGGTTTAATTGACAGCTTCAGTGTGTTACCACATTCCTACGTGATTCAAACACGGAAAAAACCCAGGATCTGGCCAACAAGTTTGCGAAAAAGGCGAAAGTATAAGCCAGATGCGCGCATTTCCCAGACCTAACCCAGACCTAAACGGCGTTATCCTCTAAAATATTGATCGAAACCAGGTTTAATTGACTGCTTCAGTGTGTTACCACATTCCTACGTGATTCAAACACGAAAAAAACCCAGGATCTGGCCAACTAGTATGCGAAGAAGGCGAAAGTATAAGCCAGATGCGCGCATTTCCCAGACCTAACCCAGACCTAACCGGTGTTATCCACTGAAATATTGATCGAAACCAGGTCTAATTGACTGCTTCAGTCTGTTACCACATTACTACGTGTTTCAAACACGAAAAAAACCCAGGATCTGGCCAACAAGTATGCGAAGAAGGCAAAATCATGAGCCAGATGCGCGCATTTCCCAGACCTAACCCAGACCTAACCGGTGTTATCCTCTAAAATATTGATCGAAACCAGGTTTAATTGACTGCTTCAGTGTATTACCACATTACTACGTGATTCAAACACGGAAAATACCCAGGATCTGGCCAACAAGTATGCGAAGAAGGCGAAAGTATAAGCCAGATGCGCGCATATCCCAGACCAAACCCAGACCAAACCGGTGTTATCCTCTAAAATATTGATCGAAACCAGGTTTAATTGACTGCTTCAGTGTGTTACCACATTCCTACGTGATTCAAACACGAAAAAAACCCAGGATCTGGCCAACAAGTATGCGAAGAAGGCAAAATCATGAGCCAGATGCGGCCATAACCCAGACCTAACCCAGACCTAACCGGTGTTATCCTCTGAAATATTGATCGAAACCAGGTTTAATTGACTGCTTCAGTGAGTTACCACATTACTACGTGATTCCAACACGGAAAAAACCCAGGATCTGGCCAACAAATATGCGAAGAAGGCAAAATCATGAGCCAGATGCGGGCATAACCCAGACCTAACCCAGACCTAACCGGTGTTATCCTCTGAAATATTGATCGAAACCAGGTTTAATTGACTGCTTCAGTGTGTTACCACATTACTACGTGATTCAAACCCGAAAAAAACCCAGGATCTAGCCAACAAGTTTGCGAAAAAGGCGGAAGTATAAGCCAGATGCGGGCATAACCCAGACCTAACCCAGACCTAACCGGTGTTATCCTCTGAAATATTGTTCGAAACCAGGTTTAATTGACTGCTTCAGTGTGTTACCACATTACTACGTGATTCAAACACGGAAAATACCCAGGATCTGGCCAACAAGTATGCGTTGAAGGCGAAAGTATAAGCCAGATGCGCGCATTTCCCTGACCTAACCCAGACCTAGCCGGCGTTATCCTCTAAAATATTGATCGAAACCAGGTTTAATTGACTGCTTCAGTGTGTTACCACATTACTACGTGATTCAAACACGAAAAAAACCCAGGATCTGGCCAAGAAGTATGAGAAGCAGGCGAAAGAATAAGCCAGATGCGCGCATTTCCCAGAACTAACCCAGACCTAACCGGTGTTATCCTCTGAAATATTGATCGAAACCAGGTTTAATTGACTGCTTCAGTGTGTTACCACATTACTACGTGATTCAAACACGGAAAAAACCCAGGATCTGGCCAACAAGTTTGCGAAGAAGGCAAAATCATGAGCCAGATGCGAGCATAACCCAGACCTAACCCAGACCTAACCGGTGTTATCCTCTAAAATATTGATCGAAACCAGGTTTAATTGACTGCTTCAGTGTGTTACCACATTACTACGTGATTCACACACGAAAAAAACCCAGGATCTGGCCAACAAGTTTGCGAAAAAGGCGAAAGTATAAGCCAGATGCGCGCATTTCCCAGACCTAACCCAGACCTAACCGGCGTTATCCTCTAAAATATTGATCGAAACCAGGTTTTATTGACTGCTTCAGTGTGTTACCACATTACTACGTGATCAAACACGGAAAAAACCCAGGATCTGGCCAACAAGTATGCGAAGAAGGCAAAATCATGAGCCAGATGCGGGCATAACCCAGACCTAACCCAGACCTAACCGGTGTTATCCTCTAAACTATTTATCGAAACCAGGTTTAATTGACAGCTTCAGTGTGTTACCACATTACTACGTGATTCACACACGAAAAAAACCCAGGATCTGGCCAACAAGTTTGCGAAAAAGGCGAAAGTATAAGCCAGATGCGCGCATTTCCCAGACCTAACCCAGACCTAACCGGCGTTATCCTCTAAAATATTGATCGAAACCAGGTTTAATTGACTGCTCCAGTGTGGTACCACATTACTGCGTTATTCAAACCCGAAAAAAACCCAGGATCTAGCCAACAAGTATGCGAAGAAGGCAAAATCATGAGCTAGATGCGCGCAAATCCCAGACCTAACCCAGACCTAACCGGTGTTATCCTCTAAAATATTGATCGAAACCAGGTTTAATTGACAGCTTCAGTGTGTTACCACATTCCTACGTGATTCAAACACGAAAAAAACCCAGGATCTGGCCAACTAGTATGCGAAGAAGGCGAAAGTATAAGCCAGATGCGCGCATTTCCCAGACCTAACCCAGACCTAACCGGTGTTATCCTCTGAAATATTGATCGAAACCAGGTCTAATTGACTGCTTCAGTGTGTTACCACATTACTACGTGATTCAAACACGAAAAAAAGTCAGGATCTGGCCAACAGGTTTGCGAAAAAGGCGAAAGTATAAGCCAGATGCGCGCATTTCCCAGACCAAACCCAGACCTAAACGGCGTTATCCTCTAAAATATTGATCGAAACCAGGTTTAATTGACTGCTTCAGTGTGGTACCACATTACTGCGTTATTAAAACCCGAAAAAAACCCAAGATCTGGCCAACAAGTATGCGAAGAAGGCGAAAGTATAAGCCAGATGCGCGCATTTCCCAGACCTAACCCAGACCTAACCGGTGTTATCCTCTAAAATATTGATCGAAACCAGGTTTAATTGACTGCTTCAGTGTGGTACCACATTACTACGTGATTCAAACACGAAAAAAACCCAAGATCTGGCCAACAAGTATGCGAAGAAGGCGAAAGTATAAGCCAGATGCGCGCATTTCCCAGACCTAACCCAGACCTAACCGGTGTTATCCTCTGAAATATTGATCGAAACCAGGTTTAATAGACTGCTTCAGTGTGTTACCACATTACTACGTGATCAAACACGGAAAAAACCCAGGATCTGGCCAACAAGTATGCGAAGAAGGCAAAATCATGAGCCAGATGCGGGCATAACCCAGACCTAACCCAGACCTAACCGGTGTTATCCTCTAAAATATTGATCGAAACCAGGTTTAATTGACAGCTTCAGTGTGTTACCACATTCCTACGTGATTCAAACACGAAAAAAACCCAGGATCTGGCCAACTAGTATGCGAAGAAGGCGAAAGTATAAGCCAGATGCGCGCATTTCCCAGACCTAACCCAGACCTAACCGGTGTTATCCTCTGAAATATTGATCGAAACCAGGTCTAATTGACTGCTTCAGTGTGTTACCACATTACTACGTGATTCAAACACGAAAAAAAGTCAGGATCTGGCCGACAGGTTTGCGAAAAAGGCGAAAGTATAAGCCAGATGCGCGCATTTCCCAGACCAAACCCAGACCTAAACGGCGTTATCCTCTAAAATATTGATCGAAACCAGGTTTAATTGACTGCTTCAGTGTGTTACCACATTACTACGTGATTCAAACACGGAAAAAACCCAGGATCTGGCCAAGAAGTATGCGATGAAGGCAAAATCATGAGCCAGATGCGGGCATAACCCAGACCTAACCCAGACCTAACCGGTGTTATCCTCTAAAATATTGATCGAAACCAGGTTTAATTGACTGCTTCAGTGTGGTACCACATTACTACGTGATTCAAACACGAAAAAAACCCAAGATCTGGCCAACAAGTATGCGAAGAAGGCGAAAGTATAAGCCAGATGCGCGCATTTCCCAGACCTAACCCAGACCTAACCGGTGTTATCCTCTGAAATATTGATCGAAACCAGGTTTAATAGACTGCTTCAGTGTGTTACCACATTACTACGTGATCAAACACGGAAAAAACCCAGGATCTGGCCAACAAGTATGCGAAGAAGGCAAAATCATGAGCCAGATGCGGGCATAACCCAGACCTAACCCAGACCTAACCGGTGTTATCCTCTAAAATATTGATCGAAACCAGGTTTAATTGACTGCTTCAGTGTGTTACCACATTCCTACGTGATTCAAACACGAAAAAAACCCAGGATCTGGCCAACAAGTATGCGAAGAAGGCGAAAGTATAAGCCAGATGCGCGCATTTCCCAGACCTATCCCAGACCTAACCGGTGTTATCCTCTGAAATATTGATCGAAACCAGGTTTAATTGACTGCTTCAGTGTGTTACCACATTACTACGTGATTCAATCACGGAAAAAACCCAGGATCTGGCCAACAAGTATGCGATGAAGGCAAAATCATGAGCCAGATGCGGGCATAACCCAGACCTAACCCAGACCTAACCGGTGTTATCCTCTAAAATATTGATCGAAACCAGGTTTAATTGACTGCTTCAGTGTGTTACCACATTACTACGTGATTCAAACACGGGAAAAACCCAGGATCTGGCCAACAAGTATGCGATGAAGGCAAAATCATGAGCCAGATGCGGGCATAACCCAGACCTAACCCAGACCTAACCGGTGTTATCCTCTAAAATATTGATCGAAACCAGGTTTAATTGACTGCTTCAGTGTGTTACCACATTACTACGTGATTCAAACACGAAAAAAACCCAGGATCTGGCCAACAAGTATGCGATGAAGGCAAAATCATGAGCCAGATGCGGGCATAACCCAGACCTAACCCAGACCTAACCGGCGTTATCCTCTGAAATATTGATCGAAACCAGGTTTAATTGACTGCTTCAGTGTGTTACCACATTACTACGTGATTCAAACACGGAAAAAACCCAGGATCTGGCCAACAAGTATGCGATGAAGGCAAAATCATGTGCCTGATGCGGGCATAACCCAGACCTAACCCAGACCTAACAGGTGTTATCCTCCTAAATACTGTCCGAATCCAGGTTTAGTGGACTGTTTCTGTGTGGTACCACATTACTACGTGATTCAAACCCGAAAAAAACCCAGGATCTGGCCAACAAGTATGCGATGAAGGCAAAATCATGAGCCAGATGCGCGCATTTCCCAGACCTAACCCAGACCTAACCGGTGTTATCCTCTGAAATATTGATCGAAACCAGGTTTAATAGACTGCTTCAGTGTGTTACCACATTACTACGTGATCAAACACGGAAAAAACCCAGGATCTGGCCAACAAGTATGCGAAGAAGGCAAAATCATGAGCCAGATGCGGGCATAACCCAGACCTAACCCAGACCTAACCGGTGTTATCCTCTAAAATATTGATCGAAACCAGGTTTAATTGACTGCTTCAGTGTGTTACCACATTCCTACGTGATTCAAACACGAAAAAAACCCAGGATCTGGCCAACAAGTATGCGAAGAAGGCGAAAGTATAAGCCAGATGCGCGCATTTCCCAGACCTATCCCAGACCTAACCGGTGTTATCCTCTGAAATATTGATCGAAACCAGGTTTAATTGACTGCTTCAGTGTGTTACCACATTACTACGTGATTCAATCACGGAAAAAACCCAGGATCTGGCCAACAAGTATGCGATGAAGGCAAAATCATGAGCCAGATGCGGGCATAACCCAGACCTAACCCAGACCTAACCGGTGTTATCCTCTAAAATATTGATCGAAACCAGGTTTAATTGACTGCTTCAGTGTGTTACCACATTACTACGTGATTCAAACACGGGAAAAACCCAGGATCTGGCCAACAAGTATGCGATGAAGGCAAAATCATGAGCCAGATGCGGGCATAACCCAGACCTAACCCAGACCTAACCGGTGTTATCCTCTAAAATATTGATCGAAACCAGGTTTAATTGACTGCTTCAGTGTGTTACCACATTACTACGTGATTCAAACACGAAAAAAACCCAGGATCTGGCCAACAAGTATGCGATGAAGGCAAAATCATGAGCCAGATGCGGGCATAACCCAGACCTAACCCAGACCTAACCGGCGTTATCCTCTGAAATATTGATCGAAACCAGGTTTAATTGACTGCTTCAGTGTGTTACCACATTACTACGTGATTCAAACACGGAAAAAACCCAGGATCTGGCCAACAAGTATGCGATGAAGGCAAAATCATGTGCCTGATGCGGGCATAACCCAGACCTAACCCAGACCTAACAGGTGTTATCCTCCTAAATACTGTCCGAATCCAGGTTTAGTGGACTGTTTCTGTGTGGTACCACATTACTACGTGATTCAAACCCGAAAAAAACCCAGGATCTGGCCAACAAGTATGCGATGAAGGCAAAATCATGAGCCAGATGCGGGCATAACCCAGACCTAACCCAGACCTAACCGGTGTTATCCTCTAAAATATTGATCGAAACCAGGTTTAATTGACTGCTTCAGTGTGTTACCACATTACTACGTGATTCAAACACGAAAAAAAGTCAGGATCTGGCCAACAGGTTTGCGAAAAAGGCGAAAGTATAAGCCAGATGCGCGCATTTCCCAGACCAAACCCAGACCTAAACGGCGTTATCCTCTAAAATATTGATCGAAACCAGGTTTAATTGACTGCTTCAGTGTGGTACCACATTACTGCGTTATTAAAACCCGAAAAAAACCCAAGATCTGGCCAACAAGTATGCGAAGAAGGCGAAAGTATAAGCCAGATGCGCGCATTTCCCAGACCTAACCCAGACCTAACCGGTGTTATCCTCTAAAATATTGATCGAAACCAGGTTTAATTGACTGCTTCAGTGTGGTACCACATTACTACGTGATTCAAACACGAAAAAAACCCAAGATCTGGCCAACAAGTATGCGAAGAAGGCGAAAGTATAAGCCAGATGCGCGCATTTCCCAGACCTAACCCAGACCTAACCGGTGTTATCCTCTGAAATATTGATCGAAACCAGGTTTAATAGACTGCTTCAGTGTGTTACCACATTACTACGTGATCAAACACGGAAAAAACCCAGGATCTGGCCAACAAGTATGCGAAGAAGGCAAAATCATGAGCCAGATGCGGGCATAACCCAGACCTAACCCAGACCTAACCGGTGTTATCCTCTAAAATATTGATCGAAACCAGGTTTAATTGACAGCTTCAGTGTGTTACCACATTCCTACGTGATTCAAACACGAAAAAAACCCAGGATCTGGCCAACTAGTATGCGAAGAAGGCGAAAGTATAAGCCAGATGCGCGCATTTCCCAGACCTAACCCAGACCTAACCGGTGTTATCCTCTGAAATATTGATCGAAACCAGGTCTAATTGACTGCTTCAGTGTGTTACCACATTACTACGTGATTCAAACACGAAAAAAAGTCAGGATCTGGCCAACAGGTTTGCGAAAAAGGCGAAAGTATAAGCCAGATGCGCGCATTTCCCAGACCAAACCCAGACCTAAACGGCGTTATCCTCTAAAATATTGATCGAAACCAGGTTTAATTGACTGCTTCAGTGTGTTACCACATTACTACGTGATTCAAACACGGAAAAAACCCAGGATCTGGCCAAGAAGTATGCGATGAAGGCAAAATCATGAGCCAGATGCGGGCATAACCCAGACCTAACCCAGACCTAACCGGTGTTATCCTCTAAAATATTGATCGAAACCAGGTTTAATTGACTGCTTCAGTGTGGTACCACATTACTACGTGATTCAAACACGAAAAAAACCCAAGATCTGGCCAACAAGTATGCGAAGAAGGCGAAAGTATAAGCCAGATGCGCGCATTTCCCAGACCTAACCCAGACCTAACCGGTGTTATCCTCTGAAATATTGATCGAAACCAGGTTTAATAGACTGCTTCAGTGTGTTACCACATTACTACGTGATCAAACACGGAAAAAACCCAGGATCTGGCCAACAAGTATGCGAAGAAGGCAAAATCATGAGCCAGATGCGGGCATAACCCAGACCTAACCCAGACCTAACCGGTGTTATCCTCTAAAATATTGATCGAAACCAGGTTTAATTGACTGCTTCAGTGTGTTACCACATTCCTACGTGATTCAAACACGAAAAAAACCCAGGATCTGGCCAACAAGTATGCGAAGAAGGCGAAAGTATAAGCCAGATGCGCGCATTTCCCAGACCTATCCCAGACCTAACCGGTGTTATCCTCTGAAATATTGATCGAAACCAGGTTTAATTGACTGCTTCAGTGTGTTACCACATTACTACGTGATTCAATCACGGAAAAAACCCAGGATCTGGCCAACAAGTATGCGATGAAGGCAAAATCATGAGCCAGATGCGGGCATAACCCAGACCTAACCCAGACCTAACCGGCGTTATCCTCTGAAATATTGATCGAAACCAGGTTTAATTGACTGCTTCAGTGTGTTACCACATTACTACGTGATTCAAACACGGAAAAAACCCAGGATCTGGCCAACAAGTATGCGATGAAGGCAAAATCATGTGCCTGATGCGGGCATAACCCAGACCTAACCCAGACCTAACAGGTGTTATCCTCCTAAATACTGTCCGAATCCAGGTTTAGTGGACTGTTTCTGTGTGGTACCACATTACTACGTGATTCAAACCCGAAAAAAACCCAGGATCTGGCCAACAAGTATGCGATGAAGGCAAAATCATGAGCCAGATGCGGGCATAACCCAGACCTAACCCAGACCTAACCGGTGTTATCCTCTAAAATATTGATCGAAACCAGGTTTAATTGACTGCTTCAGTGTGTTACCACATTACTACGTGATTCAAACACGAAAAAAAGTCAGGATCTGGCCAACAGGTTTGCGAAAAAGGCGAAAGTATAAGCCAGATGCGCGCATTTCCCAGACCAAACCCAGACCTAAACGGCGTTATCCTCTAAAATATTGATCGAAACCAGGTTTAATTGACTGCTTCAGTGTGGTACCACATTACTGCGTTATTAAAACCCGAAAAAAACCCAAGATCTGGCCAACAAGTATGCGAAGAAGGCGAAAGTATAAGCCAGATGCGCGCATTTCCCAGACCTAACCCAGACCTAACCGGTGTTATCCTCTAAAATATTGATCGAAACCAGGTTTAATTGACTGCTTCAGTGTGGTACCACATTACTACGTGATTCAAACACGAAAAAAACCCAGGATCTGGCCAACAAGTATGCGAAGAAGGCGAAAGTATAAGCCAGATGCGCGCATTTCCCAGACCTATCCCAGACCTAACCGGTGTTATCCTCTGAAATATTGATCGAAACCAGGTTTAATTGACTGCTTCAGTGTGTTACCACATTACTACGTGATTCAATCACGGAAAAAACCCAGGATCTGGCCAACAAGTATGCGATGAAGGCAAAATCATGAGCCAGATGCGGGCATAACCCAGACCTAACCCAGACCTAACCGGCGTTATCCTCTGAAATATTGATCGAAACCAGGTTTAATTGACTGCTTCAGTGTGTTACCACATTACTACGTGATTCAAACACGGAAAAAACCCAGGATCTGGCCAACAAGTATGCGATGAAGGCAAAATCATGTGCCTGATGCGGGCATAACCCAGACCTAACCCAGACCTAACAGGTGTTATCCTCCTAAATACTGTCCGAATCCAGGTTTAGTGGACTGTTTCTGTGTGGTACCACATTACTACGTGATTCAAACCCGAAAAAAACCCAGGATCTGGCCAACAAGTATGCGATGAAGGCAAAATCATGAGCCAGATGCGGGCATAACCCAGACCTAACCCAGACCTAACCGGTGTTATCCTCTAAAATATTGATCGAAACCAGGTTTAATTGACTGCTTCAGTGTGTTACCACATTACTACGTGATTCAAACACGAAAAAAAGTCAGGATCTGGCCAACAGGTTTGCGAAAAAGGCGAAAGTATAAGCCAGATGCGCGCATTTCCCAGACCAAACCCAGACCTAAACGGCGTTATCCTCTAAAATATTGATCGAAACCAGGTTTAATTGACTGCTTCAGTGTGGTACCACATTACTGCGTTATTAAAACCCGAAAAAAACCCAAGATCTGGCCAACAAGTATGCGAAGAAGGCGAAAGTATAAGCCAGATGCGCGCATTTCCCAGACCTAACCCAGACCTAACCGGTGTTATCCTCTAAAATATTGATCGAAACCAGGTTTAATTGACTGCTTCAGTGTGGTACCACATTACTACGTGATTCAAACACGAAAAAAACCCAAGATCTGGCCAACAAGTATGCGAAGAAGGCGAAAGTATAAGCCAGATGCGCGCATTTCCCAGACCTAACCCAGACCTAACCGGTGTTATCCTCTGAAATATTGATCGAAACCAGGTTTAATAGACTGCTTCAGTGTGTTACCACATTACTACGTGATCAAACACGGAAAAAACCCAGGATCTGGCCAACAAGTATGCGAAGAAGGCAAAATCATGAGCCAGATGCGGGCATAACCCAGACCTAACCCAGACCTAACCGGTGTTATCCTCTAAAATATTGATCGAAACCAGGTTTAATTGACAGCTTCAGTGTGTTACCACATTCCTACGTGATTCAAACACGAAAAAAACCCAGGATCTGGCCAACTAGTATGCGAAGAAGGCGAAAGTATAAGCCAGATGCGCGCATTTCCCAGACCTAACCCAGACCTAACCGGTGTTATCCTCTGAAATATTGATCGAAACCAGGTCTAATTGACTGCTTCAGTGTGTTACCACATTACTACGTGATTCAAACACGAAAAAAAGTCAGGATCTGGCCAACAGGTTTGCGAAAAAGGCGAAAGTATAAGCCAGATGCGCGCATTTCCCAGACCAAACCCAGACCTAAACGGCGTTATCCTCTAAAATATTGATCGAAACCAGGTTTAATTGACTGCTTCAGTGTGTTACCACATTACTACGTGATTCAAACACGGAAAAAACCCAGGATCTGGCCAAGAAGTATGCGATGAAGGCAAAATCATGAGCCAGATGCGGGCATAACCCAGACCTAACCCAGACCTAACCGGTGTTATCCTCTAAAATATTGATCGAAACCAGGTTTAATTGACTGCTTCAGTGTGGTACCACATTACTACGTGATTCAAACACGAAAAAAACCCAAGATCTGGCCAACAAGTATGCGAAGAAGGCGAAAGTATAAGCCAGATGCGCGCATTTCCCAGACCTAACCCAGACCTAACCGGTGTTATCCTCTGAAATATTGATCGAAACCAGGTTTAATAGACTGCTTCAGTGTGTTACCACATTACTACGTGATCAAACACGGAAAAAACCCAGGATCTGGCCAACAAGTATGCGAAGAAGGCAAAATCATGAGCCAGATGCGGGCATAACCCAGACCTAACCCAGACCTAACCGGTGTTATCCTCTAAAATATTGATCGAAACCAGGTTTAATTGACTGCTTCAGTGTGTTACCACATTCCTACGTGATTCAAACACGAAAAAAACCCAGGATCTGGCCAACAAGTATGCGAAGAAGGCGAAAGTATAAGCCAGATGCGCGCATTTCCCAGACCTATCCCAGACCTAACCGGTGTTATCCTCTGAAATATTGATCGAAACCAGGTTTAATTGACTGCTTCAGTGTGTTACCACATTACTACGTGATTCAATCACGGAAAAAACCCAGGATCTGGCCAACAAGTATGCGATGAAGGCAAAATCATGAGCCAGATGCGGGCATAACCCAGACCTAACCCAGACCTAACCGGTGTTATCCTCTAAAATATTGATCGAAACCAGGTTTAATTGACTGCTTCAGTGTGTTACCACATTACTACGTGATTCAAACACGGGAAAAACCCAGGATCTGGCCAACAAGTATGCGATGAAGGCAAAATCATGAGCCAGATGCGGGCATAACCCAGACCTAACCCAGACCTAACCGGTGTTATCCTCTAAAATATTGATCGAAACCAGGTTTAATTGACTGCTTCAGTGTGTTACCACATTACTACGTGATTCAAACACGAAAAAAACCCAGGATCTGGCCAACAAGTATGCGATGAAGGCAAAATCATGAGCCAGATGCGGGCATAACCCAGACCTAACCCAGACCTAACCGGCGTTATCCTCTGAAATATTGATCGAAACCAGGTTTAATTGACTGCTTCAGTGTGTTACCACATTACTACGTGATTCAAACACGGAAAAAACCCAGGATCTGGCCAACAAGTATGCGATGAAGGCAAAATCATGTGCCTGATGCGGGCATAACCCAGACCTAACCCAGACCTAACAGGTGTTATCCTCCTAAATACTGTCCGAATCCAGGTTTAGTGGACTGTTTCTGTGTGGTACCACATTACTACGTGATTCAAACCCGAAAAAAACCCAGGATCTGGCCAACAAGTATGCGATGAAGGCAAAATCATGAGCCAGATGCGGGCATAACCCAGACCTAACCCAGACCTAACCGGTGTTATCCTCTAAAATATTGATCGAAACCAGGTTTAATTGACTGCTTCAGTGTGTTACCACATTACTACGTGATTCAAACACGAAAAAAACCCAGGATCTGGCCAACAAGTATGCGAAGAAGGCAAAATCATGAGCCAGATGCGGGCATAACCCAGCCCTAACCCAGACCTAACCGGTGTTATCCTCTAAAATATTGATCGAAACCAGGTTTAATTGACTGCTTCAGTGTATTACCACATTACTACGTGATTCAAACACGAAAAAAACCCAGGATCTGGCCAACAAGTATGCGAAAAAGGCAAAATCATGAGCCAGATGCGGGCATAACCCAGACCTAACCCAGACCTAACCGGTGTTATCCTCTGAAATATTGATCGAAACCAGGTTTAATTGACTGCTTCAGTGTGTTACCACATTACTACGTGATTCAAACACGGAAAATACCCAGGATCTGGCCAACAAGTATGCGAAGAAGGCAAAATCATGAGCCAGATGCGCGCATTTCCCAGACCTAACCCAGACCTAACCGGCGTTATCCTCTGAAATATTGATCGAAACCAGGTTTAATTGACTGCTTCAGTGTGTTACCACATTACTACGTGATTCAAACACGAAAAAAACCCAGGATCTGGCCAACAAGTATGCGATGAAGGCAAAATCATGAGCCAGATGCGGGCATAACCCAGACCTAACCCAGACCTAACCGGTGTTATCCTCTAAAATACTGTCCGAATCCAGGTTTAGTGGACTGTTTCTGTGTGGTACCACATTACTACGTGATTCAAACCCGAAAAAAACCCAGGATCTGGCCAACAAGTATGCGATGAAGGCAAAATCATGAGCCAGATGCGGGCATAACCCAGACCTAACCCAGACCTAACCGGTGTTATCCTCTAGAATATTGATCGAAACCAGGTTTAATTGACTGCTTCAGTGTGTTACCACATTACTACGTGATTCAAACACGAAATAAACCCAGGATCTGGCCAACAAGTATGCGAAGAAGGCAAAATCATGAGCCAGATGCGGGCATAACCCAGACCTAACCCAGACCTAACCGGTGTTATCCTCTAAAATATTGATCGAAACCAGGTTTAATTGACTGCTTCAGTGTATTACCACATTACTACGTGATTCAAACACGAAAAAAACCCAGGATCTGGCCAACAAGTATGCGAAGAAGGCAAAATCATGAGCCAGATGCGGGCATAACCCAGACCTAACCCAGACCTAACCGGTGTTATCCTCTGAAATATTGATCGAAACCAGGTTTAATTGACTGCTTCAGTGTGTTACCACATTACTACGTGATTCAAACACGGAAAATACCCAGGATCTGGCCAACAAGTATGCGAAGAAGGCAAAATCATGAGCCAGATGCGCGCATTTCCCAGACCTAACCCAGACCTAACCGGCGTTATCCTCTGAAATATTGATCGAAACCAGGTTTAATTGACTGCTTCAGTGTGTTACCACATTACTACGTGATTCAAACACGGAAAAAACCCAGGATCTGGCCAACAAGTATGCGATGAAGGCAAAATCATGAGCCAGATGCGGGCATAACCCAGACCTAACCCAGACCTAACCGGTGTTATCCTCTAAAATATTGATCGAAACCAGGTTTAATTGACTGCTTCAGTGTGTTACCACATTACTACGTGATTCAAACACGAAAAAAACCCAAGATCTGGCCAACAAGTATGCGAAGAAGGCGAAAGTATAAGCCAGATGCGCGCATTTCCCAGACCTAACCCAGACCTAACCGGTGTTATCCTCTGAAATATTGATCGAAACCAGGTTTAATAGACTGCTTCAGTGTGTTACCACATTACTACGTGATCAAACACGGAAAAAACCCAGGATCTGGCCAACAAGTATGCGAAGAAGGCAAAATCATGAGCCAGATGCGGGCATAACCCAGACCTAACCCAGACCTACCCGGTGTTATCCTCTAAAATATTGATCGAAACCAGGTTTAATTGACTGCTTCAGCGTGTTACCACATTACTACGTGATTCAAACACGAAAAAAACCCAGGATCTGGCCAACAAGTATGCGAAGAAGGCGAAAGTATAAGCCAGATGCGCGCATATCCCAGACCTAACCCAGACCTAACCGGTGTTATCCTCTGAAATATTGATCGAAACCAGGTTTAATTGACTGCTTCAGTGTGTTACCACATTACTACGTGATTCAAACACGAAAAAAACCCAGGATCTGGCCAACAAGTATGCGAAGAAGGCGAAAGTATAAGCCAGATGCGCGCATTTCCCTGACCTAACCCAGACCTAACCGGCGTTATCCTCTAAAATATTGATCGAAACCAGGTTTTATTGACTGTTCAGTGTGTTACCACATTACTACGTGTTTCAAACACGGAAAATACCCAGGATCTGGCCAACAAGTATGCGAAGAAGGCAAAATCATGAGCCAGATGCGGGCATAACCCAGACCTAACCCAGACCTAACCGGTGTTATCCTCTAAAATACTGTCCGAATCCAGGTTTAATTGACTGCTTCAGTGTGTTACCACATTACTACGTGATTCAAACACGGAAAAAACCCAGGATCTGGCCAACAAGTATGCGATGAAGGCAAAATCATGTGCCTGATGCGGGCATAACCCAGACCTAACCCAGACCTAACAGGTGTTATCCTCCTAAATACTGTCCGAATCCAGGTTTAGTGGACTGTTTCTGTGTGGTACCACATTACTACGTGATTCAAACACAGAAAATACCCAGGATCTGGCCAACAAGTATGCGATGAAGGCAAAATCATGAGCCAGATGCGGGCATAACCCAGACCTAACCAAGACCTAACCGGTGTTATCCTCTAAAATACTGTCCGAATCCAGGTTTAATTGACTGCTTCAGTGTGTTACCACATTACTACGTGTTTCAAACACGGAAAATACCCAGGATCTGGCCAGCAAGTTTGCGAAAAAGGCGAAAGTATAAGCCAGATGCGCGCAAATCCCAGACCTAACCCAGACCTAACCGGTGTTATCCTCTGAAATATTGATCGAAACCAGGTTTAATTGACTGCTTCAGTGTGTTACCACATTACTACGTGTTTCAAACACGGAAAATACCCAGGATCTGGCCGGCAAGTTTGCAAAAAAGGCGAAAGTATAAGCCAGATGCGCGCAAATCCCAGACCTAACCCAGACCTAACCGGTGTTATCCTCTGAAATATTGATCGAAACCAGGTTTAATTGACTGCTTCAGTGTGTTACCACATTCCTACGTGATTCAAACACGAAAAAAACCCAGGATCTGGCCAACAAGTATGCGATGAAGGCAAAATCATGAGCCAGATGCGGGCATAACCCAGACCTAACCCAGACCTAACCGGTGTTATCCTCTGAAATATTGATCGAAACCAGGTTTAATTGACTGCTTCAGTGTGTTACCACATTACTACGTGATTCAAACACGAAAAAAACCCAGGATCTGGCCAACAAGTATGCGAAGAAGGCAAAATCATGAGCCAGATGCGGGCATAACCCAGACCTAACCCAGACCTAACCGGTGTTATCCTCTAAACTATTTATCGAAACCAGGTTTAATTGACAGCTTCAGTGTGTTACCACATTACTACGTGATTCACACACGAAAAAAACCCAGGATCTGGCCAACAAGTTTGCGAAAAAGGCGAAAGTATAAGCCAGATGCGCGCATTTCCCAGACCTAACCCAGACCTAACCGGCGTTATCCTCTAAAATATTGATCGAATCCAGGTTTAATTGACTGCTTCAGTGTGTTACCACATTACTACGTGATTCAAACACGGAAAAAACCCAGGATCTGGCCAACAAGTATGCGATGAAGGCAAAATCATGAGCCAGATGCGGGCATAACCCAGACCTAACCCAGACCTAACCGGTGTTATCCTCTAAAATACTGTCCGAATCCAGGTTTAATTGACTGCTTCAGTGTGTTACCACATTACTACGTGTTTCAAACACGAAAAAAACCCAGGATCTGGCCAACAAGTATGCGATGAAGGCAAAATCATGAGCCAGATGCGGGCATAACCCAGACCTAACCCAGACCTAACCGGTGTTATCCTCTAAAATATTGATCGAAACCAGGTTTAATTGACTGCTTCAGTGTGTTACCACATTCCTACGTGATTCAAACACGAAAAAAACCCAGGATCTGGCCAACAAGTTTGCGAAAAAGGCGAAAGTATAAGCCAGATGCGCGCATTTCCCAGACCTAACCCAGACCTAACCGGTGTTATCCTCTGAAATATTGATCGAAACCAGGTTTAATTGACTGCTTCAGTGTGTTACCACATTACTACGTGATTCAAACACGAAAAAAACCCAGTATCTGGCCAACAAGTATGCGAAGAAGGCAAAATCATGGGCCAGATGCCGGCATAACCCAGACCTAACCCAGACCTAACCGGTGTTATCCTCTAAAATATTAATCGAAACCAGGTTTAATTGACTGCTTCAGTGTGTTACCACATTCCTACGTGATTCAAACACGAAAAAAACCCAGGATCTGGCCAACTAGTATGCGAAGAAGGCGAAAGTATAAGCCAGATGCGCGCATTTCCCAGACCTAACCCAGACCTAACCGGTGTTATCCTCTGAAATATTGATCGAAACCAGGTCTAATTGACTGCTTCAGTGTGTTACCACATTCCTACGTGATTCAAACACGGAAAATACCCAGGATCTGGCCAGCAAGTTTGCGAAAAAGGCGAAAGTATAAGCCAGATGCGCGCAAATCCCAGACCTAACCCAGACCTAACCGGTGTTATCCTCTGAAATATTGATCGAAACCAGGTTTAATTGACTGCTTCAGTGTGTTACCACATTACTACGTGATTCAAACACGAAAAAAACCCAGGATCTGGCCAACAAGTATGCGAAGAAGGCAAAATCATGAGCCAGATGCCGGCATAACCCAGACCTAACCCAGACCTAACCGGTGTTATCCTCTAAAATATTAATCGAAACCAGGTTTAATTGACTGCTTCAGTGTGTTACCACATTCCTACGTGATTCAAACACGAAAAAAACCCAGGATCTGGCCAACTAGTATGCGAAGAAGGCGAAAGTATAAGCCAGATGCGCGCATTTCCCAGACCTAACCCAGACCTAACCGGTGTTATCCTCTGAAATATTGATCGAAACCAGGTCTAATTGACTGCTTCAGTGTGTTAACACATTCCTACGTGATTCAAACACGGAAAAAACCCAGGATCTGGCCAACAAGTTTGCGAAAAAGGCGAAAGTATAAGCCAGATGCGCGCATTTCCCAGACCTAACCCAGGCCTAAACGGCGTTATCCTCTAAAATATTGATCGAAACCAGGTTTAATTGACTGCTTCAGTGTGTTACCACATTATAACGTGATTCAAACACGGAAAATACCCAGGATCTGGCCAACAAGTATGCGAAGAAGGCAAAATCATGAGCCAGATGCGGGCATAACCCAGACCTAACCCAGACCTAACCGGTGTTATCCTCTAAACTATTTATCGAAACCAGGTTTAATTGACAGCTTCAGTGTGTTACCACATTACTACGTGATTCACACACGAAAAAAACCCAGGATCTGGCCAACAAGTTTGCGAAAAAGGCGAAAGTATAAGCCAGATGCGCGCATTTCCCAGACCTAACCCAGACCTAGCCGGCGTTATCCTCTAAAATATTGATCGAAACCAGGTTTAATTGACTGCTTCAGTGTGTTACCACATTACTACGTGATTCAAACACGAAAAAAACCCAGGATCTGGCCAACAAGTATGCGATGAAGGCAAAATCATGAGCCAGATGCGGGCATAACCCAGACCTAACCCAGACCTAACCGGTGTTATCCTCTAAAATACTGTCCGAATCCAGGTTTAATTGACTGCTTCAGTGTGTTACCACATTACTACGTGTTTCAAACACGAAAAAAACCCAGGATCTGGCCAACAAGTATGCGATGAAGGCAAAATCATGAGCCAGATGCGGGCATAACCCAGACCTAACCCAGACCTAACCGGTGTTATCCTCTAAAATATTGATCGAAACCAGGTTTAATTGACTGCTTCAGTGTGTTACCACATTCCTACGTGATTCAAACACGAAAAAAACCCAGGATCTGGCCAACAAGTTTGCGAAAAAGGCGAAAGTATAAGCCAGATGCGCGCATTTCCCAGACCTAACCCAGACCTAACCGGTGTTATCCTCTGAAATATTGATCGAAACCAGGTTTAATTGACTGCTTCAGTGTGTTACCACATTACTACGTGATTCAAACACGAAAAAAACCCAGTATCTGGCCAACAAGTATGCGAAGAAGGCAAAATCATGGGCCAGATGCCGGCATAACCCAGACCTAACCCAGACCTAACCGGTGTTATCCTCTAAAATATTAATCGAAACCAGGTTTAATTGACTGCTTCAGTGTGTTACCACATTCCTACGTGATTCAAACACGAAAAAAACCCAGGATCTGGCCAACTAGTATGCGAAGAAGGCGAAAGTATAAGCCAGATGCGCGCATTTCCCAGACCTAACCCAGACCTAACCGGTGTTATCCTCTGAAATATTGATCGAAACCAGGTCTAATTGACTGCTTCAGTGTGTTACCACATTCCTACGTGATTCAAACACGGAAAATACCCAGGATCTGGCCAGCAAGTTTGCGAAAAAGGCGAAAGTATAAGCCAGATGCGCGCAAATCCCAGACCTAACCCAGACCTAACCGGTGTTATCCTCTGAAATATTGATCGAAACCAGGTTTAATTGACTGCTTCAGTGTGTTACCACATTACTACGTGATTCAAACACGAAAAAAACCCAGGATCTGGCCAACAAGTATGCGAAGAAGGCAAAATCATGAGCCAGATGCGCGCATTTCCCAGACCTAACCCAGACCTAACCGGTGTTATCCTCTGAAATATTGATCGAAACCAGGTCTAATTGACTGCTTCAGTGTGTTAACACATTCCTACGTGATTCAAACACGGAAAAAACCCAGGATCTGGCCAACAAGTTTGCGAAAAAGGCGAAAGTATAAGCCAGATGCGCGCATTTCCCAGACCTAACCCAGGCCTAAACGGCGTTATCCTCTAAAATATTGATCGAAACCAGGTTTAATTGACTGCTTCAGTGTGTTACCACATTATAACGTGATTCAAACACGGAAAATACCCAGGATCTGGCCAGCAAGTTTGCGAAAAAGGCGAAAGTATAAGCCAGATGCGCGCAAATCCCAGACCTAACCCAGACCTAACCGGTGTTATCCTCTGAAATATTGATCGAAACCAGGTTTAATTGACTGCTTCAGTGTGTTACCACATTACTACGTGATTCAAACACGAAAAAAACCCAGGATCTGGCCAACAAGTATGCGTTGAAGGCGAAAGTATAAGCCAGATGCGGGCATAACCCAGACCTAACCCAGACCTAACCGGTGTTATCCTCTAAAATATTGATCGAAACCAGGTTTAATTGACTGCTTCAGTGTGTTACCACATTCCTACGTGATTCAAACACGAAAAAAACCCAGGATCTGGCCAACAAGTTTGCGAAAAAGGCGAAAGTATAAGCCAGATGCGCGCATTTCCCAGACCTAACCCAGACCTAACCGGTGTTATCCTCTGAAATATTGATCGAAACCAGGTTTAATTGACTGCTTCAGTGTGTTACCACATTACTACGTGATTCAAACACGAAAAAAACCCAGTATCTGGCCAACAAGTATGCGAAGAAGGCAAAATCATGGGCCAGATGCCGGCATAACCCAGACCTAACCCAGACCTAACCGGTGTTATCCTCTAAAATATTAATCGAAACCAGGTTTAATTGACTGCTTCAGTGTGTTACCACATTCCTACGTGATTCAAACACGAAAAAAACCCAGGATCTGGCCAACTAGTATGCGAAGAAGGCGAAAGTATAAGCCAGATGCGCGCATTTCCCAGACCTAACCCAGACCTAACCGGTGTTATCCTCTGAAATATTGATCGAAACCAGGTCTAATTGACTGCTTCAGTGTGTTACCACATTCCTACGTGATTCAAACACGGAAAATACCCAGGATCTGGCCAGCAAGTTTGCGAAAAAGGCGAAAGTATAAGCCAGATGCGCGCAAATCCCAGACCTAACCCAGACCTAACCGGTGTTATCCTCTGAAATATTGATCGAAACCAGGTTTAATTGACTGCTTCAGTGTGTTACCACATTACTACGTGATTCAAACACGAAAAAAACCCAGGATCTGGCCAACAAGTATGCGAAGAAGGCAAAATCATGAGCCAGATGCCGGCATAACCCAGACCTAACCCAGACCTAACCGGTGTTATCCTCTAAAATATTAATCGAAACCAGGTTTAATTGACTGCTTCAGTGTGTTACCACATTCCTACGTGATTCAAACACGAAAAAAACCCAGGATCTGGCCAACTAGTATGCGAAGAAGGCGAAAGTATAAGCCAGATGCGCGCATTTCCCAGACCTAACCCAGACCTAACCGGTGTTATCCTCTGAAATATTGATCGAAACCAGGTCTAATTGACTGCTTCAGTGTGTTAACACATTCCTACGTGATTCAAACACGGAAAAAACCCAGGATCTGGCCAACAAGTTTGCGAAAAAGGCGAAAGTATAAGCCAGATGCGCGCATTTCCCAGACCTAACCCAGGCCTAAACGGCGTTATCCTCTAAAATATTGATCGAAACCAGGTTTAATTGACTGCTTCAGTGTGTTACCACATTATAACGTGATTCAAACACGGAAAATACCCAGGATCTGGCCAACAAGTATGCGAAGAAGGCAAAATCATGAGCCAGATGCGGGCATAACCCAGACCTAACCCAGACCTAACCGGTGTTATCCTCTAAACTATTTATCGAAACCAGGTTTAATTGACAGCTTCAGTGTGTTACCACATTACTACGTGATTCACACACGAAAAAAACCCAGGATCTGGCCAACAAGTTTGCGAAAAAGGCGAAAGTATAAGCCAGATGCGCGCATTTCCCAGACCTAACCCAGACCTAGCCGGCGTTATCCTCTAAAATATTGATCGAAACCAGGTTTAATTGACTGCTTCAGTGTGTTACCACATTACTACGTGATTCAAACACGAAAAAAACCCAGGATCTGGCCAACAAGTATGCGATGAAGGCAAAATCATGAGCCAGATGCGGGCATAACCCAGACCTAACCCAGACCTAACCGGTGTTATCCTCTAAAATACTGTCCGAATCCAGGTTTAATTGACTGCTTCAGTGTGTTACCACATTACTACGTGTTTCAAACACGAAAAAAACCCAGGATCTGGCCAACAAGTATGCGATGAAGGCAAAATCATGAGCCAGATGCGGGCATAACCCAGACCTAACCCAGACCTAACCGGTGTTATCCTCTAAAATATTGATCGAAACCAGGTTTAATTGACTGCTTCAGTGTGTTACCACATTCCTACGTGATTCAAACACGAAAAAAACCCAGGATCTGGCCAACAAGTTTGCGAAAAAGGCGAAAGTATAAGCCAGATGCGCGCATTTCCCAGACCTAACCCAGACCTAACCGGTGTTATCCTCTGAAATATTGATCGAAACCAGGTTTAATTGACTGCTTCAGTGTGTTACCACATTACTACGTGATTCAAACACGAAAAAAACCCAGTATCTGGCCAACAAGTATGCGAAGAAGGCAAAATCATGGGCCAGATGCCGGCATAACCCAGACCTAACCCAGACCTAACCGGTGTTATCCTCTAAAATATTAATCGAAACCAGGTTTAATTGACTGCTTCAGTGTGTTACCACATTCCTACGTGATTCAAACACGAAAAAAACCCAGGATCTGGCCAACTAGTATGCGAAGAAGGCGAAAGTATAAGCCAGATGCGCGCATTTCCCAGACCTAACCCAGACCTAACCGGTGTTATCCTCTGAAATATTGATCGAAACCAGGTCTAATTGACTGCTTCAGTGTGTTACCACATTCCTACGTGATTCAAACACGGAAAATACCCAGGATCTGGCCAGCAAGTTTGCGAAAAAGGCGAAAGTATAAGCCAGATGCGCGCAAATCCCAGACCTAACCCAGACCTAACCGGTGTTATCCTCTGAAATATTGATCGAAACCAGGTTTAATTGACTGCTTCAGTGTGTTACCACATTACTACGTGATTCAAACACGAAAAAAACCCAGGATCTGGCCAACAAGTATGCGAAGAAGGCAAAATCATGAGCCAGATGCGCGCATTTCCCAGACCTAACCCAGACCTAACCGGTGTTATCCTCTGAAATATTGATCGAAACCAGGTCTAATTGACTGCTTCAGTGTGTTAACACATTCCTACGTGATTCAAACACGGAAAAAACCCAGGATCTGGCCAACAAGTTTGCGAAAAAGGCGAAAGTATAAGCCAGATGCGCGCATTTCCCAGACCTAACCCAGGCCTAAACGGCGTTATCCTCTAAAATATTGATCGAAACCAGGTTTAATTGACTGCTTCAGTGTGTTACCACATTATAACGTGATTCAAACACGGAAAATACCCAGGATCTGGCCAGCAAGTTTGCGAAAAAGGCGAAAGTATAAGCCAGATGCGCGCAAATCCCAGACCTAACCCAGACCTAACCGGTGTTATCCTCTGAAATATTGATCGAAACCAGGTTTAATTGACTGCTTCAGTGTGTTACCACATTACTACGTGATTCAAACACGAAAAAAACCCAGGATCTGGCCAACAAGTATGCGTTGAAGGCGAAAGTATAAGCCAGATGCGCGCATTTCCCAGACCTAACCCAGACCTAGCCGGCGTTATCCTCTAAAATATTGATCGAAACCAGGTTTAATTGACTGCTTCAGTGTGTTACCACATTACTACGTGATTCAAACACGAAAAAAACCCAGGATCTGGCCAAGAAGTATGAGAAGCAGGCGAAAGAATAAGCCAGATGCGCGCATTTCCCAGAACTAACCCAGACCTAACCGGTGTTATCCTCTGAAATATTGATCGAAACCAGGTTTAATTGACTGCTTCAGTGTGTTACCACATTACTACGTGATTCAAACACGGAAAAAACCCAGGATCTGGCCAACAAGTTTGCGAAGAAGGCAAAATCATGAGCCAGATGCGGGCATAACCCAGACCTAACCCAGACCTAACCGGTGTTATCCTCTAAAATATTGATCGAAACAAGGTTTAATTGACTGCTTCAGTGTGTTACCACATTCCTACGTGATTCAAACACGGAAAAAACCCAGGATCTGGCCAACAAGTTTGCGAAAAAGGCGAAAGTATAAGCCAGATGCGCGCATTTCCCAGACCTAACCCAGACCTAAACGGCGTTATCCTCTAAAATATTGATCGAAACCAGGTTTAATTGACTGCTTCAGTGTGTTACCACATTCCTACGTGATTCAAACACGAAAAAAACCCAGGATCTGGCCAACTAGTATGCGAAGAAGGCGAAAGTATAAGCCAGATGCGCGCATTTCCCAGACCTAACCCAGACCTAACCGGTGTTATCCACTGAAATATTGATCGAAACCAGGTCTAATTGACTGCTTCAGTCTGTTACCACATTACTACGTGTTTCAAACACGAAAAAAACCCAGGATCTGGCCAACAAGTATGCGAAGAAGGCAAAATCATGAGCCAGATGCGCGCATTTCCCAGACCTAACCCAGACCTAACCGGTGTTATCCTCTAAAATATTGATCGAAACCAGGTTTAATTGACTGCTTCAGTGTATTACCACATTACTACGTGATTCAAACACGGAAAATACCCAGGATCTGGCCAACAAGTATGCGAAGAAGGCGAAAGTATAAGCCAGATGCGCGCATATCCCAGACCAAACCCAGACCAAACCGGTGTTATCCTCTAAAATATTGATCGAAACCAGGTTTAATTGACTGCTTCAGTGTGTTACCACATTCCTACGTGATTCAAACACGAAAAAAACCCAGGATCTGGCCAACAAGTATGCGAAGAAGGCAAAATCATGAGCCAGATGCGGGCATAACCCAGACCTAACCCAGACCTAACCGGTGTTATCCTCTGAAATATTGATCGAAACCAGGTTTAATTGACTGCTTCAGTGTGTTACCACATTACTACGTGATTCAAACCCGAAAAAAACCCAGGATCTAGCCAACAAGTTTGCGAAAAAGGCGGAAGTATAAGCCAGATGCGCGCATTTCCCAGACCTAACCCAGACCTAACCGGTGTTATCCACTGAAATATTGATCGAAACCAGGTCTAATTGACTGCTTCAGTGTGTTACCACATTACTACGTGATTCAAACACGGAAAAAACCCAGGATCTGGCCAACAAGTTTGCGAAGAAGGCAAAATCATGAGCCAGATGCGGGCATAACCCAGACCTAACCCAGACCTAACCGGTGTTATCCTCTAAAATATTGATCGAAACAAGGTTTAATTGACTGCTTCAGTGTGTTACCACATTCCTACGTGATTCAAACACGAAAAAAACCCAGGATCTGGCCAACTAGTATGCGAAGAAGGCGAAAGTATAAGCCAGATGCGCGCATTTCCCAGACCTAACCCAGACCTAACCGGTGTTATCCTCTGAAATATTGATCGAAACCAGGTCTAATTGACTGCTTCAGTGTGTTAACACATTCCTACGTGATTCAAACACGGAAAAAACCCAGGATCTGGCCAACAAGTTTGCGAAAAAGGCGAAAGTATAAGCCAGATGCGCGCATTTCCCAGACCTAACCCAGGCCTAAACGGCGTTATCCTCTAAAATATTGATCGAAACCAGGTTTAATTGACTGCTTCAGTGTGTTACCACATTATAACGTGATTCAAACACGGAAAATACCCAGGATCTGGCCAGCAAGTTTGCGAAAAAGGCGAAAGTATAAGCCAGATGCGCGCAAATCCCAGACCTAACCCAGACCTAACCGGTGTTATCCTCTGAAATATTGATCGAAACCAGGTTTAATTGACTGCTTCAGTGTGTTACCACATTACTACGTGATTCAAACACGAAAAAAACCCAGGATCTGGCCAACAAGTATGCGTTGAAGGCGAAAGTATAAGCCAGATGCGCGCATTTCCCAGACCTAACCCAGACCTAGCCGGCGTTATCCTCTAAAATATTGATCGAAACCAGGTTTAATTGACTGCTTCAGTGTGTTACCACATTACTACGTGATTCAAACACGAAAAAAACCCAGGATCTGGCCAAGAAGTATGAGAAGCAGGCGAAAGAATAAGCCAGATGCGCGCATTTCCCAGAACTAACCCAGACCTAACCGGTGTTATCCTCTGAAATATTGATCGAAACCAGGTTTAATTGACTGCTTCAGTGTGTTACCACATTACTACGTGATTCAAACACGGAAAAAACCCAGGATCTGGCCAACAAGTTTGCGAAGAAGGCAAAATCATGAGCCAGATGCGGGCATAACCCAGACCTAACCCAGACCTAACCGGTGTTATCCTCTAAAATATTGATCGAAACAAGGTTTAATTGACTGCTTCAGTGTGTTACCACATTCCTACGTGATTCAAACACGGCAAAAACCCAGGATCTGGCCAACAAGTTTGCGAAAAAGGCGAAAGTATAAGCCAGATGCGCGCATTTCCCAGACCTAACCCAGACCTAAACGGCGTTATCCTCTAAAATATTGATCGAAACCAGGTTTAATTGACTGCTTCAGTGTGTTACCACATTCCTACGTGATTCAAACACGAAAAAAACCCAGGATCTGGCCAACAAGTTTGCGAAAAAGGCGAAAGTATAAGCCAGATGCGCGCATTTCCCAGACCTAACCCAGACCTAAACGGCGTTATCCTCTAAAATATTGATCGAAACCAGGTTTAATTGACTGCTTCAGTGTGTTACCACATTCCTACGTGATTCAAACACGAAAAAAACCCAGGATCTGGCCAACTAGTATGCGAAGAAGGCGAAAGTATAAGCCAGATGCGCGCATTTCCCAGACCTAACCCAGACCTAACCGGTGTTATCCACTGAAATATTGATCGAAACCAGGTCTAATTGACTGCTTCAGTCTGTTACCACATTACTACGTGTTTCAAACACGAAAAAAACCCAGGATCTGGCCAACAAGTATGCGAAGAAGGCAAAATCATGAGCCAGATGCGCGCATTTCCCAGACCTAACCCAGACCTAACCGGTGTTATCCTCTAAAATATTGATCGAAACCAGGTTTAATTGACTGCTTCAGTGTATTACCACATTACTACGTGATTCAAACACGGAAAATACCCAGGATCTGGCCAACAAGTATGCGAAGAAGGCGAAAGTATAAGCCAGATGCGCGCATATCCCAGACCAAACCCAGACCAAACCGGTGTTATCCTCTAAAATATTGATCGAAACCAGGTTTAATTGACTGCTTCAGTGTGTTACCACATTCCTACGTGATTCAAACACGAAAAAAACCCAGGATCTGGCCAACAAGTATGCGAAGAAGGCAAAATCATGAGCCAGATGCGGGCATAACCCAGACCTAACCCAGACCTAACCGGTGTTATCCTCTGAAATATTGATCGAAACCAGGTTTAATTGACTGCTTCAGTGTGTTACCACATTACTACGTGATTCAAACCCGAAAAAAACCCAGGATCTAGCCAACAAGTTTGCGAAAAAGGCGGAAGTATAAGCCAGATGCGCGCATTTCCCAGACCTAACCCAGACCTAACCGGTGTTATCCACTGAAATATTGATCGAAACCAGGTCTAATTGACTGCTTCAGTCTGTTACCACATTACTACGTGTTTCAAACACGAAAAAAACCCAGGATCTGGCCAACAAGTATGCGAAGAAGGCAAAATCATGAGCCAGATGCGCGCATTTCCCAGACCTAACCCAGACCTAACCGGTGTTATCCTCTAAAATGTTGATCGAAACCAGGTTTAATTGACTGCTTCAGTGAGTTACCACATTACTACGTGATTCCAACACGGAAAAAACCCAGGATCTGGCCAACAAATATGCGAAGAAGGCAAAATCATGAGCCAGATGCGGGCATAACCCAGACCTAACCCAGACCTAACCGGTGTTATCCTCTGAAATATTGATCGAAACCAGGTTTAATTGACTGCTTCAGTGTGTTACCACATTACTACGTGATTCAAACCCGAAAAAAACCCAGGATCTAGCCAACAAGTTTGCGAAAAAGGCGGAAGTATAAGCCAGATGCGGGCATAACCCAGACCTAACCCAGACCTAACCGGTGTTATCCTCTGAAATATTGTTCGAAACCAGGTTTAATTGACTGCTTCAGTGTGTTACCACATTACTACGTGATTCAAACACGGAAAATACCCAGGATCTGGCCAGCAAGTTTGCGAAATAGGCGAAAGTATAAGCCAGATGCGCGCAAATCCCAGACCTAACCCAGACCTAACCGGTGTTATCCTCTGAAATATTGATCGAAACCAGGTTTAATTGACTGCTTCAGTGTGTTACCACATTACTACGTGATTCAAACACGAAAAAAACCCAGGATCTGGCCAACAAGTATGCGTTGAAGGCGAAAGTATAAGCCAGATGCGCGCATTTCCCAGACCTAACCCAGACCTAGCCGGCGTTATCCTCTAAAATATTGATCGAAACCAGGTTTAATTGACTGCTTCAGTGTGTTACCACATTACTACGTGATTCAAACACGAAAAAAACCCAGGATCTGGCCAAGAAGTATGAGAAGCAGGCGAAAGAATAAGCCAGATGCGCGCATTTCCCAGAACTAACCCAGACCTAACCGGTGTTATCCTCTGAAATATTGATCGAAACCAGGTTTAATTGACTGCTTCAGTGTGTTACCACATTACTACGTGATTCAAACACGGAAAAAACCCAGGATCTGGCCAACAAGTTTGCGAAGAAGGCAAAATCATGAGCCAGATGCGGGCATAACCCAGACCTAACCCAGACCTAACCGGTGTTATCCTCTAAAATATTGATCGAAACCAGGTTTAATTGACTGCTTCAGTGTGTTACCACATTACTACGTGATTCACACACGAAAAAAACCCAGGATCTGGCCAACAAGTTTGCGAAAAAGGCGAAAGTATAAGCCAGATGCGCGCATTTCCCAGACCTAACCCAGACCTAACCGGCGTTATCCTCTAAAATATTGATCGAAACCAGGTTTTATTGACTGCTTCAGTGTGTTACCACATTACTACGTGATCAAACACGGAAAAAACCCAGGATCTGGCCAACAAGTATGCGAAGAAGGCAAAATCATGAGCCAGATGCGGGCATAACCCAGACCTAACCCAGACCTAACCGGTGTTATCCTCTAAACTATTTATCGAAACCAGGTTTAATTGACAGCTTCAGTGTGTTACCACATTACTACGTGATTCACACACGAAAAAAACCCAGGATCTGGCCAACAAGTTTGCGAAAAAGGCGAAAGTATAAGCCAGATGCGCGCATTTCCCAGACCTAACCCAGACCTAACCGGCGTTATCCTCTAAAATATTGATCGAAACCAAGTTTAATTGACTGCTCCAGTGTGGTACCACATTACTGCGTTATTCAAACCCGAAAAAAACCCAGGATCTAGCCAACAAGTATGCGAAGAAGGCAAAATCATGAGCTAGATGCGCGCAAATCCCAGACCTAACCCAGACCTAACCGGTGTTATCCTCTAAAATATTGATCGAAACCAGGTTTAATTGACAGCTTCAGTGTGTTACCACATTCCTACGTGATTCAAACACGGAAAAAACCCAGGATCTGGCCAACAAGTTTGCGAAAAAGGCGAAAGTATAAGCCAGATGCGCGCATTTCCCAGACCTAACCCAGACCTAAACGGCGTTATCCTCTAAAATATTGATCGAAACCAGGTTTAATTGACTGCTTCAGTGTGTTACCACATTCCTACGTGATTCAAACACGAAAAAAACCCAGGATCTGGCCAACTAGTATGCGAAGAAGGCGAAAGTATAAGCCAGATGCGCGCATTTCCCAGACCTAACCCAGACCTAACCGGTGTTATCCACTGAAATATTGATCGAAACCAGGTCTAATTGACTGCTTCAGTCTGTTACCACATTACTACGTGTTTCAAACACGAAAAAAACCCAGGATCTGGCCAACAAGTATGCGAAGAAGGCAAAATCATGAGCCAGATGCGCGCATTTCCCAGACCTAACCCAGACCTAACCGGTGTTATCCTCTAAAATATTGATCGAAACCAGGTTTAATTGACTGCTTCAGTGTATTACCACATTACTACGTGATTCAAACACGGAAAATACCCAGGATCTGGCCAACAAGTATGCGAAGAAGGCGAAAGTATAAGCCAGATGCGCGCATATCCCAGACCAAACCCAGACCAAACCGGTGTTATCCTCTAAAATATTGATCGAAACCAGGTTTAATTGACTGCTTCAGTGTGTTACCACATTCCTACGTGATTCAAACACGAAAAAAACCCAGGATCTGGCCAACAAGTATGCGAAGAAGGCAAAATCATGAGCCAGATGCGGCCATAACCCAGACCTAACCCAGACCTAACCGGTGTTATCCTCTGAAATATTGATCGAAACCAGGTTTAATTGACTGCTTCAGTGAGTTACCACATTACTACGTGATTCCAACACGGAAAAAACCCAGGATCTGGCCAACAAATATGCGAAGAAGGCAAAATCATGAGCCAGATGCGGGCATAACCCAGACCTAACCCAGACCTAACCGGTGTTATCCTCTGAAATATTGATCGAAACCAGGTTTAATTGACTGCTTCAGTGTGTTACCACATTACTACGTGATTCAAACCCGAAAAAAACCCAGGATCTAGCCAACAAGTTTGCGAAAAAGGCGGAAGTATAAGCCAGATGCGGGCATAACCCAGACCTAACCCAGACCTAACCGGTGTTATCCTCTGAAATATTGTTCGAAACCAGGTTTAATTGACTGCTTCAGTGTGTTACCACATTACTACGTGATTCAAACACGGAAAATACCCAGGATCTGGCCAACAAGTATGCGTTGAAGGCGAAAGTATAAGCCAGATGCGCGCATTTCCCTGACCTAACCCAGACCTAGCCGGCGTTATCCTCTAAAATATTGATCGAAACCAGGTTTAATTGACTGCTTCAGTGTGTTACCACATTACTACGTGATTCAAACACGAAAAAAACCCAGGATCTGGCCAAGAAGTATGAGAAGCAGGCGAAAGAATAAGCCAGATGCGCGCATTTCCCAGAACTAACCCAGACCTAACCGGTGTTATCCTCTGAAATATTGATCGAAACCAGGTTTAATTGACTGCTTCAGTGTGTTACCACATTACTACGTGATTCAAACACGGAAAAAACCCAGGATCTGGCCAACAAGTTTGCGAAGAAGGCAAAATCATGAGCCAGATGCGGGCATAACCCAGACCTAACCCAGACCTAACCGGTGTTATCCTCTAAAATATTGATCGAAACCAGGTTTAATTGACTGCTTCTGTGTGTTACCACATTACTACGTGATTCACACACGAAAAAAACCCAGGATCTGGCCAACAAGTTTGCGAAAAAGGCGAAAGTATAAGCCAGATGCGCGCATTTCCCAGACCTAACCCAGACCTAACCGGCGTTATCCTCTAAAATATTGATCGAAACCAGGTTTTATTGACTGCTTCAGTGTGTTACCACATTACTACGTGATCAAACACGGAAAAAACCCAGGATCTGGCCAACAAGTATGCGAAGAAGGCAAAATCATGAGCCAGATGCGGGCATAACCCAGACCTAACCCAGACCTAACCGGTGTTATCCTCTAAACTATTTATCGAAACCAGGTTTAATTGACAGCTTCAGTGTGTTACCACATTACTACGTGATTCACACACGAAAAAAACCCAGGATCTGGCCAACAAGTTTGCGAAAAAGGCGAAAGTATAAGCCAGATGCGCGCATTTCCCAGACCTAACCCAGACCTAACCGGCGTTATCCTCTAAAATATTGATCGAAACCAGGTTTAATTGACTGCTCCAGTGTGGTACCACATTACTGCGTTATTCAAACCCGAAAAAAACCCAGGATCTAGCCAACAAGTATGCGAAGAAGGCAAAATCATGAGCTAGATGCGCGCAAATCCCAGACCTAGCCCAGACCTAACCGGTGTTATCCTCTAAAATATTGATCGAAACCAGGTTTAATTGACAGCTTCAGTGTGTTACCACATTCCTACGTGATTCAAACACGAAAAAAACCCAGGATCTGGCCAACTAGTATGCGAAGAAGGCGAAAGTATAAGCCAGATGCGCGCATTTCCCAGACCTAACCCAGACCTAACCGGTGTTATCCTCTGAAATATTGATCGAAACCAGGTCTAATTGACTGCTTCAGTGTGTTACCACATTACTACGTGATTCAAACACGAAAAAAAGTCAGGATCTGGCCAACAGGTTTGCGAAAAAGGCGAAAGTATAAGCCAGATGCGCGCATTTCCCAGACCAAACCCAGACCTAAACGGCGTTATCCTCTAAAATATTGATCGAAACCAGGTTTAATTGACTGCTTCAGTGTGGTACCACATTACTGCGTTATTAAAACCCGAAAAAACCCAGGATCTAGCCAACAAGTTTGCGAAAAAGGCGGAAGTATAAGCCAGATGCGGGCATAACCCAGACCTAACCCAGACCTAACCGGTGTTATCCTCTGAAATATTGTTCGAAACCAGGTTTAATTGACTGCTTCAGTGTGTTACCACATTACTACGTGATTCAGACACGAAAAAAACCCAGGATCTGGCCAACAAGTATGCGAAGAAGGCAAAATCATGAGCCAGATGCCGGCATAACCCAGACCTAACCCAGACCTAACCGGTGTTATCCTCTAAAATATTGATCGAAACCAGGTTTAATTGACTGCTTCAGTGTGTTACCACATTACTACGTGATTCAAACACGAAAAAAACCCAGGATCCGGCCAACAAGTTTGCGAAAAAGGCGAAAGTATAAGCCAGATGCGCGCAAATCCCAGACCTAACCCAGACCTAACCGGTGTTATCCTCTAAAATATTGATCGAAACCAGGTTTTATTGACTGCTTCAGTGTGTTACCACATTACTACGTGATTCAAACACGGAAAAAACCCAGGATCTGGCCAACAAGTTTGTGAAAAAGGCGAAAGTATAAGCCAGATGCGCGCAAATCCCAGACCTAACCCAGACCTAACCGGTGTTATCCTCTAAAATATTGATCGAAACCAGGTTTTATTGACTGCTTCAGTTTGTTACCACATTACTACGTGATTCAAACACGAAAAAAACCCAGGATCTGGCCAACAAGTTTGCGAAAAAGGCGTAAGTATAAGCCAGATGCGCGCATTTCCCAGACCTAACCCAGACCTAACCGGCGTTATCCTCTAAAATATTGATCGAAACCAGGTTTTATTGACTGCTTCAGTTTGTTACCACATTACTACGTGATTCAAACACGAAAAACACCCAGGATCTGGCCAACAAGTATGCGATGAAGGCAAAATCATGAGCCAGATGCGGGCATAACCCAGACCTAACCCAGACCTAACCGGTGTTATCCTCTAAAATATTGATCGAAACCAGGTTTAATTGACTGCTTCAGTGTGTTACCACATTACTACGTGATTCAAACACGAAAAAAACACAGGATCTGGCCAACAAGTTTGCGAAAAAGGCGAAAGTATAAGCCAGATGCGCGCATTTCCCAGACCTAAACCAGACCTAACCGGCGTTATCCTCTAAAATATTGATCGAAACCAGGTTTTATTGACTGCTTCAGTGTGTTACCACATTACTACGTGATCAAACACGGAAAAAACCCAGGATCTGGCCAACAAGTATGCGAAGAAGGCAAAATCATGAGCCAGATGCGGGCATAACCCAGACCTAACCCAGACCTAACCGGTGTTATCCTCTAAACTATTGATCGAAACCAGGTTTAATTGACAGCTTCAGTGTGTTACCACATTACTATGTGATTCACACACGAAAAAAACCCAGGATCTGGCCAACAAGTTTGCGAAAAAGGCGAAAGTATAAGCCAGATGCGCGCATTTCCCAGACCTAACCCAGACCTAACCGGCGTTATCCTCTAAAATATTGATCGAAACCAGGTTTTATTGACTGCTTCAGTGTGTTACCACATTACTACGTGATTCAAACACGGAAAAAACCCAGGATCTGGCCAACTAGTATGCGAAGAAGGCAAAATCATGAGCCAGATGCGGGCATAACCCAGACCTAACCCAGACCTAACCGGTGTTATCCTCTAAACTATTGATCGAAACCAGGTTTAATTGACTGCTTCAGTGTGTTACCACATTACTACGTGATTCAAACACGGAAAAAACCCAGGATCTGGCCAACAAGTATGCGATGAAGGCAAAATCATGTGCCTGATGCGGGCATAACCCAGACCTAACCCAGACCTAACCGGTGTTATCCTCCTAAATACTGTCCGAATCCAGGTTTAGTGGACTGTTTCTGTGTGGTACCACATTACTACGTGATTCAAACCCGAAAAAAACCCAGGATCTGGCCAACAAGTATGCGATGAAGGCAAAATCATGAGCCAGATGCGGGCATAACCCAGACCTAACCCAGACCTAACCGGTGTTATCCTCTAAAATATTGATCGAAACCAGGTTTAATTGACTGCTTCAGTGTGTTACCACATTACTACGTGATTCAAACACGAAAAAAACCCAGGATCTGGCCAACAAGTATGCGATGAAGGCAAAATCATGAGCCAGATGCGGGCATAACCCAGCCCTAACCCAGACCTAACCGGTGTTATCCTCTGAAATATTGATCGAAACCAGGTTTAATTGACTGCTTCAGTGTGTTACCACATTACTACGTGATTCAAACACGGAAAATACCCAGGATCTGGCCAACAAGTATGCGAAGAAGGCAAAATCATGAGCCAGATGCGCGCATTTCCCAGACCTAACCCAGACCTAACCGGCGTTATCCTCTGAAATATTGATCGAAACCAGGTTTAATTGACTGCTTCAGTGTGTTACCACATTACTACGTGATTCAAACACGGAAAAAACCCAGGATCTGGCCAACAAGTATGCGATGAAGGCAAAATCATGAGCCAGATGCGGGCATAACCCAGACCTAACCCAGACCTAACCGGTGTTATCCTCTGAAATATTGATCGAAACCAGGTTTAATTGACTGCTTCAGTGTGTTACCACATTACTACGTGATTCAAACACGGAAAATACCCAGGATCTGGCCAACAAGTATGCGAAGAAGGCGAAAGTATAAGCCAGATGCGCGCATTTCCCAGACCTATCCCAGACCTAACCGGTGTTATCCTCTGAAATATTGATCGAAACCAGGTTTAATTGACTGCTTCAGTGTGTTACCACATTACTACGTGATTCAATCACGGAAAAAACCCAGGATCTGGCCAACAAGTATGCGATGAAGGCAAAATCATGAGCCAGATGCGGGCATAACCCAGACCTAACCCAGACCTAACCGGTGTTATCCTCTAAAATATTGTTCGAAACCAGGTTTAATTGACTGCTTCAGTGTGTTACCACATTACTACGTGATTCAAACACGAAAAAAACCTAGGATCTGGCCAACAAGTATGCGATGAAGGCAAAATCATGTGCCAGATGCGGGCATAACCCAGACCTAACCCAGACCTAACCGGTGTTATCCTCTGAAATATTGATCGAAACCAGGTTTAATTGACTGCTTCAGTGTGTTACCACATTACTACGTGATTCAAACACGGAAAATACCCAGGATCTGGCCAACAAGTATGCGAAGAAGGCAAAATCATGAGCCAGATGCGCGCATTTCCCAGACCTAACCCAGACCTAACCGGTGTTATCCTCTGAAATATTGATCGAAACCAGGTTTAATTGACTGCTTCAGTGTGTTACCACATTACTACGTGATTCAAACACGGAAAATACCCAGGATCTGGCCAACAAGTATGCGAAGAAGGCAAAATCATGAGCCAGATGCGCGCATTTCCCAGACCTAACCCAGACCTAACCGGCGTTATCCTCTGAAATATTGATCGAAACCAGGTTTAATTGACTGCTTCAGTGTGTTACCACATTACTACGTGATTCAAACACGGAAAAAACCCAGGATCTGGCCAACAAGTATGCGATGAAGGCAAAATCATGTGCCAGATGCGGGCATAACCCAGACCTAACCCAGACCTAACCGGTGTTATCCTCTGAAATATTGATCGAAACCAGGTTTAATTAACTTCTTCAGTGTGTTACCACATTACTACGTGATTCAAACACGGAAAATACCCAGGATCTGGCCAACAAGTATGCGAAGAAGGCAAAATCATGAGCCAGATGCGCGCATTTCCCAGACCTAACCCAGACCTAACCGGCGTTATCCTCTGAAATATTGATCGAAACCAGGTTTAATTGACTGCTTCAGTGTGTTACCACATTACTACGTGATTCAAACACGGAAAAAACCCAGGATCTGGCCAACAAGTATGCGATGATGGCAAAATCATGAGCCAGATGCGGGCATAACCCAGACCTAACCCAGACCTAACCGGTGTTATCCTCTAAAATATTGATCGAAACCAGGTTTAATTGACTGCTTCAGTGTGTTACCACATTACTACGTGATTCAAACACGAAAAAAACCCAGGATCTGGCCAACAAGTATGCGATGAAGGCAAAATCATGAGCCAGATGCGGGCATAACCCAGACCTAACCCAGACCTAACCGGTGTTATCCTCTAAAATATTGATCGAAACCAGGTTTAATTGACTGCTTCAGTGTGTTACCACATTACTACGTGATTCAAACACGAAAAAAACCCAGGATCTGGCCAACAAGTATGCGATGAAGGCAAAATCATGTGCCAGATGCGGGCATAACCCAGACCGAACCCAGACCTAACCGGTGTTATCCTCTAAAATATTGATCGAAACCAGGTTTTATTGACTGCTTCAGTTTGTTACCACATTACTACGTGATTCAAACACGAAAAAAACCCAGGATCTGGCCAACAAGTATGCGGAGAAGGCGAAAGTATAAGCCAGATGCGCGCATATCCCAGACCAAACCCAGACCTAACCGGTGTTATCCTCTAAAATATTGATCGAAACCAGGTTTTATTGACTGCTTCAGTTTGTTACCACATCACTACGTGATTCAAACACGAAAAAAACCCAGGATCTGGCCAACAAGTATGCGAAGAAGGCAAAATCATGAGCCAGATGCGGGCATAACCCAGACCTAACCCAGACCTAACCGGTGTTATCCTCTGAAATATTGATCGAAACCAGGTTTAATTGACTGCTTCAGTGAGTTACCACATTACTACGTGATTCAAACACGGAAAAAACCCAGGATCTGGCCAACAAGTATGCGATGAAGGCAAAATCATGAGCCAGATGCGGGCATAACCCAGACCTAACCCAGACCTAACCGGTGTTATCCTCTAAAATATTGATCGAAACCAGGTTTAATTGACTGCTTCAGTGTGTTACCACATTACTACGTGATTCAAACACGAAAAAAACCCAGGATCTGGCCAACAAGTATGCGAAGAAGGCAAAATCATGAGCCAGATGCGGGCATAACCCAGACCTAACCCAGACCTAACCGGTGTTATCCTCTAAAATATTGATCGAAACCAGGTTTAATTGACTGCTTCAGTGTGTTACCACATTACTACGTGATTCAAACACGAAAAAAACCCAGGATCTGGCCAACAAGTATGCGAAGAAGGCAAAATCATGAGCCAGATGCGGGCATAACCCAGACCTAACCCAGACCTAACCGGTGTTATCCTCTAAAATACTGATCGAAACCAGGTTTAATTGACAGCTTCAGTGTGTTACCACATTACTACGTGATTCACACACGAAAAAAACCCAGGATCTGGCCAACAAGTTTGCGAAAAAGGCGAAAGTATAAGCCAGATGCGCGCATTTCCCAGACCTAACCCAGACCTAACCGGCGTTATCCTCTAAAATATTGATCGAAACCAGGTTTAATTGACTGCTCCAGTGTGGTACCACATTACTGCGTTATTCAAACCCGAAAAAAACCCAGGATCTAGCCAACAAGTATGCGAAGAAGGCAAAATCATGAGCTAGATGCGCGCAAATCCCAGACCTAACCCAGACCTAACCGGTGTTATCCTCTAAAATATTGATCGAAACCAGGTTTAATTGACAGCTTCAGTGTGTTACCACATTCCTACGTGATTCAAACACGAAAAAAACCCAGGATCTGGCCAACTAGTATGCGATGAAGGCAAAATCATGTGCCAGATGCGGGCATAACCCAGACCTAACCCAGACCTAACCGGTGTTATCCTCTGAAATATTGATCGAAACCAGGTTTAATTGACTGCTTCAGTGTGTTACCACATTACTACGTGATTCAAACACGGAAAATACCCAGGATCTGGCCAACAAGTATGCGAAGAAGGCGAAAGTATAAGCCAGATGCGCGCATTTCCCAGACCTATCCCAGACCTAACCGGTGTTATCCTCTGAAATATTGATCGAAACCAGGTTTAATTGACTGCTTCAGTGTGTTACCACATTACTACGTGATTCAATCACGGAAAAAACCCAGGATCTGGCCAACAAGTATGCGATGAAGGCAAAATCATGAGCCAGATGCGGGCATAACCCAGACCTAACCCAGACCTAACCGGTGTTATCCTCTAAAATATTGTTCGAAACCAGGTTTAATTGACTGCTTCAGTGTGTTACCACATTACTACGTGATTCAAACACGAAAAAAACCTAGGATCTGGCCAACAAGTATGCGATGAAGGCAAAATCATGTGCCAGATGCGGGCATAACCCAGACCTAACCCAGACCTAACCGGTGTTATCCTCTGAAATATTGATCGAAACCAGGTTTAATTGACTGCTTCAGTGTGTTCCCACATTACTACGTGATTCAAACACGGAAAATACCCAGGATCTGGCCAACAAGTATGCGAAGAAGGCAAAATCATGAGCCAGATGCGCGCATTTCCCAGACCTAACCCAGACCTAACCGGTGTTATCCTCTGAAATATTGATCGAAACCAGGTTTAATTGACTGCTTCAGTGTGTTACCACATTACTACGTGATTCAAACACGGAAAATACCCAGGATCTGGCCAACAAGTATGCGAAGAAGGCAAAATCATGAGCCAGATGCGCGCATTTCCCAGACCTAACCCAGACCTAACCGGCGTTATCCTCTGAAATATTGATCGAAACCAGGTTTAATTGACTGCTTCAGTGTGTTACCACATTACTACGTGATTCAAACACGGAAAAAACCCAGGATCTGGCCAACAAGTATGCGATGAAGGCAAAATCATGTGCCAGATGCGGGCATAACCCAGACCTAACCCAGACCTAACCGGTGTTATCCTCTGAAATATTGATCGAAACCAGGTTTAATTAACTTCTTCAGTGTGTTACCACATTACTACGTGATTCAAACACGGAAAATACCCAGGATCTGGCCAACAAGTATGCGAAGAAGGCAAAATCATGAGCCAGATGCGCGCATTTCCCAGACCTAACCCAGACCTAACCGGCGTTATCCTCTGAAATATTGATCGAAACCAGGTTTAATTGACTGCTTCAGTGTGTTACCACATTACTACGTGATTCAAACACGGAAAAAACCCAGGATCTGGCCAACAAGTATGCGATGATGGCAAAATCATGAGCCAGATGCGGGCATAACCCAGACCTAACCCAGACCTAACCGGTGTTATCCTCTAAAATATTGATCGAAACCAGGTTTAATTGACTGCTTCAGTGTGTTACCACATTACTACGTGATTCAAACACGAAAAAAACCCAGGATCTGGCCAACAAGTATGCGATGAAGGCAAAATCATGAGCCAGATGCGGGCATAACCCAGACCTAACCCAGACCTAACCGGTGTTATCCTCTAAAATATTGATCGAAACCAGGTTTAATTGACTGCTTCAGTGTGTTACCACATTACTACGTGATTCAAACACGAAAAAAACCCAGGATCTGGCCAACAAGTATGCGATGAAGGCAAAATCATGTGCCAGATGCGGGCATAACCCAGACCGAACCCAGACCTAACCGGTGTTATCCTCTAAAATATTGATCGAAACCAGGTTTTATTGACTGCTTCAGTTTGTTACCACATTACTACGTGATTCAAACACGAAAAAAACCCAGGATCTGGCCAACAAGTATGCGGAGAAGACGAAAGTATAAGCCAGATGCGCGCATATCCCAGACCAAACCCAGACCTAACCGGTGTTATCCTCTAAAATATTGATCGAAACCAGGTTTTATTGACTGCTTCAGTTTGTTACCACATTACTACGTGATTCAAACACGAAAAAAACCCAGGATCTGGCCAACAAGTATGCGAAGAAGGCAAAATCATGAGCCAGATGCGGGCATAACCCAGACCTAACCCAGACCTAACCGGTGTTATCCTCTGAAATATTGATCGAAACCAGGTTTAATTGACTGCTTCAGTGAGTTACCACATTACTACGTGATTCAAACACGGAAAAAACCCAGGATCTGGCCAACAAGTATGCGATGAAGGCAAAATCATGAGCCAGATGCGGGCATAACCCAGACCTAACCCAGACCTAACCGGTGTTATCCTCTAAAATATTGATCGAAACCAGGTTTAATTGACTGCTTCAGTGTGTTACCACATTACTACGTGATTCAAACACGAAAAAAACCCAGGATCTGGCCAACAAGTATGCGAAGAAGGCAAAATCATGAGCCAGATGCGGGCATAACCCAGACCTAACCCAGACCTAACCGGTGTTATCCTCTAAAATATTGATCGAAACCAGATTTAATTGACTGCTTCAGTGTGTTACCACATTACTACGTGATTCAAACACGAAAAAAACCCAGGATCTGGCCAACAAGTATGCGAAGAAGGCAAAATCATGAGCCAGATGCGGGCATAACCCAGACCTAACCCAGACCTAACCGGTGTTATCCTCTAAAATATTGATCGAAACCAGGTTTAATTGACAGCTTCAGTGTGTTACCACATTACTACGTGATTCACACACGAAAAAAACCCAGGATCTGGCCAACAAGTTTGCGAAAAAGGCGAAAGTATAAGCCAGATGCGCGCATTTCCCAGACCTAACCCAGACCTAACCGGCGTTATCCTCTAAAATATTGATCGAAACCAGGTTTAATTGACTGCTCCAGTGTGGTACCACATTACTGCGTTATTCAAACCCGAAAAAAACCCAGGATCTAGCCAACAAGTATGCGAAGAAGGCAAAATCATGAGCTAGATGCGCGCAAATCCCAGACCTAACCCAGACCTAACCGGTGTTATCCTCTAAAATATTGATCGAAACCAGGTTTAATTGACAGCTTCAGTGTGTTACCACATTCCTACGTGATTCAAACACGAAAAAAACCCAGGATCTGGCCAACTAGTATGCGAAGAAGGCGAAAGTATAAGCCAGATGCGCGCATTTCCCAGACCTAACCCAGACCTAACCGGTGTTATCCTCTGAAATATTGATCGAAACCAGGTCTAATTGACTGCTTCAGTGTGTTACCACATTACTACGTGATTCAAACACGAAAAAAAGTCAGGATCTGGCCAACAGGTTTGCGAAAAAGGCGAAAGTATAAGCCAGATGCGCGCATTTCCCAGACCAAACCCAGACCTAAACGGCGTTATCCTCTAAAATATTGATCGAAACCAGGTTTAATTGACTGCTTCAGTGTGGTACCACATTACTGCGTTATTAAAACCCGAAAAAAACCCAGGATCTAGCCAACAAGTTTGCGAAAAAGGCGGAAGTATAAGCCAGATGCGGGCATAACCCAGACCTAACCCAGACCTAACCGGTGTTATCCTCTGAAATATTGTTCGAAACCAGGTTTAATTGACTGCTTCAGTGTGTTACCACATTACTACGTGATTCAGACACGAAAAAAACCCAGGATCTGGCCAACAAGTATGCGAAGAAGGCAAAATCATGAGCCAGATGCGGGCATAACCCAGACCTAACCCAGACCTAACCGGTGTTATCCTCTAAAATATTGATCGAAACCAGGTTTAATTGACTGCTTCAGTGTGTTACCACATTACTACGTGATTCAAACACGAAAAAAACACAGGATCTGGCCAACAAGTTTGCGAAAAAGGCGAAAGTATAAGCCAGATGCGCGCATTTCCCAGACCTAACCCAGACCTAACCGGCGTTATCCTCTAAAATATTGATCGAAACCAGGTTTTATTGACTGCTTCAGTGTGTTACCACATTACTACGTGATCAAACACGGAAAAAACCCAGGATCTGGCCAACAAGTATGCGAAGAAGGCAAAATCATGAGCCAGATGCGGGCATAACCCAGACCTAACCCAGACCTAACCGGTGTTATCCTCTAAACTATTGATCGAAACCAGGTTTAATTGACAGCTTCAGTGTGTTACCACATTACTATGTGATTCACACACGAAAAAAACCCAGGATCTGGCCAACAAGTTTGCGAAAAAGGCGAAAGTATAAGCCAGATGCGCGCATTTCCCAGACCTAACCCAGACCTAACCGGCGTTATCCTCTAAAATATTGATCGAAACCAGGTTTTATTGACTGCTTCAGTGTGTTACCACATTACTACGTGATCAAACACGGAAAAAACCCAGGATCTGGCCAACAAGTATGCGAAGAAGGCAAAATCATGAGCCAGATGCGGGCATAACCCAGACCTAACCCAGACCTAACCGGTGTTATCCTCTAAACTATTGATCGAAACCAGGTTTAATTGACAGCTTCAGTGTGTTACCACATTACTATGTGATTCACACACGAAAAAAACCCAGGATCTGGCCAACAGGTTTGCGAAAAAGGCGAAAGTATAAGCCAGATGCGCGCATTTCCCAGACCTAACCCAGACCTAACCGGCGTTATCCTCTAAAATATTGATCGAAACCAGGTTTTATTGACTGCTTCAGTGTATTACCACATTACTACGTGATTCAAACACGGAAAAAACCCAGGATCTGGCCAACTAGTATGCGAAGAAGGCAAAATCATGAGCCAGATGCGGGCATAACCCAGACCTAACCCAGACCTAACCGGTGTTATCCTCTAAACTATTGATCGAAACCAGGTTTAATTGACTGCTTCAGTGTGTTACCACATTACTACGTGATTCAAACACGGAAAAAACCCAGGATCTGGCCAACAAGTATGCGATGAAGGCAAAATCATGTGCCTGATGCGGGCATAACCCAGACCTAACCCAGACCTAACCGGTGTTATCCTCCTAAATACTGTCCGAATCCAGGTTTAGTGGACTGTTTCTGTGTGGTACCACATTACTACGTGATTCAAACCCGAAAAAAACCCAGGATCTGGCCAACAAGTATGCGATGAAGGCAAAATCATGAGCCAGATGCGGGCATAACCCAGACCTAACCCAGACCTAACCGGTGTTATCCTCTAAAATATTGATGGAAACCAGGTTTAATTGACTGCTTCAGTGTGTTACCACATTACTACGTGATTCAAACACGAAAAAAACCCAGGATCTGGCCAACAAGTATGCGAAGAAGGCAAAATCATGAGCCAGATGCGGGCATAACCCAGCCCTAACCCAGACCTAACCGGTGTTATCCTCTAAAATATTGATCGAAACCAGGTTTAATTGACTGCTTCAGTGTATTACCACATTACTACGTGATTCAAACACGAAAAAAACCCAGGATCTGGCCAACAAGTATGCGAAGAAGGCAAAATCATGGGCCAGATGCGGGCATAACCCAGACCTAACCCAGACCTAACCGGTGATATCCTCTGAAATATTGATCGAAACCAGGTTTAATTGACTGCTTCAGTGTGTTACCACATTACTACGTGATTCAAACACGGAAAATACCCAGGATCTGGCCAACAAGTATGCGAAGAAGGCAAAATCATGAGCCAGATGCGCGCATTTCCCAGACCTAACCCAGACCTAACCGGCGTTATCCTCTGAAATATTGATCGAAACCAGGTTTAATTGACTGCTTCAGTGTGTTACCACATTACTACGTGATTCAAACACGGAAAAAACCCAGGATCTGGCCAACAAGTATGCGGAGAAGACGAAAGTATAAGCCAGATGCGCGCATATCCCAGACCAAACCCAGACCTAACCGGTGTTATCCTCTAAAATATTGATCGAAACCAGGTTTTATTGACTGCTTCAGTTTGTTACCACATTACTACGTGATTCAAACACGAAAAAAACCCAGGATCTGGCCAACAAGTATGCGAAGAAGGCAAAATCATGAGCCAGATGCGGGCATAACCCAGACCTAACCCAGACCTAACCGGTGTTATCCTCTGAAATATTGATCGAAACCAGGTTTAATTGACTGCTTCAGTGAGTTACCACATTACTACGTGATTCAAACACGGAAAAAACCCAGGATCTGGCCAACAAGTATGCGATGAAGGCAAAATCATGAGCCAGATGCGGGCATAACCCAGACCTAACCCAGACCTAACCGGTGTTATCCTCTAAAATATTGATCGAAACCAGGTTTAATTGACTGCTTCAGTGTGTTACCACATTACTACGTGATTCAAACACGAAAAAAACCCAGGATCTGGCCAACAAGTATGCGAAGAAGGCAAAATCATGAGCCAGATGCGGGCATAACCCAGACCTAACCCAGACCTAACCGGTGTTATCCTCTAAAATATTGATCGAAACCAGGTTTAATTGACTGCTTCAGTGTGTTACCACATTACTACGTGATTCAAACACGAAAAAAACCCAGGATCTGGCCAACAAGTATGCGAAGAAGGCAAAATCATGAGCCAGATGCGGGCATAACCCAGACCTAACCCAGACCTAACCGGTGTTATCCTCTAAAATATTGATCGAAACCAGGTTTAATTGACAGCTTCAGTGTGTTACCACATTACTACGTGATTCACACACGAAAAAAACCCAGGATCTGGCCAACAAGTTTGCGAAAAAGGCGAAAGTATAAGCCAGATGCGCGCATTTCCCAGACCTAACCCAGACCTAACCGGCGTTATCCTCTAAAATATTGATCGAAACCAGGTTTAATTGACTGCTCCAGTGTGGTACCACATTACTGCGTTATTCAAACCCGAAAAAAACCCAGGATCTAGCCAACAAGTATGCGAAGAAGGCAAAATCATGAGCTAGATGCGCGCAAATCCCAGACCTAACCCAGACCTAACCGGTGTTATCCTCTAAAATATTGATCGAAACCAGGTTTAATTGACAGCTTCAGTGTGTTACCACATTCCTACGTGATTCAAACACGAAAAAAACCCAGGATCTGGCCAACTAGTATGCGAAGAAGGCGAAAGTATAAGCCAGATGCGCGCATTTCCCAGACCTAACCCAGACCTAACCGGTGTTATCCTCTGAAATATTGATCGAAACCAGGTCTAATTGACTGCTTCAGTGTGTTACCACATTACTACGTGATTCAAACACGAAAAAAAGTCAGGATCTGGCCAACAGGTTTGCGAAAAAGGCGAAAGTATAAGCCAGATGCGCGCATTTCCCAGACCAAACCCAGACCTAAACGGCGTTATCCTCTAAAATATTGATCGAAACCAGGTTTAATTGACTGCTTCAGTGTGGTACCACATTACTGCGTTATTAAAACCCGAAAAAAACCCAGGATCTAGCCAACAAGTTTGCGAAAAAGGCGGAAGTATAAGCCAGATGCGGGCATAACCCAGACCTAACCCAGACCTAACCGGTGTTATCCTCTGAAATATTGTTCGAAACCAGGTTTAATTGACTGCTTCAGTGTGTTACCACATTACTACGTGATTCAGACACGAAAAAAACCCAGGATCTGGCCAACAAGTATGCGAAGAAGGCAAAATCATGAGCCAGATGCGGGCATAACCCAGACCTAACCCAGACCTAACCGGTGTTATCCTCTAAAATATTGATCGAAACCAGGTTTAATTGACTGCTTCAGTGTGTTACCACATTACTACGTGATTCAAACACGAAAAAAACACAGGATCTGGCCAACAAGTTTGCGAAAAAGGCGAAAGTATAAGCCAGATGCGCGCATTTCCCAGACCTAACCCAGACCTAACCGGCGTTATCCTCTAAAATATTGATCGAAACCAGGTTTTATTGACTGCTTCAGTGTGTTACCACATTACTACGTGATCAAACACGGAAAAAACCCAGGATCTGGCCAACAAGTATGCGAAGAAGGCAAAATCATGAGCCAGATGCGGGCATAACCCAGACCTAACCCAGACCTAACCGGTGTTATCCTGTAAACTATTGATCGAAACCAGGTTTAATTGACAGCTTCAGTGTGTTACCACATTACTATGTGATTCACACACGAAAAAAACCCAGGATCTGGCCAACAAGTTTGCGAAAAAGGCGAAAGTATAAGCCAGATGCGCGCATTTCCCAGACCTAACCCAGACCTAACCGGCGTTATCCTCTGAAATATTGATCGAAACCAGGTTTTATTGACTGCTTCAGTGTGTTACCACATTACTACGTGATCAAACACGGAAAAAACCCAGGATCTGGCCAACAAGTATGCGAAGAAGGCAAAATCATGAGCCAGATGCGGGCATAACCCAGACCTAACCCAGACCTAACCGGTGTTATCCTCTAAACTATTGATCGAAACCAGGTTTAATTGACAGCTTCAGTGTGTTACCACATTACTATGTGATTCACACACGAAAAAAACCCAGGATCTGGCCAACAGGTTTGCGAAAAAGGCGAAAGTATAAGCCAGATGCGCGCATTTCCCAGACCTAACCCAGACCTAACCGGCGTTATCCTCTAAAATATTGATCGAAACCAGGTTTTATTGACTGCTTCAGTGTATTACCACATTACTACGTGATTCAAACACGGAAAAAACCCAGGATCTGGCCAACTAGTATGCGAAGAAGGCAAAATCATGAGCCAGATGCGGGCATAACCCAGACCTAACCCAGACCTAACCGGTGTTATCCTCTAAACTATTGATCGAAACCAGGTTTAATTGACTGCTTCAGTGTGTTACCACATTACTACGTGATTCAAACACGGAAAAAACCCAGGATCTGGCCAACAAGTATGCGATGAAGGCAAAATCATGTGCCTGATGCGGGCATAACCCAGACCTAACCCAGACCTAACCGGTGTTATCCTCCTAAATACTGTCCGAATCCAGGTTTAGTGGACTGTTTCTGTGTGGTACCACATTACTACGTGATTCAAACCCGAAAAAAACCCAGGATCTGGCCAACAAGTATGCGATGAAGGCAAAATCATGAGCCAGATGCGGGCATAACCCAGACCTAACCCAGACCTAACCGGTGTTATCCTCTAAAATATTGATGGAAACCAGGTTTAATTGACTGCTTCAGTGTGTTACCACATTACTACGTGATTCAAACACGAAAAAAACCCAGGATCTGGCCAACAAGTATGCGAAGAAGGCAAAATCATGAGCCAGATGCGGGCATAACCCAGCCCTAACCCAGACCTAACCGGTGTTATCCTCTAAAATATTGATCGAAACCAGGTTTAATTGACTGCTTCAGTGTATTACCACATTACTACGTGATTCAAACACGAAAAAAACCCAGGATCTGGCCAACAAGTATGCGAAGAAGGCAAAATCATGAGCCAGATGCGGGCATAACCCAGACCTAACCCAGACCTAACCGGTGATATCCTCTGAAATATTGATCGAAACCAGGTTTAATTGACTGCTTCAGTGTGTTACCACATTACTACGTGATTCAAACACGGAAAATACCCAGGATCTGGCCAACAAGTATGCGAAGAAGGCAAAATCATGAGCCAGATGCGCGCATTTCCCAGACCTAACCCAGACCTAACCGGCGTTATCCTCTGAAATATTGATCGAAACCAGGTTTAATTGACTGCTTCAGTGTGTTACCACATTACTACGTGATTCAAACACGGAAAAAACCCAGGATCTGGCCAACAAGTATGCGATGAAGGCAAAATCATGAGCCAGATGCGGGCATAACCCAGACCTAACCCAGACCTAACCGGTGTTATCCTCTGAAATATTGATCGAAACCAGGTTTAATTGACTGCTTCAGTGTGTTACCACATTACTACGTGATTCAAACACGGAAAATACCCAGGATCTGGCCAACAAGTATGCGAAGAAGGCGAAAGTATAAGCCAGATGCGCGCATTTCCCAGACCTATCCCAGACCTAACCGGTGTTATCCTCTGAAATATTGATCGAAACCAGGTTTAATTGACTGCTTCAGTGTGTTACCACATTACTACGTGATTCAATCACGGAAAAAACCCAGGATCTGGCCAACAAGTATGCGATGAAGGCAAAATCATGAGCCAGATGCGGGCATAACCCAGACCTAACCCAGACCTAACCGGTGTTATCCTCTAAAATATTGTTCGAAACCAGGTTTAATTGTCTGCTTCAGTGTGTTACCACATTACTACGTGATTCAAACACGAAAAAAACCTAGGATCTGGCCAACAAGTATGCGATGAAGGCAAAATCATGTGCCAGATGCGGGCATAACCCAGACCTAACCCAGACCTAACCGGTGTTATCCTCTGAAATATTGATCGAAACCAGGTTTAATTGACTGCTTCAGTGTGTTACCACATTACTACGTGATTCAAACACGGAAAATACCCAGGATCTGGCCAACAAGTATGCGAAGAAGGCAAAATCATGAGCCAGATGCGCGCATTTCCCAGACCTAACCCAGACCTAACCGGTGTTATCCTCTGAAATATTGATCGAAACCAGGTTTAATTGACTGCTTCAGTGTGTTACCACATTACTACGTGATTCAAACACGGAAAATACCCAGGATCTGGCCAACAAGTATGCGAAGAAGGCAAAATCATGAGCCAGATGCGCGCATTTCCCAGACCTAACCCAGACCTAACCGGCGTTATCCTCAGAAATATTGATGGAAACCAGGTTTAATTGACTGCTTCAGTGTGTTACCACATTACTACGTGATTCAAACACGGAAAAAACCCAGGATCTGGCCAACAAGTATGCGATGAAGGCAAAATCATGTGCCAGATGCGGGCATAACCCAGACCTAACCCAGACCTAACCGGTGTTATCCTCTGAAATATTGATCGAAACCAGGTTTAATTGACTTCTTCAGTGTGTTACCACATTACTACGTGATTCAAACACGGAAAATACCCAGGATCTGGCCAACAAGTATGCGAAGAAGGCAAAATCATGAGCCAGATGCGCGCATTTCCCAGACCTAACCCAGACCTAACCGGCGTTATCCTCTGAAATATTGATCGAAACCAGGTTTAATTGACTGCTTCAGTGTGTTACCACATTACTACGTGATTCAAACACGGAAAAAACCCAGGATCTGGCCAACAAGTATGCGATGATGGCAAAATCATGAGCCAGATGCGGGCATAACCCAGACCTAACCCAGACCTAACCGGTGTTATCCTCTAAAATATTGATCGAAACCAGGTTTAATTGACTGCTTCAGTGTGTTACCACATTACTACGTGATTCAAACACGAAAAAAACCCAGGATCTGGCCAACAAGTATGCGATGAAGGCAAAATCATGAGCCAGATGCGGGCATAACCCAGACCTAACCCAGACCTAACCGGCGTTATCCTCTGAAATATTGATCGAAACCAGGTTTAATTGACTGCTTCAGTGTGTTACCACATTACTACGTGATTCAAACACGAAAAAAACCCAGGATCTGGCCAACAAGTATGCGAAGAAGGCAAAATCATGAGCCAGATGCGGGCATAACCCAGACCTAACCCAGACCTAACCGGTGTTATCCTCTAAAATATTGATCGAAACCAGGTTTAATTGACTGCTTCAGTGTATTACCACATTACTACGTGATTCAAACACGGAAAATACCCAGGATCTGGCCAACAAGTATGCGAAGAAGGCGAAAGTATAAGCCAGATGCGCGCATATCCCAGACCAAACCCAGACCTAACCGGTGTTATCCTCTAAAATATTGATCGAAACCAGGTTTAATTGACTGCTTCAGTGTGTTACCACATTCCTACGTGATTCAAACACGAAAAAAACCCAGGATCTGGCCAACAAGTATGCGAAGAAGGCAAAATCATGAGCCAGATGCGGGCATAACCCAGACCTAACCCAGACCTAACCGGTGTTATCCTCTGAAATATTGATCGAAACCAGGTTTAATTGACTGCTTCAGTGAGTTACCACATTACTACGTGATTCAAACACGGAAAAAACCCAGGATCTGGCCAACAAGTATGCGAAGAAGGCAAAATCATGAGCCAGATGCGGGCTTAACCCAGACCTAACCCAGACCTAACCGGTGTTATCCTCTGAAATATTGATCGAAACCAGGTTTAATTGACTGCTTCAGTGTGTTACCACATTACTACGTGATTCAAACACGGAAAATACCCAGGATCTGGCCAACAAGTATGCGAAGAAGGCAAAATCATGAGCCAGATGCGCGCATTTCCCAGACCTAACCCAGACCTAACCGGCGTTATCCTCTGAAATATTGATCGAAACCAGGTTTAATTGACTGCTTCAGTGTGTTACCACATTACTACGTGATTCAAACACGGAAAAAACCCAGGATCTGGCCAACAAGTATGCGATGAAGGCAAAATCATGAGCCAGATGCGGGCATAACCCAGACCTAACCCAGACCTAACCGGTGTTATCCTCTAAAATATTGATCGAAACCAGGTTTAATTGACTGCTTCAGTGTGTTACCACATTACTACGTGATTCAAACACGAAAAAAACCCAAGATCTGGCCAACAAGTATGCGAAGAAGGCGAAAGTATAAGCCAGATGCGCGCATTCCCCAGACCTAACCCAGACCTAACCGGTGTTATCCTCTGAAATATTGATCGAAACCAGGTTTAATAGACTGCTTCAGTGTGTTACCACATTACTACGTGATCAAACACGGAAAAAACCTAGGATCTGGCCAACAAGTATGCGATGAAGGCAAAATCATGTGCCAGATGCGGGCATAACCCAGACCTAACCCAGACCTAACCGGTGTTATCCTCTAAAATATTGATCGAAACCAGGTTTAATTGACTGCTTCAGTGTGTTACCACATTACTACGTGATTCAAACACGGAAAATACCCAGGATCTGGCCAACAAGTATGCGAAGAAGGCAAAATCATGAGCCAGATGCGCGCATTTCCCAGACCTAACCCAGACCTAACCGGTGTTATCCTCTGAAATATTGATCGAAACCAGGTTTAATTGACTGCTTCAGTGTGTTACCACATTACTACGTGATTCAAACACGGAAAATACCCAGGATCTGGCCAACAAGTATGCGAAGAAGGCAAAATCATGAGCCAGATGCGCGCATTTCCCAGACCTAACCCAGACCTAACCGGCGTTATCCTCTGAAATATTGATCGAAACCAGGTTTAATTGACTGCTTCAGTGTGTTACCACATTACTACGTGATTCAAACACGGAAAAAACCCAGGATCTGGCCAACAAGTATGCGATGAAGGCAAAATCATGTGCCAGATGCGGGCATAACCCAGACCTAACCCAGACCTAACCGGTGTTATCCTCTGAAATATTGATCGAAACCAGGTTTAATTGACTTCTTCAGTGTGTTACCACATTACTACGTGATTCAAACACGGAAAATACCCAGGATCTGGCCAACAAGTATGCGAAGAAGGCAAAATCATGAGCCAGATGCGCGCATTTCCCAGACCTAACCCAGACCTAACCGGCGTTATCCTCTGAAATATTGATCGAAACCAGGTTTAATTGACTGCTTCAGTGTGTTACCACATTACTACGTGATTCAAACACGGAAAAAACCCAGGATCTGGCCAACAAGTATGCGATGATGGCAAAATCATGAGCCAGATGCGGGCATAACCCAGACCTAACCCAGACCTAACCGGTGTTATCCTCTAAAATATTGATCGAAACCAGGTTTAATTGACTGCTTCAGTGTGTTACCACATTACTACGTGATTCAAACACGAAAAAAACCCAGGATCTGGCCAACAAGTATGCGATGAAGGCAAAATCATGAGCCAGATGCGGGCATAACCCAGACCTAACCCAGACCTAACCGGTGCTATCCTCTAAAATATTGATCGAAACCAGGTTTAATTGACTGCTTCAGTGTGTTACCACATTACTACGTGATTCAAACACGAAAAAAACCCAGGATCTGGCCAACAAGTATGCGATGAAGGCAAAATCATGTGCCAGATGCGGGCATAACCCAGACCGAACCCAGACCTAACCGGTGTTATCCTCTAAAATATTGATCGAAACCAGGTTTTATTGACTGCTTCAGTTTGTTACCACATTACTACGTGATTCAAACACGAAAAAAACCCAGGATCTGGCCAACAAGTATGCGGAGAAGGCGAAAGTATAAGCCAGATGCGCGCATATCCCAGACCAAACCCAGACCTAACCGGTGTTATCCTCTAAAATATTGATCGAAACCAGGTTTTATTGACTGCTTCAGTTTGTTACCACATTACTACGTGATTCAAACACGAAAAAAACCCAGGATCTGGCCAACAAGTATGCGAAGAAGGCAAAATCATGAGCCAGATGCGGGCATAACCCAGACCTAACCCAGACCTAACCGGTGTTATCCTCTGAAATATTGATCGAAACCAGGTTTAATTGACTGCTTCAGTGAGTTACCACATTACTACGTGATTCAAACACGGAAAAAACCCAGGATCTGGCCAACAAGTATGCGATGAAGGCAAAATCATGAGCCAGATGCGGGCATAACCCAGACCTAACCCAGACCTAACCGGTGTTATCCTCTAAAATATTGATCGAAACCAGGTTTAATTGACTGCTTCAGTGTGTTACCACATTACTACGTGATTCAAACACGAAAAAAACCCAGGATCTGGCCAACAAGTATGCGAAGAAGGCAAAATCATGAGCCAGATGCGGGCATAACCCAGACCTAACCCAGACCTAACCGGTGTTATCCTCTAAAATATTGATCGAAACCAGGTTTAATTGACTGCTTCAGTGTATTACCACATTACTACGTGATTCAAACACGGAAAATACCCAGGATCTGGCCAACAAGTATGCGAAGAAGGCGAAAGTATAAGCCAGATGCGCGCATATCCCAGACCAAACCCAGACCTAACCGGTGTTATCCTCTAAAATATTGATCGAAACCAGGTTTAATTGACTGCTTCAGTGTGTTACCACATTCCTACGTGATTCAAACACGAAAAAAACCCAGGATCTGGCCAACAAGTATGCGAAGAAGGCAAAATCATGAGCCAGATGCGGGCATAACCCAGACCTAACCCAGACCTAACCGGTGTTATCCTCTGAAATATTGATCGAAACCAGGTTTAATTGACTGCTTCAGTGAGTTACCACATTACTACGTGATTCAAACACGGAAAAAACCCAGGATCTGGCCAACAAGTATGCGAAGAAGGCAAAATCATGAGCCAGATGCGGGCTTAACCCAGACCTAACCCAGACCTAACCGGTGTTATCCTCTGAAATATTGATCGAAACCAGGTTTAATTGACTGCTTCAGTGTGTTACCACATTACTACGTGATTCAAACACGGAAAAAACCCAGGATCTGGCCAACAAGTATGCGATGATGGCAAAATCATGAGCCAGATGCGGGCATAACCCAGACCTAACCCAGACCTAACCGGTGTTATCCTCTAAAATATTGATCGAAACCAGGTTTAATTGACTGCTTCAGTGTGTTACCACATTCCTACGTGATTCAAACACGAAAAAAACCCAGGATCTGGCCAACAAGTATGCGATGAAGGCAAAATCATGAGCCAGATGCGGGCATAACCCAGACCTAACCCAGACCTAACCGGTGTTATCCTCTAAAATATTGATCGAAACCAGGTTTAATTGACTGCTTCAGTGTGTTACCACATTACTACGTGATTCAAACACGAAAAAAACCCAGGATCTGGCCAACAGGTTTGCGAAAAAGGCGAAAGTATAAGCCAGATGCGCGCATTTCCCAGACCTAACCCAGACCTAACCGGTGTTATCCTCTAAAATATTGATCGAAACCAGGTTTAATTGACTGCTTCAGTGTGTTACCACATTCCTACGTGATTCAAACACGAAAAACACCCAGGATCTGGCCAACAAGTATGCGAAGAAGGCAAAATCATGAGCCATATGCTGGCATAACCCAGACCTAACCCAGACCTAACCGGTGTTATCCTCTAAAATATTGATCGAAACCAGGTTTAATTGACTGCTTCAGTGTGTTACCACATTACTACGTGATTCAAACACGAAAAAAACCCAGGATCTGGCCAACAAGTATGCGAAGAAGGCAAAATCATGAGCCAGATGCGGGCTTAACCCAGACCTAACCCAGACCTAACCGGTGTTATCCTCTGAAATATTGATCGAAACCAGGTTTAATTGACTGCTTCAGTGTGTTACCACATTACTACGTGATTCAAACACGGAAAATACCCAGGATCTGGCCAACAAGTATGCGAAGAAGGCAAAATCATGAGCCAGATGCGCGCATTTCCCAGACCTAACCCAGACCTAACCGGCGTTATCCTCTGAAATATTGATCGAAACCAGGTTTAATTGACTGCTTCAGTGTGTTACCACATTACTACGTGATTCAAACACGGAAAAACCCAGGATCTGGCCAACAAGTATGCGATGAAGGCAAAATCATGAGCCAGATGCGGGCATAACCCAGACCTAACCCAGACCTAACCGGTGTTATCCTCTAAAATATTGATCGAAACCAGGTTTAATTGACTGCTTCAGTGTGTTACCACATTACTACGTGATTCAAACACGAAAAAAACCCAGGATCTGGCCAACAAGTATGCGAAGAAGGCGAAAGTATAAGCCAGATGCGCGCATATCCCAGACCTAACCCAGACCTAACCGGTGTTATCCTCTGAAATATTGATCGAAACCAGGTTTAATTGACTGCTTCAGTGTGTTACCACATTACTACGTGATTCAAACACGAAAAAAACCCAGGATCTGGCCAACAAGTATGCGATGAAGGCAAAATCATGAGCCAGATGCGGGCATAACCCAGACCTAACCCAGACCTAACCGGTGTTATCCTCTAAAATATTGATCGAAACCAGGTTTAATTGACTGCTTCAGTGTGTTACCACATTCCTACGTGATTCAAACACGAAAAACACCCAGGATCTGGCCAACAAGTATGCGAAGAAGGCAAAATCATGAGCCATATGCTGGCATAACCCAGACCTAACCCAGACCTAACCGGTGTTATCCTCTAAAATATTGATCGAAACCAGGTTTAATTGACTGCTTCAGTGTGTTACCACATTACTACGTGATTCAAACACGAAAAAAACCCAGGATCTGGCCAACAAGTATGCGAAGAAGGCAAAATCATGAGCCAGATGCGGGCTTAACCCAGACCTAACCCAGACCTAACCGGTGTTATCCTCTGAAATATTGATCGAAACCAGGTTTAATTGACTGCTTCAGTGTGTTACCACATTACTACGTGATTCAAACACGGAAAATACCCAGGATCTGGCCAACAAGTATGCGAAGAAGGCAAAATCATGAGCCAGATGCGCGCATTTCCCAGACCTAACCCAGACCTAACCGGCGTTATCCTCTGAAATATTGATCGAAACCAGGTTTAATTGACTGCTTCAGTGTGTTACCACATTACTACGTGATTCAAACACGGAAAAACCCAGGATCTGGCCAACAAGTATGCGATGAAGGCAAAATCATGAGCCAGATGCGGGCATAACCCAGACCTAACCCAGACCTAACCGGTGTTATCCTCTAAAATATTGATCGAAACCAGGTTTAATTGACTGCTTCAGTGTGTTACCACATTACTACGTGATTCAAACACGAAAAAAACCCAAGATCTGGCCAACAAGTATGCGAAGAAGGCGAAAGTATAAGCCAGATGCGCGCATTCCCCAGACCTAACCCAGACCTAACCGGTGTTATCCTCTGAAATATTGATCGAAACCAGGTTTAATAGACTGCTTCAGTGTGTTACCACATTACTACGTGATCAAACACGGAAAAAACCTAGGATCTGGCCAACAAGTATGCGATGAAGGCAAAATCATGTGCCAGATGCGGGCATAACCCAGACCTAACCCAGACCTAACCGGTGTTATCCTCTAAAATATTGATCGAAACCAGGTTTAATTGACTGCTTCAGTGTGTTACCACATTACTACGTGATTCAAACACGGAAAATACCCAGGATCTGGCCAACAAGTATGCGAAGAAGGCAAAATCATGAGCCAGATGCGCGCATTTCCCAGACCTAACCCAGACCTAACCGGTGTTATCCTCTGAAATATTGATCGAAACCAGGTTTAATTGACTGCTTCAGTGTGTTACCACATTACTACGTGATTCAAACACGGAAAATACCCAGGATCAGGCCAACAAGTATGCGAAGAAGGCAAAATCATGAGCCAGATGCGCGCATTTCCCAGACCTAACCCAGACCTAACCGGCGTTATCCTCTGAAATATTGATCGAAACCAGGTTTAATTGACTGCTTCAGTGTGTTACCACATTACTACGTGATTCAAACACGGAAAAAACCCAGGATCTGGCCAACAAGTATGCGATGAAGGCAAAATCATGTGCCAGATGCGGGCATAACCCAGACCTAACCCAGACCTAACCGGTGTTATCCTCTGAAATATTGATCGAAACCAGGTTTAATTGACTTCTTCAGTGTGTTACCACATTACTACGTGATTCAAACACGGAAAATACCCAGGATCTGGCCAACAAGTATGCGAAGAAGGCAAAATCATGAGCCAGATGCGCGCATTTCCCAGACCTAACCCAGACCTAACCGGCGTTATCCTCTGAAATATTGATCGAAACCAGGTTTAATTGACTGCTTCAGTGTGTTACCACATTACTACGTGATTCAAACACGGAAAAAACCCAGGATCTGGCCAACAAGTATGCGATGATGGCAAAATCATGAGCCAGATGCGGGCATAACCCAGACCTAACCCAGACCTAACCGGTGTTATCCTCTAAAATATTGATCGAAACCAGGTTTAATTGACTGCTTCAGTGTGTTACCACATTACTACGTGATTCAAACACGAAAAAAACCCAGGATCTGGCCAACAAGTATGCGATGAAGGCAAAATCATGAGCCAGATGCGGGCATAACCCAGACCTAACCCAGACCTAACCGGTGCTATCCTCTAAAATATTGATCGAAACCAGGTTTAATTGACTGCTTCAGTGTGTTACCACATTACTACGTGATTCAAACACGAAAAAAACCCAGGATCTGGCCAACAAGTATGCGATGAAGGCAAAATCATGTGCCAGATGCGGGCATAACCCAGACCGAACCCAGACCTAACCGGTGTTATCCTCTAAAATATTGATCGAAACCAGGTTTTATTGACTGCTTCAGTTTGTTACCACATTACTACGTGATTCAAACACGAAAAAAACCCAGGATCTGGCCAACAAGTATGCGGAGAAGGCGAAAGTATAAGCCAGATGCGCGCATATCCCAGACCAAACCCAGACCTAACCGGTGTTATCCTCTAAAATATTGATCGAAACCAGGTTTTATTGACTGCTTCAGTTTGTTACCACATTACTACGTGATTCAAACACGAAAAAAACCCAGGATCTGGCCAACAAGTATGCGAAGAAGGCAAAATCATGAGCCAGATGCGGGCATAACCCAGACCTAACCCAGACCTAACCGGTGTTATCCTCTGAAATATTGATCGAAACCAGGTTTAATTGACTGCTTCAGTGAGTTACCACATTACTACGTGATTCAAACACGGAAAAAACCCAGGATCTGGCCAACAAGTATGCGATGAAGGCAAAATCATGAGCCAGATGCGGGCATAACCCAGACCTAACCCAGACCTAACCGGTGTTATCCTCTAAAATATTGATCGAAACCAGGTTTAATTGACTGCTTCAGTGTGTTACCACATTACTACGTGATTCAAACACGAAAAAAACCCAGGATCTGGCCAACAAGTATGCGAAGAAGGCAAAATCATGAGCCAGATGCGGGCATAACCCAGACCTAACCCAGACCTAACCGGTGTTATCCTCTAAAATATTGATCGAAACCAGGTTTAATTGACTGCTTCAGTGTATTACCACATTACTACGTGATTCAAACACGGAAAATACCCAGGATCTGGCCAACAAGTATGCGAAGAAGGCGAAAGTATAAGCCAGATGCGCGCATATCCCAGACCAAACCCAGACCTAACCGGTGTTATCCTCTAAAATATTGATCGAAACCAGGTTTAATTGACTGCTTCAGTGTGTTACCACATTCCTACGTGATTCAAACACGAAAAAAACCCAGGATCTGGCCAACAAGTATGCGAAGAAGGCAAAATCATGAGCCAGATGCGGGCATAACCCAGACCTAACCCAGACCTAACCGGTGTTATCCTCTGAAATATTGATCGAAACCAGGTTTAATTGACTGCTTCAGTGAGTTACCACATTACTACGTGATTCAAACACGGAAAAAACCCAGGATCTGGCCAACAAGTATGCGAAGAAGGCAAAATCATGAGCCAGATGCGGGCTTAACCCAGACCTAACCCAGACCTAACCGGTGTTATCCTCTGAAATATTGATCGAAACCAGGTTTAATTGACTGCTTCAGTGTGTTACCACATTACTACGTGATTCAAACACGGAAAATAACCAGGATCTGGCCAACAAGTATGCGAAGAAGGCAAAATCATGAGCCAGATGCGCGCATTTCCCAGACCTAACCCAGACCTAACCGGCGTTATCCTCTGAAATATTGATCGAAACCAGGTTTAATTGACTGCTTCAGTGTGTTACCACATTACTACGTGATTCAAACACGGAAAAAACCCAGGATCTGGCCAACAAGTATGCGATGAAGGCAAAATCATGAGCCAGATGCGGGCATAACCCAGACCTAACCCAGACCTAACCGGTGTTATCCTCTAAAATATTGATCGAAACCAGGTTTAATTGACTGCTTCAGTGTGTTACCACATTACTACGTGATTCAAACACGAAAAAAACCCAAGATCTGGCCAACAAGTATGCGAAGAAGGCGAAAGTATAAGCCAGATGCGCGCATTCCCCAGACCTAACCCAGACCTAACCGGTGTTATCCTCTGAAATATTGATCGAAACCAGGTTTAATAGACTGCTTCAGTGTGTTACCACATTACTACGTGATCAAACACGGAAAAAACCCAGGATCTGGCCAACAAGTATGCGAAGAAGGCAAAATCATGAGCCAGATGCGGGCATAACCCAGACCTAACCCAGACCTAACCGGTGTTATCCTCTAAAATATTGATCGAAACCAGGTTTAATTGACTGCTTCAGTGTGTTACCACATTACTACGTGATTCAAACACGAAAAAAACCCAGGATCTGGCCAACAAGTATGCGAAGAAGGCGAAAGTATAAGCCAGATGCGCGCATATCCCAGACCTAACCCAGACCTAACCGGTGTTATCCTCTGAAATATTGATCGAAACCAGGTTTAATTGACTGCTTCAGTGTGTTACCACATTACTACGTGATTCAAACACGAAAAAAACCCAGGATCTGGCCAACAAGTATGCGAAGAAGGCGAAAGTATAAGCCAGATGCGCGCATTTCCCTGACCTAACCCAGACCTAACCGGCGTTATCCTCTAAAATATTGATCGAAACCAGGTTTTATTGACTGCTTCAGTGTGTTACCACATTACTACGTGTTTCAAACACGGAAAATACCCAGGATCTGGCCAACAAGTATGCGAAGAAGGCAAAATCATGAGCCAGATGCCGGCATAACCCAGACCTAACCCAGACCTAACCGGTGTTATCCTCTAAAATACTGTCCGAATCCAGGTTTAATTGACTGCTTCAGTGTGTTACCACATTACTACGTGTTTCAAACACGGAAAATACCCAGGATCTGGCCAGCAAGTTTGCGAAAAAGGCGAAAGTATAAGCCAGATGCGCGCAAATCCCAGACCTAACCCAGACCTAACCGGTGTTATCCTCTGAAATATTGATCGAAACCAGGTTTAATTGACTGCTTCAGTGTGTTACCACATTACTACGTGTTTCAAACACGGAAAATACCCAGGATCTGGCCGGCAAGTTTGCAAAAAAGGCGAAAGTATAAGCCAGATGCGCGCAAATCCCAGACCTAACCCAGACCTAACCGGTGTTATCCTTTGAAATATTGATCGAAACCAGGTTTAATTGACTGCTTCAGTGTGTTACCACATTCCTACGTGATTCAAACACGAAAAAAACCCAGGATCTGGCCAACAAGTATGCGATGAAGGCAAAATCATGAGCCAGATGCGGGCATAACCCAGACCTAACCCAGACCTAACCGGTGTTATCCTCTAAAATATTGATCGAAACCAGGTTTAATTGACTGCTTCAGTGTGTTACCACATTCCTACGTGATTCAAACACGAAAAAAACCCAGGATCTGGCCAACAAGTTTGCGAAAAAGGCGAAAGTATAAGCCAGATGCGCGCATTTCCCAGACCTAACCCAGACCTAACCGGTGTTATCCTCTGAAATATTGATCGATACCAGGTTTAATTGACTGCTTCAGTGTGTTACCACATTACTACGTGATTCAAACACGAAAAAAACCCAGGATCTTGCCAACAAGTATGCGAAGAAGGCAAAATCATGAGCCAGATGCCGGCATAACCCAGACCTAACCCAGACCTAACCGGTGTTATCCTCTAAAATATTGATCGAAACCAGGTTTAATTGACTGCTTCAGTGTGTTACCACATTCCTACTTGATTCAAACACGAAAAAAACCCAGGATCTGGCCAACAAGTTTGCGAAAAAGGCGAAAGTATAAGCCAGATGCGCGCATTTCCCAGACCTAACCCAGACCTAACCGGTGTTATCCTCTGAAATATTGATCGAAACCAGGTTTAATTGACTGCTTCAGTGTGTTACCACATTACTACGTGATTCAAACACGAAAAAAACCCAGGATCTTGCCAACAAGTATGCGAAGAAGGCAAAATCATGAGCCAGATGCCGGCATAACCCAGACCTAACCCAGACCTAACCGGTGTTATCCTCTAAAATATTAATCGAAACCAGGTTTAATTGACTGCTTCAGTGTGTTACCACATTCCTACGTGATTCAAACACGAAAAACACCCAGGATCTGGCCAACAAGTATGCGAAGAAGGCAAAATCATGAGCCAGATGCTGGCATAACCCAGACCTAACCCAGACCTAACCGGTGTTATCCTCTAAAATATTGATCGAAACCAGGTTTAATTGACTGCTTCAGTGTGTTACCACATTACTACGTGATTCAAACACGAAAAAAACCCAGGATCTGGCCAACAAGTATGCGAAGAAGGCGAAAGTATAAGCCAGATGCGCGCATATCCCAGACCTAACCCAGACCTAACCGGTGTTATCCTCTGAAATATTGATCGAAACCAGGTTTAATTGACTGCTTCAGTGTGTTACCACATTACTACGTGATTCAAACACGAAAAAAACCCAGGATCTGGCCAACAAGTATGCGATGAAGGCAAAATCATGAGCCAGATGCGGGCATAACCCAGACCTAACCCAGACCTAACCGGTGTTATCCTCTAAAATATTGATCGAAACCAGGTTTAATTGACTGCTTCAGTGTGTTACCACATTCCTACGTGATTCAAACACGAAAAACACCCAGGATCTGGCCAACAAGTATGCGAAGAAGGCAAAATCATGAGCCATATGCTGGCATAACCCAGACCTAACCCAGACCTAACCGGTGTTATCCTCTAAAATATTGATCGAAACCAGGTTTAATTGACTGCTTCAGTGTGTTACCACATTACTACGTGATTCAAACACGAAAAAAACCCAGGATCTGGCCAACAAGTATGCGAAGAAGGCGAAAGTATAAGCCAGATGCGCGCATATCCCAGACCTAACCCAGACCTAACCGGTGTTATCCTCTGAAATATTAATCGAAACCAGGTTTAATTGACTGCTTCAGTGTGTTACCACATTACTACGTGATTCAAACACGAAAAAAACCCAGGATCTGGCCAACAAGTATGCGAAGAAGGCGAAAGTATAAGCCAGATGCGCGCATTTCCCTGACCTAACCCAGACCTAACCGGTGTTATCCTCTAAAATATTGATCGAAACCAGGTTTAACTGACTGCTTCAGTGTGTTACCACATTACTACGTGATTCAAACACGAAAAAAACCCAGGATCTGGCCAACAAGTATGCGAAGAAGGCAAAATCATGAGCCAGATGCGGGCATAACCCAGACCTAACCCAGACCTAACCGGTGTTATCCTCTAAAATATTGATCGAAACCAGGTTTAATTGACTGCTTCAGTGTGTTACCACATTACTACGTGATTCAAACACGAAAAAAACCCAGGATCTGGCCAACAAGTATGCGAAGAAGGCAAAATCATGAGCCAGATGCGGGCATAACCCAGACCTAACCCAGACCTAACCGGTGTTATCCTCTAAAATATTGATCGAAACCAGGTTTAATTGACTGCTTCAGTGTATTACCACATTACTACGTGATTCAAACACGGAAAATACCCAGGATCTGGCCAACAAGTATGCGAAGAAGGCGAAAGTATAAGCCAGATGCGCGCATATCCCAGACCAAACCCAGACCTAACCGGTGTTATCCTCTAAAATATTGATCGAAACCAGGTTTAATTGACTGCTTCAGTGTGTTACCACATTCCTACGTGATTCAAACACGAAAAAAACCCAGGATCTGGCCAACAAGTATGCGAAGAAGGCAAAATCATGAGCCAGATGCGGGCATAACCCAGACCTAACCCAGACCTAACCGGTGTTATCCTCTGAAATATTGATCGAAACCAGGTTTAATTGACTGCTTCAGTGAGTTACCACATTACTACGTGATTCAAACACGGAAAAAACCCAGGATCTGGCCAACAAGTATGCGAAGAAGGCAAAATCATGAGCCAGATGCGGGCTTAACCCAGACCTAACCCAGACCTAACCGGTGTTATCCTCTGAAATATTGATCGAAACCAGGTTTAATTGACTGCTTCAGTGTGTTACCACATTACTACGTGATTCAAACACGAAAAAAACCCAAGATCTGGCCAACAAGTATGCGAAGAAGGCGAAAGTATAAGCCAGATGCGCGCATTCCCCAGACCTAACCCAGACCTAACCGGTGTTATCCTCTGAAATATTGATCGAAACCAGGTTTAATTGACTGCTTCAGTGTGTTACCACATTACTACGTGATTCAAACACGAAAAAAACCCAGGATCTGGCCAACAAGTATGCGAAGAAGGCAAAATCATGAGCCAGATGCGGGCATATCCCAGACCTAACCCAGACCTAACCGGTGTTATCCTCTAAAATATTGATCGAAACCAGGTTTAATTGACTGCTTCAGTGTGTTACCACATTACTACGTGATTCAAACACGAAAAAAACCCAAGATCTGGCCAACAAGTATGCGAAGAAGGCGAAAGTATAAGCCAGATGCGCGCATTCCCCAGACCTAACCCAGACCTAACCGGTGTTATCCTCTGAAATATTGATCGAAACCAGGTTTAATAGACTGCTTCAGTGTGTTACCACATTACTACGTGATCAAACACGGAAAAAACCCAGGATCTGGCCAACAAGTATGCGAAGAAGGCAAAATCATGAGCCAGATGCGGGCATAACCCAGACCTAACCCAGACCTAACCGGTGTTATCCTCTAAAATATTGATCGAAACCAGGTTTAATTGACTGCTTCAGTGTGTTACCACATTACTACGTGATTCAAACACGGAAAAAACCCAGGATCTGGCCAACAAGTATGCGAAGAAGGCAAAATCATGAGCCAGATGCGGGCATAACCCAGACCTAACCCAGACCTAACCGGTGTTATCCTCTAAAATATTGATCGAAACCAGGTTTAATTGACTGGTTCAGTGTGTTACCACATTACTACGTGATTCAAACACGAAAAAAACCCAGGATCTGGCCAACAAGTATGCGAAGAAGGCGAAAGTATAAGCCAGATGCGCGCATATCCCAGACCTAGCCCAGACCTAACCGGTGTTATCCTCTGAAATATTGATCGAAACCAGGTTTAATTGACTGCTTCAGTGTGTTACCACATTACTACGTGATTCAAACACGAAAAAAACCCAGGATCTGGCCAACAAGTATGCGAAGAAGGCGAAAGTATAAGCCAGATGCGCGCATTTCCCTGACCTAACCCAGACCTAACCGGCGTTATTCTCTAAAATATTGATCGAAACCAGGTTTTATTGACTGCTTCAGTGTGTTACCACATTACTACGTGTTTCAAACACGGAAAATACCCAGGATCTGGCCAACAAGTATGCGAAGAAGGCAAAATCATGAGCCAGATGCGGGCATAACCCAGACCTAACCCAGACCTAACCGGTGTTATCCTCTAAAATACTGTCCGAATCCAGGTTTAATTGACTGCTTCAGTGTGTTACCACATTACTACGTGTTTCAAACACGGAAAATACCCAGGATCTGGCCAGCAAGTTTGCGAAAAAGGCGAAAGTATAAGCCAGATGCGCGCAAATCCCAGACCTAACCCAGACCTAACCGGTGTTATCCTCTGAAATATTGATCGAAACCAGGTTTAATTGACTGCTTCAGTGTGTTACCACATTACTACGTGTTTCAAACACGGAAAATACCCAGGATCTGGCCGGCAAGTTTGCAAAAAAGGCGAAAGTATAAGCCAGATGCGCGCAAATCCCAGACCTAACCCAGACCTAACCGGTGTTATCCTCTGAAATATTGATCGAAACCAGGTTTAATTGACTGCTTCAGTGTGTTACCACATTCCTACGTGATTCAAACACGAAAAAAACCCAGGATCTGGCCAACAAGTATGCGATGAAGGCAAAATCATGAGCCAGATGCGGGCATAACCCAGACCTAACCCAGACCTAACCGGTGTTATCCTCTAAAATATTGATCGAAACCAGGTTTAATTGACTGCTTCAGTGTGTTACCACATTCCTACGTGATTCAAACACGAAAAAAACCGAGGATCTGGCCAACAAGTTTGCGAAAAAGGCGAAAGTATAAGCCAGATGCGCGCATTTCCCAGACCTAACCCAGACCTAACCGGTGTTATCCTCTGAAATATTGATCGAAACCAGGTTTAATTGACTGCTTCAGTGTGTTACCACATTACTACGTGATTCAAACACGAAAAAAACCCAGGATCTTGCCAACAAGTATGCGAAGAAGGCAAAATCATGAGCCAGATGCCGGCATAACCCAGACCTAACCCAGACCTAACCGGTGTTATCCTCTAAAATATTGATCGAAACCAGGTTTAATTGACTGCTTCAGTGTGTTACCACATTCCTACGTGATTCAAACACGAAAAAAACCCAGGATCTGGCCAACAAGTTTGCGAAAAAGGCGAAAGTATAAGCCAGATGCGCGCATTTCCCAGACCTAACCCAGACCTAACCGGTGTTATCCTCTGAAATATTGATCGAAACCAGGTTTAATTGACTGCTTCAGTGTGTTACCACATTACTACGTGATTCAAACACGAAAAAAACCCAGGATCTTGCCAACAAGTATGCGAAGAAGGCAAAATCATGAGCCAGATGCCGGCATAACCCAGACCTAACCCAGACCTAACCGGTGTTATCCTCTAAAATATTAATCGAAACCAGGTTTAATTGACTGCTTCAGTGTGTTACCACATTACTACGTGATTCAAACACGAAAAAAACCCAGGAACCGGCCAACAAGTTTGCGAAAAAGGCGAAAGTATAAGCCAGATGCGCGCAAATCCCAGACCTAACCCAGACCTAACCGGTGTTATCCTCTGAAATATTGATCGAAACCGGGTTTAATTGACTGCTTCAGTGTGTTACCACATTACTACGTGTTTCAAACACGGAAAATACCCAGGGTCTGGCCAGCAAGTTTGCGAAAAAGGCGAAAGTATAAGCCAGATGCGCGCAAATCCCAGACCTAACCCAGACCTAACCGGTGTTATCCTCTGAAATATTGATCGAAACCAGGTTTAATTGACTGCTTCAGTGTGTTACCACATTACTACGTGATTCAAACACGAAAAAAACCCAGGATCTGGCCAACAAGTATGCGATGAAGGCAAAATCATGAGCCAGATGCGGGCATAACCCAGACCTAACCCAGACCTAACCGGTGTTATCCTCTAAAATATTGATCGAAACCAGGTTTAATTGACTGCTTCAGTGTGTTACCACATTCCTACGTGATTCAAACACGAAAAACACCCAGGATCTGGCCAACAAGTATGCGAAGAAGGCAAAATCATGAGCCAGATGCTGGCATAACCCAGACCTAACCCAGACCTAACCGGTGTTATCCTCTAAAATATTGATCGAAACCAGGTTTAATTGACTGCTTCAGTGTGTTACCACATTACTACGTGATTCAAACACGAAAAAAACCCAGGATCTGGCCAACAAGTATGCGAAGAAGGCGAAAGTATAAGCCAGATGCGCGCATATCCCAGACCTAACCCAGACCTAACCGGTGTTATCCTCTGAAATATTGATCGAAACCAGGTTTAATTGACTGCTTCAGTGTGTTACCACATTACTACGTGATTCAAACACGAAAAAAACCCAGGATCTGGCCAACAAGTATGCGAAGAAGGCGAAAGTATAAGCCAGATGCGCGCATTTCCCTGACCTAACCCAGACCTAACCGGCGTTATCCTCTAAAATATTGATCGAAACCAGGTTTTATTGACTGCTTCAGTGTGTTACCACATTACTACGTGTTTCAAACACGGAAAATACCCAGGATCTGGCCAACAAGTATGCGAAGAAGGCAAAATCATGAGCCAGATGCGGGCATAACCCAGACCTAACCCAGACCTAACCGGTGTTATCCTCTAAAATACTGTCCGAATCCAGGTTTAATTGACAGCTTCAGTGTGTTACCACATTACTACGTGATTCACACACGAAAAAAACCCAGGATCTGGCCAACAAGTTTGCGAAAAAGGCGAAAGTATAAGCCAGATGCGCGCATTTCCCAGACCTAACCCAGACCTAACCGGCGTTATCCTCTAAAATATTGATCGAAACCAGGTTTAATTGACTGCTCCAGTGTGGTACCACATTACTGCGTTATTCAAACCCGAAAAAAACCCAGGATCTAGCCAACAAGTATGCGAAGAAGGCAAAATCATGAGCCAGATGCGCGCAAATCCCAGACCTAACCCAGACCTAACCGGTGTTATCCTCTAAAATATTGATCGAAACCAGGTTTAATTGACTGCTTCAGTGTGTTACCACATTCCTACGTGATTCAAACACGAAAAAAACCCAGGATCTGGCCAACTAGTATGCGAAGAAGGCGAAAGTATAAGCCAGATGCGCGCATTTCCCAGACCTAACCCAGACCTAACCGGTGTTATCCTCTGAAATATTGATCGAAACCAGGTCTAATTGACTGCTTCAGTGTGTTACCACATTGCTACGTGATTCAAACACGAAAAAAACCCAGGATCTGGCCAACAAGTTTGCGAAAAAGGCGAAAGTATAAGCCAGATGCGCGCATTTCCCAGACCTAACCCAGACCTAAACGGCGTTATCCTCTAAAATATTGATCGAAACCAGGTTTAATTGACTGCTTCAGTGTGGTACCACATTACTGCGTTATTCAAACCCGAAAAAAACCCAGGATCTAGCCAACAAGTTTGCGAAAAAGGCGGAAGTATAAGCCAGATGCGGGCATAACCCAGACCTAACCCAGACCTAACCGGTGTTATCCTCTGAAATATTGTTCGAAACCAGGTTTAATTGACTGCTTCAGTGTGTTACCACATTACTACGTGATTCAAACACGAAAAAAACCCAGGATCTGGCCAACAAGTATGCGAAGAAGGCAAAATCATGAGCCAGATGCCGGCATAACCCAGACCTAACCCAGACCTAACCGGTGTTATCCTCTAAAATATTGATCGAAACCAGGTTTAATTGACTGCTTCAGTGTGTTAACACATTACTACGTGATTCAAACACGAAAAAAACCCAGGATCCGGCCAACAAGTTTGCGAAAAAGGCGAAAGTATAAGCCAGATGCGGGCATATCCCGGACCTAACTCAGACCTAACCGGTGTTATCCTCTAAAATATTGATCGAAACCAGGTTTAATTGACTGCTTCAGTGTGTTACCACATTCCTACGTGATTCAAACACGGAAAATACCCAGGATCTGGCCAGCAAGTTTGCGAAAAAGGCGAAAGTATAAGCCAGATGCGCGCAAATCCCAGACCTAACCCAGACCTAACCGGTGTTATCCTCTGAAATATTGATCGAAACCAGGTTTAATTGACTGCTTCAGTGTGTTACCACATTACTACGTGATTCAAACACGGAAAAAACCCAGGATCTGGCCAACAAGTATGCGATGAAGGCAAAATCATGAGCCAGATGCGGGCGTAACCCAGACCTAACCCAGACCTAACCGGTGTTATCCTCTAAAATATTGATCGAAACCAGGTTTAATTGACTGCTTCAGTGTGTTACCACATTACTACGTGATTCAAACACGAAAAAAACCCAGGATCTGGACAACAAGTATGTGAAGAAGGCAAAATCATGAGCCAGATGCCGGCATAACCCAGACCTAACCCAGACCTAACCGGTGTTATCCTCTAAAATATTGATCGAAACCAGGTTTAGTTGACTGCTTCAGTGTGTTACCACATTCCTACGTGATTCAAACACGAAAAAAACCCAGGATCTGGCCAAGAAGTATGAGAAGCAGGCGAAAGAATAAGCCAGATGCGCGCATTTCCCAGACCTAACCCAGACCTAACCGGTGTTATCCTCTAAAATATTAATCGAAACCAGGTTTAATTGACTGCTTCAGTGTGTTACCACATTACTACGTGATTCAAACACGAAAAAAACCCAGGAACCGGCCAACAAGTTTGCGAAAAAGGCGAAAGTATAAGCCAGATGCGCGCAAATCCCAGACCTAACCCAGACCTAACCGGTGTTATCCTCTGAAATATTGATCGAAACCGGGTTTAATTGACTGCTTCAGTGTGTTACCACATTACTACGTGTTTCAAACACGGAAAATACCCAGGGTCTGGCCAGCAAGTTTGCGAAAAAGGCGAAAGTATAAGCCAGATGCGCGCAAATCCCAGACCTAACCCAGACCTAACCGGTGTTATCCTCTGAAATATTGATCGAAACCAGGTTTAATTGACTGCTTCAGTGTGTTACCACATTACTACGTGATTCAAACACGAAAAAAACCCAGGATCTGGCCAACAAGTATGCGATGAAGGCAAAATCATGAGCCAGATGCGGGCATAACCCAGACCTAACCCAGACCTAACCGGTGTTATCCTCTAAAATATTGATCGAAACCAGGTTTAATTGACTGCTTCAGTGTGTTACCACATTCCTACGTGATTCAAACACGAAAAACACCCAGGATCTGGCCAACAAGTATGCGAAGAAGGCAAAATCATGAGCCAGATGCTGGCATAACCCAGACCTAACCCAGACCTAACCGGTGTTATCCTCTAAAATATTGATCGAAACCAGGTTTAATTGACTGCTTCAGTGTGTTACCACATTACTACGTGATTCAAACACGAAAAAAACCCAGGATCTGGCCAACAAGTATGCGAAGAAGGCGAAAGTATAAGCCAGATGCGCGCATATCCCAGACCTAACCCAGACCTAACCGGTGTTATCCTCTGAAATATTGATCGAAACCAGGTTTAATTGACTGCTTCAGTGTGTTACCACATTACTACGTGATTCAAACACGAAAAAAACCCAGGATCTGGCCAACAAGTATGCGAAGAAGGCGAAAGTATAAGCCAGATGCGCGCATTTCCCTGACCTAACCCAGACCTAACCGGCGTTATCCTCTAAAATATTGATCGAAACCAGGTTTTATTGACTGCTTCAGTGTGTTACCACATTACTACGTGTTTCAAACACGGAAAATACCCAGGATCTGGCCAACAAGTATGCGAAGAAGGCAAAATCATGAGCCAGATGCGGGCATAACCCAGACCTAACCCAGACCTAACCGGTGTTATCCTCTAAAATATTGATCGAAACCAGGTTTAATTGACTGCTTCAGTGTGTTACCACATTCCTACGTGATTCAAACACGAAAAAAACCCAGGATCTGGCCAACTAGTATGCGAAGAAGGCGAAAGTATAAGCCAGATGCGCGCATTTCCCAGACCTAACCCAGACCTAACCGGTGTTATCCTCTGAAATATTGATCGAAACCAGGTCTAATTGACTGCTTCAGTGTGTTACCACATTGCTACGTGATTCAAACACGAAAAAAACCCAGGATCTGGCCAACAAGTTTGCGAAAAAGGCGAAAGTATAAGCCAGATGCGCGCATTTCCCAGACCTAACCCAGACCTAAACGGCGTTATCCTCTAAAATATTGATCGAAACCAGGTTTAATTGACTGCTTCAGTGTGGTACCACATTACTGCGTTATTCAAACCCGAAAAAAACCCAGGATCTAGCCAACAAGTTTGCGAAAAAGGCGGAAGTATAAGCCAGATGCGGGCATAACCCAGACCTAACCCAGACCTAACCGGTGTTATCCTCTGAAATATTGTTCGAAACCAGGTTTAATTGACTGCTTCAGTGTGTTACCACATTACTACGTGATTCAAACACGAAAAAAACCCAGGATCTGGCCAACAAGTATGCGAAGAAGGCAAAATCATGAGCCAGATGCCGGCATAACCCAGACCTAACCCAGACCTAACCGGTGTTATCCTCTAAAATATTGATCGAAACCAGGTTTAATTGACTGCTTCAGTGTGTTAACACATTACTACGTGATTCAAACACGAAAAAAACCCAGGATCCGGCCAACAAGTTTGCGAAAAAGGCGAAAGTATAAGCCAGATGCGGGCATATCCCGGACCTAACTCAGACCTAACCGGTGTTATCCTCTAAAATATTGATCGAAACCAGGTTTAATTGACTGCTTCAGTGTGTTACCACATTCCTACGTGATTCAAACACGGAAAATACCCAGGATCTGGCCAGCAAGTTTGCGAAAAAGGCGAAAGTATAAGCCAGATGCGCGCAAATCCCAGACCTAACCCAGACCTAACCGGTGTTATCCTCTGAAATATTGATCGAAACCAGGTTTAATTGACTGCTTCAGTGTGTTACCACATTACTACGTGATTCAAACACGGAAAAAACCCAGGATCTGGCCAACAAGTATGCGATGAAGGCAAAATCATGAGCCAGATGCGGGCGTAACCCAGACCTAACCCAGACCTAACCGGTGTTATCCTCTAAAATATTGATCGAAACCAGGTTTAATTGACTGCTTCAGTGTGTTACCACATTACTACGTGATTCAAACACGAAAAAAACCCAGGATCTGGACAACAAGTATGTGAAGAAGGCAAAATCATGAGCCAGATGCCGGCATAACCCAGACCTAACCCAGACCTAACCGGTGTTATCCTCTAAAATATTGATCGAAACCAGGTTTAGTTGACTGCTTCAGTGTGTTACCACATTCCTACGTGATTCAAACACGAAAAAAACCCAGGATCTGGCCAAGAAGTATGAGAAGCAGGCGAAAGAATAAGCCAGATGCGCGCATTTCCCAGACCTAACCCAGACCTAACCGGTGTTATCCTCTGAAATATTGATCGAAACCAGGTTTAATTGACTGCTTCAGTGTGTTAGCACATTACTACGTGATTCAAACACGGAAAAAACCCAGGATCTGGCCAACAAGTATGCGATGAAGGCAAAATCATGAGCCAGATGCGGGCATAACCCAGACCTAACCCAGACCTAACCGGTGTTATCCCCCAAAAATTTGATCGAAACCAGGTTTAATTGACTGCTTCAGTGTGTTACCACATTCCTACGTGATTCAAACACGAAAAAAACCCAGGATCTGGCCAACTAGTATGCGAAGAAGGCGAAAGTATAAGCCAGATGCGCGCATTTCCCAGACCTAACCCAGACCTAACCGGTGTTATCCTCTGAAATATTGATCGAAACCAGGTCTAATTGACTGCTTCAGTGTGTTACCACATTACTACGTGATTCAAACACGAAAAAAACACAGGATCTGGCCAACAAGTTTGCGAAAAAGGCGAAAGTATAAGCCAGATGCGCGCATTTCCCAGACCTAACCCAGACCTAACCGGTGTTATCCTCTAAAATATTGATAGAAACCAGGTTTAATTGACTGCTTCAGTGTGTTACCACATTACTACGTGATTCAAACACGAAAAAAACCCATAATCTGGCCAACAAGTATGCGAAGAAGGCAAAATCATGAGCCAGATGCGAGCATAACCCAGACCTAACCCAGACCTAACCGGTGTTATCCTCTAAAATATTGATCGAAACCAGGTTTAATTGACTGCTTCAGTGTGTTACCACATTACTACGTGATTCAAACACGAAAAAAACCCAGGATCTGGCCAACAAGTATGCGTTGAAGGCGAAAGTATAAGCCAGATGCGCGCATTTCCCAGACCTAACCCAGACCTAACCGGCGTTATCCTCTAAAATGTTGGTCGAAACCAGGTTTAATTGACTGCTTCAGTGTGTTACCACATTACTACGTGATTCAAACACGAAAAAAAACCAGGATCTGGCCAACAAGTATGCGAAGAAGGCAAAATCATGAGCCAGATGCGGGCATAACCCAGACCTAACCCAGACCTAACCGGTGTTATCCTCTGAAATATTGATCGAAACCAGGTTTAATTGACTGCTTCAGTGTGTTACCACATTACTACGTGTTTCAAACACGGAAAATACCCAGGATCTGGCCAGCAAGTTTGCGAAAAAGGCGAAAGTATAAGCCAGATGCGCGCAAATCCCAGACCTAACCCAGACCTAACCGGTGTTATCCTCTGAAATATTGATCGAAACCAGGTTTAATTGACTGCTTCAGTGTGTTACCACATTACTACGTGTTTCAAACACGGAAAATACCCAGGATCTGGCCAGCAAGTATGCGATGAAGGCAAAATCATGAGCCAGATGCGGGCATAACCCAGACCTAACCCAGACCTAACCGGTGTTATCCTCTAAAATATTGATCGAAACCAGGTTTAATTGACTGCTTCAGTGTGTTACCACATTCCTACGTGATTCAAACACGAAAAAAACCCAGGATCTGGCCAACAAGTATGCGAAGAAGGCAAAATCATGAGCCAGATGCGGGCATAACCCAGACCTAACCCAGACCTAACCGGTGTTATCCTCTGAAATATTGATCGAAACCAGGTTTAATTGACTGCTTCAGTGTGTTACCACATTACTACGTGATTCAAACACGAAAAAAACCCAGAATCTGGCCAACAAGTATGCGAAGAAGGCAAAATCATGAGCCAGATGCGAGCATAACCCAGACCTAACCCAGACCTAACCGGTGTTATCCTCTGAAATATTGATCGAAACCAGGTTTAATTGACTGCTTCAGTGTGTTACCACATTCCTACGTGATTCAAACACGAAAAAAACCCAGGATCTGGCCAACAAGTATGCGATGAAGGCAAAATCATGAGCCAGATGCGGGCATAACCCAGACCTAACCCAGACCTAACCGGTGTTATCCTCTAAAATATTGATCGAAACCAGGTTTAATTGACTGCTTCAGTGTGTTACCACATTCCTACGTGATTCAAACACGAAAAAAACCCAGGATCTGGCCAACAAGTATGCGTTGAAGGCGAAAGTATAAGCCAGATGCGCGCATTTCCCAGACCTAACCCAGACCTAACCGGCGTTATCCTCTAAAATATTGATCGAAACCAGGTTTAATTGACTGCTTCAGTGTGTTACCACATTACTACGTGATTCAAACACGAAAAAAACCCAGGATCTGGCCAACAAGTATGCGAAGAAGGCAAAATCATGAGCCAGATGCGGGCATAACCCAGACCTAACCCAGACCTAACCGGTGTTATCCTCTAAAATATTGATCGAAACCAGGTTTAATTGACTGCTTCAGTGTGTTACCACATTACTACGTGATTCAAACACGGAAAAAACCCAGGATCTGGCCAACAAGTATGCGATGAAGGCAAAATCATGAGCCAGATGCGCGCAAATCCCAGACCTAACCCAGACCTAACCGGTGTTATCCTCTGAAATATTGATCGAAACCAGGTTTAATTGACTGCTTCAGTGTGGTACCACATTACTGCGTTATTCAAACCCGAAAAAAACCCAGGATCTAGCCAACAAGTTTGCGAAAAAGGCGAAAGTATAAGTCAGATGCGCGCATATCCCAGACCTAACCCAGACCTAACCGGTGTTATCCTCTGAAATATTGATCGAAACCAGGTTTAATTGACTGCTTCAGTGTGTTACCACATTCCTACGTGATTCAAACACGAAAAAAACCCAGGATCTGGCCAGCAAGTATGCGATGAAGGCAAAATCATGAGCCAGATGCGCGCAAATCCCAGACCTAACCCAGACCTAACCGGTGTTATCCTCTGAAATATTGATCGAAAGCAGGTTTAATTGACAGCTTCAGTGTGTTACCACATTACTACGTGATTCAAACACGAAAAAAACCCAAGATCTGGCCAACAAGTATGCGAAGAAGGCAAAATCATGAGCCAGATGCGGGCATATCCCGGACCTAACCCAGACCTAACCGGTGTTATCCTCTAAAATATTGATCGAAACCAGGTTTAATTGACTGCTTCAGTGTATTACCACATTACTACGTGATTCAAACACGAAAAAAACCCAGGATCTGGCCAGCAAGTTTGCGAAAAAGGCGAAAGTATAAGCCAGATGCGCGCAAATCCCAGACCTAACCCAGACCTAACCGGTGTTATCCTCTGAAATATTGATCGAAACCAGGTTTAATTGACTGCTTCAGTGTGTTACCACATTCCTACGTGATTCAAACACGAAAAAAACCCAGGATCTGGCCAACAAGTATGCGATGAAGGCAAAATCATGAGCCAGATGCGGGCATAACCCAGACCTAACCCAGACCTAACCGGTGTTATCCTCTAAAATATTGATCGAAACCAGGTTTAATTGACTGCTTCAGTGTGTTACCACATTCCTACGTGATTCAAACACGAAAAAAACCCAGGATCTGGCCAACAAGTATGCGTTGAAGGCGAAAGTATAAGCCAGATGCGCGCATTTCTCAGACCTAACCCAGACCTAACCGGCGTTATCCTCTAAAATATTGATCGAAACCAGGTTTAATTGACTGCTTCAGTGTGTTACCACATTACTACGTGATTCAAACACGAAAAAAACCCAGGATCTGGCCAACAAGTATGCGAAGAAGGCAAAATCATGAGCCAGATGCGGGCATAACCCAGACCTAACCCAGACCTAACCGGTGTTATCCTCTAAAATATTGATCGAAACCAGGTTTAATTGACTGCTTCAGTGTGTTACCACATTACTACGTGATTCAAACACGGAAAAAACCCAGGATCTGGCCAACAAGTATGCGATGAAGGCAAAATCATGAGCCAGATGCGCGCAAATCCCAGACCTAACCCAGACCTAACCGGTGTTATCCTCTGAAATATTGATCGAAACCAGGTTTAATTGACTGCTTCAGTGTGGTACCACATTACTGCGTTATTCAAACCCGAAAAAAACCCAGGATCTGGCCAGCAAGTTTGCGAAAAAGGCGAAAGTATAAGCCAGATGCGCGCAAATCCCAGACCTAACCCAGACCTAACCGGTGTTATCCTCTGAAATATTGATCGAAACCAGGTTTAATTGACTGCTTCAGTGTGTTACCACATTCCTACGTGATTCAAACACGAAAAAAACCCAGGATCTGGCCAACAAGTATGCGAAGAAGGCAAAATCATGAGCCAGATGCGGGCATAACCCAGACCTAACCCAGACCTAACCGGTGTTATCCTCTAAAATATTGATCGAAACCAGGTTTAATTGACTGCTTCAGTGTGTTACCACATTACTACGTGATTCAAACACGAAAAAAACCCAGGATCTGGCCAACAAGTATGCGAAGAAGGCAAAATCATGAGCCAGATGCGGGCATAACCCAGACCTAACCCAGACCTAACCGGCGTTATCCTCTAAAATACTGTCCGAATCCAGGATTAATTGACTGCTTCAGTGTGTTACCACATTACTACGTGTTTCAAACACGGAAAATACCCAGGATCTGGCCTGCAAGTTTGCGAAAAAGGCGAAAGTATAAGCCAGATGCGCGCAAATCCCAGACCTAACCCAGACCTAACCGGTGTTATCCTCTGAAATATTGATCGAAACCAGGTTTAATTGACTGCTTCAGTGTGTTACCACATTACTACGTGATTCAAACACGAAAAAAACCCAGGATCTGGCCAACAAGTATGCGAAGAAGGCAAAATCATGAGCCAGATGCGGGCATAACCCAGACCTAACCCAGACCTAACCGGTGTTATCCTCTAAAATATTGATCGAAACCAGGTTTAATTGACTGCTTCAGTGTGTTACCACATTACTACGTGATTCAAACACGAAAAAAACCCAGGATCTGGCCAACAAGTATGCGAAGAAGGCAAAATCATGAGCCAGATGCGGGCATAACCCAGACCTAACCCAGACCTAACCGGCGTTATCCTCTAAAATACTGTCCGAATCCAGGATTAATTGACTGCTTCAGTGTGTTACCACATTACTACGTGTTTCAAACACGGAAAATACCCAGGATCTGGCCTGCAAGTTTGCGAAAAAGGCGAAAGTATAAGCCAGATGCGCGCAAATCCCAGACCTAACCCAGACCTAACCGGTGTTATCCTCTGAAATATTGATCGAAACCAGGTTTAATTGACTGCTTCAGTGTGTTACCACATTACTACGTGTTTCAAACACGGAAAATACCCAGGATCTGGCCAGCAAGTTTGCGAAAAAGGCGAAAGTATAAGCCAGAAGCGCGCAAATCCCAGACCTAACCCAGACCTAACCGGTGTTATCCTCTGAAATATTGATCGAAACCAGGTTTAATTGACTGCTTCAGTGTGTTACCACATTCCTACGTGATTCAAACACGAAAAAAACCCAGGATCTGGCCAACAAGTATGCGATGAAGGCAAAATCATGAGCCAGATGCGGGCATAACCCAGACCTAACCCAGACCTAACCGGTGTTATCCTCTAAAATATTGATCGAAACCAGGTTTAATTGACTGCTTCAGTGTGTTACCACATTCCTACGTGATTCAAACACGAAAAAAACCCAGGATCTGGCCAAGAGGTATGAGAAGCAGGCGAAAGAATAAGCCAGATGCGCGCATTTCCCAGACCTAAACCAGACCTAACCGGTGTTATCCTCTGAAATATTGATCGAAACCAGGTTTAATTGACTGCTTCAGTGTGTTACCACATTACTACGTGATTCAAACACGGAAAAAACCCAGGATCTGGCCAACAAGTATGCGATGAAGGCAAAATCATGAGCCAGATGCGGGCATAACCCAGACCTAACCTAGACCTAACCGGTGTTATCCTCTAAAATATTGATCGAAACCAGGTTTAATTGACTGCTTCAGTGTGTTACCACATTACTACGTGATTCAAACACGAAAAAAACCCAGGATCTGGCCAACAAGTATGCGTTGAAGGCGAAAGTATAAGCCAGATGCGCGCATTTCCCAGACCTAACCCAGACCTAACCGGCGTTATCCTCTAAAATATTGATCGAAACCAGGTTTAATTGACTGCTTCAGTGTGTTACCACATTACTACGTAATTCAAACACGAAAAAAACCCAGGATCTGGCCAACAAGTATGCGAAGAAGGCAAAATCATGAGCCAGATGCGGGCATAACCCAGACCTAACCCAGACCTAACCGGTGTTATCCTCTAAAATATTGATCGAAACCAGGTTTAATTGACTGCTTCAGTGTGTTACCACATTACTACGTGATTCAAACACGGAAAAAACCCAGGATCTGGCCAACAAGTATGCGATGAAGGCAAAATCATGAGCCAGATGCGCGCAAATCCCAGACCTAACCCAGACCTAACCGGTGTTATCCTCTGAAATATTGATCGAAACCAGGTTTAATTGACTGCTTCAGTGTGGTACCACATTACTGCGTTATTAAAACCCGAAAAAAACCCAGGAACTAGCCAACAAGTTTGCGAAAAAGGCGAAAGTATAAGTCAGATGCGCGCATATCCCAGACCTAACCCAGACCTAACCGGTGTTATCCTCTGAAATATTGATCGAAACCAGGTTTAATTGACTGCTTCAGTGTGTTACCACATTCCTACGTGATTCAAACACGAAAAAAACCCAGGATCTGGCCAGCAAGTATGCGATGAAGGCAAAATCATGAGCCAGATGCGGGCATAACCCAGACCTTACCCAGACCTAACCGGTGTTATCCTCTGAAATATTGATCGAAACCAGGTTTAATTGACTGCTTCAGTGTGTTACCACATTACTACGTGATTCAAACACGAAAAAAACCCAGGATCTGGCCAACAAGTATGCGAAGAAGGCAAAATCATGAGCCAGATGCGGGCATAACCCAGACCTAACCCAGACCTAACCGGTGTTATCCTCTAAAATATTGATCGAAACCAGGTTTAATTGACTGCTTCAGTGTGTTACCACATTACTACGTGATTCAAACACGAAAAAAACCCAGGATCTGGCCAACAAGTATGCGAAGAAGGCAAAATCATGAGCCAGATGCGGGCATAACCCAGACCTAACCCAGACCTAACCGGCGTTATCCTCTAAAATACTGTCCGAATCCAGGATTAATTGACTGCTTCAGTGTGTTACCACATTACTACGTGTTTCAAACACGGAAAATACCCAGGATCTGGCCTGCAAGTTTGCGAAAAAGGCGAAAGTATAAGCCAGATGCGCGCAAATCCCAGACCTAACCCAGACCTAACCGGTGTTATCCTCTGAAATATTGATCGAAACCAGGTTTAATTGACTGCTTCAGTGTGTTACCACATTACTACGTGTTTCAAACACGGAAAATACCCAGGATCTGGCCAGCAAGTTTGCGAGAAAGGCGAAAGTATAAGCCAGAAGCGCACAAATCCCAGACCTAACCCAGACCTAACCGGTGTTATCCTCTGAAATATTGATCGAAACCAGGTTTAATTGACTGCTTCAGTGTGTTACCACATTCCTACGTGATTCAAACACGAAAAAAACCCAGGATCTGGCCAACAAGTATGCGATGAAGGCAAAATCATGAGCCAGATGCGGGCATAACCCAGACCTAACCCAGACCTAACCGGTGTTATCCTCTAAAATATTGATCGAAACCAGGTTTAATTGACTGCTTCAGTGTGTTACCACATTCCTACGTGATTCAAACACGAAAAAAACCCAGGATCTGGCCAAGAGGTATGAGAAGCAGGCGAAAGAATAAGCCAGATGCGCGCATTTCCCAGACCTAAACCAGACCTAACCGGTGTTATCCTCTGAAATATTGATCGAAACCAGGTTTAATTGACTGCTTCAGTGTGTTACCACATTACTACGTGATTCAAACACGGAAAAAACCCAGGATCTGGCCAACAAGTATGCGATGAAGGCAAAATCATGAGCCAGATGCGGGCATAACCCAGACCTAACCTAGACCTAACCGGTGTTATCCTCTAAAATATTGATCGAAACCAGGTTTAATTGACTGCTTCAGTGTGTTACCACATTACTACGTGATTCAAACACGAAAAAAACCCAGGATCTGGCCAACAAGTATGCGTTGAAGGCGAAAGTATAAGCCAGATGCGCGCATTTCCCAGACCTAACCCAGACCTAACCGGCGTTATCCTCTAAAATATTGATCGAAACCAGGTTTAATTGACTGCTTCAGTGTGTTACCACATTACTATGTGATTCAAACACGAAAAAAAACCAGGATCTGGGCAACAAGTATGCGAAGAAGGCAAAATCATGAGCCACATGCGGGCATAACCCAGACCTAACCCAGACCTAACCGGTGTTATCCTCTAAAATATTGATCGAAACCAGGTTTAATTGACTGCTTCAGTGTGTTACCACATTACTACGTGATTCAAACACGGAAAAAACCCAGGATCTGGCTAACAAGTATGCGATGAAGGCAAAATCATGACCCAGATGCGCGCAAATCCCAGACCTAACCCAGACCTAACCGGTGTTATCCTCTGAAATATTGATCGAAACCAGGTTTAATTGACTGCTTCAGTGTGGTACCACATTACTGCGTTATTAAAACCCGAAAAAAACCCAGGATCTAGCCAACAAGTTTGCGAAAAAGGCGAAAGTATAAGCCAGATGCGCGCATATCCCAGACCTAACCCAGACCTAACCGGTGTTATCCTCTGAAATATTGATCGAAACCAGGTTTAATTGACTGCTTCAGTGTGTTACCACATTCCTACGTCATTCAAACACGAAAAAAACCCAGGATCTGGCCAACAAGTATGCGAAGAAGGCAAAATCATGAGCCAGATGCGGGCATATCCCGGACCTAACCCAGACCTAACCGGTGTTATCCTCTAAAATATTGATCGAAACCAGGTTTAATTGACTGTTTCAGTGTGTTACCACATTCCTACGTGATTCAAACACGAAAAAAACCCAGGATCTGGCCAACTAGTATGCGATGAAGGCAAAATCATGAGCCAGATGGGGGCATAACCCAGACCTTACCCAGACCTAACCGGCGTTATCCTCTAAAATATTGATCGAAACCAGGTTTTATTGACTGCTTCAGTGTGTTACCACATTACTACGTGTTTCAAACACGGAAAATACCCAGGATCTGGCCAACAAGTATGCGAAGAAGGCAAAATCATGAGCCAGATGCGGGCATAACCCAGACCTAACCCAGACCTAACCGGTGTTATCCTCTAAAATATTGATCGAAACCAGGTTTAATTGACTGCTTCAGTGTGTTACCACATTCCTACGTGCTTCAAACACGAAAAAAACCCAGGATCTGGCCAACTAGTATGCGAAGAAGGCGAAAGTATAAGCCAGATGCGCGCATTTCCCAGACCTAACCCAGACCTAACCGGTGTTATCCTCTAAAATACTGTCCGAATCCAGGTTTAATTGACTGCTTCAGTGTGTTACCACATTACTACGTGATTCAAACACGAAAAAAACCCAGGATCTGGCCAACAAGTATGCGATGAAGGCAAAATCATGAGCCAGATGCGCGCATTTCCCAGACCTAACCCAGACCTAACCGGTGTTATCCTCTGAAATATTGATCGAAACCAGGTTTAATTGACTGCTTCAGTGTGTTACCACATTACTACGTGATTCAAGCACGGAAAAAACCCAGGATCTGGCCAACAAGTATGCGATGAAGGCAAAATCATGAGCCAGATGCGGGCATAACCCAGACCTAACCTAGACCTAACCGGTGTTATCCTCTAAAATATTGATCGAAACCAGGTTTAATTGACTGCTTCAGTGTGTTACCACATTACTACGTGATTCAAACACGAAAAAAACCCAGGATCTGGCCAACAAGTATGCGTTGAAGGCGAAAGTATAAGCCAGATGTGCGCATTTCCCAGACCTAACCCAGACCTAACCGGCGTTATCCTCTAAAATATTGATCGAAACCAGGTTTAATTGACTGCTCCAGTGTGGTACCACATTACTGCGTTATTCAAACCCGAAAAAAACCCAGGATCTAGCCAACAAGTATGCGAAGAAGGCAAAATCATGAGCCAGATGCGCGCAAATCCCAGACCTAACCCAGACCTAACCGGTGTTATCCTCTAAAATATTGATCGAAACCAGGTTTAATTGACTGCTTCAGTGTGTTACCACATTCCTACGTGATTCAAACACGAAAAAAACCCAGGATCTGGCCAACTAGTATGCGAAGAAGGCGAAAGTATAAGCCAGATGCGGGCATAACCCAGACCTAACCCAGACCTAACCGGTGTTATCCTCTGAAATATTGATCGAAACCAGGTTTAATTGACTGCTTCAGTGTGTTACCACATTACTACGTGATTCAAACACGGAAAAAACCCAGGATCTGGCCAACAAGTATGCGATGAAGGCAAAATCATGAGCCAGATGCGGGCATAACCCAGACCTAACCTAGACCTAACCGGTGTTATCCTCTAAAATATTGATCGAAACCAGGTTTAATTGACTGCTCCAGTGTGGTACCACATTACTGCGTTATTCAAACCCGAAAAAAACCCAGGATCTAGCCAACAAGTATGCGAAGAAGGCAAAATCATGAGCCAGATGCGCGCAAATCCCAGATCTAACCCAGACCTAACCGGTGTTATCATCTAAAATATTGATCGAAACCAGGTTTAATTGACTGCTTCAGTGTGTTACCACATTCCTACGTGATTCAAACACGAAAAAAAACCAGGATCTGGGCAACAAGTATGCGAAGAAGGCAAAATCATGAGCCACATGCGGGCATAACCCAGACCTAACCCAGACCTAACCGGTGTTATCCTCTAAAATATTGATCGAAACCAGGTTTAATTGACTGCTTCAGTGTGTTACCACATTACTACGTGATTCAAACACGGAAAAAACCCAGGATCTGGCTAACAAGTATGCGATGAAGGCAAAATCATGACCCAGATGCGCGCAAATCCCAGACCTAACCCAGACCTAACCGGTGTTATCCTCTGAAATATTGATCGAAACCAGGTTTAATTGACTGCTTCAGTGTGGTACCACATTACTGCGTTATTAAAACCCGAAAAAAACCCAGGATCTAGCCAACAAGTTTGCGAAAAAGGCGAAAGTATAAGCCAGATGCGCGCATATCCCAGACCTAACCCAGACCTAACCGGTGTTATCCTCTGAAATATTGATCGAAACCAGGTTTAATTGACTGCTTCAGTGTGTTACCACATTCCTACGTCATTCAAACACGAAAAAAACCCAGGATCTGGCCAACAAGTATGCGAAGAAGGCAAAATCATGAGCCAGATGCGGGCATATCCCGGACCTAACCCAGACCTAACCGGTGTTATCCTCTAAAATATTGATCGAAACCAGGTTTAATTGACTGCTTCAGTGTGTTACCACATTCCTACGTGATTCAAACACGAAAAAAACCCAGGATCTGGCCAACTAGTATGCGATGAAGGCAAAATCATGAGCCAGATGCGGGCATAACCCAGACCTTACCCAGACCTAACCGGCGTTATCCTCTAAAATATTGATCGAAACCAGGTTTTATTGACTGCTTCAGTGTGTTACCACATTACTACGTGTTTCAAACACGGAAAATACCCAGGATCTGGCCAACAAGTATGCGAAGAAGGCAAAATCATGAGCCAGATGCGGGCATAACCCAGACCTAACCCAGACCTAACCGGTGTTATCCTCTAAAATATTGATCGAAACCAGGTTTAATTGACTGCTTCAGTGTGTTACCACATTCCTACGTGCTTCAAACACGAAAAAAACCCAGGATCTGGCCAACTAGTATGCGAAGAAGGCGAAAGTATAAGCCAGATGCGCGCATTTCCCAGACCTAACCCAGACCTAACCGGTGTTATCCTCTAAAATACTGTCCGAATCCAGGTTTAATTGACTGCTTCAGTGTGTTACCACATTACTACGTGATTCAAACACGAAAAAAACCCAGGATCTGGCCAACAAGTATGCGATGAAGGCAAAATCATGAGCCAGATGCGCGCATTTCCCAGACCTAACCCAGACCTAACCGGTGTTATCCTCTGAAATATTGATCGAAACCAGGTTTAATTGACTGCTTCAGTGTGTTACCACATTACTACGTGATTCAAGCACGGAAAAAACCCAGGATCTGGCCAACAAGTATGCGATGAAGGCAAAATCATGAGCCAGATGCGGGCATAACCCAGACCTAACCTAGACCTAACCGGTGTTATCCTCTAAAATATTGATCGAAACCAGGTTTAATTGACTGCTTCAGTGTGTTACCACATTACTACGTGATTCAAACACGAAAAAAACCCAGGATCTGGCCAACAAGTATGCGTTGAAGGCGAAAGTATAAGCCAGATGTGCGCATTTCCCAGACCTAACCCAGACCTAACCGGCGTTATCCTCTAAAATATTGATCGAAACCAGGTTTAATTGACTGCTCCAGTGTGGTACCACATTACTGCGTTATTCAAACCCGAAAAAAACCCAGGATCTAGCCAACAAGTATGCGAAGAAGGCAAAATCATGAGCCAGATGCGCGCAAATCCCAGACCTAACCCAGACCTAACCGGTGTTATCCTCTAAAATATTGATCGAAACCAGGTTTAATTGACTGCTTCAGTGTGTTACCACATTCCTACGTGATTCAAACACGAAAAAAACCCAGGATCTGGCCAACTAGTATGCGAAGAAGGCGAAAGTATAAGCCAGATGCGGGCATAACCCAGACCTAACCCAGACCTAACCGGTGTTATCCTCTGAAATATTGATCGAAACCAGGTTTAATTGACTGCTTCAGTGTGTTACCACATTACTACGTGATTCAAACACGGAAAAAACCCAGGATCTGGCCAACAAGTATGCGATGAAGGCAAAATCATGAGCCAGATGCGGGCATAACCCAGACCTAACCTAGACCTAACCGGTGTTATCCTCTAAAATATTGATCGAAACCAGGTTTAATTGACTGCTCCAGTGTGGTACCACATTACTGCGTTATTCAAACCCGAAAAAAACCCAGGATCTAGCCAACAAGTATGCGAAGAAGGCAAAATCATGAGCCAGATGCGCGCAAATCCCAGATCTAACCCAGACCTAACCGGTGTTATCATCTAAAATATTGATCGAAACCAGGTTTAATTGACTGCTTCAGTGTGTTACCACATTCCTACGTGCTTCAAACACGAAAAAAACCCAGGATCTGGCCAACTAGTATGCGAAGAAGGCGAAAGTATAAGCCAGATGCGCGCATTTCCCAGACCTAACCCAGACCTAACCGGTGTTATCCTCTAAAATACTGTCCGAATCCAGGTTTAATTGACTGCTTCAGTGTGTTACCACATTACTACGTGATTCAAACACGAAAAAAACCCAGGATCTGGCCAACAAGTATGCGATGAAGGCAAAATCATGAGCCAGATGCGCGCATTTCCCAGACCTAACCCAGACCTAACCGGTGTTATCCTCTGAAATATTGATCGAAACCAGGTTTAATTGACTGCTTCAGTGTGTTACCACATTACTACGTGATTCAAACACGGAAAAAACACAGGATCTGGCCAACAAGTATGCGATGAAGGCAAAATCATGAGCCAGATGCGGGCATAACCCAGACCTAACCTAGACCTAACCGGTGTTAACCTCTAAAATATTGATCGAAACCAGGTTTAATTGACTGCTTCAGTGTGTTACCACATTACTACGTGATTCAAACACGAAAAAAACCCAGGATCTGTCCAACAAGTATGCGTTGAAGGCGAAAGTATAATCCAGATGCGCGCATTTCCCAGACCTAACCCAGACCTAACTGGCGTTATCCTCTAAAATATAGATCGAAACCAGGTTTAATTGACTGCTCCAGTGTGGTACCACATTACTGCGTTATTCAAACCCGAAAAAAACCCAGGATCTAGCCAACAAGTATGCGAAGAAGGCAAAATCATGAGCCAGATGCGCGCAAATCCCAGACCTAACCCAGACCTAACCGGTGTTATCCTCTAAAATATTGATCGAAACCAGGTTTAATTGACTGCTTCAGTGTGTTACCACATTCCTACGTGATTCAAACACGAAAAAAACCCAGGATCTGGCCAACTAGTATGCGAAGAAGGCGAAAGTATAAGCCAGATGCGCGCATTTCCCAGACCTAACCCAGACCTAACCGGTGTTATCCTCTGAAATATTGATCGAAACCAGGTCTAATTGACTGCTTCAGTGTGTTACCACATTACTACGTGATTCAAACACGAAAAAAACCCAGGATCTGGACAACGAGTATGCGAAGAAGGCAAAATCATGAGCCAGATGCCGGCATAACCCAGACCTAACCGAGACCTAACCGGTGTTATCCTCTAAAATATTGATCGAAACCAGGTTTAATTGACTGCTCCAGTGTGGTACCACATTACTGCGTTATTCAAACCCGAAAAAAACCCAGGATCTAGCCAACAAGTATGCGAAGAAGGCAAAATCATGAGCCAGATGCGCGCAAATCCCAGACCTAACCCAGACCTAACCGGCGTTATCCTCTAAAATATTGATCGAAACCAGGTTTAATTGACTGCTTCAGTGTGTTACCACATTACTACGTGATTCAAACACGAAAAAAACCCAGGATCTGGCCAACAAGTATGCGAAGAAGGCAAAATCATGAGCCAGATGCGGGCGTAACCCAGACGTAACCCAGACCTAACCGGTGTTATCCTCTAAAATATTGATCGAAACCAGGTTTAATTGACTGCTTCAGTGTGTTACCACATTACTACGTGATTCAAACACGAAAAAAACCCAGGATCTGGACAACAAGTATGCGAAGAAGGCAAAATCATGAGCCAGATGCCGGCATAACCCAGACCTAACCCAGACCTAACCGGTGTTATCCTCTAAAATATTGATCGAAACCAGGTTTAGTTGACTGCTTCAGTGTGTTACCACATTCCTACGTGATTCAAACACGAAAAAAACCCAGGATCTGGCCAAGAAGTATGAGAAGCAGGCGAAAGAATAAGCCAGATGCGCGCATTTCCCAGACCTAACCCAGACCTAACCGGTGTTATCCTCTGAAATATTGATCGAAACCAGGTTTAATTGACTGCTTCAGTGTGTTACCACATTACTACGTGATTCAAACACGAAAAAAACCCAGGATCTGGCCAACTAGTATGCGAAGAAGGCGAAAGTATAAGCCAGATGCGCGCATTTCCCAGACCTAACCCAGACCTAACCGGTGTTATCCTCTGAAATATTGATCGAAACCAGGTCTAATTGACTGCTTCAGTGTGTTACCACATTACTACGTGATTCAAACACGAAAAAAACCCAGGATCTGGCCAACAAGTTTGCGAAAAAGGCGAAAGTATAAGCCAGATGCGCGCATTTCCCAGACCTAACCCAGACCTAACCGGTGTTATCCTCTAAAATATTGATAGAAACCAGGTTTAATTGACTGCTTCAAGTGTGTTACCACATTACTACGTGATTCAAACACGAAAAAAACCCGGGATCTGGCCAACAAGTATGCGAAGAAGGCAAAATCATGAGCCAGATGCGGGCATAACCCAGACCTAACCCAGACCTAACCGGTGTTATCCTCTAAAATATTGATCGAAACCAGGTTTAATTGACTGCTTCAGTGTGTTACCACATTAATACGTGATTCAAACACGAAAAAAACCCAGCATCTGGCCAACAAGTTTGCGTAAAAGGCGAAAGTATAAGCCAGATGCGCGCAAATCCCAGACCTAACCCAGACCTAACCGGTGTTATCCTCTGAAATATTGATCGAAACCAGGTTTAATTGACTGCTTCAGTGTGTTACCACATTACTACGTGTTTCAAACACGGAAAATACCCAGGATCTGGCCAGCAAGTTTGCGAAAAAGGCGAACGTATAAGCCAGAAGCGCGCAAATCCCAGACCTAACCCAGACCTAACCGGTGTTATCCTCTGAAATATTGATCGAAACCAGGTTTAATTGACTGCTTCAGTGTGTTACCACATTACTACGTGTTTCAAACATGGAAAATACCCAGGATCTGACCAGCAAGTTTGCGAAAAAGGCGAAAGTATAAGCCAGATGCGCGCAAATCCCAGACCTAACCCAGACCTAACCGGTGTTATCCTCTGAAATATTGATCGAAACCAGGTTTAATTGACTGCTTCAGTGTGTTACCACATTCCTACGTGATTCAAACACGAAAAAAACCCAGGATCTGGCCAACAAGTATGCGATGAAGGCAAAATCATGAGCCAGATGCGGGCATAACCCAGACCTAACCCAGACCTAACCGGTGTTATCCTCTAAAATATTGATGGAAACCAGGTTTAATTGACTGCTTCAGTGTGTTACCACATTCCTACGTGATTCAAACACGAAAAAAACCCAGGATCTGGCCAAGAAGTATGAGAAGCAGGCGAAAGAATAAGCCAGATGCGCGCATTTCCCAGACCTAACCCAGACCTAACCGGTGTTATCCTCTGAAATATTGATCGAAACCAGGTTTAATTGACTGCTTCAGTGTGTTACCACATTACTACGTGATTCAAACACGGAAAAAACCCAGGATCTGGCCAACAAGTATGCGATGAAGGCAAAATCATGAGCCAGATGCGGGCATAACCCAGACCTAACCTAGACCTAACCGGTGTTATCCCCTAAAATATTGATCGAAACCAGGTTTAATTGACTGCTTCAGTGTGTTACCACATTACTACGTGATTCAAACACGAAAAAAACCCAGGATCTGGCCAACAAGTATGCGTTGAAGGCGAAAGTATAAGCCAGATGCGCGCATTTCCCAGACCTAACCCAGACCTAACCGGCGTTATCCTCTAAAATATTGATCGAAACCAGGTTTAATTGACTGCTTCAGTGTGTTACCACATTACTACGTGATTCAAACACGAAAAAAACCCAGGATCTGGCCAACAAGTATGCGAAGAAGGCAAAATCATGAGCCAGATGCGGGCATAACCCAGACCTAACCCAGACCTAACCGGTGTTATCCTCTAAAATATTGATCGAAACCAGGTTTAATTGACTGCTTCAGTGTGTTACCACATTACTACGTGATTCAAACACGGAAAAAACCCAGGATCTGGCCAACAAGTATGCGATGAAGGCAAAATCATGAGCCAGATGCGCTCAAATCCCAGACCTAACCCAGACCTAACCGGTGTTATCCTCTGAAATATTGATCGAAACCAGGTTTAATTGACTGCTTCAGTGTGGTACCACATTACTGCGTTATTAAAACCCGAAAAAAACCCAGGATCTAGCCAACAAGTTTGCGAAAAAGGCGAAAGTATAAGTCAGATGCGCGCATATCCCAGACCTAACCCAGACCTAACCGGTGTTATCCTCTGAAATATTGATCGAAACCAGGTTTAATTGACTGCTTCAGTGTGTTACCACATTCCTACGTGATTCAAACACGAAAAAAACCCAGGATCTGGCCAACAAGTATGCGAAGAAGGCAAAATCATGAGCCAGATGCGGGCATATCCCGGACCTAACCCAGACCTAACCGGTGTTATCCTCTAAAATATTGATCGAAACCAGGTTTAATTGACTGCTTCAGTGTGTTACCACATTCCTACGTGATTCAAACACGAAAAAAACCCAGGATCTGGCCAACAAGTATGCGATGAAGGCAAAATCATGAGCCAGATGCGGGCATAACCCAGACCTTACCCAGACCTAACCGGTGTTATCCTCTGAAATATTGATCGAAACCAGGTTTAATTGACTGCTTCAGTGTGTTACCACATTACTACGTGATTCAAACACGAAAAAAACCCAGGATCTGGCCAACAAGTATGCGAAGAAGGCAAAATCATGAGCCAGATGCGGGCATAACCCAGACCTAACCCAGACCTAAACGGCGTTATCCTCTAAAATATTGATCGAAACCAGGTTTAATTGACTGCTTCAGTGTGGTACCACATTACTGCGTTATTAAAACCCGAAAAAAACCCAGGATCTAGCCAACAAGTTTGCGAAAAAGGCGAAAGTATAAGCCAGATGCGCGCAAATCCCAGACCTAACCCAGACCTAACCGGTGTTATCCTCTGAAATATTGATCGAAACCAGGTTTAATTGACTGCTTCAGTGTGTTACCACATTACTACGTGTTTCAAACACGGAAAATACCCAGGATCTGGCCAGCAAGTTTGCGAAAAAGGCGAAAGTATAAGCCAGATGCGCGCAAATCCCAGACCTAACCCAGACCTAACCGGTGTTAACCTCTGAAATATTGATCGAAACCAGGTTTAATTGACTGCTTCAGTGTGTTACCACATTCCTACGTGATTCAAACACGAAAAAAACCCAGGATCTGGCCAACAAGTATGCGATGAAGGCAAAATCATGAGCCAGATGCGGGCATAACCCAGACCTACCCCAGACCTAACCGGTGATATCCTCTAAAATATTGATCGAAACCAGGTTTAATTGACTGCTTCAGTGTGTTACCACATTCCTACGTGATTCAAACACGAAAAAAACCCAGGATCTGGCCAAGAAGTATCAGAAGCAGGCGAAAGAATAAGCCAGATGCGCGCATTTCCCAGACCTAAACCAGACCTAACCGGTGTTATCCTCTGAAATATTGATCGAAACCAGGTTTAATTGACTGCTTCAGTGTGTTACCACATTACTACGTGTTTCAAACACGGAAAAAACCCAGGATCTGGCCAACAAGTATGCTATGAAGGCAAAATCATGAGCCAGATGTGGGCATAACCCAGACCTAACCTAGACCTAACCGGTGTTATCCTCTAAAATATTGATCGAAACCAGGTTTAATTGACTGCTCCAGTGTGGTACCACATTACTGCGTTATTCAAACCCGAAAAAAACCCAGGATCTAGCCAACAAGTATGCGAAGAAGGCAAAATCATGAGCCAGATGCGCGCAAATCCCAGACCTAACCCAGACCTAACCGGTGTTATCCTCTAAAATATTGATCGAAACCAGGTTTAATTGACTGCTTCAGTGTGTTACCACATTCCTACGTGCTTCAAACACGAAAGAAACCCAGGATCTGGCCAACTAGTATGTGAAGAAGGCGAAAGTATAAGCCAGATGCGCGCATTTCCCAGACCTAACCCAGACCTAACCGGTGTTATCCTCTGAAATATTGATCGAAACCAGGTCTAATTGACTGCTTCAGTGTGTTACCACATTACTACGTGATTCAAACACGAAAAAAACCCAGGATCTGGCCAACAAGTTTGCGAAAAAGGCGAAAGTATAAGCCAGATGCGCGCATTTCCCAGACCTAACCCAGACCTAACCGGCGTTATCCTCTAAAATATTGATCGAAACCAGGTTTAATTGACTGCTTCAGTGTGTTACCACATTAATACGTGATTCAAACACGATAAAAACCCAGGATCTGGCCAACAAGTTTGCGTAAAAGGCGAAAGTATAAGCCAGATGCGCGCAAATCCCAGACCTAACCCAGACCTAACCGGTGTTATCCTCTGAAATATTGATCGAAACCAGGTTTAATTGACTGCTTCAGTGTGTTACCACATTACTACGTGTTTCAAACACGGAAAATACCCAGGATCTGGCCAACAAGTATGCGAAGAAGGCAAAATCATGAGCCAGATGCGGGCATAACCCAGACCTAACCCAGACCTAACCGGTGTTATCCTCTGAAATATTGATCGAAACCAGGTTTAATTGACTGCTTCAGTGTGTTACCACATTACTACGTGTTTCAAACACGGAAAATACCCAGGATCTGGCCAGCAAGTTTGCGAAAAAGGCGAACGTATAAGCCAGAAGCGCGCAAATCCCAGACCTAACCCAGACCTAACCGGTGTTATCCTCTGAAATATTGATCGAAACCAGGTTTAATTGACTGCTTCAGTGTGTTACCACATTACTACGTGTTTCAAACATGGAAAATACCCAGGATCTGACCAGCAAGTTTGCGAAAAAGGCGAAAGTATAAGCCAGATGCGCGCAAATCCCAGACCTAACCCAGACCTAACCGGTGTTATCCTCTGAAATATTGATCGAAACCAGGTTTAATTGACTGCTTCAGTGTGTTACCACATTCCTACGTGATTCAAACACGAAAAAAACCCAGGATCTGGCCAACAAGTATGCGATGAAGGCAAAATCATGAGCCAGATGCGGGCATAACCCAGACCTAACCCAGACCTAACCGGTGTTATCCTCTAAAATATTGATCGAAACCAGGTTTAATTGACTGCTTCAGTGTGTTACCACATTCCTACGTGATTCAAACACGAAAAAAACCCAGGATCTGGCCAAGAAGTATGAGAAGCAGGCGAAAGAATAAGCCAGATGCGCGCATTTCCCAGACCTAACCCAGACCTAACCGGTGTTATCCTCTGAAATATTGATCGAAACCAGGTTTAATTGACTGCTTCAGTGTGTTACCACATTACTACGTGATTCAAACACGGAAAAAACCCAGGATCTGGCCAACAAGTATGCGATGAAGGCAAAATCATGAGCCAGATGCGGGCATAACCCAGACCTAACCTAGACCTAACCGGTGTTATCCCCTAAAATATTGATCGAAACCAGGTTTAATTGACTGCTTCAGTGTGTTACCACATTACTACGTGATTCAAACACGAAAAAAACCCAGGATCTGGCCAACAAGTATGCGTTGAAGGCGAAAGTATAAGCCAGATGCGCGCATTTCCCAGACCTAACCCAGACCTAACCGGCGTTATCCTCTAAAATATTGATCGAAACCAGGTTTAATTGACTGCTTCAGTGTGTTACCACATTACTACGTGATTCAAACACGAAAAAAACCCAGGATCTGGCCAACAAGTATGCGAAGAAGGCAAAATCATGAGCCAGATGCGGGCATAACCCAGACCTAACCCAGACCTAACCGGTGTTATCCTCTAAAATATTGATCGAAACCAGGTTTAATTGACTGCTTCAGTGTGTTACCACATTACTACGTGATTCAAACACGGAAAAAACCCAGGATCTGGCCAACAAGTATGCGATGAAGGCAAAATCATGAGCCAGATGCGCTCAAATCCCAGACCTAACCCAGACCTAACCGGTGTTATCCTCTGAAATATTGATCGAAACCAGGTTTAATTGACTGCTTCAGTGTGGTACCACATTACTGCGTTATTAAAACCCGAAAAAAACCCAGGATCTAGCCAACAAGTTTGCGAAAAAGGCGAAAGTATAAGTCAGATGCGCGCATATCCCAGACCTAACCCAGACCTAACCGGTGTTATCCTCTGAAATATTGATCGAAACCAGGTTTAATTGACTGCTTCAGTGTGTTACCACATTCCTACGTGATTCAAACACGAAAAAAACCCAGGATCTGGCCAACAAGTATGCGAAGAAGGCAAAATCATGAGCCAGATGCGGGCATATCCCGGACCTAACCCAGACCTAACCGGTGTTATCCTCTAAAATATTGATCGAAACCAGGTTTAATTGACTGCTTCAGTGTGTTACCACATTCCTACGTGATTCAAACACGAAAAAAACCCAGGATCTGGCCAACAAGTATGCGATGAAGGCAAAATCATGAGCCAGATGCGGGCATAACCCAGACCTTACCCAGACCTAACCGGTGTTATCCTCTGAAATATTGATCGAAACCAGGTTTAATTGACTGCTTCAGTGTGTTACCACATTACTACGTGATTCAAACACGAAAAAAACCCAGGATCTGGCCAACAAGTATGCGAAGAAGGCAAAATCATGAGCCAGATGCGGGCATAACCCAGACCTAACCCAGACCTAAACGGCGTTATCCTCTAAAATATTGATCGAAACCAGGTTTAATTGACTGCTTCAGTGTGGTACCACATTACTGCGTTATTAAAACCCGAAAAAAACCCAGGATCTAGCCAACAAGTTTGCGAAAAAGGCGAAAGTATAAGCCAGATGCGCGCAAATCCCAGACCTAACCCAGACCTAACCGGTGTTATCCTCTGAAATATTGATCGAAACCAGGTTTAATTGACTGCTTCAGTGTGTTACCACATTACTACGTGTTTCAAACACGGAAAATACCCAGGATCTGGCCAGCAAGTTTGCGAAAAAGGCGAAAGTATAAGCCAGATGCGCGCAAATCCCAGACCTAACCCAGACCTAACCGGTGTTAACCTCTGAAATATTGATCGAAACCAGGTTTAATTGACTGCTTCAGTGTGTTACCACATTCCTACGTGATTCAAACACGAAAAAAACCCAGGATCTGGCCAACAAGTATGCGATGAAGGCAAAATCATGAGCCAGATGCGGGCATAACCCAGACCTACCCCAGACCTAACCGGTGTTATCCTCTAAAATATTGATCGAAACCAGGTTTAATTGACTGCTTCAGTGTGTTACCACATTCCTACGTGATTCAAACACGAAAAAAACCCAGGATCTGGCCAAGAAGTATCAGAAGCAGGCGAAAGAATAAGCCAGATGCGCGCATTTCCCAGACCTAAACCAGACCTAACCGGTGTTATCCTCTGAAATATTGATCGATACCAGGTTTAATTGACTGCTTCAGTGTGTTACCACATTACTACGTGTTTCAAACACGGAAAAAACCCAGGATCTGGCCAACAAGTATGCTATGAAGGCAAAATCATGAGCCAGATGTGGGCATAACCCAGACCTAACCTAGACCTAACCGGTGTTATCCTCTAAAATATTGATCGAAACCAGGTTTAATTGACTGCTCCAGTGTGGTACCACATTACTGCGTTATTCAAACCCGAAAAAAACCCAGGATCTAGCCAACAAGTATGCGAAGAAGGCAAAATCATGAGCCAGATGCGCGCAAATCCCAGACCTAACCCAGACCTAACCGGTGTTATCCTCTAAAATATTGATCGAAACCAGGTTTAATTGACTGCTTCAGTGTGTTACCACATTCCTACGTGCTTCAAACACGAAAGAAACCCAGGATCTGGCCAACTAGTATGTGAAGAAGGCGAAAGTATAAGCCAGATGCGCGCATTTCCCAGACCTAACCCAGACCTAACCGGTGTTATCCTCTGAAATATTGATCGAAACCAGGTCTAATTGACTGCTTCAGTGTGTTACCACATTACTACGTGATTCAAACACGAAAAAAACCCAGGATCTGGCCAACAAGTTTGCGAAAAAGGCGAAAGTATAAGCCAGATGCGCGCATTTCCCAGACCTAACCCAGACCTAACCGGCGTTATCCTCTAAAATATTGATCGAAACCAGGTTTAATTGACTGCTTCAGTGTGTTACCACATTACTACGTGATTCAAACACGGAAAAAACCCAGGATCTGGCCAACAAGTATGGGAAGAAGGCAAAATCATGAGCCAGATGCGGGCATAACCCAGACCTAACCCAGACCTAACCGGTGTTATCCTCTGAAATATTGATCGAAACCAGGTTTAATTGACTGCTTCAGTGTGTTACCACATTACTACGTGTTTCAAACACGGAAAATACCCAGGATCTGGCCAACAAGTATGCGATGAAGGCAAAATCATGAGCCAGATGCGGGCATAACCCAGACCTAACCCAGACCTAACCGGTGTTATCCTCTAAAATATTCGTCGAAACCAGGTTTAATTGACTGCTCCAGTGTGGTACCACATTACTGCGTTATTCAAACCCGAAAAAAACCCAGGATCTAGCCAACAAGTATGCGAAGAAGGCAAAATCATGAGCCAGATGCGCGCAAATCCCAGACCTAACCCAGACCTAACCGGTGTTATCCTCTAAAATATTGATCGAAACCAGGTTTAATTGACTGCTTCAGCGTGTTACCACATTACTACGTGATTCAAACACGAAAAAAACCCAGGATCTGGCCAACAAGTTTGCGGAAAAGGCGAAAGTATAAGCCAAATGCGCGCATTTCCCAGACCTAGCCCAGACCTAACCGGTGTTATCCTCTGAAATATTGATCGAAACCAGGTCTAATTGACTGCTTCAGTGTGTTACCACATTACTACGTGATTCAAACACGAAAAAAACCCAGGATCTGGCCAACAAGTATGCGAAGAAGGCGAAAGTATAAGCCAGATGCGCGCATTTCCCAGACCAAACCCAGACCTAAACGGCGTTATCCTCTAAAATATTGATCGAAACCAGGTTTAATTGACTGCTTCAGTGTGGTACCACACTACTGCGTTATTAAAACCCGAAAAAAACCCAGGATCTAGCCAACAAGTTTGCGAAAAAGGCGGAAGTATAAGCCAGATGCGGGCATAACCCAGACCTAACCCAGACCTAACCGGTGTTATCCTCTGAAATATTGTTCGAAACCAGGTTTAATTGACTGCTTCAGTGTGTTACCACATTACTACGTGATTCAAACACGAAAAAAACCCAGGATCTGGCCAAAAAGTATGCGAAGAAGGCAAAGTCATGAGCCAGGTGCGGACATAACCCAGACGAAACCCAAGCCTAACCAGTGTTATCCTCTAAAATATTGATCGAAACCAGGTTTAATTGACAGCTTCAGTGTGTTACCACATTACTACCTGATTCAAACACGAAAAAAACCCAGGATCTAGCCAACAAGTATGCGAAGAAGGCAAAATCATGAGCCAGATGCGGGCATAACCCAGTCCTAACCCAGACCTAACCGGTGTTATCCTCTGAAATATTGATCGAAACCAGGTTTAATTGACAGCTTCAGTGTGTTACCACATTACTACGTGATTCAAACACGAAAAAAACCCAAGATCTGGCCAACAAGTTTGCGAAAAAGGCGAAAGTATAAGCCAGATGCGCGCAAATCCCAGACCTAACCCAGACCTAACCGGTGTTATCCTCTAAAATATTGATCGAAACCAGGTTTAATTGACAGCTTCAGTGTGTTACCACATTACTACGTGATTCAAACACGAAAAAAACCCAGGATCTGGCCAAGAATTATGCGAAGAAGGCGAAAGAATAAGCCAGATGCGCGCATTTCCCAGACCTAACCCAGACCTAACCGGTGTTATCCTCTGAAATATTGATCGAAACCAGGTTTAATTGACTGCTTCAGTGTGTTACCACAATACTACGTGATTCAAACACGGAAAAAACCCAGGATCTGGCCAACAAGTATGCGAAGAAGGCAAAGTCATGAGCCAGGTGCGGACATAACCCAGACGAAACCCAAGCCTAACCAGTGTTATCCTCTAAAATATTGATCGAAACCAGGTTTAATTGACAGCTTCAGTGTGTTACCACATTACTACGTGATTCAAACACGAAAAAAACCCAGGATCTAGCCAACAAGTTTGCGAAGAAGGCAAAATCATGAGCCAGATGCGGGCATATCCCGGACCTAACCCAGACCTAACCGGTGTTATCCTCTAAAATATTGATCGAAACCAGGTTTAATTGACAGCTTCAGTGTGTTACCACATTACTACGTGATTCAAACACGAAAAAAACCCAAGATCTGGCCAACAAGTATGCGAAGAAGGCAAAATCATGAGCCAGATGCGGGCATAACCCAGACCTAACCGGTGTTATCCTCTGAAATATTGATCGAAACCAGGTTTAATTGACAGCTTCAGTGTGTTACCACATTACTACGTGATTCAAACACGAAAAAAACCCAAGATCTGGCCAACAAGTATGCGAAGAAGGCAAAATCATGAGCCAGATGCGGGCATAACCCAGACCTAACCCAGACCTAACCGCTGTTATCCTCTAAAATATTGATCGAAACCAGGTTTAATTGACAGCTTCAGTGTGTTACCACATTACTACGTGTTTCAAACACGAAAAAAACCCAGGATCTGGCCAACAAGTATGCGAAGAAGGCAAAGTCATGAGCCAGGTGCGGACATAACCCAGACCTAACCCAGACCTAACCGGTGTTATCCTCTAAAATATTGATCGAAACCAGGTTTACTTGACTGCTTCAGTGTGTTACCACATTACTACGTGATTCAAACCCGGAAAAAACCCAGGATCTGGACAACAAGTATGCGAAGAAGGCAAAATCATGAGCCAGATGCGGGCATATCCCGGACCTAACCCAGACCTAACCGGTGTTATCCTCTAAGATATTGATAGAAACCAGGTTTAATTGACTGCTTCAGTGTGTTACCACATTACTACGTGATTCAAACACGAAAAAAACCCAAGATCTGGCCAACAAGTATGCGAAGAAGGCAAAATCATGAGCCAGATGCGGGCATATCCCGGACCTAACCGGTGTAATCCTCTAAAATATTGATCGAAACCAGGTTTAATTGACTGCTTCAGTGTGTTACCACATTACTACGTGATTCAAACACGAAAAAACCCCAGGATCTGACCAACAAGTATGCGAAGAAGGCAAAATCATGAGCCAGATGCGGGCATAACCCAGACCTAACCCAGACCTAACCGGTGTTATCCTCTAAAATATTGATCGAAACCAGGTTTTATTGTCTGCTTCAGTGTGTTACCACATTACTACATGATTCAAACACGAAAAAAACCCAGGATCTGGCCAACAAGTATGCGAAGAAGGCAAAATCATGAGCCATATGCGGGCATAACCCAGACCTAACCCAGACCTAACCGGTGTTATCCTCTGAAATATTGATCGAAACCAGGTTTAATTGACTGCTTCAGTGTGTTACCACATTACTACGTGATTCAAACACGGAAAATACTCAAGATCTGGCCAACAAGTTTGCGAAAAAGGCGAAAGTATAAGCCAGATGCGCGCAAATCCCAGACCTAACCCAGACCTAACCGGTGTTATCCTCTAAAATATTGATCGAAACCAGGTTTAATTGACTGCTTCAGTGTGTTACCACATTACTACGTGATTCAAACATGAAAAAAACCCAGGATCTGGCCAACAGGTATGCGAGGAAGGCAAAATCATGAGCCAGATGCGGGCATAACCCAGACCTAACCCAGACCTAACCGGTGTTATCCTCTAAAATATTCATCGAAACCAGGTTTAATTGACAGCTTCAGTGTGTTACCACATTACTACGTGATTCAAACACGAAAAAAACCCAGGATCTGGCCAGCAAGTATGCGAAGAAGGCAAAATCATGAGCCAGATGCGGGCATATCCCGGACCTAACCCAGACCTAACCGGTGTTATCCTCTAAAATATTGATCGAAACCAGGTTTAATTGACTGCTTCAGTGTGTTACCACATTCCTACGTGATTCAAACACGAAAAAAACCCAGGATCTGGCCAAGAATTATGCGAAGAAGGCGAAAGAATAAGCCAGATGCGCGCATTTCCCAGACCTAACCCAGACCTAACCGGTGTTATCCTCTAAAATATTGATCGAAACCAGGTTTAATTGACAGCTTCAGTGTGTTACCACATTCCTACGTGATTCAAACACGAAAAAAACCCAAGATCTGGCCAACAAGTATGCGAAGAAGGCAAAATCATGAGCCAGATGCGGGCATATCCCGGACCTAACCCAGACCTAACCGGTGTTATCCTCTAAAATATTGATAGAAACCTGGTTTAATTGACTGCTTCAGTGTGTTACCACGTTACTACGTGATTCAAACACGGAAAATACCCAGGATCTGGCCAACAAGTTTGCGAAAAAGGTGAAAGTATAAGCCAGATGCGCGCACATCCCAGACCTAACACAGACCTAACCGGTGTTATCCTCTAAAATATTGATCGAAACCAGGTTTAATTGACTGCTTCAGTGTGTTACCACATTACTACGTGATTCAAACACGGAAAAAACCCAGGATCTGGCCAACAAGTTTGCGAAAAAGGCGAAAGTATAAGCCAGATGCGCGCATTTCCCAGACCTAACCCAGACCTAACCGGTGTTATCCTCTGAAATATTGATCGAAACCAGGTTTAATTGACTGCTTCAGTGTGGTACCACATTACTGCGTTATTCAAAACCGAAATAAACCCAGGATCTAGCCAACAAGTTTGCGAAAAAGGCGAAAGTATAGCCAGATGCGCGCATATCCCGGACCTAACCCAGACCTAACCGGTGTTATCCTCTAAAATATTCGTCGAAACCAGGTTTAATTGACTGCCTCAGTGTGGTACCACATTACTACGTGATTCAAACACGGAAAAAACCCAGGATCTGGCCAACAAGTTTGCGAAAAAGGCGAAAGAATAAGCCAGATGCGCGCAAATCCCAGACCTAACCCAGACCTAACCGGTGTTATCCTCTAAAATATTGATCGAAACCAGGTTTAATTGACTGCTTCAGTGTGTTACCACATTACTACGTGATTCAAACACGGAAAAAACCCAGGATCTGGCCAACAAGTATGCGAAGAAGGCGAAAGTATAAGCCAGATGCGCGCATTTCCCAGACCTAACCCAGACCTAACCGGCGTTATCCTCTGAAATATTGATCGAAACCAGGTTTAATTGACTGCTTCAGTGTGTTACCACATTACTACGTGATTCAAACACGAAAAAAACCCAGGATCTGGCCAAGAATTATGCGAAGAAGGCGAAAGTGTAAGCCAGATGCGGACATAACCCAGACGAAACCCAAGCCTAACCAGTGTTATCCTCTAAAATCTTGATCGAAGCCAGGTTTAATTGACTGCTTCAGTGTGTTACCACATTACTACGTGATTCAAACACGAAAAAAAACCAGGATCTGGCCAACAAGTATGCGAAGAAGGCAAAATCATGAGCCAGATGCGGGCAAAACCCAGACCTTACCCAGACCTAACCGGTGTTATCCTCTGAAATATTGATCGAAACCAGGTTTAATTGACTGCTTCAGTGTGTTACCACATTACTACGTGATTCAAACACGGAAAAAACCCAGGATCTGGCCAACAAGTATGCGAAGAAGGCAAAGTCATGAGCCAGGTGCGGACATAACCCAGACCTTACCCAGACCTAACCGGTGTTATCCTCTAAAATATTGATCGAAACCAGGTTTAATTGACTGCTTCAGTGTGTTACCACATTACTACGTGATTCAAACACGGAAAAAACCCAGGATCTGGCCAACAAGTATGCGAAGAAGGCAAAGTCATGAGCCAGGTGCGGACATAACCCAGACGAAACCCAAGCCTAACCAGTGTTATCCTCTAAAATATTGATCGAAACGAGGTTTAATTGACTGCTTCAGTGTGTTACCACATTACTACGTGATTCAAACACGAAAAAAACCCAGGATCTAGCCAACAAGTATGCGAAGAAGGCAAAATCATGAGCCAGATGCGGGCATAACCCAGACCTAACCCAGACCTAACCGGTGTTATCCTCTGAAATATTGATCGAAACCAGGTTTAATTGACAGCTTCAGTGTGTTACCACATTACTACGTGATTCAAACACGAAAAAAACCCAAGATCTGGCCAACAAGTTTGCGAAAAAGGCGAAAGTATAAGCCAGATGCGCGCAAATCCCAGACCTAACCCAGACCTAACCGGTGTTATCGTCTAAAATATTGATCGAAACCAGGTTTAATTGACAGCTTCAGTGTGTTACCACATTACTACGTGATTCAAACACGAAAAAAACCCAGGATCTGGCCAAGAATTATGCGAAGAAGGCGAAAGAATAAGCCAGATGCGCGCATTTCCCAGACCTAACCCAGACCTAACCGGTGTTATCCTCTGAAATATTGATCGAAACCAGGTTTAATTGACTGCTTCAGTGTGTTACCACATTACTACGTGATTCAAACACGGAAAAAACCCAGGATCTGGCCAACAAGTATGCGAAGAAGGCAAAGTCATGAGCCAGGTGCGGACATAACCCAGACGAAACCCAAGCCTAACCAGTGTTATCCTCTAAAATATTGATCGAAACCAGGTTTAATTGACAGCTTCAGTGTGTTACCACATTACTACGTGATTCAAACACGAAAAAAACCCAGGATCTAGCCAACAAGTTTGCGAAGAAGGCAAAATCATGAGCCAGATGCGGGCATATCCCGGACCTAACCCAGACCTAACCGGTGTTATCCTCTAAAATATTAATCGAAACCAGTTTTAATTGACAGCTTCAGTGTGTTACCACATTACTACGTGATTCAAACACGAAAAAAACCCAAGATCTGGCCAACAAGTATGCGAAGAAGGCAAAATCATGAGCCAGATGCGGGCATATCCCGGACCTAACCCAGACCTAACCGGTGCTATCCTCTAAAATATTGATAGAAACCAGGTTTAATTGACTGCTTCAGTGTGTTACCACATTACTACGTGATTCAAACACGGAAAATACCCAGGATCTGGCCAACAAGTTTGCGAAAAAGGTGAAAGTATAAGCCAGATGCGCGCATATCCCAGACCTAACCCAGACCTAACCGGTGTTATCCTCTGAAATATTGATCGAAACCAGGTTTAATTGACTGCTTTAGTGTGTTACCACATTCCTACGTGATTCAAACACGAAAAAAACCCAAGATCTGGCCAACAAGTATGCGAAGAAGGCAAAATCATGAGCCAGATGCGGGCATAACCCAGACCTAACCCAGACCTAACCGGTGTTATCCTCTAAAATATTGATCGAAACCAGGTTTAATTGACTGCTTCAGTGTGTTACCACATTACTACGTGATTCAAACACGGAAAATACCCAGGATCTGGCCAACAAGTTTGCGAAAAAGGTGAAAGTATAAGCCAGATGCGCGCATATCCCAGACCTAACCCAGACCTAACCGGTGTTATCCTCTGAAATATTGATCGAAACCAGGTTTAATTGACTGCTTTAGTGTGTTACCACATTCCTACGTGATTCAAACACGAAAAAAACCCAAGATCTGGCCAACAAGTATGCGAAGAAGGCAAAATCATGAGCCAGATGCGGGCATAACCCAGACCTAACCCAGACCTAACCGGTGTTATCCTCTAAAATATTGATCGAAACCAGGTTTAATTGACTGCTTCAGTGTGTTACCACATTACTACGTGATTCAAACACGAAAAAACCCCAGGATCTGACCAACAAGTATGCGAAGAAGGCAAAATCATGAGCCAGATGTGGGCATAACCCAGACCTAACCCAGACCTAACCGGTGTTATCCTCTAAAATATTGATCGAAACCAGGTTTTATTGTCTGCTTCAGTGTGTTACCACATTACTACATGATTCAAACACGAAAAAAACCCAGGATCTGGCCAACAAGTATGCGAAGAAGGCAAAATCATGAGCCAGATGCGGGCATAACCCAGACCTAACCCAGACCTAACCGGTGTTATCCTCTAAAATATTGATCGAAACCAGGTTTAATTGACAGCTTCAGTGTGTTACCACATTACTACGTGATTCAAACACGAAAAAAACCCAGGATCTGGCCAACAAGTATGCGAAGAAGGCAAAATCATGAGCCAGATGCGGGCATATCCCGGACCTAACCCAGACCTAACCGGTGTTATCCTCTAAGATATTGATAGAAACCAGGTTTAATTGACTGCTTCAGTGTGTTACCACATTACTACGTGATTCAAACACGAAAAAAACCCAAGATCTGGCCAACAAGTATGCGAAGAAGGCAAAATCATGAGCCAGATGCGGGCATATCCCGGACCTAACCCAGACCTAACCGGTGTTATCCTCTAAAATATTGATAGAAACCAGGTTTAATTGACTGCTTCAGTGTGTTACCACATTACTACGTGATTCAAACACGAAAAAAACCCAGGATCTGGCCAACAAGTATGCGAAGAAGGCAAAATCATGAGCCAGATGCGGGCATATCCCGGACCTAACCCAGACCTAACCGGTGTTATCCTCTAAAATATTGATAGAAACCATGTTTAATTGACTGCTTCAGTGTGTTACCACATTACTACGTGATTCAAACACGAAAAAAACCCAAGATCTGGCCAACAAGTATGCGAAGAAGGCAAAATCATGAGCCAGATGCGGGCATATCCCGGACCTAACCCAGGCCTAACCGGTGCTATCCTCTAAAATATTGATAGAAACCAGGTTTAATTGACTGCTTCAGTGTGTTACCACATTACTACGTGATTCAAACACGGAAAATACCCAGGATCTGGCCAACAAGTTTGCGAAAAAGGTGAAAGTATAAGCCAGATGCGCGCATATCCCAGACCTAACCCAGACCTAACCGGTGTTATCCTCTGAAATATTGATCGAAACCAGGTTTAATTGACTGCTTTAGTGTGTTACCACATTCCTACGTGATTCAAACACGAAAAAAACCCAAGATCTGGCCAACAAGTATGCGAAGAAGGCAAAATCATGAGCCAGATGCGGGCATAACCCAGACCTAACCCGACCTAACCGGTGTTATCCTCTGAAATATTGATCGAAACCAGGTTTAATTGACTGCTTCAGTGTGTTACCACATTACTACGTGATTCAAACACGGAAAAAACCCAGGATCTGGCCAACAAGTATGCGAAGTAGGCAAAATCATGAGCCAGATGCGGGCATAACCCAGACCTAACCCAGACCTAACCGGTGTTATCCTCTAAAATATTGATCGAAACCAGGTTTAATTGACTGCTTCAGTGTGTTACCACATTACTACGTGATTCAAACACGGAAAATACCCAGGATCTGGCCAACAAGTTTGCGAAAAAGGCGCAAGTATAAGCCAGATGCGCGCAAATCCCAGACCTAACCCAGACCTAACCGGTGTTATCCTCTAAAATATTGATCGAAACCAGGTTTAATTGACTGCTTCAGTGTATTACCACATTACTACGTGATTCAAACACGAAAAAAACCTAGGATCTGGCCAACAAGTATGCGAAGAAGGCAATATCATGAGCCAGATGCGGGCATAACCCAGACCTAACCCAGACCTAACCGGTGTTATCCTCTAAAATATTGATCGAAACCAGGTTTAATTGACTGCTTCAGTGTGTTACCACATTACTACGTGATTCAAACACGAAAAAACCCCAGGATCTGACCAACAAGTATGCGAAGAAGGCAAAATCATGAGCCAGATGTGGGCATAACCCAGACCTAACCCAGACCTAACCGGTGTTATCCTCTAAAATATTGATCGAAACCAGGTTTTATTGTCTGCTTCAGTGTGTTACCACATTACTACATGATTCAAACACGAAAAAAACCCAGGATCTGGCCAACAAGTATGCGAAGAAGGCAAAATCATGAGCCAGATGCGGGCATAACCCAGACCTAACCCAGACCTAACCGGTGTTATCCTCTAAAATATTGATCGAAACCAGGTTTAATTGACAGCTTCAGTGTGTTACCACATTACTACGTGATTCAAACACGAAAAAAACCCAGGATCTGGCCAGCAAGTATGCGAAGAAGGCAAAATCATGAGCCAGATGCGGGCATATCCCGGACCTAACCCAGACCTAACCGGTGTTATCCTCTAAAATATTGATCGAAACCAGGTTTAATTGACTGCTTCAGTGTGTTACCACATTCCTACGTGATTCAAACACGAAAAAAACCCAGGATCTGGCCAAGAATTATGCGAAGAAGGCGAAAGAATAAGCCAGATGCGCGCATTTCCCAGACCTAACCCAGACCTAACCGGTGTTATCCTCTAAAATATTGATCGAAACCAGGTTTAATTGACAGCTTCAGTGTGTTACCACATTCCTACGTGATTCAAACACGAAAAAAACCCAAGATCTGGCCAACAAGTATGCGAAGAAGGCAAAATCATGAGCCAGATGCGGGCATATCCCGGACCTAACCCAGACCTAACCGGTGTTCTCCTCTAAAATATTGATAGAAACCCGGTTTAATTGACTGCTTCAGTGTGTTACCACGTTACTACGTGATTCAAACACGGAAAATACCCAGGATCTGGCCAACAAGTTTGCGAAAAAGGTGAAAGTATAAGCCAGATGCGCGCATATCCCAGACCTAACCCAGACCTAACCGGTGTTATCCTCTAAAATATTGATCGAAAGCAGGTTTAATTGACAGCTTCGGTGTGTTACCACATTACTACGTGATTCAAACACGAAAAAAACCCAAGATCTGGCCAACAAGTATGCGAAGAAGGCAAAATCATGAGCCAGATGCGGGCATATCCCGGACCTAACCCAGACCTAACCGGTGTTATCCTCTAAAATATTGATCGAAACCAGGTTTAATTGACTGCTTCAGTGTATTACCACATTACTACGTGATTCAAACACGAAAAAAACCTAGGATCTGGCCAACAAGTATGCGAAGAAGGCAATATCATGAGCCAGATGCGGGCATAACCCAGACCTAACCCAGACCTAACCGGTGTTATCCTCTAAAATATTGATCGAAACCAGGTTTAATTGACTGCTTCAGTGTGTTACCACATTACTACGTGATTCAAACACGAAAAAACCCCAGGATCTGACCAACAAGTATGCGAAGAAGGCAAAATCATGAGCCAGATGTGGGCATAACCCAGACCTAACCCAGACCTAACCGGTGTTATCCTCTAAAATATTGATCGAAACCAGGTTTTATTGTCTGCTTCAGTGTGTTACCACATTACTACATGATTCAAACACGAAAAAAACCCAGGATCTGGCCAACAAGTATGCGAAGAAGGCAAAATCATGAGCCAGATGCGGGCATAACCCAGACCTAACCCAGACCTAACCGGTGTTATCCTCTAAAATATTGATCGAAACCAGGTTTAATTGACAGCTTCAGTGTGTTACCACATTACTACGTGATTCAAACACGAAAAAAACCCAGGATCTGGCCAACAAGTATGCGAAGAAGGCAAAATCATGAGCCAGATGCGGGCATATCCCGGACCTAACCCAGACCTAACCGGTGTTATCCTCTAAAATATTGATAGAAACCATGTTTAATTGACTGCTTCAGTGTGTTACCACATTACTACGTGATTCAAACACGAAAAAAACCCAAGATCTGGCCAACAAGTATGCGAAGAAGGCAAAATCATGAGCCAGATGCGGGCATATCCCGGACCTAACCCAGGCCTAACCGGTGCTATCCTCTAAAATATTGATAGAAACCAGGTTTAATTGACTGCTTCAGTGTGTTACCACATTACTACGTGATTCAAACACGGAAAATACCCAGGATCTGGCCAACAAGTTTGCGAAAAAGGTGAAAGTATAAGCCAGATGCGCGCATATCCCAGACCTAACCCAGACCTAACCGGTGTTATCCTCTGAAATATTGATCGAAACCAGGTTTAATTGACTGCTTTAGTGTGTTACCACATTCCTACGTGATTCAAACACGAAAAAAACCCAAGATCTGGCCAACAAGTATGCGAAGAAGGCAAAATCATGAGCCAGATGCGGGCATAACCCAGACCTAACCCGACCTAACCGGTGTTATCCTCTGAAATATTGATCGAAACCAGGTTTAATTGACTGCTTCAGTGTGTTACCACATTACTACGTGATTCAAACACGGAAAAAACCCAGGATCTGGCCAACAAGTATGCGAAGTAGGCAAAATCATGAGCCAGATGCGGGCATAACCCAGACCTAACCCAGACCTAACCGGTGTTATCCTCTAAAATATTGATCGAAACCAGGTTTAATTGACTGCTTCAGTGTGTTACCACATTACTACGTGATTCAAACACGGAAAATACCCAGGATCTGGCCAACAAGTTTGCGAAAAAGGCGCAAGTATAAGCCAGATGCGCGCAAATCCCAGACCTAACCCAGACCTAACCGGTGTTATCCTCTAAAATATTGATCGAAACCAGGTTTAATTGACTGCTTCAGTGTATTACCACATTACTACGTGATTCAAACACGAAAAAAACCTAGGATCTGGCCAACAAGTATGCGAAGAAGGCAATATCATGAGCCAGATGCGGGCATAACCCAGACCTAACCCAGACCTAACCGGTGTTATCCTCTAAAATATTGATCGAAACCAGGTTTAATTGACTGCTTCAGTGTGTTACCACATTACTACGTGATTCAAACACGAAAAAACCCCAGGATCTGACCAACAAGTATGCGAAGAAGGCAAAATCATGAGCCAGATGTGGGCATAACCCAGACCTAACCCAGACCTAACCGGTGTTATCCTCTAAAATATTGATCGAAACCAGGTTTTATTGTCTGCTTCAGTGTGTTACCACATTACTACATGATTCAAACACGAAAAAAACCCAGGATCTGGCCAACAAGTATGCGAAGAAGGCAAAATCATGAGCCAGATGCGGGCATAACCCAGACCTAACCCAGACCTAACCGGTGTTATCCTCTAAAATATTGATCGAAACCAGGTTTAATTGACAGCTTCAGTGTGTTACCACATTACTACGTGATTCAAACACGAAAAAAACCCAGGATCTGGCCAGCAAGTATGCGAAGAAGGCAAAATCATGAGCCAGATGCGGGCATATCCCGGACCTAACCCAGACCTAACCGGTGTTATCCTCTAAAATATTGATCGAAACCAGGTTTAATTGACTGCTTCAGTGTGTTACCACATTCCTACGTGATTCAAACACGAAAAAAACCCAGGATCTGGCCAAGAATTATGCGAAGAAGGCGAAAGAATAAGCCAGATGCGCGCATTTCCCAGACCTAACCCAGACCTAACCGGTGTTATCCTCTAAAATATTGATCGAAACCAGGTTTAATTGACAGCTTCAGTGTGTTACCACATTCCTACGTGATTCAAACACGAAAAAAACCCAAGATCTGGCCAACAAGTATGCGAAGAAGGCAAAATCATGAGCCAGATGCGGGCATATCCCGGACCTAACCCAGACCTAACCGGTGTTCTCCTCTAAAATATTGATAGAAACCCGGTTTAATTGACTGCTTCAGTGTGTTACCACGTTACTACGTGATTCAAACACGGAAAATACCCAGGATCTGGCCAACAAGTTTGCGAAAAAGGTGAAAGTATAAGCCAGATGCGCGCATATCCCAGACCTAACCCAGACCTAACCGGTGTTATCCTCTAAAATATTGATCGAAAGCAGGTTTAATTGACAGCTTCAGTGTGTTACCACATTACTACGTGATTCAAACACGAAAAAAACCCAAGATCTGGCCAACAAGTATGCGAAGAAGGCAAAATCATGAGCCAGATGCGGGCATATCCCGGACCTAACCCAGACCTAACCGGTGTTATCCTCTAAAATATTGATCGAAACCAGGTTTAATTGACTGCTTCAGTGTATTACCACATTACTACGTGATTCAAACACGAAAAAAACCTAGGATCTGGCCAACAAGTATGCGAAGAAGGCAATATCATGAGCCAGATGCGGGCATAACCCAGACCTAACCCAGACCTAACCGGTGTTATCCTCTAAAATATTGATCGAAACCAGGTTTAATTGACTGCTTCAGTGTGTTACCACATTACTACGTGATTCAAACACGAAAAAACCCCAGGATCTGACCAACAAGTATGCGAAGAAGGCAAAATCATGAGCCAGATGTGGGCATAACCCAGACCTAACCCAGACCTAACCGGTGTTATCCTCTAAAATATTGATCGAAACCAGGTTTTATTGTCTGCTTCAGTGTGTTACCACATTACTACATGATTCAAACACGAAAAAAACCCAGGATCTGGCCAACAAGTATGCGAAGAAGGCAAAATCATGAGCCAGATGCGGGCATAACCCAGACCTAACCCAGACCTAACCGGTGTTATCCTCTAAAATATTGATCGAAACCAGGTTTAATTGACAGCTTCAGTGTGTTACCACATTACTACGTGATTCAAACACGAAAAAAACCCAGGATCTGGCCAGCAAGTATGCGAAGAAGGCAAAATCATGAGCCAGATGCGGGCATATCCCGGACCTAACCCAGACCTAACCGGTGTTATCCTCTAAAATATTGATCGAAACCAGGTTTAATTGACTGCTTCAGTGTGTTACCACATTCCTACGTGATTCAAACACGAAAAAAACCCAGGATCTGGCCAAGAATTATGCGAAGAAGGCGAAAGAATAAGCCAGATGCGCGCATTTCCCAGACCTAACCCAGACCTAACCGGTGTTATCCTCTAAAATATTGATCGAAACCAGGTTTAATTGACAGCTTCAGTGTGTTACCACATTCCTACGTGATTCAAACACGAAAAAAACCCAAGATCTGGCCAACAAGTATGCGAAGAAGGCAAAATCATGAGCCAGATGCGGGCATATCCCGGACCTAACCCAGACCTAACCGGTGTTCTCCTCTAAAATATTGATAGAAACCCGGTTTAATTGACTGCTTCAGTGTGTTACCACGTTACTACGTGATTCAAACACGGAAAATACCCAGGATCTGGCCAACAAGTTTGCGAAAAAGGTGAAAGTATAAGCCAGATGCGCGCATATCCCAGACCTAACCCAGACCTAACCGGTGTTATCCTCTGAAATATTGATCGAAACCAGGTTTAATTGACAGCTTCAGTGTGTTACCACATTACTACGTGATTCAAACACGAAAAAAACCCAGGATCTGGCCAAGAATTATGCGAAGAAGGCGAAAGAATAAGCCAGATGCGCGCATTTCCCAGACCTAACCCAGACCTAACCGGTGTTATCCTCTGAAATATTGATCGAAGCCAGGTTTAATTGACTGCTTCAGTGTGTTACCACATTACTACGTGATTCAAACACGGAAAAAACCCAGGATCTGGCCAACAAGTATGCGAAGAAGGCAAAGTCATGAGCCAGGTGCGGACATAACCCAGACGAAACCCAAGCCTAACCAGTGTTATCCTCTAAAATATTGATCGAAACCAGGTTTAATTGACAGCTTCAGTGTGTTACCACATTACTGCGTGTTTCAAACACGAAAAAAACCCAGGATCTGGCCAACAAATATGCGAAGAAGGCAAAGTCATGAGCCAGGTGCGGACATAACCCAGACCTAACCCAGACCTAACCGGTGTTATCCTCTAAAATATTGATCGAAACCAGGTTTAATTGACAGCTTCAGTGTGTTACCACATTACTACGTGATTCAAACACGAAAAAAACCCAGGATCTGGCCAACAAGTATGCGAAGAAGGCAAAATCATGAGCCAGATGCGGGCATATCCCGGACCTAACCCAGACCTAACCGGTGTTATCCTCTAAGATATTGATAGAAACCAGGTTTAATTGACTGCTTCAGTGTGTTACCACATTACTACGTGATTCAAACACGAAAAAAACCCAAGATCTGGCCAACAAGTATGCGAAGAAGGCAAAATCATGAGCCAGATGCGGGCATATCCCGGACCTAACCCAGACCTAACCGGTGTTATCCTCTAAAATATTGATAGAAACCATGTTTAATTGACTGCTTCAGTGTGTTACCACATTACTACGTGATTCAAACACGAAAAAAACCCAAGATCTGGCCAACAAGTATGCGAAGAAGGCAAAATCATGAGCCAGAAGCGGGCATATCCCGGACCTAACCCAGACCTAACCGGTGTTATCCTCTAAAATATTGATAGAAACCAGGTTTAATTGACTGCTTCAGTGTGTTACCACATTACTACGTGATTCAAACACGGAAAATACCCAGGATCTGGCCAACAAGTTTGCGAAAAAGGTGAAAGTATAAGCCAGATGCGCGCATAACCCAGACCTAACCCAGACCTAACCGGTGTTATCCTCTGAAATATTGATCGAAACCAGGTTTAATTGACTGCTTTAGTGTGTTACCACATTCCTACGTGATTCAAACACGAAAAAAACCCAAGATCTGGCCAACAAGTATGCGAAGAAGGCAAAATCATGAGCCAGATGCGGGCATAACCCAGACCTAACCCAGACCTAACCGGTGTTATCCTCTGAAATATTGATCGAAACCAGGTTTAATTGACTGCTTCAGTGTGTTACCACATTACTACGTGATTCAAACACGAAAAAAACCCAAGATCTGGCCAACAAGTTTGCGAAAAAGGAGAAAGTATAAGCCAGATGCGCGCAAATCCCAGACCTAACCCAGACCTAACCGGTGTTATCCTCTAAAATATTGATCGAAACCAGGTTTAATTGACAGCTTCAGTGTGTTACCACATTACTACGTGATTCAAACACGAAAAAAACCCAGGATCTGGCCAAGAATTATGCGAAGAAGGCGAAAGAATAAGCCAGATGCGCGCATTTCCCAGACCTAACCCAGACCTAACCGGTGTTATCCTCTGAAATATTGATCGAAACCAGGTTTAATTGACTGCTTCAGTGTGTTACCACATTACTACGTGATTCAAACACGGAAAAAACCCAGGATCTGGCCAACAAGTATGCGAAGAAGGCAAAGTCATGAGCCAGGTGCGGACATAACCCAGACGAAACCCAAGCCTAACCAGTGTTATCCTCTAAAATATTGATCGAAACCAGGTTTAATTGACAGCTTCAGTGTGTTACCACATAACTACGTGTTTCAAACACGAAAAAAACCCAGGATCTGGCCAACAAGTATGCGAAGAAGGCAAAGTCATGAGCCAGGTGCGGACATAACCCAGACCTAACCCAGACCTAACCGGTGTTATCCTCTAAAATATTGATCGAAACCAGGTTTAATTGACAGCTTCAGTGTGTTACCACATTACTACGTGATTCAAACACGAAAAAAACCCAGGATCTGGCCAACAAGTATGCGAAGAAGGCAAAATCATGAGCCAGATGCGGGCATATCCCGGACCTAACCCAGACCTAACCGGTGTTATCCTCTAAGATATTGATAGAAACCAGGTTTAATTGACTGCTTCAGTGTGTTACCACATTACTACGTGATTCAAACACGAAAAAAACCCAAGATCTGGCCAACAAGTATGCGAAGAAGGCAAAATCATGAGCCAGATGCGGGCATATCCCGGACCTAACCCAGACCTAACCGGTGTTATCCTCTAAAATATTGATAGAAACCATGTTTAATTGACTGCTTCAGTGTGTTACCACATTACTACGTGATTCAAACACGAAAAAAACCCAAGATCTGGCCAACAAGTATGCGAAGAAGGCAAAATCATGAGCCAGAAGCGGGCATATCCCGGACCTAACCCAGACCTAACCGGTGTTATCCTCTAAAATATTGATAGAAACCAGGTTTAATTGACTGCTTCAGTGTGTTACCACATTACTACGTGATTCAAACACGGAAAATACCCAGGATCTGGCCAACAAGTTTGCGAAAAAGGTGAAAGTATAAGCCAGATGCGCGCATAACCCAGACCTAACCCAGACCTAACCGGTGTTATCCTCTGAAATATTGATCGAAACCAGGTTTAATTGACTGCTTTAGTGTGTTACCACATTCCTACGTGATTCAAACACGAAAAAATCCCAAGATCTGGCCAACAAGTATGCGAAGAAGGCAAAATCATGAGCCAGATGCGGGCATAACCCAGACCTAACCCAGACCTAACCGGTGTTATCCTCTGAAATATTGATCGAAACCAGGTTTAATTGACTGCTTCAGTGTGTTACCACATTACTACGTGATTCAAACACGGAAAAAACCCAGGATCTGGCCAACAAGTATGCGAAGAAGGCAAAATCATGAGCCAGATGCGGGCATAACCCAGACCTAACCCAGACCTAACCGGTGTTATCCTCTAAAATATTGATCGAAACCAGGTTTAATTGACTGCTTCAGTGTGTTACCACATTACTACGTGATTCAAACACGGAAAATACCCAGGATCTGGCCAACAAGTTTGCGAAAAAGGCGCAAGTATAAGCCAGATGCGCGCAAATCCCAGACCTAACCCAGACCTAACCGGTGTTATCCTCTAAAATATTGATCGAAACCAGGTTTAATTGACTGCTTCAGTGTATTACCACATTACTACGTGATTCAAACACGAAAAAAACCCAGGATCTGGCCAACAAGTATGCGAAGAAGGCAATATCATGAGCCAGATGCGGGCATAACCCAGACCTAACCCAGACCTAACCGGTGTTATCCTCTAAAATATTGATCGAAACCAGGTTTAATTGACTGCTTCAGTGTGTTACCACATTACTACGTGATTCAAACACGAAAAAACCCCAGGATCTGACCAACAAGTATGCGAAGAAGGCAAAATCATGAGCCAGATGCGGGCATAACCCAGACCTAACCCAGACCTAACCGGTGTTATCCTCTAAAATATTGATCGAAACCAGGTTTTATTGTCTGCTTCAGTGTGTTACCACATTACTACATGATTCAAACACGAAAAAAACCCAGGATCTGGCCAACAAGTATGCGAAGAAGGCAAAATCATGAGCCAGATGCGGGCATAACCCAGACCTAACCCAGACCTAACCGGTGTTATCCTCTAAAACATTGATCGAAACCAGGTTTAATTGACAGCTTCAGTGTGTTACCACATTACTACGTGATTCAAACACGAAAAAAACCCAGGATCTGGCCAGCAAGTATGCGAAGAAGGCAAAATCATGAGCCAGATGCGGGCATATCCCGGACCTAACCCAGACCTAACCGGTGTTATCCTCTAAAATATTGATCGAAACCAGGTTTAATTGACTGCTTCAGTGTGTTACCACATTCCTACGTGATTCAAACACGAAAAAAACCCAGGATCTGGCCAAGAATTATGCGAAGAAGGCGAAAGAATAAGCCAGATGCGCGCGTTTCCCAGACCTAACCCAGACCTAACCGGTGTTATCCTCTAAAATATTGATCGAAACCAGGTTTAATTGACAGCTTCAGTGTGTTACCACATTCCTACGTGATTCAAACACGAAAAAAACCCAAGATCTGGCCAACAAGTATGCGAAGAAGGCAAAATCATGAGCCAGATGCGGGCATATCCCGGACCTAACCCAGACCTAACCGGTGTTATCCTCTAAAATATTGATAGAAACCCGGTTTAATTGACTGCTTCAGTGTGTTACCACGTTACTACGTGATTCAAACACGGAAAATACCCAGGATCTGGCCAACAAGTTTGCGAAAAAGGTGAAAGTATAAGCCAGATGCGCGCATATCCCAGACCTAACCCAGACCTAACCGTTGTTATCCTCTAAAATATTGATCGAAACCAGGTTTAATTGACTGCTTCAGTGTGTTACCACATTACTACGTGATTCAAACACGAAAAAAACCCAAGATCTGGCCAACAAGTATGCGAAGAAGGCAAAATCATGAGCCAGATGCGGGCATATCCCGGACCTAACCCAGACCTAACCGGTGTTATCCTCTAAAATATTGATAGAAACCAGGTTTAATTGACTGCTTCAGTGTGTTACCACATTACTACGTGATTCAAACACGAAAAAAACCCAAGATCTGGCCAACAAGTATGCGAAGAAGGCAAAATCATGAGCCAGATGCGGGCATATCCCTTACCTAACCCAGACCTATCCGGTGTTATCCTCTAAAATATTGATAGAAACCAGGTTTAATTGACTGCTTCAGTGTGTTACCACATTACTACGTGATTCAAACACGGAAAATACCCAGGATCTGGCCAACAAGTTTGCGAAAAAGGTGAAAGTATAAGCCAGTTGCGCGCATATCCCAGACCTAACCCAGACCTAACCGGTGTTATCCTGTAAAATATTGGTCGAAACCAGGTTTAATTGACTGCTTCAGTGTGTTACCACATTACTACGTGATTCAAACACGGAAAATACCCAGGATCTGGCCAACAAGTTTACGAAAAAGGCGCAAGTATAAGCCAGATGCGCGCAAATCCCAGACCTAACCCAGACCTAACCGGTGTTATCCTCTAAGATATTGATCGAAACCAGGTTTAATTGACTGCTTCAGTGTATTACCACATTACTACGTGATTCAAACACGAAAAAAACCCAGGATCTGGCCAACAAGTATGCGAAGAAGGCAAGATCATGGGCCGGATGCGGGCATAACCCAGACCTAACCCAGACCTAACCGGTGTTATCCTCTAAAATATTGATCGAAACCAGGTTTAATTGACTGCTTCAGTGTGTTACCACATTACTACGTGATTCAAACACGAAAAAACCCCAGGATCTGGCCAACAAGTATGCGAAGAAGGCAAAATCATGAGCCAGATGCGGGCATAACCCAGACCTAACCCAGACCTAACCGGTGTTATCCTCTAAAATATTGATCGAAACCAGGGTTAATTGACTGCTTCATTATGTTACCACATTACTACGTGATTCAAACACTGAAAAAACCCAGGATCTGGCCAACAAGTTTGCGAAAAAGGCGAAAGTATAAGCCAGATGCGCGCAAATCCCAGACCTAACCCAGACCTAACCGGTGTTATCCTCTAAAATATTGATCGAAACCAGGTTTAATTGACTGCTTCAGTGTGTTACCACATTACTACATGATTCAAACACGAAAAAAACCCAGGATCTGGCCAACAAGTATGCGAAGAAGGCAAAATCATGAGCCAGATGCGGGCATTACCCAGACCTAACCCAGACCTAACCGGTGTTATCCTCTGAAATATTGATCGAAACCAGGTTTAATTGACTGCTTCAGTGTGTTACCACATTACTACGTGATTCAAACACGGAAAATACCCAAGATCTGGCCAACAAGTTTGCGAAAAAGGCGAAAGTATAAGCCAGATGCGGGCATATCCCGGACCTAACCCAGACCTAACCGGTGTTATCCTCTAAAATATTGATAGAAACCAGGTTTAATTGACTGCTTCAGTGTGTTACCACATTACTACGTGATCCAAACACGAAAAAAACCCAAGATCTGGCCAACAAGTATGCGAAGAAGGCAAAATCATGAGCCAGATGCGGGCATATCCCGGACCTAACCCAGACCTAACCGGTGTTATCCTCTAAAATATTGATAGAAACCAGGTTTAATTGACTGCTTCAGTGTGTTACCACATTACTACGTGATTCAAACACGGAAAATACCCAGGATCTGGCCAACAAGTTTGCGAAAAAGGTGAAAGTATAAGCCAGATGCGCGCATATCCCAGACCTAACCCAGACCTAACCGGTGTTATCCTCTGAAATATTGATCGAAACCAGGTTTAATTGACTGCTTTAGTGTGTTACCACATTCCTACGTGATTCAAACACGAAAAAAACCCAAGATCTGGCCAACAAGTATGCGAAGAAGGCAAAATCATGAGCCAGATGCGGGCATAACCCAGACCTAACCCAGACCTAACCGGTGTTATCCTCTGAAATATTGATCGAAACCAGGTTTAATTGACTGCTTCAGTGTGTTACCACATTACTACGTGATTCAAACACGGAAAAAACCCAGGATCTGGCCAACAAGTATGCGAAGTAGGCAAAATCATGAGCCAGATGCGGGCATAACCCAGACCTAACCCAGACCTAACCGGTGTTATCCTCTAAAATATTGATCGAAACCAGGTTTAATTGACTGCTTCAGTGTGTTACCACATTACTACGTGATTCAAACACGGAAAATACCCAGGATCTGGCCAACAAGTTTGCGAAAAAGGCAATATCATGAGCCAGATGCGGGCATAACCCAGACCTAACCCAGACCTAACCGGTGTTATCCTCTAAAATATTGATCGAAACCAGGTTTAATTGACTGCTTCAGTGTGTTACCACATTACTACGTGATTCAAACACGAAAAAACCCCAGGATCTGACCAACAAGTATGCGAAGAAGGCAAAATCATGAGCCAGATGTGGGCATAACCCAGACCTAACTCAGACCTAACCGGTGTTATCCTCTAAAATATTGATCGAAACCAGGTTTTATTGTCTGCTTCAGTGTGTTACCACATTACTACATGATTCAAACACGAAAAAAACCCAGGATCTGGCCAACAAGTATGCGAAGAAGGCAAAATCATGAGCCAGATGCGGGCATAACCCAGACCTAACCCAGACCTAACCGGTGTTATCCTCTAAAATATTGATCGAAACCAGGTTTAATTGACAGCTTCAGTGTGTTACCACATTACTACGTGATTCAAACACGAAAAAAAACCAGGATCTGGCCAGCAAGTATGCGAAGAAGGCAAAATCATGAGCCAGATGCGGGCATATCCCGGACCTAACCCAGACCTAACCGGTGTTATCCTCTAAAATATTGATCGAAACCAGGTTTAATTGACTGCTTCAGTGTGTTACCACATTCCTACGTGATTCAAACACGAAAAAAACCCAGGATCTGGCCAAGAATTATGCGAAGAAGGCGAAAGAATAAGCCAGATGCGCGCATTTCCCAGACCTAACGTAGACCTAACCGGTGTTATCCTCTAAAATATTGATCGAAACCAGGTTTAATTGACAGCTTCAGTGTGTTACCACATTCCTACGTGATTCAAACACGAAAAAAACCCAAGATCTGGCCAACAAGTATGCGAAGAAGGCAAAATCATGAGCCAGATGCGGGCATATCCCGGACCTAACCCAGACCTAACCGGTGTTCTCCTCTAAAATATTGATAGAAACCCGGTTTAATTGACTGCTTCAGTGTGTTACCACGTTACTACGTGATTCAAACACGGAAAATACCCAGGATCTGGCCAACAAGTTTGCGAAAAAGGTGAAAGTATAAGCCAGATGCGCGCATATCCCAGACCTAACCCAGACCTAACCGGTGTTATCCTCTAAAATATTGATCGAAAGCAGGTTTAATTGACAGCTTCAGTGTGTTACCACATTACTACGTGATTCAAACACGAAAAAAACCCAAGATCTGGCCAACAAGTATGCGAAGAAGGCAAAATCATGAGCCAGATGCGGGCATATCCCGGACCTAACCCAGACCTAACCGGTGTTATCCTCTAAAATATTGATCGAAACCAGGTTTAATTGACTGCTTCAGTGTGTTACCACATTACTACGTGATTCAAACACGAAAAAAACCTAGGATCTGGCCAACAAGTATGCGAAGAAGGCAAAATCATGAGCCAGATGCGGGCATAACCCAGACCTAACCCAGACCTAACCGGTGTTATCCTCTAAAATATTGATCGAAACCAGGTTTTATTGTCTGCTTCAGTGTGTTACCACATTACTACATGATTCAAACACGAAAAAAACCCAGGATCTGGCCAACAAGTATGCGAAGAAGGCAAAATCATGAGCCAGATGCGGGCATAACCCAGACCTAACCCAGACCTAACCGGTGTTATCCTCTAAAATATTGATCGAAACCAGGTTTAATTGACAGCTTCAGTGTGTTACCACATTACTACGTGATTCAAACACGAAAAAAACCCAGGATCTGGCCAGCAAGTATGCGAAGAAGGCAAAATCATGAGCCAGATGCGGGCATATCCCGGACCTAACCCAGACCTAACCGGTGTTATCCTCTAAAATATTGATCGAAACCAGGTTTAATTGACTGCTTCAGTGTGTTACCACATTCCTACGTGATTCAAACACGAAAAAAACCCAGGATCTGGCCAAGAATTATGCGAAGAAGGCGAAAGAATAAGCCAGATGCGCGCGTTTCCCAGACCTAACCCAGACCTAACCGGTGTTATCCTCTAAAATATTGATCGAAACCAGGTTTAATTGACAGCTTCAGTGTGTTACCACATTCCTACGTGATTCAAACACGAAAAAAACCCAAGATCTGGCCAACAAGTATGCGAAGAAGGCAAAATCATGAGCCAGATGCGGGCATATCCCGGACCTAACCCAGACCTAACCGGTGTTATCCTCTAAAATATTGATAGAAACCCGGTTTAATTGACTGCTTCAGTGTGTTACCACGTTACTACGTGATTCAAACACGGAAAATACCCAGGATCTGGCCAACAAGTTCGCGAAAAAGGTGAAAGTATAAGCCAGATGCGCGCATATCCCAGACCTAACCCAGACCTAACCGGTGTTATCCTCTAAAATATTGATCGAAACCAGGTTTAATTGACAGCTTCAGTGTGTTACCACATTACTACGTGATTCAAACACGAAAAAAACCCAAGATCTGGCCAACAAGTATGCGAAGAAGGCAAAATCATGAGCCAGATGCGGGCATAACCCAGACCTAACCCAGACCTAACCGGTGTTATCCTCTGAAATATTGATCGAAACCAGGTTTAATTGACTGCTTCAGTGTGTTACCACATTACTACGTGATTCAAACACGGAAAAAACCCAGGATCTGGCCAACAAGTATGCGAAGAAGGCAAAATCATGAGCCAGATGCGGGCATAACCCAGACCTAACCCAGACCTAACCGGTGTTATCCTCTAAAATATTGGTCGAAACCAGGTTTAATTGACTGCTTCAGTGTGTTACCACATTACTACGTGATTCAAACACGGAAAATACCCAGGATCTGGCCAACAAGTTTACGAAAAAGGCGCAAGTATAAGCCAGATGCGCGCAAATCCCAGACCTAACCCAGACCTAACCGGTGTTATCCTCTAAGATATTGATCGAAACCAGGTTTAATTGACTGCTTCAGTGTATTACCACATTACTACGTGATCCAAACACGAAAAAAACCCAAGATCTGGCCAACAAGTATGCGAAGAAGGCAAAATCATGAGCCAGATGCGGGCATATCCCGGACCTAACCCAGACCTAACCGGTGTTATCCTCTAAAATATTGATAGAAACCAGGTTTAATTGACTGCTTCAGTGTGTTACCACATTACTACGTGATTCAAACACGGAAAATACCCAGGATCTGGCCAACAAGTTTGCGAAAAAGGTGAAAGTATAAGCCAGATGCGCGCATATCCCAGACCTAACCCAGACCTAACCGGTGTTATCCTCTGAAATATTGATCGAAACCAGGTTTAATTGACTGCTTTAGTGTGTTACCACATTCCTACGTGATTCAAACACGAAAAAAACCCAAGATCTGGCCAACAAGTATGCGAAGAAGGCAAAATCATGAGCCAGATGCGGGCATAACCCAGACCTAACCCAGACCTAACCGGTGTTATCCTCTGAAATATTGATCGAAACCAGGTTTAATTGACTGCTTCAGTGTGTTACCACATTACTACGTGATTCAAACACGGAAAAAACCCAGGATCTGGCCAACAAGTATGCGAAGTAGGCAAAATCATGAGCCAGATGCGGGCATAACCCAGACCTAACCCAGACCTAACCGGTGTTATCCTCTAAAATATTGATCGAAACCAGGTTTAATTGACTGCTTCAGTGTGTTACCACATTACTACGTGATTCAAACACGGAAAATACCCAGGATCTGGCCAACAAGTTTGCGAAAAAGGCAATATCATGAGCCAGATGCGGGCATAACCCAGACCTAACCCAGACCTAACCGGTGTTATCCTCTAAAATATTGATCGAAACCAGGTTTAATTGACTGCTTCAGTGTGTTACCACATTACTACGTGATTCAAACACGAAAAAACCCCAGGATCTGACCAACAAGTATGCGAAGAAGGCAAAATCATGAGCCAGATGTGGGCATAACCCAGACCTAACTCAGACCTAACCGGTGTTATCCTCTAAAATATTGATCGAAACCAGGTTTTATTGTCTGCTTCAGTGTGTTACCACATTACTACATGATTCAAACACGAAAAAAACCCAGGATCTGGCCAACAAGTATGCGAAGAAGGCAAAATCATGAGCCAGATGCGGGCATAACCCAGACCTAACCCAGACCTAACCGGTGTTATCCTCTAAAATATTGATCGAAACCAGGTTTAATTGACAGCTTCAGTGTGTTACCACATTACTACGTGATTCAAACACGAAAAAAACCCAGGATCTGGCCAGCAAGTATGCGAAGAAGGCAAAATCATGAGCCAGATGCGGGCATATCCCGGACCTAACCCAGACCTAACCGGTGTTATCCTCTAAAATATTGATCGAAACCAGGTTTAATTGACTGCTTCAGTGTGTTACCACATTCCTACGTGATTCAAACACGAAAAAAACCCAGGATCTGGCCAAGAATTATGCGAAGAAGGCGAAAGAATAAGCCAGATGCGCGCATTTCCCAGACCTAACGTAGACCTAACCGGTGTTATCCTCTAAAATATTGATCGAAACCAGGTTTAATTGACAGCTTCAGTGTGTTACCACATTCCTACGTGATTCAAACACGAAAAAAACCCAAGATCTGGCCAACAAGTATGCGAAGAAGGCAAAATCATGAGCCAGATGCGGGCATATCCCGGACCTAACCCAGACCTAACCGGTGTTCTCCTCTAAAATATTGATAGAAACCCGGTTTAATTGACTGCTTCAGTGTGTTACCACGTTACTACGTGATTCAAACACGGAAAATACCCAGGATCTGGCCAACAAGTTTGCGAAAAAGGTGAAAGTATAAGCCAGATGCGCGCATATCCCAGACCTAACCCAGACCTAACCGGTGTTATCCTCTAAAATATTGATCGAAAGCAGGTTTAATTGACAGCTTCAGTGTGTTACCACATTACTACGTGATTCAAACACGAAAAAAACCCAAGATCTGGCCAACAAGTATGCGAAGAAGGCAAAATCATGAGCCAGATGCGGGCATATCCCGGACCTAACCCAGACCTAACCGGTGTTATCCTCTAAAATATTGATCGAAACCAGGTTTAATTGACTGCTTCAGTGTGTTACCACATTACTACGTGATTCAAACACGAAAAAAACCTAGGATCTGGCCAACAAGTATGCGAAGAAGGCAAAATCATGAGCCAGATGCGGGCATAACCCAGACCTAACCCAGACCTAACCGGTGTTATCCTCTAAAATATTGATCGAAACCAGGTTTTATTGTCTGCTTCAGTGTGTTACCACATTACTACATGATTCAAACACGAAAAAAACCCAGGATCTGGCCAACAAGTATGCGAAGAAGGCAAAATCATGAGCCAGATGCGGGCATAACCCAGACCTAACCCAGACCTAACCGGTGTTATCCTCTAAAATATTGATCGAAACCAGGTTTAATTGACAGCTTCAGTGTGTTACCACATTACTACGTGATTCAAACACGAAAAAAACCCAGGATCTGGCCAGCAAGTATGCGAAGAAGGCAAAATCATGAGCCAGATGCGGGCATATCCCGGACCTAACCCAGACCTAACCGGTGTTATCCTCTAAAATATTGATCGAAACCAGGTTTAATTGACTGCTTCAGTGTGTTACCACATTCCTACGTGATTCAAACACGAAAAAAACCCAGGATCTGGCCAAGAATTATGCGAAGAAGGCGAAAGAATAAGCCAGATGCGCGCGTTTCCCAGACCTAACCCAGACCTAACCGGTGTTATCCTCTAAAATATTGATCGAAACCAGGTTTAATTGACAGCTTCAGTGTGTTACCACATTCCTACGTGATTCAAACACGAAAAAAACCCAAGATCTGGCCAACAAGTATGCGAAGAAGGCAAAATCATGAGCCAGATGCGGGCATATCCCGGACCTAACCCAGACCTAACCGGTGTTATCCTCTAAAATATTGATAGAAACCCGGTTTAATTGACTGCTTCAGTGTGTTACCACGTTACTACGTGATTCAAACACGGAAAATACCCAGGATCTGGCCAACAAGTTTGCGAAAAAGGTGAAAGTATAAGCCAGATGCGCGCATATCCCAGACCTAACCCAGACCTAACCGGTGTTATCCTCTAAAATATTGATCGAAACCAGGTTTAATTGACAGCTTCAGTGTGTTACCACATTACTACGTGATTCAAACACGAAAAAAACCCAAGATCTGGCCAACAAGTATGCGAAGAAGGCAAAATCATGAGCCAGATGCGGGCATAACCCAGACCTAACCCAGACCTAACCGGTGTTATCCTCTGAAATATTGATCGAAACCAGGTTTAATTGACTGCTTCAGTGTGTTACCACATTACTACGTGATTCAAACACGGAAAAAACCCAGGATCTGGCCAACAAGTATGCGAAGAAGGCAAAATCATGAGCCAGATGCGGGCATAACCCAGACCTAACCCAGACCTAACCGGTGTTATCCTCTAAAATATTGGTCGAAACCAGGTTTAATTGACTGCTTCAGTGTGTTACCACATTACTACGTGATTCAAACACGGAAAATACCCAGGATCTGGCCAACAAGTTTACGAAAAAGGCGCAAGTATAAGCCAGATGCGCGCAAATCCCAGACCTAACCCAGACCTAACCGGTGTTATCCTCTAAGATATTGATCGAAACCAGGTTTAATTGACTGCTTCAGTGTATTACCACATTACTACGTGATTCAAACACGAAAAAAACCCAGGATCTGGCCAACAAGTATGCGAAGAAGGCAAGATCATGGGCCGGATGCGGGCATAACCCAGACCTAACCCAGACCTAACCGGTGTTATCCTCTAAAATATTGATCGAAACCAGGTTTAATTGACTGCTTCAGTGTGTTACCACATTACTACGTGATTCAAACACGAAAAAAACCCAGGATCTGGCCAACAAGTATGCGAAGAAGGCAAAATCATGAGCCAGATGCGGGCATAACCCAGACCTAACCCAGACCTAACCGGTGTTATCCTCTAAAATATTGATCGAAACCAGGGTTAATTGACTGCTTCATTATGTTACCACATTACTACGTGATTCAAACACTGAAAAAACCCAGGATCTGGCCAACAAGTTTGCGAAAAAGGCGAAAGTATAAGCCAGATGCGCGCAAATCCCAGACCTAACCCAGACCTAACCTGTGTTATCCTCTAAAATATTGATCGAAACCAGGTTTAATTGACTGCTTCAGTGTGTTACCACATTACTACATGATTCAAACACGAAAAAAACCCAGGATCTGGCCAACAAGTATGCGAAGAAGGCAAAATCATGAGCCAGATGCGGGCATAACCCAGACCAAACCAGACCTAACCGGTGTTATCCTCTGAAATATTGATCGAAACCAGGTTTAATTGACTGCTTCAGTGTGTTACCACATTACTACGTGATTCAAACACGGAAAATACCCAAGATCTGGCCAACAAGTTTGCGAAAAAGGCGAAAGTATAAGCCAGATGCGGGCATATCCCGGACCTAACCCAGACCTAACCGGTGTTATCCTCTAAAATATTGATAGAAACCAGGTTTAATTGACTGCTTCAGTGTGTTACCACATTACTACGTGATTCAAACACGAAAAATACCCAAGATCTGGCCAACAAGTATGCGAAGAAGGCAAAATCATGAGCCAGATGCGGGCATATCCCGGACCTAACCCAGACCTAACCGGTGTTATCCTCTAAAATATTGATAGAAACCAGGTTTAATTGACTGCTTCAGTGTGTTACCACATTACTACGTGATTCAAACACGGAAAATACCCAGGATCTGGCCAACAAGTTTGCGAAAAAGGTGAAAGTATAAGCCAGATGCGCGCATATCCCAGACCTAACCCAGACCTAACCGGTGTTATCCTCTGAAATATTGATCGAAACCAGGTTTAATTGACTGCTTTAGTGTGTTACCACATTCCTACGTGATTCAAACACGAAAAAAACCCAAGATCTGGCCAACAAGTATGCGAAGAAGGCAAAATCATGAGCCAGATGCGGGCATAACCCAGACCTAACCCAGACCTAACCGGTGTTATCCTCTGAAATATTGATCGAAACCAGGTTTAATTGACTGCTTCAGTGTGTTACCACATTACTACGTGATTCAAACACGGAAAAAACCCAGGATCTGGCCAACAAGTATGCGAAGTAGGCAAAATCATGAGCCAGATGCGGGCATAACCCAGACCTAACCCAGACCTAACCGGTGTTATCCTCTAAAATATTGATCGAAACCAGGTTTAATTGACTGCTTCAGTGTGTTACCACATTACTACGTGATTCAAACACGGAAAATACCCAGGATCTGGCCAACAAGTTTGCGAAAAAGGCGCAAGTATAAGCCAGATGCGCGCAAATCCCAGACCTAACCCAGACCTAACCGGTGTTATCCTCTAAAATATTGATCGAAACAAGGTTTTATTGTCTGCTTCAGTGTGTTACCACATTACTACATGATTCAAACACGAAAAAAACCCAGGATCTGGCCAACAAGTATGCGAAGAAGGCAAAATCATGAGCCAGATGCGGGCATAACCCAGACCTAACCCAGACCTAACCGGTGTTATCCTCTAAAATATTGATCGAAACCAGGTTTAATTGACAGCTTCAGTGTGTTACCACATTACTACGTGATTCAAACACGAAAAAAACCCAAGATCTGGCCAACAAGTATGCGAAGAAGGCAAAATCATGAGCCAGATGCGGGCATATCCCGGACCTAACCCAGACCTAACCGGTGTTCTCCTCTAAAATATTGATAGAAACCCGGTTTAATTGACTGCTTCAGTGTGTTACCACGTTACTACGTGATTCAAACACGGAAAATACCCAGGATCTGGCCAACAAGTTTGCGAAAAAGGTGAAAGTATAAGCCAGATGCGCGCATATCCCAGACCTAACCCAGACCTAACCGGTGTTATCCTCTAAAATATTGATCGAAAGCAGGTTTAATTGACAGCTTCAGTGTGTTACCACATTACTACGTGATTCAAACACGAAAAAAACCCAAGATCTGGCCAACAAGTATGCGAAGAAGGCAAAATCATGAGCCAGATGCGGGCATATCCCGGACCTAACCCAGACCTAACCGGTGTTATCCTCTAAAATATTGATCGAAACCAGGTTTAATTGACTGCTTCAGTGTATTACCACATTACTACGTGATTCAAACACGAAAAAAACCTAGGATCTGGCCAACAAGTATGCGAAGAAGGCAATATCATGAGCCAGATGCGGGCATAACCCAGACCTAACCCAGACCTAACCGGTGTTATCCTCTAAAATATTGATCGAAACCAGGTTTAATTGACTGCTTCAGTGTGTTACCACATTACTACGTGATTCAAACACGAAAAAACCCCAGGATCTGACCAACAAGTATGCGAAGAAGGCAAAATCATGAGCCAGATGTGGGCATAACCCAGACCTAACCCAGACCTAACCGGTGTTATCCTCTAAAATATTGATCGAAACCAGGCTTTATTGTCTGCTTCAGTGTGTTACCACATTACTACATGATTCAAACACGAAAAAAACCCAGGATCTGGCCAACAAGTATGCGAAGAAGGCAAAATCATGAGCCAGATGCGGGCATAACCCAGACCTAACCCAGACCTAACCGGTGTTATCCTCTAAAATATTGATCGAAACCAGGTTTAATTGACAGCTTCAGTGTGTTACCACATTACTACGTGATTCAAACACGAACAAAACCCAGGATCTGGCCAGCAAGTATGCGAAGAAGGCAAAATCATGAGCCAGATGCGGGCATATCCCGGACCTAACCCAGACCTAACCGGTGTTATCCTCTAAAATATTGATCGAAACCAGGTTTAATTGACTGCTTCAGTGTGTTACCACATTCCTACGTGATTCAAACACGAAAAAAACCCAGGATCTGGCCAAGAATTATGCGAAGAAGGCGAAAGAATAAGCCAGATGCGCGCATTTCCCAGACCTAACCCAGACCTAACCGGTGTTATCCTCTAAAATATTGATCGAAACCAGGTTTAATTGACAGCTTCAGTGTGTTACCACATTCCTACGTGATTCAAACACGAAAAAAACCCAAGATCTGGCCAACAAGTATGCGAAGAAGGCAAAATCATGAGCCAGATGCGGGCATATCCCGGACCTAACCCAGACCTAACCGGTGTTCTCCTCTAAAATATTGATAGAAACCCGGTTTAATTGACTGCTTCAGTGTGTTACCACGTTACTACGTGATTCAAACACGGAAAATACCCAGGATCTGGCCAACAAGTTTGCGAAAAAGGTGAAAGTATAAGCCAGATGCGCGCATATCCCAGACCTAACCCAGACCTAACCGGTGTTATCCTCTAAAATATTGATCGAAACCAGGTTTAATTGACAGCTTCAGTGTGTTACCACATTACTACGTGATTCAAACACGAAAAAAACCCAAGATCTGGCCAACAAGTATGCGAAGAAGGCAAAATCATGAGCCAGATGCGGGCATATCCCGGACCTAACCCAGACCTAACCGGTGTTATCCTCTAAAATATTGATAGAAACCAGGTTTAATTGACTGCTTCAGTGTGTTACCACATTACTACGTGATTCAAACACGAAAAAAACCCAAGATCTGGCCAACAAGTATGCGAAGAAGGCAAAATCATGAGCCAGATGCGGGCATATCCCGGACCTAACCCAGACCTAACCGGTGTTATCCTCTAAAATATTGATCGAAACCAGGTTTAATTGACTGCTTCAGTGTGTTACCACATTCCTACGTGATTCAAACACGAAAAAAACCCAGGATCTGGCCAAGAATTATGCGAAGAAGGCGAAAGAATAAGCCAGATGCGCGCATATCCCAGACCTAACCCAGACCTAACCGGTGTTATCCTCTGAAATATTGATCGAAACCAGGTTTAATTGACAGCTTCAGTGTGTTACCACATTACTACGTGATTCAAACACGAAAAAAACCCAAGATCTGGCCAACAAGTTTGCGAAAAAGGAGAAAGTATAAGCCAGATGCGCGCAAATCCCAGACCTAACCCAGACCTAACCGGTGTTATCCTCTAAAATATTGATCGAAACCAGGTTTAATTGACAGCTTCAGTGTGTTACCACATTACTACGTGATTCAAACACGAAAAAAACCCAGGATCTGGCCAACAAGTATGCGAAGAAGGCAAAATCATGAGCCAGATGCGGGCATATCCCGGACCTAACCCAGACCTAACCGGTGTTATCCTCTAAGATATCGATAGAAACCAGGTTTAATTGACTGCTTCAGTGTGTTACCACATTACTACGTGATTCAAACACGAAAAAAACCCAAGATCTGGCCAACAAGTATGCGAAGAAGGCAAAATCATGAGCCAGATGCGGGCATATCCCGGACCTAACCCAGACCTAACCGGTGTTATCCTCTAAAATATTGATAGAAACCATGTTTAATTGACTGCTTCAGTGTGTTACCACATTACTACGTGATTCAAACACGAAAAAAACCCAAGATCTGGCCAACAAGTATGCGAAGAAGGCAAAATCATGAGCCAGAAGCGGGCATATCCCGGACCTAACCCAGACCTAACCGGTGTTATCCTCTAAAATATTGATAGAAACCAGGTTTAATTGACTGCTTCAGTGTGTTACCACATTACTACGTGATTCAAACACGGAAAATACCCAGGATCTGGCCAACAAGTTTGCGAAAAAGGTGAAAGTATAAGCCAGATGCGCGCATATCCCAGACCTAACCCAGACCTAACCGGTGTTATCCTCTGAAATATTGATCGAAACCAGGTTTAATTGACTGCTTTAGTGTGTTACCACATTCCTACGTGATTCAAACACGAAAAAAACCCAAGATCTGGCCAACAAGTATGCGAAGAAGGCAAAATCATGAGCCAGATGCGGGCATAACCCAGACCTAACCCAGACCTAACCGGTGTTATCCTCTGAAATATTGATCGAAACCAGGTTTAATTGACTGCTTCAGTGTGTTACCACATTACTACGTGATTCAAACACGGAAAAAACCCAGGATCTGGCCAACAAGTATGCGAAGTAGGCAAAATCATGAGCCAGATGCGGGCATAACCCAGACCTAACCCAGACCTAACCGGTGTTATCCTCTAAAATATTGATCGAAACCAGGTTTAATTGACTGCTTCAGTGTGTTACCACATTACTACGTGATTCAAACACGGAAAATACCCAGGATCTGGCCAACAAGTTTGCGAAAAAGGCGCAAGTATAAGCCAGATGCGCGCAAATCCCAGACCTAACCCAGACCTAACCGGTGTTATCCTCTAAAATATTGATCGAAACAAGGTTTTATTGTCTGCTTCAGTGTGTTACCACATTACTACATGATTCAAACACGAAAAAAACCCAGGATCTGGCCAACAAGTATGCGAAGAAGGCAAAATCATGAGCCAGATGCGGGCATAACCCAGACCTAACCCAGACCTAACCGGTGTTATCCTCTAAAATATTGATCGAAACCAGGTTTAATTGACAGCTTCAGTGTGTTACCACATTACTACGTGATTCAAACACGAAAAAAACCCAAGATCTGGCCAACAAGTATGCGAAGAAGGCAAAATCATGAGCCAGATGCGGGCATATCCCGGACCTAACCCAGACCTAACCGGTGTTCTCCTCTAAAATATTGATAGAAACCCGGTTTAATTGACTGCTTCAGTGTGTTACCACGTTACTACGTGATTCAAACACGGAAAATACCCAGGATCTGGCCAACAAGTTTGCGAAAAAGGTGAAAGTATAAGCCAGATGCGCGCATATCCCAGACCTAACCCAGACCTAACCGGTGTTATCCTCTAAAATATTGATCGAAAGCAGGTTTAATTGACAGCTTCAGTGTGTTACCACATTACTACGTGATTCAAACACGAAAAAAACCCAAGATCTGGCCAACAAGTATGCGAAGAAGGCAAAATCATGAGCCAGATGCGGGCATATCCCGGACCTAACCCAGACCTAACCGGTGTTATCCTCTAAAATATTGATCGAAACCAGGTTTAATTGACTGCTTCAGTGTATTACCACATTACTACGTGATTCAAACACGAAAAAAACCTAGGATCTGGCCAACAAGTATGCGAAGAAGGCAATATCATGAGCCAGATGCGGGCATAACCCAGACCTAACCCAGACCTAACCGGTGTTATCCTCTAAAATATTGATCGAAACCAGGTTTAATTGACTGCTTCAGTGTGTTACCACATTACTACGTGATTCAAACACGAAAAAACCCCAGGATCTGACCAACAAGTATGCGAAGAAGGCAAAATCATGAGCCAGATGTGGGCATAACCCAGACCTAACCCAGACCTAACCGGTGTTATCCTCTAAAATATTGATCGAAACCAGGCTTTATTGTCTGCTTCAGTGTGTTACCACATTACTACATGATTCAAACACGAAAAAAACCCAGGATCTGGCCAACAAGTATGCGAAGAAGGCAAAATCATGAGCCAGATGCGGGCATAACCCAGACCTAACCCAGACCTAACCGGTGTTATCCTCTAAAATATTGATCGAAACCAGGTTTAATTGACAGCTTCAGTGTGTTACCACATTACTACGTGATTCAAACACGAACAAAACCCAGGATCTGGCCAGCAAGTATGCGAAGAAGGCAAAATCATGAGCCAGATGCGGGCATATCCCGGACCTAACCCAGACCTAACCGGTGTTATCCTCTAAAATATTGATCGAAACCAGGTTTAATTGACTGCTTCAGTGTGTTACCACATTCCTACGTGATTCAAACACGAAAAAAACCCAGGATCTGGCCAAGAATTATGCGAAGAAGGCGAAAGAATAAGCCAGATGCGCGCATTTCCCAGACCTAACCCAGACCTAACCGGTGTTATCCTCTAAAATATTGATCGAAACCAGGTTTAATTGACAGCTTCAGTGTGTTACCACATTCCTACGTGATTCAAACACGAAAAAAACCCAAGATCTGGCCAACAAGTATGCGAAGAAGGCAAAATCATGAGCCAGATGCGGGCATATCCCGGACCTAACCCAGACCTAACCGGTGTTCTCCTCTAAAATATTGATAGAAACCCGGTTTAATTGACTGCTTCAGTGTGTTACCACGTTACTACGTGATTCAAACACGGAAAATACCCAGGATCTGGCCAACAAGTTTGCGAAAAAGGTGAAAGTATAAGCCAGATGCGCGCATATCCCAGACCTAACCCAGACCTAACCGGTGTTATCCTCTAAAATATTGATCGAAACCAGGTTTAATTGACAGCTTCAGTGTGTTACCACATTACTACGTGATTCAAACACGAAAAAAACCCAAGATCTGGCCAACAAGTATGCGAAGAAGGCAAAATCATGAGCCAGATGCGGGCATATCCCGGACCTAACCCAGACCTAACCGGTGTTATCCTCTAAAATATTGATAGAAACCAGGTTTAATTGACTGCTTCAGTGTGTTACCACATTACTACGTGATTCAAACACGAAAAAAACCCAAGATCTGGCCAACAAGTATGCGAAGAAGGCAAAATCATGAGCCAGATGCGGGCATATCCCGGACCTAACCCAGACCTAACCGGTGTTATCCTCTAAAATATTGATCGAAACCAGGTTTAATTGACTGCTTCAGTGTGTTACCACATTCCTACGTGATTCAAACACGAAAAAAACCCAGGATCTGGCCAAGAATTATGCGAAGAAGGCGAAAGAATAAGCCAGATGCGCGCATATCCCAGACCTAACCCAGACCTAACCGGTGTTATCCTCTGAAATATTGATCGAAACCAGGTTTAATTGACAGCTTCAGTGTGTTACCACATTACTACGTGATTCAAACACGAAAAAAACCCAAGATCTGGCCAACAAGTTTGCGAAAAAGGAGAAAGTATAAGCCAGATGCGCGCAAATCCCAGACCTAACCCAGACCTAACCGGTGTTATCCTCTAAAATATTGATCGAAACCAGGTTTAATTGACAGCTTCAGTGTGTTACCACATTACTACGTGATTCAAACACGAAAAAAACCCAGGATCTGGCCAACAAGTATGCGAAGAAGGCAAAATCATGAGCCAGATGCGGGCATATCCCGGACCTAACCCAGACCTAACCGGTGTTATCCTCTAAGATATCGATAGAAACCAGGTTTAATTGACTGCTTCAGTGTGTTACCACATTACTACGTGATTCAAACACGAAAAAAACCCAAGATCTGGCCAACAAGTATGCGAAGAAGGCAAAATCATGAGCCAGATGCGGGCATATCCCGGACCTAACCCAGACCTAACCGGTGTTATCCTCTAAAATATTGATAGAAACCATGTTTAATTGACTGCTTCAGTGTGTTACCACATTACTACGTGATTCAAACACGAAAAAAACCCAAGATCTGGCCAACAAGTATGCGAAGAAGGCAAAATCATGAGCCAGAAGCGGGCATATCCCGGACCTAACCCAGACCTAACCGGTGTTATCCTCTAAAATATTGATAGAAACCAGGTTTAATTGACTGCTTCAGTGTGTTACCACATTACTACGTGATTCAAACACGGAAAATACCCAGGATCTGGCCAACAAGTTTGCGAAAAAGGTGAAAGTATAAGCCAGATGCGCGCATAACCCAGACCTAACCCAGACCTAACCGGTGTTATCCTCTGAAATATTGATCGAAACCAGGTTTAATTGACTGCTTTAGTGTGTTACCACATTCCTACGTGATTCAAACACGAAAAAAACCCAAGATCTGGCCAACAAGTATGCGAAGAAGGCAAAATCATGAGCCAGATGCGGGCATAACCCAGACCTAACCCAGACCTAACCGGTGTTATCCTCTGAAATATTGATCGAAACCAGGTTTAATTGACTGCTTCAGTGTGTTACCACATTACTACGTGATTCAAACACGAAAAAAACCCAAGATCTGGCCAACAAGTTTGCGAAAAAGGAGAAAGTATAAGCCAGATGCGCGCAAATCCCAGACCTAACCCAGACCTAACCGGTGTTATCCTCTAAAATATTGATCGAAACCAGGTTTAATTGACAGCTTCAGTGTGTTACCACATTACTACGTGATTCAAACACGAAAAAAACCCAGGATCTGGCCAAGAATTATGCGAAGAAGGCGAATGAATAAGCCAGATGCGCGCATTTCCCAGACCTAACCCAGACCTAACCGGTGTTATCCTCTGAAATATTGATCGAAACCAGGTTTAATTGACTGCTTCAGTGTGTTACCACATTACTACGTGATTCAAACACGGAAAAAACCCAGGATCTGGCCAACAAGTATGCGAAGAAGGCAAAGTCATGAGCCAGGTGCGGACATAACCCAGACGAAACCCAAGCCTAACCAGTGTTATCCTCTAAAATATTGATCGAAACCAGGTTTAATTGACAGCTTCAGTGAGTTACCACATTACTACGTGTTTCAAACACGAAAAAAACCCAGGATCTGGCCAACAAGTATGCGAAGAAGGCAAAGTCATGAGCCAGGTGCGGACATAACCCAGACCTAACCCAGACCTAACCGGTGTTATCCTCTAAAATATTGATCGAAACCAGGTTTAATTGACAGCTTCAGTGTGTTACCACATTACTACGTGATTCAAACACGAAAAAAACCCAGGATCTGGCCAACAAGTATGCGAAGAAGGCAAAATCATGAGCCAGATGCGGGCATATCCCGGACCTAACCCAGACCTAACCGGTGTTATCCTCTAAGATATCGATAGAAACCAGGTTTAATTGACTGCTTCAGTGTGTTACCACATTACTACGTGATTCAAACACGAAAAAAACCCAAGATCTGGCCAACAAGTATGCGAAGAAGGCAAAATCATGAGCCAGATGCGGGCATATCCCGGACCTAACCCAGACCTAACCGGTGTTATCCTCTAAAATATTGATAGAAACCATGTTTAATTGACTGCTTCAGTGTGTTACCACATTACTACGTGATTCAAACACGAAAAAAACCCAAGATCTGGCCAACAAGTATGCGAAGAAGGCAAAATCATGAGCCAGAAGCGGGCATATCCCGGACCTAACCCAGACCTAACCGGTGTTATCCTCTAAAATATTGATAGAAACCAGGTTTAATTGACTGCTTCAGTGTGTTACCACATTACTACGTGATTCAAACACGGAAAATACCCAGGATCTGGCCAACAAGTTTGCGAAAAAGGTGAAAGTATAAGCCAGATGCGCGCATAACCCAGACCTAACCCAGACCTAACCGGTGTTATCCTCTGAAATATTGATCGAAACCAGGTTTAATTGACTGCTTTAGTGTGTTACCACATTCCTACGTGATTCAAACACGAAAAAAACCCAAGATCTGGCCAACAAGTATGCGAAGAAGGCAAAATCATGAGCCAGATGCGGGCATAACCCAGACCTAACCCAGACCTAACCGGTGTTATCCTCTGAAATATTGATCGAAACCAGGTTTAATTGACTGCTTCAGTGTGTTACCACATTACTACGTGATTCAAACACGGAAAAAACCCAGGATCTGGCCAACAAGTATGCGAAGAAGGCAAAATCATGAGCCAGATGCGGGCATAACCCAGACCTAACCCAGACCTAACCGGTGTTATCCTCTAAAATATTGATCGAAACCAGGTTTAATTGACTGCTTCAGTGTGTTACCACATTACTACGTGATTCAAACACGGAAAATACCCAGGATCTGGCCAACAAGTTTGCGAAAAAGGCGCAAGTATAAGCCAGATGCGCGCAAATCCCAGACCTAACCCAGACCTAACCGGTGTTATCCTCTAAAATATTGATCGAAACCAGGTTTAATTGACTGCTTCAGTGTATTACCACATTACTACGTGATTCAAACACGAAAAAAACCCAGGATCTGGCCAACAAGTATGCGAAGAAGGCAATATCATGAGCCAGATGCGGGCATAACCCAGACCTAACCCAGACCTAACCGGTGTTATCCTCTAAAATATTGATCGAAACCAGGTTTAATTGACTGCTTCAGTGTGTTACCACATTACTACGTGATTCAAACACGGAAAATACCCAGGATCTGGCCAACAAGTTTGCGAAAAAGGTGAAAGTATAAGCCAGATGCGCGCATAACCCAGACCTAACCCAGACCTAACCGGTGTTATCCTCTGAAATATTGATCGAAACCAGGTTTAATTGACTGCTTTAGTGTGTTACCACATTCCTACGTGATTCAAACACGAAAAAAACCCAAGATCTGGCCAACAAGTATGCGAAGAAGGCAAAATCATGAGCCAGATGCGGGCATAACCCAGACCTAACCCAGACCTAACCGGTGTTATCCTCTGAAATATTGATCGAAACCAGGTTTAATTGACTGCTTCAGTGTGTTACCACATTACTACGTGATTCAAACACGGAAAAAACCCAGGATCTGGCCAACAAGTATGCGAAGAAGGCAAAATCATGAGCCAGATGCGGGCATAACCCAGACCTAACCCAGACCTAACCGGTGTTATCCTCTAAAATATTGATCGAAACCAGGTTTAATTGACTGCTTCAGTGTGTTACCACATTACTACGTGATTCAAACACGGAAAATACCCAGGATCTGGCCAACAAGTTTGCGAAAAAGGCGCAAGTATAAGCCAGATGCGCGCAAATCCCAGACCTAACCCAGACCTAACCGGTGTTATCCTCTAAAATATTGATCGAAACCAGGTTTAATTGACTGCTTCAGTGTATTACCACATTACTACGTGATTCAAACACGAAAAAAACCCAGGATCTGGCCAACAAGTATGCGAAGAAGGCAATATCATGAGCCAGATGCGGGCATAACCCAGACCTAACCCAGACCTAACCGGTGTTATCCTCTAAAATATTGATCGAAACCAGGTTTAATTGACTGCTTCAGTGTGTTACCACATTACTACATGATTCAAACACGAAAAAAACCCAGGATCTGGCCAACAAGTATGCGAAGAAGGCAAAATCATGAGCCAGATGCGGGCATAACCCAGACCTAACCCAGACCTAACCGGTGTTATCCTCTGAAATATTGATCGAAACCAGGTTTAATTGACTGCTTCAGTGTGTTACCACATTACTACGTGATTCAAACACGGAAAATACCCAAGATCTGGCCAACAAGTTTGCGAAAAAGGCGAAAGTATAAGCCAGATGCGGGCATATCCCGGACCTAACCCAGACCTAACCGGTGTTATCCTCTAAAATATTGATAGAAACCAGGTTTAATTGACTGCTTCAGTGTGTTACCACATTACTACGTGATTCAAACACGAAAAAAACCCAAGATCTGGCCAACAAGTATGCGAAGAAGGCAAAATCATGAGCCAGATGCGGGCATAACCCAGACCTAACCCAGACCTAACCGGTGTTATCCTCTGAAATATTGATCGAAACCAGGTTTAATTGACTGCTTCAGTGTGTTACCACATTACTACGTGATTCAAACACGGAAAAAACCCAGGATCTGGCCAACAAGTATGCGAAGAAGGCAAAATCATGAGCCAGATGCGGGCATATCCCGGACCTAACCCAGACCTAACCGGTGTTATCCTCTAAAATATTGATAGAAACCCGGTTTAATTGACTGCTTCAGTGTGTTACCACGTTACCCTGTGATTCAAACACGGAAAATACCCAGGATCTGGCCAACAAGTTTGCGAAAAAGGTGAAAGTATAAGCCAGATGCGCGCATATCCCAGACCTAACCCAGACCTAACCGGTGTTATCCTCTAAAATATTGATCGAAACCAGGTTTAATTGACAGCTTCAGTGTGTTACCACATTACTACGTGATTCAAACACGATAAAAACCCAAGATCTGGCCAACAAGTATGCGAAGAAGGCAAAATCATGAGCCAGATGCGGGCATATCCCGGACCTAACCCAGACCTAACCGGTGTTATCCTCTAAAATATTGATAGAAACCAGGTTTAATTGACTGCTTCAGTGTGTTACCACATTACTACGTGATTCAAACACGAAAAAAACCCAAGATCTGGCCAACAAGTATGCGAAGAAGGCAAAATCATGAGCCAGATGCGGGCATATCCCGGACCTAACCCAGACCTAACCGGTGTTATCCTCTAAAATATTGATAGAAACCAGGTTTAATTGACTGCTTCAGTGTGTTACCACATTACTACGTGATTCAAACACGGAAAATACCCAGGATCTGGCCAACAAGTTTGCGAAAAAGGTGAAAGTATAAGCCAGTTGCGCGCATATCCCAGACCTAACCCAGACCTAACCGGTGTTATCCTCTGAAATATTGATCGAAACCAGGTTTAATTGACTGCTTCAGTGTGTTACCACATTCCTACGTGATTCAAACACGAAAAAAACCCAAGATCTGGCCAACAAGTATGCGAAGAAGGCAAAACCATGAGCCAGATGCGGGCATAACCCAGACCTAACCCAGACCTAACCGGTGTTATCCTCTGAAATATTGATCGAAACCAGGTTTAATTGACTGCTTCAGTGTGTTACCACATTACTACGTGATTCAAACACGGAAAAAACCCAGGATCTGGCCAACAAGTATGCGAAGAAGGCAAAATCATGAGCCAGATGCGGGCATAACCCAGACCTAACCCAGACCTAACCGGTGTTATCCTCTAAAATATTGATCGAAACCAGGTTTAATTGACTGCTTCAGTGTGTTACCACATTACTACGTGATTCAAACACGGAAAATACCCAGGATCTGGCCAACAAGTTTACGAAAAAGGCGCAAGTATAAGCCAGATGCGCGCAAATCCCAGACCTAACCCAGACCTAACCGGTGTTATCCTCTAAGATATTGATCGAAACCAGGTTTAATTGACTGCTTCAGTGTATTACCACATTACTACGTGATTCAAACACGAAAAAAACCCAGGATCTGGCCAACACGTATGCGAACAAGGCAAGATCATGGGCCGGATGCGGGCATAACCCAGTCCTAACCCAGACCTAACCGGTGTTATCCTCTAAAATATTGATCGAAACCAGGTTTAATTGACTGCTTCAGTGTGTTACCACATTACTACGTGATTCAAACACTGAAAAAACCCAGGATCTGGCCAACAAGTTTGCGAAAAAGGCGAAAGTATAAGCCAGATGCGCGCAAATCCCAGACCTAACCCAGACCTAACCGGTGTTATCCTCTAAAATATTGATCGAAACCAGGTTTAATTGACTGCTTCAGTGTGTTACCACATTACTACATGATTCAAACACGAAAAAAACCCAGGATCTGGCCAACAAGTATGCGAAGAAGGCAAAATCATGAGCCAGATGCGGGCATAACCCAGACCTAACCCAGACCTAACCGGTGTTATCCTCTGAAATATTGATCGAAACCAGGTTTAATTGACTGCTTCAGTGTGTTACCACATTACTACGTGATTCAAACACGGAAAATACCCAAGATCTGGCCAACAAGTTTGCGAAAAAGGCGAAAGTATAAGCCAGATGCGCGCAAATCCCAGACCTAACCCAGACCTAACCGGTGTTATCCTCTAAAATATTGATCGAAACCAGGTTTAATTGACTGCTTCAGTGTGTTACCACATTACTACGTGATTCAAACACGGAAAAAACCCAGGATCTGGCCAACAAGTATGCGAAGAAGGCAAAATCATGAGCCAGATGCGGGCATAACCCAGACCTAACCCAGACCTAACCGGTGTTATCCTCTAAAATATTGATCGAAACCAGGTTTATTTGACTGCTTCAGTGTGTTACCACATTACTACGTGATTCAAACACGGAAAATACCCAGGATCTGGCCAACAAGTTTGCGAAAAAGGCGCAAGTATAAGCCAGATGCGCGCAAATCCCAGACCTAACCCAGACCTAACCGGTGTTATCCTCTAAAATATTGATCGAAACCAGGTTTAATTGACTGCTTCAGTGTATTACCACATTACTACGTGATTCAAACACGAAAAAAACCCAGGATCTGGCCAACAAGTATGCGAAGAAGGCAAAATCATGAGCCAGATGCGGGCATAACCCAGACCTAACCCAGACCTAACCGGTGTTATCCTCTAAAATATTGATCGAAACCAGGTTTAATTGACAGCTTCAGTGTGTTACCACATTACTACGTGATTCAAACACGAAAAAACCCCAGGATCTGACCATCAAGTATGCGAAGAAGGCAAAATCATGAGCCAGATGCGGGCATATCCCAGACCTAACCCAGACCTAACCGGTGTTATCCTCTGAAATATTGATCGAAACCAGGTTTAATTGACTGCTTCAGTATGTTACCACATTACTACGTGATTCAAACACGAAAAAAACCCAGGATCTGGCCAACAAGTATGCGAAGAAGGCAAAATCATGAGCCAGATGCGGGCATATCCCGGACCTAACCCAGACCTAACCGGTGTTATCCTCTAAAATATTGATCCGAACCAGGTTTAATTGACTGCTAAAGTGTGTTACCACATTCCTACGTGATTCAAACACGAAAAAAACCCAAGATCTGGCCAACAAGTATGCGAAGAAGGCAAAATCATGAGCCAGATGCGGGCATAACCCAGACCTAACCCAGACCTAACCGGTGTTATCATCTGAAATATTGATCGAAACCAGGTTTAATTGACTGCTTCAGTGTGTTACCACATTACTACGTGATTCAAACACGGAAAATACCCAGGATCTGCCAACAAGTTTGCGAAATAGGCGAAAGTATAAGCCAGAAGCGCGCAAATCCCAGACCTAACCCAGACCTAACCGGTGTTATCCTCTAAAATATTGATCGATACCAGGTTTAATTGACTGCTTCAGTGTGTTACCACATTCCTACGTGATTCAAACACGAAAAAAACCCAGGATCTGGCCAACAAGTATGCGATGAAGGCAAAATCATGAGCCAGATGCGGGCATATCCCGGACCTAACCCAGACCTAACCGGTGTTATCCTGTAAAATATTGATCGAAACCAGGTTTAATTGACAGCTTCAGTGTGTTACCACATTACTACGTGATTCAAACACGAAAAAGCCCAAGATCTGGCCAACAAGTATGCGAAGAAGGCAAAATCATGAGCCAGATGCGGGCATATCCCGGACCTAACCCAGACCTAACCGGTGTTATCCTCTAAAATATTGATAGAAACCAGGATTAATTGACTGCTTCAGTGTGTTACCACATTACTACGTGATTCAAACACGAAAAAAACCCAAGATCTGGCCAACAAGTATGCGAAGAAGGCAAACTCATGAGCCAGATGCGGGCATATCCCGGACCTAACCCAGATCTAACCGGTGTTATCCTCTAATATATTGATAGAAACCAGGTTTAATTGACTGCTTCAGTGTGTTACCACATTACTACGTGATTCAAACACGGAAAATACCCAGGATCTGGCCAACAAGTTTGCGAAAAAGGTGAAAGTATAAGCCAGATGCGCGCATATCCCAGACCTAACCCAGACCTAACCGGTGTTATCCTCTGAAATATTGATCGAAACCAGGTTTAATTGACTGCTTCAGTGTGTTACCACATTCCTACGTGATTCAAACACGAAAAAAACCCAAGATCTGGCCAACAAGTATGCGAAGAAGGCAAAATCATGAGCCAGATGCGGGCATAACCCAGACCTAACCCAGACCTAACCGGTGTTATCCTCTGAAATATTGATCGAAACCAGGTTTAATTGACTGCTTCAGTGTGTTACCACATTACTACGTGATTCAAACCCGGAAAATACCCAGGATCTGCCAACAAGTTTGCGAAAAAGGCGAAAGTATAAGCCAGATGCGCGCATATCCCAGACCTAACCCAGACCTAACCGGTGTTATCCTCTAAAATATTGGTCGAAACCAGGTTTAATTGACTGCTTCAGTGTGTTACCACATTACTACGTGATTCAAACACGGAAAAAACCCAGGATCTGGCCAACAAGTATGCGATGAAGGCAAAATCATGAGCCAGATGCGGGCATAACCCAGACCTAACCCAGACCTAACCGGTGTTATCCTCTAAAATATTGATCGAAACCAGGTTTAATTGACTGCTTCAGTGTGTTACCACATTACTACGTGATTCAAACACGAAAAAAACCCAGGATCTGGCCAACAAGTATGCGAAGAAGGCAAAATCATGAGCCAGATGCGGGCATAACCCAGACCTAACCCAGACCTAACCGGTGTTATCCTCTGAAATATTGATCGAAACCAGGTTTTATTGACTGCTTCAGTGTGTTACCACATTACTACGTGATTCAAACACGAAAAAAACCCAGGATCTGGCCAAGAATTATGCGAAGAAGGCGAAAGAATAAGCCAGATGCGCGCATTTCCCAGACCTAGCCCAGACCTAACCAGTGTTATCCTCTAAAATATTGATCGAAACCAGGTTTAATTGACAGCTTCAGTGTGTTACCACATTACTACGTGATTCAAACCCGAAAAAAACCCAGGATCTGGCCAACAAGTATGCGAAGAAGGCAAAATCATGAGCCAGATGCGGGCATATCCCGGACCTATCCCAGACCTAACCGGTGTTATCCTCTAAAATATTGATTGAAACCAGGTTTAATTGACTGCTTCAGTGTGTTACCACATTACTACGTGATTCAAACACGAAAAAACCCCAGGATCTGGCCAACAAGTATGCGAAGAAGGCAAAATCATGAGCCAGATGCGGGCATATCCCGGACCTAACCCAGACCTAACCGGTGTTATCCTCTGAAGTATTGATCGAAACAAGGTTTCATTGACTGTTTCAGTGTATTACCACATTACTACGTGATTCAAACACGAAAAAAACCCAGGATCTGGCCAACAAGTATGCGAAGAAGGCGAAAGTATAAGCCAGATGCGCGCATTTCCCAGACCTAACCCAGACCTAACCGGCGTTATCCTCTAAAATATTGATCGAAACAAGGTTTCATTGACTGTTTCAGTGTATTACCACATTACTACGTGATTCAAACACGAAAAAAACCCAGGATCTGGCCAACAAGTATGCGAAGAAGGCGAAAGTATAAGCCAGATGCGCGCATTTCCCAGACCTAACCCAGACCTAACCGGCGTTATCCTCTAAAATATTGATCGAAACCAGGTTTAATTGACTGCTTCAGTGTGTTACCACATTACTACGTGATTCAAACACGAAAAAAACCCAGGATCTGGCCAACAAGTATGCGAAGAAGGCAAAATCATGAGCCAGATGCGGGCATAACCCAGACCTAACCCAGACCAAACCGGTGTTATCCTCTAAAATATTGATCGAAACCAGGTTTTATTGACTGCTTCAGTGTGTTACCACATTACTACGTGATTCAAACACGAAAAAACCCCAGGATCTGGCCAACAAGTATGCGAAGAAGGCAAAATCATGAGCCAGATGCGGGCATATCCCGGACCTAACCCAGACCTAACCGGTGTTATCCTCTGAAGTATTGATCGAAACAAGGTTTCATTGACTGTTTCAGTGTATTACCACATTACTACGTGATTCAAACACGAAAAAAACCCAGGATCTGGCCAACAAGTATGCGAAGAAGGCGAAAGTATAAGCCAGATGCGCGCATTTCCCAGACCTAACCCAGACCTAACCGGCGTTATCCTCTAAAATATTGATCGAAACAAGGTTTCATTGACTGTTTCAGTGTATTACCACATTACTACGTGATTCAAACACGAAAAAAACCCAGGATCTGGCCAACAAGTATGCGAAGAAGGCGAAAGTATAAGCCAGATGCGCGCATTTCCCAGACCTAACCCAGACCTAACCGGCGTTATCCTCTAAAATATTGATCGAAACCAGGTTTAATTGACTGCTTCAGTGTGTTACCACATTACTACGTGATTCAAACACGAAAAAAACCCAGGATCTGGCCAACAAGTATGCGAAGAAGGCAAAATCATGAGCCAGATGCGGGCATAACCCAGACCTAACCCAGACCAAACCGGTGTTATCCTCTAAAATATTGATCGAAACCAGGTTTTATTGACTGCTTCAGTGTATTACCACATTACTACGTGATTCAAACACGAAAAAAACCCAGGATCTGGCCAAGAATTATGCGAAGAAGGCGAAAGAATAAGCCAGATGCGCGCATTTCCCAGACCTAGCCCAGACCTAACCAGTGTTATCCTCTAAAATATTGATCGAAACCAGGTTTAATTGACAGCTTCAGTGTGTTACCACATTACTACGTGATTCAAACCCGAAAAAAACCCAGGATCTGGCCAACAAGTATGCGAAGAAGGCAAAATCATGAGCCAGATGCGGGCATAACCCAGACCTAACCCAGACCTAACCGGTGTTATCCTCTGAAATATTGATCGAAACCAGGTTTAATTGACTGCTTCAGTGTGTTACCACATTACTACGTGATTCAAACACGGAAAATACCCAAGATCTGGCCAACAAGTTTGCGAAAAAGGCGAAAGTATAAGCCAGATGCGGGCATATCCCGGACCTAACCCAGACCTAACCGGTGTTATCCTCTAAAATATTGATAGAAACCAGGTTTAATTGACTGCTTCAGTGTGTTACCACATTACTACGTGATTCAAACACGAAAAGACCCAAGATCTGGCCAACAAGTATGCGAAGAAGGCAAAATCATGAGCCAGATGCGGGCATAACCCAGACCTAACCCAGACCTAACCGGTGTTATCCTCTGAAATATTGATCGAAACCAGGTTTAATTGACTGCTTCAGTGTGTTACCACATTACTACGTGATTCAAACACGGAAAAAACCCAGGATCTGGCCAACAAGTATGCGAAGAAGGCAAAATCATGAGCCAGATGCGGGCATATCCCGGACCTAACCCAGACCTAACCGGTGTTATCCTCTAAAATATTGATAGAAACCCGGTTTAATTGACTGCTTCAGTGTGTTACCACGTTACTACGTGATTCAAACACGGAAAATACCCAGGATCTGGCCAACAAGTTTGCGAAAAAGGTGAAAGTATAAGCCAGATGCGCGCATATCCCAGACCTAACCCAGACCTAACCGGTGTTATCCTCTAAAATATTGATCGAAACCAGGTTTAATTGACAGCTTCAGTGTGTTACCACATTACTACGTGATTCAAACACGATAAAAACCCAAGATCTGGCCAACAAGTATGCGAAGAAGGCAAAATCATGAGCCAGATGCGGGCATATCCCGGACCTAACCCAGACCTAACCGGTGTTATCCTCTAAAATATTGATAGAAACCAGGTTTAATTGACTGCTTCAGTGTGTTACCACATTACTACGTGATTCAAACACGAAAAAAACCCAAGATCTGGCCAACAAGTATGCGAAGAAGGCAAAATCATGAGCCAGATGCGGGCATATCCCGGACCTAACCCAGACCTAACCGGTGTTATCCTCTAAAATATTGATAGAAACCAGGTTTAATTGACTGCTTCAGTGTGTTACCACATTACTACGTGATTCAAACACGGAAAATACCCAGGATCTGGCCAACAAGTTTGCGAAAAAGGTGAAAGTATAAGCCAGTTGCGCGCATATCCCAGACCTAACCCAGACCTAACCGGTGTTATCCTCTGAAATAATGATCGAAACCAGGTTTAATTGACTGCTTCAGTGTGTTACCACATTCCTACGTGATTCAAACACGAAAAAAACCCAAGATCTGGCCAACAAGTATGCGAAGAAGGCAAAACCATGAGCCAGATGCGGGCATAACCCAGACCTAACCCAGACCTAACCGGTGTTATCCTCTGAAATATTGATCGAAACCAGGTTTAATTGACTGCTTCAGTGTGTTACCACATTACTACGTGATTCAAACACGGAAAAAACCCAGGATCTGGCCAACAAGTATGCGAAGAAGGCAAAATCATGAGCCAGATGCGGGCATAACCCAGACCTAACCCAGACCTAACCGGTGTTATCCTCTAAAATATTGATCGAAACCAGGTTTAATTGACTGCTTCAGTGTGTTACCACATTACTACGTGATTCAAACACGGAAAATACCCAGGATCTGGCCAACAAGTTTACGAAAAAGGCGCAAGTATAAGCCAGATGCGCGCAAATCCCAGACCTAACCCAGACCTAACCGGTGTTATCCTCTAAGATATTGATCGAAACCAGGTTTAATTGACTGCTTCAGTGTATTACCACATTACTACGTGATTCAAACACGAAAAAAACCCAGGATCTGGCCAACACGTATGCGAACAAGGCAAGATCATGGGCCGGATGCGGGCATAACCCAGTCCTAACCCAGACCTAACCGGTGTTATCCTCTAAAATATTGATCGAAACCAGGTTTAATTGACTGCTTCAGTGTGTTACCACATTACTACGTGATTCAAACACTGAAAAAACCCAGGATCTGGCCAACAAGTTTGCGAAAAAGGCGAAAGTATAAGCCAGATGCGCGCAAATCCCAGACCTAACCCAGACCTAACCGGTGTTATCCTCTAAAATATTGATCGAAACCAGGTTTAATTGACTGCTTCAGTGTGTTACCACATTACTACATGATTCAAACACGAAAAAAACCCAGGATCTGGCCAACAAGTATGCGAAGAAGGCAAAATCATGAGCCAGATGCGGGCATAACCCAGACCTAACCCAGACCTAACCGGTGTTATCCTCTGAAATATTGATCGAAACCAGGTTTAATTGACTGCTTCAGTGTGTTACCACATTACTACGTGATTCAAACACGGAAAATACCCAAGATCTGGCCTACAAGTTTGCGAAAAAGGCGAAAGTATGAGCCAGATGCGCGCAAATCCCAGACCTAACCCAGACCTAACCGGTGTTATCCTCTAAAATATTGATCGAAACCAGGTTTAATTGACTGCTTCAGTGTGTTACCACATTACTACGTGATTCAAACACGGAAAAAACCCAGGATCTGGCCAACAAGTATGCGAAGAAGGCAAAATCATGAGCCAGATGCGGGCATAACCCAGACCTAACCCAGACCTAACCGGTGTTATCCTCTAAAATATTGATCGAAACCAGGTTTAATTGACTGCTTCAGTGTGTTACCACATTACTACGTGATTCAAACACGGAAAATACCCAGGATCTGGCCAACAAGTTTGCGAAAAAGGCGCAAGTATAAGCCAGATGCGCGCAAATCCCAGACCTAACCCAGACCTAACCGGTGTTATCCTCTAAAATATTGATCGAAACCAGGTTTAATTGACTGCTTCAGTGTATTACCACATTACTACGTGATTCAAACACGAAAAAAACCCAGGATCTGGCCAACAAGTATGCGAAGAAGGCAAAATCATGAGCCAGATGCGGGCATAACCCAGACCTAACCCAGACCTAACCGGTGTTATCCTCTAAAATATTGATCGAAACCAGGTTTAATTGACAGCTTCAGTGTGTTACCACATTACTACGTGATTCAAACACGAAAAGACCCCAGGATCTGACCATCAAGTATGCGAAGAAGGCAAAATCATGAGCCAGATGCGGGCATATCCCAGACCTAACCCAGACCTAACCGGTGTTATCCTCTGAAATATTGATCGAAACCAGGTTTAATTGACTGCTTCAGTGTGTTACCACATTACTACGTGATTCAAACACGAAAAAAACCCAGGATCTGGCCAACAAGTATGCGAAGAAGGCAAAATCATGAGCCAGATGCGGGCATATCCCGGACCTAACCCAGACCTAACCGGTGTTATCCTCTAAAATATTGATCCGAACCAGGTTTAATTGACTGCTAAAGTGTGTTACCACATTCCTACGTGATTCAAACACGAAAAAAACCCAAGATCTGGCCAACAAGTATGCGAAGAAGGCAAAATCATGAGCCAGATGCGGGCATAACCCAGACCTAACCCAGACCTAACCGGTGTTATCCTCTGAAATATTGATCGAAACCAGGTTTAATTGACTGCTTCAGTGTGTTACCACATTACTACGTGATTCAAACACGGAAAATACCCAGGATCTGCCAACAAGTTTGCGAAATAGGCGAAAGTATAAGCCAGAAGCGCGCAAATCCCAGACCTAACCCAGACCTAACCGGTGTTATCCTCTAAAATATTGATCGATACCAGGTTTAATTGACTGCTTCAGTGTGTTACCACATTCCTACGTGATTCAAACACGAAAAAAACCCAGGATCTGGCCAACAAGTATGCGATGAAGGCAAAATCATGAGCCAGATGCGGGCATATCCCGGACCTAACCCAGACCTAACCGGTGTTATCCTGTAAAATATTGATCGAAACCAGGTTTAATTGACAGCTTCAGTGTGTTACCACATTACTACGTGATTCAAACACGAAAAAGCCCAAGATCTGGCCAACAAGTATGCGAAGAAGGCAAAATCATGAGCCAGATGCGGGCATATCCCGGACCTAACCCAGACCTAACCGGTGTTATCCTCTAAAATATTGATAGAAACCAGGATTAATTGACTGCTTCAGTGTGTTACCACATTACTACGTGATTCAAACACGAAAAAAACCCAAGATCTGGCCAACAAGTATGCGAAGAAGGCAAACTCATGAGCCAGATGCGGGCATATCCCGGACCTAACCCAGACCTAACCGGTGTTATCCTCTAATATATTGATAGAAACCAGGTTTAATTGACTGCTTCAGTGTGTTACCACATTACTACGTGATTCAAACACGGAAAATACCCAGGATCTGGCCAACAAGTTTGCGAAAAAGGTGAAAGTATAAGCCAGATGCGCGCATATCCCAGACCTAACCCAGACCTAACCGGTGTTATCCTCTGAAATATTGATCGAAACCAGGTTTAATTGACTGCTTTAGTGTGTTACCACATTCCTACGTGATTCAAACACGAAAAAAACCCAAGATCTGGCCAACAAGTATGCGAAGAAGGCAAAATCATGAGCCAGATGCGGGCATAACCCAGACCTAACCCAGACCTAACCGGTGTTATCCTCTGAAATATTGATCGAAACCAGGTTTAATTGACTGCTTCAGTGTGTTACCACATTACTACGTGATTCAAACCCGGAAAATACCCAGGATCTGCCAACAAGTTTGCGAAAAAGGCGAAAGTATAAGCCAGATGCGCGCATATCCCAGACCTAACCCAGACCTAACCGGTGTTATCCTCTAAAATATTGGTCGAAACCAGGTTTAATTGACTGCTTCAGTGTGTTACCACATTACTACGTGATTCAAACACGGAAAAAACCCAGGATCTGGCCAACAAGTATGCGATGAAGGCAAAATCATGAGCCAGATGCGGGCATAACCCAGACCTAACCCAGACCTAACCGGTGTTATCCTCTAAAATATTGATCGAAACCAGGTTTAATTGACTGCTTCAGTGTGTTACCACATTACTACGTGATTCAAACACGAAAAAAACCCAGGATCTGGCCAACAAGTATGCGAAGAAGGCAAAATCATGAGCCAGATGCGGGCATAACCCAGACCTAACCCAGACCTAACCGGTGTTATCCTCTGAAATATTGATCGAAACCAGGTTTTATTGACTGCTTCAGTGTGTTACCACATTACTACGTGATTCAAACACGAAAAAAACCCAGGATCTGGCCAAGAATTATGCGAAGAAGGCGAAAGAATAAGCCAGATGCGCGCATTTCCCAGACCTAGCCCAGACCTAACCAGTGTTATCCTCTAAAATATTGATCGAAACCAGGTTTAATTGACAGCTTCAGTGTGTTACCACATTACTACGTGATTCAAACCCGAAAAAAACCCAGGATCTGGCCAACAAGTATGCGAAGAAGGCAAAATCATGAGCCAGATGCGGGCATATCCCGGACCTATCCCAGACCTAACCGGTGTTATCCTCTAAAATATTGATTGAAACCAGGTTTAATTGACTGCTTCAGTGTGTTACCACATTACTACGTGATTCAAACACGAAAAAACCCCAGGATCTGGCCAACAAGTATGCGAAGAAGGCAAAATCATGAGCCAGATGCGGGCATATCCCGGACCTAACCCAGACCTAACCGGTGTTATCCTCTGAAGTATTGATCGAAACAAGGTTTCATTGACTGTTTCAGTGTATTACCACATTACTACGTGATTCAAACACGAAAAAAACCCAGGATCTGGCCAACAAGTATGCGAAGAAGGCGAAAGTATAAGCCAGATGCGCGCATTTCCCAGACCTAACCCAGACCTAACCGGCGTTATCCTCTAAAATATTGATCGAAACAAGGTTTCATTGACTGTTTCAGTGTATTACCACATTACTACGTGATTCAAACACGAAAAAAACCCAGGATCTGGCCAACAAGTATGCGAAGAAGGCGAAAGTATAAGCCAGATGCGCGCATTTCCCAGACCTAACCCAGACCTAACCGGCGTTATCCTCTAAAATATTGATCGAAACCAGGTTTAATTGACTGCTTCAGTGTGTTACCACATTACTACGTGATTCAAACACGAAAAAAACCCAGGATCTGGCCAACAAGTATGCGAAGAAGGCAAAATCATGAGCCAGATGCGGGCATAACCCAGACCTAACCCAGACCAAACCGGTGTTATCCTCTAAAATATTGATCGAAACCAGGTTTTATTGACTGCTTCAGTGTATTACCACATTACTACGTGATTCAAACACGAAAAAAACCCAGGATCTGGCCAACAAGTATGCGAAGAAGGCAAAATCATGAGCCAGATGCGGGCATAACCCAGACCTAACCCAGACTAACCGGTGTTATCCTCTAAAATATTGATCGAAAGCAGGTTTAATTGACAGCTTCAGTGTGTTACCACATTACTACATGATTCAAACACGAAAAAAACCCAGGATCAGGCCAACAAGTATGCGAAGAACGCAAAATCATGAGCCAGATGCGGGCATAACCCAGACCTAACCCAGACCTAACCGGTGTTATCCTCTAAAATATTGATCGAAACCAGGTTTAATTGACTGCTTCAGTGTGTTACCACATTACTACGTGATTCAAACACGAAAAAAACCCAGGATCTGGCCAACAAGTATGCGAAGAAGGCAAAATCATGAGCCAGATGCGGGCATATCCCGGACCTAACCCAGACCTAACCGGTGTTATCCTCTAAAATATTGATAGAAACCAGGATTAATTGACTGCTTCAGTGTGTTACCACATTACTACGTGATTCAAACACGAAATAAACCCAGGATCTGGCCAACAAGTATGCGAAGAAGGCAAAATCATGAGCCAGATGCGGGCATAACCCAGACCTAACCCAGACCTAACCGGTGTTATCCTCTGAAATATTGATCGAAACCAGGTTTAATTGACTGCTTCAGTGTGGTACCACATTACTGCGTTATTCAAACCGGAAAAAAACCCAGGATCTAGCCAACAAGTTTGCGAAAAAGGCGAAAGTATAAGCCAGATGCGGGCATATCCCGGACCTATCCCAGACCTAACCGGTGTTATCCTCTGAAATATTGATCGAAACCAGGTTTAATTGACTGCTTCAGTGTGTTACCACATTACTACGTGATTCAAACACGAAATAAACCCAGGATCTGGCCAACAAGTATGCGAAGAAGGCAAAATCATGAGCCAGATGCGGGCATAACCCAGACCTAACCCAGACCAAACCGGTGTTATCCTCTAAAATATTGATCGAAACCAGGTTTAACTGACTGCTTCAGTGTGTTACCACATTACTACATGATTCAAACACGAAAAAAACCCAGGATCTGGCCAACAAGTATGCGAAGAAGGCAAAATCATGAGCCAGATGCGGGCATAACCCAGACCTAACCCAGACCTAACCGGTGTTATCCTCTAAAATAATGTCCGAATCCAGGTTTAATTGACTGCCTCAGTGTGGTACAACATTACTACGTGATTCAAACACGGAAAAAATCCAGGATCTGGCCAACAAGTATGCGAAGAAGGCAAAATCATGAGCCAGATGCGGGCATAACCCAGACCTAACCCAGACCTAACCGGTGTTATCCTCTGAAATATTGATCGAAACCAGGTTTAATTGACTGCTTCAGTGTGGTACCACATTACTGCGTTATTCAAACCGGAAAAAAACCCAGGATCTAGCCAACAAGTTTGCGAAAAAGGCGAAAGTATAAGCCAGATGCGCGCATATCCCAGACCTAACCCAGACCTAACCGGTGTTATCCTCTAAAATATTGATCGAAACCAGGTTTAATTGACTGCTTCAGTGTGTTACCACATTACTACGTGATTCAAACACGAAAAAAACCCAGGATCTGGCCAACAAGTATGCGAAGAAGGCAAAATCATGAGCCAGATGCGGGCATATCCCGGACCTAACCCAGACCTAACCGGTGTTATCCTCTGAAATATTGATCGAAACCAGGTTTAATTGACTGCTTCAGTGTGTTACCACATTACTACATGATTCAAACACGAAAAAAACCCAGGGTCTGGCCAACAAGTATGCGAAGAAGGCAAAATCATGAGCCAGATGCGGGCATAACCCAGACCTAACCCAGACCTAACCGGTGTTATCCTCTGAAATATTGATCGAAACCAGGTTTAATTGACTGCTTCAGTGTGTTACCACATTACTACGTGATTCAAACACGGGAAATACCCAGGATCTGGCCAACAAGTATGCGAAGAAGGCAAAATCATGAGCCAGATGCGGGCATAACCCAGACCTAACCGGTGTTATCCTCTAAAATATTGATCGAAACCAGGTTTAATTGACTGCTTCAGTGTGTTACTACATTCCTACGTGATTCAAACACGAAAAAAACCCAGGATCTGACCAACAAGTATGCGAAGAAGGCGAAAGTATAAGCCAGATGCGCGCATTTCCCAGACCTAACCCAGACCTAACCGGCGTTATCCTCTAAAATATTGATCGAAACCAGGTTCAATTGACTGCTTCAGTGTGTTACCACATTACTACGTGATTCAAACACGGAAAAAACCCAGGATCTGGCCAACAAGTATGCGAAGAAGGCAAAATCATGAGCCAGATGCGGGCATATCCCGGACCTATCCCAGACCTAACCGGCGCTATCCTCTGAAATATTGATCGAAACCAGGTTTAATTGACTGCTTCAGAGTGTTACCACATTACTACGTGATTCAAACACGAAAAATACCCAGGATCAGGCCAAGAAGTTTGCGAAAAAGGCGAAAGTATAAGCCAGATGCGCGCAAATCCCAGACCTAACCCAGACCTAACCGGTGTTATCCTCTAAAATATTGATCGAAACCAGGTTTTATTGACTGCTTCAGTGTGTTACCACATTACTACGTGATTCAAACACGGAAAAAACCCAGGATCTGGCCAACAAGTATGCGAAGAAGGCAAAATCATGAGCCAGATGCGGGCATAACCCAGACCTAACCCAGACCTAACCGGTGTTATCCTCTAAAATAATGTCCGAATCCAGGTTTAATTGACTGCCTCAGTGTGGTGCAACATTTCTACGTGATTCATACACGGAAAAAATCCAGGATCTGGCCAACAAGTATGCGAAGAAGGCAAAATCATGAGCCAGATGCGGGCATATCCCGGACATAACCCAGACCTAACCGGTGTTATCCTCTGAAATATTGATCGAAACCAGGTTTAATTGACTGTTTCAGTGTGGTACCACATTACTGCGTTATTCAAACCGGAAAAAAACCCAGGATCTAGCCAACAAGTTTGCGAAAAAGGCGAAAGTATAAGCCAGATGTGGGCATATCCCGGACCTATCCCAGACCTAACCGGTGTTATCCTCTGAAATATTGATCGAAACCAGGTTTAATTGACTGCTTCAGTGTGGTACCACATTACTGCGTTATTCAAACCGGAAAAAAACCCAGGATCTAGCCAACAAGTTTGCGAAAAAGGCGAAAGTATAAGCCAGATGCGCGCATATCCCAGACCTAACCCAGACCTAACCGGTGTTATCCTCTAAAATATTGATCGAATCCAGGTTTAATTGACTGCTTCAGTGTGTTACCACATTACTACGTGATTCAAACACGAAAAAAACCCAGGATCTGGCCAACAAGTATGCGAAGAAGGCAAAATCATGAGCCAGATGCGGGCATATCCCGGACCTAACCCAGACCTAACCGGTGTTATCCTCTGAAATATTGATCGAAACCAGGTTTAATTGACTGCTTCAGTGTGTTACCACATTACTACATGATTCAAACACGAAAAAAACCCAGGGTCTGGCCAACAAGTATGCGAAGAAGGCAAAATCATGAGCCAGATGCGGGCATAACCCAGACCTAACCCAGACCTAACCGGTGTTATCCTCTGAAATATTGATCGAAACCAGGTTTAATTGACTGCTTCAGTGTGTTACCACATTACTACGTGATTCAAACACGGGAAATACCCAGGATCTGGCCAACAAGTATGCGAAGAAGGCAAAATCATGAGCCAGATGCGGGCATAACCCAGACCTAACCCAGACCTAACCGCTGTTATCCTCAAAAATATTGATCGAAACCAGGTTTAATTGACAGCTTCAGTGTGTTACCACATTACTACGTGATTCAAACACGAAAAAAACCCAGGATCTGGCCAACAAGTATGCGAAGAAGGCAAAATCATGAGCCAGATGCGGGCATATCCCGGACCTGACCCAGACCTAACCGGTGTTATCCTCTAAAATATTGATCGAAACCAGGTTTAATTGACTGCTTCAGTGTATTACCTCATTACTACGTGATTCAAACACGAAAAAAACCCAGGGTCTGGCCAACAAGTATGCGAAGAAGGCAAAATCATGAGCCAGATGCGGGCATATCCCGGACCTAACCCAGACCTAACCGGTGTTATCCTCTGAAATATTGATCGAAACCAGGTTTAATTGACTGCTTCAGTGTGTTACCACATTACTACGTGATTCAAACACGGAAAATACCCAGGATCTGGCCAACAAGTTTGCGAAAAAGGCGAAGGTATAAGCCAGATGCGCGCAAATCCCAGACCTAACCCAGACCTAACCGGTGTTATCCTCTAAAATATTGATCGAAACCAGGTTTAATTGTCTGCTTCAGTGTGTTACCACATTACTACGTGATTCAAACACGGGAAATACCCAGGATCTGGCCAACAAGTATGCGAAGAAGGCAAAATCATGAGCCAGATGCGGGCATATCCCGGACAAACCCAGACCTAACCGGTGTTATCCTCTGAAATATTGATCGAAACCAGGTTTAATTGACTGCTTCAGTGTGGTACCACATTACTGCGTTATTCAAAACCGAAAAAAACCCAGGATCTAGCCAACAAGTTTGCGAAAAAGGCGAAAGTATAAGCCAGATGCGCGCATATCCCGGACCTAACCCAGACCTAACCGGTGTTATCCTCTAAAATATTCGTCGAAACCAGGTTTAATTGACTGCCTCAGTGTGGTACCACATTACTACGTGATTCAAACACGGAAAAAACCCAGGATCTGGCCAACAAGTTTGCGAAAAAGGCGAAAGTATAAGCCAGATGCGCGCATATCCCAGACCTAACCCAGACCTAACCGGTGTTATCCTCTAAAATATTGATCGAAACCAGGTTTAATTGACTGCCTCAGTGTGGTACCACATTACTACGTGATTCAAACACGGAAAAAATCCAGGATCTGGCCAACAAGTATGCGAAGAAGGCAAAATCATGAGCCAGATGCGGGCATAACCCAGACCTAACCGGTGTTATCCTCTGAAATATTGATCGAAACCAGGTTTAATTGACTGCTTCAGTGTATTACCACATTACTACGTGATTCAAACACGGAAAAAACCCAGGATCTGGCCAACAAGTATGCGAAGAAGGCAAAATCATGAGCCAGATGCGGGCAAAACCCACACCTAACCCAGACCTAACCGGTGTTATCCTCTAAAATATTGATCGAAACCAGGTTTAATTGACTGCTTCAGTGTGTTACCACATTACTGCGTGATTCAAACACGAAAAAACCCCAGGATCTGGCCAACAAGTATGCGAAGAAGGCAAAATCATGAGCCAGATGCGGGCATATCCCGGACCTATCCCAGACCTAACCGGCGCTATCCTCTGAAATATTGATCGAAACCAGGTTTAATTGACTGCTTCAGAGTGTTACCACATTATTACGTGATTCAAACACGAAAAATACCCAGGATCAGGCCAAGAAGTTTGCGAAAAAGGCGAAAGTATAAGCCAGATGCGCGCAAATCCCAGACCTAACCCAGACCTAACCGGTGTTATATTCTAAAATATTGATCGAAACCAGGTTTTATTGACTGCTTCAGTGTGTTACCACATTACTACGTGATTCAAACACGGAAAAAACCCAGGATCTGGCCAACAAGTATGCGAAGAAGGCAAAATCATGAGCCAGATGCGGGCATAACCCAGACCTAACCCAGACCTAACCGGTGTTATCCTCTAAAATAATGTCCGAATCCAGGTTTAATTGACTGCCTCAGTGTGGTGCAACATTACTACGTGATTCATACACGGAAAAAATCCAGGATCTGGCCAACAAGTATGCGAAGAAGGCAAAATCATGAGCCAGATGCGGGCATATCCCGGACCTAACGCAGACCTAACCGGTGTTATCCTCTGAAATATTGATCGAAACCAGGTTTAATTGACTGCTTCAGTGTGTTACCACATTCCTACGTGATTCAAACACGAAAAAAACCCAGGATCTGACCAACAAGTATGCGAAGAAGGCGAAAGTATAAGCCAGATACGCGCATTTCCCAGACCTAACCCAGACCTAACCGGCGTTATCCTCTAAAATATTGATCGAAACCAGGTTTAATTGACAGCTTCAGTGTGTTACCACATTACTACGTGATTCAAACACGAAAAAAACCCAGGATCTGGCCAACAAGTATGCGAAGAAGGCAAAATCATGAGCCAGATGCGGGCATATCCCGGACCTAATCCAGACCTAACCGGTGTTATCCTCTGAAATATTGATCGAAACCAGGTTTAATTGACTGCTTCAGTGTGGTACCACAGTGATGCGTTATTCAAACCGGAAGAAAACCCAGGATCTAGCCAACAAGTTTGCGAAAAAGGCGAAAGTATAAGCCAGATGCGGGCATATCCCGGAACTATCCCAGACCTAACCGGTGTTATCCTCTAAAATATTGATCGAAACCAGGTTTAATTGACTGCTTCAGTGTGTTACCACATTACTACGTGATTCAAACACGAAAAAAACCCAGGATCTGGCCAACAAGAATGCGAAGAAGGCAAAATCATGAGCCAGATGCGGGCATAACCCAGACCTAACCCAGACCTAACCGGTGTTATCCTCTGAAATATTGATCGAAACCAGGTTTAATTGACTGCTTCAGTGTGTTACCACATTACTACGTGATTCAAACACGAAAAAAACCCAGGATCTGGCCAACAAGTATGCGAAGAAGGCAAAATCATGAGCCAGATGCGGGCATAACCCAGACCTAACCCAGACCTAACCGGTGTTATCCTCTAAAATATTGATCGAAACCAGGTTTAATTGACTGCTTCAGTGTGTTACCACATTACTACCTGATTCAAACACGAAAAAAACCCAGGATCTGGCCAACAAGTATGCGAAGAAGGCAAAATCATAAGCCAGATGCGGGCATAACCCAGACCTAACCCAGACCTAACCGGTGTTATCCTCTAAAATATTCGTCGAAACCAGGTTTAATTGACTGCTTCAGTGTGTTACCACATTACTACGTGATTCAAACACGGAAAAAACCCAGGATCTGGCCAACAAGTTTGCGAAAAAGGCGAAAGTATAAGCCAGATGCGCGCATATCCCAGACCTAACCCAGACCTAACCGGTGTTATCCTCTAAAATATTGATCGAAACCAGGTTTAATTGACTGCCTCAGTGTGGTACCACATTACTACGTGATTCAAACACGGAAAAAATCCAGGATCTGGCCAACAAGTATGCGAAGAAGGCAAAATCATGAGCCAGATGCGGGCATAACCCAGACCTAACCCAGACCTAACCGGTGTTATCCTCAGAAATATTGATCGAAACCAGGTTTAATTGACTGCTTCAGTGTATTACCACATTACTACGTGATTCAAACACGGAAAAAACCCAGGATCTGGCCAACAAGTATGCGATGAAGGCAAAATCATGAGCCAGATGCGGGCATATCCCAGACGAAACCCAGACCTAACCGGTGTTATCCTCTAAAATATTGATCGAAACCAGGTTTAATTGACTGCTTCAGTGTGATACCACATTACTACGTGATTCAAACACGGAAAAAACCCAGGATCTCGCCAACAAGTATGCGAAGAAGGCAAAATCATGAGCCAGATGCGGGCATAACCCAGACCTAACCCAGACCTAACCGGTGCTATCCTCTAAAATATTGATCGAAACCAGGTTTAATTGACTGCTTCAGTGTGTTACCACATTACTACGTGATTCAAACACGAAAAAAACCCAGGATCTGGCCAACAAGTTTGCGAAAAAGGCGAAAGTATAAGCCAGATGCGCGCATTTCCCAGACCTAACCCAGACCTAACCGGTGTTATCCTCTGAAATATTGATCGAAACCAGGTTTAATTGACTGCTTCAGTGTGTTACCACATTACTACCTGATTCAAACACGAAAAAAACCCAGGATCTGGCCAACAAGTATGCGAAGAAGGCAAAATCATGAGCCAGATGCGGGCATATCCCGGACAAACCCAGACCTAACCGGTGTTATCCTCTGAAATATTGATCGAAACCAGGTTTAATTGACTGCTTCAGTGTGGTACCACATTACTGCGTTATTCAAAACCGAAAAAAACCCAGGATCTAGCCAACAAGTTTGCGAAAAAGGCGAAAGTATAAGCCAGATGCGCGCATATCCCGGACCTAACCCAGACCTAACCGGTGTTATCCTCTAAAATATTCGTCGAAACCAGGTTTAATTGACTGCCTCAGTGTGGTACCACATTACTACGTGATTCAAACACGGAAAAAACCCAGGATCTGGCCAACAAGTTTGCGAAAAAGGCGAAAGTATAAGCCAGATGCGCGCATATCCCAGACCTAACCCAGACCTAACCGGTGTTATCCTCTAAAATATTGATCGAAACCAGGTTTAATTGACTGCCTCAGTGTGGTACCACATTACTACGTGATTCAAACACGGAAAAAATCCAGGATCTGGCCAACAAGTATGCGAAGAAGGCAAAATCATGAGCCAGATGCGGGCATAACCCAGACCTAACCGGTGTTATCCTCTGAAATATTGATCGAAACCAGGTTTAATTGACTGCTTCAGTGTATTACCACATTACTACGTGATTCAAACACGGAAAAAACCCAGGATCTGGCCAACAAGTATGCGAAGAAGGCAAAATCATGAGCCAGATGCGGGCAAAACCCACACCTAACCCAGACCTAACCGGTGTTATCCTCTAAAATATTGATCGAAACCAGGTTTAATTGACTGCTTCAGTGTGTTACCACATTACTGCGTGATTCAAACACGAAAAAACCCCAGGATCTGGCCAACAAGTATGCGAAGAAGGCAAAATCATGAGCCAGATGCGGGCATATCCCGGACCTATCCCAGACCTAACCGGCGCTATCCTCTGAAATATTGATCGAAACCAGGTTTAATTGACTGCTTCAGAGTGTTACCACATTATTACGTGATTCAAACACGAAAAATACCCAGGATCAGGCCAAGAAGTTTGCGAAAAAGGCGAAAGTATAAGCCAGATGCGCGCAAATCCCAGACCTAACCCAGACCTAACCGGTGTTATATTCTAAAATATTGATCGAAACCAGGTTTTATTGACTGCTTCAGTGTGTTACCACATTACTACGTGATTCAAACACGGAAAAAACCCAGGATCTGGCCAACAAGTATGCGAAGAAGGCAAAATCATGAGCCAGATGCGGGCATAACCCAGACCTAACCCAGACCTAACCGGTGTTATCCTCTAAAATAATGTCCGAATCCAGGTTTAATTGACTGCCTCAGTGTGGTGCAACATTACTACGTGATTCATACACGGAAAAAATCCAGGATCTGGCCAACAAGTATGCGAAGAAGGCAAAATCATGAGCCAGATGCGGGCATATCCCGGACCTAACGCAGACCTAACCGGTGTTATCCTCTGAAATATTGATCGAAACCAGGTTTAATTGACTGCTTCAGTGTGTTACCACATTCCTACGTGATTCAAACACGAAAAAAACCCAGGATCTGACCAACAAGTATGCGAAGAAGGCGAAAGTATAAGCCAGATACGCGCATTTCCCAGACCTAACCCAGACCTAACCGGCGTTATCCTCTAAAATATTGATCGAAACCAGGTTTAATTGACAGCTTCAGTGTGTTACCACATTACTACGTGATTCAAACACGAAAAAAACCCAGGATCTGGCCAACAAGTATGCGAAGAAGGCAAAATCATGAGCCAGATGCGGGCATATCCCGGACCTAATCCAGACCTAACCGGTGTTATCCTCTGAAATATTGATCGAAACCAGGTTTAATTGACTGCTTCAGTGTGGTACCACAGTGATGCGTTATTCAAACCGGAAGAAAACCCAGGATCTAGCCAACAAGTTTGCGAAAAAGGCGAAAGTATAAGCCAGATGCGGGCATATCCCGGAACTATCCCACACCTAACCGGTGTTATCCTCTAAAATATTGATCGAAACCAGGTTTAATTGACTGCTTCAGTGTGTTACCACATTACTACGTGATTCAAACACGAAAAAAACCCAGGATCTGGCCAACAAGAATGCGAAGAAGGCAAAATCATGAGCCAGATGCGGGCATAACCCAGACCTAACCCAGACCTAACCGGTGTTATCCTCTGAAATATTGATCGAAACCAGGTTTAATTGACTGCTTCAGTGTGTTACCACATTACTACGTGATTCAAACACGAAAAAAACCCAGGATCTGGCCAACAAGTATGCGAAGATGGCAAAATCATGAGCCAGATGCGGGCATAACCCAGACCTAACCCAGACCTAACCGGTGTTATCCTCTAAAATATTGATCGAAACCAGGTTTAATTGACTGCTTCAGTGTGTTACCACATTACTACCTGATTCAGACACGAAAAAAACCCAGGATCTGGCCAACAAGTATGCGAAGAAGGCAAAATCATAAGCCAGATGCGGGCATAACCCAGACCTAACCCAGACCTAACCGGTGTTATCCTCTAAAATATTCGTCGAAACCAGGTTTAATTGACTGCTTCAGTGTGTTACCACATTACTACGTGATTCAAACACGGAAAAAACCCAGGATCTGGCCAACAAGTTTGCGAAAAAGGCGAAAGTATAAGCCAGATGCGCGCATATCCCAGACCTAACCCAGACCTAACCGGTGTTATCCTCTAAAATATTGATCGAAACCAGGTTTAATTGACTGCCTCAGTGTGGTACCACATTACTACGTGATTCAAACACGGAAAAAATCCAGGATCTGGCCAACAAGTATGCGAAGAAGGCAAAATCATGAGCCAGATGCGGGCATAACCCAGACCTAACCCAGACCTAACCGGTGTTATCCTCAGAAATATTGATCGAAACCAGGTTTAATTGACTGCTTCAGTGTATTACCACATTACTACGTGATTCAAACACGGAAAAAACCCAGGATCTGGCCAACAAGTATGCGATGAAGGCAAAATCATGAGCCAGATGCGGGCATATCCCAGACGAAACCCAGACCTAACCGGTGTTATCCTCTAAAATATTGATCGAAACCAGGTTTAATTGACTGCTTCAGTGTGATACCACATTACTACGTGATTCAAACACGGAAAAAACCCAGGATCTCGCCAACAAGTATGCGAAGAAGGCAAAATCATGAGCCAGATGCGGGCATAACCCAGACCTAACCCAGACCTAACCGGTGCTATCCTCTAAAATATTGATCGAAACCAGGTTTAATTGACTGCTTCAGTGTGTTACCACATTACTACGTGATTCAAACACGGAAAATACCCAGGATCTGGCCAACAAGTTTGCGAAAAAGGCGCAAGTATAAGCCAGATGCGCGCAAATCCCAGACCTAACCCAGACCTAACCGGTGTTATCCTCTAAAATATTGATCGAAACCAGGTTTAATTGACTGCTTCAGTGTATTACCACATTACTACGTGATTCAAACACGAAAAAAACCCAGGATCTGGCCAACAAGTATGCGAAGAAGGCAAAATCATGAGCCAGATGCGGGCATAACCCAGACCTAGCCCAGACCTAACCGGTGTTATCCTCTAAAATATTGATCGAAACCAGGTTTAATTGACAGCTTCAGTGTGTTACCACATTACTACGTGATTCAAACACGAAAAAACCCCAGGATCTGACCAACAAGTATGCGAAGAAGGCAAAATCATGAGCCAGATGCGGGCATAACCCAGACCTAACCCAGACCTAACCGGTGTTATCCTCTAAAATATTGATCGAAACCAGGTTTTATTGTCTGCTTCAGTGTGTTACCACATTACTACATGATTCAAACACGAAAAAAACCCAGGATCTGGCCAACAAGTATGCGAAGAAGGCAAAATCATGAGCCAGACGCGGGCATAACCCAGACCTAACCCAGACCTAACAGGTGTTATCCTCTGAAATATTGATCGAAACCAGGTTTAATTGACTGCTTCAGTGTGTTACCACATTACTACGTGATTCAAACACGGAAAATACTCAAGATCTGGCCGACAAGTTTGCGAAAAAGGCGAAAGTATAAACCAGATGTGCGCAAATCCCAGACCTAACCCAGACCTAACCGGTGTTATCCTCTAAAATATTGATCGAAACCAGGTTTAATTGACTGCCTCAGTGTGGTACCACATTACTACGTGATTCAAACACGGAAAAAATCCAGGATCTGGCCAACAAGTATGCGAAGAAGGCAAAATCATGAGCCAGATGCGGGCATAACCCAGACCTAACCCAGACCTAACCGGTGTTATCCTCAGAAATATTGATCGAAACCAGGTTTAATTGACTGCTTCAGTGTATTACCACATTACTACGTGATTCAAACACGGAAAAAACCCAGGATCTGGCCAACAAGTATGCGATGAAGGCAAAATCATGAGCCAGATGCGGGCATATCCCAGACGAAACCCAGACCTAACCGGTGTTATCCTCTAAAATATTGATCGAAACCAGGTTTAATTGACTGCTTCAGTGTGATACCACATTACTACGTGATTCAAACACGGAAAAAACCCAGGATCTGGCCAACAAGTATGCGAAGAAGGCAAAATCATGAGCCAGATGCGGGCATAACCCAGTCCTAACCCAGACCTAACCGGTGCTATCCTCTAAAATATTGATCGAAACCAGGTTTAATTGACTGCTTCAGTGTGTTACCACATTACTACGTGATTCAAACACGGAAAATACCCAGGATCTGGCCAACAAGTTTGCGAAAAAGGCGCAAGTATAAGCCAGATGCGCGCAAATCCCAGACCTAACCCAGACCTAACCGGTGTTATCCTCTAAAATATTGATCGAAACCAGGTTTAATTGACTGCTTCAGTGTATTACCACATTACTACGTGATTCAAACACGAAAAAAACCCAGGATCTGGCCAACAAGTATGCGAAGAAGGCATAATCATGAGCCAGATGCGGGCATAACCCAGACCTAGCCCAGACCTAACCGGTGTTATCCTCTAAAATATTGATCGAAACCAGGTTTAATTGACAGCTTCAGTGTGTTACCACATTACTACGTGATTCAAACACGAAAAAACCCCAGGATCTGACCAACAAGTATGCGAAGAAGGCAAAATCATGAGCCAGATGCGGGCATAACCCAGACCTAACCCAGACATAACCGGTGTTATCCTCTAAAATATTGATCGAAACCAGGTTTTATTGTCTGCTTCAGTGTGTTACCACATTACTACATGATTCAAACACGAAAAAAACCCAGGATCTGGCCAACAAGTATGCGAAGAAGGCAAAATCATGAGCCAGACGCGGGCATAACCCAGACCTAACCCAGACCTAACCGGTGTTATCCTCTGAAATATTGATCGAAACCAGGTTTAATTGACTGCTTCAGTGTGTTACCACATTACTACGTGATTCAAACACGGAAAATACTCAAGATCTGGCCGACAAGTTTGCGAAAAAGGCGAAAGTATAAGCCAGATGCGCGCAAATCCCAGACCTAACCCAGACCTAACCGGTGTTATCCTCTAAAATATTGATCGAAACCAGGTTTAATTGACTGCTTCAGTGTGTTACCACATTACTACGTGATTCAAACACGAAAAAAACCCAGGATCTGGCCAGCAAGTATGCGAAGAAGGCAAAATCATGAGCCAGATGCGGGCATATCCCGGACCTAACGCAGACCTAACCGGTGTTATCCTCTAAAATATTGATCGAAACCAGGTTTAATTGACTGCTTCAGTGTGTGACCAGATTCCTACGTGATTCAAACACGAAAAAAACCCAGGATCTGGCCAAGAATTATGCGAAGAAGGCGAAAGAATAAGCCAGATGCGCGCATTTCCCAGACCTAACACAGACCTAACCTGTGTTATCCTCTGAAATATTGATCGAAACCAGGTTTAATTGGCTGCTTCAGTGTGTTACCACATTACTACGTGATTCAAACACGAAAAAAACCCAGGATCTGGCCAACAAGTATGCGAAGAAGGCAAAATCATGAGCCAGATGCGGGCATATCCCGGACCTAACCCAGACCTAACCGGTGTTATCCTCTAAAATATTGATCGGAACCAGGTTTAATTGACTGCTTCAGTGTGTTACCACATTCCTACGTGATTCAAACACGAAAAAAACCCAAGATCTGGCCAACAAGTATGCGAAGAAGGCAAAATCATGAGCCAGATGCGGGCATAACCCAGACCTAACCCAGACCTAACCGGTGTTATCCTCTGAAATATTGATCGAAACCAGGTTTAATTGACTGCTTCAGTGTGTTACCACATTACTACGTGATTCAAACACGGAAAATACCCAGGATCTGCCAACAAGTTTGCGAAAAAGGCGAAAGTATAAGCCAGATGCGCGCAAATCCCAGACCTAACCCAGACCTAACCGGTGTTATCCTCTAAAATATTGATCGATACCAGGTTTAATTGACTGCTTCAGTGTGTTACCACATTACTACGTGATTCAAACACGAAAAAAACCCAGGATCTAGCCAACAAGTTTGCGAAGAAGGCAAAATCATGAGCCAGATGCGGGCATATCCCGGACCTAACCCAGACCTAACCGGTGTTATCCTCTAAAATATTGATCGAAACCAGGTTTAATTGACAGCTTCAGTGTGTTACCACATTACTACGTGATTCAAACACGAAAAAAACCCAAGATCTGGCCAACAAGTATGCGAAGAAGGCAAAATCATGAGCCAGATGCGGGCATAACCCAGACCTAACCCAGACCTAACCGGTGTTATCCTCTGAAATATTGATCGAAACCAGGTTTAATTGACTGCTTCAGTGTGTTACCACATTACTACGTGATTCAAACACGGAAAATACCCAGGATCTGCCAACAAGTTTGCGAAAAAGGCGAAAGTATAAGCCAGATGCGCGCAAATCCCAGACCTAACCCAGACCTAACCGGTGTTATCCTCTAAAATATTGATCGATACCAGGTTTAATTGACTGCTTCAGTGTGTTACCACATTACTACGTGATTCAAACACGAAAAAAACCCAGGATCTAGCCAACAAGTTTGCGAAGAAGGCAAAATCATGAGCCAGATGCGGGCATATCCCGGACCTAACCCAGACCTAACCGGTGTTATCCTCTAAAATATTGATCGAAACCAGGTTTAATTGACAGCTTCAGTGTGTTACCACATTACTACGTGATTCAAACACGAAAAAAACCCAAGATCTGGCCGACAAGTATGCGAAGAAGGCAAAATCATGAGCCAGATGCGGGCATAACCCAGACCTAACCCAGACCTAACCGGTGTTATCCTCTAAAATATTGATCGAAACCAGGTTTTATTGACTGCTTCAGTGTGTCACCACATTACTACGTGATTCAAACACGAAAAAAACCCAAGATCTGGCCAACAAGTATGCGAAGAAGGCAAAATCATGAGCCAGATGCGGGCATATCCCGGACCTAACCCAGACCTAACCGGTGTTATCCTCTAAAATATTGATAGAAGCCAGGTTTAATTGACTGCTTCAGTGTGTTACCACATTACTACGTGATTCAAACCCGGAAAATACCCAGGATCTGCCAAGAAGTTTGCGAAAAAGGCGAAAGTATAAGCCAGATGCGCGCATATCCCAGACCTAACCCAGACCTAACCGGTGTTATCCTCTAAAATATTGGTCGAAACCAGGTTTAATTGACTGCTTCAGTGTGTTACCACATTACTACGTGATTCAAACACGGAAAAAACCCAGGATCTGGCCAACAAGTATGCGAAGAAGGCAAAATCATGAGCCAGATGCGGGCATAACCCAGACCTAACCCAGACCTAACCGGTGTTATCCTCTGCAATATTGATCGAAACCAGGTTTAATTGACAGCTTCAGTGTGTTACCACATTACTACGTGATTCAAACACGAAAAAAACCCAAGATCTGGCCGACAAGTATGCGAAGAAGGCAAAATCATGAGCCAGATGCGGGCATAACCCAGACCTAACCCAGACCTAACCGGTGTTATCCTCTAAAATATTGATCGAAACCAGGTTTTATTGACTGCTTCAGTGTGTTACCACATTACTACGTGATCAAACACGGAAAAAACCCAGGATCTGGCCAACAAGTTTGCGAAAAAGGTGAAAGTATAAGCCAGATGCGCGCATATCCCAGACCTAACCCAGACCTAACCGGTGTTATCCTCTAAAATATTGATCGATACCAGGTTTAATTGACTGCTTCAGTGTGTTACCACATTACTACGTGATTCAAACACGAAAAAAACCCAGGATCTGGCCAACAAGTATGCGAAGAAGGCAAAATCATGAGCCAGATGCGGGCATAACCCGGACCTAACCCAGACCTAACCGGTGTTATCCTCTGAAATATTGATCGAAACCAGGTTTAATTGACTGCTTCAGTGTGTTACCACATTACTACGTGATTCAAACCCGGAAAATACCCAGGATCTGCCAACAAGTTTGCGAAAAAGGCGAAAGTGTAAGCCAGATGCGCGCATATCCCAGACCTAACCCAGACCTAACCGGTGTTATCCTCTAAAATATTGGTCGAAACCAGGTTTAATTGACTGCTTCAGTGTGTTACCACATTACTACGTGATTCAAACACGGAAAAAACCCAGGATCTGGCCAACAAGTATGCGAAGAAGGCAAAATCATGAGCCAGATGCGGGCATAACCCAGACCTAACCCAGACCTAACCGGTGTTATCCTCTGAAATATTGATCGAAACCAGGTTTAATTGACAGCTTCAGTGTGTTACCACATTACTACGTGATTCAAACACGAAAAAAACCCAAGATCTGGCCGACAAGTATGCGAAGAAGGCAAAATCATGAGCCAGATGCGGGCATAACCCAGACCTAACCCAGACCAAACCGGTGTTATCCTCTAAAATATTGATCGAAACCAGGTTTTATTGACTGCTTCAGTGTATTACCACATTACTACGTGATTCAAACACGAAAAAAACCCAGGATCTGGCCAACAAGTATGCGAAGAAGGCAAAATCATGAGCCAGATGCGGGCATAACCCAGACCTAACCCAGACCTAACCGGTGTTATCCTTTGAAATATTGATCGAAACCAGGTTTATTTGACTGCTTCAGTGTGGTACCACATTACTGCGTTATTCAAACCGGAAAAAAACCCAGGATCTAGCCAACAAGTTTGCGAAAAAGGCGAAAGTATAAGCCAGATGCGGGCATATCCCGGACCTATCCCAGACCTAACCGGTGTTATCCTCTGAAATATTGATCGAAAACAGGTTTAATTGACTGCTTCAGTGTGTTACCACATTACTACGTGATTCAAACACGGAAAATACCCAGGATCTGGCCAACAAGTTTGCGAAAAAGGCGAAGGTATAAGCCAGATGCGCGCAAATCCCAGACCTAACCCAGACCTAACCGGTGTTATCCTCTAAAATATTGATCGAAACCAGGTTTAATTGACAGCTTCAGTGTGTTACCACATTACTACGTGATTCAAACACGAAAAAAACCCAGGATCTGGCCAACAAGTATGCGAAGAAGGCAAAATCATGAGCCAGATGCTGGCATATCCCGGACCTAACACAGACCTAACCGGTGTTATCCTCTAAAATAATGTCCGAATCCAGGTTTAATTGACTGCTTCAGTGTGTTACCACATTACTACGTGATTCAAACACGGAAAATACCCAGGATCTGGCCAACAAGTATGCGAAGAAGGCAAAATCATGAGCCAGATGCGGGCATAACCCAGACCTAACCCAGACCTAACCGGTGTTATCCTCTAAAATATTGATCGAAACCAGGTTTAATTGACAGCTTCAGTGTGTTACCACATTACTACGTGATTCAAACACGAAAAAAACCCAGGATCTGGCCAACAAGTATGCGAAGAAGGCAAAATCATGAGCCAGATGCGGGCATATCCCGGAACTAACCCAGACCTAACCGGTGTTATCCTCTAAAATATTGATCGAAAACAGGTTTAATTGACTGCTTCAGTGTGTTACCACATTCCTACGTGATTCAGACACGAAAAAAACCCAGGATCTGACCAACGAGTATGCGAAAAAGGCGAAAGTATAAGCCAGATGCGCGCATTTCCCAGACCTCACCCAGACATAACCGGCGTTATCCTCTAAAATATTGATCGAAACCAGGTTTAATTGACTGCTTCAGTGTGTTACCACATTACTACGTGATTCAAACACGAAAAAAACCCAGGATCTGGCCAACAAGTATGCGAAGAAGGCAAAATCATGAGCCAGATGCGGGCATAACCCAGACCTAACCCAGACCAAACCGGTGTTATCCTCTAAAATATTGATCGAAACCAGGTTTAACTGACTGCTTCAGTGTGTTACCACATTACTACATGATTCAAACACGAAAAAAACCCAGGATCTGGCCAACAAGTATGCGAAGAAGGCAAAATCATGAGCCAGATGCGGGCATAACCCAGACCTAACCCAGACCTAACCGGTGTTATCCTCTAAAATATTGATCGAAACCAGGTTTAATTGACTGCTTCAGTGTGGTACCACATTACTGCGTTATTCAAACCGGAAAAAAACCCAGGATCTAGCCAACAAGTTTGCGAAAAAGGCGAAAGTATAAGCCAGATGCGGGCATATCCCGGACCTATCCCAGACCTAACCGGTGTTATCCTCTAAAATATTGATCGAAACCAGGTTTAATTGACTGCTTCAGTGTGTTACCACATTACTACGTGATTCAAACACGAAAAAAACCCTGGATCTGGCCAACAAGTATGCGAAGAAGGCAAAATCATGAGCCAGATGCGGGCATAACCCAGACCTAACCCAGACCTAACCGGTGTTATCCTCTGAAATATTGATCGAAACCAGGTTTAATTGACTGCTTCAGTGTGTTACCACATTACTACATGATTCAAACACGAAAAAAACCCAGGGTCTGGCCAACAAGTATGCGAAGAAGGCAAAATCATGAGCCAGATGCGGGCATAACCCAGACCTAACCCAGACCTAACCGGTGTTATCCTCTGAAATATTGATCGAAACCAGGTTTAATTGACTGCTTCAGTGTGTTACCACATTACTACGTGATTCAAACACGGAAAATACCCAGGATCTGGCCAACAAGTTTGCGAAAAAGGCGAAGGTATAAGCCAGATGCGCGCAAATCCCAGACCTAACCCAGACCTAACCGGAGTTATCCTCTAAAATATTGATCGAAACCAGGTTTTATTGACTGCTTCAGTGTGTTACCACATTACTACGTGATTCAAACACGGGAAATACCCAGGATCTGGCCAACAAGTATGCGAAGAAGGCAAAATCATGAGCCAGATGCGGGCATAACCCAGACCTAACCCAGACCTAACCGGCGTTATCCTCTAAAATATTGATCGAAACCAGGTTTAATTGACTGCTTCAGTGTGTTACCACATTACTACGTGATTCAACCACGAAAAAAACCCAGGATCTGGCCAACAAGTATGCGAAGAAGGCAAAATCATGAGCCAGATGCGGGCATATCCCGGACCTATCCCAGACCTAACCGGTGTTATCCTCTAAAATATTGATCGAAACCAGGTTTAATTGACTGCTTCAGTGTGTTACCACATTACTACGTGATTCAAACACGAAAAAACCCCAGGATCTGGCCAACAAGTATGCGAAGAAGGCAAAATCATGAGCTAGATGCGGGCATAACCCAGACCTAACCCAGACCTAACCGGTGTTATCTTCTAAAATATTGATCGAAACCAGGTTTTATTGACTGCTTCAGTGTATTACCACATTAGTACGTGATTCAAACACGAAAAAAACCCAGGATCTGGCCAACAAGTATGCGAAGAAGGCAAAATCATGAGCCAGATGCGGGCATATCCCGGACCTATCCCAGACCTAACCGGTGTTATCCTCTAAAATATTGATCGAAACCAGGTTTAATTGACTGCTTCAGTGTGTTACCACATTACTGCGTGATTCAAACACGAAAAAACCCCAGGATCTGGCCAACAAGTATGCGAAGAAGGCAAAATCATGAGCCAGATGCGGGCATATCCCGGACCTATCCCAGACCTAACCGGCGCTATCCTCTGAAATATTGATCGAAACCAGGTTTAATTGACTGCTTCAGAGTGTTACCACATTATTACGTGATTCAAACACGAAAAATACCCAGGATCAGGCCAAGAAGTTTGCGAAAAAGGCGAAAGTATAAGCCAGATGCGCGCAAATCCCAGACCTAACCCAGACCTAACCGGTGTTATCCTCTAAAATATTGATCGAAACCAGGTTTTATTGACTGCTACAGTGTGTTACCACATTACTACGTGATTCAAACACGGAAAAAACCCAGGATCTGGCCAACAAGTATGCGAAGAAGGCAAAATCATGAGCCAGATGCGGGCATAACCCAGACCTAACCCAGACCTAACCGGTGTTATCCTCTAAAATAATGTCCGAATCCAGGTTTAATTGACTGCCTCAGTGTGGTGCAACATTACTACGTGATTCATACACGGAAAAAATCCAGGATCTGGCCAACAAGTATGCGAAGAAGGCAAAATCATGAGCCAGATGCGGGCATATCCCGGACCTAACCCAGACCTAACCGGTGTTATCCTCTGAAATATTGATCGAAACCAGGTTTAATTGACTGCTTCAGTGTGGTACCACATTACTGCGTTATTCAAACCGGAAAAAAACCCAGGATCTAGCCAACAAGTTTGCGAAAAAGGCGAAAGTATAAGCCAGATGCGCGCATATCCCAGACCTAACCCAGACCTAACCGGTTTTATCCTCTAAAATATTGATCGAAACCAGGTTTAATTGACTGCTTCAGTGTGTTACCACATTACTACGTTATTCAAACACGAAAAAAACCCAGGATCTGGCCAACAAGTATGCGAAGAAGGCAAAATCATGAGCCAGATGCGGGCATATCCCGGACCTAACCCAGACCTAACCGGTGTTATCCTCTGAAATATTGATCGAAACCAGGTTTAATTGACTGCTTCAGTGTGTTACCACATTACTACATGATTCAAACACGAAAAAAACCCAGGGTCTGGCCAACAAGTATGCGAAGAAGGCAAAATCATGAGCCAGATGCGGGCATAACCCAGACCTAACCCAGACCTAACCGGTGTTATCCTCTGAAATATTGATCGAAACCAGGTTTAATTTACTGCTTCAGTGTGTTACCACATTACTACATGATTCAAACACGAAAAAAACCCAGGGTCTGGCCAACAAGTATGCGAAGAAGGCAAAATCATGAGCCAGATGCGGGCATATCCCGGACCTAACCCAGACCTAACCGGTGTTATCCTCTGAAATATTGATCGAAACCAGGTTTAATTGACTGCTTCAGTGTGTTACCACATTACTACGTGATTCAAACACGGAAAATACCCAGGATCTGGCCAACAAGTTTGCGAAAAAGGCGAAGGTATAAGCCAGATGCGCGCAAATCCCAGACCTAACCCAGACCTAACCGGTGTTATCCTCTAAAATATTGATCGAAACCAGGTTTAATTGTCTGCTTCAGTGTGTTACCACATTACTACGTGATTCAAACACGGGAAATACCCAGGATCTGGCCAACAAGTATGCGAAGAAGGCAAAATCATGAGCCAGATGCGGGCATAACCCAGACCTAACCCAGACCTAACCGCTGTTATCCTCTAAAATATTGATCGAAACCAGGTTTAATTGACAGCTTCAGTGTGTTACCACATTACTACGTGATTCAAACACGAAAAAAACCCAGGATCTGGCCAACAAGTATGCGAAGAAGGCAAAATCATGAGCCAGATGCGGGCATATCCCGGACCTAACCCAGACCTAACCGGTGTTATCCTCTAAAATATTGATCGAAACCAGGTTTAATTGACTGCTTCAGTGTATTACCTCATTACTACGTGATTCAAACACGAAAAAAACCCAGGATCTGGCCAACAAGTATGCGAAGAAGGCAAAATCATGAGCCAGATGCGGGCATAACCCAGACCTAACCCAGACCTAACCGGTGTTATCCTCTAAAATATTGATCGAAACCAGGTTTAATTGACTGCTTCAGTGTGTTACCACATTACTACGTGATTCAAACACGAAAAAAACGCAGGATCTGGCCAACAAGTTTGCGAAAAAGGCGAAAGTATAAGCCAGATGCGCGCATTTCCCAGACCTAACCCAGACCTAACCGGTGTTATCCTCTGAAATATTGATCGAAACCAGGTTTAATTGACTGCTTCAGTGTGTTACCACATTACTACGTGATTCAAACACGAAAAAAACCCAAGATCTGGCCAACAAGTATGCGAAGAAGGCAAAATCATGAGCCAGATGCGGGCATATCCCGGACCTAACCCAGACCTAACCGGTGTTATCCTCTAAAATATTGATAGAAACCAGGTTTAATTGACTGCTTCAGTGTGTTACCACATTACTACGTGATTCAAACACGGAAAATACCCAGGATCTGGCCAACAAGTTTGCGAAAAAGGTGAAAGTATAAGCCAGATGCGCGCATATCCCAGACCTAACCCAGACCTAACCGGTGTTATCCTCTGAAATATTGATCGAAACCAGGTTTAATTGACTGCTTCAGTGTGTTACCACATTCCTACGTGATTCAAACACGAAAAAAACCCAAGATCTGGCCAACAAGTATGCGAAGAAGGCAAAATCATGAGCCAGATGCGGGCATAACCCAGACCTAACCCAGACCTAACCGGTGTTATCCTCTGAAATATTGATCGAAACCAGGTTTAATTGACTGCTTCAGTGTGTTACCACATTACTACGTGATTCAAACCCGGAAAATACCCAGGATCTGCCAACAAGTTTGCGAAAAAGGCGAAAGTATAAGCCAGATGCGCGCATATCCCAGACCTAACCCAGACCTAACCGGTGTTTTCCTCTAGAATATTGGTCGAAACCAGGTTTAATTGACTGCTTCAGTGTGTTACCACATTACTACGTGATTCAAACACGGAAAAAACCCAGGATCTGGCCAACAAGTATGCGATGAAGGCAAAATCATGAGCCAGATGCGGGCATAACCCAGACCTAACCCAGACCTAACCGGTGTTATCCTCTAAAATATTGATCGAAACCAGGTTTAATTGACTGCTTCAGTGTGTTACCACATTACTACGTGATTCAAACACGAAAAAAACCCAGGATCTGGCCAACAAGTATGCGAAGAAGGCAAAATCATGAGCCAGATGCGGGCATAACCCAGACCTAACCCAGACCTAACCGGTGTTATCCTCTGAAATATTGATCGAAACCAGGTTTTATTGACTGCTTCAGTGTGTTACCACATTACTACGTGATTCAAACACGAAAAAAACCCAGGATCTGGCCAAGAATTATGCGAAGAAGGCGAAAGAATAAGCCAGATGCGCGCATTTCCCAGACCTAGCCCAGACCTAACCAGTGTTATCCTCTAAAATATTGATCGAAACCAGGTTTAATTCACAGCTTCAGTGTGTTACCACATTACTACGTGATTCAAACCCGAAAAAAACCCAGGATCTAGTAAACATAGTAGTATAGAGGGTGTTCGGCCAGCCCTGAGAAACATTTTAATAGGATATTCTAGAGGCCAAACTAAGACGAAAATCAAGAATATGAATTTGTTGATGGAGGCTTCGTTAAAAAGTTATTAACAATTTGATTCAAAAATTTCAAATCGTTCCAGAAAAATTATTTTCGGCTGCGGAGGTCAATTACAAGCATTTTTAGTGAATAGACATATATTCGGAATCCTACTCAGTTTCGAGAAAAAAATTCGAGTATGTGTTGATATTTTTCGGCGAAAAGCAAATTTTTCAAATCGTTCTAAAAAAATTATTTTCGGTTACAGGGATCAATTACAATCATTTTTGGTCATTACACATACCCCCGAAATCCTACGCACTTTCGAGAAAAAAATTCCTTACCGAAAATCTAATCGGGTGCCTTTATTTTTCGATGAAAAAGAAAGATTTCAAATCGTTCTGTGAAAAATTATTTTCAGTTGCGAGGGTCGGTGACAATCATTTTTTATGTATAGACATACCCCCGTAATCTTGCGCATTTTCGAGAAAAAAATTCAGTACGAGCGGAACTTTAAACATTAATAACTTTTTAACAGTGCCTCCATCAACAAATTGGTATTCTTGATTTTCGTCTTATTTTGACCTCTAGAATCCCCCATTAAAATTTTTCCCATGGATGGCCGAACACCCTGTATGTAGGGAACCGTGCAGTTGAAAATTATTAAATCGCGCACGAATTTTTGGCCGAACAGCGAATCGTTCGCTGTCCACGAGCTTGCACGAGCGAAGACGGTTACCGCCGAAAAAGCCGTCAACACGCGGCGAGCGTACGGCCGAACAGCTGATGGGTGAATAACCCAGAAAGCGAGAAAAGACAGCACGGAAGAGAGAAAGATTGAAGAAAAGTACGTAGTAGGTGTGACTGTGTTTAACGAAATAAATACGAGTGTGCCGATTAACGAACAAACACGGTTCCTGATAATCCCATACATACATACGTACAGTGTTGTTCCAAGTGGAGTTTGAAAAAGATGCTAATAAAAATGTTGCATAGTCATAACCACCTGGTTCAGTTACTACATTCACCCTGTAAAAACAACACAATAATATTATTTATTATTTTCTTTTCACGTTCTTAACTTTATTTTTATTTTTAGTTTGAGTTTTACATTTCTCCTTCTCTTCGTCTTGCTTTTCTTTCTCCTTTTCCTTTTCATTTTTCTGTTTTTCTTTCTTTTTTCAATAGCTTTTCTTCTTTTAATTTCTCGGCTTGTTTTTTTCTTTTCTAATCGTTCTTCTTTCATTCTTTGTTTTTCTTTTTCCTGGTTATCAATTGCTTCTATTTTTTCAAGCTGAGTCTATTTCCATGTCTTTGATGTAACTTTGATTGCACACACCTTTCTATATTTCTTTTCTTTTCTTTTCTTTTCTTTGTTGTTTTTTCAATTTTTTGATAATGTTGATAATGTTTATCCAGAATAGATTCTGAAGAATCTTTGTCTTTACGAGAAAATAAGTAAAGTAACGTTGTAGAATTAATGTAGTTTGATTTCAGTACCATCGGAAACAAAACAATTCCCATTAGAAAAAAGTAAAAGCATCATTGTCATGAAATATTAAAGTTAATTAATGATCAGTATATCATATATTAGTTTCTTCTAGCGAAACGTTGTTAAATTAGTCTTCTACACTGGTATTGGTTTTACTGTTACTATGAACTGCACTGCGTTGAACATCAGCAGTGCTTTCTCTCTGCGAGTTGTGTCTTGTGTTGTGTCTTAGTTGTGTCCCGATTGTATTTTAATATTTTCTATATAGAAAAGAAAATTGTTCCCCTCTCAGATCATCTGGAATATGCTCTTGAATGCTATGTAAAACTACCTATATTGCTGTCATTGATGTCAGTTTCATCTGGCGACATGAATTCTAATTTATTTTCTTCTTTCTGAAATACGTTTTGTCTAGTAAATTGTATTTGAGTTAAACGGTCATAGGCCACCACAAGCTTTAAAAGCATTTCCTTCTTCATGGAATTTATATATGGTATGATATATTGGTGCGAAATTCACCTTCGTAATGGGTTTAGTCTACCTACGTACTTTGTCTATGTTCCTGCACTACCCTTCGCCATGCAACTTTTAATCGTCTAAATATTCCTACATCGCATGGCTGGAAAATATGAGTTGCATTAGGTAATAATATACAAAAAAGTAAAATGAGTTTACTCAAAACAAAAATTATGTAAATTGAAATTTATGCAGGACCTGCGACCATCTAATAATACCAGTATAGGAAAGGTGACTCCATTCTCAACCATTTATGGGCTACACACAATATATGTATTAGTGTGGGGGGATTGAAATGAATTCGGTCAAGGTGTAATTTCATTAATATTGATTTAATATATACAGGGTGTTTGGCCACCCCTGGGAAAAATTTTAATGGGAGATTCTAGAAGCCAAAATAAGACGAAAATTAAGAATATCAATTTTTCGACTGAGGTTTCGTTAAAAAGTAGTTATTAATAACATTAAATAAAAAAATTTCAAATCGTTCTGAAAAAATTATTGTTGGTCGCGGAGGTCAGTTAGAATCGTACCCCCGAAATCCTACTCAGTTTCGACAAAAAAAATTCAAGTAAAAAAGAATTTCGAATCGTCTTGGAAGAATTAGTTTTCGTTGCAGGGGTCAGTTACAAGCATTTTTTTTTTTTGGTCGACAGCCGGATTGAACGATTTAAATGTTTCAAACAGCAACACAACGCATATTTTAATGGAGAATATGTAGAGATGTTGGAAAAGTTGTTCCTTGACCCCGTAAAGTGAGAAAAATCCCATATAACTGGTCAAATTTTCAAACAGCCCCCGCAACTCCTACTGATATAGTGAATAGTGAATATATTCCAATGAAACGTTTTTTTTCGCGAGTAGAGCTCATGGGTACCTACACAAAGAGTATTATTAAACAACTATTTTACAAACTGAATAAAAATCAGAAAGGAATTTTTAAGAAAAATCGACAGACAGTGCCTAAATTTTTCGACGAAAGAAAAAGAAAATTTCAAATCGTTCTGAAAAAATTACTTTCGGTTTCGGGGGTCAATTACAATTATTTTCGGTGAATAGACATACCACATACGAAATCCTGCGCATTTTCGAGAAAAAAATTCGAAAGTAAGAGCGGAACTTTAAACGTCAATAACTTGTTTAGTATCGTATTACTCCATCAACAAATTGGTATTCTTGATTTTCATCCTACTTTAACCTCTAGAATCTCCCATTACAATTTCTCCCAGGGGATTCTAGAGACCAAAGTAAGACGAAAATCAAGAATACCAATTTGTTAATGGAGGCTTTATTAAAAAGTTATTAACGTTTAAAGTTCCGCCCGTACTGAATTTCTTTCTCGAAAATGCGCATGATTAGGGGGGTATGACGATTCACCCAAAATGGTTGTAAGTAACCCCCGCAACCGATAACAATTTTTCCAGAACGATTTGAAATTTTTGAGTTTAATTGTTAATAACTTTTCAACGTAGCCTCTATCAACAAATTGGTATTCTTGATTTTCGTCTGTATTTTCGTATTTTGGCATCTAGAATCCCCCATTAAAATTTTTCCCAGGGGTGGCCGAATACCCTGTACATATGTGTTCCCCGAGCAGGAAAACGACTTTTCGCTAAAATCATGAAAGTAAAAATTCTGTCCAAATGAGGAGTAGGAGTGATTTTCTAAGTAATTTTTATGTAAAAGTATAGATTGAGAAAGTGGCACGTGAGGAACGTACGTAACCTAGATCGATGCACGTGTTTTACTGCACCGGGCACGAACGTACGACGATTTACACACACACAGTCAATATCGCCGGTTTTTACAAAAGGTAAAGTCTTAAGTAAACATTTTGTTTTATAATTTTCTATTAAAGCCTCTGTAAGTTTTATCGCTTTTGCATTCTTGCAACTTAATTTAATTGGTTGTTTTTTGGAAAACAGATAAAACTATAAAAAGAATAAAAAACGGTTTTTACGAGTCCTGTACCTATGTTTAGTTCAGAATTTCGAATTCAGCGGTAAAAGTATGTAAATCTATATTATCCAATACACAGGACATAAAGGTAAGAGGAATGGATATTTTTACCAATATATCCATATTCTTAAATATCTGAATATTCTTCCTACTTGACCGACTTACTTTATAAATATATTTTTTAGGGACACATGTCGTTCGGTTGAAGGAAACAGGATATCTATACAGTGTATAGGTATTCAAAAACCCTTGGGAAAAATTTTAGACTTTGTTGAAAAGTTATGGAACATTATATTCCTAGCAAACGCTAGGCCCGTTCACGGATCGGGGTGAGTTATACATTATTCGATTCGCCTAATTCAGTACATTATTGATATGCATTTCTATGCATCTGTGGAAATTCGTTATTTTTTTATAAACTGTTACTGCTATTGTTAGAAATATGACTTAAAATTCGTTAGTTTCTTTAGTGTTTAGGAGTGTGCGCGCGCGCGCGCGCGCGTGTTGTGTGTGTGTGTGAAAGAAGCACACGTCGAGAAATGTTCTTTTAGTTTCTAAGTTTTCTTTTCACAATGGAAAATAAGTGTGTTTGTTTTGTAACAAGATTCATTATAATAAATAATATAAACAGTATTTTAACATGGTAGCAGAGGTCCGTGGTTTGTTCGTTAACAGTAAAGAAAAGAAATTTAGTTGTGAAAGGAAGATAACCTAAGTTTGAAGCATGGCAAGTGAAAAAAAGGACGATTTCATGTTACAAATATTTTATGGAACTGGAAATTCAGGCTAAATTTATTTTTAGAAATGAAAGACTGTAACGAGGTTATTCTACATGATGAAAGACCGGCTGAAATAAGAGTCGAAGATTGGAATAAAAACGGAAATTAAAGCAAAAAGTTACATCGTAAACAGTATTTCAAACACTCAGTTAGAATTAATAATATCAGAAACGACTGCGAAAAATATGATTGCAAAGCTTGACGAAATTTATCTAGTTAAAAACAGTGCAGTAAAGCTATTGTGTAAAAGAAGATTGTTAGAATTAAAAATGAAAGAAGGTGAAAATCCAAGTGACTTCTTTAACGAATTTGAAACGCATATAAATAGGCTCAAAAATACTGGTGAGACTGTGAATGAAGAGGATAAATTGAATTATCTGTTATTAACGTTAACTTCTCACGTATTGTTGATATTATTGATGCACTGCCAACGAAGGAGAAAACAGTTGAGTATGTAAAATCTAAATTACTGTTAGAGTATCAAAAGAGAAACGGTAAAAGTTACTACTTTGAGTACAGCAGAAATTACACTCGCACGTTTAGTTCAAATTTAACTAAAAATCCTAGAGGTCATAGGTTTCGACACGTACAACGCAATCAGAACAAGTATCTCAATTCAAAGGATAATCAGCATAGCAGTGCAACGACTACTGAAGCGGTATGTTAAGTCAGTGTAATAAGTCAGGGCACATCCAACGTTACTGCCCAGAAAACTTTAATAATTATTACAAAATGCAACCTTTTCAAACATATACAAAATAGACACGATAGAAAAGTGGCTGGAAATTCGAGTCTAGATGACAGTAGAAATTACAATTCATTCAAGGTTGAAGTAATGAAAAGTAGCAAAATAGAAGAAGTAGAAATATTAAATGGCTACTAGATAGTGGTTGCTCAGATCACATAATAAACACAGATGAGTACTTTTATGAATCCAAAAATCTACAAAACCCGGTTGATATTAAAGTTGGTGATGGTTTTAAACTAATATCTGGAAAAATTGGTAATGTAATGATTAACATTAATGACAAGTCGGAGGAAATAAAGATTAAAAATGTATATACTATGTACCAGAAATGAAACAAAACTTACTAAGTGTCTCTTGTATTTGTAAATCAAAACAATTAAAAATAATGTTTGAGAAAGACAATGAATTACAATAAAATTTGTAATTCGAAAGAAAAACTCATTGCTATTGCTGTTAAAAGAAATAAACTCTTTGAATTAAATGGAGAAGTTGCCAGACTTGAGAATAAGAAAACAAGTACGTACACTAGTTCAATGGGAATTTCAAATATAGAAAAATGGCATAGATATATACTTTGTCACACAAATTTTAGAGATTTAAAATATTTGTGTGAAGCTCAGCTGCTAAATGGAACACCGGTGAAACTCGAAAACGAATTTATAAAATGCGAAGTTTGTCCGGAGAATAAAATGACAAATTTGAAATTTAAAAACAAACGTACAAGAGCAAATGATTTGTTACAAATAGTCCATACAGATGTCCATGGTCCAATAACTCAGACAGGTCATAATGGTGAGAAATACTTTGTGTCTTTTATAGATGATTTCAGTAAAATTGCTGTTGTGTATTGCATAAAACAAAAAAGTGATGTTTTTTATTGCTTCATTAGGTATATTAGGAAATTAGTAAAAAATCAAACTGGAAAAAGTATTAAAGAAATTCGATGTGACAATGGAAGAGAATCATATCTTAACAAAAACTTTGATGAATTAGCGAAACGAGAAGGTATTTATTTGAAACCAGGACCAGCATACACACACGAATTGAACGGAGTCGCCGAAAGGCACAACAGAACGATAATGGATCGTGCACGCTGCTTGCTGTCAGAGGCAAATGTCGACAAGTTTTATTGGCCAGAATGTATTTACACGGCTGCCTACATTGGAAATCGCCTATTAGCAAACACAAGAATAAGAAAAACACCATATGAAATATTTTTTAATAAAAGGGCTGATGTTTCAAACTTACACTTATATGGAAGCACTGCTTTTGTACGAATTCCCGAGGCATGCAGATATTCAAAGCTAAATCCAAAGGCCGAAAAAGGAATTAATATTAATAGGGTATACAGATATTGGTTAATGACAAAATAGTTGTAAGTCGTCACGTGCAAGATATACCATTTATAGAAATACTGATAACGAAGAAAAATACGAAGGGGAAGCGCCAAAAGAAGAAGAAGAAGAAGAAGAAGAAGAAGAAGAAGAAGAAAGAGTTTTGAAAATAAAAGAAAATAAAACTGACGATGATCAATGCAGCAAAACTGAGGAAGTTAAATAAGATACACGCCCCAAGCGTAACATAATGTGTGAAATGTTGTGAAATTTGATGATCATGTCGTATATACAAACTATTGCAATGCTTTGATACCTGAAAACTACCAAGAACCATTGAACTGCGAAGAGTCAAGAAAATGGAAAGCGGCTATGAAACAAGAACTTGATGGTTTAAAAGAAAACGACACATGGGATTTGGTCAACGTTCCAATAAATAAGAAAATAATTGAAGTAAAGTGGATATATAGAATTAAGACAGATGGAGTATGCAAAGCGCGCATTGTCGCCAAAGTCGCATTTCCAACAGTTGTACCAAAGCGATGAAGAAGTTTATTCACCGATTGCAAGAATGAGCACGCTAAAGGTGTTGCTGTCAATTGCATGTGTTAAAAATTAAAAAATAGAACAAATGGATGTTCAAACAGCTTTTTTAAACGGAAATATCAAGTCTGAAGTTTACATCTACCCTCCTGATGGTAGTAATATACAGTCAGATAAGGTTTGTTTACTTAAGAAGGCGCTTTATGGATTGAGAGAAAGTCCACGTGACTGGTATGATTGTTTTCATAATTACATGATAAGCTTGCATTTTAAAAGATCTGATTATGATTACTGTCTGTATACTGGAGAGATAAACGACACAAAAATATATATTATTTTATATGTGGATGATATATTAATCAGTGGTATAAATGAAATGGCTATAGATGAAGTTAAGATCATGCTTAATAAACGATTTCGCATGAAAGACTTGGGACAAATAAAGCAATACTTGGGAATTGAAGTACAACGTAACCAAAGTAAAGAGGAAATATACTTGAATCAAGAAAAATATATTGAAAATCTTAGTCATAAGTACGGAATAATAAATAGTAAAAGGTTCGATACACCTATGGAAATGAATCGAAAAATTGAACCTGCTGATATAGTGGATGAAGAACTGAAATATAGGAATTTAATTGGAGCATTATTGTATATTGCAAATGGTACTCGCCCAGACATTTCATTTGCGGTCAATTACCTAAGTCGATTCCAAAATAGCTATGACAGCACACGTGTTCTAAAATACTTGTATCACACTCGTTCCATAAATCTTGTTTATAACTCAACTACTCAGGAAATAATGGATGCATTTGTTGACGCTGATTGGGCTGCAGACACTACGGACAGAAAATCGACTACAGGGATAATCATACGAGTTTTTGGAAATGTAGTACTATGGAAATCGCAAAAACAAAAAATTGTCTCCAGAGCCTCAACGCATGCTGAATACTACGCTCTTGCTGATTGTGTAGAAGAAATCATTCCAATTAAGGGCATTTTATCTGTTTTTGACGTGAAGAATGACAATCCAGTAAAAATATATGAAGACAATATTGGAGCGATAGCCTTATCAAAAAATGGAAAATTTTCAAAAAATTCCAAGCATATAGATATAAGTTATCATTTTGTTTATGATTATGAAAAAAGGGACTAATAAGTGTGACTACGGACGATCAAATTGTAGATGTACTGACTAAATCGTTAGGAAAGGCAAAATTTTTGTTGTTGTTTTGATAAATTTTAAGTCAAGAAGGCGTGTTAGAAATATGACTTAAAATTCGTTAGTTTCTTTAGTGTTTAGGAGTTTACCGTTTCAGATAAGAGGGGTAGTGTGGTGTGTGTGTGTGTGTGTGTGTGTGAAAGAAGCACATGTAGAGGAATGTTCTTTTAGTTTTTAAGTTTTCTTTTCACAATGGAAAATAAGTGTGTTTGTTTTGTAACAAGATTCATTATAATAAATAATATAAACAGTATTTTAACAGTTATTATAAAAAGTTACAGTAAAAAAGTAAGGTCAAGTAGATTTTTTGACAGGTTCACAGATAGAAACTAGTGACCATCGTTGCTATGTTCATTTTAAAAATTATAAATAATTTATCTAATTGGATCTATTCTACATTGTCAAATGGGAATTTGTAGAAGAATTTGTATGATGCATAAAAATCATTTTTTTAGGCATAGAACTTCCACGAGTCGGTCAGGTGGACAGTATTAAAACCAGGTATGTAGACAGTACATGCAGCAACAGTAAAAAATGTCTCCCCGTCGCTGACAGTGTTTACAATATATAGTAAATTACTATTGTACGCAGTACGTTGGTTTAACTTGTTTTTATTATTAAATTTCATTATCATCTAAGTCTGGTATATTTTGATTTTTTACAGAATCGATCATCATCAAATGAAATTTCTGAAATTTCTTTTAAGAACTGATTAAATAAATCATCCTTTCCTTGCTTGGAAGGTTTATAAAACACGTAATGGCTTAAGTACCCAATGAAATTATCTTTTTTGCTGAAAATAGAAAATATAATATTTATTATTTTGTATTATATGTTAGAAAAACATATTAAAAAACGTGTGGAACTGCAAATACTAACCGACAATATTCAGGCAAAAAGTGTTTACTATGCTTCCACGTAGTTTCTGTTTTATTCGTATGAGCGCCTGTTTCTGGATCTTTAAAATGTAAACTATTTACGGTTTACGGTGAGATGTTTATACCCTTATTTTTTAAAAGCCATTGCATTATATAAAGATATTTGAAAAGCAAAGAACGTGGTTTTCTAAAAACAAACTCAGTTACAGATATTGTTTTAAAATTACCATATATGCTAACATATAATTATGAGCAATGTCGTGATATTATATAACTAACATTAAATAAAAATACTGCGCAGCAATTGTGGAAGGGTAGAGTAGATAGAGACTGATGAATCAACATTTTGTTGTAGAAATAATGGCACAGAGGCCATTTGAAAATTAATCACAGCGTCAATTTTCAAGATCTCATTACTGATGCTTACATGAATTAAATTGAAGAAACCACTTTTTTCTAACATATAATACTATCAATATTTTATATTTTCAATAAGAGTAACTTCATTGGATACCTGAGCCATTATGTATTTAGTAAATGTATATATAATAGAAAGATGGTGATTTATTCAATGAGATATTTGCAGAAATAGCAGAAATTTCATTCAATAAATGTTATTGTTAACAAATTAGCATTTGACTAGCTGGCATTTTGAACACAGGTAACGACAGTCACTTGTTTCCACCTGTGAACCTGTCAGAATATATTTAAAATACTTAGTTACTTTGTAAAAATACCGAATTTCCGCAGATAATGAAATGCATATACTAATGAAATAATATACTGAATTAGACGAATCGAATTACGTATAACTCATCCCGATCGTTGAACGGGTCGTTTGCTAGGAATATACCAAAAAACGTTCTTGACAAGTCTATAAAATACTTCAGTTCACTTTCATTATTAGATGCGTTGACTTTAATTCTATAAATTATAATGATAAGTTCAAGATTTTACAGAAAGAGTTTATTTGTAATATTAAAGATTTCCTATATAAGGACAAGAAGAATACTTTTACCAATATCTATCCATCTATCTTAATATTCTTCCCACTTGGCCCACTTACTTTAACGAGCCTGAGTAAATCATCAGTACTATCTCTATTTTTATTAATAAAATGAATCTGTGATTCCATATCCAAAGATATAGTAAAAGCTACAAAATTCAGATTATTCAAGTTACATCTATCACTCATCAAATTTTTTATGAAATTCTATGCTAATTCATGCTCTTTAAAATATTTATAATCTACTGGGACTTCATTAACTGTATGTTTTAATAAATCAATAATCAAAGTATCTATAATTAATATTAAAATCAAATAACAGTGTCAAAATAGTATTAATATTATCTTTTATTAATACTACTGGTATTTAAATTTTATTAAATATTTCAAATCTGTTATCACCTTGACCAAATAATTTATTACTAGTTTTGACAATATATTTTGGGATGGATTTTTTTAGAATGATAGCAATTCAGTTATGAATTTTTATGAGGAACAAAGGGTTATTATTATACAATTAACATCTATATAATTCATTAACTTGCCCATTTAGGGGTAACATGTTATGCATAAATAGAGTTTTACATACTTGTATAAATACCCACACTAAAATCATCTAAATATCTAAATCATTTTTAAAACTATGATTTGGAAAATTTTAGGGACATGGAACTTAATTCATCCTATATCTTACAGTTTTATCGTCAACACGTGGCCAACACGTATGCGAAGAAGGCAAAATCATGAGCCAGATGCGGGCATAACCCAGACCTAACCCAGACCTAACCGGTGTTATCCTCTAAAATATTCGTCGAAACCAGGTTTAATTGACTGCTTCAGTGTGTTACCACATTACTACATGATTCAAACACGAAAAAAACCCAGGATCTGGCCAACAAGTATGCGAAGAAGGCAAAATCATGAGCCAGATGCGGGCATAACCCAGACCTAACCCAGACCTAACCGGTGTTATCCTCTGAAATATTGATCGAAACCAGGTTTAATTGACTGCTTCAGTGTGTTACCACATTACTACGTGATTCAAACACGAAAAAAACCCAGGATCTGGCCAACAAGTATGCGAAGAAGGCAAAATCATGAGCCAGATGCCGGCATAACCCAGACCTAACCCAGACCTAACCGGTGTTATCCTCTAAAATATTGACCGAAACCAGGTTTAATTGACTGCTTCAGTGTGTCACCACATTACTACCTGATTCAAACACGAAAAAAACCCAGGATCTGGCCAACAAGTATGCGAAGAAGGCAAAATCATGAGCCAGATGCGGGCATAACCCAGACCTAACCCAGACCTAACCGGTGTTATCCTCTAAAATATTCGTCGAAACCAGGTTTAATTGACTGCTTCAGTGTGTTACCACATTACTACGTGATTCAAACACGGAAAAAACCCAGGATCTGGCCAACAAGTTTGCGAAAAAGGCGAAAGTATAAGCCAGATGCGCGCATTTCCCAGACCTAACCCAGACCTAACCGGCGTTATCCTCTAAAATATTGATCGAAACAAGGTTTCATTGACTGTTTCAGTGTATTACCACATTACTACGTGATTCAAACACGAAAAAAACCCAGGATCTGGCCAACAAGTATGCGAAGAAGGCGAAAGTATAAGCCAGATGCGCGCATTTCCCAGACCTAACCCAGACCTAACCGGCGTTATCCTCTAAAATATTGATCGAAACCAGGTTTAATTGACTGCTTCAGTGTGTTACCACATTACTACGTGATTCAAACACGAAAAAAACCCAGGATCTGGCCAACAAGTATGCGAAGAAGGCAAAATCATGAGCCAGATGCGGGCATAACCCAGACCTAACCCAGACCAAACCGGTGTTATCCTCTAAAATATTGATCGAAACCAGGTTTTATTGACTGCTTCAGTGTATTACCACATTACTACGTGATTCAAACACGAAAAAAACCCAGGATCTGGCCAACAAGTATGCGAAGAAGGCAAAATCATGAGCCAGATGCGGGCATAACCCAGACCTAACCCAGACTAACCGGTGTTATCCTCTAAAATATTGATCGAAAGCAGGTTTAATTGACAGCTTCAGTGTGTTACCACATTACTACATGATTCAAACACGAAAAAAACCCAGGATCAGGCCAACAAGTATGCGAAGAACGCAAAATCATGAGCCAGATGCGGGCATAACCCAGACCTAACCCAGACCTAACCGGTGTTATCCTCTAAAATATTGATCGAAACCAGGTTTAATTGACTGCTTCAGTGTGTTACCACATTACTACGTGATTCAAACACGAAAAAAACCCAGGATCTGGCCAACAAGTATGCGAAGAAGGCAAAATCATGAGCCAGATGCGGGCATATCCCGGACCTAACCCAGACCTAACCGGTGTTATCCTCTAAAATATTGATAGAAACCAGGATTAATTGACTGCTTCAGTGTGTTACCACATTACTACGTGATTCAAACACGAAATAAACCCAGGATCTGGCCAACAAGTATGCGAAGAAGGCAAAATCATGAGCCAGATGCGGGCATAACCCAGACCTAACCCAGACCTAACCGGTGTTATCCTCTGAAATATTGATCGAAACCAGGTTTAATTGACTGCTTCAGTGTGGTACCACATTACTGCGTTATTCAAACCGGAAAAAAACCCAGGATCTAGCCAACAAGTTTGCGAAAAAGGCGAAAGTATAAGCCAGATGCGGGCATATCCCGGACCTATCCCAGACCTAACCGGTGTTATCCTCTGAAATATTGATCGAAACCAGGTTTAATTGACTGCTTCAGTGTGTTACCACATTACTACGTGATTCAAACACGAAATAAACCCAGGATCTGGCCAACAAGTATGCGAAGAAGGCAAAATCATGAGCCAGATGCGGGCATAACCCAGACCTAACCCAGACCAAACCGGTGTTATCCTCTAAAATATTGATCGAAACCAGGTTTAACTGACTGCTTCAGTGTGTTACCACATTACTACATGATTCAAACACGAAAAAAACCCAGGATCTGGCCAACAAGTATGCGAAGAAGGCAAAATCATGAGCCAGATGCGGGCATAACCCAGACCTAACCCAGACCTAACCGGTGTTATCCTCTAAAATAATGTCCGAATCCAGGTTTAATTGACTGCCTCAGTGTGGTACAACATTACTACGTGATTCAAACACGGAAAAAATCCAGGATCTGGCCAACAAGTATGCGAAGAAGGCAAAATCATGAGCCAGATGCGGGCATAACCCAGACCTAACCCAGACCTAACCGGTGTTATCCTCTGAAATATTGATCGAAACCAGGTTTAATTGACTGCTTCAGTGTGGTACCACATTACTGCGTTATTCAAACCGGAAAAAAACCCAGGATCTAGCCAACAAGTTTGCGAAAAAGGCGAAAGTATAAGCCAGATGCGCGCATATCCCAGACCTAACCCAGACCTAACCGGTGTTATCCTCTAAAATATTGATCGAAACCAGGTTTAATTGACTGCTTCAGTGTGTTACCACATTACTACGTGATTCAAACACGAAAAAAACCCAGGATCTGGCCAACAAGTATGCGAAGAAGGCAAAATCATGAGCCAGATGCGGGCATATCCCGGACCTAACCCAGACCTAACCGGTGTTATCCTCTGAAATATTGATCGAAACCAGGTTTAATTGACTGCTTCAGTGTGTTACCACATTACTACATGATTCAAACACGAAAAAAACCCAGGGTCTGGCCAACAAGTATGCGAAGAAGGCAAAATCATGAGCCAGATGCGGGCATAACCCAGACCTAACCCAGACCTAACCGGTGTTATCCTCTGAAATATTGATCGAAACCAGGTTTAATTGACTGCTTCAGTGTGTTACCACATTACTACGTGATTCAAACACGGGAAATACCCAGGATCTGGCCAACAAGTATGCGAAGAAGGCAAAATCATGAGCCAGATGCGGGCATAACCCAGACCTAACCGGTGTTATCCTCTAAAATATTGATCGAAACCAGGTTTAATTGACTGCTTCAGTGTGTTACTACATTCCTACGTGATTCAAACACGAAAAAAACCCAGGATCTGACCAACAAGTATGCGAAGAAGGCGAAAGTATAAGCCAGATGCGCGCATTTCCCAGACCTAACCCAGACCTAACCGGCGTTATCCTCTAAAATATTGATCGAAACCAGGTTCAATTGACTGCTTCAGTGTGTTACCACATTACTACGTGATTCAAACACGGAAAAAACCCAGGATCTGGCCAACAAGTATGCGAAGAAGGCAAAATCATGAGCCAGATGCGGGCATATCCCGGACCTATCCCAGACCTAACCGGCGCTATCCTCTGAAATATTGATCGAAACCAGGTTTAATTGACTGCTTCAGAGTGTTACCACATTACTACGTGATTCAAACACGAAAAATACCCAGGATCAGGCCAAGAAGTTTGCGAAAAAGGCGAAAGTATAAGCCAGATGCGCGCAAATCCCAGACCTAACCCAGACCTAACCGGTGTTATCCTCTAAAATATTGATCGAAACCAGGTTTTATTGACTGCTTCAGTGTGTTACCACATTACTACGTGATTCAAACACGGAAAAAACCCAGGATCTGGCCAACAAGTATGCGAAGAAGGCAAAATCATGAGCCAGATGCGGGCATAACCCAGACCTAACCCAGACCTAACCGGTGTTATCCTCTAAAATAATGTCCGAATCCAGGTTTAATTGACTGCCTCAGTGTGGTGCAACATTTCTACGTGATTCATACACGGAAAAAATCCAGGATCTGGCCAACAAGTATGCGAAGAAGGCAAAATCATGAGCCAGATGCGGGCATATCCCGGACATAACCCAGACCTAACCGGTGTTATCCTCTGAAATATTGATCGAAACCAGGTTTAATTGACTGTTTCAGTGTGGTACCACATTACTGCGTTATTCAAACCGGAAAAAAACCCAGGATCTAGCCAACAAGTTTGCGAAAAAGGCGAAAGTATAAGCCAGATGCGGGCATATCCCGGACCTATCCCAGACCTAACCGGTGTTATCCTCTGAAATATTGATCGAAACCAGGTTTAATTGACTGCTTCAGTGTGGTACCACATTACTGCGTTATTCAAACCGGAAAAAAACCCAGGATCTAGCCAACAAGTTTGCGAAAAAGGCGAAAGTATAAGCCAGATGCGCGCATATCCCAGACCTAACCCAGACCTAACCGGTGTTATCCTCTAAAATATTGATCGAATCCAGGTTTAATTGACTGCTTCAGTGTGTTACCACATTACTACGTGATTCAAACACGAAAAAAACCCAGGATCTGGCCAACAAGTATGCGAAGAAGGCAAAATCATGAGCCAGATGCGGGCATATCCCGGACCTAACCCAGACCTAACCGGTGTTATCCTCTGAAATATTGATCGAAACCAGGTTTAATTGACTGCTTCAGTGTGTTACCACATTACTACATGATTCAAACACGAAAAAAACCCAGGGTCTGGCCAACAAGTATGCGAAGAAGGCAAAATCATGAGCCAGATGCGGGCATAACCCAGACCTAACCCAGACCTAACCGGTGTTATCCTCTGAAATATTGATCGAAACCAGGTTTAATTGACTGCTTCAGTGTGTTACCACATTACTACGTGATTCAAACACGGGAAATACCCAGGATCTGGCCAACAAGTATGCGAAGAAGGCAAAATCATGAGCCAGATGCGGGCATAACCCAGACCTAACCCAGACCTAACCGCTGTTATCCTCAAAAATATTGATCGAAACCAGGTTTAATTGACAGCTTCAGTGTGTTACCACATTACTACGTGATTCAAACACGAAAAAAACCCAGGATCTGGCCAACAAGTATGCGAAGAAGGCAAAATCATGAGCCAGATGCGGGCATATCCCGGACCTGACCCAGACCTAACCGGTGTTATCCTCTAAAATATTGATCGAAACCAGGTTTAATTGACTGCTTCAGTGTATTACCTCATTACTACGTGATTCAAACACGAAAAAAACCCAGGGTCTGGCCAACAAGTATGCGAAGAAGGCAAAATCATGAGCCAGATGCGGGCATATCCCGGACCTAACCCAGACCTAACCGGTGTTATCCTCTGAAATATTGATCGAAACCAGGTTTAATTGACTGCTTCAGTGTGTTACCACATTACTACGTGATTCAAACACGGAAAATACCCAGGATCTGGCCAACAAGTTTGCGAAAAAGGCGAAGGTATAAGCCAGATGCGCGCAAATCCCAGACCTAACCCAGACCTAACCGGTGTTATCCTCTAAAATATTGATCGAAACCAGGTTTAATTGTCTGCTTCAGTGTGTTACCACATTACTACGTGATTCAAACACGGGAAATACCCAGGATCTGGCCAACAAGTATGCGAAGAAGGCAAAATCATGAGCCAGATGCGGGCATATCCCGGACAAACCCAGACCTAACCGGTGTTATCCTCTGAAATATTGATCGAAACCAGGTTTAATTGACTGCTTCAGTGTGGTACCACATTACTGCGTTATTCAAAACCGAAAAAAACCCAGGATCTAGCCAACAAGTTTGCGAAAAAGGCGAAAGTATAAGCCAGATGCGCGCATATCCCGGACCTAACCCAGACCTAACCGGTGTTATCCTCTAAAATATTCGTCGAAACCAGGTTTAATTGACTGCCTCAGTGTGGTACCACATTACTACGTGATTCAAACACGGAAAAAACCCAGGATCTGGCCAACAAGTTTGCGAAAAAGGCGAAAGTATAAGCCAGATGCGCGCATATCCCAGACCTAACCCAGACCTAACCGGTGTTATCCTCTAAAATATTGATCGAAACCAGGTTTAATTGACTGCCTCAGTGTGGTACCACATTACTACGTGATTCAAACACGGAAAAAATCCAGGATCTGGCCAACAAGTATGCGAAGAAGGCAAAATCATGAGCCAGATGCGGGCATAACCCAGACCTAACCGGTGTTATCCTCTGAAATATTGATCGAAACCAGGTTTAATTGACTGCTTCAGTGTATTACCACATTACTACGTGATTCAAACACGGAAAAAACCCAGGATCTGGCCAACAAGTATGCGAAGAAGGCAAAATCATGAGCCAGATGCGGGCAAAACCCACACCTAACCCAGACCTAACCGGTGTTATCCTCTAAAATATTGATCGAAACCAGGTTTAATTGACTGCTTCAGTGTGTTACCACATTACTGCGTGATTCAAACACGAAAAAACCCCAGGATCTGGCCAACAAGTATGCGAAGAAGGCAAAATCATGAGCCAGATGCGGGCATATCCCGGACCTATCCCAGACCTAACCGGCGCTATCCTCTGAAATATTGATCGAAACCAGGTTTAATTGACTGCTTCAGAGTGTTACCACATTATTACGTGATTCAAACACGAAAAATACCCAGGATCAGGCCAAGAAGTTTGCGAAAAAGGCGAAAGTATAAGCCAGATGCGCGCAAATCCCAGACCTAACCCAGACCTAACCGGTGTTATATTCTAAAATATTGATCGAAACCAGGTTTTATTGACTGCTTCAGTGTGTTACCACATTACTACGTGATTCAAACACGGAAAAAACCCAGGATCTGGCCAACAAGTATGCGAAGAAGGCAAAATCATGAGCCAGATGCGGGCATAACCCAGACCTAACCCAGACCTAACCGGTGTTATCCTCTAAAATAATGTCCGAATCCAGGTTTAATTGACTGCCTCAGTGTGGTGCAACATTACTACGTGATTCATACACGGAAAAAATCCAGGATCTGGCCAACAAGTATGCGAAGAAGGCAAAATCATGAGCCAGATGCGGGCATATCCCGGACCTAACGCAGACCTAACCGGTGTTATCCTCTGAAATATTGATCGAAACCAGGTTTAATTGACTGCTTCAGTGTGTTACCACATTCCTACGTGATTCAAACACGAAAAAAACCCAGGATCTGACCAACAAGTATGCGAAGAAGGCGAAAGTATAAGCCAGATACGCGCATTTCCCAGACCTAACCCAGACCTAACCGGCGTTATCCTCTAAAATATTGATCGAAACCAGGTTTAATTGACAGCTTCAGTGTGTTACCACATTACTACGTGATTCAAACACGAAAAAAACCCAGGATCTGGCCAACAAGTATGCGAAGAAGGCAAAATCATGAGCCAGATGCGGGCATATCCCGGACCTAATCCAGACCTAACCGGTGTTATCCTCTGAAATATTGATCGAAACCAGGTTTAATTGACTGCTTCAGTGTGGTACCACAGTGATGCGTTATTCAAACCGGAAGAAAACCCAGGATCTAGCCAACAAGTTTGCGAAAAAGGCGAAAGTATAAGCCAGATGCGGGCATATCCCGGAACTATCCCAGACCTAACCGGTGTTATCCTCTAAAATATTGATCGAAACCAGGTTTAATTGACTGCTTCAGTGTGTTACCACATTACTACGTGATTCAAACACGAAAAAAACCCAGGATCTGGCCAACAAGAATGCGAAGAAGGCAAAATCATGAGCCAGATGCGGGCATAACCCAGACCTAACCCAGACCTAACCGGTGTTATCCTCTGAAATATTGATCGAAACCAGGTTTAATTGACTGCTTCAGTGTGTTACCACATTACTACGTGATTCAAACACGAAAAAAACCCAGGATCTGGCCAACAAGTATGCGAAGAAGGCAAAATCATGAGCCAGATGCGGGCATAACCCAGACCTAACCCAGACCTAACCGGTGTTATCCTCTAAAATATTGATCGAAACCAGGTTTAATTGACTGCTTCAGTGTGTTACCACATTACTACCTGATTCAAACACGAAAAAAACCCAGGATCTGGCCAACAAGTATGCGAAGAAGGCAAAATCATAAGCCAGATGCGGGCATAACCCAGACCTAACCCAGACCTAACCGGTGTTATCCTCTAAAATATTCGTCGAAACCAGGTTTAATTGACTGCTTCAGTGTGTTACCACATTACTACGTGATTCAAACACGGAAAAAACCCAGGATCTGGCCAACAAGTTTGCGAAAAAGGCGAAAGTATAAGCCAGATGCGCGCATATCCCAGACCTAACCCAGACCTAACCGGTGTTATCCTCTAAAATATTGATCGAAACCAGGTTTAATTGACTGCCTCAGTGTGGTACCACATTACTACGTGATTCAAACACGGAAAAAATCCAGGATCTGGCCAACAAGTATGCGAAGAAGGCAAAATCATGAGCCAGATGCGGGCATAACCCAGACCTAACCCAGACCTAACCGGTGTTATCCTCAGAAATATTGATCGAAACCAGGTTTAATTGACTGCTTCAGTGTATTACCACATTACTACGTGATTCAAACACGGAAAAAACCCAGGATCTGGCCAACAAGTATGCGATGAAGGCAAAATCATGAGCCAGATGCGGGCATATCCCAGACGAAACCCAGACCTAACCGGTGTTATCCTCTAAAATATTGATCGAAACCAGGTTTAATTGACTGCTTCAGTGTGATACCACATTACTACGTGATTCAAACACGGAAAAAACCCAGGATCTCGCCAACAAGTATGCGAAGAAGGCAAAATCATGAGCCAGATGCGGGCATAACCCAGACCTAACCCAGACCTAACCGGTGCTATCCTCTAAAATATTGATCGAAACCAGGTTTAATTGACTGCTTCAGTGTGTTACCACATTACTACGTGATTCAAACACGAAAAAAACCCAGGATCTGGCCAACAAGTTTGCGAAAAAGGCGAAAGTATAAGCCAGATGCGCGCATTTCCCAGACCTAACCCAGACCTAACCGGTGTTATCCTCTGAAATATTGATCGAAACCAGGTTTAATTGACTGCTTCAGTGTGTTACCACATTACTACCTGATTCAAACACGAAAAAAACCCAGGATCTGGCCAACAAGTATGCGAAGAAGGCAAAATCATGAGCCAGATGCGGGCATATCCCGGACAAACCCAGACCTAACCGGTGTTATCCTCTGAAATATTGATCGAAACCAGGTTTAATTGACTGCTTCAGTGTGGTACCACATTACTGCGTTATTCAAAACCGAAAAAAACCCAGGATCTAGCCAACAAGTTTGCGAAAAAGGCGAAAGTATAAGCCAGATGCGCGCATATCCCGGACCTAACCCAGACCTAACCGGTGTTATCCTCTAAAATATTCGTCGAAACCAGGTTTAATTGACTGCCTCAGTGTGGTACCACATTACTACGTGATTCAAACACGGAAAAAACCCAGGATCTGGCCAACAAGTTTGCGAAAAGGGCGAAAGTATAAGCCAGATGCGCGCATATCCCAGACCTAACCCAGACCTAACCGGTGTTATCCTCTAAAATATTGATCGAAACCAGGTTTAATTGACTGCCTCAGTGTGGTACCACATTACTACGTGATTCAAACACGGAAAAAATCCAGGATCTGGCCAACAAGTATGCGAAGAAGGCAAAATCATGAGCCAGATGCGGGCATAACCCAGACCTAACCGGTGTTATCCTCTGAAATATTGATCGAAACCAGGTTTAATTGACTGCTTCAGTGTATTACCACATTACTACGTGATTCAAACACGGAAAAAACCCAGGATCTGGCCAACAAGTATGCGAAGAAGGCAAAATCATGAGCCAGATGCGGGCAAAACCCACACCTAACCCAGACCTAACCGGTGTTATCCTCTAAAATATTGATCGAAACCAGGTTTAATTGACTGCTTCAGTGTGTTACCACATTACTGCGTGATTCAAACACGAAAAAACCCCAGGATCTGGCCAACAAGTATGCGAAGAAGGCAAAATCATGAGCCAGATGCGGGCATATCCCGGACCTATCCCAGACCTAACCGGCGCTATCCTCTGAAATATTGATCGAAACCAGGTTTAATTGACTGCTTCAGAGTGTTACCACATTATTACGTGATTCAAACACGAAAAATACCCAGGATCAGGCCAAGAAGTTTGCGAAAAAGGCGAAAGTATAAGCCAGATGCGCGCAAATCCCAGACCTAACCCAGACCTAACCGGTGTTATATTCTAAAATATTGATCGAAACCAGGTTTTATTGACTGCTTCAGTGTGTTACCACATTACTACGTGATTCAAACACGGAAAAAACCCAGGATCTGGCCAACAAGTATGCGAAGAAGGCAAAATCATGAGCCAGATGCGGGCATAACCCAGACCTAACCCAGACCTAACCGGTGTTATCCTCTAAAATAATGTCCGAATCCAGGTTTAATTGACTGCCTCAGTGTGGTGCAACATTACTACGTGATTCATACACGGAAAAAATCCAGGATCTGGCCAACAAGTATGCGAAGAAGGCAAAATCATGAGCCAGATGCGGGCATATCCCGGACCTAACGCAGACCTAACCGGTGTTATCCTCTGAAATATTGATCGAAACCAGGTTTAATTGACTGCTTCAGTGTGTTACCACATTCCTACGTGATTCAAACACGAAAAAAACCCAGGATCTGACCAACAAGTATGCGAAGAAGGCGAAAGTATAAGCCAGATACGCGCATTTCCCAGACCTAACCCAGACCTAACCGGCGTTATCCTCTAAAATATTGATCGAAACCAGGTTTAATTGACAGCTTCAGTGTGTTACCACATTACTACGTGATTCAAACACGAAAAAAACCCAGGATCTGGCCAACAAGTATGCGAAGAAGGCAAAATCATGAGCCAGATGCGGGCATATCCCGGACCTAATCCAGACCTAACCGGTGTTATCCTCTGAAATATTGATCGAAACCAGGTTTAATTGACTGCTTCAGTGTGGTACCACAGTGATGCGTTATTCAAACCGGAAGAAAACCCAGGATCTAGCCAACAAGTTTGCGAAAAAGGCGAAAGTATAAGCCAGATGCGGGCATATCCCGGAACTATCCCACACCTAACCGGTGTTATCCTCTAAAATATTGATCGAAACCAGGTTTAATTGACTGCTTCAGTGTGTTACCACATTACTACGTGATTCAAACACGAAAAAAACCCAGGATCTGGCCAACAAGAATGCGAAGAAGGCAAAATCATGAGCCAGATGCGGGCATAACCCAGACCTAACCCAGACCTAACCGGTGTTATCCTCTGAAATATTGATCGAAACCAGGTTTAATTGACTGCTTCAGTGTGTTACCACATTACTACGTGATTCAAACACGAAAAAAACCCAGGATCTGGCCAACAAGTATGCGAAGATGGCAAAATCATGAGCCAGATGCGGGCATAACCCAGACCTAACCCAGACCTAACCGGTGTTATCCTCTAAAATATTGATCGAAACCAGGTTTAATTGACTGCTTCAGTGTGTTACCACATTACTACCTGATTCAGACACGAAAAAAACCCAGGATCTGGCCAACAAGTATGCGAAGAAGGCAAAATCATAAGCCAGATGCGGGCATAACCCAGACCTAACCCAGACCTAACCGGTGTTATCCTCTAAAATATTCGTCGAAACCAGGTTTAATTGACTGCTTCAGTGTGTTACCACATTACTACGTGATTCAAACACGGAAAAAACCCAGGATCTGGCCAACAAGTTTGCGAAAAAGGCGAAAGTATAAGCCAGATGCGCGCATATCCCAGACCTAACCCAGACCTAACCGGTGTTATCCTCTAAAATATTGATCGAAACCAGGTTTAATTGACTGCCTCAGTGTGGTACCACATTACTACGTGATTCAAACACGGAAAAAATCCAGGATCTGGCCAACAAGTATGCGAAGAAGGCAAAATCATGAGCCAGATGCGGGCATAACCCAGACCTAACCCAGACCTAACCGGTGTTATCCTCAGAAATATTGATCGAAACCAGGTTTAATTGACTGCTTCAGTGTATTACCACATTACTACGTGATTCAAACACGGAAAAAACCCAGGATCTGGCCAACAAGTATGCGATGAAGGCAAAATCATGAGCCAGATGCGGGCATATCCCAGACGAAACCCAGACCTAACCGGTGTTATCCTCTAAAATATTGATCGAAACCAGGTTTAATTGACTGCTTCAGTGTGATACCACATTACTACGTGATTCAAACACGGAAAAAACCCAGGATCTCGCCAACAAGTATGCGAAGAAGGCAAAATCATGAGCCAGATGCGGGCATAACCCAGACCTAACCCAGACCTAACCGGTGCTATCCTCTAAAATATTGATCGAAACCAGGTTTAATTGACTGCTTCAGTGTGTTACCACATTACTACGTGATTCAAACACGGAAAATACCCAGGATCTGGCCAACAAGTTTGCGAAAAAGGCGCAAGTATAAGCCAGATGCGCGCAAATCCCAGACCTAACCCAGACCTAACCGGTGTTATCCTCTAAAATATTGATCGAAACCAGGTTTAATTGACTGCTTCAGTGTATTACCACATTACTACGTGATTCAAACACGAAAAAAACCCAGGATCTGGCCAACAAGTATGCGAAGAAGGCAAAATCATGAGCCAGATGCGGGCATAACCCAGACCTAGCCCAGACCTAACCGGTGTTATCCTCTAAAATATTGATCGAAACCAGGTTTAATTGACAGCTTCAGTGTGTTACCACATTACTACGTGATTCAAACACGAAAAAACCCCAGGATCTGACCAACAAGTATGCGAAGAAGGCAAAATCATGAGCCAGATGCGGGCATAACCCAGACCTAACCCAGACCTAACCGGTGTTATCCTCTAAAATATTGATCGAAACCAGGTTTTATTGTCTGCTTCAGTGTGTTACCACATTACTACATGATTCAAACACGAAAAAAACCCAGGATCTGGCCAACAAGTATGCGAAGAAGGCAAAATCATGAGCCAGACGCGGGCATAACCCAGACCTAACCCAGACCTAACAGGTGTTATCCTCTGAAATATTGATCGAAACCAGGTTTAATTGACTGCTTCAGTGTGTTACCACATTACTACGTGATTCAAACACGGAAAATACTCAAGATCTGGCCGACAAGTTTGCGAAAAAGGCGAAAGTATAAACCAGATGTGCGCAAATCCCAGACCTAACCCAGACCTAACCGGTGTTATCCTCTAAAATATTGATCGAAACCAGGTTTAATTGACTGCCTCAGTGTGGTACCACATTACTACGTGATTCAAACACGGAAAAAATCCAGGATCTGGCCAACAAGTATGCGAAGAAGGCAAAATCATGAGCCAGATGCGGGCATAACCCAGACCTAACCCAGACCTAACCGGTGTTATCCTCAGAAATATTGATCGAAACCAGGTTTAATTGACTGCTTCAGTGTATTACCACATTACTACGTGATTCAAACACGGAAAAAACCCAGGATCTGGCCAACAAGTATGCGATGAAGGCAAAATCATGAGCCAGATGCGGGCATATCCCAGACGAAACCCAGACCTAACCGGTGTTATCCTCTAAAATATTGATCGAAACCAGGTTTAATTGACTGCTTCAGTGTGATACCACATTACTACGTGATTCAAACACGGAAAAAACCCAGGATCTGGCCAACAAGTATGCGAAGAAGGCAAAATCATGAGCCAGATGCGGGCATAACCCAGTCCTAACCCAGACCTAACCGGTGCTATCCTCTAAAATATTGATCGAAACCAGGTTTAATTGACTGCTTCAGTGTGTTACCACATTACTACGTGATTCAAACACGGAAAATACCCAGGATCTGGCCAACAAGTTTGCGAAAAAGGCGCAAGTATAAGCCAGATGCGCGCAAATCCCAGACCTAACCCAGACCTAACCGGTGTTATCCTCTAAAATATTGATCGAAACCAGGTTTAATTGACTGCTTCAGTGTATTACCACATTACTACGTGATTCAAACACGAAAAAAACCCAGGATCTGGCCAACAAGTATGCGAAGAAGGCATAATCATGAGCCAGATGCGGGCATAACCCAGACCTAGCCCAGACCTAACCGGTGTTATCCTCTAAAATATTGATCGAAACCAGGTTTAATTGACAGCTTCAGTGTGTTACCACATTACTACGTGATTCAAACACGAAAAAACCCCAGGATCTGACCAACAAGTATGCGAAGAAGGCAAAATCATGAGCCAGATGCGGGCATAACCCAGACCTAACCCAGACATAACCGGTGTTATCCTCTAAAATATTGATCGAAACCAGGTTTTATTGTCTGCTTCAGTGTGTTACCACATTACTACATGATTCAAACACGAAAAAAACCCAGGATCTGGCCAACAAGTATGCGAAGAAGGCAAAATCATGAGCCAGACGCGGGCATAACCCAGACCTAACCCAGACCTAACCGGTGTTATCCTCTGAAATATTGATCGAAACCAGGTTTAATTGACTGCTTCAGTGTGTTACCACATTACTACGTGATTCAAACACGGAAAATACTCAAGATCTGGCCGACAAGTTTGCGAAAAAGGCGAAAGTATAAGCCAGATGCGCGCAAATCCCAGACCTAACCCAGACCTAACCGGTGTTATCCTCTAAAATATTGATCGAAACCAGGTTTAATTGACTGCTTCAGTGTGTTACCACATTACTACGTGATTCAAACACGAAAAAAACCCAGGATCTGGCCAGCAAGTATGCGAAGAAGGCAAAATCATGAGCCAGATGCGGGCATATCCCGGACCTAACGCAGACCTAACCGGTGTTATCCTCTAAAATATTGATCGAAACCAGGTTTAATTGACTGCTTCAGTGTGTGACCAGATTCCTACGTGATTCAAACACGAAAAAAACCCAGGATCTGGCCAAGAATTATGCGAAGAAGGCGAAAGAATAAGCCAGATGCGCGCATTTCCCAGACCTAACACAGACCTAACCTGTGTTATCCTCTGAAATATTGATCGAAACCAGGTTTAATTGGCTGCTTCAGTGTGTTACCACATTACTACGTGATTCAAACACGAAAAAAACCCAGGATCTGGCCAACAAGTATGCGAAGAAGGCAAAATCATGAGCCAGATGCGGGCATATCCCGGACCTAACCCAGACCTAACCGGTGTTATCCTCTAAAATATTGATCGGAACCAGGTTTAATTGACTGCTTCAGTGTGTTACCACATTCCTACGTGATTCAAACACGAAAAAAACCCAAGATCTGGCCAACAAGTATGCGAAGAAGGCAAAATCATGAGCCAGATGCGGGCATAACCCAGACCTAACCCAGACCTAACCGGTGTTATCCTCTGAAATATTGATCGAAACCAGGTTTAATTGACTGCTTCAGTGTGTTACCACATTACTACGTGATTCAAACACGGAAAATACCCAGGATCTGCCAACAAGTTTGCGAAAAAGGCGAAAGTATAAGCCAGATGCGCGCAAATCCCAGACCTAACCCAGACCTAACCGGTGTTATCCTCTAAAATATTGATCGATACCAGGTTTAATTGACTGCTTCAGTGTGTTACCACATTACTACGTGATTCAAACACGAAAAAAACCCAGGATCTAGCCAACAAGTTTGCGAAGAAGGCAAAATCATGAGCCAGATGCGGGCATATCCCGGACCTAACCCAGACCTAACCGGTGTTATCCTCTAAAATATTGATCGAAACCAGGTTTAATTGACAGCTTCAGTGTGTTACCACATTACTACGTGATTCAAACACGAAAAAAACCCAAGATCTGGCCAACAAGTATGCGAAGAAGGCAAAATCATGAGCCAGATGCGGGCATAACCCAGACCTAACCCAGACCTAACCGGTGTTATCCTCTGAAATATTGATCGAAACCAGGTTTAATTGACTGCTTCAGTGTGTTACCACATTACTACGTGATTCAAACACGGAAAATACCCAGGATCTGCCAACAAGTTTGCGAAAAAGGCGAAAGTATAAGCCAGATGCGCGCAAATCCCAGACCTAACCCAGACCTAACCGGTGTTATCCTCTAAAATATTGATCGATACCAGGTTTAATTGACTGCTTCAGTGTGTTACCACATTACTACGTGATTCAAACACGAAAAAAACCCAGGATCTAGCCAACAAGTTTGCGAAGAAGGCAAAATCATGAGCCAGATGCGGGCATATCCCGGACCTAACCCAGACCTAACCGGTGTTATCCTCTAAAATATTGATCGAAACCAGGTTTAATTGACAGCTTCAGTGTGTTACCACATTACTACGTGATTCAAACACGAAAAAAACCCAAGATCTGGCCGACAAGTATGCGAAGAAGGCAAAATCATGAGCCAGATGCGGGCATAACCCAGACCTAACCCAGACCTAACCGGTGTTATCCTCTAAAATATTGATCGAAACCAGGTTTTATTGACTGCTTCAGTGTGTCACCACATTACTACGTGATTCAAACACGAAAAAAACCCAAGATCTGGCCAACAAGTATGCGAAGAAGGCAAAATCATGAGCCAGATGCGGGCATATCCCGGACCTAACCCAGACCTAACCGGTGTTATCCTCTAAAATATTGATAGAAGCCAGGTTTAATTGACTGCTTCAGTGTGTTACCACATTACTACGTGATTCAAACCCGGAAAATACCCAGGATCTGCCAAGAAGTTTGCGAAAAAGGCGAAAGTATAAGCCAGATGCGCGCATATCCCAGACCTAACCCAGACCTAACCGGTGTTATCCTCTAAAATATTGGTCGAAACCAGGTTTAATTGACTGCTTCAGTGTGTTACCACATTACTACGTGATTCAAACACGGAAAAAACCCAGGATCTGGCCAACAAGTATGCGAAGAAGGCAAAATCATGAGCCAGATGCGGGCATAACCCAGACCTAACCCAGACCTAACCGGTGTTATCCTCTGCAATATTGATCGAAACCAGGTTTAATTGACAGCTTCAGTGTGTTACCACATTACTACGTGATTCAAACACGAAAAAAACCCAAGATCTGGCCGACAAGTATGCGAAGAAGGCAAAATCATGAGCCAGATGCGGGCATAACCCAGACCTAACCCAGACCTAACCGGTGTTATCCTCTAAAATATTGATCGAAACCAGGTTTTATTGACTGCTTCAGTGTGTTACCACATTACTACGTGATCAAACACGGAAAAAACCCAGGATCTGGCCAACAAGTTTGCGAAAAAGGTGAAAGTATAAGCCAGATGCGCGCATATCCCAGACCTAACCCAGACCTAACCGGTGTTATCCTCTAAAATATTGATCGATACCAGGTTTAATTGACTGCTTCAGTGTGTTACCACATTACTACGTGATTCAAACACGAAAAAAACCCAGGATCTGGCCAACAAGTATGCGAAGAAGGCAAAATCATGAGCCAGATGCGGGCATAACCCGGACCTAACCCAGACCTAACCGGTGTTATCCTCTGAAATATTGATCGAAACCAGGTTTAATTGACTGCTTCAGTGTGTTACCACATTACTACGTGATTCAAACCCGGAAAATACCCAGGATCTGCCAACAAGTTTGCGAAAAAGGCGAAAGTGTAAGCCAGATGCGCGCATATCCCAGACCTAACCCAGACCTAACCGGTGTTATCCTCTAAAATATTGGTCGAAACCAGGTTTAATTGACTGCTTCAGTGTGTTACCACATTACTACGTGATTCAAACACGGAAAAAACCCAGGATCTGGCCAACAAGTATGCGAAGAAGGCAAAATCATGAGCCAGATGCGGGCATAACCCAGACCTAACCCAGACCTAACCGGTGTTATCCTCTGAAATATTGATCGAAACCAGGTTTAATTGACAGCTTCAGTGTGTTACCACATTACTACGTGATTCAAACACGAAAAAAACCCAAGATCTGGCCGACAAGTATGCGAAGAAGGCAAAATCATGAGCCAGATGCGGGCATAACCCAGACCTAACCCAGACCAAACCGGTGTTATCCTCTAAAATATTGATCGAAACCAGGTTTTATTGACTGCTTCAGTGTATTACCACATTACTACGTGATTCAAACACGAAAAAAACCCAGGATCTGGCCAACAAGTATGCGAAGAAGGCAAAATCATGAGCCAGATGCGGGCATAACCCAGACCTAACCCAGACCTAACCGGTGTTATCCTTTGAAATATTGATCGAAACCAGGTTTATTTGACTGCTTCAGTGTGGTACCACATTACTGCGTTATTCAAACCGGAAAAAAACCCAGGATCTAGCCAACAAGTTTGCGAAAAAGGCGAAAGTATAAGCCAGATGCGGGCATATCCCGGACCTATCCCAGACCTAACCGGTGTTATCCTCTGAAATATTGATCGAAAACAGGTTTAATTGACTGCTTCAGTGTGTTACCACATTACTACGTGATTCAAACACGGAAAATACCCAGGATCTGGCCAACAAGTTTGCGAAAAAGGCGAAGGTATAAGCCAGATGCGCGCAAATCCCAGACCTAACCCAGACCTAACCGGTGTTATCCTCTAAAATATTGATCGAAACCAGGTTTAATTGACAGCTTCAGTGTGTTACCACATTACTACGTGATTCAAACACGAAAAAAACCCAGGATCTGGCCAACAAGTATGCGAAGAAGGCAAAATCATGAGCCAGATGCTGGCATATCCCGGACCTAACACAGACCTAACCGGTGTTATCCTCTAAAATAATGTCCGAATCCAGGTTTAATTGACTGCTTCAGTGTGTTACCACATTACTACGTGATTCAAACACGGAAAATACCCAGGATCTGGCCAACAAGTATGCGAAGAAGGCAAAATCATGAGCCAGATGCGGGCATAACCCAGACCTAACCCAGACCTAACCGGTGTTATCCTCTAAAATATTGATCGAAACCAGGTTTAATTGACAGCTTCAGTGTGTTACCACATTACTACGTGATTCAAACACGAAAAAAACCCAGGATCTGGCCAACAAGTATGCGAAGAAGGCAAAATCATGAGCCAGATGCGGGCATATCCCGGAACTAACCCAGACCTAACCGGTGTTATCCTCTAAAATATTGATCGAAAACAGGTTTAATTGACTGCTTCAGTGTGTTACCACATTCCTACGTGATTCAGACACGAAAAAAACCCAGGATCTGACCAACGAGTATGCGAAAAAGGCGAAAGTATAAGCCAGATGCGCGCATTTCCCAGACCTCACCCAGACATAACCGGCGTTATCCTCTAAAATATTGATCGAAACCAGGTTTAATTGACTGCTTCAGTGTGTTACCACATTACTACGTGATTCAAACACGAAAAAAACCCAGGATCTGGCCAACAAGTATGCGAAGAAGGCAAAATCATGAGCCAGATGCGGGCATAACCCAGACCTAACCCAGACCAAACCGGTGTTATCCTCTAAAATATTGATCGAAACCAGGTTTAACTGACTGCTTCAGTGTGTTACCACATTACTACATGATTCAAACACGAAAAAAACCCAGGATCTGGCCAACAAGTATGCGAAGAAGGCAAAATCATGAGCCAGATGCGGGCATAACCCAGACCTAACCCAGACCTAACCGGTGTTATCCTCTAAAATATTGATCGAAACCAGGTTTAATTGACTGCTTCAGTGTGGTACCACATTACTGCGTTATTCAAACCGGAAAAAAACCCAGGATCTAGCCAACAAGTTTGCGAAAAAGGCGAAAGTATAAGCCAGATGCGGGCATATCCCGGACCTATCCCAGACCTAACCGGTGTTATCCTCTAAAATATTGATCGAAACCAGGTTTAATTGACTGCTTCAGTGTGTTACCACATTACTACGTGATTCAAACACGAAAAAAACCCTGGATCTGGCCAACAAGTATGCGAAGAAGGCAAAATCATGAGCCAGATGCGGGCATAACCCAGACCTAACCCAGACCTAACCGGTGTTATCCTCTGAAATATTGATCGAAACCAGGTTTAATTGACTGCTTCAGTGTGTTACCACATTACTACATGATTCAAACACGAAAAAAACCCAGGGTCTGGCCAACAAGTATGCGAAGAAGGCAAAATCATGAGCCAGATGCGGGCATAACCCAGACCTAACCCAGACCTAACCGGTGTTATCCTCTGAAATATTGATCGAAACCAGGTTTAATTGACTGCTTCAGTGTGTTACCACATTACTACGTGATTCAAACACGGAAAATACCCAGGATCTGGCCAACAAGTTTGCGAAAAAGGCGAAGGTATAAGCCAGATGCGCGCAAATCCCAGACCTAACCCAGACCTAACCGGAGTTATCCTCTAAAATATTGATCGAAACCAGGTTTTATTGACTGCTTCAGTGTGTTACCACATTACTACGTGATTCAAACACGGGAAATACCCAGGATCTGGCCAACAAGTATGCGAAGAAGGCAAAATCATGAGCCAGATGCGGGCATAACCCAGACCTAACCCAGACCTAACCGGCGTTATCCTCTAAAATATTGATCGAAACCAGGTTTAATTGACTGCTTCAGTGTGTTACCACATTACTACGTGATTCAACCACGAAAAAAACCCAGGATCTGGCCAACAAGTATGCGAAGAAGGCAAAATCATGAGCCAGATGCGGGCATATCCCGGACCTATCCCAGACCTAACCGGTGTTATCCTCTAAAATATTGATCGAAACCAGGTTTAATTGACTGCTTCAGTGTGTTACCACATTACTACGTGATTCAAACACGAAAAAACCCCAGGATCTGGCCAACAAGTATGCGAAGAAGGCAAAATCATGAGCTAGATGCGGGCATAACCCAGACCTAACCCAGACCTAACCGGTGTTATCTTCTAAAATATTGATCGAAACCAGGTTTTATTGACTGCTTCAGTGTATTACCACATTAGTACGTGATTCAAACACGAAAAAAACCCAGGATCTGGCCAACAAGTATGCGAAGAAGGCAAAATCATGAGCCAGATGCGGGCATATCCCGGACCTATCCCAGACCTAACCGGTGTTATCCTCTAAAATATTGATCGAAACCAGGTTTAATTGACTGCTTCAGTGTGTTACCACATTACTGCGTGATTCAAACACGAAAAAACCCCAGGATCTGGCCAACAAGTATGCGAAGAAGGCAAAATCATGAGCCAGATGCGGGCATATCCCGGACCTATCCCAGACCTAACCGGCGCTATCCTCTGAAATATTGATCGAAACCAGGTTTAATTGACTGCTTCAGAGTGTTACCACATTATTACGTGATTCAAACACGAAAAATACCCAGGGTCAGGCCAAGAAGTTTGCGAAAAAGGCGAAAGTATAAGCCAGATGCGCGCAAATCCCAGACCTAACCCAGACCTAACCGGTGTTATCCTCTAAAATATTGATCGAAACCAGGTTTTATTGACTGCTACAGTGTGTTACCACATTACTACGTGATTCAAACACGGAAAAAACCCAGGATCTGGCCAACAAGTATGCGAAGAAGGCAAAATCATGAGCCAGATGCGGGCATAACCCAGACCTAACCCAGACCTAACCGGTGTTATCCTCTAAAATAATGTCCGAATCCAGGTTTAATTGACTGCCTCAGTGTGGTGCAACATTACTACGTGATTCATACACGGAAAAAATCCAGGATCTGGCCAACAAGTATGCGAAGAAGGCAAAATCATGAGCCAGATGCGGGCATATCCCGGACCTAACCCAGACCTAACCGGTGTTATCCTCTGAAATATTGATCGAAACCAGGTTTAATTGACTGCTTCAGTGTGGTACCACATTACTGCGTTATTCAAACCGGAAAAAAACCCAGGATCTAGCCAACAAGTTTGCGAAAAAGGCGAAAGTATAAGCCAGATGCGCGCATATCCCAGACCTAACCCAGACCTAACCGGTTTTATCCTCTAAAATATTGATCGAAACCAGGTTTAATTGACTGCTTCAGTGTGTTACCACATTACTACGTTATTCAAACACGAAAAAAACCCAGGATCTGGCCAACAAGTATGCGAAGAAGGCAAAATCATGAGCCAGATGCGGGCATATCCCGGACCTAACCCAGACCTAACCGGTGTTATCCTCTGAAATATTGATCGAAACCAGGTTTAATTGACTGCTTCAGTGTGTTACCACATTACTACATGATTCAAACACGAAAAAAACCCAGGGTCTGGCCAACAAGTATGCGAAGAAGGCAAAATCATGAGCCAGATGCGGGCATAACCCAGACCTAACCCAGACCTAACCGGTGTTATCCTCTGAAATATTGATCGAAACCAGGTTTAATTTACTGCTTCAGTGTGTTACCACATTACTACATGATTCAAACACGAAAAAAACCCAGGGTCTGGCCAACAAGTATGCGAAGAAGGCAAAATCATGAGCCAGATGCGGGCATATCCCGGACCTAACCCAGACCTAACCGGTGTTATCCTCTGAAATATTGATCGAAACCAGGTTTAATTGACTGCTTCAGTGTGTTACCACATTACTACGTGATTCAAACACGGAAAATACCCAGGATCTGGCCAACAAGTTTGCGAAAAAGGCGAAGGTATAAGCCAGATGCGCGCAAATCCCAGACCTAACCCAGACCTAACCGGTGTTATCCTCTAAAATATTGATCGAAACCAGGTTTAATTGTCTGCTTCAGTGTGTTACCACATTACTACGTGATTCAAACACGGGAAATACCCAGGATCTGGCCAACAAGTATGCGAAGAAGGCAAAATCATGAGCCAGATGCGGGCATAACCCAGACCTAACCCAGACCTAACCGCTGTTATCCTCTAAAATATTGATCGAAACCAGGTTTAATTGACAGCTTCAGTGTGTTACCACATTACTACGTGATTCAAACACGAAAAAAACCCAGGATCTGGCCAACAAGTATGCGAAGAAGGCAAAATCATGAGCCAGATGCGGGCATATCCCGGACCTAACCCAGACCTAACCGGTGTTATCCTCTAAAATATTGATCGAAACCAGGTTTAATTGACTGCTTCAGTGTATTACCTCATTACTACGTGATTCAAACACGAAAAAAACCCAGGATCTGGCCAACAAGTATGCGAAGAAGGCAAAATCATGAGCCAGATGCGGGCATAACCCAGACCTAACCCAGACCTAACCGGTGTTATCCTCTAAAATATTGATCGAAACCAGGTTTAATTGACTGCTTCAGTGTGTTACCACATTACTACGTGATTCAAACACGAAAAAAACGCAGGATCTGGCCAACAAGTTTGCGAAAAAGGCGAAAGTATAAGCCAGATGCGCGCATTTCCCAGACCTAACCCAGACCTAACCGGTGTTATCCTCTGAAATATTGATCGAAACCAGGTTTAATTGACTGCTTCAGTGTGTTACCACATTACTACGTGATTCAAACACGAAAAAAACCCAAGATCTGGCCAACAAGTATGCGAAGAAGGCAAAATCATGAGCCAGATGCGGGCATATCCCGGACCTAACCCAGACCTAACCGGTGTTATCCTCTAAAATATTGATAGAAACCAGGTTTAATTGACTGCTTCAGTGTGTTACCACATTACTACGTGATTCAAACACGGAAAATACCCAGGATCTGGCCAACAAGTTTGCGAAAAAGGTGAAAGTATAAGCCAGATGCGCGCATATCCCAGACCTAACCCAGACCTAACCGGTGTTATCCTCTGAAATATTGATCGAAACCAGGTTTAATTGACTGCTTCAGTGTGTTACCACATTCCTACGTGATTCAAACACGAAAAAAACCCAAGATCTGGCCAACAAGTATGCGAAGAAGGCAAAATCATGAGCCAGATGCGGGCATAACCCAGACCTAACCCAGACCTAACCGGTGTTATCCTCTGAAATATTGATCGAAACCAGGTTTAATTGACTGCTTCAGTGTGTTACCACATTACTACGTGATTCAAACCCGGAAAATACCCAGGATCTGCCAACAAGTTTGCGAAAAAGGCGAAAGTATAAGCCAGATGCGCGCATATCCCAGACCTAACCCAGACCTAACCGGTGTTTTCCTCTAGAATATTGGTCGAAACCAGGTTTAATTGACTGCTTCAGTGTGTTACCACATTACTACGTGATTCAAACACGGAAAAAACCCAGGATCTGGCCAACAAGTATGCGATGAAGGCAAAATCATGAGCCAGATGCGGGCATAACCCAGACCTAACCCAGACCTAACCGGTGTTATCCTCTAAAATATTGATCGAAACCAGGTTTAATTGACTGCTTCAGTGTGTTACCACATTACTACGTGATTCAAACACGAAAAAAACCCAGGATCTGGCCAACAAGTATGCGAAGAAGGCAAAATCATGAGCCAGATGCGGGCATAACCCAGACCTAACCCAGACCTAACCGGTGTTATCCTCTGAAATATTGATCGAAACCAGGTTTTATTGACTGCTTCAGTGTGTTACCACATTACTACGTGATTCAAACACGAAAAAAACCCAGGATCTGGCCAAGAATTATGCGAAGAAGGCGAAAGAATAAGCCAGATGCGCGCATTTCCCAGACCTAGCCCAGACCTAACCAGTGTTATCCTCTAAAATATTGATCGAAACCAGGTTTAATTCACAGCTTCAGTGTGTTACCACATTACTACGTGATTCAAACCCGAAAAAAACCCAGGATCTAGTAAACATAGTAGTATAGAGGGTGTTCGGCCAGCCCTGAGAAACATTTTAATAGGATATTCTAGAGGCCAAACTAAGACGAAAATCAAGAATATGAATTTGTTGATGGAGGCTTCGTTAAAAAGTTATTAACAATTTGATTCAAAAATTTCAAATCGTTCCAGAAAAATTATTTTCGGCTGCGGAGGTCAATTACAAGCATTTTTAGTGAATAGACATATATTCGGAATCCTACTCAGTTTCGAGAAAAAAATTCGAGTATGTGTTGATATTTTTCGGCGAAAAGCAAATTTTTCAAATCGTTCTAAAAAAATTATTTTCGGTTACAGGGATCAATTACAATCATTTTTGGTCATTACACATACCCCCGAAATCCTACGCACTTTCGAGAAAAAAATTCCTTACCGAAAATCTAATCGGGTGCCTTTATTTTTCGATGAAAAAGAAAGATTTCAAATCGTTCTGTGAAAAATTATTTTCAGTTGCGAGGGTCGGTGACAATCATTTTTTATGTATAGACATACCCCCGTAATCTTGCGCATTTTCGAGAAAAAAATTCAGTACGAGCGGAACTTTAAACATTAATAACTTTTTAACAGTGCCTCCATCAACAAATTGGTATTCTTGATTTTCGTCTTATTTTGACCTCTAGAATCCCCCATTAAAATTTTTCCCATGGATGGCCGAACACCCTGTATGTAGGGAACCGTGCAGTTGAAAATTATTAAATCGCGCACGAATTTTTGGCCGAACAGCGAATCGTTCGCTGTCCACGAGCTTGCACGAGCGAAGACGGTTACCGCCGAAAAAGCCGTCAACACGCGGCGAGCGTACGGCCGAACAGCTGATGGGTGAATAACCCAGAAAGCGAGAAAAGACAGCACGGAAGAGAGAAAGATTGAAGAAAAGTACGTAGTAGGTGTGACTGTGTTTAACGAAATAAATACGAGTGTGCCGATTAACGAACAAACACGGTTCCTGATAATCCCATACATACATACGTACAGTGTTGTTCCAAGTGGAGTTTGAAAAAGATGCTAATAAAAATGTTGCATAGTCATAACCACCTGGTTCAGTTACTACATTCACCCTGTAAAAACAACACAATAATATTATTTATTATTTTCTTTTCACGTTCTTAACTTTATTTTTATTTTTAGTTTGAGTTTTACATTTCTCCTTCTCTTCGTCTTGCTTTTCTTTCTCCTTTTCCTTTTCATTTTTCTGTTTTTCTTTCTTTTTTCAATAGCTTTTCTTCTTTTAATTTCTCGGCTTGTTTTTTTCTTTTCTAATCGTTCTTCTTTCATTCTTTGTTTTTCTTTTTCCTGGTTATCAATTGCTTCTATTTTTTCAAGCTGAGTCTATTTCCATGTCTTTGATGTAACTTTGATTGCACACACCTTTCTATATTTCTTTTCTTTTCTTTTCTTTTCTTTGTTGTTTTTTCAATTTTTTGATAATGTTGATAATGTTTATCCAGAATAGATTCTGAAGAATCTTTGTCTTTACGAGAAAATAAGTAAAGTAACGTTGTAGAATTAATGTAGTTTGATTTCAGTACCATCGGAAACAAAACAATTCCCATTAGAAAAAAGTAAAAGCATCATTGTCATGAAATATTAAAGTTAATTAATGATCAGTATATCATATATTAGTTTCTTCTAGCGAAACGTTGTTAAATTAGTCTTCTACACTGGTATTGGTTTTACTGTTACTATGAACTGCACTGCGTTGAACATCAGCAGTGCTTTCTCTCTGCGAGTTGTGTCTTGTGTTGTGTCTTAGTTGTGTCCCGATTGTATTTTAATATTTTCTATATAGAAAAGAAAATTGTTCCCCTCTCAGATCATCTGGAATATGCTCTTGAATGCTATGTAAAACTACCTATATTGCTGTCATTGATGTCAGTTTCATCTGGCGACATGAATTCTAATTTATTTTCTTCTTTCTGAAATACGTTTTGTCTAGTAAATTGTATTTGAGTTAAACGGTCATAGGCCACCACAAGCTTTAAAAGCATTTCCTTCTTCATGGAATTTATATATGGTATGATATATTGGTGCGAAATTCACCTTCGTAATGGGTTTAGTCTACCTACGTACTTTGTCTATGTTCCTGCACTACCCTTCGCCATGCAACTTTTAATCGTCTAAATATTCCTACATCGCATGGCTGGAAAATATGAGTTGCATTAGGTAATAATATACAAAAAAGTAAAATGAGTTTACTCAAAACAAAAATTATGTAAATTGAAATTTATGCAGGACCTGCGACCATCTAATAATACCAGTATAGGAAAGGTGACTCCATTCTCAACCATTTATGGGCTACACACAATATATGTATTAGTGTGGGGGGATTGAAATGAATTCGGTCAAGGTGTAATTTCATTAATATTGATTTAATATATACAGGGTGTTTGGCCACCCCTGGGAAAAATTTTAATGGGAGATTCTAGAAGCCAAAATAAGACGAAAATTAAGAATATCAATTTTTCGACTGAGGTTTCGTTAAAAAGTAGTTATTAATAACATTAAATAAAAAAATTTCAAATCGTTCTGAAAAAATTATTGTTGGTCGCGGAGGTCAGTTAGAATCGTACCCCCGAAATCCTACTCAGTTTCGACAAAAAAAATTCAAGTAAAAAAGAATTTCGAATCGTCTTGGAAGAATTAGTTTTCGTTGCAGGGGTCAGTTACAAGCATTTTTTTTTTTTGGTCGACAGCCGGATTGAACGATTTAAATGTTTCAAACAGCAACACAACGCATATTTTAATGGAGAATATGTAGAGATGTTGGAAAAGTTGTTCCTTGACCCCGTAAAGTGAGAAAAATCCCATATAACTGGTCAAATTTTCAAACAGCCCCCGCAACTCCTACTGATATAGTGAATAGTGAATATATTCCAATGAAACGTTTTTTTTCGCGAGTAGAGCTCATGGGTACCTACACAAAGAGTATTATTAAACAACTATTTTACAAACTGAATAAAAATCAGAAAGGAATTTTTAAGAAAAATCGACAGACAGTGCCTAAATTTTTCGACGAAAGAAAAAGAAAATTTCAAATCGTTCTGAAAAAATTACTTTCGGTTTCGGGGGTCAATTACAATTATTTTCGGTGAATAGACATACCACATACGAAATCCTGCGCATTTTCGAGAAAAAAATTCGAAAGTAAGAGCGGAACTTTAAACGTCAATAACTTGTTTAGTATCGTATTACTCCATCAACAAATTGGTATTCTTGATTTTCATCCTACTTTAACCTCTAGAATCTCCCATTACAATTTCTCCCAGGGGATTCTAGAGACCAAAGTAAGACGAAAATCAAGAATACCAATTTGTTAATGGAGGCTTTATTAAAAAGTTATTAACGTTTAAAGTTCCGCCCGTACTGAATTTCTTTCTCGAAAATGCGCATGATTAGGGGGGTATGACGATTCACCCAAAATGGTTGTAAGTAACCCCCGCAACCGATAACAATTTTTCCAGAACGATTTGAAATTTTTGAGTTTAATTGTTAATAACTTTTCAACGTAGCCTCTATCAACAAATTGGTATTCTTGATTTTCGTCTGTATTTTCGTATTTTGGCATCTAGAATCCCCCATTAAAATTTTTCCCAGGGGTGGCCGAATACCCTGTACATATGTGTTCCCCGAGCAGGAAAACGACTTTTCGCTAAAATCATGAAAGTAAAAATTCTGTCCAAATGAGGAGTAGGAGTGATTTTCTAAGTAATTTTTATGTAAAAGTATAGATTGAGAAAGTGGCACGTGAGGAACGTACGTAACCTAGATCGATGCACGTGTTTTACTGCACCGGGCACGAACGTACGACGATTTACACACACACAGTCAATATCGCCGGTTTTTACAAAAGGTAAAGTCTTAAGTAAACATTTTGTTTTATAATTTTCTATTAAAGCCTCTGTAAGTTTTATCGCTTTTGCATTCTTGCAACTTAATTTAATTGGTTGTTTTTTGGAAAACAGATAAAACTATAAAAAGAATAAAAAACGGTTTTTACGAGTCCTGTACCTATGTTTAGTTCAGAATTTCGAATTCAGCGGTAAAAGTATGTAAATCTATATTATCCAATACACAGGACATAAAGGTAAGAGGAATGGATATTTTTACCAATATATCCATATTCTTAAATATCTGAATATTCTTCCTACTTGACCGACTTACTTTATAAATATATTTTTTAGGGACACATGTCGTTCGGTTGAAGGAAACAGGATATCTATACAGTGTATAGGTATTCAAAAACCCTTGGGAAAAATTTTAGACTTTGTTGAAAAGTTATGGAACATTATATTCCTAGCAAACGCTAGGCCCGTTCACGGATCGGGGTGAGTTATACATTATTCGATTCGCCTAATTCAGTACATTATTGATATGCATTTCTATGCATCTGTGGAAATTCGTTATTTTTTTATAAACTGTTACTGCTATTGTTAGAAATATGACTTAAAATTCGTTAGTTTCTTTAGTGTTTAGGAGTGTGCGCGCGCGCGCGCGCGCGTGTTGTGTGTGTGTGTGAAAGAAGCACACGTCGAGAAATGTTCTTTTAGTTTCTAAGTTTTCTTTTCACAATGGAAAATAAGTGTGTTTGTTTTGTAACAAGATTCATTATAATAAATAATATAAACAGTATTTTAACATGGTAGCAGAGGTCCGTGGTTTGTTCGTTAACAGTAAAGAAAAGAAATTTAGTTGTGAAAGGAAGATAACCTAAGTTTGAAGCATGGCAAGTGAAAAAAAGGACGATTTCATGTTACAAATATTTTATGGAACTGGAAATTCAGGCTAAATTTATTTTTAGAAATGAAAGACTGTAACGAGGTTATTCTACATGATGAAAGACCGGCTGAAATAAGAGTCGAAGATTGGAATAAAAACGGAAATTAAAGCAAAAAGTTACATCGTAAACAGTATTTCAAACACTCAGTTAGAATTAATAATATCAGAAACGACTGCGAAAAATATGATTGCAAAGCTTGACGAAATTTATCTAGTTAAAAACAGTGCAGTAAAGCTATTGTGTAAAAGAAGATTGTTAGAATTAAAAATGAAAGAAGGTGAAAATCCAAGTGACTTCTTTAACGAATTTGAAACGCATATAAATAGGCTCAAAAATACTGGTGAGACTGTGAATGAAGAGGATAAATTGAATTATCTGTTATTAACGTTAACTTCTCACGTATTGTTGATATTATTGATGCACTGCCAACGAAGGAGAAAACAGTTGAGTATGTAAAATCTAAATTACTGTTAGAGTATCAAAAGAGAAACGGTAAAAGTTACTACTTTGAGTACAGCAGAAATTACACTCGCACGTTTAGTTCAAATTTAACTAAAAATCCTAGAGGTCATAGGTTTCGACACGTACAACGCAATCAGAACAAGTATCTCAATTCAAAGGATAATCAGCATAGCAGTGCAACGACTACTGAAGCGGTATGTTAAGTCAGTGTAATAAGTCAGGGCACATCCAACGTTACTGCCCAGAAAACTTTAATAATTATTACAAAATGCAACCTTTTCAAACATATACAAAATAGACACGATAGAAAAGTGGCTGGAAATTCGAGTCTAGATGACAGTAGAAATTACAATTCATTCAAGGTTGAAGTAATGAAAAGTAGCAAAATAGAAGAAGTAGAAATATTAAATGGCTACTAGATAGTGGTTGCTCAGATCACATAATAAACACAGATGAGTACTTTTATGAATCCAAAAATCTACAAAACCCGGTTGATATTAAAGTTGGTGATGGTTTTAAACTAATATCTGGAAAAATTGGTAATGTAATGATTAACATTAATGACAAGTCGGAGGAAATAAAGATTAAAAATGTATATACTATGTACCAGAAATGAAACAAAACTTACTAAGTGTCTCTTGTATTTGTAAATCAAAACAATTAAAAATAATGTTTGAGAAAGACAATGAATTACAATAAAATTTGTAATTCGAAAGAAAAACTCATTGCTATTGCTGTTAAAAGAAATAAACTCTTTGAATTAAATGGAGAAGTTGCCAGACTTGAGAATAAGAAAACAAGTACGTACACTAGTTCAATGGGAATTTCAAATATAGAAAAATGGCATAGATATATACTTTGTCACACAAATTTTAGAGATTTAAAATATTTGTGTGAAGCTCAGCTGCTAAATGGAACACCGGTGAAACTCGAAAACGAATTTATAAAATGCGAAGTTTGTCCGGAGAATAAAATGACAAATTTGAAATTTAAAAACAAACGTACAAGAGCAAATGATTTGTTACAAATAGTCCATACAGATGTCCATGGTCCAATAACTCAGACAGGTCATAATGGTGAGAAATACTTTGTGTCTTTTATAGATGATTTCAGTAAAATTGCTGTTGTGTATTGCATAAAACAAAAAAGTGATGTTTTTTATTGCTTCATTAGGTATATTAGGAAATTAGTAAAAAATCAAACTGGAAAAAGTATTAAAGAAATTCGATGTGACAATGGAAGAGAATCATATCTTAACAAAAACTTTGATGAATTAGCGAAACGAGAAGGTATTTATTTGAAACCAGGACCAGCATACACACACGAATTGAACGGAGTCGCCGAAAGGCACAACAGAACGATAATGGATCGTGCACGCTGCTTGCTGTCAGAGGCAAATGTCGACAAGTTTTATTGGCCAGAATGTATTTACACGGCTGCCTACATTGGAAATCGCCTATTAGCAAACACAAGAATAAGAAAAACACCATATGAAATATTTTTTAATAAAAGGGCTGATGTTTCAAACTTACACTTATATGGAAGCACTGCTTTTGTACGAATTCCCGAGGCATGCAGATATTCAAAGCTAAATCCAAAGGCCGAAAAAGGAATTAATATTAATAGGGTATACAGATATTGGTTAATGACAAAATAGTTGTAAGTCGTCACGTGCAAGATATACCATTTATAGAAATACTGATAACGAAGAAAAATACGAAGGGGAAGCGCCAAAAGAAGAAGAAGAAGAAGAAGAAGAAGAAGAAGAAGAAGAAAGAGTTTTGAAAATAAAAGAAAATAAAACTGACGATGATCAATGCAGCAAAACTGAGGAAGTTAAATAAGATACACGCCCCAAGCGTAACATAATGTGTGAAATGTTGTGAAATTTGATGATCATGTCGTATATACAAACTATTGCAATGCTTTGATACCTGAAAACTACCAAGAACCATTGAACTGCGAAGAGTCAAGAAAATGGAAAGCGGCTATGAAACAAGAACTTGATGGTTTAAAAGAAAACGACACATGGGATTTGGTCAACGTTCCAATAAATAAGAAAATAATTGAAGTAAAGTGGATATATAGAATTAAGACAGATGGAGTATGCAAAGCGCGCATTGTCGCCAAAGTCGCATTTCCAACAGTTGTACCAAAGCGATGAAGAAGTTTATTCACCGATTGCAAGAATGAGCACGCTAAAGGTGTTGCTGTCAATTGCATGTGTTAAAAATTAAAAAATAGAACAAATGGATGTTCAAACAGCTTTTTTAAACGGAAATATCAAGTCTGAAGTTTACATCTACCCTCCTGATGGTAGTAATATACAGTCAGATAAGGTTTGTTTACTTAAGAAGGCGCTTTATGGATTGAGAGAAAGTCCACGTGACTGGTATGATTGTTTTCATAATTACATGATAAGCTTGCATTTTAAAAGATCTGATTATGATTACTGTCTGTATACTGGAGAGATAAACGACACAAAAATATATATTATTTTATATGTGGATGATATATTAATCAGTGGTATAAATGAAATGGCTATAGATGAAGTTAAGATCATGCTTAATAAACGATTTCGCATGAAAGACTTGGGACAAATAAAGCAATACTTGGGAATTGAAGTACAACGTAACCAAAGTAAAGAGGAAATATACTTGAATCAAGAAAAATATATTGAAAATCTTAGTCATAAGTACGGAATAATAAATAGTAAAAGGTTCGATACACCTATGGAAATGAATCGAAAAATTGAACCTGCTGATATAGTGGATGAAGAACTGAAATATAGGAATTTAATTGGAGCATTATTGTATATTGCAAATGGTACTCGCCCAGACATTTCATTTGCGGTCAATTACCTAAGTCGATTCCAAAATAGCTATGACAGCACACGTGTTCTAAAATACTTGTATCACACTCGTTCCATAAATCTTGTTTATAACTCAACTACTCAGGAAATAATGGATGCATTTGTTGACGCTGATTGGGCTGCAGACACTACGGACAGAAAATCGACTACAGGGATAATCATACGAGTTTTTGGAAATGTAGTACTATGGAAATCGCAAAAACAAAAAATTGTCTCCAGAGCCTCAACGCATGCTGAATACTACGCTCTTGCTGATTGTGTAGAAGAAATCATTCCAATTAAGGGCATTTTATCTGTTTTTGACGTGAAGAATGACAATCCAGTAAAAATATATGAAGACAATATTGGAGCGATAGCCTTATCAAAAAATGGAAAATTTTCAAAAAATTCCAAGCATATAGATATAAGTTATCATTTTGTTTATGATTATGAAAAAAGGGACTAATAAGTGTGACTACGGACGATCAAATTGTAGATGTACTGACTAAATCGTTAGGAAAGGCAAAATTTTTGTTGTTGTTTTGATAAATTTTAAGTCAAGAAGGCGTGTTAGAAATATGACTTAAAATTCGTTAGTTTCTTTAGTGTTTAGGAGTTTACCGTTTCAGATAAGAGGGGTAGTGTGGTGTGTGTGTGTGTGTGTGTGTGTGAAAGAAGCACATGTAGAGGAATGTTCTTTTAGTTTTTAAGTTTTCTTTTCACAATGGAAAATAAGTGTGTTTGTTTTGTAACAAGATTCATTATAATAAATAATATAAACAGTATTTTAACAGTTATTATAAAAAGTTACAGTAAAAAAGTAAGGTCAAGTAGATTTTTTGACAGGTTCACAGATAGAAACTAGTGACCATCGTTGCTATGTTCATTTTAAAAATTATAAATAATTTATCTAATTGGATCTATTCTACATTGTCAAATGGGAATTTGTAGAAGAATTTGTATGATGCATAAAAATCATTTTTTTAGGCATAGAACTTCCACGAGTCGGTCAGGTGGACAGTATTAAAACCAGGTATGTAGACAGTACATGCAGCAACAGTAAAAAATGTCTCCCCGTCGCTGACAGTGTTTACAATATATAGTAAATTACTATTGTACGCAGTACGTTGGTTTAACTTGTTTTTATTATTAAATTTCATTATCATCTAAGTCTGGTATATTTTGATTTTTTACAGAATCGATCATCATCAAATGAAATTTCTGAAATTTCTTTTAAGAACTGATTAAATAAATCATCCTTTCCTTGCTTGGAAGGTTTATAAAACACGTAATGGCTTAAGTACCCAATGAAATTATCTTTTTTGCTGAAAATAGAAAATATAATATTTATTATTTTGTATTATATGTTAGAAAAACATATTAAAAAACGTGTGGAACTGCAAATACTAACCGACAATATTCAGGCAAAAAGTGTTTACTATGCTTCCACGTAGTTTCTGTTTTATTCGTATGAGCGCCTGTTTCTGGATCTTTAAAATGTAAACTATTTACGGTTTACGGTGAGATGTTTATACCCTTATTTTTTAAAAGCCATTGCATTATATAAAGATATTTGAAAAGCAAAGAACGTGGTTTTCTAAAAACAAACTCAGTTACAGATATTGTTTTAAAATTACCATATATGCTAACATATAATTATGAGCAATGTCGTGATATTATATAACTAACATTAAATAAAAATACTGCGCAGCAATTGTGGAAGGGTAGAGTAGATAGAGACTGATGAATCAACATTTTGTTGTAGAAATAATGGCACAGAGGCCATTTGAAAATTAATCACAGCGTCAATTTTCAAGATCTCATTACTGATGCTTACATGAATTAAATTGAAGAAACCACTTTTTTCTAACATATAATACTATCAATATTTTATATTTTCAATAAGAGTAACTTCATTGGATACCTGAGCCATTATGTATTTAGTAAATGTATATATAATAGAAAGATGGTGATTTATTCAATGAGATATTTGCAGAAATAGCAGAAATTTCATTCAATAAATGTTATTGTTAACAAATTAGCATTTGACTAGCTGGCATTTTGAACACAGGTAACGACAGTCACTTGTTTCCACCTGTGAACCTGTCAGAATATATTTAAAATACTTAGTTACTTTGTAAAAATACCGAATTTCCGCAGATAATGAAATGCATATACTAATGAAATAATATACTGAATTAGACGAATCGAATTACGTATAACTCATCCCGATCGTTGAACGGGTCGTTTGCTAGGAATATACCAAAAAACGTTCTTGACAAGTCTATAAAATACTTCAGTTCACTTTCATTATTAGATGCGTTGACTTTAATTCTATAAATTATAATGATAAGTTCAAGATTTTACAGAAAGAGTTTATTTGTAATATTAAAGATTTCCTATATAAGGACAAGAAGAATACTTTTACCAATATCTATCCATCTATCTTAATATTCTTCCCACTTGGCCCACTTACTTTAACGAGCCTGAGTAAATCATCAGTACTATCTCTATTTTTATTAATAAAATGAATCTGTGATTCCATATCCAAAGATATAGTAAAAGCTACAAAATTCAGATTATTCAAGTTACATCTATCACTCATCAAATTTTTTATGAAATTCTATGCTAATTCATGCTCTTTAAAATATTTATAATCTACTGGGACTTCATTAACTGTATGTTTTAATAAATCAATAATCAAAGTATCTATAATTAATATTAAAATCAAATAACAGTGTCAAAATAGTATTAATATTATCTTTTATTAATACTACTGGTATTTAAATTTTATTAAATATTTCAAATCTGTTATCACCTTGACCAAATAATTTATTACTAGTTTTGACAATATATTTTGGGATGGATTTTTTTAGAATGATAGCAATTCAGTTATGAATTTTTATGAGGAACAAAGGGTTATTATTATACAATTAACATCTATATAATTCATTAACTTGCCCATTTAGGGGTAACATGTTATGCATAAATAGAGTTTTACATACTTGTATAAATACCCACACTAAAATCATCTAAATATCTAAATCATTTTTAAAACTATGATTTGGAAAATTTTAGGGACATGGAACTTAATTCATCCTATATCTTACAGTTTTATCGTCAACACGTGGCCAACACGTATGCGAAGAAGGCAAAATCATGAGCCAGATGCGGGCATAACCCAGACCTAACCCAGACCTAACCGGTGTTATCCTCTAAAATATTCGTCGAAACCAGGTTTAATTGACTGCTTCAGTGTGTTACCACATTACTACATGATTCAAACACGAAAAAAACCCAGGATCTGGCCAACAAGTATGCGAAGAAGGCAAAATCATGAGCCAGATGCGGGCATAACCCAGACCTAACCCAGACCTAACCGGTGTTATCCTCTGAAATATTGATCGAAACCAGGTTTAATTGACTGCTTCAGTGTGTTACCACATTACTACGTGATTCAAACACGAAAAAAACCCAGGATCTGGCCAACAAGTATGCGAAGAAGGCAAAATCATGAGCCAGATGCCGGCATAACCCAGACCTAACCCAGACCTAACCGGTGTTATCCTCTAAAATATTGACCGAAACCAGGTTTAATTGACTGCTTCAGTGTGTCACCACATTACTACCTGATTCAAACACGAAAAAAACCCAGGATCTGGCCAACAAGTATGCGAAGAAGGCAAAATCATGAGCCAGATGCGGGCATAACCCAGACCTAACCCAGACCTAACCGGTGTTATCCTCTAAAATATTCGTCGAAACCAGGTTTAATTGACTGCTTCAGTGTGTTACCACATTACTACGTGATTCAAACACGGAAAAAACCCAGGATCTGGCCAACAAGTTTGCGAAAAAGGCGAAAGTATAAGCCAGATGCGCGCATTTCCCAGACCTAACCCAGACCTAACCGGTGTTATCCTCTGAAATATTGATCGAAACCAGGTTTAATTGACTGCTTCAGTGTGTTACCACATTACTACCTGATTCAAACACGAAAAAAACCCAGGATCTGGCCAACAAGTATGCGAAGAAGGCAAAATCATGAGCCAGATGCGGGCATATCCCGGACAAACCCAGACCTAACCGGTGTTATCCTCTGAAATATTGATCGAAACCAGGTTTAATTGACTGCTTCAGTGTGGTACCACATTACTGCGTTATTCAAAACCGAAAAAAACCCAGGATCTAGCCAACAAGTTTGCGAAAAAGGCGAAAGTATAAGCCAGATGCGCGCATATCCCGGACCTAACCCAGACCTAACCGGTGTTATCCTCTAAAATATTCGTCGAAACCAGGTTTAATTGACTGCCTCAGTGTGGTACCACATTACTACGTGATTCAAACACGGAAAAAACCCAGGATCTGGCCAACAAGTTTGCGAAAAAGGCGAAAGTATAAGCCAGATGCGCGCATATCCCAGACCTAACCCAGACCTAACCGGTGTTATCCTCTAAAATATTGATCGAAACCAGGTTTAATTGACTGCCTCAGTGTGGTACCACATTACTACGTGATTCAAACACGGAAAAAATCCAGGATCTGGCCAACAAGTATGCGAAGAAGGCAAAATCATGAGCCAGATGCGGGCATAACCCAGACCTAACCGGTGTTATCCTCTGAAATATTGATCGAAACCAGGTTTAATTGACTGCTTCAGTGTATTACCACATTACTACGTGATTCAAACACGGAAAAAACCCAGGATCTGGCCAACAAGTATGCGAAGAAGGCAAAATCATGAGCCAGATGCGGGCATAACCCAGACCTAACCCAGACCTAACCGGTGTTATCCTCTAAAATATTGATCGAAACCAGGTTTAATTGACAGCTTCAGTGTGTTACCACATTACTACGTGATTCAAACACGAAAAAAACCCAGGATCTGGCCAGCAAGTATGCGAAGAAGGCAAAATCATGAGCCAGATGCGGGCATATCCCGGACCTAACGCAGACCTAACCGGTGTTATCCTCTAAAATATTGATCGAAACCAGGTTTAATTGACTGCTTCAGTGTGTTACCACATTCCTACGTGATTCAAACACGAAAAAAACCCAGGATCTGGCCAAGAATTATGCGAAGAAGGCGAAAGAATAAGCCAGATGCGCGCATTTCCCAGACCTAACACAGACCTAACCTGTGTTATCCTCTGAAATATTGATCGAAACCAGGTTTAATTGACTGCTTCAGTGTGTTACCACATTACTACGTGATTCAAACACGAAAAAAACCCAGGATCTGGCCAACAAGTATGCGAAGAAGGCAAAATCATGAGCCAGATGCGGGCATATCCCGGACCTAACCCAGACCTAACCGGTGTTATCCTCTAAAATATTGATCGGAACCAGGTTTAATTGACTGCTTCAGTGTGTTACCACATTCCTACGTGATTCAAACACGAAAAAAACCCAAGATCTGGCCAACAAGTATGCGAAGAAGGCAAAATCATGAGCCAGATGCGGGCATAACCCAGACCTAACCCAGACCTAACCGGTGTTATCCTCTGAAATATTGATCGAAACCAGGTTTAATTGACTGCTTCAGTGTGTTACCACATTACTACGTGATTCAAACACGGAAAATACCCAGGATCTGCCAACAAGTTTGCGAAAAAGGCGAAAGTATAAGCCAGATGCGCGCAAATCCCAGACCTAACCCAGACCTAACCGGTGTTATCCTCTAAAATATTGATCGATACCAGGTTTAATTGACTGCTTCAGTGTGTTACCACATTACTACGTGATTCAAACACGAAAAAAACCCAGGATCTAGCCAACAAGTTTGCGAAGAAGGCAAAATCATGAGCCAGATGCGGGCATATCCCGGACCTAACCCAGACCTAACCGGTGTTATCCTCTAAAATATTGATCGAAACCAGGTTTAATTGACAGCTTCAGTGTGTTACCACATTACTACGTGATTCAAACACGAAAAAAACCCAAGATCTGGCCAACAAGTATGCGAAGAAGGCAAAATCATGAGCCAGATGCGGGCATAACCCAGACCTAACCCAGACCTAACCGGTGTTATCCTCTAAAATATTGATCGAAACCAGGTTTTATTGACTGCTTCAATTTGTTACCACATTAGTACGTGATTCAAACACGAAAAAAACCCAGGATCTGGCCAACAAGTATGCGAAGAAGGCAAAGTCATGAGCCAGGTGCGGACATAACCCAGACGAAACCCAAGCCTAACCAGTGTTATCCTCTAAAATATTGATCGAAACCAGGTTTAATTGACTGCTTCAGTGTGTTACCACATTACTACGTGATTCAAACACGAAAAAAAACCAGGATCTGGCCAACAAGTATGCGAAGAAGGCGAAAGTATAAGCCAGATGCGCGCATTTCCCAGACCTAACCCAGACCTAACCGGCGTTATCCTCTGAAATATTGATCGAAACCAGGTTTAATTGACTGCTTCAGTGTGTTACCACATTACTACGTGATTCAAACCCGGAAAATACCCAGGATCTGCCAACAAGTTTGCGAAAAAGGCGAAAGTATAAGCCAGATGCGCGCATATCCCAGACCTAACCCAGACCTAACCGGTGTTATCCTCTAAAATATTGGTCGAAACCAGGTTTAATTGACTGCTTCAGTGTGTTACCACATTACTACGTGATTCAAACACGGAAAAAACCCAGGATCTGGACAACAAGTATGCGAAGAAGGCAAAATCATGAGCCAGATGCGGGCATAACCCAGACCTAACCCAGACCTAACCGGTGTTATCCTCTGAAATATTGATCGAAACCAGGTTTAATTGACAGCTTCAGTGCGTTACCACATTACTACGTGATTCAAACACGAAAAAAACCCAAGATCTGACCGACAAGTATGCGAAGAAGGCAAAATCATGAGCCAGATGCGGGCATAACCCAGACCTAACCCAGACCTAACCGGTGTTATCCTCTAAAATATTGATCGAAACCAGGTTTTATTGACTGCTTCAGTGTGTTACCGCATTACTACGTGATCAAACACGGAAAAAACCCAGGATCTGGCCAACAAGTTTGCGAAAAAGGTGAAAGTATAAGCCAGATGCGCGCATATCCCAGACCTAACCCAGACCTAACCGGTGTGATCGTCTAAAATATTGATCGAAACCAGGTTTTATTGACTGCTTCAGTGTGTTACCACATTACTACGTGATTCAAACACGAAAAAAACCCAGGATCTGGCCAACAAGTATGCGAAGAAGGCAAAATCATGAGCCAGATGCGGGCATAACCCAGACCTAACCCAGACCTAACCGGTGTTATCCTCTGAAATATTGATCGAAACCAGGTTTAATTGACTGCTTCAGTGTGTTACCACATTACTACGTGATTCAAACCCGGAAAATACCCAGGATCTGCCAACAAGTTTGCGAAAAAGGCGAAAGTATAAGCCAGATGCGCGCATATCCCAGACCTAACCCAGACCTAACCGTTGTTATCCTCTAAAATATTGGTCGAAACCAGGTTTAATTGACAGCTTCAGTGTGTTACCACATTACTACGTGATTCAAACACGAAAAAAATCCAAGATCTGGCCGACAAGTATGCGAAGAAGGCAAAATCATGAGCCAGATGCGGGCATAACCCAGACCTAACTCAGACCTAACCGGTGTTATCCTCTAAAATATTGATCGAGACCAGGTTTTATTGACTGCTTCAGTGTGTTACCACATTACTACGTGATCAAACACGGAAAAAACCCAGGATCTGGCCAACAAGTTTGCGAAAAAGGTGAAAGTATAAGCCAGATGCGCGCATATCCCAGACCTAACCCAGACCTAACCGGTGTTATCGTCTAAAATATTGATCGAAACCAGGTTTAATTGGCAGCTTCAGTGTGTTACCACATTACTACGTGATTCAAACACGAAAAAAACCCAGGATCTGGCCAACAAGTATGCGAAGAAGGCAAAATCATGAGCCAGATGCGGGCATAACCCAGACCTAACCCAGACCTAACCGGTGTTATCCTCTAAAATATTGATCGAAACCAGGTTTAATTGACAGCTTCAGTGTGTTACCACATTACTACGTGATTCAAACACGAAAAAGCCCAAGATCTGGCCAACAAGTATGCGAAGAAGGCAAAATCATGAGCCAGATGCGGGCATATCCCGGACCTAACCCAGACCTAACCGGTGTTATCCTCTAAAATATTGATAGAAACCAGGATTAATTGACTGCTTCAGTGTGTTACCACATTACTACGTGATTCAAACACGAAAAAAACCCAGGATCTGCCAACAAGTTTGCGAAAAAGGCGAAAGTATAAGCCAGATGCGCGCATATCCCAGACCTAACCCAGACCTAACCGGTGTTATCCTCTAAAATATTGGTCGAAACCAGGTTTAATTGACTGCTTCAGTGTGTTACCACATTACTACGTGATTCAAACACGGAAAAAACCCAGGATCTGGCCAACAAGTATGCGATGAAGGCAAAATCATGAGCCAGATGCGGGCATAACCCGGACCTAACCCAGACCTAACCGGTGTTATCCTCTAAAATATTGATCGAAACCAGGTTTAATTGACTGCTTCAGTGTGTTACCACATTACTACGTGATTCAAACACGAAAAAAACCCAGGATCTGGCCAACAAGTATGCGAAGAAGGCAAAATCATGAGCCAGATGCGGGCATAACCCAGACCTAACCCAGACCTAACCGGTGTTATCCTCTGAAATATTGATCGAAACCAGGTTTTATTGACTGCTTCAGTGTGTCACCACATTACTACGAGATTCAAACACGAAAAAAACCCAAGATCTGGCCAACAAGTATGCGAAGAAGGCAAAATCATGAGCCACATGCGGGCATATCCCGGACCTAACCCAGACCTAACCGGTGTTATCCTCTAAAATATTGATAGAAACCAGGTTTAATTGACTGCTTCAGTGTGTTACCACATTACTACGTGATTCAAACACGGAAAATACCCAGGGTCTGGCCAACAAGTTTGCGAAAAAGGTGAAAGTATAAGCCAGATGCGCGCATATCCCAGACCTAACCCAGACCTAACCGGCGTTATCCTCTGAAATATTGATCGAAACCAGGTTTAATTGACTGCTTCAGTGTGCTACCACATTCCTACGTGATTCAAACACGAAAAAAACCCAAGATCTGGCCAACAAGTATGCGAAGAAGGCAAAATCATGAGCCAGATGCGGGCATAACCCAGACCTAACCCAGACCTAACCGGTGTTATCCTCTGAAATATTGATCGAAACCAGGTTTAATTGACTGCTTCAGTGTGTTACCACATTACTACCTGATTCAAACACGAAAAAAACCCAGGATCTGGCCAACAAGTATGCGAAGAAGGCAAAATCATGAGCCAGATGCGGGCATATCCCGGACAAACCCAGACCTAACCGGTGTTATCCTCTGAAATATTGATCGAAACCAGGTTTAATTGACTGCTTCAGTGTGGTACCACATTACTGCGTTATTCAAAACCGAAAAAAACCCAGGATCTAGCCAACAAGTTTGCGAAAAAGGCGAAAGTATAAGCCAGATGCGCGCATATCCCGGACCTAACCCAGACCTAACCGGTGTTATCCTCTAAAATATTCGTCGAAACCAGGTTTAATTGACTGCCTCAGTGTGGTACCACATTACTACGTGATTCAAACACGGAAAAAACCCAGGATCTGGCCAACAAGTTTGCGAAAAAGGCGAAAGTATAAGCCAGATGCGCGCATATCCCAGACCTAACCCAGACCTAACCGGTGTTATCCTCTAAAATATTGATCGAAACCAGGTTTAATTGACTGCCTCAGTGTGGTACCACATTACTACGTGATTCAAACACGGAAAAAATCCAGGATCTGGCCAACAAGTATGCGAAGAAGGCAAAATCATGAGCCAGATGCGGGCATAACCCAGACCTAACCGGTGTTATCCTCTGAAATATTGATCGAAACCAGGTTTAATTGACTGCTTCAGTGTATTACCACATTACTACGTGATTCAAACACGGAAAAAACCCAGGATCTGGCCAACAAGTATGCGAAGAAGGCAAAATCATGAGCCAGATGCGGGCATAACCCAGACCTAACCCAGACCTAACCGGTGTTATCCTCTAAAATATTGATCGAAACCAGGTTTAATTGACAGCTTCAGTGTGTTACCACATTACTACGTGATTCAAACACGAAAAAAACCCAGGATCTGGCCAGCAAGTATGCGAAGAAGGCAAAATCATGAGCCAGATGCGGGCATATCCCGGACCTAACGCAGACCTAACCGGTGTTATCCTCTAAAACATTGATCGAAACCAGGTTTAATTGACTGCTTCAGTGTGTTACCACATTCCTACGTGATTCAAACACGAAAAAAACCCAGGATCTGGCCAAGAATTATGCGAAGAAGGCGAAAGAATAAGCCAGATGCGCGCATTTCCCAGACCTAACACAGACCTAACCTGTGTTATCCTCTGAAATATTGATCGAAACCAGGTTTAATTGACTGCTTCAGTGTGTTACCACATTACTACGTGATTCAAACACGAAAAAAACCCAGGATCTGGCCAACAAGTATGCGAAGAAGGCAAAATCATGAGCCAGATGCGGGCATATCCCGGACCTAACCCAGACCTAACCGGTGTTATCCTCTAAAATATTGATCGGAACCAGGTTTAATTGACTGCTTCAGTGTGTTACCACATTCCTACGTGATTCAAACACGAAAAAAACCCAAGATCTGGCCAACAAGTATGCGAAGAAGGCAAAATCATGAGCCAGATGCGGGCATAACCCAGACCTAACCCAGACCTAACCGGTGTTATCCTCTGAAATATTGATCGAAACCAGGTTTAATTGACTGCTTCAGTGTGTTACCACATTACTACGTGATTCAAACACGGAAAATACCCAGGATCTGCCAACAAGTTTGCGAAAAAGGCGAAAGTATAAGCCAGATGCGCGCAAATCCCAGACCTAACCCAGACCTAACCGGTGTTATCCTCTAAAATATTGATCGATACCAGGTTTAATTGACTGCTTCAGTGTGTTACCACATTACTACGTGATTCAAACACGAAAAAAACCCAGGATCTAGCCAACAAGTTTGCGAAGAAGGCAAAATCATGAGCCAGATGCGGGCATATCCCGGACCTAACCCAGACCTAACCGGTGTTATCCTCTAAAATATTGATCGAAACCAGGTTTAATTGACAGCTTCAGTGTGTTACCACATTACTACGTGATTCAAACACGAAAAAAACCCAAGATCTGGCCAACAAGTATGCGAAGAAGGCAAAATCATGAGCCAGATGCGGGCATAACCCAGACCTAACCCAGACCTAACCGGTGTTATCCTCTAAAATATTGATCGAAACCAGGTTTTATTGACTGCTTCAATTTGTTACCACATTAGTACGTGATTCAAACACGAAAAAAACCCAGGATCTGGCCAACAAGTATGCGAAGAAGGCAAAGTCATGAGCCAGGTGCGGACATAACCCAGACGAAACCCAAGCGTAACCAGTGTTATCCTCTAAAATATTGATCGAAACCAGGTTTAATTGACTGCTTCAGTGTGTTACCACATTACTACGTGATTCAGACACGAAAAAAAACCAGGATCTGGCCAACAAGTATGCGAAGAAGGCGAAAGTATAAGCCAGATGCGCGCATTTCCCAGACCTAACCCAGACCTAACCGGCGTTATCCTCTGAAATATTGATCGAAACCAGGTTTAATTGACTGCTTCAGTGTGTTACCACATTACTACGTGATTCAAACCCGGAAAATACCCAGGATCTGCCAACAAGTTTGCGAAAAAGGCGAAAGTATAAGCCAGATGCGCGCATATCCCAGACCTAACCCAGACCTAACCGGTGTTATCCTCTAAAATATTGGTCGAAACCAGGTTTAATTGACTGCTTCAGTGTGTTACCACATTACTACGTGATTCAAACACGGAAAAAACCCAGGATCTGGACAACAAGTATGCGAAGAAGGCAAAATCATGAGCCAGATGCGGGCATAACCCAGACCTAACCCAGACCTAACCGGTGTTATCCTCTGAAATATTGATCGAAACCAGGTTTAATTGACAGCTTCAGTGCGTTACCACATTACTACGTGATTCAAACACGAAAAAAACGCAAGATCTGACCGACAAGTATGCGAAGAAGGCAAAATCATGAGCCAGATGCGGGCATAACTCAGACCTAACCCAGACCTAACCGGTGTTATCCTCTAAAATATTGATCGAAACCAGGTTTTATTGACTGCTTCAGTGTGTTACCGCATTACTACGTGATCAAACACGGAAAAAACCCAGGATCTGGCCAACAAGTTTGCGAAAAAGGTGAAAGTATAAGCCAGATGCGCGCATATCCCAGACCTAACCCAGACCTAACCGGTGTGATCGTCTAAAATATTGATCGAAACCAGGTTTTATTGACTGCTTCAGTGTGTTACCACATTACTACGTGATTCAAACACGAAAAAAACCCAGGATCTGGCCAACAAGTATGCGAAGAAGGCAAAATCATGAGCCAGATGCGGGCATAACCCAGACCTAACCCAGACCTAACCGGTGTTATCCTCTGAAATATTGATCGAAACCAGGTTTAATTGACTGCTTCAGTGTGTTACCACATTACTACGTGATTCAAACCCGGAAAATACCCAGGATCTGCCAACAAGTTTGCGAAAAAGGCGAAAGTATAAGCCAGATGCGCGCATATCCCAGACCTAACCCAGACCTAACCGGTGTTATCCTCTAAAATATTGGTCGAAACCAGGTTTAATTGACTGCTTCAATGTGTTACCACATTACTACGTGATTCAAACACGGAAAAAACCCAGGATCTGGCCAACAAGTATGCGAAGAAGGCAAAATCATGAGCCAGATGCGGGCATAACCCAGACCTAACCCAGACCTAACCGGTGTTATCCTCTGAAATATTGATCGAAACCAGGATTAATTGACAGCTTCAGTGTGTTACCACATTACTACGTGATTCAAACACGAAAAAAACCCAAGATCTGGCCGACAAGTATGCGAAGAAGGCAAAATCATGAGCCAGATGCGGGCATAACCCAGACCTAACTCAGACCTAACCGGTGTTATCCTCTAAAATATTGATCGAAACCAGGTTTTATTGACTGCTTCAGTGTGTTACCACATTACTACGTGATCAAACACGGAAAAAACCTAGGATCTGGCCAACAAGTTTGCGAAAAAGGTGAAAGTATAAGCCAGATGCGCGCATATCCCAGACCTAACCCAGACCTAACCGGTGTTATCGTCTAAAATATTGATCGAAACCAGGTTTAATTGGCAGCTTCAGTGTGTTACCACATTACTACGTGATTCAAACACGAAAAAAACCCAGGATCTGGCCAACAAGTATGCGAAGAAGGCAAAATCATGAGCCAGATGCGGGCATAACCCAGACCTAACCCAGACCTAACCGGTGTTATCCTCTAAAATATTGATCGAAACCAGGTTTAATTGACAGCTTCAGTGTGTTACCACATTACTACGTGATTCAAACACGAAAAAGCCCAAGATCTGGCCAACAAGTATGCGAAGAAGGCAAAATCATGAGCCAGATGCGGGCATATCCCGGACCTAACCCAGACCTAACCGGTGTTATCCTCTAAAATATTGATAGAAACCAGGATTAATTGACTGCTTCAGTGTGTTACCACATTACTACGTGATTCAAACACGAAAAAAACCCAGGATCTGCCAACAAGTTTGCGAAAAAGGCGAAAGTATAAGCCAGATGCGCGCATATCCCAGACCTAACCCAGACCTAACCGGTGTTATCCTCTAAAATATTGGTCGAAACCAGGTTTAATTGACTGCTTCAGTGTGTTACCACATTACTACGTGATTCAAACACGGAAAAAACCCAGGATCTGGCCAACAAGTATGCGATGAAGGCAAATTCATGAGCCAGATGCGGGCATAACCCGGACCTAACCCAGACCTAACCGGTGTTATCCTCTAAAATATTGATCGAAACCAGGTTTAATTGACTGCTTCAGTGTGTTACCACATTACTACGTGATTCAAACACGAAAAAAACCCAGGATCTGGCCAACAAGTATGCGAAGAAGGCAAAATCATGAGCCAGATGCGGGCATAACCCAGACCTAACCCAGACCCAACCGGTGTTATCCTCTGAAATATTGATCGAAACCAGGTTTTATTGACTGCTTCAGTGTGTCACCACATTACTACGAGATTCAAACACGAAAAAAACCCAAGATCTGGCCAACAAGTATGCGAAGAAGGCAAAATCATGAGCCACATGCGGCCATATCCCGGACCTAACCCAGACCTAACCGGTGTTATCCTCTAAAATATTGATAGAAACCAGGTTTAATTGACTGCTTCAGTGTGTTACCACATTACTACGTGATTCAAACACGGAAAATACCCAGGATCTGGCCAACAAGTTTGCGAAAAAGGTGAAAGTATAAGCCAGATGCGCGCATATCCCAGACCTAACCCAGACCTAACCGGCGTTATCCTCTGAAATATTGATCGAAACCAGGTTTAATTGACTGCTTCAGTGTGCTACCACATTCCTACGTGATTCAAACACGAAAAAAACCCAAGATCTGGCCAACAAGTATGCGAAGAAGGCAAAATCATGAGCCAGATGCGGGCATAACCCAGACCTAACCCAGACCTAACCGGTGTTATCCTCTGAAATATTGATCGAAACCAGGTTTAATTGACTGCTTCAGTGTGTTACCACATTACTACGTGATCAAACACGGAAAAAACCCAGGATCTGGCCAACAAGTTTGCGAAAAAGGTGAAAGTATAAGCCAGATGCGCGCATATCCCAGACCTAACCCAGACCTAACCGGTGTTATCCTCTAAAATATTGATCGAAACCAGGTTTAATTGACTGCTTCAGTGTGTTACCACATTACTACATGATTCAAACACGAAAAAAACCCAGGATCTGGCCAAGTATGCGAAGAAGGCAAAATCATGAGCCAGATGCGGGCATAACCCAGACCTAACCCAGACCTAACCGGTGTTATCCTCTAAAATATTGATCGAAACAAGGTTTCATTGACTGTTTCAGTGTATTACCACATTACTACGTGATTCAAACACGAAAAAAACCCAGGATCTGGCCAACAAGTATGCGAAGAAGGCGAAAGTATAAGCCAGATGCGCGCATTTCCCAGACCTAACCCAGACCTAACCGGCGTTATCCTCTAAAATATTGATCGAAACCAGGTTTAATTGACTGCTTCAGTGTGTTACCACATTACTACGTGATTCAAACACGAAAAAAACCCAGGATCTGGCCAACAAGTATGCGAAGAAGGCAAAATCATGAGCCAGATGCGGGCATAACCCAGACCTAACCCAGACCAAACCGGTGTTATCCTCTAAAATATTGATCGAAACCAGGTTTTATTGACTGCTTCAGTGTATTACCACATTACTACGTGATTCAAACACGAAAAAAACCCAGGATCTGGCCAACAAGTATGCGAAGAAGGCAAAATCATGAGCCAGATGCGGGCATAACCCAGACCTAACCCAGACCTAACCGGTGTTATCCTTTGAAATATTGATCGAAACCAGGTTTATTTGACTGCTTCAGTGTGGTACCACATTACTGCGTTATTCAAACCGGAAAAAGACCCAGGATCTAGCCAACAAGTTTGCGAAAAAGGCGAAAGTATAAGCCAGATGCGGGCATATCCCGGACCTATCCCAGACCTAACCGGTGTTATCCTCTGAAATATTGATCGAAACCAGGTTTAATTGACTGCTTCAGTGTGTTACCACATTACTACGTGATTCAAACACGAAAAAAACCCAGGATCTGGCCAACAAGTATGCGAAGAAGGCAAAATCATGAGCCAGATGCGGGCATAACCCAGACCTAACCCAGACCTAACCGGTGTTATCCTCTAAAATATTGATCGAAACCAGGTTTAATTGACAGCTTCAGTGTGTTACCACATTACTACGTGATTCAAACACGAAAAAGCCCAAGATCTGGCCAACAAGTATGCGAAGAAGGCAAAATCATGAGCCAGATGCGGGCATATCCCGGACCTAACCCAGACCTAACCGGTGTTATCCTCTAAAATATTGATAGAAACCAGGATTAATTGACTGCTTCAGTGTGTTACCACATTACTACGTGATTCAAACCCGGAAAATACCCAGGATCTGCCAACAAGTTTGCGAAAAAGGCGAAAGTATAAGCCAGATGCGCGCATATCCCAGACCTAACCCAGACCTAACCGGTGTTATCCTCTAAAATATTGGTCGAAACCAGGTTTAATTGACTGCTTCAATGTGTTACCACATTACTACGTGATTCAAACACGGAAAAAACCCAGGATCTGGCCAACAAGTATGCGAAGAAGGCAAAATCATGAGCCAGATGCGGGCATAACCCAGACCTAACCCAGACCTAACCGGTGTTATCCTCTGAAATATTGATCGAAACCAGGTTTAATTGACAGCTTCAGTGTGTTACCACATTACTACGTGATTCAAACACGAAAAAAACCCAAGATCTGGCCGACAAGTATGCGAAGAAGGCAAAATCATGAGCCAGATGCGGGCATAACCCAGACCTAACTCAGACCTAACCGGTGTTATCCTCTAAAATATTGATCGAAACCAGGTTTTATTGACTGCTTCAGTGTGTTACCACATTACTACGTGATCAAACACGGAAAAAACCCAGGATCTGGCCAACAAGTTTGCGAAAAAGGTGAAAGTATAAGCCAGATGCGCGCATATCCCAGACCTAACCCAGACCTAACCGGTGTTATCGTCTAAAATATTGATCGAAACCAGGTTTAATTGGCAGCTTCAGTGTGTTACCACATTACTACGTGATTCAAACACGAAAAAAACCCAGGATCTGGCCAACAAGTATGCGAAGAAGGCAAAATCATGAGCCAGATGCGGGCATAACCCAGACCTAACCCAGACCTAACCGGTGTTATCCTCTAAAATATTGATCGAAACCAGGTTTAATTGACAGCTTCAGTGTGTTACCACATTACTACGTGATTCAAACACGAAAAAGCCCAAGATCTGGCCAACAAGTATGCGAAGAAGGCAAAATCATGAGCCAGATGCGGGCATATCCCGGACCTAACCCAGACCTAACCGGTGTTATCCTCTAAAATATTGATAGAAACCAGGATTAATTGACTGCTTCAGTGTGTTACCACATTACTACGTGATTCAAACACGAAAAAAACCCAGGATCTGCCAACAAGTTTGCGAAAAAGGCGAAAGTATAAGCCAGATGCGCGCATATCCCAGACCTAACCCAGACCTAACCGGTGTTATCCTCTAAAATATTGGTCGAAACCAGGTTTAATTGACTGCTTCAGTGTGTTACCACATTACTACGTGATTCAAACACGGAAAAAACCCAGGATCTGGCCAACAAGTATGCGATGAAGGCAAAATCATGAGCCAGATGCGGGCATAACCCGGACCTAACCCAGACCTAACCGGTGTTATCCTCTAAAATATTGATCGAAACCAGGTTTAATTGACTGCTTCAGTGTGTTACCACATTACTACGTGATTCAAACACGAAAAAAACCCAGGATCTGGCCAACAAGTATGCGAAGAAGGCAAAATCATGAGCCAGATGCGGGCATAACCCAGACCTAACCCAGACCTAACCGGTGTTATCCTCTGAAATATTGATCGAAACCAGGTTTTATTGACTGCTTCAGTGTGTCACCACATTACTACGAGATTCAAACACGAAAAAAACCCAAGATCTGGCCAACAAGTATGCGAAGAAGGCAAAATCATGAGCCACATGCGGGCATATCCCGGACCTAACCCAGACCTAACCGGTGTTATCCTCTAAAATATTGATAGAAACCAGGTTTAATTGACTGCTTCAGTGTGTTACCACATTACTACGTGATTCAAACACGGAAAATACCCAGGATCTGGCCAACAAGTTTGCGAAAAAGGTGAAAGTATAAGCCAGATGCGCGCATATCCCAGACCTAACCCAGACCTAACCGGCGTTATCCTCTGAAATATTGATCGAAACCAGGTTTAATTGACTGCTTCAGTGTGCTACCACATTCCTACGTGATTCAAACACGAAAAAAACCCAAGATCTGGCCAACAAGTATGCGAAGAAGGCAAAATCATGAGCCAGATGCGGGCATAACCCGGACCTAACCCAGACCTAACCGGTGTTATCCTCTAAAATATTGATCGAAACCAGGTTTAATTGACTGCTTCAGTGTGTTACCACATTACTACGTGATTCAAACACGAAAAAAACCCAGGATCTGGCCAACAAGTTTGCGAAAAAGGTGAAAGTATAAGCCAGATGCGCGCATATCCCAGACCTAACCCAGACCTAACCGGTGTTATCCTCTAAAATATTGATCGAAACCAGGTTTAATTGACTGCTTCAGTGTGTTACCACATTACTACATGATTCAAACACGAAAAAAACCCAGGATCTGGCCAAGTATGCGAAGAAGGCAAAATCATGAGCCAGATGCGGGCATAACCCAGACCTAACCCAGACCTAACCGGTGTTATCCTCTAAAATATTGATCGAAACAAGGTTTCATTGACTGTTTCAGTGTATTACCACATTACTACGTGATTCAAACACGAAAAAAACCCAGGATCTGGCCAACAAGTATGCGAAGAAGGCGAAAGTATAAGCCAGATGCGCGCATTTCCCAGACCTAACCCAGACCTAACCGGCGTTATCCTCTAAAATATTGATCGAAACCAGGTTTAATTGACTGCTTCAGTGTGTTACCACATTACTACGTGATTCAAACACGAAAAAAACCCAGGATCTGGCCAACAAGTATGCGAAGAAGGCAAAATCATGAGCCAGATGCGGGCATAACCCAGACCTAACCCAGACCAAACCGGTGTTATCCTCTAAAATATTGATCGAAACCAGGTTTAATTGACTGCTTCAGTGTGTTACCACATTACTACGTGATTCAAACACGAAAAAAACCCAGGATCTGGCCAACAAGTATGCGAAGAAGGCAAAATCATGTGCCAGATGCGGGCATAACCCAGACCTAACCCAGACCTAACCGGTGTTATCCTCTGAAATATTGATCGAAACCAGGTTTTATTGACTGCTTCAGTGTGTCACCACATTACTACGTGATTCAAACACGGAAAATACCCAGGATCTGGCCAACAAGTTTGCGAAAAAGGTGAAAGTATGAGCCAGATGCGCGCATATCCCAGACCTAACCCAGACCTAACCGGTGTTATCCTCTGAAATATTTGATCGAAACCAGGTTTAATTGACTGCTTCAGTGTGCTACCACATTCCTACGTGATTCAAACACGAAAAAAACCCAAGATCTGGCCAACAAGTATGCGAAGAAGGCAAAATCATGAGCCAGATGCGGGCATAACCCAGACCTAACCCAGACCTAACCGGTGTTATCCTCTGAAATATTGATCGAAACCAGGTTTAATTGACTGCTTCAGTGTGTTACCACATTACTACGTGGTCAAACACGGAAAAAACCCAGGATCTGGCCAACAAGTTTGCGAAAAAGGTGAAAGTATAAGCCAGATGCGCGCATATCCCAGACCTATCCCAGACCTAACCGGTGTTATCCTCTAAAATATTGATCGAAACCAGGTTTAATTGACTGCTTCAGTGTGTTACCACATTACTACATGATTCAAACACGAAAAAAACCCAGGATCTGGCCAAGTATGCGAAGAAGGCAAAATCATGAGCCAGATGCGGGCATAACCCAGACCTAACCCAGACCTAACCGGTGTTATCCTCTAAAATATTGATCGAAACAAGGTTTCATTGACTGTTTCAGTGTATTACCACATTACTACGTGATTCAAACACGAAAAAAACCCAGGATCTGGCCAACAAGTATGCGAAGAAGGCGAAAGTATAAGCCAGATGCGCGCATTTCCCAGACCTAACCCAGACCTAACCGGCGTTATCCTCTAAAATATTGATCGAAACCAGGTTTAATTGACTGCTTCAGTGTGTTACCACATTACTACGTGATTCAAACACGAAAAAAACCCAGGATCTGGCCAACAAGTATGCGAAGAAGGCAAAATCATGAGCCAGATGCGGGCATAACCCAGACCTAACCCAGACCAAACCGGTGTTATCCTCTAAAATATTGATCGAAACCAGGTTTTATTGACTGCTTCAGTGTATTACCACATTACTACGTGATTCAAACACGAAAAAAACCCAGGATCTGGCCAACAAGTATGCGAAGAAGGCAAAATCATGAGCCAGATGCGGGCATAACCCAGACCTAACCCAGACCTAACCGGTGTTATCCTTTGAAATATTGATCGAAACCAGGTTTATTTGACTGCTTCAGTGTGGTACCACATTACTGCGTTATTCAAACCGGAAAAAAACCCAGGATCTAGCCAACAAGTTTGCGAAAAAGGCGAAAGTATAAGCCAGATGCGGGCATATCCCGGACCTATCCCAGACCTAACCGGTGTTATCCTCTGAAATATTGATCGAAACCAGGTTTAATTGACTGCTTCAGTGTGTTACCACATTACTACGTGATTCAAACACGGAAAATACCCAGGATCTGGCCAACAAGTTTGCGAAAAAGGCGAAGGTATAAGCCAGATGCGCGCAAATCCCAGACCTAACCCAGACCTAACCGGTGTTATCCTCTAAAATATTGATCGAAACCAGGTTTAATTGACAGCTTCAGTGTGTTACCACATTACTACGTGATTCAAACACGAAAAAAACCCAGGATCTGGCCAACAAGTATGCGAAGAAGGCAAAATCATGAGCCAGATGCTGGCATATCCCGGACCTAACACAGACCTAACCGGTGTTATCCTCTAAAATAATGTCCGAATCCAGGTTTAATTGACTGCTTCAGTGTGTTACCACATTACTACGTGATTCAAACACGGAAAATACCCAGGATCTGGCCAACAAGTATGCGAAGAAGGCAAAATCATGAGCCAGATGCGGGCATAACCCAGACCTAACCCAGACCTAACCGGTGTTATCCTCTAAAATATTGATCGAAACCAGGTTTAATTGACAGCTTCAGTGTGTTACCACATTACTACATGATTCAAACACGATAAAAACCCAGGATCTGGCCAACAAGTATGCGAAGAAGGCAAAATCATGAGCCAGATGCGGGCATATCCCGGAACTAACCCAGACCTAACCGGTGTTATCCTCTAAAATATTGATCGAAACCAGGTTTAATTGACTGCTTCAGTGTGTTACCACATTCCTACGTGATTCAGACACGAAAAAAACCCAGGATCTGACCAACGAGTATGCGAAGAAGGCGAAAGTATAAGCCAGATGCGCGCATTTCCCAGACCTCACCCAGACCTAACCGGCGTTATCCTCTAAAATATTGATCGAAACCAGGTTTAATTGACTGCTTCAGTATGTTACCACATTACTACGTGATTCAAACACGAAAAAAACCCAGGATCTGGCCAACAAGTATGCGAAGAAGGCAAAATCATGAGCCAGATGCGGGCATAACCCAGACCTAACCCAGACCTAACCGGTGTTATCCTCTAAAATAATGTCCGAATCCAGGTTTAATTGACTGCCTCAGTGTGGTACAACATTACTACGTGATTCAAACACGGAAAAAATCCAGGATCTGGCCAACAAGTTTGCGAAAAAGGCAAAAGTATAAGCCAGATGCGCGCATATCCCAGACCTAACCCAGACCTAACCGGTGTTATCCTCTAAAATATTGATCGAAACCAGGTTTAATTGACTGCTTCAGTGTGTTACCTCATTACTACGTGATTCAAACACGAAAAAAACCCAGGATCTGGCCAACAAGTATGCGAAGAAGGCAAAATCATGAGCCAGATGCGGGCATATCCCGGACCCAACCCAGACCTAGCCGGTGTTATCCTCTAAAATATTGATCGAAACCAGGTTTAATTGACTGCTTCAGTGTGTTACCACATTACTACATGATTCAAACACGAAAAAAACCCAGGATCTGGCCAACAAGTATGCGAAGAAGGCAAAATCATGAGCCAGATGCGGGCATAACCCAGACCTAACCCAGACCTAACCGGTGTTATCCTCTAAAATAATGTCCGAATCCAGGTTTAATTGACTGCCTCAGTGTGGTACAACATTACTACGTGATTCAAACACGGAAAAAATCCAGGATCTGGCCAACAAGTTTGCGAAAAAGGCGAAAGTATAAGCCAGATGCGCGCATATCCCAGACCTAACCCAGACCTAACCGGTGTTATCCTCTAAAATATTGATCGAAACCAGGTTTAATTGACTGCTTCAGTGTGTTACCACATTACTACGTGATTCAAACACGAAAAAAACCCAGGATCTGGCCAACAAGTATGCGAAGAAGGCAAAATCATGAGCCAGATGCGGGCATATCCCGGACCTAACCCAGACCTAACCGGTGTTATCCTCTGAAATATTGATCGAAACCAGGTTTAATTGACTGCTTCAGTGTGGTACCACATTACTGCGTTATTCAAACCGGAAAAAAACCCAGGATCTAGCCAACAAGTTTGCGAAAAAGGCGAAAGTATAAGCCAGATGCGGGCATATCCCGGACCTATCCCAGACCTAACCGGTGTTATCCTCTAAAATATTGATCGAAACCAGGTTTAATTGACTGCTTCAGTGTGTTACCACATTACTACGTGATTCAAACACGAAAAAAACCCAGGATCTGCCAACAAGTTTGCGAAAAAGGCGAAAGTATAAGCCAGATGCGCGCATATCCCAGACCTAACCCAGACCTAACCGGTGTTATCCTCTAAAATATTGGTCGAAACCAGGTTTAATTGACTGCTTCAGTGTGTTACCACATTACTACGTGATTCAAACACGGAAAAAACCCAGGATCTGGCCAACAAGTATGCGATGAAGGCAAAATCATGAGCCAGATGCGGGCATAACCCGGACCTAACCCAGACCTAACCGGTGTTATCCTCTAAAATATTGATCGAAACCAGGTTTAATTGACTGCTTCAGTGTGTTACCACATTACTACGTGATTCAAACACGAAAAAAACCCAGGATCTGGCCAACAAGTATGCGAAGAAGGCAAAATCATGAGCCAGATGCGGGCATAACCCAGACCTAACCCAGACCTAACCGGTGTTATCCTCTGAAATATTGATCGAAACCAGGTTTTATTGACTGCTTCAGTGTGTCACCACATTACTACGAGATTCAAACACGAAAAAAACCCAAGATCTGGCCAACAAGTATGCGAAGAAGGCAAAATCATGAGCCACATGCGGGCATATCCCGGACCTAACCCAGACCTAACCGGTGTTATCCTCTAAAATATTGATAGAAACCAGGTTTAATTGACTGCTTCAGTGTGTTACCACATTACTACGTGATTCAAACACGGAAAATACCCAGGATCTGGCCAACAAGTTTGCGAAAAAGGTGAAAGTATAAGCCAGATGCGCGCATATCCCAGACCTAACCCAGACCTAACCGGCGTTATCCTCTGAAATATTGATCGAAACCAGGTTTAATTGACTGCTTCAGTGTGCTACCACATTCCTACGTGATTCAAACACGAAAAAAACCCAAGATCTGGCCAACAAGTATGCGAAGAAGGCAAAATCATGAGCCAGATGCGGGCATAACCCGGACCTAACCCAGACCTAACCGGTGTTATCCTCTAAAATATTGATCGAAACCAGGTTTAATTGACTGCTTCAGTGTGTTACCACATTACTACGTGATTCAAACACGAAAAAAACCCAGGATCTGGCCAACAAGTTTGCGAAAAAGGTGAAAGTATAAGCCAGATGCGCGCATATCCCAGACCTAACCCAGACCTAACCGGTGTTATCCTCTAAAATATTGATCGAAACCAGGTTTAATTGACTGCTTCAGTGTGTTACCACATTACTACATGATTCAAACACGAAAAAAACCCAGGATCTGGCCAAGTATGCGAAGAAGGCAAAATCATGAGCCAGATGCGGGCATAACCCAGACCTAACCCAGACCTAACCGGTGTTATCCTCTAAAATATTGATCGAAACAAGGTTTCATTGACTGTTTCAGTGTATTACCACATTACTACGTGATTCAAACACGAAAAAAACCCAGGATCTGGCCAACAAGTATGCGAAGAAGGCGAAAGTATAAGCCAGATGCGCGCATTTCCCAGACCTAACCCAGACCTAACCGGCGTTATCCTCTAAAATATTGATCGAAACCAGGTTTAATTGACTGCTTCAGTGTGTTACCACATTACTACGTGATTCAAACACGAAAAAAACCCAGGATCTGGCCAACAAGTATGCGAAGAAGGCAAAATCATGAGCCAGATGCGGGCATAACCCAGACCTAACCCAGACCAAACCGGTGTTATCCTCTAAAATATTGATCGAAACCAGGTTTAATTGACTGCTTCAGTGTGTTACCACATTACTACGTGATTCAAACACGAAAAAAACCCAGGATCTGGCCAACAAGTATGCGAAGAAGGCAAAATCATGTGCCAGATGCGGGCATAACCCAGACCTAACCCAGACCTAACCGGTGTTATCCTCTGAAATATTGATCGAAACCAGGTTTTATTGACTGCTTCAGTGTGTCACCACATTACTACGTGATTCAAACACGGAAAATACCCAGGATCTGGCCAACAAGTTTGCGAAAAAGGTGAAAGTATGAGCCAGATGCGCGCATATCCCAGACCTAACCCAGACCTAACCGGTGTTATCCTCTGAAATATTTGATCGAAACCAGGTTTAATTGACTGCTTCAGTGTGCTACCACATTCCTACGTGATTCAAACACGAAAAAAACCCAAGATCTGGCCAACAAGTATGCGAAGAAGGCAAAATCATGAGCCAGATGCGGGCATAACCCAGACCTAACCCAGACCTAACCGGTGTTATCCTCTGAAATATTGATCGAAACCAGGTTTAATTGACTGCTTCAGTGTGTTACCACATTACTACGTGGTCAAACACGGAAAAAACCCAGGATCTGGCCAACAAGTTTGCGAAAAAGGTGAAAGTATAAGCCAGATGCGCGCATATCCCAGACCTATCCCAGACCTAACCGGTGTTATCCTCTAAAATATTGATCGAAACCAGGTTTAATTGACTGCTTCAGTGTGTTACCACATTACTACATGATTCAAACACGAAAAAAACCCAGGATCTGGCCAAGTATGCGAAGAAGGCAAAATCATGAGCCAGATGCGGGCATAACCCAGACCTAACCCAGACCTAACCGGTGTTATCCTCTAAAATATTGATCGAAACAAGGTTTCATTGACTGTTTCAGTGTATTACCACATTACTACGTGATTCAAACACGAAAAAAACCCAGGATCTGGCCAACAAGTATGCGAAGAAGGCGAAAGTATAAGCCAGATGCGCGCATTTCCCAGACCTAACCCAGACCTAACCGGCGTTATCCTCTAAAATATTGATCGAAACCAGGTTTAATTGACTGCTTCAGTGTGTTACCACATTACTACGTGATTCAAACACGAAAAAAACCCAGGATCTGGCCAACAAGTATGCGAAGAAGGCAAAATCATGAGCCAGATGCGGGCATAACCCAGACCTAACCCAGACCAAACCGGTGTTATCCTCTAAAATATTGATCGAAACCAGGTTTTATTGACTGCTTCAGTGTATTACCACATTACTACGTGATTCAAACACGAAAAAAACCCAGGATCTGGCCAACAAGTATGCGAAGAAGGCAAAATCATGAGCCAGATGCGGGCATAACCCAGACCTAACCCAGACCTAACCGGTGTTATCCTTTGAAATATTGATCGAAACCAGGTTTATTTGACTGCTTCAGTGTGGTACCACATTACTGCGTTATTCAAACCGGAAAAAAACCCAGGATCTAGCCAACAAGTTTGCGAAAAAGGCGAAAGTATAAGCCAGATGCGGGCATATCCCGGACCTATCCCAGACCTAACCGGTGTTATCCTCTGAAATATTGATCGAAACCAGGTTTAATTGACTGCTTCAGTGTGTTACCACATTACTACGTGATTCAAACACGGAAAATACCCAGGATCTGGCCAACAAGTTTGCGAAAAAGGCGAAGGTATAAGCCAGATGCGCGCAAATCCCAGACCTAACCCAGACCTAACCGGTGTTATCCTCTAAAATATTGATCGAAACCAGGTTTAATTGACAGCTTCAGTGTGTTACCACATTACTACGTGATTCAAACACGAAAAAAACCCAGGATCTGGCCAACAAGTATGCGAAGAAGGCAAAATCATGAGCCAGATGCTGGCATATCCCGGACCTAACACAGACCTAACCGGTGTTATCCTCTAAAATAATGTCCGAATCCAGGTTTAATTGACTGCTTCAGTGTGTTACCACATTACTACGTGATTCAAACACGGAAAATACCCAGGATCTGGCCAACAAGTATGCGAAGAAGGCAAAATCATGAGCCAGATGCGGGCATAACCCAGACCTAACCCAGACCTAACCGGTGTTATCCTCTAAAATATTGATCGAAACCAGGTTTAATTGACAGCTTCAGTGTGTTACCACATTACTACATGATTCAAACACGATAAAAACCCAGGATCTGGCCAACAAGTATGCGAAGAAGGCAAAATCATGAGCCAGATGCGGGCATATCCCGGAACTAACCCAGACCTAACCGGTGTTATCCTCTAAAATATTGATCGAAACCAGGTTTAATTGACTGCTTCAGTGTGTTACCACATTCCTACGTGATTCAGACACGAAAAAAACCCAGGATCTGACCAACGAGTATGCGAAGAAGGCGAAAGTATAAGCCAGATGCGCGCATTTCCCAGACCTCACCCAGACCTAACCGGCGTTATCCTCTAAAATATTGATCGAAACCAGGTTTAATTGACTGCTTCAGTATGTTACCACATTACTACGTGATTCAAACACGAAAAAAACCCAGGATCTGGCCAACAAGTATGCGAAGAAGGCAAAATCATGAGCCAGATGCGGGCATAACCCAGACCTAACCCAGACCTAACCGGTGTTATCCTCTAAAATAATGTCCGAATCCAGGTTTAATTGACTGCCTCAGTGTGGTACAACATTACTACGTGATTCAAACACGGAAAAAATCCAGGATCTGGCCAACAAGTTTGCGAAAAAGGCAAAAGTATAAGCCAGATGCGCGCATATCCCAGACCTAACCCAGACCTAACCGGTGTTATCCTCTAAAATATTGATCGAAACCAGGTTTAATTGACTGCTTCAGTGTGTTACCTCATTACTACGTGATTCAAACACGAAAAAAACCCAGGATCTGGCCAACAAGTATGCGAAGAAGGCAAAATCATGAGCCAGATGCGGGCATATCCCGGACCCAACCCAGACCTAGCCGGTGTTATCCTCTAAAATATTGATCGAAACCAGGTTTAATTGACTGCTTCAGTGTGTTACCACATTACTACATGATTCAAACACGAAAAAAACCCAGGATCTGGCCAACAAGTATGCGAAGAAGGCAAAATCATGAGCCAGATGCGGGCATAACCCAGACCTAACCCAGACCTAACCGGTGTTATCCTCTAAAATAATGTCCGAATCCAGGTTTAATTGACTGCCTCAGTGTGGTACAACATTACTACGTGATTCAAACACGGAAAAAATCCAGGATCTGGCCAACAAGTTTGCGAAAAAGGCGAAAGTATAAGCCAGATGCGCGCATATCCCAGACCTAACCCAGACCTAACCGGTGTTATCCTCTAAAATATTGATCGAAACCAGGTTTAATTGACTGCTTCAGTGTGTTACCACATTACTACGTGATTCAAACACGAAAAAAACCCAGGATCTGGCCAACAAGTATGCGAAGAAGGCAAAATCATGAGCCAGATGCGGGCATATCCCGGACCTAACCCAGACCTAACCGGTGTTATCCTCTGAAATATTGATCGAAACCAGGTTTAATTGACTGCTTCAGTGTGGTACCACATTACTGCGTTATTCAAACCGGAAAAAAACCCAGGATCTAGCCAACAAGTTTGCGAAAAAGGCGAAAGTATAAGCCAGATGCGGGCATATCCCGGACCTATCCCAGACCTAACCGGTGTTATCCTCTAAAATATTGATCGAAACCAGGTTTAATTGACTGCTTCAGTGTGTTACCACATTACTACGTGATTCAAACACGAAAAAAACCCTGGATCTGGCCAACAAGTATGCGAAGAAGGCAAAATCATGAGCCAGATGCGGGCATAACCCAGACCTAACCCAGACCTAACCGGTGTTATCCTCTGAAATATTGATCGAAACCAGGTTTAATTGACTGCTTCAGTGTGTTACCACATTACTACATGATTCAAACACGAAAAAAACCCAGGGTCTGGCCAACAAGTATGCGAAGAAGGCAAAATCATGAGCCAGATGCGGGCATAACCCAGACCTAACCCAGACCTAACCGGTGTTATCCTCTGAAATATTGATCGAAACCAGGTTTAATTGACTGCTTCAGTGTGTTACCACATTACTACGTGATTCAAACACGGAAAATACCCAGGATCTGGCCAACAAGTTTGCGAAAAAAGCGAAGGTATAAGCCAGATGCGCGCAAATCCCAGACCTAACCCAGACCTAACCGGAGTTATCCTCTAAAATATTGATCGAAACCAGGTTTTATTGACTGCTTCAGTGTGTTACCACATTACTACGTGATTCAAACACGGGAAATACCCAGGATCTGGCCAACAAGTATGCGAAGAAGGCAAAATCATGAGCCAGATGCGGGCATAACCCAGACCTAACCCAGACCTAACCGGTGTTATCCTCTAAAATATTGATCGAAACCAGGTTTAATTGACTGCTTCAGTGTGTTACCACATTCCTACGTGATTCAAACACGAAAAAAACCCAGGATCTGACCAACAGGTATGCGAAGAAGGCGAAAGTATAAGCCAGATGCGCGCATTTCCCAGACCTAACCCAGACCTAACCGGCGTTATCCTCTAAAATATTGATCGAAACCAGGTTTAATTGACTGCTTCAGTGTGTTACCACATTACTACGTGATTCAACCACGAAAAAAACCCAGGATCTGGCCAACAAGTATGCGAAGAAGGCAAAATCATGAGCCAGATGCGGGCATATCCCGGACCTATCCCAGACCTAACCGGTGTTATCCTCTAAAATATTGATCGAAACCAGGTTTAATAGACAGCTTCAGTGTGTTACCACATTACTACGTGATTCAAACACGAAAAAACCCCAGGATCTGGCCAACAAGTATGCGAAGAAGGCAAAATCATGAGCTAGATGCGGGCATAACCCAGACCTAACCCAGACCTAACCGGTGTTATCTTCTAAAATATTGATCGAAACCAGGTTTTATTGACTGCTTCAGTGTATTACCACATTACTACGTGATTCAAACACGAAAAAAACCCAGGATCTGGCCAACAAGTATGCGAAGAAGGCAAAATCATGAGCCAGATGCGGGCATATCCCGGACCTATCCCAGACCTAACCGGTGTTATCCTCTAAAATATTGATCGAAACCAGGTTTAATTGACTGCTTCAGTGTGTTACCACATTACTGCGTGATTCAAACACGAAAAAACCCCAGGATCTGGCCAACAAGTATGCGAAGAAGGCAAAATCATGAGCCAGATGCGGGCATATCCCGGACCTATCCCAGACCTAACCGGCGCTATCCTCTGAAATATTGATCGAAACCAGGTTTAATTGACTGCTTCAGAGTGTTACCACATTATTACGTGATTCAAACACGAAAAATACCCAGGATCAGGCCAAGAAGTTTGCGAAAAAGGCGAAAGTATAAGCCAGATGCGCGCAAATCCCAGACCTAACCCAGACCTAACCGGTGTTATCCTCTAAAATATTGATCGAAACCAGGTTTTATTGACTGCTTCAGTGTGTTACCACATTACTACGTGATTCAAACACGGAAAAAACCCAGGATCTGGCCAACAAGTATGCGAAGAAGGCAAAATCATGAGCCAGATGCGGGCATAACCCAGACCTAACCCAGACCTGACCGGTGTTATCCTCTAAAATAATGTCCGAATCCAGGTTTAATTGACTGCCTCAGTGTGGTGCAACATTACTACGTGATTCATACACGGAAAAAATCGAGGATCTGGCCAACAAGTATGCGAAGAAGGCAAAATCATGAGCCAGATGCGGGCATATCCCGGACCTAACCCAGACCTAACCGGTGTTATCCTCTGAAATATTGATCGAAACCAGGTTTAATTGACTGCTTCAGTGTGGTACCACATTACTGCGTTATTCAAACCGGAAAAAACCCAGGATCTAGCCAACAAGTTTGCCAAAAAGGCGAAAGTATAAGCCAGATGCGGGCATATCCCGGACCTATCCCAGACCTAACCGGTGTTATCCTCTGAAATATTGATCGAAACCAGGTTTAATTGACTGCTTCAGTGTGGTACCACATTACTGCGTTATTCAAACCGGAAAAAAACCCAGGATCTAGCCAACAAGTTTGCGAAAAAGGCGAAAGTATAAGCCAGATGCGCGCATATCCCAGACCTAACCCAGACCTAACCGGTTTTATCCTCTAAAATATTGATCGAAACCAGGTTTAATTGACTGCTTCAGTGTGTTACCACATTACTACGTGATTCAAACACGAAAAAAACCCAGGATCTGGCCAACAAGTATGCGAAGAAGGCAAAATCATGAGCCAGATGCGGGCATATCCCGGACCTAACCCAGACCTAACCGGTGTTATCCTCTGAAATATTGATCGAAACCAGGTTTAATTGACTGCTTCAGTGTGTTACCACATTACTACATGATTCAAACACGAAAAAAACCCAGGGTCTGGCCAACAAGTATGCGAAGAAGGCAAAATCATGAGCCAGATGCGGGCATAACCCAGACCTAACCCAGACCTATCCGGTGTTATCCTCTGAAATATTGATCGAAACCAGGTTTAATTTACTGCTTCAGTGTGTTACCACATTACTACATGATTCAAACACGAAAAAAACCCAGGGTCTGGCCAACAAGTATGCGAAGAAGGCAAAATCATGAGCCAGATGCGGGCATATCCCGGACCTAACCCAGACCTAACCGGTGTTATCCTCTGAAATATTGATCGAAACCAGGTTTAATTGACTGCTTCAGTGTGTTACCACATTACTACGTGATTCAAACACGGAAAATACCCAGGATCTGGCCAACAAGTTTGCGAAAAAAGCGAAGGTATAAGCCAGATGCGCGCAAATCCCAGACCTAACCCAGACCTAACCGGAGTTATCCTCTAAAATATTGATCGAAACCAGGTTTTATTGACTGCTTCAGTGTGTTACCACATTACTACGTGATTCAAACACGGGAAATACCCAGGATCTGGCCAACAAGTATGCGAAGAAGGCAAAATCATGAGCCAGATGCGGGCATAACCCAGACCTAACCCAGACCTAACCGGTGTTATCCTCTAAAATATTGATCGAAACCAGGTTTAATTGACTGCTTCAGTGTGTTACCACATTCCTACGTGATTCAAACACGAAAAAAACCCAGGATCTGACCAACAGGTATGCGAAGAAGGCGAAAGTATAAGCCAGATGCGCGCATTTCCCAGACCTAACCCAGACCTAACCGGCGTTATCCTCTAAAATATTGATCGAAACCAGGTTTAATTGACTGCTTCAGTGTGTTACCACATTACTACGTGATTCAACCACGAAAAAAACCCAGGATCTGGCCAACAAGTATGCGAAGAAGGCAAAATCATGAGCCAGATGCGGGCATATCCCGGACCTATCCCAGACCTAACCGGTGTTATCCTCTAAAATATTGATCGAAACCAGGTTTAATAGACTGCTTCAGTGTGTTACCACATTACTACGTGATTCAAACACGAAAAAACCCCAGGATCTGGCCAACAAGTATGCGAAGAAGGCAAAATCATGAGCTAGATGCGGGCATAACCCAGACCTAACCCAGACCTAACCGGTGTTATCTTCTAAAATATTGATCGAAACCAGGTTTTATTGACTGCTTCAGTGTATTACCACATTACTACGTGATTCAAACACGAAAAAAACCCAGGATCTGGCCAACAAGTATGCGAAGAAGGCAAAATCATGAGCCAGATGCGGGCATATCCCGGACCTATCCCAGACCTAACCGGTGTTATCCTCTAAAATATTGATCGAAACCAGGTTTAATTGACTGCTTCAGTGTGTTACCACATTACTGCGTGATTCAAACACGAAAAAACCCCAGGATCTGGCCAACAAGTATGCGAAGAAGGCAAAATCATGAGCCAGATGCGGGCATATCCCGGACCTATCCCAGACCTAACCGGCGCTATCCTCTGAAATATTGATCGAAACCAGGTTTAATTGACTGCTTCAGAGTGTTACCACATTATTACGTGATTCAAACACGAAAAATACCCAGGATCAGGCCAAGAAGTTTGCGAAAAAGGCGAAAGTATAAGCCAGATGCGCGCAAATCCCAGACCTAACCCAGACCTAACCGGTGTTATCCTCTAAAATATTGATCGAAACCAGGTTTTATTGACTGCTTCAGTGTGTTACCACATTACTACGTGATTCAAACACGGAAAAAACCCAGGATCTGGCCAACAAGTATGCGAAGAAGGCAAAATCATGAGCCAGATGCGGGCATAACCCAGACCTAACCCAGACCTGACCGGTGTTATCCTCTAAAATAATGTCCGAATCCAGGTTTAATTGACTGCCTCAGTGTGGTGCAACATTACTACGTGATTCATACACGGAAAAAATCGAGGATCTGGCCAACAAGTATGCGAAGAAGGCAAAATCATGAGCCAGATGCGGGCATATCCCGGACCTAACCCAGACCTAACCGGTGTTATCCTCTGAAATATTGATCGAAACCAGGTTTAATTGACTGCTTCAGTGTGGTACCACATTACTGCGTTATTCAAACCGGAAAAAAACCCAGGATCTAGCCAACAAGTTTGCCAAAAAGGCGAAAGTATAAGCCAGATGCGGGCATATCCCGGACCTATCCCAGACCTAACCGGTGTTATCCTCTGAAATATTGATCGAAACCAGGTTTAATTGACTGCTTCAGTGTGGTACCACATTACTGCGTTATTCAAACCGGAAAAAAACCCAGGATCTAGCCAACAAGTTTGCGAAAAAGGCGAAAGTATAAGCCAGATGCGCGCATATCCCAGACCTAACCCAGACCTAACCGGTTTTATCCTCTAAAATATTGATCGAAACCAGGTTTAATTGACTGCTTCAGTGTGTTACCACATTACTACGTGATTCAAACACGAAAAAAACCCAGGATCTGGCCAACAAGTATGCGAAGAAGGCAAAATCATGAGCCAGATGCGGGCATATCCCGGACCTAACCCAGACCTAACCGGTGTTATCCTCTGAAATATTGATCGAAACCAGGTTTAATTGACTGCTTCAGTGTGTTACCACATTACTACATGATTCAAACACGAAAAAAACCCAGGGTCTGGCCAACAAGTATGCGAAGAAGGCAAAATCATGAGCCAGATGCGGGCATAACCCAGACCTAACCCAGACCTATCCGGTGTTATCCTCTGAAATATTGATCGAAACCAGGTTTAATTTACTGCTTCAGTGTGTTACCACATTACTACATGATTCAAACACGAAAAAAACCCAGGGTCTGGCCAACAAGTATGCGAAGAAGGCAAAATCATGAGCCAGATGCGGGCATATCCCGGACCTAACCCAGACCTAACCGGTGTTATCCTCTGAAATATTGATCGAAACCAGGTTTAATTGACTGCTTCAGTGTGTTACCACATTACTACGTGATTCAAACACGGAAAATACCCAGGATCTGGCCAACAAGTATGCGAAGAAGGCAAAATCATGAGCCAGATGCGGGCATAACCCAGACCTAACCCAGACCTAACCGCTGTTATCCTCTAAAATATTGATCGAAACCAGGTTTAATTGACAGCTTCAGTGTGTTACCACATTACTACGTGATTCAAACACGAAAAAAACCCAGGATCTGGCCAACAAGTATGCGAAGAAGGCAAAATCATGAGCCAGATGCGGGCATATCCCGGACCTAACCCAGACCTAACCGGTGTTATCCTCTAAAATATTGATCGAAACCAGGTTTAATTGACTGCTTCAGTGTGTTACCACATTACTACGTGATTCAAACACGAAAAAAACCCAAGATCTGGCCAACAAGTATGCGAAGAAGGCAAAATCATGAGCCAGATGCGGGCATAACCCAGACCTAACCCAGACCTAACCGGTGTTATCCTCTGAAATATTGATCGAAACCAGGTTTAATTGACTGCTTCAGTGTGTTACCACATTACTACCTGATTCAAACACGAAAAAAACCCAGGATCTGGCCAACAAGTATGCGAAGAAGGCAAAATCATGAGCCAGATGCGGGCATATCCCGGACAAACCCAGACCTAACCGGTGTTATCCTCTGAAATATTGATCGAAACCAGGTTTAATTTACTGCTTCAGTGTGGTACCACATTACTGCGTTATTCAAAACCGAAAAAAACCCAGGATCTAGCCAACAAGTTTGCGAAAAAGGCGAAAGTATAAGCCAGATGCGCGCATATCCCGGACCTAACCCAGACCTAACCGGTGTTATCCTCTAAAATATTCGTCGAAACCAGGTTTAATTGACTGCCTCAGTGTGGTACCACATTACTACGTGATTCAAACACGGAAAAAACCCAGGATCTGGCCAACAAGTTTGCGAAAAAGGCGAAAGTATAAGCCAGATGCGCGCATATCCCAGACCTAACCCAGACCTAACCGGTGTTATCCTCTAAAATATTGATCGAAACCAGGTTTAATTGTCTGCTTCAGTGTGTTACCACATTACTACGTGATTCAAACACGGGAAATACCCAGGATCTGGCCAACAAGTATGCGAAGAAGGCAAAATCATGAGCCAGATGCGGGCATAACCCAGACCTAACCCAGACCTAACCGCTGTTATCCTCTAAAATATTGATCGAAACCAGGTTTAATTGACAGCTTCAGTGTGTTACCACATTACTACGTGATTCAAACACGAAAAAAACCCAGGATCTGGCCAACAAGTATGCGAAGAAGGCAAAATCATGAGCCAGATGCGGGCATATCCCGGACCTAACCCAGACCTAACCGGTGTTATCCTCTAAAATATTGATCGAAACCAGGTTTAATTGACTGCTTCAGTGTATTACCTCATTACTACGTGATTCAAACACGAAAAAAACCCAGGATCTGGCCAACAAGTATGCGAAGAAGGCAAAATCATGAGCCAGATGCGGGCATAACCCAGACCTAACCCAGACCTAACCGGTGTTATCCTCTAAAATATTGATCGAAACCAGGTTTAATTGACTGCTTCAGTGTGTTACCACATTACTACGTGATTCAAACACGAAAAAAACGCAGGATCTGGCCAACAAGTTTGCGAAAAAGGCGAAAGTATAAGCCAGATGCGCGCATTTCCCAGACCTAACCCAGACCTAACCGGTGTTATCCTCTGAAATATTGATCGAAACCAGGTTTAATTGACTGCTTCAGTGTGTTACCACATTACTACGTGATTCAAACACGAAAAAAACCCAAGATCTGGCCAACAAGTATGCGAAGAAGGCAAAATCATGAGCCAGATGCGGGCATATCCCGGACCTAACCCAGACCTAACCGGTGTTATCCTCTAAAATATTGATAGAAACCAGGTTTAATTGACTGCTTCAGTGTGTTACCACATTACTACGTGATTCAAACACGGAAAATACCCAGGATCTGGCCAACAAGTTTGCGAAAAAGGTGAAAGTATAAGCCAGATGCGCGCATATCCCAGACCTAACCCAGACCTAACCGGTGTTATCCTCTGAAATATTGATCGAAACCAGGTTTAATTGACTGCTTCAGTGTGTTACCACATTACTACGTGATTCAAACCCGGAAAATACCCAGGATCTGCCAACAAGTTTGCGAAAAAGGCGAAAGTATAAGCCAGATGCGCGCATATCCCAGACCTAACCCAGACCTAACCGGTGTTTTCCTCTAAAATATTGGTCGAAACCAGGTTTAATTGACTGCTTCAGTGTGTTACCACATTACTACGTGATTCAAACACGGAAAAAACCCAGGATCTGGCCAACAAGTATGCGATGAAGGCAAAATCATGAGCCAGATGCGGGCATAACCCAGACCTAACCCAGACCTAACCGGTGTTATCCTCTAAAATATTGATCGAAACCAGGTTTAATTGACTGCTTCAGTGTGTTACCACATTACTACGTGATTCAAACACGAAAAAAACCCAGGATCTGGCCAACAAGTATGCGAAGAAGGCAAAATCATGAGCCAGATGCGGGCATAACCCAGACCTAACCCAGACCTAACCGGTGTTATCCTCTGAAATATTGATCGAAACCAGGTTTTATTGACTGCTTCAGTGTGTTACCACATTACTACGTGATTCAAACACGAAAAAAACCCAGGATCTGGCCAACAAGTTTGCGAAAAAGGCGAAAGTATAAGCCAGATGCGCGCATTTCCCAGACCTAACCCAGACCTAACCGGTGTTATCCTCTGAAATATTGATCGAAACCAGGTTTAATTGACTGCTTCAGTGTGTTACCACATTACTACGTGATTCAAACACGAAAAAAACCCAAGATCTGGCCAACAAGTATGCGAAGAAGGCAAAATCATGAGCCAGATGCGGGCATATCCCGGACCTAACCCAGACCTAACCGGTGTTATCCTCTAAAATATTGATAGAAACCAGGTTTAATTGACTGCTTCAGTGTGTTACCACATTACTACGTGATTCAAACACGGAAAATACCCAGGATCTGGCCAACAAGTTTGCGAAAAAGGTGAAAGTATAAGCCAGATGCGCGCATATCCCAGACCTAACCCAGACCTAACCGGTGTTATCCTCTGAAATATTGATCGAAACCAGGTTTAATTGACTGCTTCAGTGTGTTACCACATTCCTACGTGATTCAAACACGAAAAAAACCCAAGATCTGGCCAACAAGTATGCGAAGAAGGCAAAATCATGAGCCAGATGCGGGCATAACCCAGACCTAACCCAGACCTAACCGGTGTTATCCTCTGAAATATTGATCGAAACCAGGTTTAATTGACTGCTTCAGTGTGTTACCACATTACTACGTGATTCAAACCCGGAAAATACCCAGGATCTGCCAACAAGTTTGCGAAAAAGGCGAAAGTATAAGCCAGATGCGCGCATATCCCAGACCTAACCCAGACCTAACCGGTGTTTTCCTCTAGAATATTGGTCGAAACCAGGTTTAATTGACTGCTTCAGTGTGTTACCACATTACTACGTGATTCAAACACGGAAAAAACCCAGGATCTGGCCAACAAGTATGCGATGAAGGCAAAATCATGAGCCAGATGCGGGCATAACCCAGACCTAACCCAGACCTAACCGGTGTTATCCTCTAAAATATTGATCGAAACCAGGTTTAATTGACTGCTTCAGTGTGTTACCACATTACTACGTGATTCAAACACGAAAAAAACCCAGGATCTGGCCAACAAGTATGCGAAGAAGGCAAAATCATGAGCCAGATGCGGGCATAACCCAGACCTAACCCAGACCTAACCGGTGTTATCCTCTGAAATATTGATCGAAACCAGGTTTTATTGACTGCTTCAGTGTGTTACCACATTACTACGTGATTCAAACACGAAAAAAACCCAGGATCTGGCCAAGAATTATGCGAAGAAGGCGAAAGAATAAGCCAGATGCGCGCATTTCCCAGACCTAGCCCAGACCTAACCAGTGTTATCCTCTAAAATATTGATCGAAACCAGGTTTAATTCACAGCTTCAGTGTGTTACCACATTACTACGTGATTCAAACCCGAAAAAAACCCAGGATCTAGTAAACATAGTAGTATAGAGGGTGTTCGGCCAGCCCTGAGAAACATTTTAATAGGATATTCTAGAGGCCAAACTAAGACGAAAATCAAGAATATGAATTTGTTGATGGAGGCTTCGTTAAAAAGTTATTAACAATTTGATTCAAAAATTTCAAATCGTTCCAGAAAAATTATTTTCGGCTGCGGAGGTCAATTACAAGCATTTTTAGTGAATAGACATATATTCGGAATCCTACTCAGTTTCGAGAAAAAAATTCGAGTATGTGTTGATATTTTTCGGCGAAAAGCAAATTTTTCAAATCGTTCTAAAAAAATTATTTTCGGTTACAGGGATCAATTACAATCATTTTTGGTCATTACACATACCCCCGAAATCCTACGCACTTTCGAGAAAAAAATTCCTTACCGAAAATCTAATCGGGTGCCTTTATTTTTCGATGAAAAAGAAAGATTTCAAATCGTTCTGTGAAAAATTATTTTCAGTTGCGAGGGTCGGTGACAATCATTTTTTATGTATAGACATACCCCCGTAATCTTGCGCATTTTCGAGAAAAAAATTCAGTACGAGCGGAACTTTAAACATTAATAACTTTTTAACAGTGCCTCCATCAACAAATTGGTATTCTTGATTTTCGTCTTATTTTGACCTCTAGAATCCCCCATTAAAATTTTTCCCATGGATGGCCGAACACCCTGTATGTAGGGAACCGTGCAGTTGAAAATTATTAAATCGCGCACGAATTTTTGGCCGAACAGCGAATCGTTCGCTGTCCACGAGCTTGCACGAGCGAAGACGGTTACCGCCGAAAAAGCCGTCAACACGCGGCGAGCGTACGGCCGAACAGCTGATGGGTGAATAACCCAGAAAGCGAGAAAAGACAGCACGGAAGAGAGAAAGATTGAAGAAAAGTACGTAGTAGGTGTGACTGTGTTTAACGAAATAAATACGAGTGTGCCGATTAACGAACAAACACGGTTCCTGATAATCCCATACATACATACGTACAGTGTTGTTCCAAGTGGAGTTTGAAAAAGATGCTAATAAAAATGTTGCATAGTCATAACCACCTGGTTCAGTTACTACATTCACCCTGTAAAAACAACACAATAATATTATTTATTATTTTCTTTTCACGTTCTTAACTTTATTTTTATTTTTAGTTTGAGTTTTACATTTCTCCTTCTCTTCGTCTTGCTTTTCTTTCTCCTTTTCCTTTTCATTTTTCTGTTTTTCTTTCTTTTTTCAATAGCTTTTCTTCTTTTAATTTCTCGGCTTGTTTTTTTCTTTTCTAATCGTTCTTCTTTCATTCTTTGTTTTTCTTTTTCCTGGTTATCAATTGCTTCTATTTTTTCAAGCTGAGTCTATTTCCATGTCTTTGATGTAACTTTGATTGCACACACCTTTCTATATTTCTTTTCTTTTCTTTTCTTTTCTTTGTTGTTTTTTCAATTTTTTGATAATGTTGATAATGTTTATCCAGAATAGATTCTGAAGAATCTTTGTCTTTACGAGAAAATAAGTAAAGTAACGTTGTAGAATTAATGTAGTTTGATTTCAGTACCATCGGAAACAAAACAATTCCCATTAGAAAAAAGTAAAAGCATCATTGTCATGAAATATTAAAGTTAATTAATGATCAGTATATCATATATTAGTTTCTTCTAGCGAAACGTTGTTAAATTAGTCTTCTACACTGGTATTGGTTTTACTGTTACTATGAACTGCACTGCGTTGAACATCAGCAGTGCTTTCTCTCTGCGAGTTGTGTCTTGTGTTGTGTCTTAGTTGTGTCCCGATTGTATTTTAATATTTTCTATATAGAAAAGAAAATTGTTCCCCTCTCAGATCATCTGGAATATGCTCTTGAATGCTATGTAAAACTACCTATATTGCTGTCATTGATGTCAGTTTCATCTGGCGACATGAATTCTAATTTATTTTCTTCTTTCTGAAATACGTTTTGTCTAGTAAATTGTATTTGAGTTAAACGGTCATAGGCCACCACAAGCTTTAAAAGCATTTCCTTCTTCATGGAATTTATATATGGTATGATATATTGGTGCGAAATTCACCTTCGTAATGGGTTTAGTCTACCTACGTACTTTGTCTATGTTCCTGCACTACCCTTCGCCATGCAACTTTTAATCGTCTAAATATTCCTACATCGCATGGCTGGAAAATATGAGTTGCATTAGGTAATAATATACAAAAAAGTAAAATGAGTTTACTCAAAACAAAAATTATGTAAATTGAAATTTATGCAGGACCTGCGACCATCTAATAATACCAGTATAGGAAAGGTGACTCCATTCTCAACCATTTATGGGCTACACACAATATATGTATTAGTGTGGGGGGATTGAAATGAATTCGGTCAAGGTGTAATTTCATTAATATTGATTTAATATATACAGGGTGTTTGGCCACCCCTGGGAAAAATTTTAATGGGAGATTCTAGAAGCCAAAATAAGACGAAAATTAAGAATATCAATTTTTCGACTGAGGTTTCGTTAAAAAGTAGTTATTAATAACATTAAATAAAAAAATTTCAAATCGTTCTGAAAAAATTATTTTTGGTCGCGGAGGTCAGTTAGAATCGTACCCCCGAAATCCTACTCAGTTTCGACAAAAAAAATTCAAGTAAAAAAGAATTTCGAATCGTCTTGGAAGAATTAGTTTTCGTTGCAGGGGTCAGTTACAAGCATTTTTTTTTTTTGGTCGACAGCCGGATTGAACGATTTTAATGTTTCAAACAGCAACACAACGCATATTTTAATGGAGAATATGTAGAGATGTTGGAAAAGTTGTTCCTTGACCCCGTAAAGTGAGAAAAATCCCATATAACTGGTCAAATTTTCAAACAGCCCCCGCAACTCCTACTGATATAGTGAATAGTGAATATATTCCAATGAAACGTTTTTTTTCGCGAGTAGAGCTCATGGGTACCTACACAAAGAGTATTATTAAACAACTATTTTACAAACTGAATAAAAATCAGAAAGGAATTTTTAAGAAAAATCGACAGACAGTGCCTAAATTTTTCGACGAAAGAAAAAGAAAATTTCAAATCGTTCTGAAAAAATTACTTTCGGTTTCGGGGGTCAATTACAATTATTTTCGGTGAATAGACATACCACATACGAAATCCTGCGCATTTTCGAGAAAAAAATTCGAAAGTAAGAGCGGAACTTTAAACGTCAATAACTTGTTTAGTATCGTATTACTCCATCAACAAATTGGTATTCTTGATTTTCATCCTACTTTAACCTCTAGAATCTCCCATTACAATTTCTCCCAGGGGATTCTAGAGACCAAAGTAAGACGAAAATCAAGAATACCAATTTGTTAATGGAGGCTTTATTAAAAAGTTATTAACGTTTAAAGTTCCGCCCGTACTGAATTTCTTTCTCGAAAATGCGCATGATTAGGGGGGTATGACGATTCACCCAAAATGGTTGTAAGTAACCCCCGCAACCGATAACAATTTTTCCAGAACGATTTGAAATTTTTGAGTTTAATTGTTAATAACTTTTCAACGTAGCCTCTATCAACAAATTGGTATTCTTGATTTTCGTCTGTATTTTCGTATTTTGGCATCTAGAATCCCCCATTAAAATTTTTCCCAGGGGTGGCCGAATACCCTGTACATATGTGTTCCCCGAGCAGGAAAACGACTTTTCGCTAAAATCATGAAAGTAAAAATTCTGTCCAAATGAGGAGTAGGAGTGATTTTCTAAGTAATTTTTATGTAAAAGTATAGATTGAGAAAGTGGCACGTGAGGAACGTACGTAACCTAGATCGATGCACGTGTTTTACTGCACCGGGCACGAACGTACGACGATTTACACACACACAGTCAATATCGCCGGTTTTTACAAAAGGTAAAGTCTTAAGTAAACATTTTGTTTTATAATTTTCTATTAAAGCCTCTGTAAGTTTTATCGCTTTTGCATTCTTGCAACTTAATTTAATTGGTTGTTTTTTGGAAAACAGATAAAACTATAAAAAGAATAAAAAACGGTTTTTACGAGTCCTGTACCTATGTTTAGTTCAGAATTTCGAATTCAGCGGTAAAAGTATGTAAATCTATATTATCCAATACACAGGACATAAAGGTAAGAGGAATGGATATTTTTACCAATATATCCATATTCTTAAATATCTGAATATTCTTCCTACTTGACCGACTTACTTTATAAATATATTTTTTAGGGACACATGTCGTTCGGTTGAAGGAAACAGGATATCTATACAGTGTATAGGTATTCAAAAACCCTTGGGAAAAATTTTAGACTTTGTTGAAAAGTTATGGAACATTATATTCCTAGCAAACGCTAGGCCCGTTCACGGATCGGGGTGAGTTATACATTATTCGATTCGCCTAATTCAGTACATTATTGATATGCATTTCTATGCATCTGTGGAAATTCGTTATTTTTTTATAAACTGTTACTGCTATTGTTAGAAATATGACTTAAAATTCGTTAGTTTCTTTAGTGTTTAGGAGTGTGCGCGCGCGCGCGCGCGCGTGTTGTGTGTGTGTGTGAAAGAAGCACACGTCGAGAAATGTTCTTTTAGTTTCTAAGTTTTCTTTTCACAATGGAAAATAAGTGTGTTTGTTTTGTAACAAGATTCATTATAATAAATAATATAAACAGTATTTTAACATGGTAGCAGAGGTCCGTGGTTTGTTCGTTAACAGTAAAGAAAAGAAATTTAGTTGTGAAAGGAAGATAACCTAAGTTTGAAGCATGGCAAGTGAAAAAAAGGACGATTTCATGTTACAAATATTTTATGGAACTGGAAATTCAGGCTAAATTTATTTTTAGAAATGAAAGACTGTAACGAGGTTATTCTACATGATGAAAGACCGGCTGAAATAAGAGTCGAAGATTGGAATAAAAACGGAAATTAAAGCAAAAAGTTACATCGTAAACAGTATTTCAAACACTCAGTTAGAATTAATAATATCAGAAACGACTGCGAAAAATATGATTGCAAAGCTTGACGAAATTTATCTAGTTAAAAACAGTGCAGTAAAGCTATTGTGTAAAAGAAGATTGTTAGAATTAAAAATGAAAGAAGGTGAAAATCCAAGTGACTTCTTTAACGAATTTGAAACGCATATAAATAGGCTCAAAAATACTGGTGAGACTGTGAATGAAGAGGATAAATTGAATTATCTGTTATTAACGTTAACTTCTCACGTATTGTTGATATTATTGATGCACTGCCAACGAAGGAGAAAACAGTTGAGTATGTAAAATCTAAATTACTGTTAGAGTATCAAAAGAGAAACGGTAAAAGTTACTACTTTGAGTACAGCAGAAATTACACTCGCACGTTTAGTTCAAATTTAACTAAAAATCCTAGAGGTCATAGGTTTCGACACGTACAACGCAATCAGAACAAGTATCTCAATTCAAAGGATAATCAGCATAGCAGTGCAACGACTACTGAAGCGGTATGTTAAGTCAGTGTAATAAGTCAGGGCACATCCAACGTTACTGCCCAGAAAACTTTAATAATTATTACAAAATGCAACCTTTTCAAACATATACAAAATAGACACGATAGAAAAGTGGCTGGAAATTCGAGTCTAGATGACAGTAGAAATTACAATTCATTCAAGGTTGAAGTAATGAAAAGTAGCAAAATAGAAGAAGTAGAAATATTAAATGGCTACTAGATAGTGGTTGCTCAGATCACATAATAAACACAGATGAGTACTTTTATGAATCCAAAAATCTACAAAACCCGGTTGATATTAAAGTTGGTGATGGTTTTAAACTAATATCTGGAAAAATTGGTAATGTAATGATTAACATTAATGACAAGTCGGAGGAAATAAAGATTAAAAATGTATATACTATGTACCAGAAATGAAACAAAACTTACTAAGTGTCTCTTGTATTTGTAAATCAAAACAATTAAAAATAATGTTTGAGAAAGACAATGAATTACAATAAAATTTGTAATTCGAAAGAAAAACTCATTGCTATTGCTGTTAAAAGAAATAAACTCTTTGAATTAAATGGAGAAGTTGCCAGACTTGAGAATAAGAAAACAAGTACGTACACTAGTTCAATGGGAATTTCAAATATAGAAAAATGGCATAGATATATACTTTGTCACACAAATTTTAGAGATTTAAAATATTTGTGTGAAGCTCAGCTGCTAAATGGAACACCGGTGAAACTCGAAAACGAATTTATAAAATGCGAAGTTTGTCCGGAGAATAAAATGACAAATTTGAAATTTAAAAACAAACGTACAAGAGCAAATGATTTGTTACAAATAGTCCATACAGATGTCCATGGTCCAATAACTCAGACAGGTCATAATGGTGAGAAATACTTTGTGTCTTTTATAGATGATTTCAGTAAAATTGCTGTTGTGTATTGCATAAAACAAAAAAGTGATGTTTTTTATTGCTTCATTAGGTATATTAGGAAATTAGTAAAAAATCAAACTGGAAAAAGTATTAAAGAAATTCGATGTGACAATGGAAGAGAATCATATCTTAACAAAAACTTTGATGAATTAGCGAAACGAGAAGGTATTTATTTGAAACCAGGACCAGCATACACACACGAATTGAACGGAGTCGCCGAAAGGCACAACAGAACGATAATGGATCGTGCACGCTGCTTGCTGTCAGAGGCAAATGTCGACAAGTTTTATTGGCCAGAATGTATTTACACGGCTGCCTACATTGGAAATCGCCTATTAGCAAACACAAGAATAAGAAAAACACCATATGAAATATTTTTTAATAAAAGGGCTGATGTTTCAAACTTACACTTATATGGAAGCACTGCTTTTGTACGAATTCCCGAGGCATGCAGATATTCAAAGCTAAATCCAAAGGCCGAAAAAGGAATTAATATTAATAGGGTATACAGATATTGGTTAATGACAAAATAGTTGTAAGTCGTCACGTGCAAGATATACCATTTATAGAAATACTGATAACGAAGAAAAATACGAAGGGGAAGCGCCAAAAGAAGAAGAAGAAGAAGAAGAAGAAGAAGAAGAAGAAGAAGAAGAAAGAGTTTTGAAAATAAAAGAAAATAAAACTGACGATGATCAATGCAGCAAAACTGAGGAAGTTAAATAAGATACACGCCCCAAGCGTAACATAATGTGTGAAATGTTGTGAAATTTGATGATCATGTCGTATATACAAACTATTGCAATGCTTTGATACCTGAAAACTACCAAGAACCATTGAACTGCGAAGAGTCAAGAAAATGGAAAGCGGCTATGAAACAAGAACTTGATGGTTTAAAAGAAAACGACACATGGGATTTGGTCAACGTTCCAATAAATAAGAAAATAATTGAAGTAAAGTGGATATATAGAATTAAGACAGATGGAGTATGCAAAGCGCGCATTGTCGCCAAAGTCGCATTTCCAACAGTTGTACCAAAGCGATGAAGAAGTTTATTCACCGATTGCAAGAATGAGCACGCTAAAGGTGTTGCTGTCAATTGCATGTGTTAAAAATTTAAAAATAGAACAAATGGATGTTCAAACAGCTTTTTTAAACGGAAATATCAAGTCTGAAGTTTACATCTACCCTCCTGATGGTAGTAATATACAGTCAGATAAGGTTTGTTTACTTAAGAAGGCGCTTTATGGATTGAGAGAAAGTCCACGTGACTGGTATGATTGTTTTCATAATTACATGATAAGCTTGCATTTTAAAAGATCTGATTATGATTACTGTCTGTATACTGGAGAGATAAACGACACAAAAATATATATTATTTTATATGTGGATGATATATTAATCAGTGGTATAAATGAAATGGCTATAGATGAAGTTAAGATCATGCTTAATAAACGATTTCGCATGAAAGACTTGGGACAAATAAAGCAATACTTGGGAATTGAAGTACAACGTAACCAAAGTAAAGAGGAAATATACTTGAATCAAGAAAAATATATTGAAAATCTTAGTCATAAGTACGGAATAATAAATAGTAAAAGGTTCGATACACCTATGGAAATGAATCGAAAAATTGAACCTGCTGATATAGTGGATGAAGAACTGAAATATAGGAATTTAATTGGAGCATTATTGTATATTGCAAATGGTACTCGCCCAGACATTTCATTTGCGGTCAATTACCTAAGTCGATTCCAAAATAGCTATGACAGCACACGTGTTCTAAAATACTTGTATCACACTCGTTCCATAAATCTTGTTTATAACTCAACTACTCAGGAAATAATGGATGCATTTGTTGACGCTGATTGGGCTGCAGACACTACGGACAGAAAATCGACTACAGGGATAATCATACGAGTTTTTGGAAATGTAGTACTATGGAAATCGCAAAAACAAAAAATTGTCTCCAGAGCCTCAACGCATGCTGAATACTACGCTCTTGCTGATTGTGTAGAAGAAATCATTCCAATTAAGGGCATTTTATCTGTTTTTGACGTGAAGAATGACAATCCAGTAAAAATATATGAAGACAATATTGGAGCGATAGCCTTATCAAAAAATGGAAAATTTTCAAAAAATTCCAAGCATATAGATATAAGTTATCATTTTGTTTATGATTATGAAAAAAGGGACTAATAAGTGTGACTACGGACGATCAAATTGTAGATGTACTGACTAAATCGTTAGGAAAGGCAAAATTTTTGTTGTTGTTTTGATAAATTTTAAGTCAAGAAGGCGTGTTAGAAATATGACTTAAAATTCGTTAGTTTCTTTAGTGTTTAGGAGTTTACCGTTTCAGATAAGAGGGGTAGTGTGGTGTGTGTGTGTGTGTGTGTGTGAAAGAAGCACATGTAGAGGAATGTTCTTTTAGTTTTTAAGTTTTCTTTTCACAATGGAAAATAAGTGTGTTTGTTTTGTAACAAGATTCATTATAATAAATAATATAAACAGTATTTTAACAGTTATTATAAAAAGTTACAGTAAAAAAGTAAGGTCAAGTAGATTTTTTGACAGGTTCACAGATAGAAACTAGTGACCATCGTTGCTATGTTCATTTTAAAAATTATAAATAATTTATCTAATTGGATCTATTCTACATTGTCAAATGGGAATTTGTAGAAGAATTTGTATGATGCATAAAAATCATTTTTTTAGGCATAGAACTTCCACGAGTCGGTCAGGTGGACAGTATTAAAACCAGGTATGTAGACAGTACATGCAGCAACAGTAAAAAATGTCTCCCCGTCGCTGACAGTGTTTACAATATATAGTAAATTACTATTGTACGCAGTACGTTGGTTTAACTTGTTTTTATTATTAAATTTCATTATCATCTAAGTCTGGTATATTTTGATTTTTTACAGAATCGATCATCATCAAATGAAATTTCTGAAATTTCTTTTAAGAACTGATTAAATAAATCATCCTTTCCTTGCTTGGAAGGTTTATAAAACACGTAATGGCTTAAGTACCCAATGAAATTATCTTTTTTGCTGAAAATAGAAAATATAATATTTATTATTTTGTATTATATGTTAGAAAAACATATTAAAAAACGTGTGGAACTGCAAATACTAACCGACAATATTCAGGCAAAAAGTGTTTACTATGCTTCCACGTAGTTTCTGTTTTATTCGTATGAGCGCCTGTTTCTGGATCTTTAAAATGTAAACTATTTACGGTTTACGGTGAGATGTTTATACCCTTATTTTTTAAAAGCCATTGCATTATATAAAGATATTTGAAAAGCAAAGAACGTGGTTTTCTAAAAACAAACTCAGTTACAGATATTGTTTTAAAATTACCATATATGCTAACATATAATTATGAGCAATGTCGTGATATTATATAACTAACATTAAATAAAAATACTGCGCAGCAATTGTGGAAGGGTAGAGTAGATAGAGACTGATGAATCAACATTTTGTTGTAGAAATAATGGCACAGAGGCCATTTGAAAATTAATCACAGCGTCAATTTTCAAGATCTCATTACTGATGCTTACATGAATTAAATTGAAGAAACCACTTTTTTCTAACATATAATACTATCAATATTTTATATTTTCAATAAGAGTAACTTCATTGGATACCTGAGCCATTATGTATTTAGTAAATGTATATATAATAGAAAGATGGTGATTTATTCAATGAGATATTTGCAGAAATAGCAGAAATTTCATTCAATAAATGTTATTGTTAACAAATTAGCATTTGACTAGCTGGCATTTTGAACACAGGTAACGACAGTCACTTGTTTCCACCTGTGAACCTGTCAGAATATATTTAAAATACTTAGTTACTTTGTAAAAATACCGAATTTCCGCAGATAATGAAATGCATATACTAATGAAATAATATACTGAATTAGACGAATCGAATTACGTATAACTCATCCCGATCGTTGAACGGGTCGTTTGCTAGGAATATACCAAAAAACGTTCTTGACAAGTCTATAAAATACTTCAGTTCACTTTCATTATTAGATGCGTTGACTTTAATTCTATAAATTATAATGATAAGTTCAAGATTTTACAGAAAGAGTTTATTTGTAATATTAAAGATTTCCTATATAAGGACAAGAAGAATACTTTTACCAATATCTATCCATCTATCTTAATATTCTTCCCACTTGGCCCACTTACTTTAACGAGCCTGAGTAAATCATCAGTACTATCTCTATTTTTATTAATAAAATGAATCTGTGATTCCATATCCAAAGATATAGTAAAAGCTACAAAATTCAGATTATTCAAGTTACTTCTATCACTCATCAAATTTTTTATGAAATTCTATGCTAATTCATGCTCTTTAAAATATTTATAATCTACTGGGACTTCATTAACTGTATGTTTTAATAAATCAATAATCAAAGTATCTATAATTAATATTAAAATCAAATAACAGTGTCAAAATAGTATTAATATTATCTTTTATTAATACTACTGGTATTTAAATTTTATTAAATATTTCAAATCTGTTATCACCTTGACCAAATAATTTATTACTAGTTTTGACAATATATTTTGGGATGGATTTTTTTAGAATGATAGCAATTCAGTTATGAATTTTTATGAGGAACAAAGGGTTATTATTATACAATTAACATCTATATAATTCATTAACTTGCCCATTTAGGGGTAACATGTTATGCATAAATAGAGTTTTACATACTTGTATAAATACCCACACTAAAATCATCTAAATATCTAAATCATTTTTATAACTATGATTTGGAAAATTTTAGGGACATGGAACTTAATTCATCCTATATCTTACAGTTTTATCGTCAACACGTGGCCAACACGTATGCGAAGAAGGCAAAATCATGAGCCAGATGCGGGCATAACCCAGACCTAACCCAGACCTAACCGGTGTTATCCTCTAAAATATTCGTCGAAACCAGGTTTAATTGACTGCTTCAGTGTGTTACCACATTACTACATGATTCAAACACGAAAAAAACCCAGGATCTGGCCAACAAGTATGCGAAGAAGGCAAAATCATGAGCCAGATGCGGGCATAACCCAGACCTAACCCAGACCTAACCGGTGTTATCCTCTGAAATATTGATCGAAACCAGGTTTAATTGACTGCTTCAGTGTGTTACCACATTACTACGTGATTCAAACACGAAAAAAACCCAGGATCTGGCCAACAAGTATGCGAAGAAGGCAAAATCATGAGCCAGATACGGGCATAACCCAGACCTAACCCAGACCTAACCGGTGTTATCCTCTAAAATATTGATCGAAACCAGGTTTAATTGACTGCTTCAGTGTGTTACCACATTACTACCTGATTCAAACACGAAAAAAACCCAGGATCTGGCCAACAAGTATGCGAAGAAGGCAAAATCATGAGCCAGATGCGGGCATAACCCAGACCTAACCCAGACCTAACCGGCGTTATCCTCTAAAATATTCGTCGAAACCAGGTTTAATTGACTGCTTCAGTGTGTTACCACATTACTACGTGATTCAAACACGGAAAAAACCCAGGATCTGGCCAACAAGTTTGCGAAAAAGGCGAAAGTATAAGCCAGATGCGCGCATTTCCCAGACCTAACCCAGACCTAACCGGTGTTATCCTCTGAAATATTGATCGAAACCAGGTTTAATTGACTGCTTCAGTGTGTTACCACATTACTACCTGATTCAAACACGAAAAAAACCCAGGATCTGGCCAACAAGTATGCGAAGAAGGCAAAATCATGAGCCAGATGCGGGCATATCCCGGACAAACCCAGACCTAACCGGTGTTATCCTCTGAAATATTGATCGAAACCAGGTTTAATTGACTGCTTCAGTGTGGTACCACATTACTGCGTTATTCAAAACCGAAAAAAACCCAGGATCTAGCCAACAAGTTTGCGAAAAAGGCGAAAGTATAAGCCAGATGCGCGCATATCCCGGACCTAACCCAGACCTAACCGGTGTTATCCTCTAAAATATTGATCGAAACCAGGTTTAATTGACAGCTTCAGTGTGTTACCACATTCCTACGTGATTCAAACACGAAAAAAACCCAGGATCTGGCCAACAAGTTTGCGAAAAAGGCGAAAGTATAAGCCAGATGCGCGCAAATCCCAGACCTAACCCAGACCTAACCGGTGTTATCCTCTAAAATATTGATCGAAACCAGGTTTTATTGACTGCTTCAGTGTGTTACCACATTACTACGTGATCAAACACGGAAAAAACCCAGGATCTGGCCAACAAGTTTGCGAAAAAGGTGAAAGTATAAGCCAGATGCGCGCATATCCCAGACCTAACCCAGACCTAACCGGTGTTATCCTCTAAAATATTGATCGAAACCAGGTTTAATTGACAGCTTCAGTGTGTTACCACATTACTACGTGATTCGAACACGAAAAAAACCCAGGATCTGGCCAACAAGTATGCGAAGAAGGCAAAATCATGAGCCAGATGCGGGCATAACCCAGACCTAACCCAGACCTAACCGGTGTTATCCTCTGAAATATTGATCGAAACCAGGTTTAATTGACTGCTTCAGTGTGTTACCACATTACTACATGATTCAAACACGAAAAAAACCCAGGATCTGGCCAACAAGTATGCGAAGAAGGCAAAATCATGAGCCAGATGCGGGCATATCCCGGACCTAACCCAGACCTAACCGGTGTTATCCTCTGAAATATTGATCGAAACCAGGTTTATTTGACTGCTTCAGTGTGGTACCACATTACTGCGTTATTCAAACCGGAAAAAAACCCAGGATCTAGCCAACAAGTTTGCGAAAAAGGCGAAAGTATAAGCCAGATGCGGGCATATCCCGGACCTATCCCAGACCTAACCGGTGTTATCCTCTGAAATATTGATCGAAACCAGGTTTAATTGACTGCTTCAGTGTGTTACCACATTACTACGTGATTCAAACACGGAAAATACCCAGGATCTGGCCAACAAGTATGCGAAGAAGGCAAAATCATGAGCCAGATGCGGGCATAACCCAGACCTAACCCAGACCTAACCGGTGTTATCCTCTAAAATATTGATCGAAACCAGGTTTTATTGACTGCTTCAGTGTGTTACCACATTACTACGTGATCAAACACGGAAAAAATCCAGGATCTGGCCAACAAGTTTGCGAAAAAGGCGAAAGTATAAGCCAGATGCGCGCATATCCCAGACCTAACCCAGACCTAACCGGTGTTATCCTCTAAAATATTGATCGAAACCAGGTTTAATTGACTGCTTCAGTGTGTTACCACATTACTACGTGATTCAAACACGGAAAATACCCAGGATCTGGCCAACAAGTATGCGAAGAAGGCAAAATCATGAGCCAGATGCGGGCATAACCCAGACCTAACCCAGACCTAACCGGTGTTATCCTCTAAAATATTGATCGAAACCAGGTTTAATTGACAGCTTCAGTGTGTTACCACATTACTACGTGATTCAAACACGAAAAAAACCCAGGATCTGGCCAACAAGTATGCGAAGAAGGCAAAATCATGAGCCAGATGCGGGCATATCCCGGAACTAACCCAGACCTAACCGGTGTTATCCTCTAAAATATTGATCGAAACCAGGTTTAATTGACTGCTTCAGTGTGTTACCACATTCCTACGTGATTCAGACACGAAAAAAACCCAGGATCTGACCAACGAGTATGCGAAGAAGGCGAATGTAGAAGCCAGATGCGCGCATTTCCCAGACCTCACCCAGACCTAACCGGCGTTATCCTCTAAAATATTGATCGAAACCAGGTTTAATTGACTGCTTCAGTGTGTTACCACATTACTACGTGATTCAAACACGAAAAAAACCCAGGATCTGGCCAACAAGTATGCGAAGAAGGCAAAATCATGAGCCAGATGCGGGCATAACCCAGACCTAACCCAGACCAAACCGGTGTTATCCTCTAAAATATTCGTCGAAACCAGGTTTAATTGACTGCTTCAGTGTGTTACCACATTACTACATGATTCAAACACGAAAAAAACCCAGGATCTGGCCAACAAGTATGCGAAGAAGGCAAAATCATGAGCCAGATGCGGGCATAACCCAGACCTAACCCAGACCTAACCGGTGTTATCCTCTGAAATATTGATCGAAACCAGGTTTAATTGACTGCTTCAGTGTGTTACCACATTACTACGTGATTCAAACACGAAAAAAACCCAGGATCTGGCCAACAAGTATGCGAAGAAGGCAAAATCATGAGCCAGATGCGGGCATAACCCAGACCTAACCCAGACCTAACCGGTGTTATCCTCTAAAATATTGATCGAAACCAGGTTTAATTGACTGCTTCAGTGTGTTACCACATTACTACCTGATTCAAACACGAAAAAAACCCAGGATCTGGCCAACAAGTATGCGAAGAAGGCAAAATCATGAGCCAGATGCGGGCATAACCCAGACCTAACCCAGACCTAACCGGCGTTATCCTCTAAAATATTCGTCGAAACCAGGTTTAATTGACTGCTTCAGTGTGTTACCACATTACTACGTGATTCAAACACGGAAAAAACCCAGGATCTGGCCAACAAGTTTGCGAAAAAGGCGAAAGTATAAGCCAGATGCGCGCATTTCCCAGACCTAACCCAGACCTAACCGGTGTTATCCTCTGAAATATTGATCGAAACCAGGTTTAATTGACTGCTTCAGTGTGTTACCACATTACTACCTGATTCAAACACGAAAAAAACCCAGGATCTGGCCAACAAGTATGCGAAGAAGGCAAAATCATGAGCCAGATGCGGGCATATCCCGGACAAACCCAGACCTAACCGGTGTTATCCTCTGAAATATTGATCGAAACCAGGTTTAATTGACTGCTTCAGTGTGGTACCACATTACTGCGTTATTCAAAACCGAAAAAAACCCAGGATCTAGCCAACAAGTTTGCGAAAAAGGCGAAAGTATAAGCCAGATGCGCGCATATCCCGGACCTAACCCAGACCTAACCGTTGTTATCCTCTAAAATATTGATCGAAACCAGGTTTAATTGACAGCTTCAGTGTGTTACCACATTCCTACGTGATTCAAACACGAAAAAAACCCAGGATCTGGCCAACAAGTTTGCGAAAAAGGCGAAAGTATAAGCCAGATGCGCGCAAATCCCAGACCTAACCCAGACCTAACCGGTGTTATCCTCTAAAATATTGATCGAAACCAGGTTTTATTGACTGCTTCAGTGTGTTACCACATTACTACGTGATCAAACACGGAAAAAACCCAGGATCTGGCCAACAAGTTTGCGAAAAAGGTGAAAGTATAAGCCAGATGCGCGCATATCCCAGACCTAACCCAGACCTAACCGGTGTTATCCTCTAAAATATTGATCGAAACCAGGTTTAATTGACAGCTTCAGTGTGTTACCACATTACTACGTGATTCGAACACGAAAAAAACCCAGGATCTGGCCAACAAGTATGCGAAGAAGGCAAAATCATGAGCCAGATGCGGGCATAACCCAGACCTAACCCAGACCTAACCGGTGTTATCCTCTGAAATATTGATCGAAACCAGGTTTAATTGACTGCTTCAGTGTGTTACCACATTACTACATGATTCAAACACGAAAAAAACCCAGGATCTGGCCAACAAGTATGCGAAGAAGGCAAAATCATGAGCCAGATGCGGGCATATCCCGGACCTAACCCAGACCTAACCGGTGTTATCCTCTGAAATATTGATCGAAACCAGGTTTATTTGACTGCTTCAGTGTGGTACCACATTACTGCGTTATTCAAACCGGAAAAAAACCCAGGATCTAGCCAACAAGTTTGCGAAAAAGGCGAAAGTATAAGCCAGATGCGGGCATATCCCGGACCTATCCCAGACCTAACCGGTGTTATCCTCTGAAATATTGATCGAAACCAGGTTTAATTGACTGCTTCAGTGTGTTACCACATTACTACGTGATTCAAACACGGAAAATACCCAGGATCTGGCCAACAAGTATGCGAAGAAGGCAAAATCATGAGCCAGATGCGGGCATAACCCAGACCTAACCCAGACCTAACCGGTGTTATCCTCTAAAATATTGATCGAAACCAGGTTTTATTGACTGCTTCAGTGTGTTACCACATTACTACGTGATCAAACACGGAAAAAATCCAGGATCTGGCCAACAAGTTTGCGAAAAAGGCGAAAGTATAAGCCAGATGCGCGCATATCCCAGACCTAACCCAGACCTAACCGGTGTTATCCTCTAAAATATTGATCGAAACCAGGTTTAATTGACTGCTTCAGTGTGTTACCACATTACTACGTGACTCAAACACGGAAAATACCCAGGATCTGGCCAACAAGTATGCGAAGAAGGCAAAATCATGAGCCAGATGCGGGCATAACCCAGACCTAACCCAGACCTAACCGGTGTTATCCTCTAAAATATTGATCGAAACCAGGTTTAATTGACAGCTTCAGTGTGTTACCACATTACTACGTGATTCAAACACGAAAAAAACCCAGGATCTGGCCAACAAGTATGCGAAGAAGGCAAAATCATGAGCCAGATGCGGGCATATCCCGGAACTAACCCAGACCTAACCGGTGTTATCCTCTAAAATATTGATCGAAACCAGGTTTAATTGACTGCTTCAGTGTGTTACCACATTCCTACGTGATTCAGACACGAAAAAAACCCAGGATCTGACCAACGAGTATGCGAAGAAGGCGAAAGTATAAGCCAGATGCGCGCATTTCCCAGACCTCACCCAGACCTAACCGGCGTTATCCTCTAAAATATTGATCGAAACCAGGTTTAATTGACTGCTTCAGTGTGTTACCACATTACTACGTGATTCAAACACGAAAAAAACCCAGGATCTGGCCAACAAGTATGCGAAGAAGGCAAAATCATGAGCCAGATGCGGGCATAACCCAGACCTAACCCAGACCAAACCGGTGTTATCCTCTAAAATATTGATCGAAACCAGGTTTAATTGACTGCTTCAGTGTGTTACCACATTACTACATGATTCAAACACGAAAAAAACCCAGGATCTGGCCAACAAGTATGCGAAGAAGGCAAAATCATGAGCCAGATGCGGGCATAACCCAGACCTAACCCAGACCTAACCGGTGTTATCCTCTAAAATAATGTCCGAATCCAGGTTTAATTGACTGCCTCGGTGTGGTACAACATTACTACGTGATTCAAACACGGAAAAAATCCAGGATCTGGCCAACAAGTTTGCGAAAAAGGCGAAAGTATAAGCCAGATGCGCGCATATCCCAGACCTAACCCAGACCTAACCGGTGTTATCCTCTAAAATATTGATCGAAACCAGGTTTAATTGACTGCTTCAGTGTGTTACCACATTACTACGTGATTCAAACACGAAAAAAACCCAGGATCTGGCCAACAAGTATGCGAAGAAGGCAAAATCATGAGCCAGATGCGGGCATAACCCAGACCTAACCCAGACCAAACCGGTGTTATCCTCTAAAATATTGATCGAAACCAGGTTTAATTGACTGCTTCAGTGTGTTACCACATTACTACATGATTCAAACACGAAAAAAACCCAGGATCTGGCCAACAAGTATGCGAAGAAGGCAAAATCATGAGCCAGATGCGGGCATAACCCAGACCTAACCCAGACCTAACCGGTGTTATCCTCTAAAATAATGTCCGAATCCAGGTTTAATTGACTGCCTCAGTGTGGTACAACATTACTACGTGATTCAAACACGGAAAAAATCCAGGATCTGGCCAACAAGTTTGCGAAAAAGGCGAAAGTATAAGCCAGATGCGCGCATATCCCAGACCTAACCCAGACCTAACCGGTGTTATCCTCTAAAATATTGATCGAAACCAGGTTTAATTGACTGCTTCAGTGTGTTACCACATTACTACGTGATTCAAACACGAAAAAAACCCAGGATCTGGCCAACAAGTATGCGAAGAAGGCAAAATCATGAGCCAGATGCGGGCATATCCCGGACCCAACCCAGACCTAGCCGGTGTTATCCTCTAAGATATTGATCGAAACCAGGTTTAATTGACTGCTTCAGTGTGTTACCACACTACTACATGATTCAAACACGAAGAAAACCCAGGATCTGGCCAACAAGTATGCGAAGAAGGCAAAATCATGAGCCAGATGCGGGCATAACCCAGACCTAACCCAGACCTAACCGGTGTTATCCTCTAAAATAATGTCCGAATCCAGGTTTAATTGACTGCCTCAGTGTGGTACAACATTACTACGTGATTCAAACACGGAAAAAATCCAGGATCTGGCCAACAAGTTTGCGAAAAAGGCGAAAGTATAAGCCAGATGCGCGCATATCCCAGACCTAACCCAGACCTAACCGGTGCTATCCTCTAAAATATTGATCGAAACCAGGTTTAATTGACTGCTTCAGTGTGTTACCACATTACTACGTGATTCAAACACGAAAAAAACCCAGGATCTGGCCAAGAAGTATGCGAAGAAGGCAAAATCATGAGCCAGATGCGGGCATATCCCGGACCTAACCCAGACCTAACCGGTGTTATCCTCTGAAATATTGATCGAAACCAGGTTTAATTGACTGCTTCAGTGTGTTACCACATTACTACGTGATTCAAACACGAAAAAAACCCAGGATCTGGCCAACAAGTATGCGAAGAAGGCAAAATCATGAGCCAGATGCGGGCATATCCCGGAACTAACCCAGACCTAACCGGTGTTATCCTCTAAAATATTGATCGAAACCAGGTTTAATTGACTGCTTCAGTGTGTTACCACATTCCTACGTGATTCAGACACGAAAAAAACCCAGGATCTGACCAACGAGTATGCGAAGAAGGCGAAAGTATAAGCCAGATGCGCGCATATCCCAGACCTAACCCAGACCTAACCGGTGTTATCCTCTAAAATATTGATCGAAACCAGGTTTAATTGACTGCTTCAGTGTGTTACCACATTACTACGTGATTCAAACACGAAAAAAACCCAGGATCTGGCCAACAAGTATGCGAAGAAGGCAAAATCATGAGCCAGATGCGGGCATAACCCAGACCTAACCCAGACCAAACCGGTGTTATCCTCTAAAATATTGATCGAAACCAGGTTTAATTGACTGCTTCAGTGTGTTACCACATTACTACATGATTCAAACACGAAAAAAACCCAGGATCTGGCCAACAAGTGCGCGAAGAAGGCAAAATCATGAGCCAGATGCGGGCATAACCCAGACCTAACCCAGACCTAACCGGTGTTATCCTCTAAAATAATGTCCGAATCCAGGTTTAATTGACTGCCTCAGTGTGGTACAACATTACTACGTGATTCAAACACGGAAAAAATCCAGGATCTGGCCAACAAGTTTGCGAAAAAGGCGAAAGTATAAGCCAGATGCGCGCATATCCCAGACCTAACCCAGACCTAACCGGTGTTATCCTCTAAAATATTGATCGAAACCAGGTTTAATTGACTGCTTCAGTGTGTTACCACATTACTACGTGATTCAAACACGAGAAAAACCCAGGATCTGGCCAACAAGTATGCGAAGAAGGCAAAATCATGAGCCAGATGCGGGCATATCCCGGACCCAACCCAGACCTAGCCGGTGTTATCCTCTAAGATATTGATCGAAACCAGGTTTAATTGACTGCTTCAGTGTGTTACCACACTACTACATGATTCAAACACGAAAAAAACCCAGGATCTGGCCAACAAGTATGCGAAGAAGGCAAAATCATGAGCCAGATGCGGGCATAACCCAGACCTAACCCAGACCTAACCGGTGTTATCCTCTAAAATAATGTCCGAATCCAGGTTTAATTGACTGCCTCAGTGTGGTACAACATTACTACGTGATTCAAACACGGAAAAAATCCAGGATCTGGCCAACAAGTTTGCGAAAAAGGCGAAAGTATAAGCCAGATGCGCGCATATCCCAGACCTAACCCAGACCTAACCGGTGCTATCCTCTAAAATATTGATCGAAACCAGGTTTAATTGACTGCTTCAGTGTGTTACCACATTACTACGTGATTCAAACACGAAAAAAACCCAGGATCTGGCCAAGAAGTATGCGAAGAAGGCAAAATCATGAGCCAGATGCGGGCATATCCCGGACCTAACCCAGACCTAACCGGTGTTATCCTCTGAAATATTGATCGAAACCAGGTTTAATTGACTGCTTCATTGTGTTACCACATTACTACGTGATTCAAACACGAAAAAAACCCAGGATCTGGCCAACAAGTATGCGAAGAAGGCAAAATCATGAGCCAGATGCGGGCATATCCCGGAACTAACCCAGACCTAACCGGTGTTATCCTCTAAAATATTGATCGAAACCAGGTTTAATTGACTGCTTCAGTGTGTTACCACATTCCTACGTGATTCAGACACGAAAAAAACCCTGGTTCTGGCCAACAAGTATGCGAAGAAGGCAAAATCATGAGCCAGATGCGGGCATAACCCAGACCTAACCCAGACCTAACCTGTGTTATCCTCTGAAATATTGATCGAAACCAGGTTTAATTGACTGCATCAGTGTGTTACCACATTACTGCATGATTCAAACACGAAAAAAACCCAGGGTCTGGCCAACAAGTATGCGAAGAAGGCAAAATCATGAGCCAGATGCGGGCATATCCCGGACCTAACCCAGACCTAACCGGTGTTATCCTCTAAAATATTGATCGAAACCAGGTTTAATTGACAGCTTCAGTGTGTTACCACATTACTACGTGATTCAAACACGGAAAATACCCAGGATCTGGCCAACAAGTATGCGAAGAAGGCAAAATCATGAGCCAGATGCGGGCATATCCCGGACCTAACCCAGACCTAACCGGTGTTATCCTCTAAAATATTGATAGAAACCAGGTTTAATTGACAGCTTCAGTGTGTTACCACATTACTACGTGATTCAAACACGAAAAAAACCCAGGATCTGGCCAACATGTATGCGAAGAAGGCAAAATCATGAGCCAGATGCGGGCATATCCCGGACCTAACCCAGACCTAACCGGTGTTATCCTCTAAAATATTGATCGAAACCAGGTTTAATTGACAGCTTCAGTGTGTTACCACATTCCTACGTGATTCAAACACGAAAAAAACCCAGGATCTGGCCAACAAGTTTGCGAAAAAGGCGAAAGTTTAAGCCAGATGCGCGCAAATCCCAGACCTAACCCAGACCTAACCGGTGTTATCCTCTAAAATATTGATCGAAACCAGGTTTTATTGACTGCTTCAGTGTGTTACCACATTACTACGTGATCAAACACGGAAAAACCCCAGGATCTGGCCAACAAGTTTGCGAAAAAGGTGAAAGTATAAGCCAGATGCGCGCATATCCCAGACCTAACCCAGACCTAACCGGTGTTATCCTCTAAAATATTGATCGAAACCAGGTTTAATTGACAGCTTCAGTGTGTTACCACATTACTACGTGATTCAAACACGAAAAAAACCCAGGATCTGGCCAACAAGTATGCGAAGAAGGCAAAATCATGAGCCAGATGCGGGCATAACCCAGACCTAACCCAGACCTAACCGGTGTTATCCTCTAAAATATTGATCGAAACCAGGTTTAATTGACAGCTTCAGTGTGTTACCACATTACTACGTGATTCAAACACGAAAAAAACCCAGGATCTGGCCAACAAGTATGCGAAGAAGGCAAAATCATGAGCCAGATGCGGGCATATCCCGGACCTAACCCAGACCTAACCGGTGTTATCCTCTAAAATATTGATAGAAACCAGGTTTAATTGACTGCTTCAGTGTGTTACCACATTACTACGTGATTCAAACACGGAAAATACCCAGGATCTGGCCAACAAGTTTGCGAAAAAGGTGAAAGTATAAGCCAGATGCGCGCATATCCCAGACCTAACCCAGACCTAACCGGTGTTATCCTCTAAAATATTGGTCGAAACCAGGTTTAATTGACTGCTTCAGTGTGTTACCACATTCCTACGTGATTCAAACACGAAAAAAACCCAAGATCTGGCCAACAAGTATGCGAAGAAGGCAAAATCATGAGCCAGATGCGGGCATAACCCAGACCTAACCCAGACCTAACCGGTGTTATCCTCTAAAATATTGATCGAAACCAGGTTTAATTGACTGCTTCAGTGTGTTACCACATTACTACGTGATTCAAACACGAAAAAAACCCTGGTTCTGGCCAACAAGTATGCGAAGAAGGCAAAATCATGAGCCAGATGCGGGCATAACCCAGACCTAACCCAGACCTAACCGGTGTTATCCTCTGAAATATTGATCGAAACCAGGTTTAATTGACTGCTTCAGTGTGTTACCACATTACTGCATGATTCAAACACGAAAAAAACCCAGGGTCTGGCCAACAAGTATGCGAAGAAGGCAAAATCATGAGCCAGATGCGGGCATAACCCAGACCTAACCCAGACCTAACCGGTGTTATCCTCTGAAATATTGATCGAAACCAGGTTTAATTGACTGCTTCAGTGTGTTACCACATTACTACGTGATTCAAACACGGAAAATACCCAGGATCTGGCCAACAAGTTTGCGAAAAAGGCGAAGGTATAAGCCAGTTGCGCGCAAATCCCAGACCTAACCCAGACCTAACCGGAGTTATCCTCTAAAATATTGACCGAAACCAGGTTTTATTGACTGCTTCAGTGTGTTACCACATTACTACGTGATTCAAACACGGGAAATACCCAGGATCTGGCCAACAAGTATGCGAAGAAGGCAAAATCATGAGCCAGATGCGGGCATATCCCGGACCTAACCCAGACCTAACCGGTGTTATCCTCTGAAATATTGATCGAAACCAGGTTTAATTGACAGCTTCAGTGTGTTACCACATTACTACGTGATTCAAACACGAAAAAAACCCAGGATCTGGCCAGCAAGTATGCGAAAAAGGCGAAAGTATAAGCCAGATGCGGGCATATCCCGGACCTATCCCAGACCTAACCGGTGTTATCCTCTAAAATATTGATCGAAACCAGGTTTAATTGACTGCTTCAGTGTGTTACCACATTCCTACGTGATTCAAACACGAAAAAAACCCAGGATCTGGCCAAGAATTATGCGAAGAAGGCGAAAGAATTAGCCAGATGCGCGCATTTCCCAGACCTAACCCAGACCTAACCGGTGTTATCCTCTGAAATATTGATCGAAACCAGGTTTAATTGACTGCTTCAATGTGTTACCACATTACTACGTGATTCAACCACGGAAAAAACCCAGGATCTGGCCAACAAGTATGCGATGAAGGCAAAATCATGAGCCAGATGCGGGCATATCCCGGACCTATCCCAGACCTAACCGGTGTTATCCTTTAAAATATTGATCGAAACCAGGTTTAATTGACTGCTTCAGTGTGTTACCACATTACTACGTGATTCAAACACGAAAAAACCCCAGGATCTGGCCAACAAGTATGCGAAGAAGGCAAAATCATGAGCCAGATGCGGGCATATCCTGGACCTATCCCAGACCTAACCGGTGTTATCCTCTAAAATATTGATCGAAACCAGGTTTAATTGACTGCTTCAGTGTGTTACCACATTACTACGTGATTCAACCACGAAAAAAACCCTGGATCTGGCCAACAAGTATGCGAAGAAGGCAAAATCATGAGCCAGATGCGGGCATATCCCGGACCTATCCCAGACCTAACCGGTGTTATCCTCTAAAATATTGATCGAAACCAGGTTTAATTGACTGCTTCAGTGTGTTACCACATTACTACGTGATTCAAACACGAAAAAACCCCAGGATCTGGCCAACAAGTATGCGAAGAAGGCAAAATCATGAGCTAGATGCGGGCATAACCCAGACCTAACCCAGACCTAACCGGTGTTATCTTCTAAAATATTGATCGAAACCAGGTTTTATTGACTGCTTCAGTGTATTACCACATTACTACGTGATTCAAACACGAAAAAAACCCAGGATCTGGCCAACAAGTATGCGAAGAAGGCAAAATCATGAGCCAGATGCGGGCATAACCCAGACCTAACCCAGACCTAACCGGTGTTATCCTCTAAAATATTGATCGAAACCAGGTTTAATTGACTGCTTCAGAGTGTTACCACATTACTACGTGATTCAAACACGAAAAATACCCAGGATCTGACCAAGAAGTTTGCGAAAATGGCGAAAGTATAAGCCAGATGCGTGCAAATCCCAGACCTAACCCAGACCTAACCGGTGTTATCCTCTAAAATATTGATCGAAACCAGGTTTTATTGACTGCTTCAGTGTGTTACCACATTACTACGTGATTCAAACACGGAAAAAACCCAGGATCTGGCCAACAAGTATGCGAAGAAGGCAAAATCATGAGCCAGATGCGGGCATAACCCAGACCTAACCCAGACCTAACCGGTGTTATCCTCTAAAATAATGTCCGAATCCAGGTTTAATTGACTGCCTCAGTGTGGTGCAACATTACTACGTGATTCATACACGGAAAAAATCCAGGATCTGGCCAACAAGTATGCGAAGAAGGCAAAATCATGAGCCAGATGCGGGCATATCCCAGACCTAACCCAGACCTAACCGGTGTTATCCTCTAAAATATTCATCGAAACCAAGTTTAATTGACTGCTTCAGTGTATTACCTCATTACTACGTGATTCAAACACGAAAAAAACCCAGGATCTGGCCAACAAGTATGCGAAGAAGGCAAAATCATGAGCCAGATGCGGGCATAACCCAGACCTAACCCAGACCTAACCGGTGTTATCCTCTAAAATATTGATCGAAACCAGGTTTAATTGACTGCTTCAGTGTGTTACCACATTACTACGTGATTCAAACACGAAAAAAACGCAGGATCTGGCCAACAAGTTTGCGAAAAAGGCGAAAGTATAAGCCAGATGCGCGCATTTCCCAGACCTAACCCAGACCTAACCGGTGTTATCCCCTAAAATATTGATCGAAACCAGGTTTAATTGACTGCTTCAGTGTATTACCACATTACTACGTGATTCAAATACGAAAAAAACCCAGGATCTGGCCAACAAGTATGCGAAGAAGGCAAAATCATGAGCCAGATGCGGGCATAACCCAGACCTAACCCAGACCTAACCGGTGTTATCCTCTGAAATATTGATCGAAACCAGGTTTAATTGACTGCTTCAGTGTATTACCACATTACTACGTGTTTCAAACACGAAAAAAACCCAGGATCTGGCCAACAAGTATGCGAAGAAGGCAAAATCATGAGCCAGATGCGGGCGTAACCCAGACCTAACCGGTGTTATCCTCTGAAATATTGATCGAAACCAGGTTTAATTGACTGCTTCAGTGTGTTACCACATTACTGCGTGATTCAAACACGGAAAAAACCCAGGATCTGGCCAACAAGTATGCGAAGAAGGCAAAATCATGAGCCAGATGCGGGCATAACCCAGACCTAACCCAGACCTAACCGGTGTTATCCTCTAAAATATTGATCGAAACCAGGTTTAATTGACAGCTTCAGTGTGTTACCACATTACTACGTGTTTCAAACGCGGATAATACCAAGGATCTGGCCAACAAGTTTGCGAAAAAGGCAAAATCATGAGCCAGATGCGGGCATATCCCAGACGAAACCCAGACCTAACCGGTGTTATCCTCTAAAATATTGATCGAAACCAGGTTTAATTGACTGCTTCTGTGTGATACCACATTACGACGTGATTCAAACATGGTAAAAACCCAGGATCTGGCCAACAAGTATGCGATGAAGGCAAAATCATGAGCCAGATGCGGGCATAACCCAGACCTAACCCAGACCTAACCGGTGTTATCCTCTAAAATATTGATCGAAACCAGGTTTAATTGACAGCTTCAGTGTGTTACCACATTACTACGTGATTCAAACACGAAAAAAACCCAGGATCTGGCCAACAAGTATGCGAAGAAGGCAAAATCATGAGCCAGATGCGGGCATATCCCGGACCTAACCCAGACCTAACCGGTGTTATCCTCTGAAATATTGATCGAAACCAGGTTTAATTGACTGCTTCAGTGTATTACCACATTACTACGTGATTCAAACACGGAAAAAACCCAGGATCTGGCCAACAAGAATGCGATGAAGGCAAAATCATGAGCCAGATGCGGGCATATCCCAGACGAAACCCAGACCTAACCGGTGTTATCCTCTAAAATATTGATCGAAACCAGGTTTTATTGACTGCTTCAGTGTATTACCACATTACTACGTGATTCAAACACGAAAAAAATCCAGGATCTGGCCAACAAGTATGCGAAGAAGGCAAAATCATGAGCCAGATGCGGGCAAAACCCAGACCTAACCCAGACCTAACCGGTGTTATCCTCTAAAATATTGATCGAAACCAGGTTTTATTGACTGCTTCAGTGTATTACCACATTACTACGTGATTCAAACACGAAAAAAACCCAGGATCTGGCCAACAAGTATGCGAAGAAGGCAAAATCATGAGCCAGATGCGGGTATATCCCGGAACTAACCCAGACCTAACCGGTGTTATCCTCTAAAATATTGATCGAAACCAGGTTTAATTGACTGCTTCAGTGTGTTACCACATTCCTACGTGATTCAAACACGAAAAAAACCCAGGATCTGACCAACAAGTATGCGAAGAAGGCGAAAGTATAAGCCAGATGCGCGCATTTCCCAGACCTAACCCAGACCTAACCGGCGTTATCCTCTAAAATATTGATCGAAACCATGTTTAATTGACTGCTTCAGTGTGTTACCACATTACTACGTGATTCAAACACGAAAAAAAACCAGGATCTGGCCAACAAGTATGCGAAGAAGGCAAAATCATGAGCCAGATGCGGGCATAACCCAGACCTAACGAAGACCAAACCGGTGATATCCTCTAAAATATTGATCGAAACCTGGTTTAATTGACTGCTTCAGTGTGTTACCACATTACTACAGGATTCAAACACGAAAAAAACCCAGGATCTGGCCAACAAGTATGCGAGGAAGGTAAAATCATGAGCCAGATGCGGGCATAACCCAGACCTAACCGGTGTTATCCTCTAAAATATTGATCGAAACCAGGTTTAATTGACTGCTTCAGTGTGTTACCACATTACTAACTGATTCAAACACGAAAAAAACCCAGGATCTGGCCAACAAGTATGCGAAGAAGGCAAAATCATGAGCCAGATGCGGGCATAACCCAGACCTAACCCAGACCTAACCGGTGTTATCCTCTAAAATATTGATCGAAACCAGGTTTAATTGACTGCTTCAGTGTGTTACCACATTACTACATGATGCAAACACGAAAAAAACCCAGGATCTGGCCAACAAGTATGCGAAGAAGGCAAAATCATGAGCCAGATGCGGGCATAACCCAGACCTAACCCAGACCTAACCGGTGTTATCCTCTAAAATAATGTCCGAATCCAGGTTTAATTGACTGCCTCAGTGTGGTACAACATTACTACGTGACTCAAACACGGAAAAAATCCAGGATCTGGCCAACAAGTTTGCGAAAAAGGCGGAAGTATAAGCCAGATGCGCGCATATCCCGGACCTAACCCAGACCTAACCGGTGTTATCCTCTAAAATATTGATCGAAACCAGGTTTAATTGACTGCTTCAGTGTGTTACCACATTCCTACGTGATTCAAACACGAAAAAAACCCAGGATCTGACCAACAAGTATGCGAAGAAGGCGAAAGTATAAGCCAGATGCGCGCATTTCCCAGACCTAACCCAGACCTAACCGGCGTTATCCTCTAAAATATTGATCGAAACCAGGTTTAATTGACTGCTTCAGTGCGTTACCACATTACTACGTGATTCAAACACGAAAAAAACCCAGGATCTGGCCAACAAGTATGCGAAGAAGGCAAAATCATGAGCCAGATGCGGGCATAACCCAGACCTAACCCAGACCTAACCGGTGTAATCCTCTAAAATATTGATCGAAACCAGGTTTAATTGACAGCCTCAGTGTGTTACCACATTACTACATGATTCAAACACGAAAAAAACCCAGGATCTGGCCAACAAGTATGCGAAGAAGGCAAAATCATGAGCCAGATGCGGGCATAACCCAGACCTAACCCAGACCTAACCGGTGTTATCCTCTAAAATATTGATCGAAACCAGGTTTAATTGACTGCTTCAGTGTGTTACCACATTACTACATGATTCAAACACGAAAAAATCCCAGGATCTGGCCAACAAGTATGCGAAGAAGGCAAAATCATGAGCCAGATGCGGGCATAACCCAGACCTAACCCAGACCTAACCGGTGTTATCCTCTAAAATAAAGTCCGAATCCAGGTTTAATTGACTGCCTCAGTGTGGTACAACATTACTACGTGATTCAAACTCGGAAAAAATCCAGGATCTGGCCAACAAGTATGCGATGAAGGCAAAATCATGAGCCAGATGCGGGCATAACCCAGACCTAACCCAGACCTAACCGGTGTTATCCTCTAAAATATTGATCGAAACCAGGTTTAATTGACAGCTTCAGTGTGTTACCACATTACTACGTGATTCAAACACGAAAAAAACCCAGGATCTGGCCAACAAGTATGCGAAGAAGGCAAAATCATGAGCCAGATGCGGGCATATCCCGGACCTAACCCAGACCTAACCGGTGTTATCCTCTGAAATATTGATCGAAACCAGGTTTAATTGACTGCTTCAGTGTATTACCACATTACTACGTGATTCAAACACGGAAAAAACCCAGGATCTGGCCAACAAGAATGCGATGAAGGCAAAATCATGAGCCAGATGCGGGCATATCCCAGACGAAACCCAGACCTAACCGGTGTTATCCTCTAAAATATTGATCGAAACCAGGTTTTATTGACTGCTTCAGTGTATTACCACATTACTACGTGATTCAAACACGAAAAAAATCCAGGATCTGGCCAACAAGTATGCGAAGAAGGCAAAATCATGAGCCAGATGCGGGCAAAACCCAGACCTAACCCAGACCTAACCGGTGTTATCCTCTAAAATATTGATCGAAACCAGGTTTTATTGACTGCTTCAGTGTATTACCACATTACTACGTGATTCAAACACGAAAAAAACCCAGGATCTGGCCAACAAGTATGCGAAGAAGGCAAAATCATGAGCCAGATGCGGGTATATCCCGGAACTAACCCAGACCTAACCGGTGTTATCCTCTAAAATATTGATCGAAACCAGGTTTAATTGACTGCTTCAGTGTGTTACCACATTCCTACGTGATTCAAACACGAAAAAAACCCAGGATCTGACCAACAAGTATGCGAAGAAGGCGAAAGTATAAGCCAGATGCGCGCATTTCCCAGACCTAACCCAGACCTAACCGGCGTTATCCTCTAAAATATTGATCGAAACCATGTTTAATTGACTGCTTCAGTGTGTTACCACATTACTACGTGATTCAAACACGAAAAAAAACCAGGATCTGGCCAACAAGTATGCGAAGAAGGCAAAATCATGAGCCAGATGCGGGCATAACCCAGACCTAACCCAGACCAAACCGGTGATATCCTCTAAAATATTGATCGAAACTTGGTTTAATTGACTGCTTCAGTGTGTTACCACATTACTACAGGATTCAAACACGAAAAAAACCCAGGATCTGGCCAACAAGTATGCGAGGAAGGTAAAATCATGAGCCAGATGCGGGCATGACCCAGACCTAACCGGTGTTATCCTCTAAAATATTGATCGAAACCAGGTTTAATTGACTGCTTCAGTGTGTTACCAAATTACTACATGATTCAAACACGAAAAAAACCCAGGATCTGGCCAACAAGTATGCGAAGAAGGCAAAATCATGAGCCAGATGCGGGCATAACCCAGACCTAACCCAGACCTAACCGGTGTTATCCTCTAAAATATTGATCGAAACCAGGTTTAATTGACTGCTCCAGTGTGTTACCACATTACTACATGATGCAAACACGAAAAAAACCCAGGATCTGGCCAACAAGTATGCGAAGAAGGCAAAATCATGAGCCAGATGCGGGCATAACCCAGACCTAACCCAGACCTAACCGGTGTTATCCTCTAAAATAATGTCCGAATCCAGGTTTAATTGACTGCCTCAGTGTGGTACAACATTACTACGTGACTCAAACACGGAAAAAATCCAGGATCTGGCCAACAAGTTTGCGAAAAAGGCGGAAGTATAAGCCAGATGCGCGCATATCCCGGACCTAACCCAGACCTAACCGGTGTTATCCTCTAAAATATTGATCGAAACCAGGTTTAATTGACTGCTTCAGTGTGTTACCACATTCCTACGTGATTCAAACACGAAAAAAACCCAGGATCTGACCAACAAGTATGCGAAGAAGGCGAAAGTATAAGCCAGATGCGCGCATTTCCCAGACCTAACCCAGACCTAACCGGCGTTATCCTCTAAAATATTGATCGAAACCAGGTTTAATTGACTGCTTCAGTGCGTTACCACATTACTACGTGATTCAAACACGAAAAAAACCCAGGATCTGGCCAACAAGTATGCGAAGAAGGCAAAATCATGAGCCAGATGCGGGCAAAACCCAGACCTAACCCAGACCTAACCGGTGTTATCCTCTAAAATATTGATCGAAACCAGGTTTTATTGACTGCTTCAGTGTATTACCACATTACTACATGATTCAAACACGAAAAAATCCCAGGATCTGGCCAACAAGTATGCGAAGAAGGCAAAATCATGAGCCAGATGCGGGCATAACCCAGACCTAACCCAGACCTAACCGGTGTTATCCTCTAAAATAAAGTCCGAATCCAGGTTTAATTGACTGCCTCAGTGTGGTACAACATTACTACGTGATTCAAACTCGGAAAAAATCCAGGATCTGGCCAACAAGTATGCGATGAAGGCAAAATCATGAGCCAGATGCGGGCATAACCCAGACCTAACCCAGACCTAACCGGTGTTATCCTCTAAAATATTGATCGAAACCAGGTTTAATTGACAGCTTCAGTGTGTTACCACATTACTACGTGATTCAAACACGAAAAAAACCCAGGATCTGGCCAACAAGTATGCGAAGAAGGCAAAATCATGAGCCAGATGCGGGCATATCCCGGACCTAACCCAGACCTAACCGGTGTTATCCTCTGAAATATTGATCGAAACCAGGTTTAATTGACTGCTTCAGTGTATTACCACATTACTACGTGATTCAAACACGGAAAAAACCCAGGATCTGGCCAACAAGAATGCGATGAAGGCAAAATCATGAGCCAGATGCGGGCATATCCCAGACGAAACCCAGACCTAACCGGTGTTATCCTCTAAAATATTGATCGAAACCAGGTTTTATTGACTGCTTCAGTGTATTACCACATTACTACGTGATTCAAACACGAAAAAAATCCAGGATCTGGCCAACAAGTATGCGAAGAAGGCAAAATCATGAGCCAGATGCGGGCAAAACCCAGACCTAACCCAGACCTAACCGGTGTTATCCTCTAAAATATTGATCGAAACCAGGTTTTATTGACTGCTTCAGTGTATTACCACATTACTACGTGATTCAAACACGAAAAAAACCCAGGATCTGGCCAACAAGTATGCGAAGAAGGCAAAATCATGAGCCAGATGCGGGTATATCCCGGAACTAACCCAGACCTAACCGGTGTTATCCTCTAAAATATTGATCGAAACCAGGTTTAATTGACTGCTTCAGTGTGTTACCACATTCCTACGTGATTCAAACACGAAAAAAACCCAGGATCTGACCAACAATTATGCGAAGAAGGCGAAAGTATAAGCCAGATGCGCGCATTTCCCAGACCTAACCCAGACCTAACCGGCGTTATCCTCTAAAATATTGATCGAAACCATGTTTAATTGACTGCTTCAGTGTGTTACCACATTACTACGTGATTCAAACACGAAAAAAAACCAGGATCTGGCCAACAAGTATGCGAAGAAGGCAAAATCATGAGCCAGATGCGGGCATAACCCAGACCTAACCCAGACCAAACCGGTGATATCCTCTAAAATATTGATCGAAACTTGGTTTAATTGACTGCTTCAGTGTGTTACCACATTACTACAGGATTCAAACACGAAAAAAACCCAGGATCTGGCCAACAAGTATGCGAGGAAGGTAAAATCATGAGCCAGATGCGGGCATGACCCAGACCTAACCGGTGTTATCCTCTAAAATATTGATCGAAACCAGGTTTAATTGACTGCTTCAGTGTGTTACCAAATTACTACATGATTCAAACACGAAAAAAACCCAGGATCTGGCCAACAAGTATGCGAAGAAGGCAAAATCATGAGCCAGATGCGGGCATAACCCAGACCTAACCCAGACCTAACCGGTGTTATCCTCTAAAATATTGATCGAAACCAGGTTTAATTGACTGCTTCAGTGTGTTACCACATTACTACATGATGCAAACACGAAAAAAACCCAGGATCTGGCCAACAAGTATGCGAAGAAGGCAAAATCATGAGCCAGATGCGGGCATAACCCAGACCTAACCCAGACCTAACCGGTGTTATCCTCTAAAATAATGTCCGAATCCAGGTTTAATTGACTGCCTCAGTGTGGTACAACATTACTACGTGACTCAAACACGGAAAAAATCCAGGATCTGGCCAACAAGTTTGCGAAAAAGGCGGAAGTATAAGCCAGATGCGCGCATATCCCGGACCTAACCCAGACCTAACCGGTGTTATCCTCTAAAATATTGATCGAAACCAGGTTTAATTGACTGCTTCAGTGTGTTACCACATTCCTACGTGATTCAAACACGAAAAAAACCCAGGATCTGACCAACAAGTATGCGAAGAAGGCGAAAGTATAAGCCAGATGCGCGCATTTCCCAGACCTAACCCAGACCTAACCGGCGTTATCCTCTAAAATATTGATCGAAACCAGGTTTAATTGACTGCTTCAGTGCGTTACCACATTACTACGTGATTCAAACACGAAAAAAACCCAGGATCTGGCCAACAAGTATGCGAAGAAGGCAAAATCATGAGCCAGATGCGGGCATAACCCAGACCTAACCCAGACCTAACCGGTGTAATCCTCTAAAATATTGATCGAAACCAGGTTTAATTGACAGCCTCAGTGTGTTACCACATTACTACATGATTCAAACACGAAAAAAACCCAGGATCTGGCCAACAAGTATGCGAAGAAGGCAAAATCATGAGCCAGATGCGGGCATAACCCAGACCTAACCCAGACCTAACCGGTGTTATCCTCTAAAATATTGATCGAAACCAGGTTTAAAAGACTGCTTCAGTGTGTTACCACATTACTACGTGATTCAACCACGTAAAAAACCCAGGATCTGGCCAACAAGTATGCGAAGAAGGCAAAATCATGAGCCAGATGCGGGCAAAACCCAGACCTAACCCAGACCTAACCGGTGTTATCCTCTGAAATATTGATCGAAACCAGGTTTAATTGACTGCTTCAGTGTGTTACCACATTACTACATGATTCAAACACGAAAAAAACCCAGGATCTGGCCAACAAGTATGCGAAGAAGGCAAAATCATGAGCCAGATGCGGGCATAACCCAGACCTAACCCAGACCTAACCGGTGTTATCCTCTGAAATATTGATCGAAACCAGGTTTAATTGACTGCTTCAGTGTGTTACCACATTACTACGTGATTCAAACACGGAAAATACCCAGGATCTGGCCAACAAGTATGCGAAGAAGGCAAAATCATGAGCCAGATGCGGGCATAACCCAGACCTAACCCAGACCTAACCGGTGTAATCCTCTAAAATATTGATCGAAACCAGGTTTAATTGACAACTTCAGTGTGTTACCACATTACTACATGATTCAAACACGAAAAAAACCCAGGATCTGGCCAACAAGTATGCGAAGAAGGCAAAATCATGAGCCAGATGCGGGCATAACCCAGACCTAACCCAGACCTAACCGGTGTTATCCTCTGAAATATTGATCGAAACCAGGTTTTATTGACTGCTTCAGTGTATTACCACATTACTACGTGATTCAAACACGAAAAAAATCCAGGATCTGGCCAACAAGTATGCGAAGAAGGCAAAATCATGAGCCAGATGCGGGCATAACCCAGACCTAACCCAGACCTAACCGGTGTAATCCTCTAAAATATTGATCGAAACCAGGTTTAATTGACAGCTTCAGTGTGTTACCACATTACTACATGATTCAAACACGAAAAAAACCCAGGATCTGGCCAACAAGTATGCGAAGAAGGCAAAATCATGAGCCAGATGCGGGCATAACCCAGACCTAACCCAGACCTAACCGGTGTTATCCTCTAAAATATTGATCGAAACCAGGTTTAATTGACTGCTTCAGTGTGTTACCACATTACTACATGATTCAAACACGAAAAAAACCCAGGATCTGGCCAACAAGTATGCGAAGAAGGCAAAATCATGAGCCAGATACGGGCATAACCCAGACCTAACCCAGACCTAACCGGTGTTATCCTCTAAAATATTGATCGAAACCAGGTTTAATTGACTGCTTCAGTGTGTTACCACATTACTACATGATTCAAACTCGGAAAAAACCCAGGATCTGGCCAACAAGTATGCGATGAAGGCAAAATCATGAGCCAGATGCGGGCATAAACCAGACCTAACCCAGACCTAACCGGTGTTATCCTCTAAAATAATGTCCGAATCCAGGTTTAATTGACTGCCTCAGTGTGGTACAACATTACTACGTGATTCAAACACGGAAAAAATCCAGGATCTGGCCAACAAGTTTGCGAAAAAGGCGAAAGTATAAGCCAGATGCGCGCATATCCCAGACCTAACCCAGACCTAACCGGTGTTATCCTCTAAAATATTGATCGAAACCAGGTTTAATTGACTGCTTCAGTGTGTTACCACATTACTACGTGATTCAAACACGAAAAAAACCCAGGATCTAGCCAACAAGTTTGCGAAAAAGGCGAAAGTATAAGCCAGATGCGGGCAAATCCCGGACCTATCCCAGACCTAACCGGTGTTATCCTCTAAAATATTGATCGAAACCAGGTTTAATTGACTGCTTCAGTGTGTTACCACATTACTACGTGATTCAAACACGAAAAAACCCCAGGATCTGGCCAACAAGTATGCGAAGAAGGCAAAATCATGAGCTAGATGCGGCCATAACCCAGACCTAACCCAGACCTAACCGGTGTTATCCTCTAAAATATTGATCGAAACCAGGTTTTATTGACTGCTTCAGTGTATTACCACATTACTACGTGATTCAAACACGAAAAAAACCCAGGATCTGGCCAACAAGTATGCGAAGAAGGCAAAATCATGAGCCAGATGCGGGCATAACCCAGACCTAACCCAGACCTAACCGGTGTTATCCTCTAAAATATTGATCGAAACCAGGTTTAATTGACTGCTTCAGTGTGTTACCACATTACTACGTGATTCAACCACGAAAAAAACCCAGGATCTGGCCAACAAGTATGCGAAGAAGGCAAAATCATGAGCCAGATGCGGGCATATCCCGGACCTATCCCAGACCTAACCGGACTTATCCTCTAAAATATTGATCGAAACCAGGTTTAATTGACTGCTTCAGTGTGTTACCACATTCCTACGTGATTCAAACACGAAAAAAACCCAGGATCTGACCAACAAGTATGCGAAGAAGGCGAAAGTATAAGCCAGGTGCGCGCATTTCCCAGACCTAACCCAGACCTAACCGGCGTTATCCTCTAAAATATTGATCGAAACCAGGTTTAATTGACTGCTTCAGTGTGTTACCACATTACTACGTGATTCAACCACAAAAAAAACCCAGGATCTGGCCAACAAGTATGCGAAGAAGGCAAAATCATGAGCCAGATGCGGGCATATCCCGGACCTATCCCAGACCTAACCGGTGTTATCCTCTAAAATATTGATCGAAACCAGGTTTAATTGACTGCTTCAGTGTGTTACCACATTACTACGTGATTCAAACACGAAAAATCCCAGGATCTGGCCAACAAGTATGCGAAGAAGGCAAAATCATGAGCTAGATGCGGCCATAACCCAGACCTAACCCAGACCTAACCGGTGTTTTCCTCTAAAATATTGATCGAAACCAGGTTTTATTGACTGCTTCAGTGTATTACCACATTACTACGTGATTCAAACACGAAAAAAACCCAGGATCTGGCCAACAAGTATGCGAAGAAGGCAAAATCATGAGCCAGATGCGGGCATAACCCAGACCTAACCCAGACCTAACCGGTGTTATCCTCTAAAATATTGATCGGAACCAGGTTTATTTGACTGCTTCAGTGTGTTACCACATTACTACGTGATTCAAACACGAAAAAACCCCAGGATCTGGCCAACAGGTATGCGAAGAATGCAAAATCATGAGCTAGATGCGGGCATAACCCAGACCTAACCCAGACCTCACCGGTGTTATCCTCTAAAATATTGATCGAAACCAGGTTTTATTGACTGCTTCAGTGTCTTACCACATTACTACGTGATTCAAACACGGAAAAAACCCAGGATCTGGCCAACAAGTATGCGAAGAAGGCAAAATCATGTGCCAGATGCGGGCATAACCCAGACCTAACCCAGACCTAACCGGCGTTATCCTCTGAAATATTGATCGAAACCAGGTTTAATTGACTGCTTCAGAGTGTTACCACATTACTACGTGATTCAAACACGAAAAATTCCCAGGATCTGGCCAAGAAGTTTGCGAAAAAGGCGAAAGTATAAGCCATATGCGCGCAAATCCCAGACCTAACCCAAACCTAACCGGTGTTATCCTCTAAAATATTGATCGAAACCAGGTTTAATTGACAGCTTCAGTGTGTTACCACATTACTACGTGATTCAAACACGAAAAAAACCCAGGATCTGGCCAACAAGTATGCGCAGAAGGCAAAATCATGAGCCAGATGCGGGCATAACCCAGACCTAACCCAGACCAAACCGGTGTTACCCTCTAAAATATTAATCGAAACCAGGTTTAATTGACTGCTTCAGAGTGTTACCACATTACTACGTGATTCAAACACGAAAAAAACCCAGGATCTGGCCAACAAGTTTGCGAAAAAGGCGAAAGTATAAGCCAGATGCGCGCATTTCCTAGACCTAACCCAGACCTAACCGGTGTTATCGTCTGAAATATTGATCGAAACCAGGTTTAATTGACTGCTTCAGTGTGTTACCACATTACTACGTGATTCAAACACGGAAAATACCTAGGATCTGGCCAACAAGTTTGCGAAAAAGGCGAAAGTATAAGCCAGATGCGCGCATTTCCTAGACCTAACCCAGACCTAACCGGTGTTATCCTCTGAAATATTGATCGAAACCAGGTTTAATTGACTGCTTCAGTGTGTTACCACATTACTACGTGATTCAAACACGAGAAAAACCCAGGATCTGGCCAACAAGTAAGCGAAGAAGGCAAAATCATGAGCCAGATGCGGGCATATCCCGGACCTATCCCAGACCTAACCGGTCTTATCCTCTAAAATATTGATCGAAACCAGGTTTAATTGACTGCTTCAGTGTGTTACCACATTACTACGTGATTCAAACACGAAAAAACCCCAGGATCTGGCCAACAGGTATGCGAAGAATGCAAAATCATGAGCTAGATGCGGGCATAACCCAGACCTAACCCAGACCTCACCGGTGTTATCCTCTAAAATATTGATCGAAACCAGGTTTTATTGACTGCTTCAGTGTATTACCACATTACTACGTGATTCAAACACGGAAAAAACCCAGGATCTGGCCAACAAGTATGCGAAGAAGGCAAAATCATGAGCCAGATGCGGGCATAACCCAGACCTAACCCAGACCTAACCGGCGTTATCCTCTGAAATATTGATCGAAACCAGGTTTAATTGACTGCTTCAGAGTGTTACCACATTACTACGTGATTCAAACACGAAAAATACCCAGGATCTGGCCAAGAAGTTCGCGAAAAAGGCGAAAGTATAAGCCAGATGCGCGCAAATCCCAGACCTAACCCAGACCTAACCGGTGCTATCCTCTAAAATATTGATCGAAACCAGGTTTTATTGACTGCTTCAGTGTGTTACCACATTGCTACGTGATTCAAACACGGAAAAAACCCAGGATCTGGCCAACAAGTTTGCGAAAAAGGTGAAAGTATAAGCCAGATGCGCGCAAATCCCAGACCTAACCCAGACCTAACTGGTGTTATCCTCTAAAATATTGATCGAAACCAGGTTTAATTGACTGCTTCAGTGTGTTACCACATTACTACGTGATTCAAACACGGAAAATACCCAGGATCTGGCCAACAAGCATGCGAAGAAGGCAAAATCATGAGCCAGATGCGGGCATAACCCAGACCTAACCCAGACCTAACCGTTGTTATCCTCTAAAATATTGATCGAAACCAGGTTTAATTGACAGCTTCAGTGTTTACCACATTACTACGTGATTCAAACACGAAAAAAACCCAGGATCTGGCCAACAAGTATGCGAAGAAGGCAAAATCATGAGCCAGATGCGGGCATAACCCAGACATAACCCAGACCAAACCGGTGTTATCCTCTAAAATATTAATCGAAACCAGGTTTTATTGACTGCTTCAGTGTATTACCACATTACTACGTGATTCAAACACGAAAAAAACCCAGGATCTGTCCAACAAGTATGCGAAGAAGGCAAAATCATGAGCCAGATGCGGGCATATCCCGGACCTAACCCAGACCTAACCGGTGTTATCCTCTGAAATATTGATCGAAACCAGGTTTAATTGACTGCTTCAGTGTGTTACCACATTACTACATGATTCAAACACGAAAAAAACCCAGGATCTGGCCAACAAGTATGCGGAGAAGGCAAAATCATGAGCCAGATGCGGGCATATCCCGGACCTAACCCAGGCCTAACCGGTGTTATCCTCTGAAATATTCATCGAAACCAGGTTTAATTGACTGTTTCAGTGTGGTACCACATTACTGCGTTATTCAAACCGGAAAAAAACCCAGGATCTAGTTAACAGGTTTGCAAAAAAGGCGAAAGTATAAGCCAGATGCGGGCATATCCCGGACCTATCCCAGACCTAACCGGTGTTATCCTCTAAAATATTGATCGAAACCAGGTTTAATTGACTGCTTCAGTGTGTTACCACATTACTACGTGATTCAAACACGAAAAAAGCCCAGGATCTGGCCAACAAGTGTGCGAAGAAGGCAAAATCATGAGCCAGATGCGGGCATAACCCAGACCTAACCCGTACCTAACCGGTGTTATCCTCTAAAATATTGATCGAAACCAGGTTTAATTGACTGCTTCAGTGTGTTACCACATTACTACGTGATTCAAACACGGAAAATACCCAGGATTTGGCCAACATGTTTGCGAAAATGGCGAAAGTATAGGCCAGATGCGCGCAAATCCCAGACCTAACCCAGACCTAACCGGTGTTATCCTCTAAAATATTGATCGAAACCAGGTTTAATTGACTGCTTCAGTGCGTTACCACATTACTACGTGATTCAAACACGGAAAATACCCAGGATCTGACCAACAAGTATGCGAAGAAGGCGAAAGTATAAGCCAGATGCGGGCATAACCCAGACCTAACCCAGACCTAACCCAGACGTAACCGGTGTTATCCTCTAAAATATTGATCGAAACCAGGTTTAATTCAGAGCTTCAGTGTGTTACCACATTACTACGTGATTCAAACACGAAAAAAACCCAGGATCTGGCCAACAAGTATGCGAAGAAGGCAAAATCATGAGCCAGATGCGGGCATATCCCGGACCTATCCCAGACCTAACCGGTGTTATCCTCTAAAATATTGATCGAAACCAGGTTTTATTGACTGCTTCAGTGTATTACCACATTACTACGTGATTCAAACACGAAAAAAACCCAGGATCTGGCCAACAAGTATGCGAAGAAGGCAAAATCATGAGCCAGATGCGGGCATAACCCAGACCTAACCCAGACCTAACCGTTATCCTCTAAAATATTGATCGAAACCAGGTTTAATTGACTGCTTCAGTGTGTTACCACATTACTACGTGATTCAACCACGAAAAAAACCCAGGATCTGGCCAACAAGTATGCGAAGAAGGCAAAATCATGAGCCAGATGCGGGCATATCCCGGACCTATCCCAGACCTAACCGGACTTATCCTCTAAAATATTGATCGAAACCAGGTTTAATTGACTGCTTCAGTGTGTTACCACACTACTACGTGATTCAAACACGAAAAAACCCCAGGATCTGGCCAACAAGTATCCGAAGAATGCAAAATCATGAGCTAGTTGCGAGCATAACCCAGACCTAACCCAGACCTCACCGGTGTTATCCTCTAAAATATTGATCGAAACCAGGTTTTATTGACTGCTTCAGTGTATTACCACATTACTACGTGATTCTAACACGGAAAAAACCCAGGATCTGGCCAACAAGTATGCGAAGAAGGCAAAATCATGAGCCAGATGCGGGCATAACCCAGACCTAACCCAGACCCAACCGGCGTTATCCTCTGAAATATTGATCGAAACCAGGTTTAATTGACTGCTTCAGAGTGTTACCACATTACTACGTGGTTCAAACACGAAAAATACCCAGGATCTGGCCAAGAAGTTTGCGAAAAAGGCGAAAGTATAAGCCAGATGCGCGCAAATCCCAGACCTAACCCAGACCTAACCGGTGTTATCCTCTAAAATATTGATCGTAACCAGGTTTTATTGACTGCTTCAGTGTGTTACCACATTCCTACGTGATTCAAACACGGAAAAAACCCAGGATCTGGCCAACAAGTTTGCGAAAAAGGTGAAAGTATAAGCCAGATGCGCGCATATCCCAGACCTAACCCAAACCTAACCGGTGTTATCCTCTAAAATATTGATCGAAACCAGGTTTAATTGACAGCTTCAGTGTGTTACCACATTACTACGTGATTCAAACACGAAAAAAACCCAGGATCTGGCCAACAAGTATGCGAAAAAGGCAAAATCATGAGCCAGATGCGGGCATAACCCAGACCTAACCCAGACCTAACCGGTGTTATCCTCTAAAATATTGATCGAAACCAGGTTTAATTGACTGCTTCAGTGTGTTACCACATTACTACGTGATTCAACCACGTAAAAAACCCAGGATCTGGCCAACAAGTATGCGAAGAAGGCAAAATCATGAGCCAGATGCGGGCAAAACCCAGACCTAACCCAGACCTAACCGGTGTTATCCTCTGAAATATTGATCGAAACCAGGTTTAATTGACTGCTTCAGTGTGTTACCACATTACTACATGATTCAAACACGAAAAACACCCAGGATCTGGCCAACAAGTATGCGAAGAAGGCAAAATCATGAGCCAGATGCGGGCATAACCCAGACCTAACCCAGACCTAACCGGTGTTATCCTCTGAAATATTGATCGAAACCAGGTTTAATTGACTGCTTCAGTGTGTTACCACATTACTACGTGATTCAAACACGGAAAATACCCAGGATCTGGCCAACAAGTATGCGAAGAAGGCAAAATCATGAGCCAGATGCGGGCATAACCCAGACCTAACCCAGACCTAACCGGTGTAATCCTCTAAAATATTGATCGAAACCAGGTTTAATTGACAACTTCAGTGTGTTACCACATTACTACATGATTCAAACACGAAAAAAACCCAGGATCTGGCCAACAAGTATGCGAAGAAGGCAAAATCATGAGCCAGATGCGGGCATAACCCAGACCTAACCCAGACCTAACCGGTGTTATCCTCTGAAATATTGATCGAAACCAGGTTTTATTGACTGCTTCAGTGTATTACCACATTACTACGTGATTCAAACACGAAAAAAACCCAGGATCTGGCCAACAAGTATGCGAAGAAGGCAAAATCATGAGCCAGATGCGGGCATAACCCAGACCTAACCCAGACCTAACCGGTGTAATCCTCTAAAATATTGATCGAAACCAGGTTTAATTGACAGCTTCAGTGTGTTACCACATTACTACATGATTCAAACACGAAAAAAACCCAGGATCTGGCCAACAAGTATGCGAAGAAGGCAAAATCATGAGCCAGATGCGGGCATAACCCAGACCTAACCCAGACCTAACCGGTGTTATCCTCTAAAATATTGATCGAAACCAGGTTTAATTGACTGCTTCAGTGTGTTACCACATTACTACATGATTCAAACTCGGAAAAAACCCAGGATCTGGCCAACAAGTATGCGATGAAGGCAAAATCATGAGCCAGATGCGGGCATAACCCAGACCTAACCCAGACCTAACCGGTGTTATCCTCTAAAATAATGTCCGAATCCAGGTTTAATTGACTGCCTCAGTGTGGTACAACATTACTACGTGATTCAAACACGGAAAAAATCCAGGATCTGGCCAACAAGTTTGCGAAAAAGGCGAAAGTATAAGCCAGATGCGCGCATATCCCAGACCTAACCCAGACCTAGCCGGTGTTATCCTCTAAAATATTGATCGAAACCAGGTTTAATTGACTGCTTCAGTGTGTTACCACATTACTACGTGATTCAAACACGAAAAAAACCCAGGATCTAGCCAACAAGTTTGCGAAAAAGGCGAAAGTATAAGCCAGATGCGGGCATATCCCGGACCTATCCCAGACCTAAACGGTGTTATCCTCTAAAATATTGATCGAAACCAGGTTTAATTGACTGCTTCAGTGTGTTACCACATTACTACGTGATTCAAACACGAAAAAACCCCAGGATCTGGCCAACAAGTATGCGAAGAAGGCAAAATCATGAGCTAGATGCGGCCATAACCCAGACCTAACCCAGACCTAACCGGTGTTATCCTCTGAAATATTGATCGAAACCAGGTTTAATTGACTGCTTCAGTGTGTTACCACATTACTACATGATTCAAACACGAAAAACACCCAGGATCTGGCCAACAAGTATGCGAAGAAGGCAAAATCATGAGCCAGATGCGGGCATAACCCAGACCTAACCCAGACCTAACCGGTGTTACCCTCTAAAATATTGATCGAAACCAGGTTTAATTGACTGCCTCAGTGTGGTACAACATTACTACGTGATTCAAACACGGAAAAAATCCAGGATCTGGCCAACAAGTTTGCGAAAAAGGCGAAAGTATAAGGCAGATGCGCGCATATCCCAGACCTAACCCAGACCTAACCGGTGTTATCATCTAAAATATTCATCGAAACCAGGTTTAATTGACTGCTTCAGTGTATTACCTCATTACTACGTGATTCAAACACGAAAAAAACCCAGGATCTGGCCAACAAGTATGCGAAGAAGGCAAAATCATGAGCCAGATGCGGGCATATCCCGGACCTATCCCAGACCTAACCGGTGTTATCCTCTAAAATATTGATCGAAACCAGGTTTTATTGACTGCTTCAGTGTATTACCACATTACTACGTGATTCAAACACGAAAAAAACCCAGGATCTGGCCAACAAGTATGCGAAGAAGGCAAAATCATGAGCCAGATGCGGGCATAACCCAGACCTAACCCAGACCTAACCGTTATCCTCTAAAATATTGATCGAAACCAGGTTTAATTGACTGCTTCAGTGTGTTACCACATTACTACGTGATTCAACCACGAAAAAAACCCAGGATCTGGCCAACAAGTATGCGAAGAAGGCAAAATCATGAGCCAGATGCGGGCATATCCCGGACCTATCCCAGACCTAACCGGACTTATCCTCTAAAATATTGATCGAAACCAGGTTTAATTGACTGCTTCAGTGTGTTACCACACTACTACGTGATTCAAACACGAAAAAACCCCAGGATCTGGCCAACAAGTATCCGAAGAATGCAAAATCATGAGCTAGATGCGAGCATAACCCAGACCTAACCCAGACCTCACCGGTGTTATCCTCTAAAATATTGATCGAAACCAGGTTTTATTGACTGCTTCAGTGTATTACCACATTACTACGTGATTCTAACACGGAAAAAACCCAGGATCTGGCCAACAAGTATGCGAAGAAGGCAAAATCATGGGCCAGATGCGGGCATAACCCAGACCTAACACAGACCCAACCGGCGTTATCCTCTGAAATATTGATCGAAACCAGGTTTAATTGACTGCTTCAGAGTGTTACCACATTACTACGTGGTTCAAACACGAAAAATACCCAGGATCTGGCCAAGAAGTTTGCGAAAAAGGCGAAAGTATAAGCCAGATGCGCGCAAATCCCAGACCTAACCCAGACCTAACCGGTGTTATCCTCTAAAATATTGATCGTAACCAGGTTTTATTGACTGCTTCAGTGTGTTACCACATTCCTACGTGATTCAAACACGGAAAAAACCCAGGATCTGGCCAACAAGTTTGCGAAAAAGGCAAAATCATGAGCCAGATGCGGGCATTACCCAGACCTAACCCAGACCTAACCGGTGTTATCCTCTAAAATATTGATCGAAACCAGGTTTAATTGACTGCTTCAGTGTGTTACCACATTACTACGTGATTCAACCACGTAAAAAACCCAGGATCTGGCCAACAAGTATGCGAAGAAGGCAAAATCATGAGCCAGATGCGGGCAAAACCCAGACCTAACCCAGACCTAACCGGTGTTATCCTCTGAAATATTGATCGAAACCAGGTTTAATTGACTGCTTCAGTGTGTTACCACATTACTACATGATTCAAACACGAAAAACACCCAGGATCTGGCCAACAAGTATGCGAAGAAGGCAAAATCATGAGCCAGATGCGGGCATAACCCAGACCTAACCCAGACCTAACCGGTGTTATCCTCTGAAATATTGATCGAAACCAGGTTTAATTGACTGCTTCAGTGTGTTACCACATTACTACGTGATTCAAACACGGAAAATACCCAGGATCTGGCCAACAAGTATGCGAAGAAGGCAAAATCATGAGCCAGATGCGGGCATAACCCAGACCTAACCCAGACCTAACCGGTGTAATCCTCTAAAATATTGATCGAAACCAGGTTTAATTGACAACTTCAGTGTGTTACCACATTACTACATGATTCAAACACGAAAAAAACCCAGGATCTGGCCAACAAGTATGCGAAGAAGGCAAAATCATGAGCCAGATGCGGGCATAACCCAGACCTAACCCAGACCTAACCGGTGTTATCCTCTGAAATATTGATCGAAACCAGGTTTTATTGACTGCTTCAGTGTATTACCACATTACTACGTGATTCAAACACGAAAAAAACCCAGGATCTGGCCAACAAGTATGCGAAGAAGGCAAAATCATGAGCCAGATGCGGGCATAACCCAGACCTAACCCAGACCTAACCGGTGTAATCCTCTAAAATATTGATCGAAACCAGGTTTAATTGACAGCTTCAGTGTGTTACCACATTACTACATGATTCAAACACGAAAAAAACCCAGGATCTGGCCAACAAGTATGCGAAGAAGGCAAAATCATGAGCCAGATGCGGGCATAACCCAGACCTAACCCAGACCTAACCGGTGTTATCCTCTAAAATATTGATCGAAACCAGGTTTAATTGACTGCTTCAGTGTGTTACCACATTACTACATGATTCAAACTCGGAAAAAACCCAGGATCTGGCCAACAAGTATGCGATGAAGGCAAAATCATGAGCCAGATGCGGGCATAACCCAGACCTAACCCAGACCTAACCGGTGTTATCCTCTAAAATAATGTCCGAATCCAGGTTTAATTGACTGCCTCAGTGTGGTACAACATTACTACGTGATTCAAACACGGAAAAAATCCAGGATCTGGCCAACAAGTTTGCGAAAAAGGCGAAAGTATAAGCCAGATGCGCGCATATCCCAGACCTAACCCAGACCTAGCCGGTGTTATCCTCTAAAATATTGATCGAAACCAGGTTTAATTGACTGCTTCAGTGTGTTACCACATTACTACGTGATTCAAACACGAAAAAAACCCAGGATCTAGCCAACAAGTTTGCGAAAAAGGCGAAAGTATAAGCCAGATGCGGGCATATCCCGGACCTATCCCAGACCTAACCGGTGTTATCCTCTAAAATATTGATCGAAACCAGGTTTAATTGACTGCTTCAGTGTGTTACCACATTACTACGTGATTCAAACACGAAAAAACCCCAGGATCTGGCCAACAAGTATGCGAAGAAGGCAAAATCATGAGCTAGATGCGGCCATAACCCAGACCTAACCCAGACCTAACCGGTGTTATCCTCTGAAATATTGATCGAAACCAGGTTTAATTGACTGCTTCAGTGTGTTACCACATTACTACATGATTCAAACACGAAAAACACCCAGGATCTGGCCAACAAGTATGCGAAGAAGGCAAAATCATGAGCCAGATGCGGGCATAACCCAGACCTAACCCAGACCTAACCGGTGTTACCCTCTAAAATATTGATCGAAACCAGGTTTAATTGACTGCCTCAGTGTGGTACAACATTACTACGTGATTCAAACACGGAAAAAATCCAGGATCTGGCCAACAAGTTTGCGAAAAAGGCGAAAGTATAAGGCAGATGCGCGCATATCCCAGACCTAACCCAGACCTAACCGGTGTTATCATCTAAAATATTCATCGAAACCAGGTTTAATTGACTGCTTCAGTGTATTACCTCATTACTACGTGATTCAAACACGAAAAAAACCCAGGATCTGGCCAACAAGTATGCGAAGAAGGCAAAATCATGAGCCAGATGCGGGCATATCCCGGACCTATCCCAGACCTAACCGGTGTTATCCTCTAAAATATTGATCGAAACCAGGTTTTATTGACTGCTTCAGTGTATTACCACATTACTACGTGATTCAAACACGAAAAAAACCCAGGATCTGGCCAACAAGTATGCGAAGAAGGCAAAATCATGAGCCAGATGCGGGCATAACCCAGACCTAACCCAGACCTAACCGTTATCCTCTAAAATATTGATCGAAACCAGGTTTAATTGACTGCTTCAGTGTGTTACCACATTACTACGTGATTCAACCACGAAAAAAACCCAGGATCTGGCCAACAAGTATGCGAAGAAGGCAAAATCATGAGCCAGATGCGGGCATATCCCGGACCTATCCCAGACCTAACCGGACTTATCCTCTAAAATATTGATCGAAACCAGGTTTAATTGACTGCTTCAGTGTGTTACCACACTACTACGTGATTCAAACACGAAAAAACCCCAGGATCTGGCCAACAAGTATCCGAAGAATGCAAAATCATGAGCTAGATGCGAGCATAACCCAGACCTAACCCAGACCTCACCGGTGTTATCCTCTAAAATATTGATCGAAACCAGGTTTTATTGACTGCTTCAGTGTATTACCACATTACTACGTGATTCTAACACGGAAAAAACCCAGGATCTGGCCAACAAGTATGCGAAGAAGGCAAAATCATGAGCCAGATGCGGGCATAACCCAGACCTAACCCAGACCTAGCCGGTGTTATCCTCTAAAATATTGATCGAAACCAGGTTTAATTGACTGCTTCAGTGTGTTACCACATTACTACGTGATTCAAACACGAAAAAAACCCAGGATCTAGCCAACAAGTTTGCGATAAAGGCGAAAGTATAAGCCAGATGCGGGCATATCCCGGACCTATCCCAGACCTAACCGGTGTTATCCTCTAAAATATTGATCGAAACCAGGTTTAATTGACTGCTTCAGTGTGTTACCACATTACTACGTGATTCAAACACGAAAAAACCCCAGGATCTGGCCAACAAGTATGCGAAGAAGGCAAAATCATGAGCTAGATGCGGCCATAACCCAGACCTAACCCAGACCTAACCGGTGTTATCCTCTAAAATATTGATCGAAACCAGGTTTTATTGACTGCTTCAGTGTATTACCACATTACTACGTGATTCAAACACGAAAAAAACCCAGGATCTGGCCAACAAGTATGCGAAGAAGGCAAAATCATGAGCCAGATGCGGGCATAACCCAGACCTAACCCAGACCTAACCGGTGTTATCCTCTAAAATATTGATCGAAACCAGGTTTAATTGACTGCTTCAGTGTGTTACCACATTACTACGTGATTCAACCACGAAAAAAACCCAGGATCTGGCCAACAAGTATGCGAAGAAGGCAAAATCATGAGCCAGATGCGGGCATATCCCGGACCTATCCCAGACCTAACCGGACTTATCCTCTAAAATATTGATCGAAACCAGGTTTAATTGACTGCTTCAGTGTGTTACCACATTCCTACGTGATTCAAACACGAAAAAAACCCAGGATCTGACCAACAAGTATGCGAAGAAGGCGAAAGTATAAGCCAGATGCGCGCATTTCCCAGACCTAACCCAGACCTAACCGGCGTTATCCTCTAAAATATTGATCGAAACCAGGTTTAATTGACTGCTTCAGTATGTTACCACATTACTACGTGATTCAACCACAAAAAAAACCCAGGATCTGGCCAACAAGTATGCGAAGAAGGCAAAATCATAAGCCAGATGCGGGCATATCCCGGACCTATCCCAGACCTAACCGGTGTTATCCTCTAAAATATTGATCGAAACCAGGTTTAATTGACTGCTTCAGTGTGTTACCACATTACTACGTGATTCAAACACGAAAAAACCCCAGGATCTGGCCAACAAGTATGCGAAGAAGGCAAAATCATGAGCTAGATGCGGCCATAACCCAGACCTAACCCAGACCTAACCGGTGTTATCCTCTAAAATATTGATCGAAACCAGGTTTTATTGTCTGCTTCAGTGTATTACCACATTACTACGTGATTCAAACACGAAAAAAACCCAGGATCTGGCCAACAAGTATGCGAAGAAGGCAAAATCATGAGCCAGATGCGGGCATAACCCAGACCTAACCCAGACCTAACCGGTGTTATCCTCTAAAATATTGATCGGAACCAGGTTTAATTGACTGCTTCAGTGTGTTACCACATTACTACGTGATTCAAACACGAAAAAACCCCAGGATCTGGCCAACAGGTATGCGAAGAATGCAAAATCATGAGCTAGATGCGGGCATAGCCCAGACCTAACCCAGACCTCACCGGTGTTATCCTCTAAAATATTGATCGAAACCAGGTTTTATTGACTGCTTCAGTGTCTTACCACATTACTACGTGATTCAAACACGGAAAAAACCCAGGATCTGGCCAACAAGTATGCGAAGAAGGCAAAATCATGAGCCAGATGCGGGCATAACCCAGACCTAACCCAGACCTAACCGGCGTTATCCTCTGAAATATTGATCGAAACCAGGTTTAATTGACTGCTTCAGTGTGTTACCACATTACTACGTGATTCAAACACGGAAAATACCTAGGATCTGGCCAACAAGTTTGCGAAAAAGGCGAAAGTATAAGCCAGATGCGCGCATTTCCTAGACCTAACCCAGACCTAACCGGTGTTATCGTCTGAAATATTGATCGAAACCTGGTTTAATTGACTGCTTCAGTGTGTTACCACATTACTACGTGATTCAAACACGGAAAATACCTAGGATCTGGCCAACAAGTTTGCGAAAAAGGCGAAAGTATAAGCCAGATGCGCGCATTTCCTAGACCTAACCCAGACCTAACCGGTGTTATCCTCTGAAATATTGATCGAAACCAGGTTTAATTGACTGCTTCAGTGTGTTACCACATTACTACGTGATTCAAACACGAAAAAAACCCAGGATCTGGCCAACAAGTAAGCGAAGAAGGCAAAATCATGAGCCAGATGCGGGCATATCCCGGACCTATCCCAGACCTAACCGGTCTTATCCTCTAAAATATTGATCGAAACCAGGTTTAATTGACTGCTTCAGTGTGTTACCACATTACTACGTGATTCAAACACGAAAAAACCCCAGGATCTGGCCAAGAAGTTCGCGAAAAAGGCGAAAGTATAAGCCAGATGCGCGCAAATCCCAGACCTAACCCAGACCTAACCGGTGTTATCCTCTAAAATATTGATCGAAACCAGGTTTTATTGACTGCTTCAGTGTCTTACCACATTACTACGTGATTCAAACACGGAAAAAACCCAGGATCTGGCCAACAAGTATGCGAAGAAGGCAAAATCATGAGCCAGATGCGGGCATAACCCAGACCTAACCCAGACCTAACCGGCGTTATCCTCTGAAATATTGATCGAAACCAGGTTTAATTGACTGCTTCAGAGTGTTACCACATTACTACGTGATTCAAACACGAAAAATACCCAGGATCTGGCCAACAAGTTTGCGAAAAAGGTGAAAGTATAAGCCAGATGCGCGCATATCCCAGACCTAGCCCAGACCTAACCGGTGTTATCCTCTAAAATATTGATCGGAACCAGGTTTAATTGACAGCTTCAGTGTGTTACCACATTACTACGTGATTCAAACACGAAAAAAACCCAGGATCTGGCCAACAACTATGCGAAGAAGGCAAAATCATGAGCCAGATGCCGGCATAACCCAGACCTAACCCAGACCTAACCGGTGTTATCCTCTAAAATATTGATCGAAACCAGGTTTAATTGACTGCTTCAGTATCTTACCACATTACTACATGATTCAACCACAAAAAAAACCCAGGATCTGGCCAACAAGTATGCGAAGAAGGCAAAATCATAAGCCAGATGCGGGCATATCCCGGACCTATCCCAGACCTAACCGGTGTTATCCTCTAAAATATTGATCGAAACCAGGTTTAATTGACTGCTTCAGTGTGTTACCACATTACTACGTGATTCAAACACGAAAAAACCCCAGGATCTGGCCAACAAGTATGCGAAGAAGGCAAAATCATGAGCTAGATGCGGCCATAACCCAGACCTAACCCAGACCTAACCGGTGTTATCCTCTAAAATATTGATCGAAACCAGGTTTTATTGACTGCTTCAGTGTATTACCACATTACTACGTGATTCAAACACGAAAAAAACCCAGGATCTGGCCAACAAGTATGCGAAGAAGGCAAAATCATGAGCCAGATGCGGGCATAACCCAGACCTAACCCAGACCTAACCGGTGTTATCCTCTAAAATATTGATCGGAACCAGGTTTAATTGACTGCTTCAGTGTGTTACCACATTACTACGTGATTCAAACACGAAAAAACCCCAGGATCTGGCCAACAGGTATGCGAAGAATGCAAAATCATGAGCTAGATGCGGGCATAACCCAGACCTAACCCAGACCTCACCGGTGTTATCCTCTAAAATATTGATCGAAACCAGGTTTTATTGACTGCTTCAGTGTCTTACCACATTACTACGTGATTCAAACACGGAAAAAACCCAGGATCTGGCCAACAAGTATGCGAAGAAGGCAAAATCATGAGCCAGATGCGGGCATAACCCAGACCTAACCCAGACCTAACCGGCGTGATCCTCTGAAATATTGATCGAAACCAGGTTTAATTGACTGCTTCAGAGTGTTACCACATTACTACGTGATTCAAACACGAAAAATTCCCAGGATCTGGCCAAGAAGTTTGCGAAAAAGGCGAAAGTATAAGCCATATGCGCGCAAATCCCAGACCTAACCCAAACCTAACCGGTGTTATCCTCTAAAATATTGATCGAAACCAGGTTTAATTGACAGCTTCAGTGTGTTACCACATTACTACGTGATTCAAACACGAAAAAAACCCAGGATCTGGCCAACAAGTATGCGCAGAAGGCAAAATCATGAGCCAGATGCGGGCATAACCCAGACCTATCCCAGACCAAACCGGTGTTACCCTCTAAAATATTAATCGAAACCAGGTTTTATTGACTGCTTCAGTGTATTACCACATTACTACGTGATTCAAACACGAAAAAAACCCAGGATCTGGCCAACAAGTTTGCGAAAAAGGCGAAAGTATAAGCCAGATGCGCGCATTTCCTAGACCTAACCCAGGCCTAACCGGTGTTATCGTCTGAAATATTGATCGAAACCAGGTTTAATTGACTGCTTCAGTGTGTTACCACATTACTACGTGATTCAAACACGGAAAATACCTAGGATCTGGCCAACAAGTTTGCGAAAAAGGCGAAAGTATAAGCCAGATGCGCGCATTTCCTAGACCTAACCCAGACCTAACCGGTGTTATCCTCTGAAATATTGATCGAAACCAGGTTTAATTGACTGCTTCAGTGTGTTACCACATTACTACGTGATTCAAACACGAAAAAAACCCAGGATCTGGCCAACAAGTAAGCGAAGAAGGCAAAATCATGAGCCAGATGCGGGCATATCCCGGACCTATCCCAGACCTAACCGGTCTTATCCTCTAAAATATTGATCGAAACCAGGTTTAATTGACTGCTTCAGTGTGTTACCACATTACTACGTGATTCAAACACGAAAAAACCCCAGGATCTGGCCAACAAGTATGCGAAGAATGCAAAATCATGAGCTAGATGCGGGCATAACCCAGACCTAACCCAGACCTCACCGGTGTTATCCTCTAAAATATTGATCGAAACCAGGTTTTATTGACTGCTTCAGTGTATTACCACATTACTACGTGATTCAAACACGGAAAAAACCCAGGATCTGGCCAACAAGTATGCGAAGAAAATCATGAGCCAGATGCGGGCATAACCCAGACCTAACCCAGACCTAACCGGCGTTATCCTCTGAAATATTGATCGAAACCAGGTTTAATTGACTGCTTCAGAGTGTTACCACATTACTACGTGATTCAAACACGAAAAATACCCAGGATCTGGCCAAGAAGTTCGCGAAAAAGGCGAAAGTATAAGCCAGATGCGCGCAAATCCCAGACCTAACCCAGACCTAACCGGTGTTATCCTCTAAAATATTGATCGAAACCAGGTTTTATTGACTGCTTCAGTGTGTTACCACATTGCTACGTGATTCAAACACGGAAAAAACCCAGGATCTGGCCAACAAGTTTGCGAAAAAGGTGAAAGTATAAGCCAGATGCGCGCATATCCCAGACCTAGCCCAGACCTAACCGGTGTTATCCTCTAAAATATTGATCGGAACCAGGTTTAATTGACAGCTTCAGTGTGTTACCACATTACTACGTGATTCAAACACGAAAAAAACCCAGGATCTGGCCAACAACTATGCGAAGAAGGCAAAATCATGAGCCAGATGCCGGCATAACCCAGACCTAACCCAGACCTAACCGGTGTTATCCTCTAAAATACTGATCGAAACCAGGTTTAATTGACTGCTTCAGTGTGTTACCACATTACTACGTGATTCAACCACGAAAAAAACCCAGGATCTGGCCAACAAGTATGCGAAGAAGGCAAAATCATGAGCCAGATGCGGGCAAAACCCAGACCTAACCCAGACCTAACCGGTGTTATCCTCTGAAATATTGATCGAAACCAGGTTTAATTGACTGCTTCAGTGTGTTACCACATTACTACATGATTCAAACACGAAAAAAACCCAGGATCTGGCCAACAAGTATCCGAAGAAGGCAAAATCATGAGCCAGATGCGGGCATAAACCAGACATAACCCAGACCAAACCGGTGTTATCCTCTAAAATATTAATCGAAACCAGGTTTAATTGACAGCTTCAGTGTTTACCACATTACTACGTGATTCAAACACGAAGAAAACCCAGGATCTGGCCAACAAGTATGCGAAGAAGGCAAAATCATGAGCCAGATGCGGGCATAACCCAGACATAACCCAGACCAAACCGGTGTTATCCTCTAAAATATTAATCGAAACCAGGTTTTATTGACTGCTTCAGTGTATTACCACATTACTACGTGATTCAAACACGAAAAAAACCCAGGATCTGTCCAACAAGTATGCGAAGAAGGCAAAATCATGAGCCAGATGCGGGCATATCCCGGACCTAACCCAGACCTAACCGGTGTTATCCTCTGAAATATTGATCGAAACCAGGTTTAATTGACTGCTTCAGTGTGTTACCACATTACTACATGATTCAAACACGAAAAAAACCCAGGATCTGGCCAACAAGTATGCGAAGACGGCAAAATCATGAGCCAGATGCGGGCATATCCCGGACCTAACCCAGGCCTAACCGGTGTTATCCTCTGAAATATTCATCGAAACCAGGTTTAATTGACTGTTTCAGTGTGGTACCACATTACTGCGTTATTCAAACCGGAAAAAAACCCAGGATCTAGCCAACAGGTTTGCGAAAAAGGCGAAAGTATAAGCCAGATGCGGGCATATCCCGGACCTATCCCAGACCTAACCGGTGTTATCCTCTAAAATATTGATCGAAACCAGGTTTAATTGACTGCTTCAGTGTGTTACCACATTACTACGTGATTCAAACACGAAAAAAGCCCAGGATCTGGCCAACAAGTGTGCGAAGAAGGCAAAATCATGAGCCAGATGCGGGCATAACCCAGACCTAACCCGTACCTAACCGGTGTTATCCTCTAAAATATTGATCGAAACCAGGTTTAATTGACTGCTTCAGTGTGTTACCACATTACTACGTGATTCAAACACGGAAAATACCCAGGATCTGGCCAACATGTTTGCGAAAATGGCGAAAGTATAGGCCAGATGCGCGCAAATCCCAGACCAAACCCAGACCTAACCGGTGTTATCCTCTAAAATATTGATCGAAACCAGGTTTAATTGACTGCTTCAGTGCGTTACCACATTACTACGTGATTCAAACACGGAAAATACCCAGGATCTGACCAACAAGTATGCGGAGAAGGCAAAATCATGAGCCAGATGCGGGCATATCCCGGACCTATCCCAGACCTAACCGGTGTTATCCTCTAAAATATTGATCGAAACCAGGTTTAATTGACTGCTTCAGTGTGTTACCACATTACTACGTGATTCAAACACGAAAAAACCCCAGGATCTGGCCAACAAGTATGCGAAGAAGGCAAAATCATGAGCTAGATGCGGGCTTAACCCAGACCTAACCCAGACCTAACCGGTGTTATCCTCTAAAATATTGATCGAAACCAGGTTTTATTGACTGCTTCAGTGTATTACCACATTACTACGTGATTCAAACACGAAAAAAACCCAGGATCTGACCAACAAGTATGCGAAGAAGGCGAAAGTATAAGCCAGATGCGGGCATACCCCGGACCTATCCCAGACCTAACCGGTGTTATCCTCTAAAATATTGATCGAAACCAGGTTTAATTGACTGCTTCAGTGTGTTACCACATTACTACGTGATTCAAACACGAAAAAACCCCAGGATCTGGCCAACAAGTATGCGAAGAAGGCAAAATCATGAGCCAGATGCGGGCAAAACCCAGACCTAACCCAGACCTAACCGGTGTTATCCTCTAAAATATTGATCGAAACCAGGTTTAATTGACAGCTTCAGTGTTTACCACATTACTACGTGATTCAAGCACGAAAAAAACCCAGGATCTGGCCAACAAGTATGCGAAGAAGGCAAAATCATGAGCCAGATGCGGGCATAACCCAGACCTAACCCAGACCAAACCGGTGTTATCCTCTAAAATATTAATCGAAACCAGGTTTTATTGACTGCTTCAGTGTATTACCACATTACTACGTGATTCAAACACGAAAAAAACCCAGGATCTGGCCAACAAGTATGCGAAGAAGGCAAAATCATGAGCCAGATGCGGGCATATCCCGGACCTAACCCAGACCTAACCGGTGTTATCCTCTGAAATATTGATCGAAACCAGGTTTAATTGACTGCTTCAGTGTGTTACCACATTACTACGTGATTCAAACACGAAAAAAACCCAGGATCTGGCCAACAAGTATCCGAAGAAGGCAAAATCATGACCCAGATGCGGGCATATCCCGGACCTAACCCAGACCTAACCGGTGTTATCCTCTGAAATATTGATCGAAACCAGGTTTAATTGACTGCTTCAGTGTGGTACCACATTACTACGTGATTCAAACACGAAAAAACCCCAGGATCTGGCCAACAAGTATGCGAAGAAGGCAAAATCATGAGCTAGATGCGGGCATAACCCAGACCTAACCCAGACCTAACCGGCGTTATCCTCTAAAATATTGATCGAAACCAGGTTTAATTGACTGCTTCAGTGTGTTACCACATTACTACGTGATTCAACCACGATAAAAACCCAGGATCTGGCCAACAAGTATGCGAAAAAGGCAAAATCATGAGCCAGATGCGGGCATATCCCGGACCTATCCCAGACCTAACCGGTGTTATCCTCTAAAATATTGATCGAAACCAGGTTTAATTGACAGCTTCAGTGTGTTACCACATTACTACGTGATTCAAACACGAAAAAAACCCAGGATCTGGCCAACAAGTATCCGAAGAAGGCAAAATCATGAGCCAGATGCGGGCATAACCCAGACCTAACCCAGACCTAACCGGTGTTATCCTCTGAAATATTGATCGAAACCAGGTTTAATTGACTGCTTCAGTGTGTTACCACATTACTACGTGATTCAAACACGGAAAATACCCGGGATCTGGCCAACAAGTTTGCGAAAAAGGCGAAAGTATAAGCCAGATGCGCGCAAATCCCAGACCTAACCCAGACCTAACCGGTGTTATCCTCTAAAATATTGATCGAAACCAGGTTTAATTGACTGCTTCAGTGTGTTACCACATTACTACGTGATTCAAACACGAAAAAACCCCAGGATCTGGCCAACAAGTATGCGAAGAATGCAAAATCATGAGCTAGATGCGGGCATAACCCAGACCTAACCCAGACCTCACCGGTGTTATCCTCTAAAATATTGATCGAAACCAGGTTTTATTGACTGCTTCAGTGTATTACCACATTACTACGTGATTCAAACACGGAAAAAACCCAGGATCTGGCCAACAAGTATGCGAAGAAGGCAAAATCATGAGCCAGATGCGGGCATAACCCAGACCTAACCCAGACCTAACCGGTGTTATCCTCTAAAATATTGATCGAAACCAGGTTTAATTGACTGCTTCAGTGTGTTACCACATTACTACGTGATTCAAACACGAAAAAACCCCAGGATCTGGCCAACAAGTATGCGAAGAATGCAAAATCATGAGCTAGATGCGGGCATAACCCAGACCTAACCCAGACCTAACCGGTGTTATCCTCTAAAATATTGATCGAAACCAGGTTTTATTGACTGCTTCAGTGTGTTACCACATTACTACGTGATTCAAACACGGAAAAAACCCAGGATCTGGCCAAGAAGTTTGCGAAAAAGGTGAAAGTATAAGCCAGATGCGCGCATATCCCAGACCTAACCCAGACCTAACCGGTGTTATCCTCTAAAATATTGATCGAAACCAGGTTTAATTGACAGCTTCAGTGTGTTACCACATTACTACGTGATTCAAACACGAAAAAAACCCAGGATCTGGCCAACAACTATGCGAAGAAGGCAAAATCATGAGCCAGATGCGGGCATAACCCAGACCTAACCCAGACCTAACCGGTGTTATCCTCTAAAATATTGATCGAAACCAGGTTTAATTGACTGCTTCAGTGTGTTACCACATTACTACGTGATTCAACCACGAAAAAAACCCAGGATCTGGCCAACAAGTATGCGAAGAAGGCAAAATCATGAGCCAGATGCGGGCAAAACCCAGACCTAACCCAGACCTACCCGGTGTTATCCTCTGAAATATTGATCGAAACCAGGTTTAATTGACTGCTTCAGAGTGTTACCACATTACTACGTGATTCAAACACGAAAAATACCCAGGATCTGGCCAAGAAGTTCGCGAAAAGGGCGAAAGTATAAGCCAGATGCGCGCAAATCCCAGACCTAACCCAGACCTAACCGGTGTTATCCTCTAAAATATTGATCGAAACCAGGTTTTATTGACTGCTTCAGTGTGTTACCACATTACTACGTGATTCAAACACGGAAAAAACCCAGGATCTGGCCAACAAGTTTGCGAAAAAGGTGAAAGTATAAGCCAGATGCGCGCATATCCCAGACTTAACCCAGACCTAACCGGTGTTATCCTCTAAAATACTGATCGAAACCAGGTTTAATTGACAGCTTCAGTGTGCTACCACATTACTACGTGATTCAAACACGAAAAAAACCCAGGATCTGGCCAACAACTATGCGAAGAAGGCAAAATCATGAGCCAGATGCGGGCATAACCCAGACCTAACCCAGACCTAACCGGTGTTATCCTCTAAAATATTGATCGAAACCAGGTTTAATTGACTGCTTCAGTGTGTTACCACATTACTACGTGATTCAACCACGAAAAAAACCCAGGATCTGGCCAACAAGTATGCGAAGAAGGCAAAATCATGAGCCAGATGCGGGCAAAACCCAGACCTAACCCAGACCTACCCGGTGTTATCCTCTGAAATATTGATCGAAACCAGGTTTAATTGACTGCTTCAGTGTGTTACCACATTACTACATGATTCAAACACGAAAAAAACCCAGGATCTGGCCAACAAGTATCCGAAGAAGGCAAAATCATGAGCCAGATGCGGGCATAACCCAGACCTAACCCAGACCTAACCGGTGTTATCCTCTGAAATATTGATCGAAACCAGGTTTAATTGACTGCTTCAGTGTGTTACCACATTACTACGTGATTCAAACACGAAAAAAACCCAGGATCTGACCAACAAGTATGCGAAGAAGGCGAAAGTATAAGCCAGATGCGCGCATTTCCCAGTCCTAACCCAGACCTAACCGGCGTTATCCTCTAAAATATTGATCGAAACCAGGTTTAATTGACTGCTTCAGTGTGTTATCACATTACTACGTGATTCAACCACGAAAAAAACCCAGGATCTGGCCAACAAGTATGCGAGGAAGGCAAAATCATGAGCCAGATGCGGGCATATCCCGGACCTATCCCAGACCTAACCGGTGTTATCCTCTAAAATATTGATCGAAACCAGGTTTAATTGACTGCTTCAGTGTGTTACCACATTACTACGTGATTCAAACACGAAAAAACCCCAGGATCTGGCCAACAAGTATGCGAAGAAGGCAAAATCATGAGCTAGACGCGGGCTTAACCCAGACCTAACCCAGACCTAACCGGTGTTATCCTCTAAAATATTGATCGAAACCAGGTTTTATTGACTGCTTCAGTGTATTACCACATTACTACGTGATTCAAACACGAAAAAAACCCAGGATCTGACCAACAAGTATGCGAAGAAGGCGAAATCATGAGCTAGATGCGGGCATAACCCAGACCTAACCCAGACCTAACCGGCGTTATCCTCTAAAATATTGATCGAAACCAGGTTTAATTGACGGTTTCAGTGTATTACCACATTACTACGTGATTCAAACACGAAAAAAACCCAGGATCTGACCAACAAGTATGCGAAGAAGGCGAAAGTATAAGCCAGATGCGCGCATTTCCCAGACCTAACCCAGACCTAACCGGCGTTATCCTCTAAAATATTGATCGAAACCAGGTTTAATTGACTGCTTCAGTGTGTTACCACATTACTACGTGATTCAACCACGAAAAAAACCCAGGATCTGGCCAACAAGTATGCGAAGAAGGCAAAATCATGAGCCAGATGCGGGCATATCCCGGACCTATCCCAGACCTAACCGGTGTTATCCTCTAAAATATTGATCGAAACCAGGTTTAATTGACTGCTTCAGTGTGTTACCACATTACTACGTGATTCAAACACGAAAAAACCCCAGGATCTGGCCAACAAGTATGCGAAGAAGGCAAAATCATGAGCTAGATGCGGGCATAACCCAGACCTAACCCAGACCTAACCGGCGTTATCCTCTAAAATATTGATCGAAACCAGGTTTAATTGACTGCTTCAGTGTGTTACCACATTACTACGTGATTCAACCACGAAAAAAACCCAGGATCTGGCCAAAAAGTATGCGAAGAATGCAAAATCATGAGCTAGATGCGGGCATAACCCAGACCTAACCCAGACCTAACCGGTGTTATCCTCTAAAATATTGATCGAAACCAGGTTTTATTGACTGCTTCAGTGTGTTACCACATTACTACGTGATTCAACACGGAAAAAACCCAGGATCTGGCCAACAAGTTTGCGAAGAAGGCAAAATCATGAGCCAGATGCGGGCATAACCCAGACCTAACCCAGACCTAACCGGCGTTATCCTCTGAAATATTGATCGAAACCAGGTTTAATTGACTGCTTCAGAGTGTTACCACATGACTACGTGATTCAAACACGAAAAATACCCAGGATCTGGCCAAGAAGTTCGCGAAAAAGGCGAAAGTATAAGCCAGACGCGCGCAAATCCCAGACCTAACCCAGACCTAACCGGTGTTATCCTCTGAAATATTGATCGAAACCAGGTTTAATTGACTGCTTCAGTGTGTTACCACATTACTACATGATTCAAACACGAAAAAAACCCAGGATCTGGCCAACAAGTATCCGAAGAAGGCAAAATCATGAGCCAGATGCGGGCATAACCCAGACATAACCCAGACCAAACCGGTGTTATCCTCTAAAATATTAATCGAAACCAGGTTTAATTGACAGCTTCAGTGTTTACCACATTACTACGTGATTCAAACACGAAAAAAACCCAGGATCTGGCCAACAAGTATGCGAAGAAGGCAAAATCATGAGCCAGATGCGGGCATAACCCAGACATAACCCAGACCAAACCGGTGTTATCCTCTAAAATATTAATCGAAACCAGGTTTTATTGACTGCTTCAGTGTATTACCACATTACTACGTGATTCAAACACGAAAAAAACCCAGGATCTGTCCAACAAGTATGCGAAGAAGGCAAAATCATGAGCCAGATGCGGGCATATCCCGGACCTAACCCAGACCTAACCGGTGTTATCCTCTGAAATATTGATCGAAACCAGGTTTAATTGACTGCTTCAGTGTGTTACCACATTACTACATGATTCAAACACGAAAAAAACCCAGGATCTGGCCAAGAAGTATGCGAAGAAGGCAAAATCATGAGCCAGATGCGGGCATATCCCGGACCTAACCCAGGCCTAACCGGTGTTATCGTCTGAAATATTCATCGAAACCAGGTTTAATTGACTGCTTCAGTGTATTACCACATTACTACGTGATTCAAACACGAAAAAAACCCAGGATCTGACCAACAAGTATGCGAAGAAGGCGAAATCATGAGCTAGATGCGGGCATAACCCAGACCTAACCCAGACCTAACCGGCGTTATCCTCTAAAATATTGATCGAAACCAGGTTTAATTGACGGCTTCAGTGTATTACCACATTACTACGTGATTCAAACACGAAAAAACCCCAGGATCTGACCAACAAGTATGCGAAGAAGGCGAAAGTATAAGCCAGATGCGCGCATTTCCCAGACCTAACCCAGACCTAACCGGCGTTATCCTCTAAAATATTGATCGAAACCAGGTTTAATTGACTGCTTCAGTGTGTTACCACATTACTACGTGATTCAACCACGAAAAAAACCCAGGATCTGGCCAACAAGTATGCGAAGAAGGCAAAATCATGAGCCAGATGCGGGCATATCCCGGACCTATCCCAGACCTAACCGGTGTTATCCTCTAAAATATTGATCGAAACCAGGTTTAATTGACTGCTTCAGTGTGTTACCACATTACTACGTGATTCAAACACGAAAAAACCCCAGGATCTGGCCAACAAGTATGCGAAGAAGGCAAAATCATGAGCTAGATGCGGGCATAACCCAGACCTAACCCAGACCTAACCGGCGTTATCCTCTAAAATATTGATCGAAACCAGGTTTAATTGACTGCTTCAGTGTGTTACCACATTACTACGTGATTCAACCACGAAAAAAACCCAGGATCTGGCCAAAAAGTATGCGAAGAATGCAAAATCATGAGCTAGATGCGGGCATAACCCAGACCTAACCCAGACCTAACCGGTGTTATCCTCTAAAATATTGATCGAAACCAGGTTTTATTGACTGCTTCAGTGTGTTACCACATTACTACGTGATTCAACACGGAAAAAACCCAGGATCTGGCCAACAAGTTTGCGAAGAAGGCAAAATCATGAGCCAGATGCGGGCATAACCCAGACCTAACCCAGACCTAACCGGCGTTATCCTCTGAAATATTGATCGAAACCAGGTTTAATTGACTGCTTCAGAGTGTTACCACATGACTACGTGATTCAAACACGAAAAATACCCAGGATCTGGCCAAGAAGTTCGCGAAAAAGGCGAAAGTATAAGCCAGATGCGCGCAAATCCCAGACCTAACCCAGACCTAACCGGTGTTATCCTCTGAAATATTGATCGAAACCAGGTTTAATTGACTGCTTCAGTGTGTTACCACATTACTACATGATTCAAACACGAAAAAAACCCAGGATCTGGCCAACAAGTATCCGAAGAAGGCAAAATCATGAGCCAGATGCGGGCATAACCCAGACATAACCCAGACCAAACCGGTGTTATCCTCTAAAATATTAATCGAAACCAGGTTTAATTGACAGCTTCAGTGTTTACCACATTACTACGTGATTCAAACACGAAAAAAACCCAGGATCTGGCCAACAAGTATGCGAAGAAGGCAAAATCATGAGCCAGATGCGGGCATAACCCAGACATAACCCAGACCAAACCGGTGTTATCCTCTAAAATATTAATCGAAACCAGGTTTTATTGACTGCTTCAGTGTATTACCACATTACTACGTGATTCAAACACGAAAAAAACCCAGGATCTGTCCAACAAGTATGCGAAGAAGGCAAAATCATGAGCCAGATGCGGGCATATCCCGGACCTAACCCAGACCTAACCGGTGTTATCCTCTGAAATATTGATCGAAACCAGGTTTAATTGACTGCTTCAGTGTGTTACCACATTACTACATGATTCAAACACGAAAAAAACCCAGGATCTGGCCAACAAGTATGCGAAGAAGGCAAAATCATGAGCCAGATGCGGGCATATCCCGGACCTAACCCAGGCCTAACCGGTGTTATCCTCTGAAATATTCATCGAAACCAGGTTTAATTGACTGTTTCAGTGTGGTACCACATTACTGCGTTATTCAAACCGGAAAAAAACCCAGGATCTAGCCAACAGGTTTGCGAAAAAGGCGAAAGTATAAGCCAGATGCGGGCATATCCCGGACCTATCCCAGACCTAACCGGTGTTATCCTCTAATATATTGATCGAAACCAGGTTTAATTGACTGCTTCAGTGTGTTACCACATTACTACGTGATTCAAACACGAAAAAAGCCCAGGATCTGGCCAACAAGTGTGCGACGAAGGCAAAATCATGAGCCAGATGCGGGCATAACCCAGACCTAACCCGTACCTAACCGGTGTTATCCTCTGAAATATTGATCGAAACCAGGTTTAATTGACTGCTTCAGTGTGTTACCACATTACTACGTGATTCAAACACGGAAAATACCCAGGATCTGGCCAACATGTTTGCGAAAATGGCGAAAGTATAGGCCAGATGCGCGCAAATCCCAGACCAAACCCAGACCTAACCGGTGTTATCCTCTAAAATATTGATCGAAACCAGGTTTAATTGACTGCTTCAGTGCGTTACCACATTACTACGTGATTCAAACACGGAAAATACCCAGGATCTGACCAACAAGTATGCGGAGAAGGCAAAATCATGAGCCAGATGCGGGCATATCCCGGACCTATCCCAGACCTAACCGGTGTTATCCTCTAAAATATTGATCGAAACCAGGTTTAATTGACTGCTTCAGTGTGTTACCACATTACTACGTGATTCAAACACGAAAAAACCCCAGGATCTGGCCAACAAGTATGCGAAGAAGGCAAAATCATGAGCTAGATGCGGGCGTAACCCAGACCTAACCCAGACTTAACCGGTGTTATCCTCTAAAATATTGATCGAAACCAGGTTTTATTGACTGCTTTAGTGTATTACCACATTACTACGTGATTCAAACACGAAAAAAACCCAGGATCTGACCAACAAGTATGCGAAGAAGGCGAAAGTATAAGCCAGATGCGGGCATACCCCGGACCTATCCCAGACCTAACCGGTGTTATCCTCTAAAATATTCATCGAAACCAGGTTTAATTGACTGCTTCAGTGTGTTACCACATTACTACGTGATTCAAACACGAAAAAACCCCAGGATCTGGCCAACAAGTATGCGAAGAAGGCAAAATCATGAGCCAGATGCGGGCAAAACCCAGACCTAACCCAGACCTAACCGGTGTTATCCTCTAAAATATTGATCGAAACCAGGTTTAATTGACAGCTTCAGTGTTTACCACATTACTACGTGATTCAAACACGAAAAAAACCCAGGATCTGGCCAACAAGTATGCGAAGAAGGCAAAATCATGAGCCAGATGCGGGCATAACCCAGACCTAACCCAGACCAAACCGGTGTTATCCTCTAAAATATTAATCGAAACCAGGTTTTATTGACTGCTTCAGTGTATTACCACATTACTACGTGATTCAAACACGAAAAAAACCCAGGATCTGGCCAACAAGTATGCGAAGAAGGCAAAATCATGAGCCAGATGCGGGCATATCCCGGACCTAACCCAGACCTAACCGGTGTTATCCTCTGAAATATTGATCGAAACCAGGTTTAATTGACTGCTTCAGTGTGTTACCACATTACTACGTGATTCAAACACGAAAAAAACCCAGGATCTGGCCAACAAGTATCCGAAGAAGGCAAAATCATGAGCCAGATGCGGGCATATCCCGGACCTAACCCAGACCTAACCGGTGTTATCCTCTGAAATATTGATCGAAACCAGGTTTAATTGACTGCTTCAGTGTGTTACCACATTACTACGTGATTCAAACACGAAAAAAACCCAGGATCTGGCCAACAAGTATCCGAAGAAGGCAAAATCATGAGCCAGATGCGGGCATATCCCGGACCTAACCCAGACCTAACCGGTGTTATCCTCTGAAATATTGATCGAAACCAGGTTTAATTGACTGCTTCAGTGTGGTACCACATTACTACGTGATTCAAACACGAAAAAACCCCAGGATCTGGCCAACAAGTATGCGAAGAATGCAAAATCATGAGCTAGATGCGGGCATAACCCAGACCTAACCCAGACCTAACCGGTGTTATCCTCTAAAATATTGATCGAAACCAGGTTTTATTGACTGCTTCAGTGTGTTACCACATTACTACGTGATTCAAACACGGAAAAAACCCAGGATCTGGCCAACAAGTTTGCGAAAAAGGTGAAAGTATAAGCCAGATGCGCGCATATCCCAGACCTAACCCAGACCTAACCGGTGTTATCCTCTAAAATATTGATCGAAACCAGGTTTAATTGACAGCTTCAGTGTGTTACCACATTACTACGTGATTCAAACACGAAAAAAACCCAGGATCTGGCCAACAACTATGCGAAGAAGGCAAAATCATGAGCCAGATGCGGGCATAACCCAGACCTAACCCAGACCTAACCGGTGTTATCCTCTAAAATATTGATCGAAACCAGGTTTAATTGACTGCTTCAGTGTGTTACCACATTACTACGTGATTCAACCACGAAAAAAACCCAGGATCTGGCCAACAAGTATGCGAAGAAGGCAAAATCATGAGCCAGATGCGGGCAAAACCCAGACCTAACCCAGACCTACCCGGTGTTATCCTCTGAAATATTGATCGAAACCAGGTTTTATTGACTGCTTCAGTGTATTACCACATTACTACGTGATTCAAACACGGAAAAAACCCAGGATCTGGCCAACAAGTATGCGAAGAAGGCAAAATCATGAGCCAGATGCGGGCATAACCCAGACCTAACCCAGACCTAACCGGCGTTATCCTCTGAAATATTGATCGAAACCAGGTTTAATTGACTGCTTCAGAGTGTTACCACATTACTACGTGATTCAAACACGAAAAATACCCAGGATCTGGCCAAGAAGTTCGCGAAAAGGGCGAAAGTATAAGCCAGATGCGCGCAAATCCCAGACCTAACCCAGACCTAACCGGTGTTATCCTCTAAAATATTGATCGAAACCAGGTTTTATTGACTGCTTCAGTGTGTTACCACATTACTACGTGATTCAAACACGGAAAAAACCCAGGATCTGGCCAACAAGTTTGCGAAAAAGGTGAAAGTATAAGCCAGATGCGCGCATATCCCAGACTTAACCCAGACCTAACCGGTGTTATCCTCTAAAATACTGATCGAAACCAGGTTTAATTGACAGCTTCAGTGTGCTACCACATTACTACGTGATTCAAACACGAAAAAAACCCAGGATCTGGCCAACAACTATGCGAAGAAGGCAAAATCATGAGCCAGATGCGGGCATAACTCAGACCTAACCCAGACCTAACCGGTGTTATCCTCTAAAATATTGATCGAAACCAGGTTTAATTGACTGCTTCAGTGTGTTACCACATTACTACGTGATTCAACCACGAAAAAAACCCAGGATCTGGCCAACAAGTATGCGAAGAAGGCAAAATCATGAGCCAGATGCGGGCAAAACCCAGACCTAACCCAGACCTACCCGGTGTTATCCTCTGAAATATTGATCGAAACCAGGTTTAATTGACTGCTTCAGTGTGTTACCACATTACTACATGATTCAAACACGAAAAAAACCCAGGATCTGGCCAACAAGTATCCGAAGAAGGCAAAATCATGAGCCAGATGCGGGCATAACCCAGACCTAACCCAGACCTAACCGGTGTTATCCTCTGAAATATTGATCGAAACCAGGTTTAATTGACTGCTTCAGTGTGTTACCACATTACTACGTGATTCAAACACGAAAAAAACCAGGATCTGACCAACAAGTATGCGAAGAAGGCGAAAGTATAAGCCAGATGCGCGCTTTTCCCAGTCCTAACCCAGACCTAACCGGCGTTATCCTCTAAAATATTGATCGAAACCAGGTTTAATTGACTGCTTCAGTGTGTTATCACATTACTACGTGATTCAACCACGAAAAAAACCCAGGATCTGGCCAACAAGTATGCGAGGAAGGCAAAATCATGAGCCAGATGCGGGCATATCCCGGACCTATCCCAGACCTAACCGGTGTTATCCTCTAAAATATTGATCGAAACCAGGTTTAATTGACTGCTTCAGTGTGTTACCACATTACTACATGATTCAAACACGAAAAAACCCCAGGATCTGGCCAACAAGTATGCGAAGAAGGCAAAATCATGAGCTAGATGCGGGCTTAACCCAGACCTAACCCAGACCTAACCGGTGTTATCCTCTAAAAAATTGATCGAAACCAGGTTTTATTGACTGCTTCAGTGTATTACCACATTACTACGTGATTCAAACACGAAAAAAACCCAGGATCTGACCAACAAGTATGCGAAGAAGGCGAAAGTATAAGCCAGATGCGCGCATTTCCCAGACCTAACCCAGACCTAACCGGCGTTATCCTCTAAAATATTGATCGAAACCAGGTTTAATTGACTGCTTCAGTGTGTTACCACATTACTACGTGATTCAACCACGAAAAAAACCCAGGATCTGGCCAACAAGTATGCGAAGAAGGCAAAATCATGAGCCAGATGCGGGCATATCCCGGACCTATCCCAGACCTAACCGGTGTTATCCTCTAAAATATTGATCGAAACCAGGTTTAATTGACTGCTTCAGTGTGTTACCACATTACTACGTGATTCAAACACGAAAAAACCCCACGATCTGGCCAACAAGTATGCGAAGAAGGCAAAATCATGAGCTAGATGCGGGCATAACCCAGACCTAACCCAGACCTAACCGGCGTTATCCTCTAAAATATTGATCGAAACCAGGTTTAATTGACTGCTTCAGTGTATTACCACATTACTACGTGATTCAAACACGAAAAAAACCCAGGATCTGACCAACAAGTATGCGAAGAAGGCGAAAGTATAAGCCAGATGCGGGCATATCCCGGACCTATCCCAGACCTAACCGGTGTTATCCTCTAAAATATTGATCGAAACCAGGTTTAATTGACTGCTTCAGTGTGTTACCACATTACTACGTGATTCAAACACGAAAAAACCCCAGGATCTGGCCAACAAGTATGCGAAGAAGGCAAAATCATGAGCTAGATGCGGGCATAACCCAGACCTAACCCAGACCTAACCGGCGTTATCCTCTAAAATATTGATCGAAACCAGGTTTAATTGACTGCTTCAGTGTGTTACCACATTACTACGTGATTCAACCACGAAAAAAACCCAGGATCTGGCCAAAAAGTATGCGAAGAATGCAAAATCATGAGCTAGATGCGGGCATAACCCAGACCTAACCCAGACCTAACCGGTGTTATCCTCTAAAATATTGATCGAAACCAGGTTTTATTGACTGCTTCAGTGTGTTACCACATTACTACGTGATTCAACACGGAAAAAACCCAGGATCTGGCCAACAAGTTTGCGAAGAAGGCAAAATCATGAGCCAGATGCGGGCATAACCCAGACCTAACCCAGACCTAACCGGCGTTATCCTCTGAAATATTGATCGAAACCAGGTTTAATTGACTGCTTCAGAGTGTTACCACATGACTACGTGATTCAAACACGAAAAATACCCAGGATCTGGCCAAGAAGTTCGCGAAAAAGGCGAAAGTATAAGCCAGATGCGCGCAAATCCCAGACCTAACCCAGACCTAACCGGTGTTATCCTCTAAAATATTGATCGAAACCAGGTTTTATTGACTGCTTCAGTGTGTTACCACATTACTACGTGATTCAAACACGGAAAAAACCCAGGATCTGGCCAACAAGTTTGCGAAAAAGGTGAAAGTATAAGCCAGATGCGCGCATATCCCAGACCTAACCCAGACCTAACCGGTGTTATCCTCTAAAATATTGATCGAAACCAGGTTTAATTGACAGCTTCAGTGTGTTACCACATTACTACGTGATTCAAACACGAAAAAAACCCAGGATCTGGCCAACAACTATGCGAAGAAGGCAAAATCATGAGCCAGATGCGGGCATAACCCAGACCTAACCCAGACCTAACCGGTGTTATCCTCTAAAATATTGATCGAAACCAGGTTTAATTGACTGCTTCAGTGTGTTACCACATTACTACGTGATTCAACCACGAAAAAAACCCAGGATCTGGCCAACAAGTATGCGAAGAAGGCAAAATCATGAGCCAGATGCGGGCAAAACCCAGACCTAACCCAGACCTACCCGGTGTTATCCTCTGAAATATTGATCGAAACCAGGTTTTATTGACTGCTTCAGTGTATTACCACATTACTACGTGATTCAAACACGGAAAAAACCCCGGATCTGGCCAACAAGTATGCGAAGAAGGCAAAATCATGAGCCAGATGCGGGCATAACCCAGACCTATCCCAGACCTAACCGGCGTTATCCTCTGAAATATTGATCGAAACCAGGTTTAATTGACTGCTTCAGAGTGTTACCACATTACTACGTGATTCAAACACGAAAAATACCCAGGATCTGGCCAAGAAGTTCGCGAAAAGGGCGAAAGTATAAGCCAGATGCGCGCAAATCCCAGACCTAACCCAGACCTAACCGGTGTTATCCTCTAAAATATTGATCGAAACCAGGTTTTATTGACTGCTTCAGTGTGTTACCACATTACTACGTGATTCAAACACGGAAAAAACCCAGGATCTGGCCAACAAGTTTGCGAAGAAGGCAAAATCATGAGCCAGATGCGGGCATAACCCAGACCTAACCCAGACCTAACCGGTGTTATCCTCTAAAATATTGATCGAAACCAGGTTTAATTGACTGCTTCAGTGTGTTACCATATTACTACGTGATTCAACCACGAAAAAAACCCAGGATCTGGCCAACAAGTATGCGAAGAAGGCAAAATCATGAGCCAGATGCAGGCAAAACCCAGGTCTAACCCAGACCTACCCGCTGTTATCCTCTGAAATATTGATCGAAACCAGGTTTAATTGACTGCTTCAGTGTGTTACCACATTACTACATGATTCAAACACGAAAAAAACCCAGGATCTGGCCAACAAGTATCCGAAGAAGGCAAAATCATGAGCCAGATGCGGGCATAACCCAGACATAACACAGACCTAACCGGTGTTATCCTCTGAAATATTGATCGAAACCAGGTTTAATTGACTGCTTCAGTGTGTTACCACATTACTACGTGATTCAAACACGAAAAAAACCCAGGATCTGACCAACAAGTATGCGAAGAAGGCGAAAGTATAAGCCAGATGCGCGCATTTCCCAGTCCTAACCCAGACCTAACCCTCGTTATCCTCTAAAATATTGATCGAAACCAGGTTTAATTGACTGCTTCAGTGTGTTATCACATTACTACGTGATTCAACCACGAAAAAAACCCAGGATCTGGCCAACAAGTATGCGAAGAAGGCAAAATCATGAGCCAGATGCGGGCATATCCCGGACCTATCCCAGACCTAACCGGTGTTATCCTCTAAAATATTGATCGAAACCAGGTTTAATTGACTGCTTCAGTGTGTTACCACATTACTACGTGATTCAAACACGAAAAAACCCCAGGATCTGGCCAACAAGTATGCGAAGAAGGCAAAATCATGAGCTAGATGCGGGCTTAACCCAGACCTAACCCAGACCTAACCGGTGTTATCCTCTAAAATATTGATCGAAACCAGGTTTTATTGACTGCTTCAGTGTATTACCACATTACTACGTGATTCAAACACGAAAAAAACCCAGGATCTGACCAACAAGTATCCGAAGAAGGCAAAATCATGAGCCAGATGCGGGCATAACCCAGACCTAACCCAGACCTAACCGGTGTTATCCTCTAAAATATTGATCGAAACCAGGTTTAATTGACTGCTTCAGTGTGTTACCACATTACTACGTGATTCAACCACGAAAAAAACCCAGGATCTGGCCAACAAGTATGCGAAGAAGGCAAAATCATGAGCCAGATGCGGGCAAAACCCAGACCTAACCCAGACCTACCCGGTGTTATCCTCTGAAATATTGATCGAAACCAGGTTTAATTGACTGCTTCAGTGTGTTACCACATTACTACATGATTCAAACACGAAAAAAACCCAGGATCTGGCCAACAAGTATCCGAAGAAGGCAAAATCATGAGCCAGATGCGGGCATAACCCAGACCTAACCCAGACCTAACCGGTGTTATCCTCTGAAATATTGATCGAAACCAGGTTTAATTTACTGCTTCAGTGTGTTACCACATTACTACGTGATTCAAACACGAAAAAAACCCAGGATCTGACCAACAAGTATGCGAAGAAGGCGAAAGTATAAGCCAGATGCGCGCATTTCCCAGTCCTAACCCAGACCTAACCGGCGTTATCCTCTAAAATATTGATCAAAACCAGGTTTAATTGACTGCTTCAGTGTGTTATCACATTACTACGTGATTCAACCACGAAAAAAACCCAGGATCTGGCCAACAAGTATGCGAAGAAGGCAAAATCATGAGCCAGATGCGGGCATATCCCGGACCTATCCCAGACCTAACCGGTGTTATCCTCTAAAATATTGATCGAAACCAGGTTTAATTGACTGCTTCAGTGTGTTACCACATTACTACGTGATTCAAACACGAAAAAACCCCTGGATCTGGCCAACAAGTATGCGAAGAAGGCAAAATCATGAGCTAGATACGGGCTTAACCCAGACCTAACCGAGACCTAACCGGTGTTATCCTCTAAAATATTGATCGAAACCAGGTTTTGTTGACTGCTTCAGTGTATTACCACATTACTACGTGATTCAAACACGAAAAAAACCCAGGATCTGACCAACAAGTATGCGAAGAAGGCGAAAGTATAAGCCAGATGCGGGCATATCCCGGACCTATCCCAGACCTAACCGGTGTTATCCTCTAAAATATTGATCGAAACCAGGTTTAATTGACTGCTTCAGTGTGTTACCACATTACTACGTGATTCAAACACGAAAAAACCCCAGGATCTGGCCAACAAGTATGCGAAGAAGGCAAAATCATGAGCTAGATGCGGGCATAACCCAGACCTAACCCAGACCTAACCGGCGTTATCCTCTAAAATATTGATCGAAACCAGGTTTAATTGACTGCTTCAGTGTGTTACCACATTACTACGTGATTCAACCACGAAAAAAACCCAGGATCTGGCCAACAAGTATGCGAAAAAAGCAAAATCATGAGCCAGATGCGGGCATATCCCGGACCTATCCCAGACCTAACCGGTGTTATCCTCTAAAATATTAATCGAAACCAGGTTTAATTGACTGCTTCAGTGTGTTACCACATTACTACGTGATTCAAACACGAAAAAACCCCAGGATCTGGCCAACAAGTATGCGAAGAAGGCAAAATCATGAGCCAGATGCGGGCAAAACCCAGACCTAACCCAGACCTAACCGGTGTTATCCTCTGAAATATTGATCGAAACCAGGTTTAATTGACTGCTTCAGTGTGTTACCACATTACTACATGATTCAAACACGAAAAAAACCCAGGATCTGGCCAACAAGTATCCGAAGAAGGCAAAATCATGAGCCAGATGCGGGCATAACCCAGACCTAACCCAGACCTAACCGGTGTTATCCTCTGAAATATTGATCGAAACCAGGTTTAATTGACTGCTTCAGTGTGTTACCACATTACTACGTGATTCAAACACGGAAAATACCCGGGATCTGGCCAACAAGTTTGCGAAAAAGGCGAAAGTATAAGCCAGATGCGCGCAAATCCCAGACCTAACCCAGACCTAACCGGTGTTATCCTCTAAAATATTGATCGAAACCAGGTTTAATTGACTGCTTCAGTGTGTTACCACATTACTACGTGATTCAAACACGAAAAAACCCCAGGATCTGGCCAACAAGTATGCGAAGAATGCAAAATCATGAGCTAGATGCGGGCATAACCCAGACCTAACCCAGACCTCACCGGTGTTATCCTCTAAAATATTGATCGAAACCAGGTTTTATTGACTGCTTCAGTGTATTACCACATTACTACGTGATTCAAACACGGAAAAAACCCAGGATCTGGCCAACAAGTATGCGAAGAAGGCAAAATCATGAGCCAGATGCGGGCATAACCCAGACCTAACCCAGACCTAACCGGCGTTATCCTCTGAAATATTGATCGAAACCAGGTTTAATTGACTGCTTCAGAGTGTTACCACATTACTACGTGATTCAAACACGAAAAATACCCTGGATCTGGCCAAGAAGTTTGCGAAAAAGGTGAAAGTATAAGCCAGATGCGCGCATATCCCGGACCTAACCCAGACCTAACCGGTGTTATCCTCTAAAATATTGATCGAAACCAGGTTTTATTGACTGCTTCAGTGTGTTACCACATTACTACGTGATTCAAACACGGAAAAAACCCAGGATCTGGCCAACAAGTTTGCGAAAAAGGTGAAAGTATAAGCCAGATGCGCGCATATCCCAGACCTAACCCAGACCTAACCGGTGTTATCCTCTAAAATATTGATCGAAACCAGGTTTCATTGACAGCTTCAGTGTGTTACCACATTACTACGTGATTCACACACGAAAAAAACCCAGGATCTGGCCAACAACTATGCGAAGAAGGCAAAATCATGAGCCAGATGCGGGCAAAACCCAGACCTAACCCAGACCTAACCGGTGTTATCCTCTAAAATATTGATCGAAACCAGGTTTAATTGACTGCTTCAGTGTGTTACCACATTACTACGTGATTCAACCACGAAAAAAACCCAGGATCTGGCCAACAAGTATGCGAAGAAGGCAAAATCATGAGCCAGATGCGGGCAAAACCCAGACCTAACCCAGACCTACCCGGTGTTATCCTCTGAAATATTGATCGAAACCAGGTTTAATTGACTGCTTCAGTGTGTTACCACATTACTACATGATTCAAACACGAAAAAAACCCAGGATCTGGCCAACAAGTATCCGAAGAAGGCAAAATCATGAGCCAGATGCGGGCATAACCCAGACCTAACCCAGACCTAACCGGTGTTATCCTCTGAAATATTGATCGAAACCAGGTTTAATTGACTGCTTCAGTGTGTTACCACATTACTACGTGATTCAAACACGAAAAAAACCCAGGATCTGACCAACAAGTATGCGAAGAAGGCGAAAGTATAAGCCAGATGCGGGCATATCCCGGACCTATCCCAGACCTAACCGGTGTTATCCTCTAAAATATTGATCGAAACCAGGTTTAATTGACTGCTTCAGTGTGTTACCACATTACTACGTGATTCAAACACGAAAAAACCCCAGGATCTGGCCAACAAGTATGCGAAGAAGGCAAAATCATGAGCTAGATGCGGGCATAACCCAGACCTAACCCAGACCTAACCGGTGTTATCCTCTAAAATATTGATCGAAACCAGGTTTAATTGACTGCTTCAGTGTGTTACCACATTACTACGTGATTCAAACACGAAAAAAACCCAGGATCTGGCCAACAAGTATGCGAAAAAGGCAAAATCATGAGCCAGATGCGGGCATATCCCGGACCTATCCCAGACCTAACCGGTGTTATCCTCTAAAATATTGATCGAAACCAGGTTTAATTGACTGCTTCAGTGTGTTACCACATTACTACGTGATTCAACCACGAAAAAAACCCAGGATCTGGCCAACAAGTATGCGAAGAAGGCAAAATCATGAGCCAGATGCGGGCAAAACCCAGACCTAACCCAGACCTACCCGGTGTTATCCTCTGAAATATTGATCGAAACCAGGTTTAATTGACTGCTTCAGTGTGTTACCACATTACTACATGATTCAAACACGAAAAAAACCCAGGATCTGGCCAACAAGTATCCGAAGAAGGCAAAATCATGAGCCAGATGCGGGCATAACCCAGACCTAACCCAGACCTAACCGGTGTTATCCTCTGAAATATTGATCGAAACCAGGTTTAATTGACTGCTTCAGTGTGTTACCACATTACTACGTGATTCAAACACGAAAAAAACCCAGGATCTGACCAACAAGTATGCGAAGAAGGCGAAAGTATAAGCCAGATGCGGGCATATCCCGGACCTATCCCAGACCTAACCGGTGTTATCCTCTAAAATATTGATCGAAACCAGGTTTAATTGACTGCTTCAGTGTGTTACCACATTACTACGTGATTCAAACACGAAAAAACCCCAGGATCTGGCCAACAAGTATGCGAAGAAGGCAAAATCATGAGCTAGATGCGGGCATAACCCAGACCTAACCCAGACCTAACCGGTGTTATCCTCTAAAATATTGATCGAAACCAGGTTTAATTGACTGCTTCAGTGTGTTACCACATTACTACGTGATTCAAACACGAAAAAAACCCAGGATCTGGCCAACAAGTATGCGAAAAAGGCAAAATCATGAGCCAGATGCGGGCATATCCCGGACCTATCCCAGACCTAACCGGTGTTATCCTCTAAAATATTGATCGAAACCAGGTTTAATTGACTGCTTCAGTGTGTTACCACATTACTACGTGATTCAAACACGGAAAATACCCGGGATCTGGCCAACAAGTTTGCGAAAAAGGCAAAATCATGAGCCAGATGCGGGCAAAACCCAGACCTAACCCAGACCTAACCGGTGTTATCCTCTGAAATATTGATCGAAACCAGGTTTAATTGACTGCTTCAGTGTGTTACCACATTACTACATGATTCAAACACGAAAAGAACCCAGGATCTGGCCAACAAGTATCCGAAGAAGGCAAAATCATGAGCCAGATGCGGGCATAACCCAGACCTAACCCAGACCTAACCGGTGTTATCCTCTGAAATATTGATCGAAACCAGGTTTAATTGACTGCTTCAGTGTGTTACCACATTACTACGTGATTCAAACACGGAAAATACCCGGGATCTGGCCAACAAGTTTGCGAAAAAGGCGAAAGTATAAGCCAGATGCGCGCAAATCCCAGACCTAACCCAGACCTAACCGGTGCTATCCTCTAAAATATAGATCGAAACCAGGTTTAATTGACTGCTTCAGTGTGTTACCACATTACTACGTTATTCAAACACGAAAAAACCCCAGGATCTGGCCAACAAGTATGCGAAGAATGCAAAATCATGAGCTAGATGCGGGCATAACCCAGACCTAACCCAGACCTCACCGGTGTTATCCTCTAAAATATTGATCGAAACCAGGTTTTATTGACTGCTTCAGTGTATTACCACATTACTACGTGATTCAAACACGGAAAAAATCCAGGATCTGGCCAACAAGTATGCGAAGAAGGCAAAATCATGAGCCAGATGCGGGCATAACCCAGACCTAACCCAGACCTAACCGGCGTTATCCTCTGAAATATTGATCGAAACCAGGTTTAATTGACTGCTTCAGTGTGTTACCACATTACTACGTGATTCAACCACGAAAAAAACCCAGGATCTGGCCAACAAGTATGCGAAGAAGGCAAAATCATGAGCCAGATGCGGGCAACACACCCAGACCTAACCCAGACCTACCCGGTGTTATCCTCTGAAATATTGATCGAAACCAGGTTTAATTGACTGCTTCAGTGTGTTACCACATTACTACATGATTCAAACACGAAAAAAACCCAGGATCTGGCCAACAAGTATCCGAAGAAGGCAAAATCATGAGCCAGATGCGGGCATAACCCAGACCTAACCCAGACCTAACCGGTGTTATCCTCTGAAATATTGATCGAAACCAGGTTTTATTGACTGCTTCAGTGTATTACCACATTACTACGTGATTCAAACACGAAAAAAACCCAGGATCTGTCCAACAAGTATGCGAAGAAGGCAAAATCATGAGCCAGATGCGGGCATATCCCGGACCTAACCCAGACCTAACCGGTGTTATCCACTGAAATATTGATCGAAACCAGGTTTAATTGACTGCTTCAGTGTGTTACCACATTACTACATGATTCAAACACGAAAAAAACCCAGGATCTGGCCAACAAGTATGCGAAGAAGGCAAAATCATGAGCCAGATGCGGGCATATCCCGGACCTAACCCAGGCCTAACCGGTGTTATCCTCTAAAATATTGATCGAAACCAGGTTTAATAGACTGCTTCAGTGCGTTACCACATTACTACGTGATTCAAACACGGAAAATACCCAGGATCTGGCCAACAAGTATGCGAAGAAGGCAAAATCATGAGCCAGATGCGGGCATAACCCAGACCTAACCCAGACCTAACCGGTGTTATCCTCTAAAATATTGATCGAAACCAAGTTTAATTGACTGCTTCAGTGTGTTACCACTTTACTACGTGATTCAAACACGGAAAATACCCAGGATCTGGCCAACATGTTTGCGAAAATGGCGAAAGTATAAGCCAGATGCGCGCAAATCCCAGACCTAACCCAGACCTAACCGGTGTTATCCTCTAAAATATTGATCGAAACCAGGTTTAATTGACTGCTTCAGTGCGTTACCACATTACTACGTGATTCAAACACGGAAAATACCCAGGATCTGGCCAACAAGTATGTGAAGAAGGCAAAATCATGAGCCAGATGCGGGCATAACCCAGACCTAACCCAGACCTGACCGGTGTTATCCTCTAAAATATTGATCGAAACCAGGTTTAATTGACAGCTTCAGTGTTTACCACATTACTACGTGATTCAAACACGAAAAAAACCCAGGATCTGGCCAACAAGTATGCGAGGAAGGCAAAATCATGAGCCAGATGCGGGCATAACCCAGACATAACCCAGACCAAACCGGTGTTATCCACTGAAATATTGATCGAAACCAGGTTTAATTGACTGCTTCAGTGTGTTACCACATTACTACATGATTCAAACACGAAAAAAACCCAGGATCTGGCCAACAAGTATGCGAAGAAGGCAAAATCATGAGCCAGATGCGGGCATATCCCGGACCTAACCCAGGCCTAACCGGTGTTATCCTCTAAAATATTCATCGAAACCAGGTTTAATTGACTGTTTCAGTGTGGTACCACATTACTGCGTTATTCAAACCGGAAAAAAACCCAGGATCTAGCCAACAATTTTGCGAAAAAGGCGAAAGTATAAGCCAGATGTGGGCATATCCCGGACCTATCCCAGACCTAACCGGTGTTATCCTCTAAAATATTGATCGAAACCAGGTTTAATTGACTGCTTCAGTGTGTTACCACATTACTACGTGATTCAAACACGAAAAAAACCCAGGATCTGGCCAACAATTGTGCGAAGAAGGCAAAATCATGAGCCAGATGCGGGCATAACCCAGACCTAACCCGTACCTAACCGGTGTTATCCTCTAAAATATTGATCGAAACCAGGTTTAATTGACTGCTTCAGTGTGTTACCACATTACTACGTGATTCAAACACGGAAAATACCCAGGATCTGGCCAACATGTTTGCGAAAATGGCGAAAGTATAAGCCAGATGCGCGCAAATCCCAGACCTAACCCAGACCTAACCGGTGTTATCCTCTAAAATATTGATCGAAACCAGGTTTAATTGACTGCTTCAGTGCGTTACCACATTACTACGTGATTCAAACACGGAAAATACCCAGGATCTGGCCAACAAGTATGCGAAGAAGGCAAAATCATGAGCCAGATGCGGGCATAACCCAGACCTAACCCAGACCTAACCGGTGTTATCCTCTAAAATATTGATCGAAACCAGGTTTAATTGACAGCTTCAGTGTGTTACCACATTACTACGTGATCCAAACACGAAAAATACCCAGGATCTGGCCAAGAAGTTCGCGAAAAAGGCGAAAGTATAAGCCAGATGCGCGCAAATCCCAGACCTAACCCAGACCTAACCGGTGTTATCCTCTAAAATATTGATCGAAACCAGGTTTTATTGACTGCTTCAGTGTGTTACCACATTACTACGTGATTCAAACACGGAAAAAACCCAGGATCTGGCCAACAAGTTTGCGAAAAAGGTGAAAGTTTAAGCCAGATGCGCGCATATCCCAGACCTAACCCAGACCTAACCGGCGTTATCCTCTAAAATATTGATCGAAACCAGGTTTAATTGACTGCTTCAGTGTGTTACCACATTACTACGTGATTCAACCACGAAAAAAACCCAGGATCTGGCCAACAAGTATGCGAAGAAGGCAAAATCATGAGCCAGATGCGGGCATATCCCGGACCTATCCCAGACCTAACCGGTGTTATCCTCTAAAATATTGATCGAAACCAGGTTTAATTGACTGCTTCAGTGTGTTACCACATTACTACGTGATTCAAACACGAAAAAACCCCAGGATCTGGCCAACAAGTATGCGAAGAAGGCAAAATCATGAGCTAGATGCGGGCTTAACCCAGACCTAACCCAGACCTAACCGGTGTTATCCTCTAAAATATTGATCGAAACCAGGTTTTATTGACTGCTTCAGTGTATTACCACATTACTACGTGATTCAAACACGAAAAAAACCCAGGATCTGACCAACAAGTATGCGAAGAAGGCGAAAGTATAAGCCAGATGCGCGCATTTCCCAGACCTAACCCAGACCTAACCGGCGTAATCCTCTAAAATATTGATCGAAACCAGGTTTAATTGACTGCTTCAGTGTGTTACCACATTACTACGTGATTCAACCACGAAAAAAACCCAGGATCTGGCCAACAAGTATGCGAAGAAGGCAAAATCATGAGCCAGATGCGGGCATATCCCGGACCTATCCCAGACCTAATCGGTGTTATCCTCTAAAATATTGATCGAAACCAGGTTTAATTGACTGCTTCAGTGTGTTACCACATTACTACGTGATTCAAACACGAAAAAACCCCAGGATCTGGCCAACAAGTATGCGAAGAAGGCAAAATCATGAGTTAGATGCGGGCATAACCCAGACCTAACCCAGACCTAACCGGCGTTATCCTCTAAAATATTGATCGAAACCAGGTTTAATTGACTGCTTCAGTGTGTTACCACATTACTACGTGATTCAACCACGAAAAAAACCCAGGATCTGGCCAACAAGTATGCGAAGAAGGCAAAATCATGAGCTAGATGCGGGCTTAACCCAGACCTAACCCAGACCTAACCGGTGTTATCCTCTAAAATATTGATCGAAACCAGGTTTTATTGACTGCTTCAGTGTATTACCACATTACTACGTGATTCAAACACGAAAAAAACCCAGGATCTGACCAACAAGTATGCGAAGAAGGCGAAAGTATAAGCCAGATGCGCGCATTTCCCAGACCTAACCCAGACCTAACCGGCGTAATCCTCTAAAATATTGATCGAAACCAGGTTTAATTGACTGCTTCAGTGTGTTACCACATTACAACGTGATTCAACCACGAAAAAAACCCAGGATCTGGCCAACAAGTATGCGATGAAGGCAAAATCATGAGCCAGATGCGGGCATATCCCGGACCTATCCCAGACCTAACCGGTGTTATCCTCTAAAATATTGATCGAAACCAGGTTTAATTGACTGCTTCAGTGTGTTACCACATTACTACGTGATTCAAACACGAAAAAACCCCAGGATCTGGCCAACAAGTATGCGAAGAAGGCAAAATCATGAGCTAGATGCGGGCATAACCCAGACCTAACCCAGACCTAACCGGCGTTATCCTCTAAAATATTGATCGAAACCAGCTTTAATTGACTGCTTCAGTGTGTTACCACATTACTACGTGATTCAACCACGAAAAAAACCCAGGATCTGGCCAACAAGTATGCGAAAAAGGCAAAATCATGAGCCAGATGCGGGCATATCCCGGACCTATCCCAGACCTAACTGGTGTTATCCTCTAAAATATTGATCGAAACCAGGTTTAATTGACTGCTTCAGTGTGTTACCACATTACTACGTGATTCAAACACGAAAAAACCCCAGGATCTGGCCAACAAGTATGCGAAGAAGGAAAAATCATGAGCCAGATGCGGGCAAAACCCAGACCTAACCCAGACCTAACCGGTGTTATCCTCTGAAATATTGATGGAAACCAGGTTTAATTGACTGCTTCAGTGTGTTACCACATTACTACATGATTCAAACACGAAAAAAACCCAGGATCTGGCCAGCAAGTATCCGAAGAAGGCAAAATCATGAGCCAGATGCGGGCATAACCCAGACCTAACCCAGACCTAACCGGTGTTATCCTCTGAAATATTGATCGAAACCAGGTTTAACTGACTGCTTCAGTGTGTTACCACATTACTACGTGATTCAAACACGAAAAAAACCCAGGATCTGGCCAACAAGTATGCGAAGAAGGCAAAATCATGAGCCAGATGCGGGCATATCCCGGACCTAACCCAGACCTAACCGGTGTTATCCTCTAAAATATTCATCGAAACCAGGTTTAATAGACTGCTTCAGTGTGTTACCACATTCCTACGTGATTCAAACACGAAAAAAACCCAGGAAATGACCAACAAGTATGCGAAGAAGGCGAAAGTATAAGCCAGATGCGCGCATTTCCCAGTCCTAACCCAGACCTAACCGGCGTTATCCTCTAAAATATTGATCGAAACCAGGTTTAATTGACTGCTTCAGTGTGTTACCACATTACTACGTGATTCAACCACGAAAAAAACCCAGGATCTGGCCAACAAGTATGCGAAGAAGGCAAAATCATGAGCCAGATGCGGGCATATACAGGACCTATCCCAGACCTAACCGGTGTTATCCTCTAAAATATTGATCGAAACCAGGTTTTATTGACTGCTTCAGTGTATTACCACATTACTACGTGATTCAAACACGAAAAAAACCCAGGATCTAGCCAGCAAGTTTGCGAAAAAGGCGAAAGTATAAGCCAGATGCGCGCATATCCCAGACCTAACCCAGACCTAACCGGTGTTATCCTCTGAAATATTGATCGAAACCAGGTTTAATTGACTGCTTCAGAGTGTTTCCACATTACTACGTGATTCAAACACGAAAAATCCCAGGATCTGGCCAACAAGTATGCGAAGAAGGCAAAATCATGAGCCAGATGCGGGCATATCCCGGACCTAACCCAGACCTAACCGGTGTTATCCTCTAAAATATTGATCGAAACCAGGTTTAATTGACTGCTTCAGTGTGTTACCACATTCCTACGTTATTCAAACACGAAAAAAACCCAGGATCTGACCAACAAGTATGCGAAGAAGGCGAAAGTATAAGCCAGATGCGCGCATTTCCCAAACCTAACCCAGACCTAACCGGCGTTATCCTCTAAAATATTGATCGAAACCAGGTTTAATTGACTGCTTCAGTGTGTTACCACATTACTACGTGATTCAACCACGAAAAAAACCCAGGATCTGGCCAACAAGTATGCGAAGAAGGCAAAATCATGAGCCAGATGCGGGCATATCCCGGACCTATCCCAGACCTAACCGGTGTTATCCTCTAAAATAACGATCGAAACCAGGTTTAATTGACTGCTTCAGTGTGTTACCACATTACTACGTGATTCAAACACGAAAAAACCCCAGGATCTGGCTAACAAGTATGCAAAGAAGGCAAAATCATGAGCCAGATGCGGGCATAACCCAGACATAACCCAGACCAAACCGGTGTTATCCTCTAAAATATTAATCGAAACCAGGTTTTATTGACTGCTTCAGTGTATTACCACATTACTACGTGATTCAAACACGAAAAAAACCCAGGATCTGTCCAACAAGTATGCGAAGAAGGCAAAGTCATGAGCCAGATGCGGGCATATCCCGGACCTAACCCAGACCTAACCGGTGTTATCCACTGAAATATTGATCGAAACCAGGTTTAATTGACTGCTTCAGTGTGTTACCACATTACTACATGATTCAAACACGAAAAAAACCCAGGATCTGGCCAACAAGTATGCGAAGAAGGCAAAATCATGAGCCAGATGCGGGCATATCCCGGACCTAACCCAGGCCTAACCGGTGTTATCCTCTAAAATATTGATCGAAACCAGGTTTAATAGACTGCTTCAGTGCGTTACCACATTACTACGTGATTCAAACACGGAAAATACCCAGGATCTGGCCAACAAGTATGCGAAGAAGGCAAAATCATGAGCCAGATGCGGGCATAACCCAGACCTAACCCAGACCTAACCGGTGTTATCCTCTAAAATATTGATCGAAACCAGGTTTAATTGACTGCTTCAGTGTGTTACCACTTTACTACGTGATTCAAACACGGAAAATACCCAGAATCTGGCCAACATGTTTGCGAAAATGGCGAAAGTATAAGCCAGATGCGCGCAAATCCCAGACCTAACCCAGACCTAACCGGTGTTATCCTCTAAAATATTGATCGAAACCAGGTTTAATTGACTGCTTCAGTGCGTTACCACATTACTACGTGATTCAAACACGGAAAATACCCAGGATCTGGCCAACAAGTATGCGAAGAAGGCAAAATCATGACCCAGATGCGGGCATAACCCAGACCTAACCCAGACCTAACCGGTGTTATCCTCTAAAATATTGATCGAAACCAGGTTTAATTGACAGCTTCAGTGTTTACCACATTACTACGTGATTCAAACAGGAAAAATCCCAGGATCTGGCCAACAAGTATGCGAAGAAGGCAAAATCATGAGCTAGATGCGGGCATAACCCAGACCTAACCCAGACCTAACCGGCGTTATCCTCTAAAATATTGATCGAAACCAGCTTTAATTGACTGCTTCAGTGTGTTACCACATTACTACGTGATTCAAACACGAAAAAACCCCAGGATCTGGCCAACAAGTATGCGAAGAAGGCAAAATCATGAGCTAGATGCGGGCATAACCCAGACCTAACCCAGACCTAACCGGCGTTATCCTCTAAAATATTGATCGAAACCAGCTTTAATTGACTGCTTCAGTGTGTTACCACATTACTACGTGATTCAACCACGAAAAAAACCCAGGATCTGGCCAACAAGTATGCGAAAAAGGCAAAATCATGAGCCAGATGCGGGCATATCCCGGACCTATCCCAGACCTAACTGGTGTTATCCTCTAAAATATTGATCGAAACCAGGTTTAATTGACTGCTTCAGTGTGTTACCACATTACTACGTGATTCAAACACGAAAAAACCCCAGGATCTGGCCAACAAGTATGCGAAGAAGGAAAAATCATGAGCCAGATGCGGGCAAAACCCAGACCTAACCCAGACCTAACCGGTGTTATCCTCTGAAATATTGATGGAAACCAGGTTTAATTGACTGCTTCAGTGTGTTACCACATTACTACATGATTCAAACACGAAAAAAACCCAGGATCTGGCCAGCAAGTATCCGAAGAAGGCAAAATCATGAGCCAGATGCGGGCATAACCCAGACCTAACCCAGACCTAACCGGTGTTATCCTCTGAAATATTGATCGAAACCAGGTTTAACTGACTGCTTCAGTGTGTTACCACATTACTACGTGATTCAAACACGAAAAAAACCCAGGATCTGGCCAACAAGTATGCGAAGAAGGCAAAATCATGAGCCAGATGCGGGCATATCCCGGACCTAACCCAGACCTAACCGGTGTTATCCTCTAAAATATTCATCGAAACCAGGTTTAATAGACTGCTTCAGTGTGTTACCACATTCCTACGTGATTCAAACACGAAAAAAACCCAGGAAATGACCAACAAGTATGCGAAGAAGGCGAAAGTATAAGCCAGATGCGCGCATTTCCCAGTCCTAACCCAGACCTAACCGGCGTTATCCTCTAAAATATTGATCGAAACCAGGTTTAATTGACTGCTTCAGTGTGTTACCACATTACTACGTGATTCAACCACGAAAAAAACCCAGGATCTGGCCAACAAGTATGCGAAGAAGGCAAAATCATGAGCCAGATGCGGGCATATACAGGACCTATCCCAGACCTAACCGGTGTTATCCTCTAAAATATTGATCGAAACCAGGTTTTATTGACTGCTTCAGTGTATTACCACATTACTACGTGATTCAAACACGAAAAAAACCCAGGATCTAGCCAGCAAGTTTGCGAAAAAGGCGAAAGTATAAGCCAGATGCGCGCATATCCCAGACCTAACCCAGACCTAACCGGTGTTATCCTCTGAAATATTGATCGAAACCAGGTTTAATTGACTGCTTCAGAGTGTTTCCACATTACTACGTGATTCAAACACGAAAAATCCCAGGATCTGGCCAACAAGTATGCGAAGAAGGCAAAATCATGAGCCAGATGCGGGCATATCCCGGACCTAACCCAGACCTAACCGGTGTTATCCTCTAAAATATTGATCGAAACCAGGTTTAATTGACTGCTTCAGTGTGTTACCACATTCCTACGTTATTCAAACACGAAAAAAACCCAGGATCTGACCAACAAGTATGCGAAGAAGGCGAAAGTATAAGCCAGATGCGCGCATTTCCCAAACCTAACCCAGACCTAACCGGCGTTATCCTCTAAAATATTGATCGAAACCAGGTTTAATTGACTGCTTCAGTGTGTTACCACATTACTACGTGATTCAACCACGAAAAAAACCCAGGATCTGGCCAACAAGTATGCGAAGAAGGCAAAATCATGAGCCAGATGCGGGCATATCCCGGACCTATCCCAGACCTAACCGGTGTTATCCTCTAAAATAACGATCGAAACCAGGTTTAATTGACTGCTTCAGTGTGTTACCACATTACTACGTGATTCAAACACGAAAAAACCCCAGGATCTGGCTAACAAGTATGCAAAGAAGGCAAAATCATGAGCCAGATGCGGGCATAACCCAGACATAACCCAGACCAAACCGGTGTTATCCTCTAAAATATTAATCGAAACCAGGTTTTATTGACTGCTTCAGTGTATTACCACATTACTACGTGATTCAAACACGAAAAAAACCCAGGATCTGTCCAACAAGTATGCGAAGAAGGCAAAGTCATGAGCCAGATGCGGGCATATCCCGGACCTAACCCAGACCTAACCGGTGTTATCCACTGAAATATTGATCGAAACCAGGTTTAATTGACTGCTTCAGTGTGTTACCACATTACTACATGATTCAAACACGAAAAAAACCCAGGATCTGGCCAACAAGTATGCGAAGAAGGCAAAATCATGAGCCAGATGCGGGCATATCCCGGACCTAACCCAGGCCTAACCGGTGTTATCCTCTAAAATATTGATCGAAACCAGGTTTAATAGACTGCTTCAGTGCGTTACCACATTACTACGTGATTCAAACACGGAAAATACCCAGGATCTGGCCAACAAGTATGCGAAGAAGGCAAAATCATGAGCCAGATGCGGGCATAACCCAGACCTAACCCAGACCTAACCGGTGTTATCCTCTAAAATATTGATCGAAACCAGGTTTAATTGACTGCTTCAGTGTGTTACCACTTTACTACGTGATTCAAACACGGAAAATACCCAGAATCTGGCCAACATGTTTGCGAAAATGGCGAAAGTATAAGCCAGATGCGCGCAAATCCCAGACCTAACCCAGACCTAACCGGTGTTATCCTCTAAAATATTGATCGAAACCAGGTTTAATTGACTGCTTCAGTGCGTTACCACATTACTACGTGATTCAAACACGGAAAATACCCAGGATCTGGCCAACAAGTATGCGAAGAAGGCAAAATCATGACCCAGATGCGGGCATAACCCAGACCTAACCCAGACCTAACCGGTGTTATCCTCTAAAATATTGATCGAAACCAGGTTTAATTGACAGCTTCAGTGTTTACCACATTACTACGTGATTCAAACAGGAAAAATCCCAGGATCTGGCCAACAAGTATGCGAAGAAGGCAAAATCATGAGCCAGATGCGGGCATAACCCAGACATAACCCAGACCAAACCGGTGTTATCCACTGAAATATTGATCGAAACCAGGTTTAATTGACTGCTTCAGTGTGTTACCACATTACTACATGATTCAAACACGAAAAAAACCCAGGATCTGGCCAACAAGTATGCGAAGAAGGCAAAATCATGAGCCAGATGCGGGCATAACCAAGACCTAACCCAGACCTAACCGGTGTTATCCTCTAAAATATTGATCGAAACCAGGTTTAATTGACTGCTTCAGTGTGTTACCACATTACTACGTGATTCAAACACGAAAAAAACCCAGGATCTGGCCAACAAGTATGCGAAGAAGGCAAAATCATGAGCCAGATGCGGGCATATCCCGGACCTAACCCAGACCTAACCGGTGTTATCCTCTAAAATATTGATCGAAACCAGGTTTTATTGACTGCTTCAGTGTGTTACCACATTACTACGTGATTCAAACACGGAAAAAACCCAGGATCTGGCCAACAAGTTTGCGAAAAAGGTGAAAGTATAAGCCAGATGCGGGCATATCCCGGACCTATCCCAGACCTAACCGGTGTTATCCTCTAAAATATTGATCGAAACCAGGTTTAATTGACTGCTTCAGTGTGTTACCACATTACTACGTGATTCAAACACGAAAAATACCCAGGATCTGGCCAACAAGTTTGCGAAAAAGCCGAAAGTATAAGCCAGATGCGCGCAAATCCCAGACCTAACCCAGACCTAACCGGTGTTATCCTCTAAAATATTGATCGAAACCAGGTTTAATTGACTGCTTCAGTGTGTTACCACATTACTACGTGATTCAAACACGAAAAATACCCAGGATCTGGCCAACAAGTATGCGAAGAAGGCAAAATCATGACCCAGATGCGGGCATAACCCAGACCTAACCCAGACCAAACCGGTGTTATCCACTGAAATATTGATCGAAACCAGGTTTAATTGACTGCTTCAGTGTGTTACCACATTACTACATGATTCAAACACGAAAAAAACCCAGGATCTGGCCAACAAGTATGCGAAGAAGGCAAAATCATGAGCCAGATGCGGGCATAACCAAGACCTAACCCAGACCTAACCGGTGTTATCCTCTAAAATATTGATCGAAACCAGGTTTAATTGACTGCTTCAGTGTGTTACCACATTACTACGTGATTCAAACACGAAAAAAACCCAGGATCTGGCCAACAAGTATGCGAAGAAGGCAAAATCATGAGCCAGATGCGGGCATATCCCGGACCTAACCCAGACCTAACCGGTGTTATCCTCTAAAATATTGATCGAAACCAGGTTTTATTGACTGCTTCAGTGTGTTACCACATTACTACGTGATTCAAACACGGAAAAAACCCAGGATCTGGCCAACAAGTTTGCGAAAAAGGTGAAAGTATAAGCCAGATGCGGGCATATCCCGGACCTATCCCAGACCTAACCGGTGTTATCCTCTAAAATATTGATCGAAACCAGGTTTAATTGACTGCTTCAGTGTGTTACCACATTACTACGTGATTCAAACACGAAAAATACCCAGGATCTGGCCAACAAGTTTGCGAAAAAGCCGAAAGTATAAGCCAGATGCGCGCAAATCCCAGACCTAACCCAGACCTAACCGGTGTTATCCTCTAAAATATTGATCGAAACCAGGTTTTATTGACTGCTTCAGTGTGTTACCACATTACTACGTGATTCAAACACGGAGAAAACCCAGGATCTGGCCAGCAAGTTTGCGAAAAAGGTGAAAGTATAAGCCAGATGCGCGCATATCCCAGACCTAACCCAGACCTAACCGGTGTTATCCTCTGAAATATTGATCGAAACCAGGTTTAATTGACTGCTTCAGAGTGTTTCCACATTACTACGTGATTCAAACACGAAAAATCCCAGGATCTGGCCAACAAGTATGCGAAGAAGGCAAAATCATGAGCCAGATGCGGGCATATCCCGGACCTAACCCAGACCTAACCGGTGTTATCCTCTAAAATATTGATCGAAACCAGGTTTAATTGACTGCTTCAGTGTGTTACCACATTCCTACGTTATTCAAACACGAAAAAAACCCAGGATCTGACCAACAAGTATGCGAAGAAGGCGAAAGTATAAGCCAGATGCGCGCATTTCCCAAACCTAACCCAGACCTAACCGGCGTTATCCTCTAAAATATTGATCGAAACCAGGTTTAATTGACTGCTTCAGTGTGTTACCACATTACTACGTGATTCAACCACGAAAAAAACCCAGGATCTGGCCAACAAGTATGCGAAGAAGGCAAAATCATGAGCCAGATGCGGGCATATCCCGGACCTATCCCAGACCTAACCGGTGTTATCCTCTAAAATAACGATCGAAACCAGGTTTAATTGACTGCTTCAGTGTGTTACCACATTACTACGTGATTCAAACACGAAAAAACCCCAGGATCTGGCTAACAAGTATGCAAAGAAGGCAAAATCATGAGCCAGATGCGGGCATAACCCAGACATAACCCAGACCAAACCGGTGTTATCCTCTAAAATATTAATCGAAACCAGGTTTTATTGACTGCTTCAGTGTATTACCACATTACTACGTGATTCAAACACGAAAAAAACCCAGGATCTGTCCAACAAGTATGCGAAGAAGGCAAAATCATGAGCCAGATGCGGGCATATCCCGGACCTAACCCAGACCTAACCGGTGTTATCCACTGAAATATTGATCGAAACCAGGTTTAATTGACTGCTTCAGTGTGTTACCACATTACTACATGATTCAAACACGAAAAAAACCCAGGATCTGGCCAACAAGTATGCGAAGAAGGCAAAATCATGAGCCAGATGCGGGCATATCCCGGACCTAACCCAGGCCTAACCGGTGTTATCCTCTAAAATATTGATCGAAACCAGGTTTAATAGACTGCTTCAGTGCGTTACCACATTACTACGTGATTCAAACACGGAAAATACCCAGGATCTGGCCAACAAGTATGCGAAGAAGGCAAAATCATGAGCCAGATGCGGGCATAACCCAGACCTAACCCAGACCTAACCGGTGTTATCCTCTAAAATATTGATCGAAACCAGGTTTAATTGACTGCTTCAGTGTGTTACCACTTTACTACGTGATTCAAACACGGAAAATACCCAGGATCTGGCCAACATGTTTGCGAAAATGGCGAAAGTATAAGCCAGATGCGGGCATATCCCGGACCTAACCCAGACCTAACCGGTGTTATCCTCTAAAATATTCATCGAAACCAGGTTTAATAGACTGCTTCAGTGTGTTACCACATTCCTACGTGATTCAAACACGAAAAAAACCCAGGAAATGACCAACAAGTATGCGAAGAAGGCGAAAGTATAAGCCAGATGCGCGCATTTCCCAGTCCTAACCCAGACCTAACCGGCGTTATCCTCTAAAATATTGATCGAAACCAGGTTTAATTGACTGCTTCAGTGTGTTACCACATTACTACGTGATTCAACCACGAAAAAAACCCAGGATCTGGCCAACAAGTATGCGAAGAAGGCAAAATCATGAGCCAGATGCGGGCATATACCGGACCTATCCCAGACCTAACCGGTGTTATCCTCTAAAATATTGATCGAAACCAGGTTTAATTGACTGCATCAGTGTGTTACCACATTACGACGTGATTCAAACACGAAAAAACCCCAGGATCTGGCCAACAAGTATGCGAAGAAGGCAAAATCATGAGCTAGATGCGGGCTTAACCCAGACCTAACCCAGACCTAACCGGTGTTATCCTCTAAAATATTGATCGAAACCAGGTTTTATTGACTGCTTCAGTGTATTACCACATTACTACGTGATTCAAACACGAAAAAAACCCAGGATCTGACCAACATGTATGCGAAGAAGGCGAAAGTATAAGCCAGATGCGCGCATTTCCCAGACCTAACCCAGACCTAACCGGCGTTATCCTCTAAAATATTGATCGAAACCAGGTTTAATTGACTGCTTCAGTGTGTTACCACATTACTACGTGATTCAACCACGAAAAAAACCCAGGATCTGGCCAACAAGTATGCGAAGAAGGCAAAATCATGAGCCAGATGCGGGCATATCCCGGACCTATCCCAGACCTAACCGGTGTTATCCTCTAAAATATTGATCGAAACCAGGTTTTATTGACTGCTTCAGTGTATTACCACATTACTACGTGATTCAAACACGAAAAAAACCCAGGATCTAGCCAGCAAGTTTGCGAAAAAGGCGAAAGTATAAGCCAGATGCGCGCATATCCCAGACCTAACCCAGACCTAACCGGTGTTATCCTCTGAAATATTGATCGAAACCAGGTTTAATTGACTGCTTCAGAGTGTTTCCACATTACTACGTGATTCAAACACGAAAAATCCCAGGATCTGGCCAACAAGTATGCGAAGAAGGCAAAATCATGAGCCAGATGCGGGCATATCCCGGACCTAACCCAGACCTAACCGGTGTTATCCTCTAAAATATTGATCGAAACCAGGTTTAATTGACTGCTTCAGTGTGTTACCACATTCCTACGTTATTCAAACACGAAAAAAACCCAGGATCTGACCAACAAGTATGCGAAGAAGGCGAAAGTATAAGCCAGATGCGCGCATTTCCCAAACCTAACCCAGACCTAACCGGCGTTATCCTCTAAAATATTGATCGAAACCAGGTTTAATTGACTGCTTCAGTGTGTTACCACATTACTACGTGATTCAACCACGAAAAAAACCCAGGATCTGGCCAACAAGTATGCGAAGAAGGCAAAATCATGAGCCAGATGCGGGCATATCCCGGACCTATCCCAGACCTAACCGGTGTTATCCTCTAAAATAACGATCGAAACCAGGTTTAATTGACTGCTTCAGTGTGTTACCACATTACTACGTGATTCAAACACGAAAAAACCCCAGGATCTGGCTAACAAGTATGCAAAGAAGGCAAAATCATGAGCCAGATGCGGGCATAACCCAGACATAACCCAGACCAAACCGGTGTTATCCTCTAAAATATTAATCGAAACCAGGTTTTATTGACTGCTTCAGTGTATTACCACATTACTACGTGATTCAAACACGAAAAAAACCCAGGATCTGTCCAACAAGTATGCGAAGAAGGCAAAATCATGAGCCAGATGCGGGCATATCCCGGACCTAACCCAGACCTAACCGGTGTTATCCACTGAAATATTGATCGAAACCAGGTTTAATTGACTGCTTCAGTGTGTTACCACATTACTACATGATTCAAACACGAAAAAAACCCAGGATCTGGCCAACAAGTATGCGAAGAAGGCAAAATCATGAGCCAGATGCGGGCATATCCCGGACCTAACCCAGGCCTAACCGGTGTTATCCTCTAAAATATTGATCGAAACCAGGTTTAATAGACTGCTTCAGTGCGTTACCACATTACTACGTGATTCAAACACGGAAAATACCCAGGATCTGGCCAACAAGTATGCGAAGAAGGCAAAATCATGAGCCAGATGCGGGCATAACCCAGACCTAACCCAGACCTAACCGGTGTTATCCTCTAAAATATTGATCGAAACCAGGTTTAATTGACTGCTTCAGTGTGTTACCACTTTACTACGTGATTCAAACACGGAAAATACCCAGGATCTGGCCAACATGTTTGCGAAAATGGCGAAAGTATAAGCCAGATGCGCGCAAATCCCAGACCTAACCCAGACCTAACCGGTGTTATCCTCTAAAATATTGATCGAAACCAGGTTTAATTGACTGCTTCAGTGCGTTACCACATTACTACGTGATTCAAACACGGAAAATACCCAGGATCTGGCCAACAAGTATGCGAAGAAGGCAAAATCATGACCCAGATGCGGGCATAACCCAGACCTAACCCAGACCTAACCGGTGTTATCCTCTAAAATATTGATCGAAACCAGGTTTAATTGACAGCTTCAGTGTTTACCACATTACTACGTGATTCAAACAGGAAAAATCCCAGGATCTGGCCAACAAGTATGCGAAGAAGGCAAAATCATGAGCCAGATGCGGGCATAACCCAGACATAACCCAGACCAAACCGGTGTTATCCACTGAAATATTGATCGAAACCAGGTTTAATTGACTGCTTCAGTGTGTTACCACATTACTACATGATTCAAACACGAAAAAAACCCAGGATCTGGCCAACAAGTATGCGAAGAAGGCAAAATCATGAGCCAGATGCGGGCATAACCAAGACCTAACCCAGACCTAACCGGTGTTATCCTCTAAAATATTGATCGAAACCAGGTTTAATTGACTGCTTCAGTGTGTTACCACATTACTACGTGATTCAAACACGAAAAAAACCCAGGATCTGGCCAACAAGTATGCGAAGAAGGCAAAATCATGAGCCAGATGCGGGCATATCCCGGACCTAACCCAGACCTAACCGGTGTTATCCTCTAAAATATTGATCGAAACCAGGTTTTATTGACTGCTTCAGTGTGTTACCACATTACTACGTGATTCAAACACGGAAAAAACCCAGGATCTGGCCAACAAGTTTGCGAAAAAGGTGAAAGTATAAGCCAGATGCGGGCATATCCCGGACCTATCCCAGACCTAACCGGTGTTATCCTCTAAAATATTGATCGAAACCAGGTTTAATTGACTGCTTCAGTGTGTTACCACATTACTACGTGATTCAAACACGAAAAATACCCAGGATCTGGCCAACAAGTTTGCGAAAAAGCCGAAAGTATAAGCCAGATGCGCGCAAATCCCAGACCTAACCCAGACCTAACCGGTGTTATCCTCTAAAATATTGATCGAAACCAGGTTTAATTGACTGCTTCAGTGTGTTACCACATTACTACGTGATTCAAACACGAAAAATACCCAGGATCTGGCCAACAAGTATGCGAAGAAGGCAAAATCATGACCCAGATGCGGGCATAACCCAGACCTAACCCAGACCTAACCGGTGTTATCCTCTAAAATATTGATCGAAACCAGGTTTAATTGACAGCTTCAGTGTTTACCACATTACTACGTGATTCAAACAGGAAAAATCCCAGGATCTGGCCAACAAGTATGCGAAGAAGGCAAAATCATGAGCCAGATGCGGGCATATCCCGGACCTAACCCAGACCTAACCGGTGTTATCCTCTAAAATATTGATCGAAACCAGGTTTTATTGACTGCTTCAGTGTGTTACCACATTACTACGTGATTCAAACACGGAAAAAACCCAGGATCTGGCCAACAAGTTTGCGAAAAAGGTGAAAGTATAAGCCAGATGCGGGCATATCCCGGACCTATCCCAGACCTAACCGGTGTTATCCTCTAAAATATTGATCGAAACCAGGTTTAATTGACTGCTTCAGTGTGTTACCACATTACTACGTGATTCAAACACGAAAAATACCCAGGATCTGGCCAACAAGTTTGCGAAAAAGCCGAAAATATAAGCCAGATGCGCGCAAATCCCAGACCTAACCCAGACCTAACCGGTGTTATCCTCTAAAATATTGATCGAAACCAGGTTTTATTGACTGCTTCAGTGTGTTACCACATTACTACGTGATTCAAACACGGAAAAAACCCAGGATCTGGCCAGCAAGTTTGCGAAAAAGGTGAAAGTATAAGCCAGATGCGCGCATATCCCAGACCTAACCCAGACCTAACCGGTGTTATCCTCTAAAATATTGATAGAAACCAGGTTTAATTGACTGCTTCAGTGTGTTACCACATTACTACGTGATTCAAACACGAAAAATACCCAGGATCTGGCCAACAAGTTTGCGAAAAAGCCGAAAGTATAAGCCAGATGCGCGCAAATCCCAGACCTAACCCAGACCTAACCGGTGTTATCCTCTAAAATATTGATCGAAACCAGGTTTTATTGACTGCTTCAGTGTGTTACCACATTACTACGTGATTCAAACACGGAAAAAACCCAGGATCTGGCCAGCAAGTTTGCGAAAAAGGTGAAAGTATAAGTCAGATGCGCGCATATCCCAGACCTAACCCAGACCTAACCGGTGTTATCCTCTAAAATATTGATCGAAACCAGGTTTAATTGACAGCTTCAGTGTGTTACCACATTACTACGTGATTCAAACACGAAAAAAACCCAGGATCTGGCCAACAAGTATGCGAAGAAGGCAAAATCATGAGCCAGATGCGGGTGTAACCCAGACCTAACCCAGACCTAACCGGTGTTATCCTGTAAAATATTGATCGAGACCAGGTTTAATTGACAGCTTCAGTGTGTTACCACATTACTACGTGATTCAAACACGAAAAAAACCCAGGATCTGGCCAACAGGTATGCGAAGAAGGCAAAATCATGAGCCAGATGCGGGCATAACCCAGACCTAACCCAGACCTAACCGGTGTTATCCTCTAAAATATTGATCGAAACCAGGTTTAATTGACAGCTTCAGTGTGTTGCCACATTACTACGTGATTCAAACACGAAAAAAACCCAGGATCTGGCCAACAAGTATGCGAAGAAGGCAAAATCATGAGCCAGATGCGGGCATATCCGGGACCTAACCCAGACCTAACCGGTGTTATCCTCTAAAATATTGATCGAAACCAGGTTTAATTGACTGCTTCAGTGTGTTACCACATTCCTACGTGATTCAAACACGAAAAAAACCCAGGATCTGGCCAAGAAGTATGCGAAGAAGGCGAAACAATAAGCCAGATGCGCACATTTCCCAGACCTAACCCAGACCTAACCGGTGTTATCCTCTAAAATATTGATAGAAACCAGGTTTAATTGACTGCTTCAGTGTGTTACCACATTACTACGTGATTCAAACACGAAAAAAACCCAAGATCTGGACAACAAGTATGCGAAGAGGGCAAAATCATGAGCCAGATGCGGGCATATCCCGGACCTAACCGAGACCTAACCGGTGTTATCCTCTAAAACATTGATAGAAACCAGGTTTAATTGACTGCTTCAGTGTGTTACCACATTACTACGTGATTCAAACACGGAGAATACCCAGGATCTGGCCAACAAGTTTGCGAAAAAGGCGAAAGTATAAGCCAGATGCGCGCAAATCCCAGACCTAACCCAGACCTAACCGGTGTTATCCTCTAAAATATTGATCGAAACCAGGTTTTATTGACTGCTTCAGTGTGTTACCACATTACTACGTGATCAAACACGGAAAAAACCCAGGATCTGGCCAACAAGTTTGCGAAAAAGGTGAAAGTATAAGCCAGATGCGCGCATATCCCAGACCTAACCCAGACCCAACCGGTGTTATCCTCTAAAATATTGATCGAAACCAGGTTTAATTGACAGCTTCAGTGTGTTACCACATTACTACGTGATTCAAACACGAAAAAAACCCAGGATCTGGCCAACAAGTATGCGAAGAAGGCAAAATCATGAGCCAGATGCGGGCATAACCCAGACCTAACCCAGACCTAACCGGTGTTATCCTCTAAAATATTGATCGAAACCAGGTTTAATTGACAGCTTCAGTGTGTTACCACATTACTACGTGATTCAAACACGAAAAAAACCCAGGATCTGGCCAGCAAGTATGCGAAGAAGGCAAAATCATGAGCCAGATGCGGGCATATCCCGGACCTAACACAGACCTAACCGGTGTTATCCTCTGAAATATTGATCGAAACCAGGTTTAAATGACTGCTTCAGTGTGTTACCACATTCCTACGTGATTCAAACACGAAAAAAACCCAGGATATGGCCAAGAAGTATGCGAAGAAGGCAAAATCATGAGCCAGATGCGGGCATAACCCAGACCTAACCCAGACGTAACCGGTGTTATCCTCTAAAATATTGATCGAAACCAGGTTTAATTGACAGCTTCAGTGTGTTACCACATTACTACGTGATTCAAACACGAAAAAAACCCAGGATCTGGCCAACAAGTATGCGAAGAAGGCAAAATCATGAGCCAGATGCGGGCATAACCCAGACCTAACCCAGACCTAACCGGTGTTATCCTCTAAAATACTGTCCGAATCCAGGTTTAATAGACTGCCTCACTGTGTTACCACATTACTACGTGATTGAAACACGAAAAGAACCCAGGATCTGGCCAACAAGTATGCGAAGAAGGCAAAATCATGAGCCAGATGCGGGCATAACCCAGACCTATCCCAGACCTAACCGGTGTTATCCTCTGAAATATTGATCGAAACCAGGTTTAATTGACTGCTTCAGTGTGTTACCACATTACTACGTGATTCAAACACGGAAAAAACCCAGGATCTGGCCAAGAATTATGCGAAGAAGGCGAAAGAATAAGCCAGATGCGCGCATTTCCCAGACCTAACCCAGACCTAACCGGTGTTATCCTCTGAAATATTGATCGAAACCAGGTTTAATTGACTGCTTCAGTGTGTTACCACATTACTACGTGATTCAAACACGAAAAAAACCCAGGATCTGGCCAACAAGTATGCGAAGAAGGCAAAATCATGAGCCAGATGCGGGCATATCCCGGACCTAACCCAGACCTAACCGGTGTTATCCTCTAAAATATTGTTCGGAACCAGGTTTAATTGACTCCTTCAGTGTGTTACCACATTCCTACGTGATTCAAACACGAAAAAAACCCAAGATCTGGCCAACAAGTATGCGAAGAAGGCAAAATCATGAGCCAGATGCGGGCATATCCCGGACCTAACCCAGACCTAACCGGTGTTATCCTCTAAAATATTGTTCGGAACCAGGTTTAATTGACTCCTTCAGTGTGTTACCACATTCCTACGTGATTCAAACACGAAAAAAACCCAAGATCTGGCCAACAAGTATGCGAAGAAGGCAAAATCATGAGCCAGATGCTGGCATAACCCAGACCTAACCCAGACCTAACCGGTGTTATCCTCTGAAATATTGATCGAAACCAGGTTTAATTGACTGCTTCAGTGTGTTACCACATTACTACGTGATTCAAACACGGAAAATACCCAGGATCTGCCAACAAGTTTGCGAAAAAGGCGAAAGTATAAGCCAGATGCGCGCAAATCCCAGACCTAACCCAGACCTAACCGGTGTTATCCTCTAAAATATTGATCGAAACCAGGTTTTATTGACTGCTTCAGTGTATTACCACATTACTACGTGATTCAAACAGGAAAAAACCCCAGGATCTGGCCAACAAGTATGCGAAGAAGGCAAAATCATGAGCCAGATGCGGGCATAACCCAGACCTAACCCAGACCTAACCGGTGTTATCCTCTGAAATATTGATCGAAACCAGGTTTAATTGACTGCTTCAGTGTGTTACCACATTACTACGTGATTCAAACACGGAAAAAACCCAGGATCTGGCCAACAAGTATGCGAAAAAGGCAAAATCATGAGCCAGATGCGGGCATATCCCGGACCTAACCCAGACCTAACCGGTGTTATCCTCTAAAGTATTGATCGAAACCAGGTTTAATTGACTGCTTCAGTGTGTTACCACATTCCTACGTGATTAAAACACGAAAAAAACCCAGGATCTGGCCAAGAATTATGCGAAGAAGGCGAAAGAATAAGCCAGATGCGCGCATTTCCCAGACCTAACCCAGACCTAACCGGTGTTATCCTCTGAAATATTGATCGAAACCAGGTTTAATTGACTGCTTCAGTGTGTTACCACATTACTACGTGATTCAAACACGAAAAAAACCCAGGATCTGGCCAACAAGTATGCGAAGAAGGCAAAATCATGAGCCAGATGCGGGCATATCCCGGACCTAACCCAGACCTAACCGGTGTTATCCTCTAAAATATTGTTCGAAACCAGGTTTTATTGACTGCTTCAGTTTGTTACCACATTACTACGTGATTCAAACACGGAAAATACCCACGATCTGCCAACAAGTTTGCGAAAAAGGCGAAAGTATAAGCCAGATGCGCGCAAATCCCAGACCTAACCCAGACCAAACCGGTGTTATCCTCTAAAATATTGATCGAAACCAGGTTTAATTGACTGCTTCAGTGTGTTACCACATTCCTACATGATTCAAACACGAAAAAAACACAGGATCTGGCCATGAAGTATGCGAAGAAGGCGAAAGAATAAGCCAGATGCGCGCATTTCCCAGACCTAACCCAGCCCTAACCGGTGTTATCCTCTAAAATATTGATCGAAACCAGGTTTAATTGACAGCTTCAGTGTGTTACCACATTACTACGTGATTCAAACACGAAAAAAACCCAGGATCTGGCCAACAAGTATGCGAAGAAGGCAAAATCATGAGCCAGATGCGGGCATAACCCAGACCTAACCCAGACCTAACCGGTGTTATCCTCTAAAATATTGATCGAAACCAGGTTTAATTGACAGCTTCAGTGTGTTACCACATTACTACGTGATTCAAACACGAAAAAAACCCAGGATCTGGCCAGCAAGTATGCGAAGAAGGCAAAATCATGAGCTTGATGCGGGCATGTCCCGGACCTAACCCAGACCTAACCGGTGTTATCCTCTAAAATATTGATCGAAACCAGGTTTAATTGACTGCTTCAGTGTGTTACCACATTCCTACGTGATTCAAACACGAAAAAAACCCAGGATCTGGCCAAGAATTATGCGAAGAAGGCGAAAGAATAAGCCAGATGCGCGCTTTTCCCAGACCTAACCCAGACCTAACCGGTGTTATCCTCTGAAATATTGATCGAAACCAGGTTTAATTGACTGCTTCAGTGTGTTACCACATTACTACGTGATTCAAACACGGAAAAAACCCAGGATCTGGCCAACAAGTATGCTATGAATGCAAAATCATGAGCCAGATGCGGGCATAACCCAGACCTAACCCAGACCTAACCGGTGTTATCCTCTAAAATATTGATCGAAACCAGGTTTAATTGACTGCTTCAGTGTGTTACCACATTACTACGTGATTCAAACTCGAAAAAAACCCAAGATCTGGCCAACAAGTATGCGAAGAAGGCAAAATCATGAGCCAGATGCGGGCATAACCCAGACCTAACCCAGACCTAACCGGTGTTATCCTCTAAAATATTGAACGAAACCAGGTTTAATTGACAGCTTCAGTGTGTTACCACATTACTACGTGATTCAAACACGAAAAATACCCAGGATCTGGCCAACAAGTTTGCGAAAAAGGTGAAAGTATAAGCCAGATGCGGGCATATCCTGGACCTAACCCAGACCTAACCGGTGTTATCCTCTAAAATATTGATCGAAACCAGGTTTAATTGACAGCTTCAGTGTGTTACCACATTACTACGTGATTCAAACACGAAAAAAACCCAGGATCTGGCCAACAAGTATGCGAAGAAGGCAAAATCATGAGCCAGATGCGGGCATAACCCAGACTTAACCCAGACCTAACCGGTGTTATCCTCTGAAATATTGATCGAAACCAGGTTTAATTGACTGCTTCAGTGTGTTACCACATTACTACGTGATTCAAACACGGAAAAACCCAGGATCTGGCCAACAAGTATGCGAAGAAGGCAAAATCATGAGCCAGATGCGGGCATAACCCAGACCTAACCCAGACCTAACCGGTGTTATCCTCTAAAATATTGATCGAAACCAGGTTTAATTGACAGCTTCAGTGTGTTACCACATTACTACGTGATTCTAACACGAAAAAAACCCAGGATCTGGCCAACAAGTATGCGAAGAAGGCAAAATCATGAGCCAGATGCGGGCATATCCCGGACCTAACCCAGACCTAACCGGTGTTATCCTCTAAAATATTGATCGAAACCAGGTTTCATTGACTGCTTCAGTTTGTTACCACATTACTACGTGATTCAAACACGGAAAATACCCACGATCTGCCAACAAGTTTGCGAAAAAGGCGAAAGTATAAGCCAGATGCGCGCAAATCCCAGACCTAACCCAGACCTAACCGGTGTTATCCTCTAAAATATTGATCGAAACCAGGTTTAATTGACAGCTTCAGTGTGTTACCACATTACTACGTGATTCAAACACGAAAAAAACCCAGGATCTGGCCAAGAATTATGCGAAGAAGGCGAAAGAATAAGCCAGATGCGCGCATTACCCAGACCTAACCGGTGTTATCCTCTGAAATATTGATCGAAACCAGGTTTAATTGACTGCTTCAGTGTGTTACCACATTACTACGTGATTCAAACACGGAAAAAACCCAGGATCTGGCCAACAAGTATGCGATGAAGGCAAAATCATGAGTCTGATGCGGGCATATCCCGGACCTATCCCAGACCTAACCGGTGTTATCCTCTAAAATATTGATCGAAACCAGGTTTAATTGACAGCTTCAGTGTGTTACCACATTACTACGTGATTCAAACACGAAAAAAACCCAGGATCTGGCCAACAAGTTTGCGAAAAAGGTGAAAGTATAAGCCAGATGCGGGCATATCCTGGACCTAACCCAGACCTAACCGGTGTTATCCTCTAAAATATTGATCGAAACCAGGTTTAATTGACAGCTTCAGTGTGTTACCACATTACTACGTGATCAAACACGGAAAAAACCCAGGATCTGGCCAACAAGTTTGCGAAAAAGGTGAAAGTATAAGCCAGATGCGGGCATATCCTGGACCTAACCCAGACCTAACCGGTGTTATCCTCTAAAATATTGATCGAAACCAGGTTTAATTGACAGCTTCAGTGTGTTACCACATTACTACGTGATTCAAACACGAAAAAAACCCAGGATCTGGCCAACAAGTATGCGAAGAAGGCAAAATCATGAGCCTGATGCGGGCATATCCCGGACCTATCCCAGACCTAACCGGTGTTATCCTCTAAAATATTGATCGAAACCAGGTTTCATTGACTGCTTCAGTTTGTTACCACATTACTACGTGATTCAAACACGGAAAATACCCACGATCTGCCAACAAGTTTGCGAAAAAGGCGAAAGTATAAGCCAGATGCGCGCAAATCCCAGACCTAACCCAGACCTAACCGGTGTTATCCTCTAAAATATTGATCGAAACCAGGTTTTATTGACTGCTTCAGTGTGTTACCACATTACTACGTGATCAAACACGGAAAAAACCCAGGATCTGGCCAACAAGTTTGCGAAAAAGGTGAAAGTATAAGCCAGATGCGGGCATATCCTGGACCTAACCCAGACCTAACCGGTGTTATCCTCTAAAATATTGATCGAAACCAGGTTCAATTGACAGCTTCAGTGTGTTACCACATTACTACGTGATTCAAACACGAAAAAAACCCAGGATATGGCCAACAAGTATGCGAAGAAGGCAAAATCATGAGCCAGATGCGGGCATAACCCAGACCTAACCCAGACCTAACCGGTGTTATCCTCTAAAATATTGATCGAAACCAGGTTTAATTGACAGCTTCAGTGTGTTACCACATTACTACGTGATTCTAACACGAAAAAAACCCTGGATCTGGCCAACAAGTATGCGAAGAAGGCAAAATCATGAGCCAGATGCGGGCATATCCCGGACCTAACCCAGACCTAACCGGTGTTATCCTTTAAAATATTGATCGAAACCAGGTTTTATTGACTGCTTCAGTGTATGACCACATTACTACGTGATTCAAACACGAAAAAAACCCAGGATCTGGCCAACAAGTATGCGAAGAAGGCAAAATCATGAGCCAGATGCGGGCATAACCCAGACTTAACCCAGACCTAACCGGTGTTATCGTCTGAAATATTGATCGAAACCAGGTTTAATTGACTGCTTCAGTGTGTTACCACATTACTACGTGATTCTAACACGAAAAAAACCCAGGATCTGGCCAACAAGTATGCGAAGAAGGCAAAATCATGAGCCAGATGCGGGCATATCCCGGACCTAACTCAGACCTAACCGGTGTTATCCTCTAAAATATTGATCGAAACCAGGTTTCATTGACTGCTTCAGTTTGTTACCACATTACTACGTGATTCAAACACGGAAAATACCCACGATCTGCCAACAAGTTTGCGAAAAAGGCGAAAGTATAAGCCAGATGCGCGCAAAACCCAGACCTAACCCAGACCTAACCGGTGTTATCCTCTAAAATATTGATCGAAACCAGGTTTAATTGACAGCTTCAGTGTGTTACCACATTACTACGTGATTCAAACACGAAAAAAACCCAGGATCTGGCCAAGAATTATGCGAAGAAGGCGAAAGAATAAGCCAGATGCGCGCATTTCCGAGACCTAACCCAGACCTAACCAGTGTTATCCTCTGAAATATTGATCGAAACCAGGTTTAATTGACTGCTTCAGTGTGTTACCACATTACTACGTGATTCAAACACGGAAAAAACCCAGGATCTGGCCAACAAGTATGCGATGAAGGCAAAATCATGAGCCTGATGCGGGCATATCCCGGACCTATCCCAGACCTAACCGGTGTTATCCTCTAAAATGTTGATCGAAACCAGGTTTAATTGACAGCTTCAGTGTGTTACCACATTACTACGTGATTCAAACACGGAAAATACCCACGATCTGCCAACAAGTTTGCGAAAAAGGCGAAAGTATAAGCCAGATGCGCGCAAATCCCAGACCTAACCCAGACCTAACCGGTGTTATCCTCTAAAATATTGATCGAAACCAGGTTTTATTGACTGCTTCAGTGTGTTACCACATTACTACGTGATCAAGCACGGAAAAAACCCAGGATCTGGCCAACAAGTTTGCGAAAAAGGTGAAAGTATAAGCCAGATGCGGGCATATCCTGGACCTAACCCAGACCTAACCGGTGTTATCCTCTAAAATATTGATCGAAACCAGGTTTAATTGACAGCTTCAGTGTGTTACCACATTACTACGTGATTCAAACACGAAAAAAACCCAGGATCTGGCCAACAAGTATGCGAAGAAGGCAAAATCATGAGCCAGATGCGGGCATAACCCAGACCTAACCCAGACCTAACCGGTGTTATCCTCTAAAATATTGATCGAAACCAGGTTTAATTGACAGCTTCAGTGTGTTACCACATTACTACGTGATTCTAACACGAAAAAAACCCTGGATCTGGCCAACAAGTATGCGAAGAAGGCAAAATCATGAGCCAGATGCGGGCATATCCCGGACCTAACCCAGACCTAACCGGTGTTATCCTTTAAAATATTGATCGAAACCAGGTTTTATTGACTGCTTCAGTGTATGACCACATTACTACGTGATTCAAACACGAAAAAAACCCAGGATCTGGCCAACAAGTATGCGAAGAAGGCAAAATCATGAGCCAGATGCGGGCATAACCCAGACTTAACCCAGACCTAACCGGTGTTATCGTCTGAAATATTGATCGAAACCAGGTTTAATTGACTGCTTCAGTGTGTTACCACATTACTACGTGATTCTAACACGAAAAAAACCCAGGATCTGGCCAACAAGTATGCGAAGAAGGCAAAATCATGAGCCAGATGCGGGCATATCCCGGACCTAACTCAGACCTAACCGGTGTTATCCTCTAAAATATTGATCGAAACCAGGTTTCATTGACTGCTTCAGTTTGTTACCACATTACTACGTGATTCAAACACGGAAAATACCCACGATCTGCCAACAAGTTTGCGAAAAAGGCGAAAGTATAAGCCAGATGCGCGCAAAACCCAGACCTAACCCAGACCTAACCGGTGTTATCCTCTAAAATATTGATCGAAACCAGGTTTAATTGACAGCTTCAGTGTGTTACCACATTACTACGTGATTCAAACACGAAAAAAACCCAGGATCTGGCCAAGAATTATGCGAAGAAGGCGAAAGAATAAGCCAGATGCGCGCATTTCCCAGACCTAACCCAGACCTAACCAGTGTTATCCTCTGAAATATTGATCGAAACCAGGTTTAATTGACTGCTTCAGTGTGTTACCACATTACTACGTGATTCAAACACGGAAAAAACCCAGGATCTGGCCAACAAGTATGCGATGAAGGCAAAATCATGAGCCTGATGCGGGCATATCCCGGACCTATCCCAGACCTAACCGGTGTTATCCTCTAAAATGTTGATCGAAACCAGGTTTAATTGACAGCTTCAGTGTGTTACCACATTACTACGTGATTCAAACACGAAAAAAACCCAGGACCTGGCCAGCAAGTATGCGAAGAAGGCAAAATCATGAGCCAGATGCGGGCATATCCCGGACCTAACCCAGACCTAACCGGTGTTATCCTCTGAAATATTCATCGAAACCAGGTTTAATTGACTGCTTCAGTGTGTTACCACATTCCTACGTGATTCAAACACGAAAAAAACCCAGGATCTGGCCAACAAGTATGCGAAGAAGGCAAAATCATGAGCCAGATGCGGGCATAACCCAGACCTAACCCAGACCTAACCGGTGTTATCCTCTAAAATACTGTCCGAATCCAGGTTTAATAGACTGCCTCACGGTGTTACCACATTACTACGTGATTGAAACACGAAAAAAACCCAGGATCTGGCCAACAAGTATGCGAAGAAGGCAAAATCATGAGCCAGATGCGGGCATAACCCAGACCTAACCCAGACCTAACCGGTGTTATCCTCTAAAATATTGATCGAAACCAGGTTTAATTGACTGCTTCAGTGTATTACCACATTACTACGTGATTCAAACTCGACAAAAACCCAGGATCTGGCCAACAAGTATGCGAGGAAGGCAAAATCATGAGCCAGATGCGGGCAAATCCCAGACCTAACCCGGACCTAACCGGTGTTATCCTCTAAAATATTGATCGAAACCAGGTTTAATTGACTGCTTCAGTGTGTTACCACATTCCTACATGATTCAAACACGAAAAAAACCCAGGATCTGGCCAAGAAGTATGCGAAGAATGCGAAAGAATAAGCCAGATGCGCGCATTTCCCAGACCTAACCCAGCCCTAACCGGTGTTATCCTCTAAAATATTGATCGAAACCAGGTTTAATTGACAGCTTCAGTGTGTTACCACATTACTACGTGATTCAAACACGAAAAAAACCCAGGATCTGGCCAACAAGTATGCGAAGAAGGCAAAATTATGAGCCAGATGCGGGCATAACCCAGACCTAACCCAGACCTAACCGGTGTTATCCTCTAAAATATTGATCGAAACCAGGTTTAATTGACAGCTTCAGTGTGTTACCACATTACTACGTGATTCAAACACGAAAAAAACCCAGGATCTGGCCAAGAATTATGCGAAGAAGGCGAAAGAATGAGCCAGATGCGCGCATTTCCCAGACCTAACCCAGACCTAACCGGTGTTATCCTCTAAAATATTGATCGAAACCAGGTTTAATTGACAGCTTCAGTGTGTTACGACAATACTACGTGATTCAAACACGGAAAAAACCCAGGATCTGGCCAACAAGTATGCGATGAAGGCAAAATCATGAGCCTGATGCGGGCATATCCCGGACCTATCCCAGACCTAACCGGTGTTATCCTCTAAAATATTGATCGAAACCAGGTTTAATTGACAGCTTCAGTGTGTTACCACATTACTACGTGATTCAAACACGAAAAAAACCCAGGATCTGGCCAGCAAGTATGCGAAGAAGGCAAAATCATGAGCCAGATGCGGGCATATCCCGGACCTAACCCAGACCTAACCGGTGTTATCCTCTAAAATACTGTCCGAAACCAGGTTTAATTGACTGCTTCAGTGTGTTACCACATTACTACGTGATTCAAACACGGAAAAAACCCAGGATCTGGCCAACAAGTATGCGAAGAAGGCAAAATCATGAGCCAGATGCGGGCATAACCCAGACCTAACCCAGACCTAACCGGTGTTATCCTCTAAAATATTGATCGAAACCAGGTTTAATTGACTGCTTCAGTGTGTTACCACATTCCTACGTGATTAAAACACGAAAAAAACCCAGGATCTGGCCAAGAATTATGCGAAGAAGGCGAAAGAATAAGCCAGATGCGCGCATTTCCCAGACCTAACCCAGACCTAACCGGTGTTATCCTCTGAAATATTGATCGAAACCAGGTTTAATTGACTGCTTCAGTGTGTTACCACATTAGTACGTGATTCAAACACGAAAAAAACCCAGGATCTGGCCAACAAGTATGCGAAGAAGGCAAAATCATGAGCCAGATGCGGGCATATCCCGGACCTAACCCAGACCTAACCGGTGTTATCCTCTAAAATATTGTTCGGAACCAGGTTTAATTGACTGCTTCAGTGTGTTACCACATTCCTACGTGATTCAAACACGAAAAAAACCCAAGATCTGGCCAACAAGTATGCGAAGAAGGCAAAATCATGAGCTAGATGCGGGCATAACCCAGACCTAACCCAGACGTAACCGGTGTTATCCTCTGAAATATTGATCGAAACCAGGTTTAATTGACTGCTTCAGTGTGTTACCACATTACTACGTGATTCAAACACGGAAAATACCCAGGATCTGGCCAACAAGTTTGCGAAAAAGGTGAAAGTATAAGCCAGATGCGGGCATATCCTGGACCTAACCCAGACCTAACCGGTGTTATCCTCTAAAATATTGATCGAAACCAGGTTTAATTGACAGCTTCAGTGTGTTACCACATTGCTACGTGATTCAAACACGAAAAAAACCCAGGATCTGGCCAACAAGTATGCGAAGAAGGCAAAATCATGAGCCAGATGCGGGCATAACCCAGACCTAACCCAGACCTAACCGGTGTTATCCTCTAAAATATTGATCGAAACCAGGTTTAATTGACAGCTTCAGTGTGTTAGCACATTACTACGTGATTCAAACACGAAAAATACCCAGGATCTGGCCAACAAGTTTGCGAAAAAGGTGAAAGTATAAGCCAGATGCGGGCATATCCTGGACCTAACCCAGACCTAACCGGTGTCATCCTCTAAAATATTGATCGAAACCAGGTTTCATTGACTGCTTCAGTTTGTTACCACATTACTACGTGATTCAAACACGGAAAATACCCACGATCTGCCAACAAGTTTGCGAAAAAGGCGAAAGTATAAGCCAGATGCGCGCAAATCCCAGACGTAACCCGGACCTAACCGGTGTTATCCTCTAAAATATTGATCGAAACCAGGTTTAATTGACTGCTTCAGTGTGTTACCACATTCCTACATGATTCAAACACGAAAAAAACCCAGGATCTGGCCAAGAAGTATGCGAAGAATGCGAAAGAATAAGCCAGATGCGCGCATTTCCCAGACCTAACCCAGCCCTAACCGGTGTTATCCTCTAAAATATTGATCGAAACCAGGTTTAATTGACAGCTTCAGTGTGTTACCACATTACTACGTGATTCAAACACGAAAAAAACCCAGGATCTGGCCAACAAGTATGCGAAGAAGGCAAAATCATGAGCCAGATGCGGGCATAACCCAGACCTAACCCAGACCTAACCGGTGTTATCCTCTAAAATATTGATCGAAACCAGGTTTAATTGACAGCTTCAGTGTGTTACCTCATTACTACGTGATTCAAACACGAAAAAAACCCAGGATCTGGCCAAGAATTATGCGAAGAAGGCGAAAGAATAAGCCAGGTGCGCGCATTTCCCAGACCTAACCCAGACCTAACCGGTGTTATCCTCTGAAATATTCATCGAAACCAGGTTTAATTGACTGCTTCAGTGTGTTACCACATTCCTACGTGATTCAAACACGAAAAAAACCCAGGATCTGGCCAACAAGTATGCGAAGAAGGCAAAATCATGAGCCAGATGCGGGCATAACCCAGACCTAACCCAGACCTAACCGGTGTTATCCTCTAAAATACTGTCCGAATCCAGGTTTAATAGACTGCCTCACTGTGTTACCACATTACTACGTGATTGAAACACGAAAAAAACCCAGGATCTGGCCAACAAGTATGCGAGGAAGGCAAAATCATGAGCCAGATGCGGGCATAACCCAGGCCTAACCCAGACCTAACCGGTGTTATCCTCTGAAATATTGATCGAAACCAGGTTTAATTGACTGCTTCAGTGTGTTACCACATTACTACGTGATTCAAACACGGAAAATACCCAGGACCTGGCCAACAAGTTTGCGAAAAAGGCGAAAGTATAAGCCAGATGCGCGCAAATCCCAGACCTAACCCAGACCTAACCGGTGTTATCCTCTAAAATGTTGATCGAAATCAGGTTTTATTGACTGCTTCAGTGTGTTACCACATTACTACGTGATCAAACACGGAAAAAACCCAGGATCTGGCCAACAAGTATGCGAAGAAGGCAAAATCATGAGGCAGATGCGGGCATAACCCAGACCTAACCGGTGTTATCCTCTAAAATATTGATCGAAACCAGGTTTAATTGACAGCTTCAGTGTGTTACCACATTACTACGTGATTCAAACACGAAAAAAACCCAGGATCTGGCCGACAAGTATGCGAAGAAGGCAAAATCATGAGCCAGATGCGGGCATATCCCGGACCTAACCCAGACCTAACCGGTGTTATCCTCTAAAATATTGATCGAAACCAGGTTTTATTGACTGCTTCAGTGTATTACCACATTACTACGTGATTCAAACACGAAAAAACCCCAGGATCTGGCCAACAAGTATGCGAAGAAGGCAAAATCATGAGCCAGATGCGGGCATAACCCAGACCTAACCCAGACCTAACCGGTGTTATCCTCTGAAATATTGATCGAAACCAGGTTTCATTGACTGCTTCAGTGTGTTACCACATTACTACGTGATTCAAACACGGAAAATACCCAGGACCTGGCCAACAAGTTTGCGAAAAAGGCGAAAGTATAAGCCAGATGCGCGCAAATCCCAGACCTAACCCAGACCTAACCGGTGTTATCCTCTAAAATGTTGATCGAAATCAGGTTTTATTGACTGCTTCAGTGTGTTACCACATTACTACGTGATCAAACACGGAAAAAACCCAGGATCTGGCCAACAAATATGCGAAGAAGGCAAAATCATGAGGCAGATGCGGGCATAACCCAGACCTAACCGGTGTTATCCTCTAAAATATTGATCGAAACCAGGTTTAATTGACAGCTTCAGTGTGTTACCACATTACTACGTGATTCAAACACGAAAAAAACCCAGGATCTGGCCAACAAGTATGCGAAGAAGGCAAAATCATGAGCCAGATGCGGGCATATCCCGGACCTAACCCAGACCTAACCGGTGTTATCCTCTAAAATATTGATCGAAACCAGGTTTTATTGACTGCTTCAGTGTATTACCACATTACTACGTGATTCAAACACGAAAAAACCCCAGGATCTGGCCAACAAGTATGCGAAGAAGGCAAAATCATGAACCAGATGCGGGCATAACCCAGACCTAACCCAGACCTAACCGGTGTTATCCTCTAAAATATTGATCGAAACCAGGTTTAATTGACAGCTTCAGTGTGTTACCACATTACTACGTGATTCAAACACGAAAAAAACCCAGGATCTGGCCAGCAAGTATGCGAAGAAGGCAAAATCATGAGCCAGATGCGGGCATAACCCAGACCTAACACAGACCTAACCGGTGTTATCCTCTAAAATATTGATCGAAACCAGGTTTAATTGACAGCTTCAGTGTGTTACCACATTACTACGTGATTCAAACACGAAAAAAACCCAGGATCTGGCCAGCAAGTATGCGAAGAAGGCAAAATCATGAGCCAGATGCGGGCATAACCCAGACCTAACCCAGACCTAACCGGTGTTATCCTCTAAAATATTGATCGAAACCAGGTTTAATTGACAGCTTCAGTGTGTTACCACATTACTACGTGATTCAAACACGAAAAAAACCCAGGATCTGGCCAACAAGTATGCGAAGAAGGCAAAATCATGAGCCAGATGCGGGCATAACCCAGACCTAACCCAGACCTAACCGGTGTTATCCTCTAAAATATTGATCGAAACCAGGTTTAATTGACAGCTTCAGTGTGTTACGACATTACTACGTGATTCAAACACGGAAAAAACCCAGGATCTGGCCAACAAGTATGCGAAGAAGGCAAAATCATGAGCCAGATGCGGGCATAACCCAGACCTAACCCAGACCTAACCGGTGTTATCCTCTAAAATATTGATCGAAACCAGGTTTAATTGACTGCTTCAGTGTATTACCACATTACTACGTGATTCTAACACGAAAAAACCCCAGGATCTGGCCAACAAGTATGCGAAGAAGGCAAAATCATGAGCCAGATGCGGGCATAACCCAGACCTAACCCAGACCTAACCGGTGTTATCCTCTAAAATATTGATCGAAACCAGGTTTAATTGACAGCTTCAGTGTGTTACCACATTACTACGTGATTCAAACACGAAAAAAACCCAGGATCTGGCCAGCAAGTATGCGAAGAAGGCAAAATCATGAGCCAGATGCGGGCATAACCCAGACCTAACCCAGACCTAACCGGTGTTATCCTCTGAAATATTGATCGAAACCACGTTTAATTGACTGCTTCAGTGTGTTACCACATTACTACGTGATTCAAACACGGAAAAAACCCAGGATCTGGCCAACAAGTATGCGAAGAAGGCAAAATCATGAGCCAGATGCGGGCATAACCCAGACCTAACCCAGACCTAACCGGTGTTATCCTCTAAAATATTGATCGAAACCAGGTTTAATTGACAGCTTCAGTGTGTTACCACATTACTACGTGATTCAAACACGAAAAAAACCCAGGATCTGGCCAACAAGTATGCGAAGAAGGCAAAATCATGAGCCAGATGCGGGCATATCCCGGACCTAACCCAGACCTAACCGGTGTTATCCTCTAAAATATTGATCGAAACCAGGTTTTATTGACTGCTTCAGTGTGTTACCACATTACTACGTGATTCAAACACGGAAAAAACCCAGGATCTGGCCAACAAGTTTGCGAAAATGGTGAAAGTATAAGCCAGATGCGCGCATATCCCAGACCTAACCCAGACCTAACCGGTGTTATCCTCTAAAATATTGATCGAAACCAGGTTTAATTGACTGCTTCAGTGTGTTACCACATTACTACGTGATTCAAACACGAAAAAAACCCAGGATCTGGCCAACAAGTATGCGAAGAAGGCAAAATCATGAGCCAGATGCGGGCATAACCCAGACCTAACCCAGACCTAACCGGTGTTATCCTCTAAAATATTGATCGAAACCTGGTTTAATTGACTGCTTCAGTGTGGTACCACATTACTGCGTTATTCAATCCGGAAAAAAACCCAGGATCTGGCCAACAAGTATGCGAAGAAGGCAAAATCATGAGCCAGATGCGGGCATATCCCGGACCTATCCCAGACCTAACCGGTGTTATCCTCTAAAATATTGATCGAAACCAGGTTTAATTGACTGCTTCAGTGTGTTACCACATTACTACGTGATTCAAACACGAAAAATACCCAGGATCTGGCCAACAAGTTTGCGAAAAAGGCGAAAGTATAAGCCAGATGCGCGCAAATCCCAGACCTAACCCAGACCTAACCGGTGTTATCCTCTAAAATATTGATCGAAACCAGGTTTTATTGACTGCTTCAGTGTGTTACCACATTACTACGTGATCAAACACGGAAAAAACCCAGGATCTGGCCAACAAATTTGCGAAAAAGGTGAAAGTATAAGCCAGATGCGGGCATTTCCTGGACCTAACCCAGACCTAACCGGTGTTATCCTCTAAAATATTGATCGAAACCAGGTTTAATTGACAGCTTCTGTGTGTTACCACATTACTACGTGATTCAAACACGAAAAAAACCCAGGATCTGGCCAACAAGTATGCGAAGAAGGCAAAATCATGAGCCAGATGCGGGCATAACCCAGACCTAACCCAGACCTAACCGGTGTTATCCTCTAAAGTATTGATCGAAACCAGGTGTAATTGACAGCTTCAGTGTGTTACCACATTACTACGTGATTCAAACACGAAAAATACCCAGGATCTGGCCAACAAGTTTGCGAAAAAGGCGAAAGTATAAGCCAGATGCGCGCAAATCCCAGACCTAACCCAGACCTAACCGGTGTTATCCTCTAAAATATTGATCGAAACCAGGTTTTATTGACTGCTTCAGTGTGTTACCACATTACTACGTGATCAAACACGGAAAAAACCCAGGATCTGGCCAACAAATTAGCGAAAAAGGTGAAAGTATAAGCCAGATGCGGGCATATCCTGGACCTAACCCAGACCTAACCGGTGTTATCCTCTAAAATATTGATCGAAACCAGGTTTAATTGACAGCTTCAGTGTGTTACCACATTACTACGTGATTCAAACACGAAAAAAACCCAGGATCTGGCCAACAAGTATGCGAAGAAGGCAAAATCATGTGCCAGATGCGGGCATAACCCAGACCTAACCCAGACCTAACCGGTGTTATCCTCTAAAATATTGATCGAAACCAGGTTTAATTGACAGCTTCAGTGTGTTACCACATTACTACGTGATTCTAACACGAAAAAAACCCAGGATCTGGCCAACAAGTATGCGAAGAAGGCAAAATCATGAGCCAGATGCGGGCATATCCCGGAGCTAACCCAGACCTAACCGGTGTTATCCTCTAAAATATTGATCGAAACCAGGTTTTATTGACTGCTTCAGTTTGTTACCACATTACTACGTGATTCAAACACGGAAAATACCCACGATCTGCCAACAAGTTTGCGAGAAAGGCGAAAGTATAAGCCAGATGCGCGCAAATCCCAGACCTAACCCAGACCTAACCGGTGTTATCCTCTAAAATATTGATCGAAACCAGGTTTAATTGACAGCTTCAGTGTGCTACCACATTACTACGTGATTCTAACACGAAAAAAACCCAGGATCTGGCCAACAAGTATGCGAAGAAGGCAAAATCATGAGCCAGATGCGGGCATATCCCGGACCTAACCCAGACCTAACCGGTGTTATCCTCTAAAATATTGATCGAAACCAGGTTTTATTGACTGCTTCAGTTTGTTACCACATTACTACGTGATTCAAACACGGAAAATACCCACGATCTGCCAACAAGTTTGCGAAAAAGGCGAAAGTATAAGCCAGATGCGCGCAAATCCCAGACCTAACCCAGACCTAACCGGTGTTATCCTCTAAAATATTGATCGAAACCAGGTTTAATTGACTGCTTCAGTGTGTTACCACATTCCTACGTGATTCGAACACGAAAAAAACCCAGGATCTGGCCAAGAAGTATGCGAAGAAGGCGAAAGAATAAGCCAGATGCGCGCATTTCCCAGACCTAACCCAGCCCTAACCGGTGTTATCCTCTAAAATATTGATCGAAACCAGGTTTAATTGACAGCTTCAGTGTGTTACCACATTACTACGTGATTCAAACACGAAAAAAACCCAGGATCTGGCCAACAAGTATGCGAAGAAGGCAAAATCATGAGCCAGATGCGGGCATAACCCAGACCTAACCCAGACCTAACCGGTGTTATCCTCTAAAATATTGATCGAAACCAGGTTTAATTGACAGCTTCAGTGTGTTACCACATTACTACGTGATTCAAACACGAAGAAAACCCAGGATCTGGCCAGCAAGTATGCGAAGAAGGCAAAATCATGAGCCAGATGCGGGCATATCCCGGACCTAACCCAGACCTAACCGGTGTTATCCTCTAAAATATTGATCGAAACCAGGTTTAATTGACTGCTTCAGTGTGTTACCACATTCCTACGTGATTCAAACACGAAAAAAACCCAGGATCTGGCCAAGAATTATGCGAAGAAGGCGAAAGAATAAGCCAGATGCGCGCATTTCCCAGACCTAACCGAGACCTAACCGGTGTTATCCTCTGAAATATTGATCGAAACCAGGTTTAATTGACTGCTTCAGTGTGTTACCACATTACTACGTGATTCAAACACGGAAAAAACCCAGGATCTGGCCAACAAGTATGCGATGAAGGCAAAATCATGAGCCAGATGCGGGCATAACCCAGACCTAACCCAGACCTAACCGGTGTTATCCTCTAAAATATTGATCGAAACCAGGTTTAATTGACTGCTTCAGTGTGTTACCACATTCCTACGTGATTCAAACTCGAAGAAAACCCAAGATCTGGCCAACAAGTATGCGAAGAAGGCAAAATCATGAGCCAGATGCGGGCATAACCCAGACCTAACCCAGACCTAACCGGTGTTATCCTCTAAAATATTGATCGAAACCAGGTTTAATTGACAGCTTCAGTGTGTTACCACATTACTACGTGATTCAAACACGAAAAAAACCCAGGATCTGGCCAAGAATTATGCGAAGAAGGCGAAAGAATAAGCCAGATGCGCGCATTTCCCAGACCTAACCCAGACCTAACCGGTGTTATCCTCTGAAATATTGATCGAAACCAGGTTTAATTGACTGCTTCAGTGTGTTACCACATTACTACGTGATTCAAACACGGAAAAAACCCAGGATCTGGCCAACAAGTATGCGAAGAAGGCAAAATCATGAGCCTGATGCGGGCATATCCCGGACCTATCCCAGACCTAACCGGTGTTATCCTCTATAATATTGACCGAAACCAGGTTTAATTGACTGCTTCAGTGTGCTACCACATTACTACGTGATTCAAACACGAAAAAAACCCAGGATCTGGCCAACAAGTATGCGAAGAAGGCAAAATCATGAGCCTGATGCGGGCATATCCCGGACGTTTCCCAGACCTAGCCGGTGTTATCCTCTAAAAAATTGATCGAAACCAGGTTTAATTGACTGCTTCAGTGTGTTACCACATTACTACGTGATTCAAACACGACAAATACCCAGGATCTGGCCAACAAGTTTGCGAAAAAGGCGAAAGTATAAGCCAGATGCGCGCAAATCCCAGACCTAACCCAGACCTAACCGGTGTTATCCTCTAAAATATTGATCGGAACCAGGTTTTATTGACTGCTTCAGTGTGTTACCACATTACTACGTGATTCAAACACGGAAAAAACCCAGGATCTGGCCAACAAGTTTGCGAAAAAGGCAAAATCATGAGCCAGATGCGGACATATCCCGGACCTAACCCAGACCTAACCGGTGTTATCCTCTAAAATATTGATAGAAACCAGGTTTAATTGACTGCTTCAGTGTGTTACCACATTCCTACGTGATTCAAACACGAAAAAAACCCAGGATCTGGCCAACAAGTTTGCGAAAAAGGCGAAAGTATAAGCCAGATGCGCGCAAATCCCAGACCTAACCCAGACCTAACCGGTGTTATCCTCTAAAATATTGATCGAAACCAGGTTTTATTGACAGCTTCAGTGTGTTACCACATTACTACGTGATTCAAACACGAAAAAAACCCAGGATATGGCCAAGAATTATGCGAAGAAGGCGAAAGAATAAGCCAGATGCGCGCATTTCCCAGACCTAACCCAGACCTAACAGGTGTTATCCTCTGAAATATTGATCGAAACCAGGTTTAATTGACTGCTTCAGTGTGTTACCGCATTACTACGTGATTCAAACACGGAAAAAACCCAGGATCTGGCCAACAAGTATGCGATGAAGGCAAAATCATGAGCCAGATGCGGGCATAACCCAGACCTAACCCAGACCTAACCGGTGTTATCCTCTAAAATATTGATCGAAACCAGGTTTAATTGACTGCTTCAGTGTGTTACCACATTACTACGTGATTCAAACACGAAAAAAACCCAAGATCTGGCCAACAAGTATGCGAAGAAGGCAAAATCATGAGCCAGATGCGGGCATAACCCAGACCTAACCCAGACCTAACCGGTGTTATCCTCTTAAATATTGATCGAAACCAGGTTTAATTGACAGCTTCAGTGTGTTACCACATTACTACGTGATTCAAACACGAAAAAAACCCAGGATCTGGCCAGCAAGTATGCGAAGAAGGCAAAATCATGAGCCAGATGCGGGCATATCCCGGACCTAACCCAGACCTAACCGGTGTTATCCTCTAAAATATTGATCGAAACCAGGTTTAATTGACTGCTTCAGTGTGTTACCACATTCCTACGTGATTAAAACACGAAAAAAACCCAGGATCTGGCCAAGAATTATGCGAGGAAGGCGAAAGAATAAGCCAGATGCGCGCATTTCCCAGACCTAACCCAGACCTAACCGGTGTTATCCTCTGAAATATTGATCGAAACCAGGTTTAATTGACTGCTTCAGTGTGTTACCACATTACTACGTGATTCAAACACGAAAAAAACCCAGGATCTGGCCAACAAGTATGCGAAGAAGGCAAAATCATGAGCCAGATGCGGGCATATCCCGGACCTAACCCAGACCTAACCGGTGTTATCCTCTAAAATATTGTTCGGAACCAGGTTTAATTGACTGCTTCATTGTGTTACCACATTCCTACGTGATTCAAACACGAAAAAAACCCAAGATCTGGCCAACAAGTATGCGAAGAAGGCAAAATCATGAGCCAGATGCGGGCATAACCCAGACCTAACCCAGACCTAACCGGTGTTATCCTCTGAAATATTGATCGAAACCAGGTTTAATTGACTGCTTCAGTGTGTTACCACATTACTACGTGATTCAAACACGGAAAATACCCAGGATCTGCCAACAAGTTTGCGAAAAAGGCGAAAGTATAAGCCAGATGCGCGCAAATCCCAGACCTAACCCAGACCTAACCGGTGTTATCCTCTAAAATATTGATCGATACCAGGTTTAATTGACTGCTTCAGTGTGTTACCACATTCCTACGTGATTCAAACACGAAAAAAACCCAGGATCTGGCCAACAAGTATGCGATGAAGGCAAAATCATGAGCCAGATGCGGGCATATCCCGGACCTAACCCAGACCTAACCGGTGTTATCCTGTAAAATATTGATCGAAACCAGGTTTAATTGACTGCTTCAGTGTGTTACCACATTACTACGTGATTCAAACACGAAAAAAACCCAGGATCTGGCCAACAAGTATGCGAAGAAGGCAAAATCATGAGCCAGATGCGGGCATAACCAAGACCTAACCCAGACCTAACCGGTGTTATCCTCTAAAATATTGATCGAAACCAGGTTTAATTGACTGCTTCAGTGTGGTACCACATTACTGCGTTATTCAATCCGGAAAAAAACCCAGGATCTAGCCAGCAAGTTTGCGAAAATGGCGAAAGTATAAGCCAGATGCGGGCATATCCCGGACCTATCCCAGACCCAACCGGTGTTATCCTCTAAAATATTGATCGAAACCAGGTTTAATTGACTGCTTCAGTGTGTTACCACATTACTACGTGATTCAAACACGAAAAAAACCCAGGATCTGGCCAACAAGTATGCGAAGAAGGCAAAATCATGAGCCAGATGCGGGCATATCCCGGACCTATCCCAGACCTAACCGGTGTTATCCTCTAAAATATTGATCGAAACCTGGTTTAATTGACTGCCTCAGTGTGTTACCACATTACTACGTGATTCAAACACGAAAAAAACCCAGGATCTGGCCAACAAGTATGCGAAGAAGGCAAAATCATGAGCCAGATGCGGGCATATCCCGTACCTATCCCAGACCTAACCGGTGTTATCCTCTAAAATATTGATCGAAACCAGGTTTAATTGACTGCTTCAGTGTGTTACCACATTACTACGTGATTCAAACACGAAAAAAACCCAGGATCTGGCCAACAAGTATGCGAAGAAGGCAAAATCATGAGCCAGATGCGGGCATATCCCGGACCTATCCCAGACCTAACCGGTGTTATCCTCTAAAATATTGATCGAAACCAGGTTTAATTGACTGCCTCAGTGTGTTACCACATTACTACGTGATTCAAACACGAAAAAAACCCAGGATCTGGCCAACAAGTATGCGAAGAAGGCAAAATAATGAGCCAGATGCGGGCATATCCCGGACCTATCCCAGACCTAACCGGTGTTATCCTCTAAAATATTGATCGAAACCAGGTTTAATTGACTGCTTCAGTGTGTTACCACATTACTACGTGATTCAAACACGAAAAATACCCAGGATCTGGCCAACAAGTTTGCGAAAAAGCCGAAAGTATAAGCCAGATGCGCGCAAATCCCAGACCTAACCCAGACCTAACTGGTGTTATCCTCTAAAATATTGATCGAAACCAGGTTTTATTGACTGCTTCATTGTGTTACCACATTACTACGTGATTCAAACACGGAAAGAACCCAGGATCTGGCCAGCAAGTTTGCGAAAAAGGTGAAAGTATAAGCCAGATGCGCGCATATCCCAGACCTAACCCAGACCTAACCGGTGATATCCTCTAAAATATTGATCGAAACCAGGTTTAATTGACAGCTTCAGTGTGTTACCACATTACTACGTGATTCAAACACGAAAAAAACCCAGGATCTGGCCAACAAGTATGCGAAGAAGGCAAAATCATGAGCCAGATGCGGGCATAACCAAGACCTAACCCAGACCTAACCGGTGTTATCCTCTAAAATATTGATCGAAACCAGGTTTAATTGACTGCTTCAGTGTGGTACCACATTACTGCGTTATTCAATCCGGAAAAAAACCCAGGATCTAGCCAGCAAGTTTGCGAAAATGGCGAAAGTATAAGCCAGATGCGGGCATATCCCGGACCTATCCCAGACCCAACCGGTGTTATCCTCTAAAATATTGATCGAAACCAGGTTTAATTGACTGCTTCAGTGTGTTACCACATTACTACGTGATTCAAACACGAAAAAAACCCAGGATCTGGCCAACAAGTATGCGAAGAAGGCAAAATCATGAGCCAGATGCGGGCATATCCCGGACCTATCCCAGACCTAGCCGGTGTTATCCTCTAAAATATTGATCGAAACCAGGTTTAATTGACTGCCTCAGTGTGTTACCACATTACTACGTGATTCAAACACGAAAAAAACCCAGGATCTGGCCAACAAGTATGCGAAGAAGGCAAAATCATGAGCCAGATGCGGGCATATCCCGGACCTATCCCAGACCTAACCGGTGTTATCCTCTAAAATATTGATCGAAACCAGGTTTAATTGACTGCTTCAGTGTGTTACCACATTACTACGTGATTGAAACACGAAAAATACCCAGGATCTGGCCAACAAGTTTGCGAAAAAGCCGAAAGTATAAGCCAGATGCGCGCAAATCCCAGACCTAACCCAGACCTAACCGGTGTTATCCTCTAAAATATTGATCGAAACCAGGTTTTATTGACTGCTTCATTGTGTTACCACATTACAACGTGATTCAAGCACGGAAAAAATCCAGGATCTGGCCAGCAAGTTTGCGAAAAAGGTGAAAGTATAAGCCAGATGCGCGCATATCCCAGACCTAACCCAGACCTAACCGGTGATATCCTCTAAAATATTGATCGAAACCAGGTTTAATTGACAGCTTCAGTGTGTTACCACATTACTACGTGATTCAAACACGAAAAAAACCCAGGATCTGGCCAACAAGTATGCGAAGAAGGCAAAATCATGAGCCAGATGCGGGTGTAACCCAGACCTAACCCAGACCTAACCGGTGTTATCCTCTAAAATATTGATCGAAACCAGGTTTAATTGACAGCTTCAGTGTGTTACCACATTACTACGTGATTCAAACACGAAAAAAACCCAGGATCAGGCCAACAAGTATGCGAAGAAGGCAAAATCATGAGCCAGTTGCGGGCATAACCCAGACCTAACCCAGACCTAACCGGTGTTATCCTCTAAAATATTGATCGAAACCAGGTTTAATTGACAGCTTCAGTGTGTTACCACATTATTACGTGATTCAAACACGAAGAAAACCCAGGATCTGGCCAGCAAGTATGCGAAGAAGGCAAAATCATGAGCCAGATGCGGGCATATCCCGGACCTAACCCAGACCTAACCGGTGTTATCCTCTAAAATATTGATCGAAACCAGGTTTAATTGACTGCTTCAGTGTGTTACCACATTCCTACGTGATTCAAACACGAAAAAAACCCAGGATCTGGCCAAGAATTATGCGAAGAAGGCGAAAGAATAAGCCAGATGCGCGCATTTCCCAGACCTAACCGAGACCTAACCAGTGTTATCCTCTGAAATATTGATCGAAACCAGGTTTAATTGACTGCTTCAGTGTGTTACCACATTACTACGTGATTCAAACACGGAAAAAACCCAGGATCTGGCCAACAAGTATGCGATGAAGGCAAAATCATGAGCCAGATGCGGGCATAACCCAGACCTAACCCAGACCTAACCGGTGTTATCCTCTAAAATATTGATCGAAACCAGGTTTAATTGACTGCTTCAGTGTGTTACCACATTCCTACGTGATTCAAACTCGAAAAAAACCCAAGATCTGGCCAACAAGTATGCGAAGAAGGCAAAATCATGAGCCAGATGCGGGCATAACCCAGACCTAACCCAGACCTAACCGGTGTTATCCTCTAAAATATTGATCGAAACCAGGTTTAATTGACAGCTTCAGTGTGTTACCACATTACTACGTGATTCAAACACGAAAAAAACCCAGGATCTGGCCAAGAATTATGCGAAGAAGGCGAAAGAATAAGCCAGATGCGCGCATTTCCCAGACCTAACCCAGACCTAACCGGTGTTATCCTCTGAAATATTGATCGAAACCAGGTTTAATTGACTGCTTCAGTGTGTTACCACATTACTACGTGATTCAAACACGGAAAAAACCCAGGATCTGGCCAACAAGTATGCGAAGAAGGCAAAATCATGAGCCTGATGCGGGCATATCCCGGACCTATCCCAGACCTAACCGGTGTTATCCTCTATAATATTGACCGAAACCAGGTTTAATTGACTGCTTCAGTGTGCTACCACATTACTACGTGATTCAAACACGAAAAAAACCCAGGATCTGGCCAACAAGTATGCGAAGAAGGCAAAATCATGAGCCTGATGCGGGCATATCCCGGACGTATCCCAGACCTAGCCGGTGTTATCCTCTAAAAAATTGATCGAAACCAGGTTTAATTGACTGCTTCAGTGTGTTACCACATTACTACGTGATTCAAACACGACAAATACCCAGGATCTGGCCAACAAGTTTTCGAAAAAGGCGAAAGTATAAGCCAGATGCGCGCAAATCCCAGACCTAACCCAGACCTAACCGGTGTTATCCTCTAAAATATTGATCGGAACCAGGTTTTATTGACTGCTTCAGTGTGTTACCACATTACTACGTGATTCAAACACGGAAAAAACCCAGGATCTGGCCAACAAGTTTGCGAAAAAGGCAAAATCATGAGCCAGATGCGGACATATCCCGGACCTAACCCAGACCTAACCGGTGTTATCCTCTAAAATATTGATAGAAACCAGGTTTAATTGACTGCTTCAGTGTGTTACCACATTCCTACGTGATTCAAACACGAAAAAAACCCAGGATCTGGCCAACAAGTTTGCGAAAAAGGCGAAAGTATAAGCCAGATGCGCGCAAATCCCAGACCTAACCCAGACCTAACCGGTGTTATCCTCTAAAATATTGATCGAAACCAGGTTTTATTGACAGCTTCAGTGTGTTACCACATTACTACGTGATTCAAACACGAAAAAAACCCAGGATCTGGCCAAGAATTATGCGAAGAAGGCGAAAGAATAAGCCAGATGCGCGCATTTCCCAGACCTAACCCAGACCTAACAGGTGTTATCCTCTGAAATATTGATCGAAACCAGGTTTAATTGACTGCTTCAGTGTGTTACCGCATTACTACGTGATTCAAACACGGAAAAAACCCAGGATCTGGCCAACAAGTATGCGATGAAGGCAAAATCATGAGCCAGATGCGGGCATAACCCAGACCTAACCCAGACCTAACCGGTGTTATCCTCTAAAATATTGATCGAAACCAGGTTTAATTGACTGCTTCAGTGTGTTACCACATTACTACGTGATTCAAACACGAAAAAAACCCAAGATCTGGCCAACAAGTATGCGAAGAAGGCAAAATCATGAGCCAGATGCGGGCATAACCCAGACCTAACCCAGACCTAACCGGTGTTATCCTCTAAAATATTGATCGAAACCAGGTTTAATTGACAGCTTCAGTGTGTTACCACATTACTACGTGATTCAAACACGAAAAAAACCCAGGATCTGGCCAGCAAGTATGCGAAGAAGGCAAAATCATGAGCCAGATGCGGGCATATCCCGGACCTAACCCAGACCTAACCGGTGTTATCCTCTAAAATATTGATCGAAACCAGGTTTAATTGACTGCTTCAGTGTGTTACCACATTCCTACGTGATTAAAACACGAAAAAAACCCAGGATCTGGCCAAGAATTATGCGAGGAAGGCGAAAGAATAAGCCAGATGCGCGCATTTCCCAGACCTAACCCAGACCTAACCGGTGTTATCCTCTGAAATATTGATCAAAACCAGGTTTAATTGACTGCTTCAGTGTGTTACCACATTACTACGTGATTCAAACACGAAAAAAACCCAGGATCTGGCCAACAAGTATGCGAAGAAGGCAAAATCATGAGCCAGACGCGGGCATATCCCGGACCTAACCCAGACCTAACCGGTGTTATCCTCTAAAATATTGTTCGGAACCAGGTTTAATTGACTGCTTCAGTGTGTTACCACATTCCTACGTGATTCAAACACGAAAAAAACCCAAGATCTGGCCAACAAGTATGCGAAGAAGGCAAAATCATGAGCCAGATGCGGGCATAACCCAGACCTAACCCAGACCTAACCGGTGTTATCCTCTGAAATATTGATCGAAACCAGGTTTAATTGACTGCTTCAGTGTGTTACCACATTACTACGTGATTCAAACACGGAAAATACCCAGGATCTGCCAACAAGTTTGCGAAAAAGGCGAAAGTATAAGCCAGATGCGCGCAAATCCCAGACCTAACCCAGACCTAACCGGTGTTATCCTCTAAAATATTGATCGATACCAGGTTTAATTGACTGCTTCAGTGTGTTACCACATTACTACGTGATTCAAACACGAAAAAACCCCAGGATCTGGCCAACAAGTATGCGAAGAATGCAAAATCATGAGCTAGATGCGGGCATAACCCAGACCTAACCCAGACCTAACCGGTGTTATCCTCTAAAATATTGATCGAAACCAGGTTTTATTGACAGCTTCAGTGTGTTACCACATTACTACGTGATTCAAACACGAAAAAAACCCAGGATCAGGCCAACAAGTATGCGAAGAAGGCAAAATCATGAGCCAGATGCGGGCATAACCCAGACCTAACCCAGACCTAACCGGTGTTATCCTCTAAAATATTGATCGAAACCAGGTTTAATTGACAGCTTCAGTGTGTTACCACATTACTACGTGATTCAAACACGAAAAAAACCCAGGATCTGGCCAACAAGTATGCGAAGAAGGCAAAATCATGAGCCAGATGCGGGTGTAACCCAGACCTAACCCAGACCTAACCGGTGTTATCCTCTAAAATATTGATCGAAACCAGGTTTAATTGACAGCTTCAGTGTGTTACCACATTACTACGTGATTCAAACACGAAAAAAACCCAGGATCAGGCCAACAAGTATGCGAAGAAGGCAAAATCATGAGCCAGATGCGGGCATAACCCAGACCTAACCCAGACCTAACCGGTGTTATCCTCTAAAATATTGATCGAAACCAGGTTTAATTGACAGCTTCAGTGTGTTACCACATTATTACGTGATTCAAACACGAAGAAAACCCAGGATCTGGCCAGCAAGTATGCGAAGAAGGCAAAATCATGAGCCAGATGCGGGCATATCCCGGACCTAACCCAGACCTAACCGGTGTTATCCTCTAAAATATTGATCGAAACCAGGTTTAATTGACTGCATCAGTGTGTTACCACATTCCTACGTGATTCAAACACGAAAAAAACCCAGGATCTGGCCAAGAATTATGCGAAGAAGGCGAAAGAATAAGCCAGATGCGCGCATTTCCCAGACCTAACCGAGACCTAACCGGTGTTATCCTCTGAAATATTGATCGAAACCAGGTTTAATTGACTGCTTCAGTGTGTTACCACATTACTACGTGATTCAAACACGGAAAAAACCCAGGATCTGGCCAACAAGTATGCGATGAAGGCAAAATCATGAGCCAGATGCGGGCATAACCCAGACCTAACCCAGACCTAACCGGTGTTATCCTCTAAAATATTGATCGAAACCAGGTTTAATTGACTGCTTCAGTGTGTTACCACATTCCTACGTGATTCAAACACGGAAAATACCCAGGATCTGCCAACAAGTTTGCGAAAAAGGCGAAAGTATAAGCCAGATGCGCGCAAATCCCAGACCTAACCCAGACCTAACCGGTGTTATCCTCTAAAATATTGATCGATACCAGGTTTAATTGACTGCTTCAGTGTGTTACCACATTCCTACGTGATTCAAACACGAAAAAAACCCAGGATCTGGCCAACAAGTATGCGATGAAGGCAAAATCATGAGCCAGATGCGGGCATATCCCGGACCTAACCCAGACCTAACCGGTGTTATCCTCTAAAATATTGATCGAAACCAGGTTTAATTGACTGCTTCAGTGTGGTACCACATTACTGCGTTATTCAATCCGGAAAAAAACCCAGGATCTAGCCAGCAAGTTTGCGAAAATGGCGAAAGTATAAGCCAGATGCGGGCATATCCCGGACCTATCCCAGACCCAACCGGTGTTATCCTCTAAAATATTGATCGAAACCAGGTTTAATTGACTGCTTCAGTGTGTTACCACATTACTACGTGATTCAAACACGAAAAAAACCCAGGATCTGGCCAACAAGTATGCGAAGAAGGCAAAATCATGAGCCAGATGCGGGTGTAACCCAGACCTAACCCAGACCTAACCGGTGTTATCCTCTAAAATATTGATCGAAACCAGGTTTAATTGACTGCTTCAGTGTGTTACCACATTACTACGTGATTGAAACACGAAAAATACCCAGGATCTGGCCAACAAGTTTGCGAAAAAGCCGAAAGTATAAGCCAGATGCGCGCAAATCCCAGACCTAACCCAGACCTAACCGGTGTTATCCTCTAAAATATTGATCGAAACCAGGTTTTATTGACTGCTTCATTGTGTTACCACATTACAACGTGATTCAAGCACGGAAAAAATCCAGGATCTGGCCAGCAAGTTTGCGAAAAAGGTGAAAGTATAAGCCAGATGCGCGCATATCCCAGACCTAACCCAGACCTAACCGGTGATATCCTCTAAAATATTGATCGAAACCAGGTTTAATTGACAGCTTCAGTGTGTTACCACATTACTACGTGATTCAAACACGAAAAAAACCCAGGATCTGGCCAACAAGTATGCGAAGAAGGCAAAATCATGAGCCAGATGCGGGTGTAACCCAGACCTAACCCAGACCTAACCGGTGTTATCCTCTAAAATATTGATCGAAACCAGGTTTAATTGACAGCTTCAGTGTGTTACCACATTACTACGTGATTCAAACACGAAAAAAACCCAGGATCAGGCCAACAAGTATGCGAAGAAGGCAAAATCATGAGCCAGTTGCGGGCATAACCCAGACCTAACCCAGACCTAACCGGTGTTATCCTCTAAAATATTGATCGAAACCAGGTTTAATTGACAGCTTCAGTGTGTTACCACATTATTACGTGATTCAAACACGAAGAAAACCCAGGATCTGGCCAGCAAGTATGCGAAGAAGGCAAAATCATGAGCCAGATGCGGGCATATCCCGGACCTAACCCAGACCTAACCGGTGTTATCCTCTAAAATATTGATCGAAACCAGGTTTAATTGACTGCTTCAGTGTGTTACCACATTCCTACGTGATTCAAACACGAAAAAAACCCAGGATCTGGCCAAGAATTATGCGAAGAAGGCGAAAGAATAAGCCAGATGCGCGCATTTCCCAGACCTAACCGAGACCTAACCAGTGTTATCCTCTGAAATATTGATCGAAACCAGGTTTAATTGACTGCTTCAGTGTGTTACCACATTACTACGTGATTCAAACACGGAAAAAACCCAGGATCTGGCCAACAAGTATGCGATGAAGGCAAAATCATGAGCCAGATGCGGGCATAACCCAGACCTAACCCAGACCTAACCGGTGTTATCCTCTAAAATATTGATCGAAACCAGGTTTAATTGACTGCTTCAGTGTGTTACCACATTACTACGTGATTCAAACACGGAAAATACCCAGGATCTGCCAACAAGTTTGCGAAAAAGGCGAAAGTATAAGCCAGATGCGCGCAAATCCCAGACCTAACCCAGACCTAACCGGTGTTATCCTCTAAAATATTGATCGAAACCAGGTTTAATTGACTGCTTCAGTGTGTTACCACATTACTACGTGATTCAAACACGAAAAAAACCCAAGATCTGGCCAACAAGTATGCGAAGAAGGCAAAATCATGAGCCAGATGCGGGCATAACCCAGACCTAACCCAGACCTAACCGGTGTTATCCTCTAAAATATTGATCGAAACCAGGTTTAATTGACAGCTTCAGTGTGTTACCACATTACTACGTGATTCAAACACGAAAAAAACCCAGGATCTGGCCAGCAAGTATGCGAAGAAGGCAAAATCATGAGCCAGATGCGGGCATATCCCGGACCTAACCCAGACCTAACCGGTGTTATCCTCTAAAATATTGATCGAAACCAGGTTTAATTGACTGCTTCAGTGTGTTACCACATTCCTACGTGATTAAAACACGAAAAAAACCCAGGATCTGGCCAAGAATTAGGCGAAGAAGGCGAAAGAATAAGCCAGATGCGCGCATTTCCCAGACCTAACCCAGACCTAACCGGTGTTATCCTCTGAAATATTGATCAAAACCAGGTTTAATTGACTGCTTCAGTGTGTTACCACATTACTACGTGATTCAAACACGAAAAAAACCCAGGATCTGGCCAACAAGTATGCGAAGAAGGCAAAATCATGAGCCAGACGCGGGCATATCCCGGACCTAACCCAGACCTAACCGGTGTTATCCTCTAAAATATTGTTCGGAACCAGGTTTAATTGACTGCTTCAGTGTGTTACCACATTCCTACGTGATTCAAACACGAAAAAAACCCAAGATCTGGCCAACAAGTATGCGAAGAACGCAAAATCATGAGCCAGATGCGGGCATAACCCAGACCTAACCCAGACCTAACCGGTGTTATCCTCTGAAATATTGATCGAAACCAGGTTTAATTGACTGCTTCAGTGTGTTACCACATTACTACGTGATTCAAACACGGAAAATACCCAGGATCTGCCAACAAGTTTGCGAAAAAGGCGAAAGTATAAGCCAGATGCGCGCAAATCCCAGACCTAACCCAGACCTAACCGGTGTTATCCTCTAAAATATTGATCGATACCAGGTTTAATTGACTGCTTCAGTGTGTTACCACATTCCTACGTGATTCAAACACGAAAAAAACCCAGGATCTGGCCAACAAGTATGCGATGAAGGCAAAATCATGAGCCAGATGCGGGCATATCCCGGACCTAACCCAGACCTAACCGGTGTTATCCTCTAAAATATTGATCGAAACCAGGTTTAATTGACTGCTTCAGTGTGGTACCACATTACTGCGTTATTCAATCCGGAAAAAAACCCAGGATCTAGCCAGCAAGTTTGCGAAAATGGCGAAAGTATAAGCCAGATGCGGGCATATCCCGGACCTATCCCAGACCCAACCGGTGTTATCCTCTAAAATATTGATCGAAACCAGGTTTAATTGACTGCTTCAGTGTGTTACCACATTACTACGTGATTCAAACACGAAAAAAACCCAGGATCTGGCCAACAAGTATGCGAAGAAGGCAAAATCATGAGCCAGATGCGGGTGTAACCCAGACCTAACCCAGACCTAACCGGTGTTATCCTCTAAAATATTGATCGAAACCAGGTTTAATTGACTGCTTCAGTGTGTTACCACATTACTACGTGATTGAAACACGAAAAATACCCAGGATCTGGCCAACAAGTTTGCGAAAAAGCCGAAAGTATAAGCCAGATGCGCGCAAATCCCAGACCTAACCCAGACCTAACCGGTGTTATCCTCTAAAATATTGATCGAAACCAGGTTTTATTGACTGCTTCATTGTGTTACCACATTACAACGTGATTCAAGCACGGAAAAAATCCAGGATCTGGCCAGCAAGTTTGCGAAAAAGGTGAAAGTATAAGCCAGATGCGCGCATATCCCAGACCTAACCCAGACCTAACCGGTGATATCCTCTAAAATATTGATCGAAACCAGGTTTAATTGACAGCTTCAGTGTGTTACCACATTACTACGTGATTCAAACACGAAAAAAACCCAGGATCTGGCCAACAAGTATGCGAAGAAGGCAAAATCATGAGCCAGATGCGGGTGTAACCCAGACCTAACCCAGACCTAACCGGTGTTATCCTCTAAAATATTGATCGAAACCAGGTTTAATTGACAGCTTCAGTGTGTTACCACATTACTACGTGATTCAAACACGAAAAAAACCCAGGATCAGGCCAACAAGTATGCGAAGAAGGCAAAATCATGAGCCAGTTGCGGGCATAACCCAGACCTAACCCAGACCTAACCGGTGTTATCCTCTAAAATATTGATCGAAACCAGGTTTAATTGACAGCTTCAGTGTGTTACCACATTATTACGTGATTCAAACACGAAGAAAACCCAGGATCTGGCCAGCAAGTATGCGAAGAAGGCAAAATCATGAGCCAGATGCGGGCATATCCCGGACCTAACCCAGACCTAACCGGTGTTATCCTCTAAAATATTGATCGAAACCAGGTTTAATTGACTGCTTCAGTGTGTTACCACATTCCTACGTGATTCAAACACGAAAAAAACCCAGGATCTGGCCAAGAATTATGCGAAGAAGGCGAAAGAATAAGCCAGATGCGCGCATTTCCCAGACCTAACCGAGACCTAACCAGTGTTATCCTCTGAAATATTGATCGAAACCAGGTTTAATTGACTGCTTCAGTGTGTTACCACATTACTACGTGATTCAAACACGGAAAAAACCCAGGATCTGGCCAACAAGTATGCGATGAAGGCAAAATCATGAGCCAGATGCGGGCATAACCCAGACCTAACCCAGACCTAACCGGTGTTATCCTCTAAAATATTGATCGAAACCAGGTTTAATTGACTGCTTCAGTGTGTTACCACATTCCTACGTGATTCAAACTCGAAAAAAACCCAAGATCTGGCCAACAAGTATGCGAAGAAGGCAAAATCATGAGCCAGATGCGGGCATAACCCAGACCTAACCCAGACCTAACCGGTGTTATCCTCTAAAATATTGATCGAAACCAGGTTTAATTGACAGCTTCAGTGTGTTACCACATTACTACGTGATTCAAACACGAAAAAAACCCAGGATCTGGCCAAGAATTATGCGAAGAAGGCGAAAGAATAAGCCAGATGCGCGCATTTCCCAGACCTAACCCAGACCTAACCGGTGTTATCCTCTGAAATATTGATCGAAACCAGGTTTAATTGACTGCTTCAGTGTGTTACCACATTACTACGTGATTCAAACACGGAAAAAACCCAGGATCTGGCCAACAAGTATGCGAAGAAGGCAAAATCATGAGCCTGATGCGGGCATATCCCGGACCTATCCCAGACCTAACCGGTGTTATCCTCTATAATATTGACCGAAACCAGGTTTAATTGACTGCTTCAGTGTGCTACCACATTACTACGTGATTCAAACACGAAAAAAACCCAGGATCTGGCCAACAAGTATGCGAAGAAGGCAAAATCATGAGCCTGATGCGGGCATATCCCGGACGTATCCCAGACCTAGCCGGTGTTATCCTCTAAAAAATTGATCGAAACCAGGTTTAATTGACTGCTTCAGTGTGTTACCACATTACTACGTGATTCAAACACGACAAATACCCAGGATCTGGCCAACAAGTTTTCGAAAAAGGCGAAAGTATAAGCCAGATGCGCGCAAATCCCAGACCTAACCCAGACCTAACCGGTGTTATCCTCTAAAATATTGATCGGAACCAGGTTTTATTGACTGCTTCAGTGTGTTACCACATTACTACGTGATTCAAACACGGAAAAAACCCAGGATCTGGCCAACAAGTTTGCGAAAAAGGCAAAATCATGAGCCAGATGCGGACATATCCCGGACCTAACCCAGACCTAACCGGTGTTATCCTCTAAAATATTGATAGAAACCAGGTTTAATTGACTGCTTCAGTGTGTTACCACATTCCTACGTGATTCAAACACGAAAAAAACCCAGGATCTGGCCAACAAGTTTGCGAAAAAGGCGAAAGTATAAGCCAGATGCGCGCAAATCCCAGACCTAACCCAGACCTAACCGGTGTTATCCTCTAAAATATTGATCGAAACCAGGTTTTATTGACAGCTTCAGTGTGTTACCACATTACTACGTGATTCAAACACGAAAAAAACCCAGGATCTGGCCAAGAATTATGCGAAGAAGGCGAAAGAATAAGCCAGATGCGCGCATTTCCCAGACCTAACCCAGACCTAACAGGTGTTATCCTCTGAAATATTGATCGAAACCAGGTTTAATTGACTGCTTCAGTGTGTTACCGCATTACTACGTGATTCAAACACGGAAAAAACCCAGGATCTGGCCAACAAGTATGCGATGAAGGCAAAATCATGAGCCAGATGCGGGCATAACCCAGACCTAACCCAGACCTAACCGGTGTTATCCTCTAAAATATTGATCGAAACCAGGTTTAATTGACTGCTTCAGTGTGTTACCACATTACTACGTGATTCAAACACGAAAAAAACCCAAGATCTGGCCAACAAGTATGCGAAGAAGGCAAAATCATGAGCCAGATGCGGGCATAACCCAGACCTAACCCAGACCTAACCGGTGTTATCCTCTAAAATATTGATCGAAACCAGGTTTAATTGACAGCTTCAGTGTGTTACCACATTACTACGTGATTCAAACACGAAAAAAACCCAGGATCTGGCCAGCAAGTATGCGAAGAAGGCAAAATCATGAGCCAGATGCGGGCATATCCCGGACCTAACCCAGACCTAACCGGTGTTATCCTCTAAAATATTGATCGAAACCAGGTTTAATTGACTGCTTCAGTGTGTTACCACATTCCTACGTGATTAAAACACGAAAAAAACCCAGGATCTGGCCAAGAATTATGCGAAGAAGGCGAAAGAATAAGCCAGATGCGCGCATTTCCCAGACCTAACCCAGACCTAACCGGTGTTATCCTCTGAAATATTGATCAAAACCAGGTTTAATTGACTGCTTCAGTGTGTTACCACATTACTACGTGATTCAAACACGAAAAAAACCCAGGATCTGGCCAACAAGTATGCGAAGAAGGCAAAATCATGAGCCAGACGCGGGCATATCCCGGACCTAACCCAGACCTAACCGGTGTTATCCTCTAAAATATTGTTCGGAACCAGGTTTAATTGACTGCTTCAGTGTGTTACCACATTCCTACGTGATTCAAACACGAAAAAAACCCAAGATCTGGCCAACAAGTATGCGAAGAAGGCAAAATCATGAGCCAGATGCGGGCATAACCCAGACCTAACCCAGACCTAACCGGTGTTATCCTCTGAAATATTGATCGAAACCAGGTTTAATTGACTGCTTCAGTGTGTTACCACATTACTACGTGATTCAAACACGGAAAATACCCAGGATCTGCCAACAAGTTTGCGAAAAAGGCGAAAGTATAAGCCAGATGCGCGCAAATCCCAGACCTAACCCAGACCTAACCGGTGTTATCCTCTAAAATATTGATCGATACCAGGTTTAATTGACTGCTTCAGTGTGTTACCACATTACTACGTGATTCAAACACGAAAAAACCCCAGGATCTGGCCAACAAGTATGCGAAGAATGCAAAATCATGAGCTAGATGCGGGCATAACCCAGACCTAACCCAGACCTAACCGGTGTTATCCTCTAAAATATTGATCGAAACCAGGTTTTATTGACAGCTTCAGTGTGTTACCACATTACTACGTGATTCAAACACGAAAAAAACCCAGGATCAGGCCAACAAGTATGCGAAGAAGGCAAAATCATGAGCCAGATGCGGGCATAACCCAGACCTAACCCAGACCTAACCGGTGTTATCCTCTAAAATATTGATCGAAACCAGGTTTAATTGACAGCTTCAGTGTGTTACCACATTACTACGTGATTCAAACACGAAAAAAACCCAGGATCTGGCCAACAAGTATGCGAAGAAGGCAAAATCATGAGCCAGATGCGGGTGTAACCCAGACCTAACCCAGACCTAACCGGTGTTATCCTCTAAAATATTGATCGAAACCAGGTTTAATTGACAGCTTCAGTGTGTTACCACATTACTACGTGATTCAAACACGAAAAAAACCCAGGATCAGGCCAACAAGTATGCGAAGAAGGCAAAATCATGAGCCAGATGCGGGCATAACCCAGACCTAACCCAGACCTAACCGGTGTTATCCTCTAAAATATTGATCGAAACCAGGTTTAATTGACAGCTTCAGTGTGTTACCACATTATTACGTGATTCAAACACGAAGAAAACCCAGGATCTGGCCAGCAAGTATGCGAAGAAGGCAAAATCATGAGCCAGATGCGGGCATATCCCGGACCTAACCCAGACCTAACCGGTGTTATCCTCTAAAATATTGATCGAAACCAGGTTTAATTGACTGCATCAGTGTGTTACCACATTCCTACGTGATTCAAACACGAAAAAAACCCAGGATCTGGCCAAGAATTATGCGAAGAAGGCGAAAGAATAAGCCAGATGCGCGCATTTCCCAGACCTAACCGAGACCTAACCGGTGTTATCCTCTGAAATATTGATCGAAACCAGGTTTAATTGACTGCTTCAGTGTGTTACCACATTACTACGTGATTCAAACACGGAAAAAACCCAGGATCTGGCCAACAAGTATGCGATGAAGGCAAAATCATGAGCCAGATGCGGGCATAACCCAGACCTAACCCAGACCTAACCGGTGTTATCCTCTAAAATATTGATCGAAACCAGGTTTAATTGACTGCTTCAGTGTGTTACCACATTCCTACGTGATTCAAACTCGAAAAAAACCCAAGATCTGGCCAACAAGTATGCGAAGAAGGCAAAATCATGAGCCAGATGCGGGCATAACCCAGACCTAACCCAGACCTAACCGGTGTTATCCTCTAAAATATTGATCGAAACCAGGTTTAATTGACAGCTTCAGTGTGTTACCACATTACTACGTGATTCAAACACGAAAAAAACCCAGGATCTGGCCAAGAATTATGCGAAGAAGGCGAAAGAATAAGCCAGATGCGCGCATTTCCCAGACCTAACCCAGACCTAACCGGTGTTATCCTCTGAAATATTGATCGAAACCAGGTTTAATTGACTGCTTCAGTGTGTTACCACATTACTACGTGATTCAAACACGGAAAAAACCCAGGATCTGGCCAACAAGTATGCGAAGAAGGCAAAATCATGAGCCTGATGCGGGCATATCCCGGACCTATCCCAGACCTAACCGGTGTTATCCTCTATAATATTGACCGAAACCAGGTTTAATTGACTGCTTCAGTGTGCTACCACATTACTACGTGATTCAAACACGAAAAAAACCCAGGATCTGGCCAACAAGTATGCGAAGAAGGCAAAATCATGAGCCTGATGCGGGCATATCCCGGACGTATCCCAGACCTAGCCGGTGTTATCCTCTAAAAAATTGATCGAAACCAGGTTTAATTGACTGCTTCAGTGTGTTACCACATTACTACGTGATTCAAACACGACAAATACCCAGGATCTGGCCAACAAGTTTTCGAAAAAGGCGAAAGTATAAGCCAGATGCGCGCAAATCCCAGACCTAACCCAGACCTAACCGGTGTTATCCTCTAAAATATTGATCGGAACCAGGTTTTATTGACTGCTTCAGTGTGTTACCACATTACTACGTGATTCAAACACGGAAAAAACCCAGGATCTGGCCAACAAGTTTGCGAAAAAGGCAAAATCATGAGCCAGATGCGGACATATCCCGGACCTAACCCAGACCTAACCGGTGTTATCCTCTAAAATATTGATAGAAACCAGGTTTAATTGACTGCTTCAGTGTGTTACCACATTCCTACGTGATTCAAACACGAAAAAAACCCAGGATCTGGCCAACAAGTTTGCGAAAAAGGCGAAAGTATAAGCCAGATGCGCGCAAATCCCAGACCTAACCCAGACCTAACCGGTGTTATCCTCTAAAATATTGATCGAAACCAGGTTTTATTGACAGCTTCAGTGTGTTACCACATTACTACGTGATTCAAACACGAAAAAAACCCAGGATCTGGCCAAGAATTATGCGAAGAAGGCGAAAGAATAAGCCAGATGCGCGCATTTCCCAGACCTAACCCAGACCTAACAGGTGTTATCCTCTGAAATATTGATCGAAACCAGGTTTAATTGACTGCTTCAGTGTGTTACCGCATTACTACGTGATTCAAACACGGAAAAAACCCAGGATCTGGCCAACAAGTATGCGATGAAGGCAAAATCATGAGCCAGATGCGGGCATAACCCAGACCTAACCCAGACCTAACCGGTGTTATCCTCTAAAATATTGATCGAAACCAGGTTTAATTGACTGCTTCAGTGTGTTACCACATTACTACGTGATTCAAACACGAAAAAAACCCAAGATCTGGCCAACAAGTATGCGAAGAAGGCAAAATCATGAGCCAGATGCGGGCATAACCCAGACCTAACCCAGACCTAACCGGTGTTATCCTCTAAAATATTGATCGAAACCAGGTTTAATTGACAGCTTCAGTGTGTTACCACATTACTACGTGATTCAAACACGAAAAAAACCCAGGATCTGGCCAGCAAGTATGCGAAGAAGGCAAAATCATGAGCCAGATGCGGGCATATCCCGGACCTAACCCAGACCTAACCGGTGTTATCCTCTAAAATATTGATCGAAACCAGGTTTAATTGACTGCTTCAGTGTGTTACCACATTCCTACGTGATTAAAACACGAAAAAAACCCAGGATCTGGCCAAGAATTAGGCGAAGAAGGCGAAAGAATAAGCCAGATGCGCGCATTTCCCAGACCTAACCCAGACCTAACCGGTGTTATCCTCTGAAATATTGATCAAAACCAGGTTTAATTGACTGCTTCAGTGTGTTACCACATTACTACGTGATTCAAACACGAAAAAAACCCAGGATCTGGCCAACAAGTATGCGAAGAAGGCAAAATCATGAGCCAGACGCGGGCATATCCCGGACCTAACCCAGACCTAACCGGTGTTATCCTCTAAAATATTGTTCGGAACCAGGTTTAATTGACTGCTTCAGTGTGTTACCACATTCCTACGTGATTCAAACACGAAAAAAACCCAAGATCTGGCCAACAAGTATGCGAAGAAGGCAAAATCATGAGCCAGATGCGGGCATAACCCAGACCTAACCCAGACCTAACCGGTGTTATCCTCTGAAATATTGATCGAAACCAGGTTTAATTGACTGCTTCAGTGTGTTACCACATTACTACGTGATTCAAACACGGAAAATACCCAGGATCTGCCAACAAGTTTGCGAAAAAGGCGAAAGTATAAGCCAGATGCGCGCAAATCCCAGACCTAACCCAGACCTAACCGGTGTTATCCTCTAAAATATTGATCGATACCAGGTTTAATTGACTGCTTCAGTGTGTTACCACATTCCTACGTGATTCAAACACGAAAAAAACCCAGGATCTGGCCAACAAGTATGCGATGAAGGCAAAATCATGAGCCAGATGCGGGCATATCCCGGACCTAACCCAGACCTAACCGGTGTTATCCTCTAAAATATTGATCGAAACCAGGTTTAATTGACTGCTTCAGTGTGGTACCACATTACTGCGTTATTCAATCCGGAAAAAAACCCAGGATCTAGCCAGCAAGTTTGCGAAAATGGCGAAAGTATAAGCCAGATGCGGGCATATCCCGGACCTATCCCAGACCCAACCGGTGTTATCCTCTAAAATATTGATCGAAACCAGGTTTAATTGACTGCTTCAGTGTGTTACCACATTACTACGTGATTCAAACACGAAAAAAACGCAGGATCTGGCCAACAAGTATGCGAAGAAGGCAAAATCATGAGCCAGATGCGGGCATATCCCGGACCTATCCCAGACCTAACCGGTGTTATCCTCTAAAATATTGATCGAAACCAGGTTTAATTGACTGCCTCAGTGTGTTACCACATTACTACGTGATTCAAACACGAAAAAAAACCAGGATCTGGCCAACAAGTATGCGAAGAAGGCAAAATCATGAGCCAGATGCGGGCATATCCCGGACCTATCCCAGACCTAACCGGTGTTATCCTCTAAAATATTGATCGAAACCAGGTTTAATTGACTGCTTCAGTGTGTTACCACATTACTACGTGATTCAAACACGAAAAATACCCAGGATCTGGCCAACAAGTTTGCGAAAAAGCCGAAAGTATAAGCCAGATGCGCGCAAATCCCAGACCTAACCCAGACCTAACCGGTGTTATCCTCTAAAATATTGATCGAAACCAGGTTTTATTGACTGCTTCATTGTGTTACCACATTACTACGTGATTCAAACACGGAAAAAACCCAGGATCTGGCCAGCAAGTTTGCGAAAAAGGTGAAAGTATAAGCCAGATGCGCGCATATCCCAGACCTAACCCAGACCTAACCGGTGATATCCTCTAAAATATTGATCGAAACCAGGTTTAATTGACAGCTTCAGTGTGTTACCACATTACTACGTGATTCAAACACGAAAAAAACCCAGGATCTGGCCAACAAGTATGCGAAGAAGGCAAAATCATGAGCCAGATGCGGGCATAACCAAGACCTAACCCAGACCTAACCGGTGTTATCCTCTAAAATATTGATCGAAACCAGGTTTAATTGACTGCTTCAGTGTGGTACCACATTACTGCGTTATTCAATCCGGAAAAAAACCCAGGATCTAGCCAGCAAGTTTGCGAAAATGGCGAAAGTATAAGCCAGATGCGGGCATATCCCGGACCTATCCCAGACCCAACCGGTGTTATCCTCTAAAATATTGATCGAAACCAGGTTTAATTGACTGCTTCAGTGTGTTACCACATTACTACGTGATTCAAACACGAAAAAAACCCAGGATCTGGCCAACAAGTATGCGAAGAAGGCAAAATCATGAGCCAGATGCGGGCATATCCCGGACCTATCCCAGACCTAACCGGTGTTATCCTCTAAAATATTGATCGAAACCAGGTTTAATTGACTGCCTCAGTGTGTTACCACATTACTACGTGATTCAAACACGAAAAAAACCCAGGATCTGGCCAACAAGTATGCGAAGAAGGCAAAATCATGAGCCAGATGCGGGCATATCCCGGACCTATCCCAGACCTAACCGGTGTTATCCTCTAAAATATTGATCGAAACCAGGTTTAATTGACTGCTTCAATTTGTTACCACATTCCTACGTGATTCAAACACGAAAAAAACCCAGGATCTGCCCAACAAGTTTGCGAAAAAGGTGAAAGTATAAGCCAGATGCGCGGATATCCCAGACCTAACCCAGACCTAACCGGTGTTATCCTCTAAAATATTGATCGAAACCAGGTTTAATTGACAGCTTCAGTGTGTTACCACATTACTACGTGATTCAATCACGAAAAAAACACAGGATCTGGCCAACAAGTATGCGAAGAAGGCAAAATCATGAGCCAGATGCGGGCATATCCGGGACCTAACCCAGACCTAAGCGGTGTTATCCTCTAAAATATTGATCGAAACCAGGTTTAATTGACTGCTTCAGTGTGTTACCACATTACTACGTGATTCAAACACGAAAAAAACACAGGATCTGGCCAACAAGTATGCGAAGAAGGCGAAAGAATAAGCCAGATGCGCGCATTTCCCAGACCTAACCGAGACCTAACCGGTGTTATCCTCTAAAATATTGATAGAAACCAGGTTTAATTGACTGTTGCAGTGTGTTACCACATTACTACGTGATTCAAACACGGAGAATACCCAGGATCTGGCCAACAAGTTTGCGAAAAAGGTGAAAGTATAAGCCAGATGCGCGGATATCCCAGACCTAACCCAGACCTAACCGGTGTTATCCTCTAAAATATTGATCGAAACCAGGTTTAATTGACTGCTTCAGTGTGTTACCACATTACTACGTGATTCAAACACGAAAAATACCCAGGATCTGGCCAACAAGTTTGCGAAAAAGGCGAAAGTATAAGCCAGATGCGCGCAAATCCCAGACCTAACCCAGACCTAACCGGTGTTATCCTCTAAAATATTGATCGAAACCAGGTTTAATTGACAGCTTCAGTGTGTTACCACATTACTACGTGATTCAAACACGAAAAAAACCCAGGATCTGGCCAACAAGTATGCGAAGAAGGCAAAATCATGAGCCAGATGCGGGCATAACCCAGACCTAACCCAGACCTAACCGGTGTTATCCTCTAAAATATTGATCGAAACCAGGTTTAATTGACAGCTTCAGTGTGTTACCACATTACTACGTGATTCAAACACGAAAAAAACCCAGGATCTGGCCAGCAAGTATGCGAAGAAGGCAAAATCATGAGCCAGATGCGGGCATATCCCGGACCTAACCCAGACCTAACCGGTGTTATCCTCTGAAATATTGATCGAAACCAGGTTTAATTGACTGCTTCAGTGTGTTACCACATTCCTACGTGATTCAAACACGAAAAAAACCCAGGATCTGGCCAACAAGTATGCGAAGAAGGCAAAATCATGAGCCAGATGCGGGCATATCCTGGACCTAACCTAGACCTAACCGGTGTTATCCTCTAAAATATTGATCGAAACCAGGTTTAATTGACTGCTTCGGTGTGTTACCACATTCCTACGTGATTCAAACACGAAAAAAACCCAGGATCTGGCCAAGAAGTATGCGAGGAAGGCGAAAGAATACGCCAGATGCGCGCATTTCCCAGACCTAACCCGGACCTAACAGGTGTTATCCTCTAAAATATTGATCGAAACCAGGTTTAATTGACTGCTTCAGTGTATTACCACATTACTACGTGATTCAAACACGAAAAAAACCCACGATCTGGTCAACAAGTATGCGAGGAAGGCAAAATCATGAGCCAGACGCGGGCATAACCCAGACCTAACCCAGACCTAACCGGTGTTATCCTCTGAAATATTGATCGAAACCAGGTTTAATTGACTGCTTCAGTGTGTTACCACATTACTACGTGATTCAAACACGGAAAATACCCAGGACCTGGCCAACAAGTTTGCGAAAAAGGCGAAAGTATAAGCCAGATGCGCGCAAATCCCAGACCTAACCCAGACCTAACCGGTGTTATCCTCTAAAATGTTGATCTAAATCAGGTTTTATTGACTGCTTCAGTGTGTTACCACATTACTACGTGATCAAACACGGAAAAAACCCAGGATCTGGCCAACAAGTTTGCGAAAATGGTGAAAGTATAAGCCAGATGCGCGCATATCCCAGACCTAACCCAGACCTAACCGGTGTTATCCTCTAAAATATTGATCGAAACCAGGTTTAATTGACTGCTTCAGTGTGTTACCACATTACTACGTGATTCAAACACGAAAAAAACCCAGGATCTGGCCAACAAGTATGCGAAGAAGGCAAAATCATGAGCCAGATGCGGGCATAACCCAGACCTAACCCAGACCTAACCGGTGTTATCCTCTAAAATATTGATCGAAACCAGGTTTAATTGACTGCTTCAGTGTGGTACCACATTACTGCGTTATTCAATCCGGAAAAAAACCCAGGATCTAGCCAACAAGTTTGCGAAAAAGGCGAAAGTATAAGCCAGATGCGGGCATATCCCGGACCTATCCCAGACCTAACCGGTGTTCTCCTCTAAAATATTGATCGAAACCAGGTTTAATTGACTGCTTCAGTGTGTTACCACATTACTACGTGATTCAAACAGGAAAAAAACCCAGGATCTGGCCAACAAGTATGCGAAGAAGGCAAAATCATGAGTCAGATGCGGGCATATCCCGGACCTATCCCAGACCTAACCGGTGTTATCCTCTAAAATATTGATCGAAACCAGGTTTAATTGACTGCTTCAGTGTGTTACCACATTACTACGTGATTCAAACACGAAAAATACCCAGGATCTGGCCAACAAGTTTGCGAAAAAGGCGAAAGTATAAGCCAGATGCGCGCAAATCCCAGACCTAACCCAGACCTAACCGGTGTTATCCTCTAAAATATTGATCGAAACCAGGTTTAATTGACAGCTTCAGTGTGTTACCACATTACTACGTGATTCAAACACGAAAAAAACCCAGGATCTGGCCAACAAGTATGCGAAGAAGGCAAAATCATGAGCCAGATGCGGGCATAACCCAGACCTAACCCAGACCTAACCGGTGTTATCCTCTAAAATATTGATCGAAACCAGGTTTAATTGACAGCTTCAGTGTGTTACCACATTACTACGTGATTCAAACACGAAAAAAACCCAGGATCTGGCCAGCAAGTATGCGAAGAAGGCAAAATCATGAGCCAGATGCGGGCATATCCCGGACCTAACCCAGACCTAACCGGTGTTATCCTCTGAAATATTGATCGAAACCAGGTTTAATTGACTGCTTCAGTGTGTTACCACATTCCTACGTGATTCAAACACGAAAAAAACCCAGGATATGGCCAACAAGTATGCGAAGAAGGCAAAATCATGAGCCAGATGCGGGCATAACCCAGACCTAACCCAGACGTAACCGGTGTTATCCTCTAAAATATTGATCGAAACCAGGTTTAATTGACAGCTTCAGTGTGTTACCACATTACTACGTGATTCAAACACGAAAAAAACCCAGGATCTGGCCAACAAGTATGCGAAGAATGCAAAATCATGAGCCAGATGCGGGTGCAACCCAGACCTAACCCAGACCTAACCGGTGTTATCCTCTAAAATATTTATCGAAACCAGGTTTAATTGACAGCTTCAGTGTGTTACCACATTACTACGTGATTCACACACGAAAAAAACCCAGGATCTGGCCAACAAGTATGCGAAGAAGGCAAAATCATGAGCCAGATGCGGGCATATCCTGGACCTAACCTAGACCTAACCGGTGTTATCCTCTAAAATATTGATCGAAACCAGGTTTAATTGACTGCTTCGGTGTGTTACCACATTCCTACGTGATTCAAACACGAAAAAAACCCAGGATCTGGCCAAGAAGTATGCGAGGAAGGCGAAAGAATACGCCAGATGCGCGCATTTCCCAGACCTAACCCGGACCTAACAGGTGTTATCCTCTAAAATATTGATCGAAACCAGGTTTAATTGACTGCTTCAGTGTATTACCACATTACTACGTGATTCAAACACGAAAAAAACCCACGATCTGGTCAACAAGTATGCGAGGAAGGCAAAATCATGAGCCAGACGCGGGCATAACCCAGACCTAACCCAGACCTAACCGGTGTTATCCTCTGAAATATTGATCGAAACCAGGTTTAATTGACTGCTTCAGTGTGTTACCACATTACTACGTGATTCAAACACGGAAAATACCCAGGACCTGGCCAACAAGTTTGCGAAAAAGGCGAAAGTATAAGCCAGATGCGCGCAAATCCCAGACCTAACCCAGACCTAACCGGTGTTATCCTCTAAAATGTTGATCTAAATCAGGTTTTATTGACTGCTTCAGTGTGTTACCACATTACTACGTGATCAAACACGGAAAAAACCCAGGATCTGGCCAACAAGTTTGCGAAAATGGTGAAAGTATAAGCCAGATGCGCGCATATCCCAGACCTAACCCAGACCTAACCGGTGTTATCCTCTAAAATATTGATCGAAACCAGGTTTAATTGACTGCTTCAGTGTGTTACCACATTACTACGTGATTCAAACACGAAAAAAACCCAGGATCTGGCCAACAAGTATGCGAAGAAGGCAAAATCATGAGCCAGATGCGGGCATAACCCAGACCTAACCCAGACCTAACCGGCGTTATCCTCTAAAATATTGATCGAAACCAGGTTTAATTGACTGCTTCAGTGTGGTACCACATTACTGCGTTATTCAATCCGGAAAAAAACCCAGGATCTAGCCAACAAGTTTGCGAAAAAGGCGAAAGTATAAGCCAGATGCGGGCATATCCCGGACCTATCCCAGACCTAACCGGTGTTCTCCTCTAAAATATTGATCGAAACCAGGTTTAATTGACTGCTTCAGTGTGTTACCACATTACTACGTGATTCAAACAGGAAAAAAACCCTGGATCTGGCCAACAAGTATGCGAAGAAGGCAAAATCATGAGTCAGATGCGGGCATATCCCGGACCTATCCCAGACCTAACCGGTGTTATCCTCTAAAATATTGATCGAAACCAGGTTTAATTGACTGCTTCAGTGTGTTACCACATTACTACGTGATTCAAACACGAAAAATACCCAGGATCTGGCCAACAAGTTTGCGAAAAAGGCGAAAGTATAAGCCAGATGCGCGCAAATCCCAGACCTAACCCAGACCTAACCGGTGTTATCCTCTAAAATATTGATCGAAACCAGGTTTTATTGACTGCTTCAGTGTGTTACCACATTGCTACGTGATTCAAACACGGAAAAAACCCAGGATCTGGCCAAGAAGTATGCGAGGAAGGCGAAAGAATACGCCAGATGCGCGCATTTCCCAGACCTAACCCGGACCTAACAGGTGTTATCCTCTAAAATATTGATCGAAACCAGGTTTAATTGACTGCTTCAGTGTATTACCACATTACTACGTGATTCAAACACGACAAAAACCCACGATCTGGTCAACAAGTATGCGAGGAAGGCAAAATCATGAGCCAGACGCGGGCATAACCCAGACCTAACCCAGACGTAACCGGTGTTATCCTCTAAAATATTGATCGAAACCAGGTTTAATTGACAGCTTCAGTGTGTTACCACATTACTACGTGATTCAAACACGAAAAAAACCCAGGATCTGGCCAACAAGTATGCGAAGAATGCAAAATCATGAGCCAGATGCGGGTGCAACCCAGACCTAACCCAGACCTAACCGGTGTTATCCTCTAAAATATTTATCGAAACCAGGTTTAATTGACAGCTTCAGTGTGTTACCACATTACTACGTGATTCACACACGAAAAAAACCCAGGATCTGGCCAACAAGTATGCGAAGAAGGCAAAATCATGAGCCAGATGCGGGCATATCCTGGACCTAACCTAGACCTAACCGGTGTTATCCTCTAAAATATTGATCGAAACCAGGTTTAATTGACTGCTTCGGTGTGTTACCACATTCCTACGTGATTCAAACACGAAAAAAACCCAGGATCTGGCCAAGAAGTATGCGAGGAAGGTGAAAGAATACGCCAGATGCGCGCATTTCCCAGACCTAACCCGGACCTAACAGGTGTTATCCTCTAAAATATTGATCGAAACCAGGTTTAATTGACTGCTTCAGTGTATTACCACATTACTACGTGATTCAAACACGAAAAAAACCCACGATCTGGTCAACAAGTATGCGAGGAAGGCAAAATCATGAGCCAGACGCGGGCATAACCCAGACCTAACCCAGACCTAACCGGTGTTATCCTCTGAAATATTGATCGAAACCAGGTTTAATTGACTGCTTCAGTGTGTTACCACATTACTACGTGATTCAAACACGGAAAATACCCAGGACCTGGCCAACAAGTTTGCGAAAAAGGCGAAAGTATAAGCCAGATGCGCGCAAATCCCAGACCTAACCCAGACCTAACCGGTGTTATCCTCTAAAATATTGATCGAAACCAGGTTTAATTGACTGCTTCAGTGTGTTACCACATTACTACGTGATTCAAACACGAAAAAAACCCAGGATCTGGCCAACAAGTATGCGAAGAAGGCAAAATCATGAGCCAGATGCGGGCATAACCCAGACGTAACCCAGACCTAACCGGTGTTATCCTCTAAAATATTGATCGAAACCAGGTTTAATTGACTGCTTCAGTGTGGTACCACATTACTGCGTTATTCAATCCGGAAAAAAACCCAGGATCTAGCCAACAAGTTTGCGAAAAAGGCGAAAGTATAAGCCAGATGCGGGCATATCCCGGACCTATCCCAGACCTAACCGGTGTTCTCCTCTAAAATATTGATCGAAACCAGGTTTAATTGACTGCTTCAGTGTGTTACCACATTACTACGTGATTCAAACAGGAAAAAAACCCAGGATCTGGCCAACAAGTATGCGAAGAAGGCAAAATCATGAGTCAGATGCGGGCATATCCCGGACCTATCCCAGACCTAACCGGTGTTATCCTCTAAAATATTGATCGAAACCAGGTTTAATTGACTGCTTCAGTGTGTTACCACATTACTACGTGATTCAAACACGAAAAATACCCAGGATCTGGCCAACAAGTTTGCGAAAAAGGCGAAAGTATAAGCCAGATGCGCGCAAATCCCAGACCTAACCCAGACCTAACCGGTGTTATCCTCTAAAATATTGATCGAAACCAGGTTTTATTGACTGCTTCAGTGTGTTACCACATTACTACGTGATCAAACACGGAAAAAACCCAGGATCTGGCCAACAAGTTTGCGAAAAAGGTGAAAGTATAAGCCAGATGCGGGCATATCCTGGACCTAACCCAGACCTAACCGGTGTTATCCTCTAAAATATTGATCGAAACCAGGTTTAATTGACAGCTTCAGTGTGTTACCACATTACTACGTGATTCAAACACGAAAAAAACCCAGGATCTGGCCAACAAGTATGCGAAGAAGGCAAAATCATGAGCCAGATGCGGGCATAACCCAGACCTAACCCAGACCTAACCGGTGTTATCCTCTAAAATATTGATCGAAACCAGGTTTAATTGACTGCTTCAGTGTGGTACCACATTACTGCGTTATTCAATCCGGAAAAAAACCCAGGATCTAGCCAACAAGTTTGCGAAAAAGGCGAAAGTATAAGCCAGATGCGGGCATATCCCGGACCTATCCCAGACCTAACCGGTGTTATCCTCTAAAATATTGATCGAAACCAGGTTTAATTGACTGCTTCAGTGTGGTACCACATTACTGCGTTATTCAATCCGGAAAAAAACCCAGGATCTAGCCAACAAGTTTGCGAAAAAGGCGAAAGTATAAGCCAGATGCGCGCAAATCCTAGACCTAACCCAGACCTAACCGGTGTTATCCTCTAAAATATTGATCGAAACCAGGTTTTATTGACTGCTTCAGTGTGTTACCACATTACTACGTGATCAAACACGGAAAAAACCCAGGATCTGGCCAACAAGTTTGCGAAAAAGGTGAAAGTATAAGCCAGATGCGGGCATATCCTGGACCTAACCCAGACCTAACCGGTGTTATCCTCTAAAATATTGATCGAAACCAGGTTTAATTGACAGCTTCAGTGTGTTACCACATTACTACGTGATTCAAACACGAAAAAAACCCAGGATCTGGCCAACAAGTATGCGAAGAAGGCAAAATCATGAGCCAGATGCGGGCATAACCCAGACCTAACCCAGACCTAACCGGTGTTATCCTCTAAAATATTGATCGAAACCAGGTTTAATTGACAGCTTCAGTGTGTTACCACATTACTACGTGATTCTAACACGAAAAAAACCCAGGATCTGGCCAACAAGTATGCGAAGAAGGCAAAATCATGAGCCAGATGCGGGCATATCCCGGACCTAACCCAGACCTAACCGGTGTTATCCTCTAAAATATTGATCGAAACCAGGTTTTATTGACTGCTTCAGTGTATGACCACATTACTACGTGATTCAAACACGAAAAAAACCCAGGATCTGGCCAACAAGTATGCGAAGAAGGCAAAATCATGAGCCAGATGCGGGCATAACCCAGACTTAACCCAGACCTAACCGGTGTTATCGTCTGAAATATTGATCGAAACCAGGTTTAATTGACTGCTTCAGTGTGTTACCACATTACTACGTGATTCAAACACGAAAAAAACCCAGGATCTGGCCAGCAAGTATGCGAAGAAGGCAAAATCATGAGCTTGATGCGGGCATATCCCGGACCTAACCCAGACCTAACCGGTGTTATCCTCTAAAATATTGATCGAAACCAGGTTTAATTGACTGCTTCAGTGTGTTACCACATTCCTACGTGATTCAAACACGAAAAAAACCCAGGATCTGGCCAAGAATTATGCGAAGAAGGCGAAAGAATAAGCCAGATGCGCGCTTTTCCCAGACCTAACCCAGACCTAACCGGTGTTATCCTCTGAAATATTGATCGAAACCAGGTTTAATTGACTGCTTCAGTGTGTTACCACATTACTACGTGATTCAAACACGGAAAAAACCCAGGATCTGGCCAACAAGTATGCGATGAAGGCAAAATCATGAGCCAGATGCGGGCATAACCCAGACCTAACCCAGACCTAACCGGTGTTATCCTCTAAAATATTGATCGAAACCAGGTTTAATTGACTGCTTCAGTGTGTTACCACATTACTACGTGATTCAAACTCGAAAAAAACCCAAGATCTGGCCAACAAGTATGCGAAGAAGGCAAAATCATGAGCCAGATGCGGGCATAACCCAGACCTAACCCAGACCTAACCGGTGTTATCCTCTGAAATATTGATCGAAACCAGGTTTAATTGACAGCTTCAGTGTGTTACCACATTACTACGTGATTCAAACACGAAAAATACCCAGGATCTGGCCAACAAGTTTGCGAAAAAGGTGAAAGTATAAGCCAGATGCGGGCATATCCTGGACCTAACCCAGACCTAACCGGTGTTATCCTCTAAAATATTGATCGAAACCAGGTTTAATTGACAGCTTCAGTGTGTTACCACTTTACTACGTGATTCAAACGCGAAAAAAACCCAGGATCTGGCCAACAAGTATGCGAAGAAGGCAAAATCATGAGCCAGATGCGGGCATAACCCAGACTTAACCCAGACCTAACCGGTGTTATCCTCTGAAATAGTGATCGAAACCAGGTTTAATTGACTGCTTCAGTGTGTTACCACATTACTACGTGATTCAAACACGGAAAAACCCAGGATCTGGCCAACAAGTATGCGAAGAAGGCAAAATCATGAGCCAGATGCGGGCATAACCCAGACCTAACCCAGACCTAACCGGTGTTATCCTCTGAAATATTGATCGAAACCAGGTTTAATTGACAGCTTCAGTGTGTTACCACATTACTACGTGATTCTAACACGAAAAAAACCCAGGATCTGGCCAACAAGTATGCGAAGATGGCAAAATCATGAGCCAGATGCGGGCATATCCCGGACATAACCCAGACCTAACCGGTGTTATCCTCTAAAATATTGATCGAAACCAGGTTTTATTGACTGCTTCAGTTTGTTACCACATTACTACGTGATTCAAACACGGAAAATACCCACGATCTGCCAACAAGTTTGCGAAAAAGGCGAAAGTATAAGCCAGATGCGCGCAAATCCCAGACCTAACCCAGACCTAACCGGTGTTATCCTCTAAAATATTGATCGAAACCAGGTTTAATTGACTGCTTCAGTGTGTTACCACATTCCTACATGATTCAAACACGAAAGAAACCCAGGATCTGGCCAAGAAGTATGCGAAGAATGCGAAAGAATAAGCCAGATGCGCGCATTTCCCAGACCTAACCCAGCCCTAACCGGTGTTATCCTCTAAAATATTGATCGAAACCAGGTTTAATTGACAGCTTCAGTGTGTTACCACATTACTACGTGATTCAAACACGAAAAAAACCCAGGATCTGGCCAAGAATTATGCGAAGAAGGCGAAAGAATAAGCCAGATGCGCGCATTTCCCAGACCTAACCCAGACCTAACCGGTGTTATCCTCTGAAATATTGATCGAAACCAGGTTTAATTGACTGCTTCAGTGTGTTACCACATTACTACGTGATTCAAACACGGAAAAAACCCAGGATCTGGCCAACAAGTATGCGATGAAGGCAAAATCATGAGCCTGATGCGGGCATATCCCGGACCTATCCCAGACCTAACCGGTGTTATCCTCTAAAATATTGATCGAAACCAGGTTTAATTGACAGCTTCAGTGTGTTACCACATTACTACGTGATTCAAACACGAAAAAAACCCAGGGTCTGGCCAGCAAGTATGCGAAGAAGGCAAAATCATGAGCCAGATGCGGGCATATCCCGGACCTAACCCAGACCTAACCGGTGTTATCCTCTGAAATATTCATCGAAACCAGGTTTAATTGACTGCTTGAGTGTGTTACCACATTACTACGTGATTCAAACACGAAAAAAACCCAGGATCTGGCCAACAAGTATGCGAAGAAGGCAAAATCATGAGCCAGATGCGGGCATAACCCAGACCTAACCCAGACCTAACCGGTGTTATCCTCTAAAATATTGATCGAAACCAGGTTTAATTGACAGCTTCAGTGTGTTACCACATTACTACGTGATTCAAACACGAAAAAAACCCAGGATCTGGCCAGCAAGTATGCGAAGAAGGCAAAATCATGAGCTTGATGCGGGCATATCCCGGACCTAACCCAGACCTAACCGGTGTTATCCTCTAAAATATTGATCGAAACCAGGTTTAATTGACTGCTTCAGTGTGTTACCACATTCCTACGTGATTCAAACACGAAAAAAACCCAGGATCTGGCCAAGAATTATGCGAAGAAGGCGAAAGAATAAGCCAGATGCGCGCTTTTCCCAGACCTAACCCAGACCTAACCGGTGTTATCCTCTGAAATATTGATCGAAACCAGGTTTAATTGACTGCTTCAGTGTGTTACCACATTACTACGTGATTCAAACACGGAAAAAACCCAGGATCTGGCCAACAAGTATGCGATGAAGGCAAAATCATGAGCCAGATGCGGGCATAACCCAGACCTAACCCAGACCTAACCAGTGTTATCCTCTAAAATATTGATCGAAACCAGGTTTAATTGACAGCTTCAGTGTGTTACCACATTACTACGTGATTCAAACACGAAAAAAAACCCAGGATCTGGCCAACAAGTATGCGAAGAAGGCAAAATCATGAGCCAGATGCGGGCATAACCCAGACCTAACCCAGACCTAACCGGTGTTATCCTCTAAAATATTGATCGAAACCAGGTTTAATTGACTGCTTCAGTGTGGTACCACATTACTGCGTTATTCAATCCGGAAAAAAACCCAGGATCTAGCCAACAAGTTTGCGAAAAAGGCGAAAGTATAAGCCAGGTGCGGGCATATCCCGGACCTATCCCAGACCTAACCGGTGTTATCCTCTAAAATATTGATCGAAACCAGGTTTAATTGACTGCTTCAGTGTGTTACCACATTACTACGTGATTCAAACACGAAAAAAACCCAGGATCTGGCCAACAAGTATGCGAAGAAGGCAAAATCATGAGCCAGATGCGGGCATATCCCGGACCTATCCCAGACCTAACCGGTGTTATCCTCTAAAATATTGATCGAAACCAGGTTTAATTGACTGCTTCAGTGTGTTACCACATTACTACGTGATTCAAACACGAAAAATACCCAGGATCTGGCCAACAAGTTTGCGAAAAAGGCGAAAGTATAAGCCAGATGCGCGCAAATCCCAGACCTAACCAAGACCTAACCGGTGTTATCCTCTAAAATATTGATCGAAACCAGGTTTTATTGACTGCTTCAGTGTGTTACCACATTACTACGTGATCAAACACGGAAAAAACCCAGGATCTGGCCAACAAGCTTGCGAAAAAGGTGAAAGTATAAGCCAGATGCGGGCATATCCTGGACCTAACCCAGACCTAACCGGTGTTATCCTCTAAAATATTGATCGAAACCAGGTTTAATTGACAGCTTCAGTTTGTTACCACATTACTACGTGATTCAAACACGAAAAAAACTCAGGATCTGGCCAACAAGTATGCGAAGAAGGCAAAATCATGAGCCAGATGCGGGCATAACCCAGACCTAACCCAGACCTAACCGGTGTTATCCTCTAAAATATTGATCGAAACCAGGTTTAATTGACAGCTTCAGTGTGTTACCACATTACTACGTGATTCAAACACGGAAAAAACCCAGGATCTGGCCAACAAGTATGCGAAGAAGGCAAAATCATGAGCCAGATGCGGGCATATCCCGGACCTAACCCAGACCTAACCGGTGTTATCCTCTAAAATATTGATGGAAACCAGGTTTTATTGACTGCTTCAGTGTATGACCACATTACTACGTGATTCAAACACGAAAAAAACCCAGGATCTGGCCAACAAGTATGCGAAGAAGGCAAAATCATGAGCCAGATGCGGGCATAAACCAGACTTAACACAGACCTAACCGGTGTTATCCTCTGAAATATTGATCGAAACCAGGTTTAATTGACTGCTTCAGTGTGTTACCACATTACTACGTGATTCAAACACGGAAAAAACCCAGGATCTGGCCAACAAGTATGCGAAGAAGGCAAAATCATGAGCCAGATGCGGGCATAACCCAGACCTAACCCAGACCTAACCGGTGTTATCCTCTAAAATATTGATCGAAACCAGGTTTAATTGACAGCTTCAGTGTGTTACCACATTACTACGTGATTCTAACACGAAAAAAACCCAGGATCTGGCCAACAAGTATGCGAAGAAGGCAAAATCATGAGCCAGATGCGGGCATATCCCGGACCTAACCCAGACCTAACCGGTGTTATCCTCTAAAATATTGATCGAAACCAGGTTTTATTGACTGCTTCAGTTTGTTACCACATTACAACGTGATTCAAACACGGAAAATACCCACGATCTGCCAACAAGTTTGCGAAAAAGGCGAAAGTATAAGCCAGATGCGCGCAAATCCCAGACCTAACCCAGACCTAACCGGTGTTATCCTCTAAAATATTGATCGAAACCAGGTTTAATTGACTGCTTCAGTGTGTTACCACATTCCTACATGATTCAAACACGAAAAAAACCCAGGATCTGGCCAAGAATTATGCGAAGAAGGCGAAAGAATAAGCCAGATGCGCGCTTTTCCCAGACCTAACCCAGACCTAACCGGTGTTATCCTCTAAAATATTGATCGAAACCAGGTTTAATTGACGGCTTCAGTGTGTTACCACATTACTACGTGATTCAAACACGAAAAAAACCCAGGATCTGGCCAACAAGTATGCGAAGAAGGCAAAATCATGAGCCAGATGCGGGCATAACCCAGACTTAACCCAGACCTAACCGGTGTTATCCTCTGAAATATTGATCGAAACCAGGTTTAATTGACTGCTTCAGTGTGTTACCACATTACTACGTGATTCAAACACGGAAAAACCCAGGATCTGGCCAACAAGTATGCGAAGAAGGCAAAATCATGAGCCAGATGCGGGCATAACCCAGACCTAACCCAGACCTAACCGGTGTTATCCTCTAAAATATTGATCGAAACCAGGTTTAATTGACAGCTTCAGTGTGTTACCACATTAATACGTGATTCTAACACGAAAAAAACCCAGGATCTGGCCAACAAGTATGCGAAGAAGGCAAAATCATGAGCCAGATGCGGGCATATCCCGGACCTAACCCAGACCTAACCGGTGTTATCCTCTAAAATATTGATCGAAACCAGGTTTTATTGACTGCTTCAGTTTGTTACCACATTACTACGTGATTCAAACACGGAAAATACCCACGATCTGCCAACAAGTTTGCGAAAAAGGCGAAAGTATAAGCCAGATGCGCGCAAATCCCAGACCTGACCCAGACCTAACCGGTGTTATCCTCTAAAATATTGATCGAAACCAGGTTTAATTGACTGCTTCAGTGTGTTACCACATTCCTACATGATTCAAACACGAAAGAAACCCAGGATCTGGCCAAGAAGTATGCGAAGAATGCGAAAGAATAAGCCAGATGCGCGCATTTCCCAGACCTAACCCAGCCCTAACCGGTGTTATCCTCTAAAATATTGATCGAAACCAGGTTTAATTGACAGCTTCAGTGTGTTACCACATTACTACGTGATTCAAACACGAAAAAAACCCAGGATCTGGCCAACAAGTATGCGAAGAAGGCAAAATCATGAGCCAGATGCGGGCATAACCCAGACCTAACCCAGACCTAACCGGTGTTATCCTCTAAAATATTGATCGAAACCAGGTTTAATTGACAGCTTCAGTGTGTTACCACATTACTACGTGATTCAAACACGAAAAAAACCCAGGATCTGGCCAAGAATTATGCGATGAAGGCGAAAGAATAAGCCAGATGCGCGCATTTCCCAGACCTAACCCAGACCTAACCGGTGTTATCCTCTGAAATATTGATCGAAACCAGGTTTAATTGACTGCTTCAGTGTGTTACCACATTACTACGTGATTCAAACACGGAAAAAACCCAGGATCTGGCCAACAAGTATGCGATGAAGGCAAAATCATGAGCCTGATGCGGGCATATCCCGGACCTATCCCAGACCTAACCGGTGTTATCCTCTAAAATATTGATCGAAACCAGGTTTAATTGACAGCTTCAGTGTGTTACCACATTACTACGTGATTCAAACACGAAAAAAACCCAGGGTCTGGCCAGCAAGTATGCGAAGAAGGCAAAATCATGAGCCAGATGCGGGCATATCCCGGACCTAACCCAGACCTAACCGGTGTTATCCTCTGAAATATTCATCGAAACCAGGTTTAATTGACTGCTTGAGTGTGTTACCACATTCCTACGTGATTCAAACACGAAAAAAACCCAGGATATGGCCAACAAGTATGCGAAGAAGGCAAAATCATGAGCCAGATGCGGGCATAACCCAGACCTAACCCAGACGTAACCGGTGTTATCCTCTAAAATATTGATCGAAACCAGGTTTAATTGACAGCTTCAGTGTGTTACCACATTACTACGTGATTCAAACACGAAAAAAACCCAGGATCTGGCCAACAAGTATGCGAAGAAGGCAAAATCATGAGCCAGATGCGGGCATAACCCAGACCTAACCCAGACCTAACCGGTGTTATCCTCTAAAATACTGTCCGAATCCAGGTTTAATAGACTGCCTCACTGTGTTACCACATTACTACGGGATTGAAACACGAAAAAAACCCAGGATCTGGCCAACAAGTATGCGAAGAAGGCAAAATCATGAGCCAGATGCGGGCATATCCCGGACCTAACCCAGACCTAACCGGTGTTATCCTCTAAAATATTGATCGAAACCAGGTTTCATTGACTGCTTCAGTGTATTACCACATTACTACGTGATTCAAACACGAAAAAACCCCAGGATCTGGCCAACAAGTATGCGAAGAAGGCAAAATCATGAGCCAGATGCGGGCATAACCCAGACCTAACCCAGACCTAACCGGTGTTATCCTCTAAAATATTGATCGAAACCAGGTTTAATTGACTGCTTCAGTGTGTTACCACATTACTACGAGATTCAAACACGGAAAAAACCCAGGATCTGGCCAACAAGTATGCGAAGAAGGCAAAATCATGAGCCAGATGCGGGCATAACCCAGACCTAACCCAGACCTAACCAGTGTTATCCTCTAAAATATTGATCGAAACCAGGTTTAATTGACAGCTTCAGTGTGTTACCACATTACTACGTGATTCAAACACGAAAAAAAACCCAGGATCTGGCCAACAAGTATGCGAAGAAGGCAAAATCATGAGCCAGATGCGGGCATAACCCAGACCTAACCCAGACCTAACCGGTGTTATCCTCTAAAATATTGATCGAAACCAGGTTTAATTGACTGCTTCAGTGTGGTACCACATTACTGCGTTATTCAATCCGGAAAAAAACCCAGGATCTAGCCAACAAGTTTGCGAAAAAGGCGAAAGTATAAGCCAGGTGCGGGCATATCCCGGACCTATCCCAGACCTAACCGGTGTTATCCTCTAAAATATTGATCGAAACCAGGTTTAATTGACTGCTTCAGTGTGTTACCACATTACTACGTGATTCAAACACGAAAAAAACCCAGGATCTGGCCAACAAGTATGCGAAAAAGACAAAATCATGAGCCAGATGCGGGCATATCCCGGACCTATCCCAGACCTAACCGGTGTTATCCTCTAAAATATTGATCGAAACCAGGTTTAATTGACTGCTTCAGTGTGTTACCACATTACTACGTGATTCAAACACGAAAAATACCCAGGATCTGGCCAACAAGTTTGCGAGAAAGGCGAAAGTATAAGCCAGATGCGCGCAAATCCCAGACCTAACCAAGACCTAACCGGTGTTATCCTCTAAAATATTGATCGAAACCAGGTTTTATTGACTGCTTCAGTGTGTTACCACATTACTACGTGATCAAACACGGAAAAAACCCAGGATCTGGCCAACAAGTTTGCGAAAAAGGTGAAAGTATAAGCCAGATGCGGGCATATCCTGGACCTAACCCAGACCTAACCGGTGTTATCCTCTAAAATATTGATCGAAACCAGGTTTAATTGACAGCTTCAGTGTGTTACCACATTACTACGTGATTCAAACACGAAAAAAACCCAGGATCTGGCCAACAAGTATGCGAAGAAGGCAAAATCATGAGCCAGATGCGGGCATAACCCAGACCTAACCCAGACCTAACCGGTGTTATCCTCTAAAATATTGATCGAAACCAGGTTTAATTGACAGCTTCAGTGTGTTACCACATTACTACGTGATTCAAACACGGAAAAAACCCAGGATCTGGCCAACAAGTATGCGAAGAAGGCAAAATCATGAGCCAGATGCGGGCATATCCCGGACCTAACCCAGACCTAACCGGTGTTATCCTCTAAAATATTGATCGAAACCAGGTTTAATTGACTGCTTCAGTGTGTTACCACATTACTACGTGATTCAAACACGGAAAAAACCCAGGATCTGGCCAACAAGTATGCGATGAAGGCAAAATCATGAGCCTGATGCGGGCATATCCCGGACCTATCCCAGACCTAACCGGTGTTATCCTCTAAAATATTGATCGAAACCAGGTTTAATTGACAGCTTCAGTGTGTTACCACATTACTACGTGATTCAAACACGAAAAAAACCCAGGGTCTGGCCAGCAAGTATGCGAAGAAGGCAAAATCATGAGCCAGATGCGGGCATATCCCGGACCTAACCCAGACCTAACCGGTGTTATCCTCTGAAATATTCATCGAAACCAGGTTTAATTGACTGCTTGAGTGTGTTACCACATTCCTACGTGATTCAAACACGAAAAAAACCCAGGATATGGCCAACAAGTATGCGAAGAAGGCAAAATCATGAGCCAGATGCGGGCATAACCCAGACCTAACCCAGACGTAACCGGTGTTATCCTCTAAAATATTGATCGAAACCAGGTTTAATTGACAGCTTCAGTGTGTTACCACATTACTACGTGATTCAAACACGAAAAAAACCCAGGATCTGGCCAACAAGTATGCGAAGAAGGCAAAATCATGAGCCAGATGCGGGCATAACCCAGACCTAACCCAGACCTAACCGGTGTTATCCTCTAAAATACTGTCCGAATCCAGGTTTAATAGACTGCCTCACTGTGTTACCACATTACTACGGGATTGAAACACGAAAAAAACCCAGGATCTGGCCAACAAGTATGCGAAGAAGGCAAAATCATGAGCCAGATGCGGGCATATCCCGGACCTAACCCAGACCTAACCGGTGTTATCCTCTAAAATATTGATCGAAACCAGGTTTCATTGACTGCTTCAGTGTATTACCACATTACTACGTGATTCAAACACGAAAAAACCCCAGGATCTGGCCAACAAGTATGCGAAGAAGGCAAAATCATGAGCCAGATGCGGGCATAACCCAGACCTAACCCAGACCTAACCGGTGTTATCCTCTAAAATATTGATCGAAACCAGGTTTAATTGACTGCTTCAGTGTGTTACCACATTACTACGAGATTCAAACACGGAAAAAACCCAGGATCTGGCCAACAAGTATGCGAAGAAGGCAAAATCATGAGCCAGATGCGGGCATAACCCAGACCTAACCCAGACCTAACCAGTGTTATCCTCTAAAATATTGATCGAAACCAGGTTTAATTGACAGCTTCAGTGTGTTACCACATTACTACGTGATTCAAACACGAAAAAAAACCCAGGATCTGGCCAACAAGTATGCGAAGAAGGCAAAATCATGAGCCAGATGCGGGCATAACCCAGACCTAACCCAGACCTAACCGGTGTTATCCTCTAAAATATTGATCGAAACCAGGTTTAATTGACTGCTTCAGTGTGGTACCACATTACTGCGTTATTCAATCCGGAAAAAAACCCAGGATCTAGCCAACAAGTTTGCGAAAAAGGCGAAAGTATAAGCCAGGTGCGGGCATATCCCGGACCTATCCCAGACCTAACCGGTGTTATCCTCTAAAATATTGATCGAAACCAGGTTTAATTGACTGCTTCAGTGTGTTACCACATTACTACGTGATTCAAACACGAAAAAAACCCAGGATCTGGCCAACAAGTATGCGAAAAAGACAAAATCATGAGCCAGATGCGGGCATATCCCGGACCTATCCCAGACCTAACCGGTGTTATCCTCTAAAATATTGATCGAAACCAGGTTTAATTGACTGCTTCAGTGTGTTACCACATTACTACGTGATTCAAACACGAAAAATACCCAGGATCTGGCCAACAAGTTTGCGAGAAAGGCGAAAGTATAAGCCAGATGCGCGCAAATCCCAGACCTAACCAAGACCTAACCGGTGTTATCCTCTAAAATATTGATCGAAACCAGGTTTTATTGACTGCTTCAGTGTGTTACCACATTACTACGTGATCAAACACGGAAAAAACCCAGGATCTGGCCAACAAGTTTGCGAAAAAGGTGAAAGTATAAGCCAGATGCGGGCATATCCTGGACCTAACCCAGACCTAACCGGTGTTATCCTCTAAAATATTGATCGAAACCAGGTTTAATTGACAGCTTCAGTGTGTTACCACATTACTACGTGATTCAAACACGAAAAAAACCCAGGATCTGGCCAACAAGTATGCGAAGAAGGCAAAATCATGAGCCAGATGCGGGCATAACCCAGACCTAACCCAGACCTAACCGGTGTTATCCTCTAAAATATTGATCGAAACCAGGTTTAATTGACAGCTTCAGTGTGTTACCACATTACTACGTGATTCAAACACGGAAAAAACCCAGGATCTGGCCAACAAGTATGCGAAGAAGGCAAAATCATGAGCCAGATGCGGGCATATCCCGGACCTAACCCAGACCTAACCGGTGTTATCCTCTAAAATATTGATCGAAACCAGGTTTAATTGACAGCTTCAGTGTGTTACCACATTACTACGTGATTCTAACACGAAAAAAACCCAGGATCTGGCCAACAAGTATGCGAAGAAGGCAAAATCATGAGCCAGATGCGGGCATATCCCGGACCTAACCCAGACCTAACCGGTGTTATCCTCTAAAATATTGATCGAAACCAGGTTTTATTGACTGCTTCAGTTTGTTACCACATTACTACGTGATTCAAACACGGAAAATACCCACGATCTGCCAACAAGTTTGCGAAAAAGGCGAAAGTATAAGCCAGATGCGCGCAAATCCCAGACCTAACCCAGACCTAACCGGTGTTATCCTCTAAAATATTGATCGAAACCAGGTTTAATTGACTGCTTCAGTGTGTTACCACATTCCTACATGATTCAAACACGAAAAAAACCCAGGATCTGGCCAAGAAGTATGCGAAGAAGGCGAAAGAATAAGCCAGATGCGCGCATTTCCCAGACCTAACCCAGCCCTAACCGGTGTTATCCTCTAAAATATTGATCGAAACCAGGTTTAATTGACAGCTTCAGTGTGTTACCACATTACTACGTGATTCAAACACGAAAAAAACCCAGGATCTGGCCAACAAGTATGCGAAGAAGGCAAAATCATGAGCCAGATGCGGGCATAACCCAGACCAAACCCAGACCTAACCGGTGTTATCCTCTAAAATATTGATCGAAACCAGGTTTAATTGACAGCTTCAGTGTGTTACCACATTACTACGCGATTCAAACACGAAAAAAACCCAGGATCTGGCCAGCAAGTATGCGAAGAAGGCAAAATCATGAGCCAGATGCGGGCATATCCCGGACCTAACCCAGACCTAACCGGTGTTATCCTCTAAAATATTGATCGAAACCAGGTTTAATTGACTGCTTCAGTGTGTTACCACATTCCTACGTGATTCAAACACGAAAAAAACCCAAGATCTGGCCAACAAGTATGCGAAGAAGGCAAAATCATGAGCCAGATGCGGGCATAACCCAGACCTAACCCAGACCTAACCGGTGTTATCCTCTGAAATATTGATCGAAACCAGGTTTAGTTGACTGCTTCAGTGTGTTACCACATTACTACGTGATTCAAACCCGGAAAATACCCAGGATCTGCCAACAAGTTTGCGAAAAAGGCGAAAGTATAAGCCAGATGCGCGCATATCCCAGACCTAACCCAGACCTAACCGGTGTTATCCTCTAAAATATTGGTCGAAACCAGGTTTAATTGACTGCTTCAGTGTGTTACCACATTACTACGTGATTCAAACACGGAAAAAACCCAGGATCTGGCCAACAAGTATGCGATGAAGGCAAAATCATGAGCCAGATGCGGGCATAACCCAGACCTAACCCAGACCTAACCGGTGTTATCCTCTAAAATATTGATCGAAACCAGGTTTAATTGACTGCTTCAGTGTGTTACCACATTACTACGTGATTCAAACACGAAAAAAACCCAGGATCTGGCCAACAAGTATGCGAAGAAGGCAAAATCATGAGCCAGATGCGGGCATAACCCAGACCTAACCCAGACCTAACCGGTGTTATCCTCTGAAATATTGATCGAAACCAGGTTTTATTGACTGCTTCAGTGTGTTACCACATTACTACGTGATTCAAACACGAAAAAAACCCAGGATCTGGCCAAGAATTATGCGAAGAAGGCGAAAGAATAAGCCAGACGCGCGCATTTCCCAGACCTAGCCCAGACCTAACCAGTGTTATCCTCTAAAATATTGATCGAAACCAGGTTTAATTGACAGCTTCAGTGTGTTACCACATTACTACGTGATTCAAACCCGAAAAAAACCCAGGATGTAGTAAACATAGTAGTATAGAGGGTGTTCGGCCAGCCCTGAGAAACATTTTAATAGGATATTCTAGAGGCCAAACTAAGACGAAAATCAAGAACATCAATTTGTTGATGGAGGCTTCGTTAAAAAGTTATTAACAATTTGATTCAAAAATTTCAAATCGTTCCAGAAAAATTATTTTCGGCTGCGGAGGTCAATTACAAGCATTTTTAGTGAATAGACATATATTCGGAATCCTACTCAGTTTCGAGAAAAAAATTCGAGTATGTGTTGATATTTTTCGGCGAAAAGCAAATTTTTCAAATCGTTCTAAAAAAATTATTTTCGGTTACAGGGGTCAATTACAATCATTTTTGGTCATTACACATACCCCCGAAATCCTACGCACTTTCGAGAAAAAAATTCCTTACCGAAAATCTAATCGGGTGCCTTTATTTTTCGATGAAAAAGAAAGATTTCAAATCGTTCTGTGAAAAATTATTTTCAGTTGCGAGGGTCGGTGACAATCATTTTTTATGTATAGACATACCCCCGTAATCTTGCGCATTTTCGAGAAAAAAATTCAGTACGAGCGGAACTTTAAACATTAATAACTTTTTAACAGTGCCTCCATCAACAAATTGGTATTCTTGATTTTCGTCTTATTTTGACCTCTAGAATCCCCCATTAAAATTTTTCCCATGGATGGCCGAACACCCTGTATGTAGGGAACCGTGCAGTTGAAAATTATTAAATCGCGCACGAATTTTTGGCCGTACAGCGAATCGTTCGCTGTCCACGAGCTTGCACGAGCGAAGACGGTTACCGCCGAAAAAGCCGTCAACACGCGGCGAGCGTACGGCCGAACAGCTGATGGGTGAATAACCCAGAAAGCGAGAAAAGACAGCACGGAAGAGAGAAAGATTGAAGAAAAGTACGTAGTAGGTGTGACTGTGTTTAACGAAATAAATACGAGTGTGCGGATTAACGAACAAACACGGTTCCTGATAATCCCATACATACATACGTACAGTGTTGTTCCAAGTGGAGTTTGAAAAAGATGCTAATAAAAATGTTGCATAGTCATAACCACCTGGTTCAGTTACTACATTCACCCTGTAAAAACAACACAATAATATTATTTATTATTTTCTTTTCACGTTCTTAACTTTATTTTTATTTTTAGTTTGAGTTTTACATTTCTCCTTCTCTTCGTCTTGCTTTTCTTTCTCCTTTTCCTTTTCATTTTTCTGTTTTTCTTTCTTTTTTCAATAGCTTTTCTTCTTTTAATTTCTCGGCTTGTTTTTTTCTTTTCTAATCGTTCTTCTTTCATTCTTTGTTTTTCTTTTTCCTGGTTATCAATTGCTTCTATTTTTTCAAGCTGAGTCTATTTCCATGTCTTTGATGTAACTTTGATTGCACACACCTTTCTATATTTCTTTTCTTTTCTTTTCTTTTCTTTTCTTTGTTGTTTTTTCAATTTTTTGATAATGTTGATAATGTTTATCCAGAATAGATTCTGAAGAATCTTTGTCTTTACGAGAAAATAAGTAAAGTAACGTTGTAGAATTAATGTAGTTTGATTTCAGTACCATCGGAAACAAAACAATTCCCATTAGAAAAAAGTAAAAGCATCATTGTCATGAAATATTAAAGTTAATTAATGATCAGTATATCATATATTAGTTTCTTCTAGCGAAACGTTGTTAAATTAGTCTTCTACACTGGTATTGGTTTTACTGTTACTATGAACTGCACTGCGTTGAACATCAGCAGTGCTTTCTCTCTGCGAGTTGTGTCTTGTGTTGTGTCTTAGTTGTGTCCCGATTGTATTTTAATATTTTCTATATAGAAAAGAAAATTGTTCCCCTCTCAGATCATCTGGAATATGCTCTTGAATGCTATGTAAAACTACCTATATTGCTGTCATTGATGTCAGTTTCATCTGGCGACATGAATTCTAATTTATTTTCTTCTTTCTGAAATACGTTTTGTCTAGTAAATTGTATTTGAGTTAAACGGTCATAGGCCACCACAAGCTTTAAAAGCATTTCCTTCTTCATGGAATTTATATATGGTATGATATATTGGTGCGAAATTCACCTTCGTAATGGGTTTAGTCTACCTACGTACTTTGTCTATGTTCCTGCACTACCCTTCGCCATGCAACTTTTAATCGTCTAAATATTCCTACATCGCATGGCTGGAAAATATGAGTTGCATTAGGTAATAATATACAAAAAAGTAAAATGAGTTTACTCAAAACAAAAATTATGTAAATTGAAATTTATGCAGGACCTGCGACCATCTAATAATACCAGTATAGGAAAGGTGACTCCATTCTCAACCATTTATGGGCTACACACAATATATGTATTAGTGTGGGGGGATTGAAATGAATTCGGTCAAGGTGTAATTTCATTAATATTGATTTAATATATACAGGGTGTTTGGCTACCCCTGGGAAAAATTTTAATGGGAGATTCTAGAAGCCAAAATAAGACAAAAATTAAGAATATCAATTTTTCGACTGAGGTTTCGTTAAAAAGTAGTTATTAATAACATTAAATAAAAAAATTTCAAATCGTTCTGAAAAAATTATTTTTGGTCGCGGAGGTCAGTTAGAATCGTACCCCCGAAATCCTACTCAGTTTCGACAAAAAAAATTCAAGTAAAAAAGAATTTCGAATCGTCTTGGAAGAATTAGTTTTCGTTGCAGGGGTCAGTTACAAGCATTTTTTTTTTTTGGTCGACAGCCGGATTGAACGATTTTAATGTTTCAAACAGCAACACAACGCATATTTTAATGGAGAATATGTAGAGATGTTGGAAAAGTTGTTCCTTGACCCCGTAAAGTGAGAAAAATCCCATATAACTGGTCAAATTTTCAAACAGCCCCCGCAACTCCTACTGATATAGTGAATAGTGAATATATTCCAATGAAACGTTTTTTTTCGCGAGTAGAGCTCATGGGTACCTACACAAAGAGTATTATTAAACAACTATTTTACAAACTGAATAAAAATCAGAAAGGAATTTTTAAGAAAAATCGACAGACAGTGCCTAAATTTTTCGACGAAAGAAAAAGAAAATTTCAAATCGTTCTGAAAAAATTACTTTCGGTTTCGGGGGTCAATTACAATTATTTTCGGTGAATAGACATACCACATACGAAATCCTGCGCATTTTCGAGAAAAAAATTCGAAAGTAAGAGCGGAACTTTAAACGTCAATAACTTGTTTAGTATCGTATTACTCCATCAACAAATTGGTATTCTTGATTTTCATTCTACTTTAACCTCTAGAATCTCCCATTACAATTTCTCCCAGGGGATTCTAGAGACCAAAGTAAGACGAAAATCAAGAATACCAATTTGTTAATGGAGGCTTTATTAAAAAGTTATTAACGTTTAAAGTTCCGCCCGTACTGAATTTCTTTCTCGAAAATGCGCATGATTAGGGGGGTATGACGATTCACCCAAAATGGTTGTAAGTAACCCCCGCAACCGATAACAATTTTTCCAAAACGATTTGAAATTTTTCTTTTCCATCGAAAAAATTTCACACATTCTCGAATTTTTATCTCGAAAGTGGGTAAGATTTCGGAGGTATGTGTATTCACCAAAAATGATTGCAATTGACCCCCGCAACCGATAACAATTTTTCCAGAACGATTTGAAATTTTTGAGTTTAATTGTTAATAACTTTTCAACGTAGCCTCTATCAACAAATTGGTATTCTTGATTTTCGTCTGTATTTTCGTATTTTGGCATCTAGAATCCCCCATTAAAATTTTTCCCAGGGGTGGCCGAATACCCTGTACATATGTGTTCCCCGAGCAGGAAAACGACTTTTCGCTAAAATCATGAAAGTAAAAATTCTGTCCAAATGAGGAGTAGGAGTGATTTTCTAAGTAATTTTTATGTAAAAGTATAGATTGAGAAAGTGGCACGTGAGGAACGTACGTAACCTAGATCGATGCACGTGTTTTACTGCACCGGGCACGAACGTACGACGATTTACACACACACAGTCAATATCGCCGGTTTTTACAAAAGGTAAAGTCTTAAGTAAACATTTTGTTTTATAATTTTCTATTAAAGCCTCTGTAAGTTTTATCGCTTTTGCATTCTTGCAACTTAATTTAATTGGTTGTTTTTTGGAAAACAGATAAAACTATAAAAAGAATAAAAAACGGTTTTTACGAGTCCTGTACCTATGTTTAGTTCAGAATTTCGAATTCAGCGGTAAAAGTATGTAAATCTATATTATCCAATACACAGGACATAAAGGTAAGAGGAATGGATATTTTTACCAATATATCCATATTCTTAAATATCTGAATATTCTTCCTACTTGACCGACTTACTTTATAAATATATTTTTTAGGGACACATGTCGTTCGGTTGAAGGAAACAGGATATCTATACAGTGTATAGGTATTCAAAAACCCTTGGGAAAAATTTTAGACTTTGTTGAAAAGTTATGGAACATTATATTCCTAGCAAACGCTAGGCCCGTTCACGGATCGGGGTGAGTTATACATTATTCGATTCGCCTAATTCAGTACATTATTGATATGCATTTCTATGCATCTGTGGAAATTCGTTATTTTTTTATAAACTGTTACTGCTATTGTTAGAAATATGACTTAAAATTCGTTAGTTTCTTTAGTGTTTAGGAGTGTGCGCGCGCGCGCGCGCGTGTTGTGTGTGTGTGTGAAAGAAGCACACGTCGAGAAATGTTCTTTTAGTTTTTAAGTTTTCTTTTCACAATGGAAAATAAGTGTGTTTGTTTTGTAACAAGATTCATTATAATAAATAATATAAACAGTATTTTAACATGGTAGCAGAGGTCCGTGGTTTGTTCGTTAACAGTAAAGAAAAGAAATTTAGTTGTGAAAGGAAGATAACCTAAGTTTGAAGCATGGCAAGTGAAAAAAAGGACGATTTCATGTTACAAATATTTTATGGAACTGGAAATTCAGGCTAAATTTATTTTTAGAAATGAAAGACTGTAACGAGGTTATTCTACATGATGAAAGACCGGCTGAAATAAGAGTCGAAGATTGGAATAAAAACGGAAATTAAAGCAAAAAGTTACATCGTAAACAGTATTTCAAACACTCAGTTAGAATTAATAATATCAGAAACGACTGCGAAAAATATGATTGCAAAGCTTGACGAAATTTATCTAGTTAAAAACAGTGCAGTAAAGCTATTGTGTAAAAGAAGATTGTTAGAATTAAAAATGAAAGAAGGTGAAAATCCAAGTGACTTCTTTAACGAATTTGAAACGCATATAAATAGGCTCAAAAATACTGGTGAGACTGTGAATGAAGAGGATAAATTGAATTATCTGTTATTAACGTTAACTTCTCACGTATTGTTGATATTATTGATGCACTGCCAACGAAGGAGAAAACAGTTGAGTATGTAAAATCTAAATTACTGTTAGAGTATCAAAAGAGAAACGGTAAAAGTTACTACTTTGAGTACAGCAGAAATTACACTCGCACGTTTAGTTCAAATTTAACTAAAAATCCTAGAGGTCATAGGTTTCGACACGTACAACGCAATCAGAACAAGTATCTCAATTCAAAGGATAATCAGCATAGCAGTGCAACGACTACTGAAGCGGTATGTTAAGTCAGTGTAATAAGTCAGGGCACATCCAACGTTACTGCCCAGAAAACTTTAATAATTATTACAAAATGCAACCTTTTCAAACATATACAAAATAGACACGATAGAAAAGTGGCTGGAAATTCGAGTCTAGATGACAGTAGAAATTACAATTCATTCAAGGTTGAAGTAATGAAAAGTAGCAAAATAGAAGAAGTAGAAATATTAAATGGCTACTAGATAGTGGTTGCTCAGATCACATAATAAACACAGATGAGTACTTTTATGAATCCAAAAATCTACAAAACCCGGTTGATATTAAAGTTGGTGATGGTTTTAAACTAATATCTGGAAAAATTGGTAATGTAATGATTAACATTAATGACAAGTCGGAGGAAATAAAGATTAAAAATGTATATACTATGTACCAGAAATGAAACAAAACTTACTAAGTGTCTCTTGTATTTGTAAATCAAAACAATTAAAAATAATGTTTGAGAAAGACAATGAATTACAATAAAATTTGTAATTCGAAAGAAAAACTCATTGCTATTGCTGTTAAAAGAAATAAACTCTTTGAATTAAATGGAGAAGTTGCCAGACTTGAGAATAAGAAAACAAGTACGTACACTAGTTCAATGGGAATTTCAAATATAGAAAAATGGCATAGATATATACTTTGTCACACAAATTTTAGAGATTTAAAATATTTGTGTGAAGCTCAGCTGCTAAATGGAACACCGGTGAAACTCGAAAACGAATTTATAAAATGCGAAGTTTGTCCGGAGAATAAAATGACAAATTTGAAATTTAAAAACAAACGTACAAGAGCAAATGATTTGTTACAAATAGTCCATACAGATGTCCATGGTCCAATAACTCAGACAGGTCATAATGGTGAGAAATACTTTGTGTCTTTTATAGATGATTTCAGTAAAATTGCTGTTGTGTATTGCATAAAACAAAAAAGTGATGTTTTTTATTGCTTCATTAGGTATATTAGGAAATTAGTAAAAAATCAAACTGGAAAAAGTATTAAAGAAATTCGATGTGACAATGGAAGAGAATCATATCTTAACAAAAACTTTGATGAATTAGCGAAACGAGAAGGTATTTATTTGAAACCAGGACCAGCATACACACACGAATTGAACGGAGTCGCCGAAAGGCACAACAGAACGATAATGGATCGTGCACGCTGCTTGCTGTCAGAGGCAAATGTCGACAAGTTTTATTGGCCAGAATGTATTTACACGGCTGCCTACATTGGAAATCGCCTATTAGCAAACACAAGAATAAGAAAAACACCATATGAAATATTTTTTAATAAAAGGGCTGATGTTTCAAACTTACACTTATATGGAAGCACTGCTTTTGTACGAATTCCCGAGGCATGCAGATATTCAAAGCTAAATCCAAAGGCCGAAAAAGGAATTAATATTAATAGGGTATACAGATATTGGTTAATGACAAAATAGTTGTAAGTCGTCACGTGCAAGATATACCATTTATAGAAATACTGATAACGAAGAAAAATACGAAGGGGAAGCGCCAAAAGAAGAAGAAGAAGAAGAAGAAGAAGAAGAAGAAGAAGAAGAAAGAGTTTTGAAAATAAAAGAAAATAAAACTGACGATGATCAATGCAGCAAAACTGAGGAAGTTAAATAAGATACACGCCCCAAGCGTAACATAATGTGTGAAATGTTGTGAAATTTGATGATCATGTCGTATATACAAACTATTGCAATGCTTTGATACCTGAAAACTACCAAGAACCATTGAACTGCGAAGAGTCAAGAAAATGGAAAGCGGCTATGAAACAAGAACTTGATGGTTTAAAAGAAAACGACACATGGGATTTGGTCAACGTTCCAATAAATAAGAAAATAATTGAAGTAAAGTGGATATATAGAATTAAGACAGATGGAGTATGCAAAGCGCGCATTGTCGCCAAAGTCGCATTTCCAACAGTTGTACCAAAGCGATGAAGAAGTTTATTCACCGATTGCAAGAATGAGCACGCTAAAGGTGTTGCTGTCAATTGCATGTGTTAAAAATTTAAAAATAGAACAAATGGATGTTCAAACAGCTTTTTTAAACGGAAATATCAAGTCTGAAGTTTACATCTACCCTCCTGATGGTAGTAATATACAGTCAGATAAGGTTTGTTTACTTAAGAAGGCGCTTTATGGATTGAGAGAAAGTCCACGTGACTGGTATGATTGTTTTCATAATTACATGATAAGCTTGCATTTTAAAAGATCTGATTATGATTACTGTCTGTATACTGGAGAGATAAACGACACAAAAATATATATTATTTTATATGTGGATGATATATTAATCAGTGGTATAAATGAAATGGCTATAGATGAAGTTAAGATCATGCTTAATAAACGATTTCGCATGAAAGACTTGGGACAAATAAAGCAATACTTGGGAATTGAAGTACAACGTAACCAAAGTAAAGAGGAAATATACTTGAATCAAGAAAAATATATTGAAAATCTTAGTCATAAGTACGGAATAATAAATAGTAAAAGGTTCGATACACCTATGGAAATGAATCGAAAAATTGAACCTGCTGATATAGTGGATGAAGAACTGAAATATAGGAATTTAATTGGAGCATTATTGTATATTGCAAATGGTACTCGCCCAGACATTTCATTTGCGGTCAATTACCTAAGTCGATTCCAAAATAGCTATGACAGCACACGTGTTCTAAAATACTTGTATCACACTCGTTCCATAAATCTTGTTTATAACTCAACTACTCAGGAAATAATGGATGCATTTGTTGACGCTGATTGGGCTGCAGACACTACGGACAGAAAATCGACTACAGGGATAATCATACGAGTTTTTGGAAATGTAGTACTATGGAAATCGCAAAAACAAAAAATTGTCTCCAGAGCCTCAACGCATGCTGAATACTACGCTCTTGCTGATTGTGTAGAAGAAATCATTCCAATTAAGGGCATTTTATCTGTTTTTGACGTGAAGAATGACAATCCAGTAAAAATATATGAAGACAATATTGGAGCGATAGCCTTATCAAAAAATGGAAAATTTTCAAAAAATTCCAAGCATATAGATATAAGTTATCATTTTGTTTATGATTATGAAAAAAGGGACTAATAAGTGTGACTACGGACGATCAAATTGTAGATGTACTGACTAAATCGTTAGGAAAGGCAAAATTTTTGTTGTTGTTTTGATAAATTTTAAGTCAAGAAGGCGTGTTAGAAATATGACTTAAAATTCGTTAGTTTCTTTAGTGTTTAGGAGTTTACCGTTTCAGATAAGAGGGGTAGTGTGGTGTGTGTGTGTGTGTGTGTGTGTGAAAGAAGCACATGTAGAGGAATGTTCTTTTAGTTTTTAAGTTTTCTTTTCACAATGGAAAATAAGTGTGTTTGTTTTGTAACAAGATTCATTATAATAAATAATATAAACAGTATTTTAACAGTTATTATAAAAAGTTACAGTAAAAAAGTAAGGTCAAGTAGATTTTTTGACAGGTTCACAGATAGAAACTAGTGACCATCGTTGCTATGTTCATTTTAAAAATTATAAATAATTTATCTAATTGGATCTATTCTACATTGTCAAATGGGAATTTGTAGAAGAATTTGTATGATGCATAAAAATCATTTTTTTAGGCATAGAACTTCCACGAGTCGGTCAGGTGGACAGTATTAAAACCAGGTATGTAGACAGTACATGCAGCAACAGTAAAAAATGTCTCCCCGTCGCTGACAGTGTTTACAATATATAGTAAATTACTATTGTACGCAGTACGTTGGTTTAACTTGTTTTTATTATTAAATTTCATTATCATCTAAGTCTGGTATATTTTGATTTTTTACAGAATCGATCATCATCAAATGAAATTTCTGAAATTTCTTTTAAGAACTGATTAAATAAATCATCCTTTCCTTGCTTGGAAGGTTTATAAAACACGTAATGGCTTAAGTACCCAATGAAATTATCTTTTTTGCTGAAAATAGAAAATATAATATTTATTATTTTGTATTATATGTTAGAAAAACATATTAAAAAACGTGTGGAACTGCAAATACTAACCGACAATATTCAGGCAAAAAGTGTTTACTATGCTTCCACGTAGTTTCTGTTTTATTCGTATGAGCGCCTGTTTCTGGATCTTTAAAATGTAAACTATTTACGGTTTACGGTGAGATGTTTATACCCTTATTTTTTAAAAGCCATTGCATTATATAAAGATATTTGAAAAGCAAAGAACGTGGTTTTCTAAAAACAAACTCAGTTACAGATATTGTTTTAAAATTACCATATATGCTAACATATAATTATGAGCAATGTCGTGATATTATATAACTAACATTAAATAAAAATACTGCGCAGCAATTGTGGAAGGGTAGAGTAGATAGAGACTGATGAATCAACATTTTGTTGTAGAAATAATGGCACAGAGGCCATTTGAAAATTAATCACAGCGTCAATTTTCAAGATCTCATTACTGATGCTTACATGAATTAAATTGAAGAAACCACTTTTTTCTAACATATAATACTATCAATATTTTATATTTTCAATAAGAGTAAATTCATTGGATACCTGAGCCATTATGTATTTAGTAAATGTATATATAATAGAAAGATGGTGATTTATTCAATGAGATATTTGCAGAAATAGCAGAAATTTCATTCAATAAATGTTATTGTTAACAAATTAGCATTTGACTAGCTGGCATTTTGAACACAGGTAACGACAGTCACTTGTTTCCACCTGTGAACCTGTCAGAATATATTTAAAATACTTAGTTACTTTGTAAAAATACCGAATTTCCGCAGATAATGAAATGCATATACTAATGAAATAATATACTGAATTAGACGAATCGAATTACGTATAACTCATCCCGATCGTTGAACGGGTCGTTTGCTAGGAATATACCAAAAAACGTTCTTGACAAGTCTATAAAATACTTCAGTTCACTTTCATTATTAGATGCGTTGACTTTAATTCTATAAATTATAATGATAAGTTCAAGATTTTACAGAAAGAGTTTATTTGTAATATTAAAGATTTCCTATATAAGGACAAGAAGAATACTTTTACCAATATCTATCCATCTATCTTAATATTCTTCCCACTTGGCCCACTTACTTTAACGAGCCTGAGTAAATCATCAGTACTATCTCTATTTTTATTAATAAAATGAATCTGTGATTCCATATCCAAAGATATAGTAAAAGGTACAAAATTCAGATTATTCAAGTTACTTCTATCACTCATCAAATTTTTTATGAAATTCTATGCTAATTCATGCTCTTTAAAATATTTATAATCTACTGGGACTTCATTAACTTTATGTTTTAATAAATCAATAATCAAAGTATCTATAATTAATATTAAAATCAAATAACAGTGTCAAAATAGTATTAATATTATCTTTTATTAATACTACTGGTATTTAAATTTTATTAAATATTTCAAATCTGTTATCACCTTGACCAAATAATTTATTACTAGTTTTGACAATATATTTTGGGATGGATTTTTTTAGAATGATAGCAATTCAGTTATGAATTTTTATGAGGAACAAAGGGTTATTATTATACAATTAACATGTATATAATTCATTAACTTGCCCATTTAGGGGTAACATGTTATGCATAAATAGAGATTTACATACTTGTATAAATACCCACACTAAAATCATCTAAATATCTAAATCATTTTTAAATCTATGATTTGGAAAATTTTAGGGACATGGAACTTAATTCATCCTATATCTTACAGTTTTATCGTCAACACGTGGCCAACAAGTATGCGAAGAAGGCAAAATCATGAGCCAGATGCGGGCATAACCCAGACCTAACCCAGACCTAACCGGTGTTATCCTCTAAAATATTGATCGAAACCAGGTTTAATTGACTGCTTCAGTGTGTTACCACATTACTACGTGTTTCAAACACGGAAAATACCCAGGATCTGGCCAACAAGTATGCGAAGAAGGCAGAATCATGAGCCAGATGCGGGCATAACCCAGACCTAACCCAGACCTAACCGGTGTTATCCTCTAAAATATTGATCGAAACCAGGTTTAATTGACTGCTTCAGTGTATTACCACATTACTACGTGATTCAAACACGGAAAATACCCAGGATCTGGCCAACAAGTTTGCGAAAAAGGCGAAAGTATAAGCCATATGCGCGCAAATCCCAGACCGAACCCAGACCTAACCGGTGTTATCCTCTAAAATATTGATCGAAACCAGGTTTTATTGACTGCTTCAGTTTGTTACCACATTACTACGTGATTCAAACACGAAAAAACCCCAGGATCTGGCCAACAAGTATGCGAAGAAGGCGAAAGTATAAGCCAGATGCGCGCATATCCCAGACCAAACCCAGACCTAACCGGTGTTATCCTCTAAAACATTGATCGAAACCAGGTTTAATTGACTGCTTCAGTGTGTTACCACATTCCTACGTGATTCAAACACGAAAAAAACCCAGGATCTGGCCAACAAGTATGCGAAGAAGGCAAAATCATGAGCCAGATGCGGGCATAACCCAGACCTAACCCAGACCTAACCGGTGTTATCCTCTGAAATATTGATCGAAACCAGGTTTAATTGACTGCTTCAGTGAGTTACCACATTACTACGTGATTCAAACACGGAAAAAACCCAGGATCTGGCCAACAAGTATGCGATGAAGGCAAAATCATGAGCCAGATGCGGGCATAACCCAGACCTAACCCAGACCTAACCGGTGTTATCCTCTGAAATATTGATCGAAACCAGGTTTAATTGACTGCTTCAGTGTGGTACCACATTACTGCGTTATTCAAACACGGAAAAAACCCAGGATCTGGCCAACAAGTTTGCGAAAATGGCGAAAGTGTAAGCCAGATGCGCGCATATCCCAGACCTAACCCAGACCTAACCGGTGTTATCCTCTAAAATATTGATCGAAACCAGGATTAATTGACTGCTTCAGTGTGTTACCACATTACTACGTGATTCAAACACGAAAAAAACCCAGGATCTGGCCAACAAGTATGCGAAGAAGGCAAAATCATGAGCCAGATGCGGGCATAACCCAAACCTAACCCAGACCTAACTGGTGTTATCCTCTAAGATATTGATCGAAACCAGGTTTAATTGACTGCTTCAGTGAATTACCACATTACTACCTGATTCAAACACGGAAAAAACCCAGGATCTGGCCAACAAGTTTGCGAAAAAGGCGAAATCATGAGCCAGATGCGTGCATTTCCCGGACCTAACCCAGACCTAACCGGTGTCATCCCCTAAAAAAATTGATCGAAACCAGGTTTAATTGACTGCTTCAGTGTGTTACCACATTACTACGTGATTCAAACACGAAAAAAACCCAGGATCTGGCCAACAAGTATGCGAAGAAGGCAAAATCATGAGCCAGATGCGGGCATAACTTAGACCTAACCCAGACCTAACCGGTGTTATCCTCTAAAATATTGATCGAAACCAGGTTTAAATGGCTGCTTCTGTGTGTTACCACATTACTACGTGATTCAAACACGAAAAAAACCCAGGATCTGGCCAACAAGTATGCGAAGAAGGCAAAATCATGAGCCAGATGCGGGCATAACCCAGACCTAACCCAGACCTAACCGGTGTTATCCTCTAAAATATTGATCGAAACCAGGTTTAATTGACTGCCTCAGTGTGGTACCACATTACTGCGTGATTCAAACACGGAAAAAACCCAGGATCTGGCCAACAAGTTTGCGAAAAAGGCGAAAGTATAAGCAAAATGCGCGCATATCCCAGACCTAACCCTGACCTAACCGGTGTTATCCTCCAAAATATTGATCGAAACCAGGTTTAATTGACTGCTTCTGTGTGTTACCCCATTACAATGTGATTCAAACACGAAAAAAACCCAGGATCTGGCCAACAAGTATGCGAAGAAGGCAAAATCATGAGCCAGATGCGGGCATAACCCAGACCTAACCCAGACCTAACCGGTGTTATCCTCTGAAATATTGATCGAAACCAGGTTTAATTGACTGCCTCAGTGTGGTACCACATTACTACGTGATTCAAACACGGAAAAAACCCAGGATCTGGCCAACAAGTTTGCGAAAAAGGCGAAATCATGAGCCAGATGCGTGCATTTCCCGGACCTAACCCAGACCTAACCGGTGTTATCCTCTGAAATATTGATCGAAACCAGGTTTAATTGACTGCCTCAGGGTGGTAGAACATTACTACGTGATTCAAACACGAAAAAAACCCAGGATCTGGCCAACAAGTTTGCGAAAAAGGCAAAATCATGAGCCAGATGCGGGCATAACCCAGACCTAACCCAGACCTAACCGGTGTCATCCCCTAAAAAAATTGATCGAAACCAGGTTTAATTGACTGCCTCAGTGTGGTACCACATTACTACGTGATTCAAACACGGAAAAAACCCAGGATCTGGCCAACAAGTTTGCGAAAATGGCGAAAGTGTAAGCCAGATGCGCGCATATCCCAGACCTAACCCTGACCTAACCGGTGTTATCCTCCAAAATATTGATCGAAACCAGGTTTAATTGACTGCTTCTGTGTGTTACCCCATTACAATGTGATTCAAACACGAAAAAAACCCAGGATCTGGCCAACAAGTATGCGAAGAAGGCAAAATCATGAGCCAGATGCGGGCATAACTCAGACCTAACCCAGACCTAACCGGTGTTATCCTCTAAAATATTGATCGAAACCAGGTTCAATTGACTGCTTCAGTGTGTTACCACATTACTACCTGATTCAAACACGGAAAAAACCGAGGATCTGGCCAACAAGTTTGCGAAAAAGGCGAAAGTATAAGCCAGATGCGCGCGTATCCCAGACCTAACCCAGACCTAACCGGTGTTATCCTCTAAAATATTGATCGAAACCAGGTTTAATTGACTGCCTCAGTGTGGTACCACATTACTACGTGATTCAAACACGGAAAAAACCCAGGATCTGGCCAACAAGTTTGCGAAAAAGGCGAAATCATGAGCCAGATGCGTGCATTTCCCGGACCTAACCCAGACCTAACCGGTGTTATCCTCTGAAATATTGATCGAAACCAGGTTTAATTGACTGCCTCAGTGTGTTACCACATTACTACGTGATTCAAACACGAAAAAAACCCAGGATCTGGCCAACAAGTATGCGAAGAAGGCAAAATCATGAGCCAGATGCGGGCATAACTTAGACCTAACCCAGACCTAACCGGTGTTATCCTCTAAAATATTGTTCGAAACCAGGTTTAATTGACTCCTTCAGTGTGCTACAACATTACTACGTGATTCCAACACGGAAAAAACCAAGGATCTGGCCAACAAGTTTGCGAAAAAGGCAAAATCATGTGCCATATGCGGGCATAACTCCGACCTAATCCAGACCTAACCGGTGTTATCCTCTAAAATATTGATCGAAACCAGGTTTAATTGACTGCTTCAGTGAATTACCACATTACTACGTGATTCAAACACGGAAAAAACCCAGGATCTGGCCAACAAGTTTGCGAAAAAGGCGAAACCTTGAGCCTGATGCGTGCATTTCCCGGACCTAACCCAGTCATAACCGGTGTTATCCTCTGAAATATTGATCGAAACCAGGTTAAATTGACTGCTTCAGTGTGTTACCACATTACTACGTGATTCAAACACGAAAAAAATCCAGGATCTGGCCAACAAGTATGCGAAGAAGGCAAACTCATGAGCCAGATGGGGGCATAACCCAGACCTAACCCAGACCTAACCGGTGTCATCCCCTAAAAAAATTGATCGAAACCAGGTTTAATTGACTGCTTCAGTGTGTTACCACATTACTACGTGATTCAAACACGAAAAAAACCCAGGATCTGGCCAACAAGTATGCGAAGAAGGCAAAATCATGAGCCAGATGCGGGCATAACTCAGACCTAACCCAGACCTAACCGGTGTTATCCTCTAAAATATTGATCGAAACCAGGTTTAATTGACTGCTTCAGTGTGTTACCACATTACTACCTGATTCAAACACGGAAAAAACCGAGGATCTGGCCAACAAGTTTGCGAAAAAGGCGAAAGTATAAGCCAGATGCGCGCGTATCCCAGACCTAACCCAGACCTAACCGGTGTTATCCTCTAAAATATAGATCGAAACCAGGTTTAATTGACTGCCTCAGTGTGGTACCACATTACTACGTGATTCAAACACGGAAAAAACCCAGGATCTGGCCAACAAGTTTGCGAAAAAGGCGAAATCATGAGCCAGGTGCGTGCATTTCCCGGACCTAACCCAGACCTAACCGGTGTTATCCTCTGAAATATTGATCGAAACCAGGTTTAATTGACTGCCTCAGTGTGGTACAACATTACTACGTGATTCAAACACGAAAAAAACCCAGGATCTGGCCAACAAGTTTGCGAAAATGGCGAAAGTGTAAGCCAGATGCGCGCATATCCCAGACCTAACCCAGACCTAACCGGTGTTATCCTCTAAAATATTGATCGAAACCAGGTTTAATTGACTGTCTCAGTGTGGTACCACATTACTACGTGATTCAAACACGGAAAAAACCCAGGATCTGGCCAACAAGTATGCGAAGAAGGCAAAATCATGAGCCAGATGCGGGCATAACCCAAACCTAACCCAGACCTAACCGGTGTTATCCTCTAAAATAATGGTCGAAACCAGGTTTAATTGACTGCTTCAGTGAATTACCACATTACTACGTGATTCAAACGCGGAAAAAACCCAGGATCTGGCCAACAAGTTTGCGAAAAAGGCGAAATCATGAGCCAGATGTGTGCATTTCCCGGACCTAACCCAGACCTAACCGGTGTTATCCTCTGAAATATTGATCGAAACCAGGTTTAATTGACTGCCTCAGGGTGGTAGAACATTACTACGTGATTCAACCACGAAAAAAACCCAGGATCTGGCCAACAAGTTTGCGAAAATGGCGAAAGTGTAAGCCAGATGCGCGCATATCCCAGACCTAACCCAGACCTAACCGGTGTTATCCTCTAAAATATTGATCGAAACCAGGATTAATTGACTGCTTCAGTGTGTTACCACATTACTACGTGATTCAAACACGAAAAAAACCCAGGATCTGGCCAACAAGTATGCGAAGAAGGCGAAATCATGAGCCAGATGCGTGCATTTCCCGGACCTAACCCAGACCTAACCGGTGTCATCCCCTAAAAAAATTGATCGAAACCAGGTTTAATTGACTGCTTCAGTGTGTTACCACATTACTACGTGATTCAAACACGAAAAAAACCCAGGATCTGGCCAACAAGTATGCGAAGAAGGCAAAATCATGAGCCAGATGCGGGCATAACTTAGACCTAACCCAGACCTAACCGGTGTTATCCTCTAAAATATTGATCGAAACCAGGTTTAATTGACTGCTTCTGTGTGTTACCACATTACTACGTGATTCAAACACGAAAAAAACCCATGATCTGGCCAACAAGTATGCGAAGAAGGCAAAATCAGGAGCCAGATGCGGGCATAACCCAGACCTAACCCAGACCTAACCGGTGTTATCCTCTAAAATATTGATCGAAACCAGGTTTAATTGACTGCCACAGTGTGGTACCACATTACTGCGTGATTCAAACACGGAAAAAACCCAGGATCTGGCCAACAAGTTTGCGAAAAAGGCGAAAGTATAAGCAAAATGCGCGCATATCCCAGACCTAACCCAGACCTAACCGGTGTTATCCTCCAAAATATTGATCGAAACCAGGTTTAATTGACTGCTTCTGTGTGTTACCCCATTACTATGTGATTCAAACACGAAAAAAACCCAGGATCTGGCCAACAAGTATGCGAAGAAGGCAAAATCATGAGCCAGATGCGGGCATAACCCAGACCTAACCCAGACCTAACCGGTGTTATCCTCTGAAATATTGATCGAAACCAGGTTTAATTGACTGCTTCAGTGTGTTACCACATTACTACGTGATTCAAACACGGAAAAAACCCAGGATCTGGTCAACAAGTTTGCGAAAAAGGCGAAATCATAAGCCAGATGCGTGCATTTCCCGGACCGAACCCAGTCCTAACCGGTGTTATCCTCTAAAATATTGATCGAAACCAGGTTTAATTGAGTGTTTCAGTGAATTACCACATTACTACGTGATTCGAACCCGAAAAAACCCAGGATCTAGCCAACAAGTTTGCGAAAAAGGAGAAAGTATAAGCCAGATGCGCGCATATCCCAGACCTAACCCAGACCTAACCGGTGTCATCCTCTAAAATATTGATCGAAACCAGGTTTAATTGACTGCTTCAGTGTGTTACCACATTACTACGTGATTCAAACACGAAAAAAACCCAGGATCTGGCCAACAAGTATGCGAAGAAGGCAAAATCATGAGCCAGATGCGGGCATAACCCAGACCTAACCCAGACCTAACCGGTGTTATCCTCTAAAATATTGATCGAAACCAGGTTTAATTGACTGCTTCAGTGAATTACCACATTACTACGTGATTCAAACACGGAAAAAACCCAGGATCTGGCCAACAAGTATGCGAAGAAGGCAAAATCATGAGCCAGATGCGGGCATAACCCAGACCTAACCCAGACCTAACCGGTGTTATCCTCTAAAATATTGATCGAAACCAGGTTTAATTGACTGCTTCAGTGTGTTGCCACATTACTACGTGATTCAAACACGAAAAAAACCCAGGATCTGGCCAACAAGTTTGCGAAAATGGCGAAAGTATAAGCCAGATGCGCGCATATCCCAGACCTAACCCAGACCTAACCGGTGTTATCCTCTAAAATATTGATCGAAACCAGGTTTAAATGACTGCTTCTGTGTGTTACCAAATTACTACGTGATTCAAACACGAAAAAAACCCAGGATCTGGCCAACAAGTATGCGAAGAAGGCAAAATCATGAGCCAGATGCGGTCATAACCCAGACCTAACCCAGACCTAACCGGTGTTATCCTCTAAAATATTGATCGAAACCAGGTTTAATTGACTGCCTCAGTGTGGTACCACATTACTGCATGATTCAAATACGGAAAAAACCCAGGATCTGGTCAACAAGTTTGCGAAAAAGGCGAAATCATAAGCCAGATGCGTGCATTTCCCGGACCGAACCCAGTCCTAACCGGTGTTATCCTCTAAAATATTGATCGAAACCAGGTTTAATTGACTGCTTCAGTGTATTACCACATTACTACGTGATTCAAACACGGAAAAAACCCAGGATCTGGCCAACAAGTTTGCGAAAAAGGCGAAAGTATAAGCCAGATGCGCGCATATCCCAGACCTAACCCAGACCTAACCGGTGTTATCCTCTAAAATATTGATCGAAACCAGGTTTAAATGACTGCTTCAGTGTGTTACCACATTACTACGTGATTCGAACCCGAAAAAACCCAGGATCTAGCCAACAAGTTTGCGAAAAAGGAGAAAGTATAAGCCAGATGCGCGCATATCCCAGACCTAACCCAGACCTAACCGGTGTCATCCTCTAAAATATTGATCGAAACCAGGTTTAATTGACTGCTTCAGTGTGTTACCACATTACTACGTGATTCAAACACGGAAAAAATCCAGGATCTGGCCAACAAGTTTGCGAAAAAGGCGAAAGTATAAGCCAGATGCGCGCATATCCCAGACCTAACCCAGACCTAACCGGTGTCATCGTCTAAAATATTGATCGAAACCAGGTTTAATTGACTGCTTCAGTGTGTTACCACATTACTGCCTGATTCAAACACGGAAAAAACCGAGGATCTGGCCAACAAGTTTGCGAAAAAGGCGAAAGAATAAGCCAGATGCGCGCGTATCCCAGACCTAACCCAGACCTAACCGGTGTTATCCTCTAAAATATTGATCGAAACCAGGTTAAATTGACTGCTTCAGTGTGTTACCACATTACTACGTGATTCAAACCCGAAAAAACCCAGGATCTAGCCAACAAGTTTGCGAAAAAGGAGAAAGTATAAGCCAGATGCGCGCATATCCCAGACCTAACGCAGACCTAACCGGTGTCATCGTCTAAAATATTGATCGAAACCAGGTTTAATTGACTGCTTCAGTGTGTTACCACATTACTACCTGATTCAAACACGGAAAAAACCGAGGATCTGGCCAACAAGTTTGCGAAAAAGGCGAAAGAATAAGCCAGATGCGCTCGTATCCCAGACCTAACCCAGACCTAACCGGTGTTATCCTCTAAAATATTGATCGAAACCAGGTTAAATTGACTGGTTCAGTGTGTTACCACATTACTACGTGATTCAAACACGAAAAAAATCCAGGATCTGGCCAACAAGTATGCGAAGAAGGCAAAATCATGAGCCAGATGCGGGCATAACCCAGACCTAACCTAGACCTAACCGGTGTCATCCCCTAAAAAAATTGATCGAAACCAGGTTTAATTGACTGCTTCAGCGTGTTACCACATTACTACGTGATTCAAACACGAAAAAAACCCAGGATCTGGCCAACAAGTATGCGAAGAAGGCAAAATCATGAGCCAGATGCGGGCATAACTCAGACCTAACCCAGACCTAACCGGTGTTATCCTCTAAAATATTGATCGAAACCAGGTTTAATTGACTGCTTCTGTGTGTTACCAAATTACTACGTGTTTCAAACACGAAAAAAACCCAGGATCTGGCCAACAAGTATGCGAAGAAGGCAAAATCATGAGCCAGATGCGGTCATAACCCAGACCTAACCCTGACCTAACCGGTGTTATCCTCTAAAATATTGATCGAAACCAGGTTTAATTGACTGCCTCAGTGTGGTACCACATTACTGCATGATTCAAATACGGAAAAAACCCAGGATCTGGTCAACAAGTTAGCGAAAAAGGCGAAATCATAAGCCAGATGCGTGCATTTCCCGGACCGAACCCAGTCCTAACCGGTGTTATCCTCTAAAATATTGATCGAAACCAGGTTTAATTGACTGCATCAGTGTATTACCACATTACTACGTGATTCAAACACGGAAAAAACCCAGGATCTGGCCAACAAGTTTGCGAAAAAGGCGAAAGTATAAGCCAGATGCGCGCATATCCCAGACCTAACCCAGACCTAACCGGTGTTATCCTCTGAAATAATGATCGAAACCAGGTTTAATTGACTGCCTCAGTGTGGTACAACATTACTACGTGATTCAAACACGAGAAAAACCCAGGATCTGGCCAACAAGTTTGCGAAAATGGCGAAAGTGTAAGCCAGATGCGCGCATATCCCAGACCTAACCCAGACCTAACCGGTGTTATCCTCTAAAATATTGATCGAAACCAGGTTTAATTGACTGTCTCAGTGTGGTACCACATTACTACGTGATTCAAACACGGAAAAGACCCAGGATCTGGTCAACAAGTTTGCGAAAAAGGCGTAATCATGAGCCAGATGCGCGCATATCCCAGACCTAACCCAGACCTAACCGGTGTTATCCTCTAAAATATTGATCGAAACCAGGTTTAATTGACTGCTTCAGGGTTTTACCACATTACTACCTGATTCAAACACGGAAAAAACCCAGGATCTGGCCAACAAGTTTGCGAAAAAGGCGAAAGTGTAAGCAAAATGCGCGCATATCCCAGACCTAACCCAGACCTAACCGGTGTTATCCTCCAAAATATTGATCGAAACCAGGTTTAATTGACTGCTTCTGTGTGTTACCCCATTACTATGTGATTCAAACACGAAAAAAACCCATGATCTGGCCAACAAGTATGCGAAGAAGGCAAAATAATGAGCCAGATGCGGGCATAACCCAGACCTAACCCAGACCTAACCGGTGTTATCCTCTGAAATATTGATCGAAACCAGGTTTAATTGACTGCCTCAGTGTGGTACCACATTACTACGTGATTCAAACACGGAAAAAACCCAGGATCTGGTCAACAAGTTTGCGAAAAAGGCGAAATCATAAGCCAGATGCGTGCATTTCCCGGACCGAACCCAGTCCTAACCGGTGTTATCCTCTAAAATATTGATCGAAACCAGGTTTAATTGAGTGTTTCAGTGAATTACCACATTACTACGTGATTCGAACCCGAAAAAACCCAGGATCTAGCCAACAAGTTTGCGAAAAAGGAGAAAGTATAAGCCAGATGCGCGCATATCCCAGACCTAACCCAGACCTAACCGGTGTCATCCTCTAAAATATTGATCGAAACCAGGTTTAATTGACTGCTTCAGTGTGTTACCACATTACTACGTGATTCAAACACGAAAAAACCCAGGATCTGGCCAACACGTATGCGAAGAAGGCAAAATCATGAGCCAGATGCGGGCATAACCCAGACCTAACCCAGACCTAACCGGTGTTATCCTCTAAAATATTGATCGAAACCAGGTTTAATTGACTGCTTCAGTGTGTTACCACATTACTACGTGATTCAAACACGAAAAAACCCCAGGATCTGGCCAACAAGTATGCGAAGAAGGCAAAATCATGAGCCAGATGCGGGCATAACCCAGACCTAACCCAGACCTAACCGGTGTTATCCTCTAAAATATTGATCGAAACCAGGTTTAATTGACTGCTTCAGTGAATTACCACATTACTACGTGATTCAAACACGGAAAAAACCCAGGATCTGGCCAACACGTATGCGAAGAAGGCAAAATCATGAGCCAGATGCGGGCATAACCCAGACCTAACCCAGACCTAACCGGTGTTATCCTCTGAAATATTGATCGAAACCAGGTTTAATTGACTGCCTCAGTGTGGTACCACATTACTACGTGATTCAAACACGGAAAAAACCCAGGATCTGGTCAACAAGTTTGCGAAAAAGGCGAAACCATAAGCCAGATGCGCGCATATCCCAGACCTAACCCAGACCTAACCGGTGTTATCCTCTAAAATATTGATCGAAACCAGGTTTAAATGACTGCTTCAGTGTGTTACCACATTACTACGTGATTCGAACCTGAAAAAACCCAGGATCTAGCCAACAAGTTTGCGAAAAAGGAGAAAGTATAAGCCAGATGCGCGCATATCCCAGACCTAACCCAGACCTAACCGGTGTCATCCTCTAAAATATTGATCGAAACCAGGTTTAATTGACTGCTTCTGTGTGTTACCAAATTACTACGTGATTCAAACACGAAAAAAACCCAGGATCTGGCCAACACGTATGCGAAGAAGGCAAAATCATGAGCCAGATGCGGTCATAACCCAGACCTAACGCAGACCTAACCGGTGTCATCGTCTAAAATATTGATCGAAACCAGGTTTAATTGACTGCTTCAGTGTGTTACCACATTACTACCTGATTCAAACACGGAAAAAACCGAGGATCTGGCCAACAAGTTTGCGAAAAAGGCGAAAGAATAAGCCAGATGCGCTCGTATCCCAGACCTAACCCAGACCTAACCGGTGTTATCCTCTAAAATATTGATCGAAACCAGGTTAAATTGACTGCTTCAGTGTGTTACCACATTACTACGTGATTCAAACACGAAAAAAATCCAGGATCTGGCCAACAAGTATGCGAAGAAGGCAAAATCATGAGCCAGATGCGGGCATAACCCAGACCTAACCCAGACCCAACCGGTGTCATCCCCTAAAAAAATTGATCGAAACCAGGTTTAATTGACTGCTTCAGTGTGTTACCACATTACTACGTGATTCAAACACGAAAAAAACCCAGGATCTGGCCAACAAGTATGCGAAGAATGCAAAATCATGAGCCAGATGCGGGCATAACTCAGACCTAACCCAGACCTAACCGGTGTTATCCTCTAAAATATTGATCGAAACCAGGTTTAATTGACTGCTTCTGTGTGTTACCAAATTACTACGTGATTCAAACACGAAAAAAACCCAGGATCTGGCCAACAAGTATGCGAAGAAGGCAAAATCATGAGCCAGATGCGGTCATAACCCAGACCTAACCCAGACCTAACCGGTGTTATCCTCTAAAATATTGATCGAAACCAGGTTTAATTGACTGCCTCAGTGTGGTACCACATTACTGCATGATTCAAATACGGAAAAAACCCAGGATCTTGTCAACAAGTTAGCGAAAAAGGCGAAATCATATGCCAGATGCGTGCATTTCCCGGACCGAACCCAGTCCTAACCGGTGTTATCCTCTAAAATATTGATCGAAACCAGGTTTAATTGACTGCTTCAGTGTATTACCACATTACTACGTGATTCAAACACGGAAAAAACCCAGGATCTGGCCAACAAGTTTGCGAAAAAGGCGAAAGTATAAGCCAGATGCGCGCATATCCCAGACCTAACCCAGACCTAACCGGTGTTATCCTCTGAAATAATGATCGAAACCAGGTTTAATTGACTGCCTCAGTGTGGTACAACATTACTACGTGATTCAAACACGAGAAAAACCCAGGATCTGGCCAACAAGTTTGCGAAAATGGCGAAAGTGTAAGCCAGATGCGCGCATATCCCAGACCTAACCCAGACCTAACCGGTGTTATCCTCTAAAATATTGATCGAAACCAGGTTTAATTGACTGTCTCAGTGTGGTACCACATTACTACGTGATTCAAACACGGAAAAGACCCAGGATCTGGTCAACAAGTTTGCGAAAAAGGCGTAATCATAAGCCAGATGCGTGCATTTCCCGGACCTAACCCAGACCTAACCGGTGTTATCCTCTAAAATATTGATCGAAACCAGGTTTAATTGACTGCTTCAGTGTGTTACCACATTACTACGTGATTCAAACACGAAAAAAACCCAGGATCTGGCCAAAAAGTTTGCGAAAAAGGCGAAAGTATAAGCCAGATGCGCGCATATCCCAGACCTAACCCAGACCTAACCGGTGTTATCCTCTAAAATATTGATCGAAACCAGGTTTAATTGACTGTCTCAGTGTGGTACCACATTACTACGTGATTCAAACACGGAAAAGACCCAGGATCTGGTCAACAAGTTTTCGAAAAAGGCGTAATCATGAGCCAGATGCGGTCATAACCCAGACCTAACCCAGACCTAACCGGTGTTATCCTCTAAAATATTGATCGAAACCAGGTTTAATTGACTGCCTCAGTGTGGTACCACATTACTGCATGATTCAAATACGGAAAAAACTCAGGATCTGGCCAACAAGTTTGCGAAAATGGCGAAAGTGTAAGCCAGATGCGCGCATATCCTAGACCTAACCCAGACCTAACCGGTGTTATCCTCTAAAATATTGATCGAAACCAGGTTTAATTGACTGTCTCAGTGTGGTACCACATTACTACGTGATTCAAACACGGAAAAGACCCAGGATCTGGTCAACAAGTTTGCGAAAAAGGCGTAATCATAAGCCAGATGCGTGCATTTCCCGGACCTAACCCAGACCTAACCGGTGTTATCCTCTAAAATATTGATCGAAACCAGGTTTAATTGGCTGCTTCAGTGTGTTACCACATTACTACGTGATTCAAACACGAAAAAAACCCAGGATCTGGCCAAAAAGTTTGCGAAAAAGGCGAAAGTATAAGCCAGATGCGCGCATATCCCAGACCTAACCCAGACCTAACCGGTGTTATCCTCTAAAATATTGATCGAAACCAGGTTTAATTGACTGCTTCAGGGTTTTACCACATTACTACCTGATTCAAACACGGAAAAAACCCAGGATCTGGCCAACAAGTATGCGAAGAAGGCAAAACCATGAGCCAGATGCGGTCATAACCCAGACCTAACCCAGACCTAACCGGTGTTATCCTCTAAAATATTGATCGAAACCAGGTTTAATTGACTGCTTCAGTGTGTTACCACATTACTACGTGATTCAAACACGAAAAAAACCCAGGATCTGGCCAACACGTATGCGAAGAAGGCAAAATCATGAGCCAGATGCGGGCATAACCCAGACCTAACCCAGACCTAACCGGTGTTATCCTCTAAAATATTGATCGAAACCAGGTTTAATTGACTGCTTCAGTGTGTTACCCCATTACTATGTGATTCAAACACGAAAAAAACCCAGGATCTGGCCAACAAGTATGCGAAGAAGGCAAAATCATGAGCCAGATGCGGGCATAACCCAGACCTAACCCAGACCTAACCGGTGTTATCCTCTGAAATATTGATCGAAACCAGGTTTAATTGACTGCCTCAGTGTGGTACCACATTACTACGTGATTCAAACACGGAAAAAACCCAGGATCTGGTCAACAAGTTTGCGAAAAAGGCGAAATCATAAGCCAGATGCGTGCATTTCCCGGACCGAACCCAGTCCTAACCGGTGTTATCCTCTAAAATATTGATCGAAACCAGGTTTAATTGAGTGTTTCAGTGAATTACCACATTACTACGTGATTCGAACCCGAAAAAACCCAGGATCTAGCCAACAAGTTTGCGAAAAAGGAGAAAGTATAAGCCAGATGCGCGCATATCCCAGACCTAACCCAGACCTAACCGGTGTCATCCTCTAAAATATTGGTCGAAACCAGGTTTAATTGACAGCTTCAGTGTGTTACCACATTACTACGTGATTCAAACACGAAAAAAACCCAGGATCTGGCCAACACGTATGCGAAGAAGGCAAAATCATGAGCCAGATGCGGGCATAACCCAGACCTAACCCAGACCTAACCGGTGTTATCCTCTAAAATATTGATCGAAACCAGGTTTAATTGACTGCTTCAGTGTGTTACCACATTACTACGTGATTCAAACACGAAAAAAACCCAGGATCTGGCCAACAAGTATGCGAAGAAGGCAAAATCATGAGCCAGATGCGGGCATAACCCAGACCTAACCCAGACCTAACCGGTGTTATCCTCTAAAATATTGATCGAAACCAGGTTTAATTGACTGCTTCAGTGAATTACCACATTACTACGTGATTCAAACACGGAAAAAACCCAGGATCTGGCCAACAAGTATGCGAAGAAGGCAAAATCATGAGCCAGATGCGGGCATAACCCAGACCTAACCCAGACCTAACCGGTGTTATCCTCTAAAATATTGATCGAAACCAGGTTTAATCGACTGCTTCAGTGTGTTACCACATTACTACGTGATTCAAACACGAAAAAAACCCAGGATCTGGCCAAAAAGTTTGCGAAAAAGGCGAAAGTATAAGCCAGATGCGCGCATATCCCAGACCTAACCCAGACCTAACCGGTGTTATCCTCTAAAATATTGATCGAAACCAGGTTTAATTGACTGCTTCAGGGTTTTACCACATTACTACCTGATTCAAACACGGAAAAAACCCAGGATCTGGCCAACAAGTATGCGAAGAAGGCAAAACCATGAGCCAGATGCGGTCATAACCCAGACCTAACCCAGACCTAACCGGTGTTATCCTCTAAAATATTGATCGAAACCAGGTTTAATTGACTGCTTCAGTGTGTTACCACATTACTACGTGATTCAAACACGAAAAAAACCCAGGATCTGGCCAACACGTATGCGAAGAAGGCAAAATCATGAGCCAGATGCGGGCATAACCCAGACCTAACCCAGACCTAACCGGTGTTATCCTCTAAAATATTGATCGAAACCAGGTTTAATTGACTGCTTCAGTGTGTTACCCCATTACTATGTGATTCAAACACGAAAAAAACCCAGGATCTGGCCAACAAGTATGCGAAGAAGGCAAAATCATGAGCCAGATGCGGGCATAACCCAGACCTAACCCAGACCTAACCGGTGTTATCCTCTGAAATATTGATCGAAACCAGGTTTAATTGACTGCCTCAGTGTGGTACCACATTACTACGTGATTCAAACACGGAAAAAACCCAGGATCTGGTCAACAAGTTTGCGAAAAAGGCGAAATCATAAGCCAGATGCGTGCATTTCCCGGACCGAACCCAGTCCTAACCGGTGTTATCCTCTAAAATATTGATCGAAACCAGGTTTAATTGAGTGTTTCAGTGAATTACCACATTACTACGTGATTCGAACCCGAAAAAACCCAGGATCTAGCCAACAAGTTTGCGAAAAAGGAGAAAGTATAAGCCAGATGCGCGCATATCCCAGACCTAACCCAGACCTAACCGGTGTCATCCTCTAAAATATTGGTCGAAACCAGGTTTAATTGACAGCTTCAGTGTGTTACCACATTACTACGTGATTCAAACACGAAAAAAACCCAGGATCTGGCCAACACGTATGCGAAGAAGGCAAAATCATGAGCCAGATGCGGGCATAACCCAGACCTAACCCAGACCTAACCGGTGTTATCCTCTAAAATATTGATCGAAACCAGGTTTAATTGACTGCTTCAGTGTGTTACCACATTACTACGTGATTCAAACACGAAAAAAACCCAGGATCTGGCCAACAAGTATGCGAAGAAGGCAAAATCATGAGCCAGATGCGGGCATAACCCAGACCTAACCCAGACCTAACCGGTGTTATCCTCTAAAATATTGATCGAAACCAGGTTTAATTGACTGCTTCAGTGAATTACCACATTACTACGTGATTCAAACACGGAAAAAACCCAGGATCTGGCCAACAAGTATGCGAAGAAGGCAAAATCATGAGCCAGATGCGGGCATAACCCAGACCTAACCCAGACCTAACCGGTGTTATCCTCTAAAATATTGATCGAAACCAGGTTTAATTGACTGCTTCAGTGTGTTACCACATTACTACGTGATTCAAACACGAAAAAAACCCAGGATCTGGCCAACAAGTTTGCGAAAATGGCGAAAGTATAAGCCAGATGCGCGCATATCCCAGACCTAACCCAGACCTAACCGGTGTTATCCTCTAAAATATTGATCGAAACCAGGTTTAAATGACTGCTTCAGTGTGTTACCACATTACTACGTGATTCGAACCCGAAAAAACCCAGGATCTAGCCAACAAGTTTGCGAAAAAGGAGAAAGTATAAGCCAGATGCGCGCATATCCCAGACCTAACCCAGACCTAACCGGTGTCTTCCTCTAAAATATTGATCGAAACCAGGTTTAATTGACTGCTTCTGTGTGTTACCAAATTACTACGTGATTCAAACACGAAAAAAACCCAGGATTTGCCAACAAGTATGCGAAGAAGGCAAAATCATGAGCCAGATGCGGTCATAACCCAGACCTAACCCAGACCTAACCGGTGTTATCCTCTAAAATATTGATCGAAACCAGGTTTAATTGACTGCCTCAGTGTGGTACCACATTACTGCATGATTCAAATACGGAAAAAACCCAGGATCTTGTCAACAAGTTAGCGAAAAAGGCGAAATCATAAGCCAGATGCGTGCATTTCCCGGACCGAACCCAGTCCTAACCGGTGTTATCCTCTAAAATATTGATCGAAACCAGGTTTAATTGACTGCTTCAGTGTATTACCACATTACTACGTGATTCAAACACGGAAAAAACCCAGGATCTGGCCAACAAGTTTGCGAAAAAGGCGAAAGTATAAGCCAGATGCGCGCATATCCCAGACCTAACCCAGACCTAACCGGTGTTATCCTCTGAAATAATGATCGAAACCAGGTTTAATTGACTGCCTCAGTGTGGGACAACATTACTACGTGATTCAAACACGAGAAAAACCCAGGATCTGGCCAACAAGTTTGCGAAAATGGCGAAAGTGTAAGCCAGATGCGCGCATATCCTAGACCTAACCCAGACCTAACCGGTGTTATCCTCTAAAATATTGATCGAAACCAGGTTTAATTGACTGTCCCAGTGTGGTACCACATTACTACGTGATTCAAACACGGAAAAGACCCAGGATCTGGTCAACAAGTTTGCGAAAAAGGCGTAATCATGAGCCAGATGCGGTCATAACCCAGACCTAACCCAGACCTAACCGGTGTTATCCTCTAAAATATTGATCGAAACCAGGTTTAATTGACTGCCTCAGTGTGGTACCACATTACTGCATGATTCAAATACGGAAAAAACCCAGGATCTGGCCAACAAGTTTGCGAAAATGGCGAAAGTGTAAGCCAGATGCGCGCATATCCTAGACCTAACCCAGACCTAACCGGTGTTATCCTCTAAAATATTGATCGAAACCAGGTTTAATTGACTGTCTCAGTGTGGTACCACATTACTACGTGATTCAAACACGGAAAAGACCCAGGATCTGGTCAACAAGTTTGCGAAAAAGGCGTAATCATAAGCCAGATGCGTGCATTTCCCGGACCTAACCCAGACCTAACCGGTGTTATCCTCTAAAATATTGATCGAAACCAGGTTTAATTGACTGCTTCAGTGTGTTACCACATTACTACGTGATTCAAACACGAAAAAAACCCAGGATCTTGCCAAAAAGTTTGCGAAAAAGGCGAAAGTATAAGCCAGATGCGCGCATATCCCAGACCTAACCCAGACCTAACCGGTGTTATCCTCTAAAATATTGATCGAAACCAGGTTTAATTGACTGCTTCAGGGTTTTACCACATTACTACCTGATTCAAACACGGAAAAAACCCAGGATCTGGCCAACAAGTATGCGAAGAAGGCAAAACCATGAGCCAGATGCGGTCATAACCCAGACCTAACCCAGACCTAACCGGTGTTATCCTCTAAAATATTGATCGAAACCAGGTTTAATTGACTGCTTCAGTGTGTTACCACATTACTACGTGATTCAAACACGAAAAAAACCCAGGATCTGGCCAAAACGTATGCGAAGAAGGCAAAATCATGAGCCAGATGCGGGCATAACCCAGACCTAACCCAGACCTAACCGGTGTTATCCTCTAAAATATTGATCGAAACCAGGTTTAATTGACTGCTTCAGTGTGTTACCCCATTACTATGTGATTCAAACACGAAAAAAACCAAGGATCTGGCCAACAAGTATGCGAAGAAGGCAAAATCATGAGCCAGATGCGGGCATAACCCAGACCTAACCCAGACCTAACCGGTGTTATCCTCTGAAATATTGATCGAAACCAGGTTTAATTGACTGCCTCAGTGTGGTACCACATTACTACGTGATTCAAACACGGAAAAAACCCAGGATCTGGTCAACAAGTTTGCGAAAAAGGCGAAATCATAAGCCAGTTGCGTGCATTTCCCGGACCGAACCCAGTCCTAACCGGTGTTATCCTCTAAAATATTGATCGAAACCAGGTTTAATTGAGTGTTTCAGTGAATTACCACATTACTACGTGATTCGAACCCGAAAAAACCCAGGATCTAGCCAACAAGTTTGCGAAAAAGGAGAAAGTATAAGCCAGATGCGCGCATATCCCAGACCTAACCCAGACCTAACCGGTGTCATCCTCTAAAATATTGATCGAAACCAGGTTTAATTGACAGCTTCAGTGTGTTACCACATTACTACGTGATTCAAACACGAAAAAAACCCAGGATCTGGCCAACACGTATGCGAAGAAGGCAAAATCATGAGCCAGATGCGGGCATAACCCAGACCTAACCCAGACCTAACCGGTGTTATCCTCTAAAATATTGATCGAAACCAGGTTTAATTGACTGCTTCAGTGTGTTACCACATTACTACGTGATTCAAACACGAAAAAAACCCAGGATCTGGCCAACAAGTATGCGAAGAAGGCAAAATCATGAGCCAGATGCGGGCATAACCCAGACCTAACCCAGACCTAACCGGTGTTATCCTCTAAAATATTGATCGAAACCAGGTTTAATTGACTGCTTCAGTGAATTACCACATTACTACGTGATTCAAACACGGAAAAAACCCAGGATCTGGCCAACAAGTATGCGAAGAAGGCAAAATCATGAGCCAGATGCGGGCATAACCCAGACCTAACCCAGACCTAACCGGTGTTATCCTCTAAAATATTGATCGAAACCAGGTTTAATTGACTGCTTCAGTGTGTTACCACATTACTACGTGATTCAAACACGAAAAAAACCCAGGATCTGGCCAACAAGTTTGCGAAAATGGCGAAAGTATAAGCCAGATGCGCGCATATCCCAGACCTAACCCAGACCTAACCGGTGTTATCCTCTAAAATATTGATCGAAACCAGGTTTAAATGACTGCTTCAGTGTGTTACCACATTACTACGTGATTCGAACCCGAAAAAACCCAGGATCTAGCCAACAAGTTTGCGAAAAAGGAGAAAGTATAAGCCAGATGCGCGCATATCCCAGACCTAACCCAGACCTAACCGGTGTCTTCCTCTAAAATATTGATCGAAACCAGGTTTAATTGACTGCTTCTGTGTGTTACCAAATTACTACGTGATTCAAACACGAAAAAAACCCAGGATCTGGCCAGAAAGTATGCGAAGAAGGCAAAATCATGAGCCAGATGCGGTCATAACCCAGACCTAACGCAGACCTAACCGGTGTCATCGTCTAAAATATTGATCGAAACCAGGTTTAATTGACTGCTTCAGTGTGTTACCACATTACTACGTGATTCAAACACGAAAAAAACCCAGGATCTGGCCAACAAGTATGCGAAGAAGGCAAAATCATGAGCCAGATGCGGGCATAACTCAGACCTAACCCAGACCTAACCGGTGTTATCCTCTAAAATATTGATCGAAACCAGGTTTAATTGACTGCTTCTGTGTGTTACCAAATTACTACGTGATTCAAACACGAAAAAAACCCAGGATCTGGCCAACAAGTATGCGAAGAAGGCAAAATCATGAGCCAGATGCGTTCATAACCCAGACCTAACCCAGACCTAACCGGTGTTATCCTCTAAAATATTGATCGAAACCAGGTTTAATTGACTGCCTCAGTGTGGTACCACATTACTGCATGATTCAAATACGGAAAAAACCCAGGATCTGGTCAACAAGTTAGCGAAAAAGGCGAAATCATAAGCCAGATGCGTGCATTTCCCGGACCGAACCCAGTCCTAACCGGTGTTATCCTCTAAAATATTGATCGAAACCAGGTTTAATTGACTGCTTCAGTGTATTACCACATTACTTCGTGATTCAAACACGGAAAAAACCCAGGATCTGGCCAACAAGTTTGCGAAAAAGGCGAAAGTATAAGCCAGATGCGCGCATATCCCAGACCTAACCCAGACCTAACCGGTGTTATCCTCTGAAATAATGATCGAAACCAGGTTTAATTGACTGCCTCAGTGTGGTACAACATTACTACGTGATTCAAACACGAGAAAAACCCAGGATCTGGCCAACAAGTTTGCGAAAATGGCGAAAGTGTAAGCCAGATGCGCGCATATCCCAGACCTAACCCAGACCTAACCGGTGTTATCCTCTAAAATATTGATCGAAACCAGGTTTAATTGACTGTCTCAGTGTGGTACCACATTACTACGTGATTCAAACACGGAAAAGACCCAGGATCTGGTCAACAAGTTTGCGAAAAAGGCGTAATCATGAGCCAGATGCGGTCATAACCCAGACCTAACCCAGACCTAACCGGTGTTATCCTCTAAAATATTGATCGAAACCAGGTTTAATTGACTGCCTCAGTGTGGTACCACATTACTGCATGATTCAAATACGGAAAAAACCCAGGATCTGGCCAACAAGTTTGCGAAAATGGCGAAAGTGTAAGCCAGATGCGCGCATATCTCAGACCTAACCCAGACCTAACCGGTGTTATCCTCTAAAATATTGATCGAAACCAGGTTTAATTGACTGTCTCAGTGTGGTACCACATTACTACGTGATTCAAACACGGAAAAGACCCAGGATCTGGTCAACAAGTTTGCGAAAAAGGCGTAATCATAAGCCAGATGCGTGCATTTCCCGGACCTAACCCAGACCTAACCGGTGTTATCCTCTAAAATATTGATCGAAACCAGGTTTAATTGACTGCTTCAGGGTTTTACCACATTACTACCTGATTCAAACACGGAAAAAACCCAGGATCTGGCCAACAAGTATGCGAAGAAGGCAAAATCATGAGCCAGATGCGGTCATAACCCAGACCTAACCCAGACCTAACCGGTGTTATCCTCTAAAATATTGATCGAAACCAGGTTTAATTGACTGCTTCAGTGAATTACCACATTACTACGTGATTCAAACACGGAAAAAACCCAGGATCTGGCCAACAAGTTTGCGAAAAAGGAGAAAGTATAAGCCAGATGCGCGCATATCCCAGACCTAACCCAGACCTAACCGGTGTCATCCTCTAAAATATTGATCGAAACCAGGTTTAATTGACTGCCTCAGTGTGGTACCACATTACTGCGTGATTCAAACACGGAAAAAACCCAGGATCTGGCCAACAAGTTTGCGAAAAAGGCGAAAGTATAAGCAAAATGCGCGCATATCCCAGACCTAACCCAGACCTAACCGGTGTTATCCTCCAAAATATTGATCGAAACCAGGTTTAATTGACTGCTTCTGTGTGTTACCCCATTACTATGTGATTCAAACACGAAAAAAACCCAGGATCTGGCCAACAAGTATGCGAAGAAGGCAAAATCATGAGCCAGATGCGGGCATAACCCAGACCTAACCCAGACCTAACCGGTGTTATCCTCTGAAATATTGATCGAAACCAGGTTTAATTGACTGCCTCAGTGTGGTACCACATTACTGCATGATTCAAATACGGAAAAAACCCAGGATCTGGCCACCAAGTTTGCGAAAATGGCGAAAGTATAAGCAAAATGCGCGCATTTCCCGGACCGAACCCAGTCCTAACCGGTGTTATCCTCTAAAATATTGATCGAAACCAGGTTTAATTGAGTGTTTCAGTGAATTACCACATTACTACGTGATTCGAACCCGAAAAAACCCAGGATCTAGCCAACAAGTTTGCGAAAAAGGAGAAAGTATAAGCCAGATGCGCGCATATCCCAGACCTAACCCAGACCTAACCGGTGTCATCCTCTAAAATATTGATCGAAACCAGGTTTAATTGACTGCTTCAGTGTGTTACCACATTACTACGTGATTCAAACACGAAAAAAACCCAGGATCTGGCCAACACGTATGCGAAGAAGGCAAAATCATGAGCCAGATGCGGGCATAACCCAGACCTAACCCAGACCTAACCGGTGTTATCCTCTAAAATATTGATCGAAACCAGGTTTAATTGACTGCCTCAGTGTGGTACCACATTACTGCATGATTCAAATACGGAAAAAACCCAGGATCTGGCCAACAAGTTTGCGAAAATGGCGAAAGTGTAAGCCAGATGCCCGCATATCCCAGACCTAACCCAGACCTAACCGGTGTTATCCTCTAAAATATTGATCGAAACCAGGTTTAATTGACTGTCTCAGTGTGGTACCACATTACTACGTGATTCAAACACGGAAAAGACCCAGGATCTGGTCAACAAGTTTGCGAAAAAGGCGTAATCATAAGCCAGATGCGGGCATAACCCAGACCTAACCCAGACCTAACCGGTGTTATCCTCTAAAATATTGATCGAAACCAGGTTTAATTGACTGCTTCAGTGTGTTACCACATTACTACGTGATTCAAACACGAAAAAAACCCAGGATCTGGCCAACAAGTTTGCGAAAATGGCGAAAGTATAAGCCAGATGCGCGCATATCCCAGACCTAACCCAGACCTAACCGGTGTCATCCTCTAAAATATTGATCGAAACCAGGTTTAATTGACTGCTTCTGTGTGTTACCAAATTACTACGTGATTCAAACACGAAAAAAACCCAGGATCTGGCCAACAAGTATGCGAAGAAGGCAAAATCATGAGCCAGATGCGGTCATAACCCAGACCTAACCCAGACCTAACCGGTGTTATCCTCCAAAATATTGATCGAAACCAGGTTTAATTGACTGCCTCAGTGTGGTACCACATTACTGCATGATTCAAATACGGAAAAAACCCAGGATCTGGTCAACAAGTTTGCGAAAAAGGCGAAATCATAAGCCAGATGCGTGCATTTCCCGGACCGAACCCAGTCCTAACCGGTGTTATCCTCTAAAATATTGATCGAAACCAGGTTTAATTGACTGCTTCAGTGTATTACCACATTACTACGTGATTCAAACACGGAAAAAACCCAGGATCTGGCCAACAAGTTTGCGAAAAAGGCGAAAGTATAAGCCAGATGCGCGCATATCCCAGACCTAACCCAGACCTAACCGGTGTTATCCTCTAAAATATTGATCGAAACCAGGTTTAAATGACTGCTTCAGTGTGTTACCACATTACTACGTGATTCGAACCCGAAAAAACCCAGGATCTAGCCAACAAGTTTGCGAAAAAGGAGAAAGTATAAGCCAGATGCGCGCATATCCCAGACCTAACCCAGACCTAACCGGTGTCATCCTCTAAAATATTGATCGAAACCGGGTTTAATTGACTGCTTCAGTGTGTTACCACATTACTACGTGATTCAAACACGGAAAAAATCCAGGATCTGGCCAACAAGTTTGCGAAAAAGGCGAAAGTATAAGCCAGTTGCGCGCATATCCCAGACCTATCCCAGACCTAACCGGTGTTATCCTCTAAAATATTGATCGAAACCAGGTTAAATTGACTGCTTCAGTGTGTTACCACATTACTGCGTGATTCAAACCCGAAAAAACCCAGGATCTAGCCAACAAGTATGCGAAAAAGGAGAAAGTATAAGCCAGATGCGCGCATATCCCAGACCTAACGCAGACCTAACCGGTGTCATCGTCTAAAATATTGATCGAAACCAGGTTTAATTGACTGCTTCAGTGTGTTACCACATTACTACCTGATTCAAACACGGAAAAAACCGAGGATCTGGCCAACAAGTTTGCGAAAAAGGCAAAATCATGAGCCAGATGCGGGCATAACTCAGACCTAACCCAGACCTAACCGGTGTTATCCTCTAAAATGTTGATCGAAACCAGGTTTAATTGACTGCTTCTGTGTGTTACCAAATTACTACGTGATTCAAACACGAAAAAAACCCAGGATCTGGCCAACAAGTATGCGAAGAAGGCAAAATCATGAGCCAGATGCGGTCATAACCCAGACCTAACCCAGACCTAACCGGTGTTATCCTCTAAAATATTGATCGAAACCAGGTTTAATTGACTGCCTCAGTGTGGTACCACATTACTGCATGATTCAAATACGGAAGAAACCCAGGATCTGGTCAACAAGTTAGCGAAAAAGGCGAAATCATAAGCCAGATGCGTGCATTTCCCGGACCTAACCCAGACCTAACCGGTGTTATCCTCTAAAATATTGATCGAAACCAGGTTTAATTGACTGCTTCAGTGTGTTACCACATTACTACGTGATTCAAACACGAAAAAAACCCAGGATCTGGCCAAAAAGTTTGCGAAAAAGGCGAAAGTATAAGCCAGATGCGCGCATATCCCAGACCTAACCCAGACCTAACCGGTGTTATCCTCTAAAATATTGATCGAAACCAGGTTTAATTGACTGCTTCAGTGTGTTACCACATTACTACCTGATTCAAACACGGAAAAAACCCAGGATCTGGCCAACAAGTTTGCGAAAAAGGCAAAATCATGAGCCAGATGCGGTCATAACCCAGACCTAACCCAGACCTAACCGGTGTTATCCTCTAAAATATTGATCGAAACCAGGTTTAATTGACTGTCTCAGTGTGGTACCACATTACTGCATGACTCAAACACGGAAAAACCCAGGATCTGGTCCACAAGTTAGCGAAAAAGGCGAAATCATAAGCCAGATGCGTGCATTTCCCGGACCGAACCCAGTCCTAACCGGTGTTATCCTCTAAAATATTGATCGAAACCAGGTTTAATTGACTGCTTCAGTGTATTACCACATTACTACGTGATTCAAACACGGAAAAAACCCAGGATCTGGCCAACAAGTTTGCGAAAAAGGGGAAAGTATAAGCCAGATGCGCGCATATCCCAGACCTAACCCAGACCTAACCGGCGTTATCCTCTAAAATATTGATCGAAACCAGGTTTAATTGACTGCTTCTGTGTGTTACCCCATTACTACGTGATTCAAACACGAAAAAAACCCAGGATCTGGCCAACAAGTATGCGAAGAAGGCAAAATCATGAGCCAGATGCGGGCATAACCCAGAGCTGACCCAGACCTAACCGGTGTTATCCTCTAAAATATTGATCGAAACCAGGTTTAATTGGCTGCCTCAGTGTGGAACCACATTACTACGTGATTCAAACACGGAAAAAACCCAGGATCTGGTCGACAAGTTTGCGAAAAAGGCGAAATTATAAGCCAGATGCGTGCATTTCCCGGACCGAACCCAGTCCTAACCGGTGTTATCCTCTAAAATATTGATCGAAACCAGGTTTAATTGAGTGTTTCAGTGAATTACCACATTACTACGTGATTCGAACCCGAAAAAACCCAGGATCTAGCCAACAAGTTTGCGAACAAGGAGAAAGTATAAGCCAGATGCGCGCATATCCCAGACCTAACCCAGACCTAACCGGTGTCATTCTCTAAAATATTGATCGAAACCAGGTTTAATTGACTGCTTCAGTGTGTTACCACATTACTACGTGATTCAAACACGAAAAAAACCCAGGATCTGGCCAACAAGTATGCGAAGAAGGCAAATCATGAGCCAGATGCGCGCGTATCCCAGACCTAACCCAGACCTAACCTGTGTCATCCTCTAAAATATTGATCGAAACCAGGTTTAATTGACTGCTTCAGTGTGTTACCACATTACTACGTGATTCAAACACGAAAAAAACCCAGGATCTGGCCAACAAGTATGCGAAGAAGGCAAAATCATGAGCCAGATGCGGGCATAACCCAGACCTAACCCAGACCTAACCGGTGTTATCCTCTAAAATATTGATCGAAACCAGGTTTAATTGACTGCTTCAGTGTGTTACCACATTACTACGTGATTCAAACACGAAAAAAATCCAGGATCTGGCCAACAAGTATGCGAAGAAGGCAAATCATGAGCCAGATGCGGGCATAACCCAAACCTAACCCAGACCTAACCGGTGTTATCCTCTAAAATATTGATCGAAACCAGGTTTAATTGACTGCTTCAGTGAATTACCACATTACTACGTGATTCAAACACGGAAAAAACCCAGGATCTGGCCAACAAGTTTGCGAAAAAGGCGAAATCATGAGCCAGATGCGTGCATTTCCCGGACCTAACCCAGAACTAACCGGTGTTATCCTCTGAAATATTGATCGAAACCAGGTTTAATTGACTGCCTCAGTGTGGTAGAACATTACTACGTGATTCAAACACGAAAAAAACCCAGGATCTGGCCAACAAGTTTGCGAAAGTGGCGAAAGTGTAAGCCAGATGCGCGCATATCCCAGACCTAACCCAGACCTAACCGGTGTTATCCTCTAAAATATTGATCGAAACCAGGTTTAATTGACTGCTTCAGTGTGTTACCACATTACTACGTGATTCAAACACGAAAAAAACCCAGGATCTGGCCAACAAGTTTGCGAAAATGGCGAAAGTGTAAGCCAGATGCGCGCATATCCCAGACCTAACCCAGACCTAACCGGTGTTATCCTCTAAAATATTGATCGAAACCAGGTTTAATTGACTGCGTCAGTGTGGTACCACATTACTACGTGATTCAAACACGAAAAAAACCCAGGATCTGGCCAAAAAGTTTGCGAAAAAGGCGAAAGTATAAGCCAGATGCGCGCATATCCCAGACCTATCCCATACCTAACCGGTGTCATCCTCTAAAATATTGATCGAAACCAGGTTTAATTGACTGCTTCAGTGTGTTACCACATTACTGCCTGATTCAAACACGGAAAAAACCGAGGATCTGGCCAACAAGTTTGCGAAAAAGGCGAAAGTATAAGCCAGATGCGCGCGTATCCCAGACCTAACCCAGACCTAACCGGTGTTATCCTCTAAAATATTGATCGAAACCAGGTTTAATTGACTGCTTCAGTGTGTTACCACATTACTACGTGATTCAAACACGAAAAAATACCAGGATCTGGCCAACAAGTATGCGAAGAAGGCAAAATCATGAGCCAGATGCGGGCATAACCCAGACCTAACCCAGACCTAACCGGTGTTATCCTCTAAAATATTGATCGAAACCAGGTTTAATTGACTGCTTCAGTGTGTTACCACATTACTACCTGATTCAAACACGGAAAAAACCGAGGATCTGGCCAACAAGTTTGCGAAAAAGGCGAAAGTATAAGCCAGATGCGCGCGTATCCCAGACCTAACCCAGACCTAACCGGTGTTATCCTCTAAAATATTGATCGAAACCAGGTTAAATTGATTGCTTCAGTGTGTTACCACATTACTACGTGATTCAAACACGAGAAAAATCCAGGATCTGGCCAACAAGTATGCGAAGAAGGCAAAATCATGAGCAAGATGCGGGCATAACCCAGACCTAACCCAGACCTAACCGGTGTTATCCTCTAAAAAATTGATCGGAACCAGGTTTAATTGACTGCTTCAGTGTGTTACCACATTACTACGTGATTCAAACACGAAAAAAACCCAGGATCTGGCCAACAAGTATGCGAAGAAGGCAAAATCATGAGCAAGATGCGCGCGTATCCCAGACCTAACCCAGACCTAACCGGTGTTATCCTCTAAAATATTGATCGAAACCAGGTTAAATTGACAGCTTCAGTGTGTTACCACATTACTACGTGATTCAAACACGAAAAAAATCCAGGATCTGGCCAACAAGTATGCGAAGAAGTAAAAATCATGAGCCAGATGCGGGCATAACCCAGACCTAACCCAGACCTAACCGGTGTCATCCCCTAAAAAAATTGATCGAAACCAGGTTTAATTGACTGCTTCAGTGTGTTACCACATTACTACGTGATTCAAACACGAAAAAAACCCAGGATCTGGCCAACAAGTATGCGAAGAAGGCAAAATCATGAGCCAGATGCGGGCGTATCTCAGACCTAACCCAGACCTAACCGGTGTTATCCTCTAAAATATTGATCGAAACCAGGTTTAATTGACTGCTTCAGTGTGTTACCACATTACTACGTGATTCAAACACGAAAAAAACCCAGGATCTGGCCAGCAAGTATGCGAAGAAGGCAAAATCATGAGCCAGATGCGGGCATAACCCAGACCTAACCCAGACCTAACCGGTGTTATCCTCTAAAATATTGATCGAAACCAGGTTTAATTGACTGCTTCAGTGAATTACCACATTACTACGTGATTCAAACACGGAAAAAACCCAGGATCTGGCCAACAAGTTTGCGAAAAAGGCGAAATCATGAGCCAGGTGCGTGCATTTCCCGGACCTAACCCAGACCTAACCGGTGTTATCCTCTGAAATATTGATCGAAACCAGGTTTAATTGACTGCCTCAGTGGGGTACAACATTACTACGTGATTCAAACACGAAAAAAACCCAGGATCTGGCCAACAAGTTTGCGAAAAAGGCGAAAGTATAAGCCAGATGCGCGCGTATCCCAGACCTAACCCAGACCTAACCGGTGTTATCCTCTAAAATATTGATCGAAACCAGGTTAAATTGACTGCTTCAGTGTGCTACCACATTACTACGTGATTCAAACACGAAAAAAATCCAGGATCTGGCCAACAAGTATGCGAAGAAGTAAAAATCATGAGCCAGATGCGGGCATAACCCAGACCTAACCCAGACCTAACCGGCGTCATCCCCTAAAAAAATTGATCGAAACCAGGTTTAATTGACTGCTTCAGTGTGTTACCACATTACTGCGTGATTCAAACACGAAAAAAACCCAGGATCTGGCCCACAAGTCTGCGAAGAAGGCAAAATCATGAGCCAGATGCGGGCATAACCCAGACCTAACCCAGACCTAACCGGTGTTATCCTCTAAAATATTGATCGAAACCAGGTTTAATTGACTGCCTCAGTGTGGTACCACATTACTACGTGATTCAACCACGGAAAAAACCCAGGATCTGGTCAACAAGTTTGCGAAAAAGGCGAAATCATAAGCCAGATGCGTGCATTTCCCGGACCGAACCCAGTCCTAACCGGTGTTATCCTCTAAAATATTGATCGAAACCAGATTTAATTGACTGCTTCAGTGTATTACCACATTACTACGTGATTCAAACACGGAAAAAACCCAGGATCTGGCCAACAAGTTTGCGAAAAAGGCGAAAGTATAAGCCAGATGCGCGCATATCCCAGACCTAACCCAGACCTAACCGGTGTTAGCCTCTAAAATATTGATCGAAACCAGGTTTAATTGAGTGTTTCAGTGAATTACCACATTACTACGTGATTCAAACACGGAAGAAACCCAGGATCTGGCCAACAAGTTTGCGAAAAAGGCGAAATCATGAGCCAGGTGCGTGCATTTCCCGGACCTAACCCAGACCTAACCGGTGTTATCCTCTAAAATATTGATCGAAACCAGGTTTAATTGACTGCTTCTGTGTGTTACCACATCACTACGTGATTCAAGCACGAAAAAAACCCAGGATCTGGCCAACAAGTATGCGAAGAAGGCAAAATCATGAGCCAGATGCGGGCATAACCCAGACCTAACCCAGACCTAACCGGTGTTATCCTCTAAAATATTGATCGAAACCAGGTTTAATTGACTGCTTCTATGTGTTACCACATTACTACGTGATTCAAACACGAAAAAAACCCAGGATCTGGCCAACAAGTATGCGAAGAAGGCAAAATCATGAGCCAGATGCGGGCATAACCCAGACCTAACCCAGACCTAACCGGTGTTATCCTCTAAAATATTGATCGAAACCAGGTTTAATTGACTGCCTCAGTGTGGTACCACATTACTACGTGATTCAACCACGGAAAAAACTCAGGATCTGGTCAACAAGTTTGCGAAAAAGGCGAAATCATAAGCCAGATGCGTGCATTTCCCGGACCGAACCCAGTCCTAACCGGTGTTATCCTCTAAAATATTGATCGAAACCAGATTTAATTGACTGCTTCAGTGTATTACCACATTACTACGTGATTCAAACACGGAAAAAACCCAGGATCTGGCCAACAAGTATGCGAAAAATGCGAAAGTATAAGCCAGATGCGCGCATATCCCAGACCTAACCCAGACCTGACCGGTGTTATCCTCTAAAATATTAATCGAAACCAGGTTTAATTGAGTGTTTCAGTGAATTACCACATTACTACGTGATTCAAACACGGAAAAAACCCAGGATCTGGCCAACAAGTTTGCGAAAAAGGCGAAAGCATGAGCCAGGTGCGTGCATTTCCCGGACCTAACCCAGACCTAACCAGTGTTATCCTCTAAAATATTGATCGAAACCGGGTTTAATTGACTGCTTCTGTGTGTTACCACATCACTACGTGATTCAAGCACGAAAAAACCCAGGATCTGGCCAACAAGTATGCGAAGAAGGCAAAATCATGAGCCAGATGCGGGCATAACCCAGACCTAACCCAGACCTAACCGGTGTTATCCTCTAAAATATTGATCGAAACCAGGTTTAATTGACTGCTTCAGTGAATTACCACATTACTACGTGATTCAAACACGGAAAAAACCCAGGATCTGGCCAACAAGTTTGCGAAAAAGGCGAAAGCATGAACCAGATGCGTGCATTTCCCGGACCTAACCCAGACCTAACCGGTGTTATCCTCTGAAATATTGATCGAAACCAGGTTTAATTGACTGCCTCAGTGGGGTACAACATTACTACGTGATTCAAACACGAAAAAAACCCAGGATCTGGCCAAAAAGTTTGCGAAAAAGGCGAAAGTATAAGCCAGATGCGCGCATATCCCAGACCTAACGCAGACCTAACCGGTGTTATCCTCTAAAATATTGATCGAAACCAGGTTTGATTGACTGCTTCAGTGTGTTACCACATTACTACGTGATTCAAACACGAAAAAAACCCAGGATCTGGCCAACAAGTTTCCGAAAAAGGCGAAAGCATGAACCAGATGCGGGCATAACCCAGACCTAACCCAGACCTAACCGGTGTTATCCTCTAAAATATTGATCGAAACCAGGTTTAATTGACTGCTTCTATGTGTTACCACATTACTACGTGATTCAAACACGAAAAAACCCAGGACCTGGCCAACAAGTATGCGAAGAAGGCAAAATCATGAGCCAGATGCGGGCATAACCCAGACCTAACCCAGACCTAACCGGTGTTATCCTCTAAAATATTGATCGAAACCAGGTTTAATTGACTGCTTCAGTGTGTTACCACATTACTACCTGATTCAAACACGGAAAAAACTGAGGATCTGGCCAACAAGTTTGCGAAAGAGGCGAAAGTATAAGCCAGATGCGCGCGTATCCCAGACCTAACCCAGACCTAACCGGTGTTATCCTCTAAAATATTGATCGAAACCAGGTTAAATTGACTGCTTCAGTGTGTTACCACATTACTACGTGATTCAAACACGAAAAAAATCCAGGATCTGGCCAACAAGTATGCGAAGAAGTAAAAATCATGAGCCAGATGCGGGCATACCCCAGACCTAACCCAGACCTAACCGGTGTCATCCCCTAAAAAAATTGATCGAAACCAGGTTTAATTGACTGCTTCAGTGTGTTACCACATTACTACGTGATTCAAACACGAAAAAAACCCAGGATCTGGCCAACAAGTATGCGAAGAAGGCAAAATCATGAGCCAGATGCGGGCATAACTCAGACCTAACCCAGACCTAACCGGTGTTATCCTCTAAAATATTGATCGAAACCAGGTTTAATAGACTGCTTCAGTGTGTTACCATATTACTACGTGATTCAAACACGAAAAAAACCCAGGATCTGGCCAACAAGTATGCGAAGAAGGCAAAATCATGCGCCAGATGCGGGCATAACTCAGACCTAACCGGTGTTATCCTCCAAAATATTGATCGAAACCAGGTTTAATTGACTGCTTCAGTGAATTACCACATTACTACGTGATTCAAACACGAAAAAAACCCAGGATCTGGCCAACAAGTATGCGAAGAAGGCAAAATCATGAGGAAGATGCGGGCATAACTCAGACCTAACCCAGACCTAACCGGTGTTATCCTCTAAAATATTGATCGAAACCAGGTTTAATTGACTGCTTCAGTGTGTTACCACATTACTACGTGATTCAAACACGAAAAAATCCCAGGATCTGGCCAACAAGTATGCGAAGAAGGCAAAATCATGAGCCAGATGCGGGCATAACCCAGACCTAACCCAGACCTAACCGGTGTTATCCTCTAAAATATTGATCGAAACCAGGTTTAATTGACTGCTTCAGTGTGTTACCACATTACTACCTGATTCAAACACGGAAAAAACCGAGGATCTGGCCAACAAGTTTGCGAAAAAGGCGAAAGTATAAGCCAGATGCGCGCGTATCCCAGACCTAACCCAGACCTAACCGGTGTTATCCTCTAAAATATTGATCGAAACCAGGTTAAATTGACTGCTTCAGTGTGTTACCACATTACTACGTGATTCAAACACGAAAAAAATCCAGGATCTGGCCAACAAGTATGCGAAGAAGTAAAAATCATGAGCCAGATGCGGGCATAACCCAGACCTAACCCAGACCTAACCGGTGTCATCCCCTAAAAAAATTGATCGAAACCAGGTTTAATTGACTGCTTCAGTGTGTTACCACATTACTACCTGATTCAAACACGAAAAAAACCCAGGATCTGGCCAACAAGTATGCGAAGAAGGCAAAATCATGAGCCAGATGCGGGCATAACTCAGACCTAACCCAGACCTAACCGGTGTTATCCTCTAAAATATTGATCGAAACCAGGTTTAATTGACTGCTTCAGTGTGTTACCACATTACTACGTGATTCAAACACGAAAAAAACCCAGGATCTGGCCAACAAGTATGCGAAGAAGGCAAAATCATGAGCCAGATGCGGGCATAACCCAGACCTAACCCAGACCTAACCGGTGTTATCCTTTAAAATATTGATCGAAACCAGGTTTAATTGACTGCTTCAGTGAATTACCACATTACTACGTGATTCAAACACGGAAAAAACCCAGGATCTGGCCAACAAGTTTGCGAAAAACCCGAAATCATGGACCAGATGCGTGCATTTCCCCGACCTTACCCAGACCTAACCGGTGTTATCCTCTGAAATATTGATCGAAACCAGGTTTAATTGACTGCCTCAGTGGGGTACAACATTACTACGTGATTCAAACACGAAAAAAACCCAGGATCTGGCCAACAAGTATGCGAAGAAGGCAAAATCATGAGCCAGATGCCGGCATAACCCAGACCTAACCCAGACCTAACCGGTGTTATCCTCTAAAAAATTGATCGGAACCAGGTTTAATTGACTGCTTCAGTGTGTTACCACATTACTACGTGATTCAAACACGAAAAAAATCCAGGATCTGGCCAACAAGTATGCGAAGAAGTAAAAATCATGAGCCAGTTGCGGGCATAACCCAGACCTAACCCAGACCTAACCGGTGTCATCCCCTAAAAAAATTGATCGAAACCAGGTTTAATTGACTGCTTCAGTGTGTTACCACATTACTACGTGATTCAAACAAGAAAAAAACCCAGGAGCTGGCCAACAAGTATGCGAAGAAGGCAAAATCATGAGCCAGATGCGGGCATAACCCAGACCTAACCCAGACCTAACCGGTGTTATCCTCTAAAATATTGATCGAAACCAGGTTTAATTGACTGCTTCAGTGAATTACCACATTACTACGTGATTCAAACACGGAAAAAACCCAGGATCTGGCCAACAAGTTTGCGAAAAAGGCGAAATCATGAACCAGATGCGTGCATTTCCCGGACCTAACCCAGACCTAACCGGTGTCATCCCCTAAAAAAATTGATCGAAACCAGGTTTAATTGACTGCTTCAGTGTGTTACCACATTACTACGTGATTCAAACACGAAAAAAACCCAGGATCTGGCCAACAAGTATGCGAAGAAGGCAAAATCATGAGCCAGATGCGCGCATAACTCAGACCTAACCCAGACCTGACCGGTGTTATCCTCTAAAATATTAATCGAAACCAGGTTTAATTGAGTGTTTCAGTGAATTACCACATTACTACGTGATTCAAACACGGAAAAAACCCAGGATCTGGCCAACAAGTTTGCGAAAATGGCGAAAGCATGAGCCAGGTGCGTGCATTTCCCGGACCTAACCCAGACCTAACCAGTGTTATCCTCTAAAATATTGATCGAAACCGGGTTTAATTGACTGCTTCTGTGTGTTACCACATCACTACGTGATTCAAGCACGAAAAAACCCAGGATCTGGCCAACAAGTATGCGAAGAAGGCAAAATCATGAGCCAGATGCGGGCATAACCCAGACCTAACCCAGACCTAACCGGTGTTATCCTCTAAAATATTGATCGAAACCAGGTTTAATTGACTGCTTCAGTGAATTACCACATTACTACGTGATTCAAACACGGAAAAAACCCAGGATCTGGCCAACAAGTTTGCGAAAAAGGCGAAAGCATGAACCAGATGCGTGCATTTCCCGGACCTAACCCAGACCTAACCGGTGTTATCCTCTGAAATATTGATCGAAACCAGGTTTAATTGACTGCCTCAGTGGGGTACAACATTACTACGTGATTCAAACACGAAAAAAACCCAGGATCTGGCCAAAAAGTTTGCGAAAAAGGCGAAAGTATAAGCCAGATGCGCGCATATCCCAGACCTAACGCAGACCTAACCGGTGTTATCCTCTAAAATATTGATCGAAACCAGGTTTAATTGACTGCTTCAGTGTGTTACCACATTACTACGTGATTCAAACACGAAAAAAACCCAGGATCTGGCCAACAAGTTTCCGAAAAAGGCGAAAGCATGAACCAGATGCGGGCATAACCCAGACCTAACCCAGACCTAACCGGTGTTATCCTCTAAAATATTGATCGAAACCAGGTTTAATTGACTGCTTCTATGTGTTACCACATTACTACGTGATTCAAACACGAAAAAAACCCAGGACCTGGCCAACAAGTATGCGAAGAAGGCAAAATCATGAGCCAGATGCGGGCATAACCCAGACCTAACCCCGACCTAACCGGTGTTATCCTCTAAAATATTGATCGAAACCAGGTTTGATTGACTGCTTCAGTGTGTTACCACATTACTACCTGATTCAAACACGGAAAAAGCTGAGGATCTGGCCAACAAGTTTGCGAAAGAGGCGAAAGTATAAGCCAGATGCGCGCGTATCCCAGACCTAACCCAGACCTAACCGGTGTTATCCTCTAAAATATTGATCGAAACCAGGTTAAATTGACTGCTTCAGTGTGTTACCACATTACTACGTGATTCAAACACGAAAAAAATCCAGGATCTGGCCAACAAGTATGCGAAGAAGTAAAAATCATGAGCCAGATGCGGGCATACCCCAGACCTAACCCAGACCTAACCGGTGTCATCCCCTAAAAAAATTGATCGAAACCAGGTTTAATTGACTGCTTCAGTGTGGTACCACATTACTACGTGATTCAAACACGAAAAAAACCCAGGATCTGGCCAACAAGTATGCGAAGAAGGCAAAATCATGAGCCAGATGCGGGCATAACTCAGACCTAACCCAGACCTAACCGGTGTTATCCTCTAAAATATTGATCGAAACCAGGTTTAATAGACTGCTTCAGTGTGTTACCATATTACTACGTGATTCAAACACGAAAAAAACCCAGGATCTGGCCAACAAGTATGCGAAGAAGGCAAAATCATGCGCCAGATGCGGGCATAACTCAGACCTAACCGGTGTTATCCTCTAAAATATTGATCGAAACCAGGTTTAATTGACTGCTTCAGTGAATTACCACATTACTACGTGATTCAAACACGAAAAAAACCCAGGATCTGGCCAACAAGTATGCGAAGAAGGCAAAATCATGAGGAAGATGCGGGCATAACTCAGACCTAACCCAGACCTAACCGGTGTTATCCTCTAAAATATTGATCGAAACCAGGTTTAATTGACTGCTTCAGTGTGTTACCACATTACTACGTGATTCAAACACGAAAAAATCCCAGGATCTGGCCAACAAGTATGCGAAGAAGGCAAAATCATGAGCCAGATGCGGGCATAACCCAGACCTAACCCAGACCTAACCGGTGTTATCCTCTAAAATATTGATCGAAACCAGGTTTAATTGACTGCTTCAGTGTGTTACCACATTACTACCTGATTCAAACACGGAAAAAACCGAGGATCTGGCCAACAAGTTTGCGAAAAAGGCGAAAGTATAAGCCAGATGCGCGCGTATCCCAGACCTAACCCAGACCTAACCGGTGTTATCCTCTAAAATATTGATCGAAACCAGGTTAAATTGACTGCTTCAGTGTGTTACCACATTACTACGTGATTCAAACACGAAAAAAATCCAGGATCTGGCCAACAAGTATGCGAAGAAGTAAAAATCATGAGCCAGATGCGGGCATAACCCAGACCTAACCCAGACCTAACCGGTGTCATCCCCTAAAAAAATTGATCGAAACCAGGTTTAATTGACTGCTTCAGTGTGTTACCACATTACTACCTGATTCAAACACGAAAAAAACCCAGGATCTGGCCAACAAGTATGCGAAGAAGGCAAAATCATGAGCCAGATGCGGGCATAACTCAGACCTAACCCAGACCTAACCGGTGTTATCCTCTAAAATATTGATCGAAACCAGGTTTAATTGACTGCTTCAGTGTGTTACCACATTACTACGTGATTCAAACACGAAAAAAACCCAGGATCTGGCCAACAAGTATGCGAAGAAGGCAAAATCATGAGCCAGATGCGGGCATAACCCAGACCTAACCCAGACCTAACCGGTGTTATCCTTTAAAATATTGATCGAAACCAGGTTTAATTGACTGCTTCAGTGAATTACCACATTACTACGTGATTCAAACACGGAAAAAACCCAGGATCTGGCCAACAAGTTTGCGAAAAACCCGAAATCATGGACCAGATGCGTGCATTTCCCCGACCTTACCCAGACCTAACCGGTGTTATCCTCTGAAATATTGATCGAAACCAGGTTTAATTGACTGCCTCAGTGGGGTACAACATTACTACGTGATTCAAACACGAAAAAAACCCAGGATCTGGCCAACAAGTATGCGAAGAAGGCAAAATCATGAGCCAGATGCGGGCATAACCCAGACCTAACCCAGACCTAACCGGTGTTATCCTCTAAAAAATTGATCGGAACCAGGTTTAATTGACTGCTTCAGTGTGTTACCACATTACTACGTGATTCAAACACGAAAAAAATCCAGGATCTGGCCAACAAGTATGCGAAGAAGTAAAAATCATGAGCCAGTTGCGGGCATAACCCAGACCTAACCCAGACCTAACCGGTGTCATCCCCTAAAAAAATTGATCGAAACCAGGTTTAATTGACTGCTTCAGTGTGTTACCACATTACTACGTGATTCAAACAAGAAAAAAACCCAGGAGCTGGCCAACAAGTATGCGAAGAAGGCAAAATCATGAGCCAGATGCGGGCATAACCCAGACCTAACCCAGACCTAACCGGTGTTATCCTCTAAAATATTGATCGAAACCAGGTTTAATTGACTGCTTCAGTGAATTACCACATTACTACGTGATTCAAACACGGAAAAAACCCAGGATCTGGCCAACAAGTTTGCGAAAAAGGCGAAATCATGAACCAGATGCGTGCATTTCCCGGACCTAACCCAGACCTAACCGGTGTCATCCCCTGAAAAAATTGATCGAAACCAGGTTTAATTGACTGCTTCAGTGTGTTACCACATTACTACGTGATTCAAACACGAAAAAAACCCAGGATCTGGCCAACAAGTATGCGAAGAAGGCAAAATCATGAGCCAGATGCGGGCATAACTCAGACCTAACCCAGACCTGACCGGTGTTATCCTCTAAAATATTAATCGAAACCAGGTTTAATTGAGTGTTTCAGTGAATTACCACATTACTACGTGATTCAAACACGGAAAAAACCCAGGATCTGGCCAACAAGTTTGCGAAAAAGGCGAAAGCATGAGCCAGGTGCGTGCATTTCCCGGACCTAACCCAGACCTAACCAGTGTTATCCTCTAAAATATTGATCGAAACCGGGTTTAATTGACTGCTTCTGTGTGTTACCACATCACTACGTGATTCAAGCACGAAAAAACCCAGGATCTGGCCAACAAGTATGCGACGAAGGCAAAATCATGAGCCAGATGCGGGCATAACCCAGACCTAACCCAGACCTAACCGGTGTTATCCTCTAAAATATTGATCGAAACCAGGTTTAATTGACTGCTTCAGTGAATTACCACATTACTACGTGATTCAAACACGGAAAAAACCCAGGATCTGGCCAACAAGTTTGCGAAAAAGGCGAAAGCATGAACCAGATGCGTGCATTTCCCGGACCTAACCCAGACCTAACCGGTGTTATCCTCTGAAATATTGATCGAAACCAGGTTTAATTGACTGCCTCAGTGGGGTACAACATTACTACGTGATTCAAACACGAAAAAAACCCAGGATCTGGCCAAAAAGTTTGCGAAAAAGGCGAAAGTATAAGCCAGATGCGCGCATATCCCAGACCTAACGCAGACCTAACCGGTGTTATCCTCTAAAATATTGATCGAAACCAGGTTTAATTGACTGCTTCAGTGTGTTACCACATTACTACGTGATTCAAACACGAAAAAAACCCAGGATCTGGCCAACAAGTTTGCGAAAAAGGCGAAAGCATGAACCAGATGCGGGCATAACCCAGACCTAACCCAGACCTAACCGGTGTTATCCTCTAAAATATTGATCGAAACCAGGTTTAATTGACTGCTTCTATGTGTTACCACATTACTACGTGATTCAAACACGAAAAAAACCCAGGACCTGGCCAACAAGTATGCGAAGAAGGCAAAATCATGAGCCAGATGCGGGCATAACCCAGACCTAACCCAGACCTAACCGGTGTTATCCTCTAAAATATTGATCGAAACCAGGTTTAATTGACTGCTTCAGTGTGTTACCACATTACTACCTGATTCAAACACGGAAAAAACTGAGGATCTGGCCAACAAGTTTGCGAAAGAGGCGAAAGTATAAGCCAGATGCGCGCGTATCCCAGACCTAACCCAGACCTAACCGGTGTTATCCTCTAAAATATTGATCGAAACCAGGTTAAATTGACTGCTTCAGTGTGTTACCACATTACTACGTGATTCAAACACGAAAAAAATCCAGGATCTGGCCAACAAGTATGCGAAGAAGTAAAAATCATGAGCCAGATGCGGGCATACCCCAGACCTAACCCAGACCTAACCGGTGTCATCCCCTAAAAAAATTGATCGAAACCAGGTTTAATTGACTGCTTCAGTGTGTTACCACATTACTACGTGATTCAAACACGAAAAAAACCCAGGATCTGGCCAACAAGTATGCGAAGAAGGCAAAATCATGAGCCAGATGCGGGCATAACTCAGACCTAACCCAGACCTAACCGGTGTTATCCTCTAAAATATTGATCGAAACCAGGTTTAATAGACTGCTTCAGTGTGTTACCATATTACTACGTGATTCAAACACGAAAAAAACCCAGGATCTGGCCAACAAGTATGCGAAGAAGGCAAAATCATGCGCCAGATGCGGGCATAACTCAGACCTAACCGGTGTTATCCTCTAAAATATTGATCGAAACCAGGTTTAATTGACTGCTTCAGTGAATTACCACATTACTACGTGATTCAAACACGAAAAAAACCCAGGATCTGGCCAACAAGTATGCGAAGAAGGCAAAATCATGAGGAAGATGCGGGCATAACTCAGACCTAACCCAGACCTAACCGGTGTTATCCTCTAAAATATTGATCGAAACCAGGTTTAATTGACTGCTTCAGTGTGTTACCACATTACTACGTGATTCAAACACGAAAAAATCCCAGGATCTGGCCAACAAGTATGCGAAGAAGGCAAAATCATGAGCCAGATGCGGGCATAACCCAGACCTAACCCAGACCTAACCGGTGTTATCCTCTAAAATATTGATCGAAACCAGGTTTAATTGACTGCTTCAGTGTGTTACCACATTACTACCTGATTCAAACACGGAAAAAACCGAGGATCTGGCCAACAAGTTTGCGAAAAAGGCGAAAGTATAAGCCAGATGCGCGCGTATCCCAGACCTAACCCAGACCTAACCGGTGTTATCCTCTGAAATATTGATCGAAACCAGGTTTAATTGACTGCCTCAGTGGGTTACAACATTACTACGTTATTCAAACACGAAAAAAACCCAGGTTCTGGCCAACAAGATTGCGAAAAAGGCGAAAGAATAAGCCAGATGCGCGCATATCCCAGACCTAACCCAGACCTAACCGGTGTTATCCTCTAAAATATTGATCGAAACCAGGTTAAATTGACTGCTTCAGTGTGTTACCACATTACTACGTGATTCAAACACGAAAAAAATCCAGGATCTGGCCAACAAGTATGCGAAGAAGTAAAAATCATGAGCCAGATGCGGGCATAACCCAGACCTAACCCAGACCTAACCGGTGTCATCCCCTAAAAAAATTGATCGAAACCAGGTTTAATTGACTGCTTCAGTGTGTTACCACATTACTACCTGATTCAAACACGAAAAAAACCCAGGATCTGGCCAACAAGTATGCGAAGAAGGCAAAATCATGAGCCAGATGCGGGCATAACTCAGACCTAACCCAGACCTAACCGGTGTTATCCTCTAAAATATTGATCGAAACCAGGTTTAATTGACTGCTCCAGTGTGTTACCACATTACTACGTGATTCAAACACGAAAAAAACCCAGGATCTGGCCAACAAGTATGCGAAGAAGGCAAAATCATGAGCCAGATGCGGGCATAACCCAGACCTAACCCAGACCTAACCGGTGTTATCCTTTAAAATATTGATCGAAACCATGTTTAATTGACTGCTTCAGTGAATTACCACATTACTACGTGATTCAAACACGGAAAAAACCCAGGATCTGGCCAACAAGTTTGCGAAAAACCCGAAATCATGGACCAGATGCGTGCATTTCCCGGACCTAACCCAGACCTAACCGGTGTTATCCTCTGAAATATTGATCGAAACCAGGTTTAATTGACTGCCTCAGTGGGGTACAACATTACTACGTGATTCAAACACGAAAAAAACCCAGGATCTGGCCAACAAGTATGCGAAGAAGGCAAAATCATGAGCCAGATGCGGGCATAACCCAGACCTAACCCAGACCTAACCGGTGTTATCCTCTAAAAAATTGATCGGAACCAGGTTTAATTGACTGCTTCAGTGTGTTACCACATTACTACGTGATTCAAACACGAAAAAAATCCAGGATCTGGCCAACAAGTATGCGAAGAAGTAAAAATCATGAGCCAGTTGCGGGCATAACCCAGACCTAACCCAGACCTAACCGGTGTCATCCCCTAAAAAAATTGATCGAAACCAGGTTTAATTGACTGCTTCAGTGTGTTACCACATTACTACGTGATTCAAACAAGAAAAAAACCCAGGAGCTGGCCAACAAGTATGCGAAGAAGGCAAAATCATGAGCCAGATGCGGGCATAACCCAGACCTAACCCAGACCTAACCGGTGTTATCCTCTAAAATATTGATCGAAACCAGGTTTAATTGACTGCTTCAGTGAATTACCACATTACTACGTGATTCAAACACGGAAAAAACCCAGGATCTGGCCAACAAGTTTGCGAAAAAGGCGAAATCATGAACCAGATGCGTGCATTTCCCGGACCTAACCCAGACCTAACCGGTGTTATCCTCTGAAATATTGATCGAAACCAGGTTTAATTGACTGCCTCAGTGGGTTACAACATTACTACGTTATTCAAACACGAAAAAAACCCAGGTTCTGGCCAACAAGATTGCGAAAAAGGCGAAAGAATAAGCCAGATGCGCGCATATCCCAGACCTAACCCAGACCTAACCGGTGTTATCCTCTAAAATATTGATCGAAACCAGGTTTAATTGAGTGCTTCAGTGTGTTACCACATTACTACGTGATTCAAACACGAAAAAAACCCAGGATCTGGCCCACAAGTATGCGAAGAAGGCAAAATCATGAGCCAGTTGCGGGCATAACCCAGACCTAACCCAGACCGAACCGGTGTTATCCTCTAAAAAATTGATCGGAACCAGGTTTAATTGACTGCTTCAGTGTGTTACCACATTACTACGTGATTCAAACACGAAAAAAACCCAGGATCTGGCCAACAAGTATGCGAAGAAGGCAAAATCATGAGCCAGATGCGGGCATAACCCAGACCTAACCCAGACCTAACCGGTGTTATCCTCTAAAATATTGATCGAAACCAGGTTTAATTGACTGCCTCAGTGTGGTACCACATTACTACGTGATTCAACCACGGAAAAAACCCAGGATCTGGTCAACAAGTTTGCGAAAAAGGCGAAATCATAAGCCAGATGCGTGCATTTCCCGGACCGAACCCAGTCCTAACCGGTGTTATCCTCTAAAATATTGATCGAAACCAGATTTAATTGACTGCTTCATTGTATTACCACATTACTACGTGATTCAAACACGGAAAAAACCCAGGATCTGGCCAACAAGTTTGCGAAAAAGGCGAAAGTATAAGCCAGATGCGCGCATATCCCAGACCTAACCCAGACCTAACCGGTGTTAGCCTCTAAAATATTGATCGAAACCAGGTTTAATTGAGTGTTTCAGTGAATTACCACATTACTACGTGATTCAAACACGGAAAAAACCGCGGATCTGGCCAACAAGTTTGCGAAAAAGGCGAAAGTATAAGCCAGATGCGCGCATATCCCAGACCTAACCCAGACCTAACCGGTGTTATCCTCTAAAATATTGATCGAAACCAGGTTTAATTGAGTGTTTCAGTGAATTACCACATTACTACGTGATTCAAACACGGAAAAAACCCAGGATCTGGCCAACAAGTTTGCGAAAAAGGCGAAATCATGAGCCAGATGCGGGCATAACCCAGACCTAACCCAGACCTAACCGGTGTTATCCTCTAAAATATTGATCGAAACCAGATTTAATTGACTGCTTCAGTGTATTACCACATTACTACGTGATTCAAACACGGAAAAAACCCAGGATCTGGCCAACAAGTTTGCGAAAAATGCGAAAGTATAAGCCAGATGCGCGCATATCCCAGACCTAACCCAGACCTAACCGGTGTTATCCTCTAAAATATTGATCGAAACCAGGTTTAATTGAGTGTTTCAGTGAATTACCACATTACTACGTGATTCAAACACGGAAAAAACCCAGGATCTGGCCAACAAGTTTGCGAAAAAGGCGAAATCATGAGCCAGGTGCGTGCATTTCCCGGACCTAACCCAGACCTAACCGGTGTTATCCTCTAAAATATTGATCGAAACCAGGTTTAATTGACTGCTTCTGTGTGTTACCACATCACTACGTGATTCAAGCACGAAAAAAACCCAGGATCTGGCCAACAAGTATGCGAAGAAGGCAAAATCATGAGCCAGATGCGGGCATAACCCAGACCTAACCCAGACCTAACCGGTGTTATCCTCTAAAATATTGATCGAAACCAGGTTTAATTGACTGCTTCAGTGAATTACCACATTACTACGTGATTCAATCACGGAAAAAACCCAGGATCTGGCCAACAAGTTTGCGAAAAAGGCGAAAGCATGAACCAGATGCGTGCATTTCCCGGACCTAACCCAGACCTAACCGGTGTTATCCTCTGAAATATTGATCGAAACCAGGTTTAATTGACTGCCTCAGTGGGGTACAACATTACTACGTGATTCAAACACGAAAAAAACCCAGGATCTGGCCAAAAAGTTTGCGAAAAGGGCGAAAGTATAAGCCAGATGCGCGCATATCCCAGACCTAACCCAGACCTAACCGGTGTTATCCTCTAAAATATTGATCGAAACCAGGTTTAATTGACTGCTTCAGTGTGTTACCACATTACTACGTGATTCAAACACGAAAAAAACCCAGGATCTGGCCAACAAGTTTGCGAAAAAGGCGAAAGCATGAACCAGATGCGTGCATTTCCCGGACCTAACCCAGACCTAACCGGTGTTATCCTCTGAAATATTGATCGAAACCAGGTTTAATTGACTGCCTTAGTGGGGTACAACATTACTACGTGATTCAAACACGAAAAAAACCCAGGATCTGGCCAACAAGTATGCGAAGAAGGCAAAATCATGAGCCAGATGCGGGCATAACCCAGACCTAACCCAGACCTAACCGGTGTTATCCTCTAAAATATTGATCGAAACCAGGTTTAATTGACTGCTTCAGTGTGTTACCACATTACTACCTGATTCAAACACGGAAAAAACCGAGGATCTGGCCAACAAGTTTGCGAAAAAGGCGAAAGTATAAGCCAGATGCGCGCGTATCCCAGACCTAACCCAGACCTAACCGGTGTTATCCTCTAAAATATTGATCGAAACCAGGTTAAATTGACTGCTTCAGTGTGTTACCAGATTACTACGTGATTCAAACACGAAAAAAATCCAGGATCTGCCCAACAAGTATGCGAAGAAGTAAAAATCATGAGCCAGATGCGGGCATAACCCAGACCTAACCCAGACCTAACCGGTGTCATCCCCTAAAAAAATTGATCGAAACCAGGTTTAATTGACTGCTTCAGTGTCTTACCACATTACTACGTGATTCAAACACGAAAAAAACCCAGGATCTGGCCAACAAGTATGCGAAGAAGGCAAAATCATGAGCCAGATGCGGGCATAACTCAGACCTAACCCAGACCTAACCGGTGTTATCCTCTAAAATATTGATCGAAACCAGGTTTAATTGACTGCTTCAGTGTGTTACCATATTACTACGTGATTCAAACACGAAAAAAACCCAGGATCTGGCCAACAAGTATGCGAAGAAGGCAAAATCATGCGCCAGATGCGGGCATAACCCAGACCTAACCCAGACCTAACCGGTGTTATCCTCTAAAATATTGATCGAAACCAGGTTTAATTGACTGCCTCAGTGAATTACCACATTACTACGTGATTCAAACACGGAAAAAACCCAGGATCTGGCCAACAAGTTTGCGAAAAAGGCGAAATCATGAACCAGATGCGTGCATTTCCCGGACCTAACCCAGACCTAACCGGTGTTATCCTCTGAAATATTGATCGAAACCAGGTTTAATTGACTGCCTCAGTGGGGTACAACATTACTACGTGATTCAAACACGAAAAAAACCCAGGATCTGGCCAACAAGATTGCGAAAAAGGCGAAAGAATAAGCCAGATGCGCGCATATCCCAGACCTAACCCAGACCTAACTGGTGTTATCCTCTAAAATATTGATCGAAACCAGGTTTAATTGACTGCTTCAGTATGTTACCACATTACTACGTGATTCAAACACGAAAAAAACCCAGGATCTGGCCCACAAGTATGCGAAGAAGGCAAAATCATGAGCCAGATGCGGGCATAACCCAGACAAACCCAGACCTAACCGGTGTTATCCTCTAAAAAATTGAACGGAACCAGGTTTAATTGACTGCTTCAGTGTGTTACCACATTACTACGTGATTCAAACACGAAAAAAACCCAGGATCTGGCCAACAAGTATGCGAAGAAGGCAAAATCATGAGCCAGATGCGGGCATAACCCAGACCTAACCCAGACCTAACCGGTGTTATACTCTAAAATATTGATCGAAACCAGGTTTAATTGACTGCTTCTATGTGTTACCACATTACTACGTGATTCAAACACGAAAAAAACCCAGGATCTGGCCAACAAGTATGCGAAGAAGGCAAAATCATGAGCCAGATGCGGGCATAACCCAGACCTAACCCAGACCTAACCGGTGTTATCCTCTAAAATATTGATCGAAACCAGGTTTAATTGACTGCCTCAGTGTGGTACCACATTACTACGTGATTCAACCACGGAAAAAACCCAGGATCTGGTCAACAAGTTTGCGAAAAAGGCGAAAGTATAAGCCAGATGCGCGCATATCCCAGACCTAACCCAGACCTAACCGGTGTTATCCTCTAAAATATTGATCGAAACCAGGTTTAATTGAGTGTTTCAGTGAATTACCACATTACTACGTGATTCAAACACGGAAAAAACCCAGGATCTGGCCAACAAGTTTGCGAAAAAGGCGAAATCATGAGCCAGATGCGGGCATAACCCAGACCTAACCCAGACCTAACCGGTGTTATCCTCTAAAATATTGATCGAAACCAGATTTAATTGACTGCTTCAGTGTATTACCACATTACTACGTGATTCAAACACGGAAAAAACCCAGGATCTGGCCAACAAGTTTGCGAAAAATGCGAAAGTATAAGCCAGATGCGCGCATATCCCAGACCTAACCCAGACCTAACCGGTGTTATCCTCTAAAATATTGATCGAAACCAGGTTTAATTGAGTGTTTCAGTGAATTACCACATTACTACGTGATTCAAACACGGAAAAAACCCAGGATCTGGCCAACAAGTTTGCGAAAAAGGCGAAATCATGAGCCAGGTGCGTGCATTTCCCGGACCTAACCCAGACCTAACCGGTGTTATCCTCTAAAATATTGATCGAAACCAGGTTTAATTGACTGCTTCTGTGTGTTACCACATCACTACGTGATTCAAGCACGAAAAAAACCCAGGATCTGGCCAACAAGTATGCGAAGAAGGCAAAATCATGAGCCAGATGCGGGCATAACCCAGACCTAACCCAGACCTAACCGGTGTTATCCTCTAAAATATTGATCGAAACCAGGTTTAATTGACTGCTTCAGTGAATTACCACATTACTACGTGATTCAATCACGGAAAAAACCCAGGATCTGGCCAACAAGTTTGCGAAAAAGGCGAAAGCATGAACCAGATGCGTGCATTTCCCGGACCTAACCCAGACCTAACCGGTGTTATCCTCTGAAATATTGATCGAAACCAGGTTTAATTGACTGCCTCAGTGGGGTACAACATTACTACGTGATTCAAACACGAAAAAAACCCAGGATCTGGCCAAAAAGTTTGCGAAAAGGGCGAAAGTATAAGCCAGATGCGCGCATATCCCAGACCTAACCCAGACCTAACCGGTGTTATCCTCTAAAATATTGATCGAAACCAGGTTTAATTGACTGCTTCAGTGTGTTACCACATTACTACGTGATTCAAACACGAAAAAAACCCAGGATCTGGCCAACAAGTTTGCGAAAAAGGCGAAAGCATGAACCAGATGCGTGCATTTCCCGGACCTAACCCAGACCTAACCGGTGTTATCCTCTGAAATATTGATCGAAACCAGGTTTAATTGACTGCCTTAGTGGGGTACAACATTACTACGTGATTCAAACACGAAAAAAACCCAGGATCTGGCCAACAAGTATGCGAAGAAGGCAAAATCATGAGCCAGATGCGGGCATAACCCAGACCTAACCCAGACCTAACCGGTGTTATCCTCTAAAATATTGATCGAAACCAGGTTTAATTGACTGCTTCAGTGTGTTACCACATTACTACCTGATTCAAACACGGAAAAAACCGAGGATCTGGCCAACAAGTTTGCGAAAAAGGCGAAAGTATAAGCCAGATGCGCGCGTATCCCAGACCTAACCCAGACCTAACCGGTGTTATCCTCTAAAATATTGATCGAAACCAGGTTAAATTGACTGCTTCAGTGTGTTACCACATTACTACGTGATTCAAACACGAAAAAAATCCAGGATCTGGCCAACAAGTATGCGAAGAAGTAAAAATCATGAGCCAGATGCGGGCATAACCCAGACCTAACCCAGACCTAACCGGTGTCATCCCCTAAAAAAATTGATCGAAACCAGGTTTAATTGACTGCTTCAGTGTGTTACCACATTACTACGTGATTCAAACACGAAAAAAACCCAGGATCTGGCCAACAAGTATGCGAAGAAGGCAAAATCATGAGCCAGATGCGGGCATAACTCAGACCTAACCCAGACCTAACCGGTGTTATCCTCTAAAATATTGATCGAAACCAGGTTTAATTGACTGCTTCAGTGTGTTACCATATTACTACGTGATTCAAACACGAAAAAAACCCAGGATCTGGCCAACAAGTATGCGAAGAAGGCAAAATCATGCGCCAGATGCGGGCATAACCCAGACCTAACCCAGACCTAACCGGTGTTATCCTCTAAAATATTGATCGAAACCAGGTTTAATTGACTGCCTCAGTGAATTACCACATTACTACGTGATTCAAACACGGAAAAAACCCAGGATCTGGCCAACAAGTTTGCGAAAAAGGCGAAATCATGAACCAGATGCGTGCATTTCCCGGACCTAACCCAGACCTAACCGGTGTTATCCTCTGAAATATTGATCGAAACCAGGTTTAATTGACTGCCTCAGTGGGGTACAACATTACTACGTGATTCAAACACGAAAAAAACCCAGGATCTGGCCAACAAGATTGCGAAAAAGGCGAAAGAATAAGCCAGATGCGCGCATATCCCAGACCTAACCCAGACCTAACTGGTGTTATCCTCTAAAATATTGATCGAAACCAGGTTTAATTGACTGCTTCAGTATGTTACCACATTACTACGTGATTCAAACACGAAAAAAACCCAGGATCTGGCCCACAAGTATGCGAAGAAGGCAAAATCATGAGCCAGATGCGGGCATAACCCAGACAAACCCAGACCTAACCGGTGTTATCCTCTAAAAAATTGAACGGAACCAGGTTTAATTGACTGCTTCAGTGTGTTACCACATTACTACGTGATTCAAACACGAAAAAAACCCAGGATCTGGCCAACAAGTATGCGAAGAAGGCAAAATCATGAGCCAGATGCGGGCATAACCCAGACCTAACCCAGACCTAACCGGTGTTATACTCTAAAATATTGATCGAAACCAGGTTTAATTGACTGCTTCTATGTGTTACCACATTACTACGTGATTCAAACACGAAAAAAACCCAGGATCTGGCCAACAAGTATGCGAAGAAGGCAAAATCATGAGCCAGATGCGGGCATAACCCAGACCTAACCCAGACCTAACCGGTGTTATCCTCTAAAATATTGATCGAAACCAGGTTTAATTGACTGCCTCAGTGTGGTACCACATTACTACGTGATTCAACCACGGAAAAAACCCAGGATCTGGTCAACAAGTTTGCGAAAAAGGCGAAATCATAAGCCAGATGCGTGCATTTCCCGGACCGAACCCAGTCCTAACCGGTGTTATCCTCTAAAATATTGATCGAAACCAGATTTAATTGACTGCTTCAGTCTATTACCACATTACTACGTGATTCAAACACGGAAAAAACCCAGGATCTGGCCAACAAGTTTGCGAAAAAGGCGAAAGTATAAGCCAGATGCGCGCATATCCCAGACCTAACCCAGACCTAACCGGTGTTAGCCTCTAAAATATTGATCGAAACCAGGTTTAATTGAGTGTTTCAGTGAATTACCACATTACTACGTGATTCAAACACGGAAGAAACCCAGGATCTGGCCAACAAGTTTGCAAAAAAGGCGAAATCATGAGCCAGGTGCGTGCATTTCCCGGACCTAACCCAGACCTAACCGGTGTTATCCTCTAAAATATTGATCGAAACCAGGTTTAATTGACTGCTTCTGTGTGTTACCACATCACTACGTGATTCAAGCACGAAAAAAACCCAGGATCTGGCCAACAAGTATGCGAAGAAAGCAAAATCATGAGCCAGATGCGGGCATAACCCAGACCTAACCCAGACCTAACCGGTGTTATCCTCTAAAATATTGATCGAAACCAGGTTTAATTGACTGCTTCAGTGAATTACCACATTACTACGTGATTCAAACACGGAAAAAACCCAGGATCTGGCCAACAAGTTTGCGAAAAAGGCGAAATCATGAACCAGATGCGTGCATTTCCCGGACCTAACCCAGACCTAACCGGTGTTATCCTCTGAAATATTGATCGAAACCAGGTTTAATTGACTGCCTCAGTGGGGTACAACATTACTACGTGATTCAAACACGAAAAAAACCCAGGATCTGGCCAACAAGATTGCGAAAAAGGCGATAGAATAAGCCAGATGCGCGCATATCCCAGACCTAACCCAGACCTAACTGGTGTTATCCTCTAAAATATTGATCGAAACCAGGTTTAATTGACTGCTTCAGTATGTTACCACATTACTACGTGATTCAAACACGAAAAAAACCCAGGATCTGGCCCACAAGTATGCGAAGAAGGCAAAATCATGAGCCAGATGCGGGCATAACCCAGACAAACCCAGACCTAACCGGTGTTATCCTCTAAAAAATTGAACGGAACCAGGTTTAATTGACTGCTTCAGTGTGTTACCACATTACTACGTGATTCAAACACGAAAAAAACCCAGGATCTGGCCAACAAGTATGCGAAGAAGGCAAAATCATGAGCCAGATGCGGGCATAACCCAGACCTAACCCAGACCTAACCGGTGTTATACTCTAAAATATTGATCGAAACCAGGTTTAATTGACTGCTTCTATGTGTTACCACATTACTACGTGATTCAAACACGAAAAAAACCCAGGATCTGGCCAACAAGTATGCGAAGAAGGCAAAATCATGAGCCAGATGCGGGCATAACCCAGACCTAACCCAGACCTAACCGGTGTTATCCTCTAAAATATTGATCGAAACCAGGTTTAATTGACTGCCTCAGTGTGGTACCACATTACTACGTGATTCAACCACGGAAAAAACCCAGGATCTGGTCAACAAGTTTGCGAAAAAGGCGAAATCATAAGCCAGATGCGTGCATTTCCCGGACCGAACCCAGTCCTAACCGGTGTTATCCTCTAAAATATTGATCGAAACCAGATTTAATTGACTGCTTCAGTCTATTACCACATTACTACGTGATTCAAACACGGAAAAAACCCAGGATCTGGCCAACAAGTTTGCGAAAAAGGCGAAAGTATAAGCCAGATGCGCGCATATCCCAGACCTAACCCAGACCTAACCGGTGTTAGCCTCTAAAATATTGATCGAAACCAGGTTTAATTGAGTGTTTCAGTGAATTACCACATTACTACGTGATTCAAACACGGAAGAAACCCAGGATCTGGCCAACAAGTTTGCGAAAAAGGCGAAATCATGAGCCAGGTGCGTGCATTTCCCGGACCTAACCCAGACCTAACCGGTGTTATCCTCTAAAATATTGATCGAAACCAGGTTTAATTGACTGCTTCTGTGTGTTACCACATCACTACGTGATTCAAGCACGAAAAAAACCCAGGATCTGGCCAACAAGTATGCGAAGAAGGCAAAATCATGAGCCAGATGCGGGCATAACCCAGACCTAACCCAGACCTAACCGGTGTTATCCTCTAAAATATTGATCGATACCAGGTTTAATTGACTGCTTCAGTGAATTACCACATTACTACGTGATTCAAACACGGAAAAAACCCAGGATCTGGCCAACAAGTTTGCGAAAAAGGCGAAATCATGAACCAGATGCGTGCATTTCCCGGACCTAACCCAGACCTAACCGGTGTTATCCTCTGAAATATTGGTCGAAACCAGGTTTAATTGACTGCCTCAGTAGGGTACAACATTACTACGTGATTCAAACACGAAAAAACCCAGGATCTGGCCAACAAGATTGCGAAAAAGGCGAAAGAATAAGCCAGATGCGCGCATATCCCAGACCTAACTCAGACCTAACCGGTGTTATCCTCTAAAATATTGATCGACACCAGGTTTAATTGACTGCTTCAGTGTGTTACCACATTACTACGTGATTCAAACACGAAAAAAACCCAGGATCTGGCCAACAAGTATGCGAAGAAGGCAAAATCATGAGCCAGATGCGGGCATAACCCAAACCTAACCCAGACCTAACCGGTGTTATCCTCTAAGATATTGATCGAAACCCGGTTTAATTGACTGCCTCAGTGTGGTACCACATTACTACGTGATTCAAACACGGAAAAAACCCAGGATCTGGTCAACAAGTATGGGAAGAAGGCAAAATCATGAGCCAGATGCGGGCATAACCCAGACCTAACCCAGACCTAACCGGTGTTATCCTCTAAAATATTGATCGAAACCAGGTTTAATTGACTACTTCAGTGTGTTACCACATTACTACGTGATTCAAACACGAAAAAAACCCAGGATCTGGCCAACAAGTATGCGAAGAAGGCAAAATCATGAGCCAGATGCGGGCATAACCCAGACCTAACCCAGACATAACCGGTGTCATCCTCCAAAATATTGATCGAAACCAGGTTAAATTGACTGCTTCAGTGTGTTACCACATTACTACGTGATTCAAAAACGAAAAAAATCCAGGATCTGGCCAACAAGTATGGGAAGAGGGCAAAATCATGAGCCAGATGCGGGCATAACCCAGACCTAACCCAGACCTAACCGGTGTTATCCTCTAAAATTTTGATCGAAACCAGGTTTAATTGACTGCTTCAGTGTGTTACCACATTACTACGTGATTCAAACACGAAAAAAACCCAGGATCTGGCCAACAAGTATGCGAAGAAGGCAAAATCATGAGCCAGATGCGGGCATAACCCAGACCTAACCCAGACCTAACCGGTGTTATCCTCTAAAATATTGATCGAAACCAGGTTTAATTGACTGCTTCAGTGAATTACCACATTACTACGTGATTCAAACACGGAAAAAACCCAGGATCTGGCCAACAAGTTTGCGAAAAAGGCGAAATCATGAACCAGATGCGTGCATTTCCCGGACCTAACCCAGACCTAACCGGTGTTATCCTCTGAAATATTGGTCGAAACCAGGTTTAATTGACTGCCTCAGTGGGGTACAACATTACTACGTGATTCAAACACGAAAAAACCCAGGATCTGGCCAACAAGATTGCGAAAAAGGCGAAAGAATAAGCCAGATGCGCGCATATCCCAGACCTAACCCAGACCTAAGCGGTGTTATCCTCTAAAATATTGATCGAAACCAGGTTTAATTGACTGCTTCAGTGTGTTACCACATTACTACGTGATTCAAACACGAAAAAAACCCAGGATCTGGCCCACAAGTATGCGAAGAAGGCAAAATCGTGAGCCAGATGCGGGCATAACCCAGACCTAACCCAGACATAACCGGTGTTATCCTCTAAAAAATTGATCGGAACCAGGTTTAATTGACTGCTTCAGTGTGTTACCACATTACTACGTGATTCAAACACGAAAAAAACCCAGGATCTGGCCAACAAGTATGCGAAGAAGGCAAAATCATGAGCCAGATGCGGGCATAACCCAGACCTAACCCAGACCTAACCGGTGTTATCCTCTAAAATATTGATCGAAACCAGGTTTAATTGACTGCTTCTATGTGTTACCACATTACTATGTCATTCAAACACGAAAAAAACCCAGGATCTGGCCAACAAGTATGCGAAGAAGGCAAAATCATGAGCCAGATGCGGGCATAACCCAGACCTAACCCAGACCTAACCGGTGTTATCCTCTAAAATATTGATCGAAACCAGGTTTAATTGACTGCCTCAGTGTGGTACCACATTACTACGTGATTCAACCACGGAAAAACCCCAGGATCTGGTCAACAAGTTTGCGAAAAAGGCGAAATCATAAGCCAGATGCGTGCATTTCCCGGACCGAACCCAGTCCTAACCGGTGTTATCCTGTAAAATATTAATCGAAACCAGATTTAATTGACTGCCTCAGGCGGGTACAACATTACTACGTGATTCAAACACGAAAAAAACCCAGGATCTGGCCAACAAGTTTGCGAAAATGGTGAAAGTGTAAGCCAGATGCGCGCATATCCCAGACCTAACCCAGACCTAACCGGTGTTATCCTCTAAGATATTCATCGAAACCAGGTTTAATTGACTGCTTCAGTGTGTTACCACATTACTACGTGATTCAAACACGAAAAAAACCCAGGATCTGGCCAACAAGTATGCGAAGAAGGCAAAATCATGAGCCAGATGCGGGCATAACCCAGACCTAACCCAGACATAACCGGTGTCATCCTCTAAAATATTGATCGAAACCAGGTTTAATTGACTGCTTCAATGTGGTGCCACATTACTACGTGATTCAAATCCGAAAAAACCCAGGATCTGGCCAACAAGTATGCGAACAAGGCAAAATCAGGAGCCAGATGCGGGCATAACCCAGACCTAACCCAGACCTATCCGGTGTTATCCCCTGAAATATTGATCGAAACCAGGTTTCATTGACTGTTTCAGTGTGGTACCACATTACTACGTGATTCAAACCAGAGAAAACCAAGGTTCTGGTCAACAGGAATGCGGAAAAGGCAAAATCATGAGCCAGATGTGGACATAACACATGCCTAACCCTGACCTAACCGGTTTTATCCTCTAAAATATTGATCGAAACCAAGTTTAATGGTCTGTTTCACTGTGGTACCAAATTACTACGTGAATCAAATCCGAAAAAACCCAGGATCTGTCCAACAAGTATACGAAGAAGGTAAAATCATGAGTCAGATGGGGGCATACCCAGACCTAACCCAGGCCTAACCGGTGTTACCGACTAAAATACTGATCGACTCCAGGTTTAATTGACTGTTACTGTGTGGCACCGCATTACTACGTGATTCAAACCCGAAAAAACCCAGGACCTGTCGAACATGTATGCGAAGTGTGCAAAATCATGAGCCAAATGCGGGCATAACCCAGACATAACCCAGACCTATCCGGTGTTATCCCCTGAAATATTGATCGAAACCAGGTTTCATTGACTGTTTCAGTGTGGTTCCACATTACTACGTGATTCAAACCAGAGAAAACCAAGGACTTGGCCAACAAGTATGTGGAAAGGCAAAATCATGAGCCAGATGCGGGCATAACCCAGACCTAACCGGTGTTATCCTCGAAAATATTGATCGTAACCAGGTTTAATTGACTGTTTCACTGTGGTACCACATTACTACGTGATTCAAACCCGAAAAAACCCAGGATCTGGCCAACAAGTATGCGAAGAATGCAAAATTATGAGCCAAATGCGGGCATAACCCAGACATAACCCAGACCTATCCGGTGCTATCCCCTGAAATATTGATCGAAACCAGGTTTAATTGACTGTTTCAGTTTGGTACCACATTACTATATGATTCAAACCCGAAAAAACACAAGATCTGGCCAACAAGTATATGAAAAAGGCAAAATCATGAGCGAGATGCGGCCATAACGCAGGCCTAACCTAGACCTAACCGGTGTTATCCTCTAAAATATTGATCGAAACCAGGTTTAATTGAATGTTTCACAGTGGCACCGCATTACTACGTGATTCAAACCCGAAAAAACCCAGGACCTGTCGAACATGTATGCGAAGTGTGCAAAATCATGAGCCAAATGCGGGCATAACACAGACATAACCCAGACCTATCCGGTGCTATCCCCTGAAATATTGATCGAAACCAGGTTTAATTGACTGTTTCAGTTTGGTACCACATTACTATATGATTCAAACCCGAAAAAACACAAGATCTGGCCAACAAGTATATGAAAAAGGCAAAATCATGAGCCCGATGCGGGCATAACCCAGACCTGACCCTGACCTAACCGGTGTTATCCTCTAACATATTGATCGAAAACAAGTTTAATTGACTGTTTCACTGTGGTACCACATTACTACGTGATTCAAACCCGAAAAAACCCAGGATCTGGCCAACAAGTATGCGAAGAAGGCAAAATTATGAGCGAGATGCGGGCATAACCCAGACCTAACCCAGACCTATCCGGTGTTATCCCCTGGAATATTGATCGAAACCAGGTTTAATTGACTGTTTCAGTTTGGTACCACATTACTATATGATTCAAACCCGAAAAAACACAAGATCTGGCCAACAAGTATATGAAAAAGGCAAAATCATGAGTGAGATGCGGCCATAACCCAGGCCTAACCTAGACCTAACCGGTGTTATCCTCTAAAATATTGATCGAAACCAGGTTTAATTGACTGTTTCACTGTGGTACCACATTATTACGCGATTCAAACCAGAGAAAACCAAGGATTTGGACAACAAGAATGCGGAAAAGGCAAAATCATGAGCCAGATGCGGGCATAACCCAGACCTAACCAAGACCTAACCGGTGTTATCTTCTAAAATATTGATCGAAACCAGGTTTGATTGATTGTTTCAGTGTGGTACCACATTACTACGTGAATCAAACCAGAGAAAACCCAGGATCTGGCCAACAAGTATGCGAAGAAGGCAAAATTATGAGCGAGATACGGGTATAACCCAGACCTAACCCAGACCTATCCGGTGTTATCCCCTGAAATATTTATCGAAACCAGGTTTAATTGACTCTTTCAGTTTGGTACCACATTCCTATATGATTCAAACCCGAAAAATCACAAGATCTGGCCAACAAGTATATGAAAAAGGCAAAATCATGAGCGAGATGCGGCCATAACCCAGGCCTATCCTAGACCCAACCTGTGTTATCCTCTAAAATATTGATCGAAACCAGGTTTAATTGACTGTTTCACTGTGGTACCACATTATTACGCGATTCAAACCAGAGAAAACCAAGGATTTGGCCAACAAGTATGCGGAAAAGGCATAATCATGAGCCAGGTGCGGGCATAACCCAGACCTAACCCAGACCTAACCGGTGTTACCTTCTTAAATATTGATCGAAACCAGGTTTAATTGACTGTTTCAGTGTGGTACCACATTACTACGTGATTCAAACCCGAAAAAACCCAGGATCTGTCCAACAAGTATGCGAAGAAGGTAAAATCATGAGTCAGATGGGGGCATAACCCAGACCTAACCCAGGCCTAACCGGTGTTACCGACTAAAATACTGATCGAATCCAGGTTTCATTGACTGTTTCAGTGTGGTACCACATTACTACGTGATTCAAACCAGAGAAAACCAAGGTTCTGGTCAACAGGAATGCGGAAAAGGCAAAATCATGAGCCAGATGTGGACATAACACATACCTAACCCTGACCTAACCGGTTTTATCCTCTAAAATATTGATCGAAACCAAGTTTAATGGTCTGTTTCAGTGTGGTACCAAATTACTACGTGAATCAAATCCGAAAAAACCCTGGATCTGTCCAACAAGTATACGAAGAAGGTAAAATCATGAGTCAGATGGGGGCATACCCAGACCTAACCCAGGCCTAACCGGTGTTACCGACTAAAATACTGATCGACTCCAGGTTTAATTGACTGTTACTGTGTGGCACCGCATTACTACGTGATTCAAACCCGAAAAAACCCAGGATCTGGCCAACAAGTATGCGAAGAATGCAAAATTATGAGCGAGATGCGGGCATAACCCAGACCTAATCCAGACCTATCCGGTGCTATCCCCTGAAATATTGATCGAAACCAGGTTTAATTGACTGTTTCAGTTTGGTACCACATTACTATATGATTCAAACCCGAAAAAACACAAGATCTGGCCAACAAGTATATGAAAAAGGCAAAATCATGAGCGAGATGCGGCCATAACGCAGGCCTAACCTAGACCTAACCGGTGTTATCCTCTAAAATATTGATCGAAACCAGGTTTAATTGAATGTTTCACAGTGGTACCACATTATTACGTGATTCAAACCGGAAAAAACCCAGGATCTGTCCAACAACTATGCGAAGAAGGTAAAATCTTGAGTCAGATGGGGGCATAACCCAGACCTAACCCAGGCCTAACCGGTGTTACCGATTAAAATACTGACCGAATCCAGGTGTAATTCACTGTTACTTCGTGGTACCACATTACTACGTGATTCAAACCAGAGAAAACCAAGGATCTGGCCAACAAGTATGCGGAAAAGGTAAAATCATGAGCCCGATGCGGGCATAACCCAGACCTGACCCCGACCTAACCGGTGTTATCCTCTAAAATATTGATCGAAAACAAGTTTAATTGTCTGTTTCAGTGTGGTACCACATTACTACCTGATTCTAACAAGATAAAACCAAGGTTCTGGTCAACAGGAATGCGGAAAAGGCAAAATCATGAGCCAGATGTGGACATAACCCATACCTAACCCAGAACTAACCGGTTTTATCCTCTAAAATGTTGATCGAAAACAAGTTTAATTGTCTGTTTCAGTGTGGTACCACATTACTACCTGATTCTAACAAGATAAAACCAAGGTTCTGGTCAACAGGAATGCGGAAAAGGCAAAATCATGAGCCAGATTCGGGCATAACCCAGACCTAACCCAGACCTAACCGGTGTTACCTTCTTAAATATTGATCGAAACCAGGTTTAATTGACTGTTTCAGTGTGGTACCACATTACTACGTGATTCAAACCCGAAAAAACCCAGGATCTGTCCAACAAGTATGCGAAGAAGGTAAAATCATGAGTCAGATGGGGGCATAACCCAGACCTAACCCAGGCCTAACCGGTGTTACCGACTAAAATACTGATCGAATCCAGGTTTCATTGACTGTTTCAGTGTGGTACCACATTACTACGTGATTCAAACCAGAGAAAACCAAGGTTCTGGTCAACAGGAATGCGGAAAAGGCAAAATCATGAGCCAGATTCGGGCATAACCCAGAGCTAACCCAGACCTAACCGGTGTTACCTTCTTAAATATTGATCGAAAACAAGTTTAATTGTCTGTTTCAGTGTGGTACCACATTACTACCTGATTCAAACAAGATAAAACCAAGGTTCTGGTCAACAGGAATGCGGAAAAGGCAAAATCATGAGCCAGATGTGGACATAACCCATACCTAACCCAGACCTAACCGGTTTTATCCTCTAAAATATTGATCGAAACCAGGTTTAATTGACTGTTGCAATGTGGTGCCACATTACTACGTGATTCAAACCCGAAAAAACGAAGGATCTGGCCAACAAGTATGCACAGAAGGCAAAATCATGAGCCAGATTCGGGCATAACCCAGACCTAACCCAGACCTAACCGGTGTTATCTTCTAAAATATTAATCGGAAACCAGGTTTAATGGTCTGTTTCAGTGTGGTACCACATTACTACGTGATACAAGCCCGAAAAAACCCAGGATCTGTCCAACAACTATGCGAAGAAGGCAAAATCATGAGCCAGATGCGGGCATTCCCCGGACCTAACCCAGACCTAACCGGTTTTATCCTCTAAAATATTGATCGAAAACAAGTTTAATTGTCTGTTTCAGTGTGGTACCACATTACTACCTGATTCTAACAAGATAAAACCAAGGTTCTGGTCAACAGGAATGCGGAAAAGGCAAAATCATGAGCCAGATTCGGGCATAACCCAGACCTAACCCAGACCTAACCGGTGTTACCTTCTTAAATATTGATCGAAACCAGGTTTAATTGACTGTTTCAGTGTGGTACCACATTACTACGTGATTCAAACCCGAAAAAACCCAGGATCTGTCCAACAAGTATGCGAAGAAGGTAAAATCATGAGTCAGATGGGGGCATAACCCAGACCTAACCCAGGCCTAACCGGTGTTACCGACTAAAATACTGATCGAATCCAGGTTTCATTGACTGTTTCAGTGTGGTACCACATTACTACGTGATTCAAACCAGAGAAAACCAAGGTTCTGGTCAACAGGAATGCGGAAAAGGCAAAATCATGAGCCAGATGTGGACATAACACATACCTAACCCTGACCTAACCGGTTTTATCCTCTAAAATATTGATCGAAACCAAGTTTAATGGTCTGTTTCAGTGTGGTACCAAATTACTACGTGAATCAAATCCGAAAAAACCCAGGATCTGTCCAACAAGTATACGAAGAAGGTAAAATCATGAGTCAGATGGGGGCATACCCAGACCTAACCCAGGCCTAACCGGTGTTACCGACTAAAATACTGATCGACTCCAGGTTTAATTGACTGTTACTGTGTGGCACCGCATTACTACGTGATTCAAACCCGAAAAAACCCAGGACCTGTCGAACATGTATGCGAAGTGGGCAAAATCATGAGCCAAATGCGGGCATAACCCAGACATAACCCAGACCTATCCGGTGTTATCCCCTGAAATATTGATCGAAACCAGGTTTCATTGACTGTTTCAGTGTGGTACCACATTACTACGTGATTCAAACCAGAGAAAACCAAGGACTTGGCCAACAAGTATGCGGAAAGGCAAAATCATGAGCCAGATGCGGGCATAACCCAGACCTAACCCAGACCTAACCGGTGTTATCCTCGAAAATATTGATCGAAACCAGGTTTAATTGACTGTTTCACTGTGGTACCACATTACTACGTGATTCAAACCCGAAAAAACCCAGGATCTGGCCAACAAGTATGCGAAGAATGCAAAATTATGAGCGAGATGCGGGCATAACCCAGACCTAATCCAGACCTATCCGGTGCTATCCCCTGAAATATTGATCGAAACCAGGTTTAATTGACTGTTTCAGTTTGGTACCACATTACTATATGATTCAAACCCGAAAAAACACAAGATCTGGCCAATAAGTATATGAGAAAGGCAAAATCATGAGCGAGATGCGGCCATAACTCAGGCCTAACCTAGACCTAACCTGTGTTATCCTCTAAAATATTGATCGAAACCAGGTTTAATTGAATGTTTCACAGTGGTACCACATTATTACGTGATTCAAACCGGAAAAAACCCAGGATCTGTCCAACAACTATGCGAAGAAGGTAAAATCTTGAGTCAGATGGGGGCATAACCCAGACCTAACCCAGGCCTAACCGGTGTTACCGATTAAAATACTGACCGAATCCAGGTGTAATTCACTGTTACTTCGTGGTACCACATTACTACGTGATTCAAACCAGAGAAAACCAAGGATCTGGCCAACAAGTATGCGGAAAAGGTAAAATCATGAGCCCGATGCGGGCATAACCCAGACCTGACCCTGACCTAACCGGTGTTATCCTCTAACATATTGATCGAAAACAAGTTTAATTGACTGTTTCACTGTGGTACCACATTACTACGTGATTCAAACCCGAAAAAACCCAGGATCTGGCCAACAAGTATGCGAAGATGGCAAAATTATGAGCGAGATGCGGGCATAACCCAGACCTAACCCAGACCTATCCGGTGTTATCCCCTGAAATATTGATCGAAACCAGGTTTAATTGACTGTTTCAGTTTGGTACCACATTACTATATGATTCAAACCCGAAAAAACACAAGATCTGGCCAACAAGTATATGAAAAAGGCAAAATCATGAGTGAGATGCGGCCATAACCCAGGCCTAACCTAGACCTAACCGGTGTTATCCTCTAAAATATTGATCGAAACCAGGTTTAATTGACTGTTTCACTGTGGTACCACATTATTACGCGATTCAAACCAGAGAAAACCAAGGATTTGGACAACAAGAATGCGGAAAAGGCAAAATCATGAGCCAGATGCGGGCATAACCCAGACCTAACCAAGACCTAACCGGTGTTATCTTCTAAAATATTGATCGAAACCAGGTTTGATTGATTGTTTCAGTGTGGTACCACATTACTACGTGATTAAAACCCGAAAAAAACCAGGATCTGTCCAACAAGTATGCGAAGAAGGTAAAATCATGAGTCAGATGGGGGCATAACCCAGACCTAACCCAGGCCTAACCGGTGTTACCGACTAAAATACTGATCGAATCCAGGTTTAATTCACTGTTACTTCGTGGTACCACATTACTACGTGATTCAAACCCGAAAAAACCAAGGATCTGGCCAACAAGTATGCGAAGAAGGCAAAATCATGAGCCAGATGCGGGCATAACCCAGACCTAACCCAGACCTAACCGGTGTTATCTTCTAAAATATTAATCGGAAACCAGGTCTAATGGACTGTTTCAGTGTGGTACCACATTACTACGTGATACAAGCCCGAAAAAACCCAGGATCTGTCCAACAACTATGCGAAGAAGGTAAAATCTTGAGTCAGACGGGGGCATAACCCAGACCTAACCCAGGCCTAACCGGTGTTACCGATTAAAATACTGACCGAATTCAGGTGTAATTCACTGTTACTTCGTGGTACCACATTACTACGTGATTCAAACCAGAGAAAACCAAGTATCTGGCCAACAAGTATGCGGAAAAGGTAAAATCATTAGCCAGATGCGGGCATAACCCAGACCTGACCCAGACCTAACCGGTGTTATCCTCTAAAATATTGATCGAAAACAAGTTTAATTGTCTGTTTCAGTGTGGTACCACATTACTACCTGATTCAAACAAGATAAAACCAAGGTTCTGGTCAACAGGAATGCGGAAAAGGCAAAATCATGAGCCAGATGTGGACATAACCCATACCTAACCCAGACCTAACCGGTTTTATCCTCTAAAATATTGATCGAAACCAGGTTTAATTGACTGTTGCAATGTGGTGCCACATTACTACGTGATTCAAACCCGAAAAAACGAAGGATCTGGCCAACAAGTATGCACAGAAGGCAAAATCATGAGCCAGATTCGGGCATAACCCAGACCTAACCCAGACCTAACCGGTGTTATCTTCTAAAATATTAATCGGAAACCAGGTTTAATGGTCTGTTTCAGTGTGGTACCACATTACTACGTGATACAAGCCCGAAAAAACCCAGGATCTGTCCAACAACTATGCGAAGAAGGTAAAATCACGAGTCAGATGGGGGCATAACCCAGACCTAACCCAGGCCTTACCGGTGTTAGCGACTAAAATTCTGACCGAATCCAGGTGTAATTCACTGTTACTTCGTGCCACCACATTACTACGTGATTCAAACCCGAAAAAATCATGAATCTGGCCAACAAGTATGCGAAGAAGGCAAAATCATGAGCCAGATGCGGGCATTCCCCGGACCTAACCCAGACCTAACCGGTTTTATCCTCTAAAATATTGATCGAAAACAAGTTTAATTGTCTGTTTCAGTGTGGTACCACGTTACTACCTGATTCTAACAAGATAAAACCAAGGTTCTGGTCAACAGGAATGCGGAAAGGGCAAAATCATGAGCCAGATGTGGACATAACCCATACCTAACCCAGAAGTAACCGGTTTTATCCTGTAAAATGTTGATCGAAAACAAGTTTAATTGTCTGTTTCAGTGTGGTACCACATTACTACCTGATTCAAACAAGATAAAACCAAGGTTCTGGTCAACAGGAATGCGGAAAAGGGAAAATCATGAGCGAGATGCGGCCATAACCCAGGCCTATCCTAGACCTAACCTGTGTTATCCTCTAAAATATTGATCGAAACCAGGTTTAATTGACTGTTTCACTGTGGTACCACATTATTACGCGATTCAAACCAGAGAAAACCAAGGATTTGGCCAACAAGTATGCGGAAAAGGCATAATCATGAGCCAGGTGCGGGCATAACCCAGACCTAACCCAGACCTAACCGGTGTTACCTTCTTAAATATTGATCGAAACCAGGTTTAATTGACTGTTTCAGTATGGTACCACATTACTACGTGATTCAAACCCGAAAAAACCCAGGATCTGTCCAACAAGTATGCGAAGAAGGTAAAATCATGAGTCAGATGGGGGCATAACCCAGACCTAACCCAGGCCTAACCGGTGTTACCGACTAAAATACTGATCGAATCCAGGATTAATTCACTGTTACTTCGTGGTACCACATTACTACGTGATTCAAACCCGAAAAAACCATGGATCTGGCCAACAAGTATGCGAAGAAGGCAAAATCATGAGCCAGATGCGGGCATTACCCGGACCTATCCCAGACCTAACCGGTTTTATCCTCTAAAATATTCATCGAAAACAAGTTTAATTGTCTGTTTCAGTGTGGTACCACATTACTACCTGATTCAAACAAGATAAAACCAAGGTTCTGGTCAACAGGAATGCGGAAAAGGCAAAATCATGAGCCAGATGTGGGCATAACCCATACCTAACCCAGACCTAACCGGTTTTATCCTCTAAAATATTCATCGAAACCAGGTTTAATTGACTGTGTCACAGTGGTACCACATTATTACGTGACTCAAACACGAAAAAACCCATGATCTGTCCAACAACTATGCGAAAAAGGTAAAATCTTGAGTCAGATGCGGGCATAACCCAGACCTAACTCAGACCTAACCGGTGTTATCCTCTAAAATATTGATCGAAACCAGGTTTCATTGACTGTTTCAGTGTGGTACCACATTACTACGTGATTCAAACCAGAGGAAACCAAGGATCTGGCCAACAAGTATGCGGAAAAGGCAAAATCATGAGCCACATGCGGGCATAACCCAGACCTGACCCAGACCTAATCGGTGTTATCCTCTAAAATACTGACCGAATCCAGGCTTAATTGACAGTAACAGTTTGGTACCACGTTAACATGTGGTGCAAACCCGAAAAAACACACGATCTGGACAACAACTATGCGAACAAGGCAAAATCATGAGCCAGATGCGGGCATAACCCAGACCTAACCCAGACCAAACCGATGTTATCCTCTAAAATATTGATCGAAACCAGGTTTAATTGTCTGTTTCTGGGTGGTTCCACATGACTACGTGATTCAAACCGGAGAAAACCAAGGATCTGGCCAACAAGAATGCGGAAAAGGCAAGATCATGAGCCAGATGCGGGCATAACCCAGACCTATCCCATACCTAACCGGTTTTATCATCTGTAATATTGATCGAAACCACGTTTAATTGTCTGTTTCAGTGAGGTACCACATTACTACGTGATTCAAACCCGAAAAAACACAGGATCTGGCCAACAAGTATGCGAAGAAGGCAAAATCATGAGCCAGATGCGGGCATAAACCGGACCTAACCCAGACATAACCGGTTTTATCCTGTAAAATATTAATCGAAAACAAGTTTAATTGTCTGTTTCAGTGTGGTACCGCATTACTACCTGATTCAAACAAGATAAAACCAAGGTTCTGGTAAACAGGAATGCGGAAAAGGCAAAATCATGAGCCAGATGTGGACATAACCCATACCTAACCCAGACCTAACCGGTTTTATCCTCTAAAATATTGATCGAAACCAGGTTTAATTGACTGTTGCAATGTTGTGCCACATTACTACGTGATTCAAACCGGAAAAATCCAAGGATCTGGCCAACAAGTATGCGCAGAAGGCAAAATCATGAGCCAGATGCGGGCATAACCCAGACCTAACCCAGTCCTAACCGGTGTTATCTTCTAAAATATTATTCGGAAACCAGGTTTAATGGACTGTTTCAGTGTGGTACCACATTACTACGTGATACAAGCCCGAAAAAACCCAGGATCTGTCCAACAACTATGCGAAGAAGGTAAAATCTTGAGTCAGACGGGGGCATAACTCAGACCTAACCCAGGCCTAACCGGTGTTACCGATTAAAATACTGACCGAATTCAGGTGTAATTCACTGTTACTTCGTGGTACCACATTTCTACGTGATTCAAACCAGAGAAAACCAAGTATCTGGCCAACAAGTATGCGGAAAAGGTAAAATCATGAGCCAGATGCGGGCATAACCCAGACCTGACCCAGACCTAACCGGTGTTATCCTCTAAAATATTGATCGAAAACAAGTTTAATTGTCTGTTTCAGTGTGGTACCACATTACTACCTGATTCGAACAAGATAAACCCAAGGTTCTGGTCAACAGGAATGCGGAAAAGGCAAAATCATGAGCCAGATGTGGACATAACCCATACCTAACCCAGACCTAACCGGTTTTATCCTCTAAAATATTCATCGAAACCAGGTTTAATTGACTGTTGCAATGTGGTGCCACATTACTACGTGATTCAAACCCGAAAAAACCAAGGATCTGTCCAACAACTATGCGAAGAAGGTAAAATCACGAGTCAGATGGGGGCATAACCCAGACCTAACCCAGGCCTAACCGGTGTTAGCGACTAAAATTCTGACCGAATCCAGGTGTAATTCACTGTTACTTCGTGCCACCACATTACTACGTGATTCAAACCCGAAAAAACCAAGGATCTGGCCAACAAGAATGCGGAAAAGGCAAGATCATGAGCCAGATGCGGGCATAACCCATACCTAACCCAGAACTAACCGGTTTTATCCTCTAAAATATTGATCGAAACCAGGTTTAATTGACTGTTTCAGTGTGGTACCACATTACTACGTGATTCAAACCCGAAAAAACCCAGGATCTAGCCAACAAGTATGCGATGAAGGCAAAAGCATGAGCCAGATGCGGGCATAACCCGGACTTAACCCAGACCTAACCGGTTTTATCCTCTAAAATATTGATCGAAAACAAGTTTAATTGTCTGTTTCAGTGTGGTACCACATTACTACCTGATTCAAACAAGATAAAACTACGGTTCTGGTCAACAGGAATACGGAAAAGTCAAAATCATGAGCCAGATGTGGACATAACCCATACCTAACCCAGACCTAACCGGTGTTATCCTCAAAAATATTGATCGAAACCAGGTTTAATTGTCTGTTTCAGTGTGGTACCACATTACTACGTGATTCAAACCCGAAAAAACCCAGGATCTGGCCAACAAGTATGCGAAGAATGCAAAATTATGAGCGTGATGCGGGCATAACCCACACCTAACCCAGACCTATCCGGTGTTATCCCCTGAAATATTGATCGAAACCAGGTTTAATTGACTATTTCAGTTTGGTACCACGTTACTATATGATTCAAACCCGAAAAAACACAAGATCTGGCCAACAAGTATATGAAAAAGGCAAAATCATGAGCGAGATGCGGCCATAACCCAGGCCAAACCTAAACCTAACCGGTGTTATCCTCTAAAATATTGGTCGAAACCTGGTTTAATTGACTGTTTCACTGTGGTACCACATTATTACGCGATTCAAACCAGAGAAAACCAAGGATTTGGCCAACAAGTATGTGGAAAAGGCAAAATCATGAGCCAGATGCGGGCATAACCCAGACCTAACCCAGACCTAACCGGTGTTACCTTCTAAAATATTGATCGAAACCAGGTTTAATTGACTGTTTCAGTGTGGTACCACATTACTACGTGATTCAAACCCGAAAAAACCCAGGATCTGTCCAACAAGTATGCGAAGAAGGTAATATCATGAGTCAGATGGGGGCATAACCCAGACCTAACCCAGGCCTAACCGGTGTTACCGACTAAAATACTGATCGAATCAAGGTTTAATTCACTGTTACTTCGTGGTACCACATTACTACGTGATTCAAACCCGAAAAAACCATGGATCTGGCCAACAAGTATGCGAAGAAGGCAAAATCATGAGCCAGATGCGGCCATTACCCAGGCCTAACCTAGACCTAACCAGTGTTATCCTCTAAAATATTGATCGAAACCAGGTTTAATTGACTGTTTCACAGTGGTACCACATTATTACGTGATTCAAACCCGAAAAAACCCAGGATCTGTCCAACAACTATGCGAAGAAGGTAAAATCTTGAGTCAGATGGGGGCATAACCCAGACCTGACCCAGGTCTAACCGGTGTTACCGATTAAAATTCTGACCGAATCCAGGTGTAATTCACAGTTACTTCGTGGTACCACATTACTACGTGATTCAAACCCGAAAAAACCCAGGATCTGGCCAACAAGTATGCGAAGAAGGCAAAATCATGAGCCAGATGCGGGCATAACCCGGTCTTAACCCAGACCTAACCGGTTTTATCCTCTAAAATATTGATCGAAAACAAGTTTAATTGTCTGTTTCAGTGTGGTACCACATTACTACCTGATTCAAACAAGATAAAACTACGGTTCTGGTCAACAGGAATACGGAAATGTCAAAATCATGAGCCAGATGTGGACATAACCCATACCTAACCCAGACCTAACCGGTGTTATCCTCTAAAATATTGATCGAAACCAGGTTTCATTGAGTGTTTCAGTGTGGTACCACATTACTACGTGAATCAAACCAGAGAAAACCCAGGATCTGGCCAACAAGTATGCGAAGAAGGCAAAATTATGAGCGAGATACGGGCATAACCCAGACCTAACCCAGACCTAACCGGTGTTATCCTCTAAAATATTGGTCGAAACCAGGTTTAATTGACAGCTTCAGTGTGTTACCACATTACTACGTGATTCAAACACGAAAAAGCCCAAGATCTGGCCAACAAGTATGCGAAGAAGGCAAAATCATGAGCCAGATGCGGGCATATCCCGGACCTAACCCAGACCTAACCGGTGTTATCCTCTAAAATATTGATAGAAACCAGGATTAATTGACTGCTTCAGTGTGTTACCACATTACTACGTGATTCAAACACGAAAAAAACCCAGGATCTGCCAACAAGTTTGCGAAAAAGGCGAAAGTATAAGCCAGATGCGCGCATATCCCAGACCTAACCCAGACCTAACCGGTGTTATCCTCTAAAATATTGGTCGAAACCAGGTTTAATTGACTGCTTCAGTGTGTTGTCACATTACTACGTGATTCAAACACGGAAAAAACCCAGGATCTGGCCAACAAGTATGCGATGAAGGCAAAATCATGAGCCAGATGCGGGCATAACCCGGACCTAACCCAGACCTAACCGGTGTTATCCTCTGAAATATTGATCGAAACCAGGTTTTATTGACTGCTTCAGTGTGTCACCACATTACTACGTGATTCAAACACGAAAAAAACCCAAGATCTGGCCAACAAGTATGCGAAGAAGGCAAAATCATGAGCCACATGCGGGCATATCCCGGACCTAACCCAGACCTAACCGGTGTTATCCTCTAAAATATTGATAGAAACCAGGTTTAATTGACTGCTTCAGTGTGTTACCACATTACTACGTGATTCAAACACGGAAAATACCCAGGATCTGGCCAACAAGTTTGCGAAAAAGGTGAAAGTATAAGCCAGATGCGCGCATATCCCAGACCTAACCCAGACCTAACCGGTGTTATCCTCTGAAATATTCATCGAAACCAGGTTTAATTGACTGCTTCAGTGTGCTACCACATTCCTACGTGATTCAAACACGAAAAAAACCCAAGATCTGGCCAACAAGTATGCGAAGAAGGCAAAATCATGAGCCAGATGCGGGCATAACCCAGACCTAACCCAGACCTAACCGGTGTTATCCTCTGAAATATTGATCGAAACCAGGTTTAATTGACTGCTTCAGTGTGTTACCACATTACTACGTGATCAAACACGGAAAAAACCCAGGATCTGGCCAACAAGTTTGCGAAAAAGGTGAAAGTATAAGCCAGATGCGCGCATATCCCAGACCTAACCCAGACCTAACCGGTGTTATCCTCTAAAATATTGATCGAAACCAGGTTTAATTGACTGCTTCAGTGTGTTACCACATTACTACATGATTCAAACACGAAAAAAACCCAGGATCTGGCCAAGTATGCGAAGAAGGCAAAATCATGAGCCAGATGCGGGCATAACCCAGACCTAACCCAGACCTAACCGGTGTTATCCTCTAAAATATTGATCGAAACAAGGTTTCATTGACTGTTTCAGTGTATTACCACATTACTACGTGATTCAAACACGAAAAAAACCCAGGATCTGGCCAACAAGTATGCGAAGAAGGCGAAAGTATAAGCCAGATGCGCGCATTTCCCAGACCTAACCCAGACCTAACCGGCGTTATCCTCTAAAATATTGATCGAAACCAGGTTTAATTGACTGCTTCAGTGTGTTACCACATTACTACGTGATTCAAACACGAAAAAAACCCAGGATCTGGCCAACAAGTATGCGAAGAAGGCAAAATCATGAGCCAGATGCGGGCATAACCCAGACCTAACCCAGACCAAACCGGTGTTATCCTCTAAAATATTGATCGAAACCAGGTTTTATTGACTGCTTCAGTGTATTACCACATTACTACGTGATTCAAACACGAAAAAAACCCAGGATCTGGCCAACAAGTATGCGAAGAAGGCAAAATCATGAGCCAGATGCGGGCATAACCCAGACCTAACCCAGACCTAACCGGTGTTATCCTTTGAAATATTGATCGAAACCAGGTTTATTTGACTGCTTCAGTGTGGTACCACATTACTGCGTTATTCAAACCGGAAAAAAACCCAGGATCTAGCCAACAAGTTTGCGAAAAAGGCGAAAGTATAAGCCAGATGCGGGCATATCCCGGACCTATCCCAGACCTAACCGGTGTTATCCTCTAAAATATTGATAGAAACCAGGTTTAATTGACTGCTTCAGTGTGTTACCACATTACTACGTGATTCAAACACGGAAAATACCCAGGATCTGGCCAACAAGTTTGCGAAAAAGGTGAAAGTATAAGCCAGATGCGCGCATATCCCAGACCTAACCCAGACCTAACCGGTGTTATCCTCTGAAATATTGATCGAAACCAGGTTTAATTGACTGCTTCAGTGTGCTACCACATTCCTACGTGATTCAAACACGAAAAAAACCCAAGATCTGGCCAACAAGTATGCGAAGAAGGCAAAATCATGAGCCAGATGCGGGCATAACCCAGACCTAACCCAGACCTAACCGGTGTTATCCTCTGAAATATTGATCGAAACCAGGTTTAATTGACTGCTTCAGTGTGTTACCACATTACTACGTGATCAAACACGGAAAAAACCCAGGATCTGGCCAACAAGTTTGCGAAAAAGGTGAAAGTATAAGCCAGATGCGCGCATATCCCAGACCTAACCCAGACCTAACCGGTGTTATCCTCTAAAATATTGATCGAAACCAGGTTTAATTGACTGCTTCAGTGTGTTACCACATTACTACATGATTCAAACACGAAAAAAACCCAGGATCTGGCCAAGTATGCGAAGAAGGCAAAATCATGAGCCAGATGCGGGCATAACCCAGACCTAACCCAGACCTAACCGGTGTTATCCTCTAAAATATTGATCGAAACAAGGTTTCATTGACTGTTTCAGTGTATTACCACATTACTACGTGATTCAAACACGAAAAAAACCCAGGATCTGGCCAACAAGTATGCGAAGAAGGCGAAAGTATAAGCCAGATGCGCGCATTTCCCAGACCTAACCCAGACCTAACCGGCGTTATCCTCTTAAATATTGATCGAAACCAGGTTTAATTGACTGCTTCAGTGTGTTACCACATTACTACGTGATTCAAACACGAAAAAAACCCAGGATCTGGCCAACAAGTATGCGAAGAAGGCAAAATCATGAGCCAGATGCGGGCATAACCCAGACCTAACCCAGACCAAACCGGTGTTATCCTCTAAAATATTGATCGAAACCAGGTTTTATTGACTGCTTCAGTGTATTACCACATTACTACGTGATTCAAACACGAAAAAAACCCAGGATCTGGCCAACAAGTATGCGAAGAAGGCAAAATCATGAGCCAGATGCGGGCATAACCCAGACCTAACCCAGACCTAACCGGTGTTATCCTTTGAAATATTGATCGAAACCAGGTTTATTTGACTGCTTCAGTGTGGTACCACATTACTGCGTTATTCAAACCGGAAAAAAACCCAGGATCTAGCCAACAAGTTTGCGAAAAAGGCGAAAGTATAAGCCAGATGCGGGCATATCCCGGACCTATCCCAGACCTAACCGGTGTTATCCTCTGAAATATTGATCGAAACCAGGTTTAATTGACTGCTTCAGTGTGTTACCACATTACTACGTGATTCAAACACGGAAAATACCCAGGATCTGGCCAACAAGTTTGCGAAAAAGGCGAAGGTATAAGCCAGATGCGCGCAAATCCCAGACCTAACCCAGACCTAACCGGTGTTATCCTCTAAAATATTGATCGAAACCAGGTTTAATTGACAGCTTCAGTGTGTTACCACATTACTACGTGATTCAAACACGAAAAAAACCCAGGATCTGGCCAACAAGTATGCGAAGAAGGCAAAATCATGAGCCAGATGCTGGCATATCCCGGACCTAACACAGACCTAACCGGTGTTATCCTCTAAAATAATGTCCGAATCCAGGTTTAATTGACTGCTTCAGTGTGTTACCACATTACTACGTGATTCAAACACGGAAAATACCCAGGATCTGGCCAACAAGTATGCGAAGAAGGCAAAATCATGAGCCAGATGCGGGCATAACCCAGACCTAACCCAGACCTAACCGGTGTTATCCTCAAAAATATTGATCGAAACCAGGTTTAATTGACAGCTTCAGTGTGTTACCACATTACTACGTGATTCAAACACGGAAAAAACCCAGGATCTGGCCAACAAGTATGCGAAGAAGGCAAAATCATGAGCCAGATGCGGGCATAACCCACACCTAACCCAGACCTAACCGGTGTTATCCTCAAAAATATTGATCGAAACCAGGTTTAATTGTCTGTTTCAGTGTGGTACCACATTACTACGTGATTCAAACCCGAAAAAACCCAGGATCTGGCCAACAAGTATGCGAAGAATGCAAAATTATGAGCGTGATGCGGGCATAACCCACACCTAACCCAGACCTATCCGGTGTTATCCCCTGAAATATTGATCGAAACCAGGTTTAATTGACTATTTCAGTTTGGTACCACGTTACTATATGATTCAAACCCGAAAAAACACAAGATCTGGCCAACAAGTATATGAAAAAGGCAAAATCATGAGCGAGATGCGGCCATAACCCAGGCCAAACCTAAACCTAACCGGTGTTATCCTCTAAAATATTGGTCGAAACCTGGTTTAATTGACTGTTTCACTGTGGTACCACATTATTACGCGATTCAAACCAGAGAAAACCAAGGATTTGGCCAACAAGTATGTGGAAAAGGCAAAATCATGAGCCAGATGCGGGCATAACCCAGACCTAACCCAGACCTAACCGGTGTTACCTTCTAAAATATTGATCGAAACCAGGTTTAATTGACTGTTTCAGTGTGGTACCACATTACTACGTGATTCAAACCCGAAAAAACCAAGGATCTGTCCAACAAGTATGCGAAGAAGGTAATATCATGAGTCAGATGGGGGCATAACCCAGACCTAACCCAGGCCTAACCGGTGTTACCGACTAAAATACTGATCGAATCAAGGTTTAATTCACTGTTACTTCGTGGTACCACATTACTACGTGATTCAAACCCGAAAAAACCATGGATCTGGCCAACAAGTATGCGAAGAAGGCAAAATCATGAGCCAGATGCGGCCATTACCCAGGCCTAACCTAGACCTAACCAGTGTTATCCTCTAAAATATTGATCGAAACCAGGTTTAATTGACTGTTTCACAGTGGTACCACATTATTACGTGATTCAAACCCGAAAAAACCCAGGATCTGTCCAACAACTATGCGAAGAAGGTAAAATCTTGAGTCAGATGGGGGCATAACCCAGACCTGACCCAGGTCTAACCGGTGTTACCGATTAAAATTCTGACCGAATCCAGGTGTAATTCACAGTTACTTCGTGGTACCACATTACTACGTGATTCAAACCCGAAAAAACCCAGGATCTGGCCAACAAGTATGCGAAGAAGGCAAAATCATGAGCCAGATGCGGGCATAACCCGGTCTTAACCCAGACCTAACCGGTTTTATCCTCTAAAATATTGATCGAAAACAAGTTTAATTGTCTGTTTCAGTGTGGTACCACATTACTACCTGATTCAAACAAGATAAAACTACGGTTCTGGTCAACAGGAATACGGAAATGTCAAAATCATGAGCCAGATGTGGACATAACCCATACCTAACCCAGACCTAACCGGTGTTATCCTCTAAAATATTGATCGAAACCAGGTTTCATTGAGTGTTTCAGTGTGGTACCACATTACTACGTGAATCAAACCAGAGAAAACCCAGGATCTGGCCAACAAGTATGCGAAGAAGGCAAAATTATGAGCGAGATACGGGCATAACCCAGACCTAACCCAGACCTAACCGGTGTTATCCTCTAAAATATTGGTCGAAACCAGGTTTAATTGACAGCTTCAGTGTGTTACCACATTACTACGTGATTCAAACACGAAAAAGCCCAAGATCTGGCCAACAAGTATGCGAAGAAGGCAAAATCATGAGCCAGATGCGGGCATATCCCGGACCTAACCCAGACCTAACCGGTGTTATCCTCTAAAATATTGATAGAAACCAGGATTAATTGACTGCTTCAGTGTGTTACCACATTACTACGTGATTCAAACACGAAAAAAACCCAGGATCTGCCAACAAGTTTGCGAAAAAGGCGAAAGTATAAGCCAGATGCGCGCATATCCCAGACCTAACCCAGACCTAACCGGTGTTATCCTCTAAAATATTGGTCGAAACCAGGTTTAATTGACTGCTTCAGTGTGTTGTCACATTACTACGTGATTCAAACACGGAAAAAACCCAGGATCTGGCCAACAAGTATGCGATGAAGGCAAAATCATGAGCCAGATGCGGGCATAACCCGGACCTAACCCAGACCTAACCGGTGTTATCCTCTGAAATATTGATCGAAACCAGGTTTTATTGACTGCTTCAGTGTGTCACCACATTACTACGTGATTCAAACACGAAAAAAACCCAAGATCTGGCCAACAAGTATGCGAAGAAGGCAAAATCATGAGCCACATGCGGGCATATCCCGGACCTAACCCAGACCTAACCGGTGTTATCCTCTAAAATATTGATAGAAACCAGGTTTAATTGACTGCTTCAGTGTGTTACCACATTACTACGTGATTCAAACACGGAAAATACCCAGGATCTGGCCAACAAGTTTGCGAAAAAGGTGAAAGTATAAGCCAGATGCGCGCATATCCCAGACCTAACCCAGACCTAACCGGTGTTATCCTCTGAAATATTGATCGAAACCAGGTTTAATTGACTGCTTCAGTGTGCTACCACATTCCTACGTGATTCAAACACGAAAAAAACCCAAGATCTGGCCAACAAGTATGCGAAGAAGGCAAAATCATGAGCCAGATGCGGGCATAACCCAGACCTAACCCAGACCTAACCGGTGTTATCCTCTGAAATATTGATCGAAACCAGGTTTAATTGACTGCTTCAGTGTGTTACCACATTACTACGTGATCAAACACGGAAAAAACCCAGGATCTGGCCAACAAGTTTGCGAAAAAGGTGAAAGTATAAGCCAGATGCGCGCATATCCCAGACCTAACCCAGACCTAACCGGTGTTATCCTCTAAAATATTGATCGAAACCAGGTTTAATTGACTGCTTCAGTGTGTTACCACATTACTACATGATTCAAACACGAAAAAAACCCAGGATCTGGCCAAGTATGCGAAGAAGGCAAAATCATGAGCCAGATGCGGGCATAACCCAGACCTAACCCAGACCTAACCGGTGTTATCCTCTAAAATATTGATCGAAACAAGGTTTCATTGACTGTTTCAGTGTATTACCACATTACTACGTGATTCAAACACGAAAAAAACCCAGGATCTGGCCAACAAGTATGCGAAGAAGGCGAAAGTATAAGCCAGATGCGCGCATTTCCCAGACCTAACCCAGACCTAACCGGCGTTATCCTCTAAAATATTGATCGAAACCAGGTTTAATTGACTGCTTCAGTGTGTTACCACATTACTACGTGATTCAAACACGAAAAAAACCCAGGATCTGGCCAACAAGTATGCGAAGAAGGCAAAATCATGAGCCAGATGCGGGCATAACCCAGACCTAACCCAGACCAAACCGGTGTTATCCTCTAAAATATTGATCGAAACCAGGTTTTATTGACTGCTTCAGTGTATTACCACATTACTACGTGATTCAAACACGAAAAAAACCCAGGATCTGGCCAACAAGTATGCGAAGAAGGCAAAATCATGAGCCAGATGCGGGCATAACCCAGACCTAACCCAGACCTAACCGGTGTTATCCTTTGAAATATTGATCGAAACCAGGTTTATTTGACTGCTTCAGTGTGGTACCACATTACTGCGTTATTCAAACCGGAAAAAAACCCAGGATCTAGCCAACAAGTTTGCGAAAAAGGCGAAAGTATAAGCCAGATGCGGGCATATCCCGGACCTATCCCAGACCTAACCGGTGTTATCCTCTAAAATATTGATAGAAACCAGGTTTAATTGACTGCTTCAGTGTGTTACCACATTACTACGTGATTCAAACACGGAAAATACCCAGGATCTGGCCAACAAGTTTGCGAAAAAGGTGAAAGTATAAGCCAGATGCGCGCATATCCCAGACCTAACCCAGACCTAACCGGTGTTATCCTCTGAAATATTGATCGAAACCAGGTTTAATTGACTGCTTCAGTGTGCTACCACATTCCTACGTGATTCAAACACGAAAAAAACCCAAGATCTGGCCAACAAGTATGCGAAGAAGGCAAAATCATGAGCCAGATGCGGGCATAACCCAGACCTAACCCAGACCTAACCGGTGTTATCCTCTGAAATATTGATCGAAACCAGGTTTAATTGACTGCTTCAGTGTGTTACCACATTACTACGTGATCAAACACGGAAAAAACCCAGGATCTGGCCAACAAGTTTGCGAAAAAGGTGAAAGTATAAGCCAGATGCGCGCATATCCCAGACCTAACCCAGACCTAACCGGTGTTATCCTCTAAAATATTGATCGAAACCAGGTTTAATTGACTGCTTCAGTGTGTTACCACATTACTACATGATTCAAACACGAAAAAAACCCAGGATCTGGCCAAGTATGCGAAGAAGGCAAAATCATGAGCCAGATGCGGGCATAACCCAGACCTAACCCAGACCTAACCGGTGTTATCCTCTAAAATATTGATCGAAACAAGGTTTCATTGACTGTTTCAGTGTATTACCACATTACTACGTGATTCAAACACGAAAAAAACCCAGGATCTGGCCAACAAGTATGCGAAGAAGGCGAAAGTATAAGCCAGATGCGCGCATTTCCCAGACCTAACCCAGACCTAACCGGCGTTATCCTCTTAAATATTGATCGAAACCAGGTTTAATTGACTGCTTCAGTGTGTTACCACATTACTACGTGATTCAAACACGAAAAAAACCCAGGATCTGGCCAACAAGTATGCGAAGAAGGCAAAATCATGAGCCAGATGCGGGCATAACCCAGACCTAACCCAGACCAAACCGGTGTTATCCTCTAAAATATTGATCGAAACCAGGTTTTATTGACTGCTTCAGTGTATTACCACATTACTACGTGATTCAAACACGAAAAAAACCCAGGATCTGGCCAACAAGTATGCGAAGAAGGCAAAATCATGAGCCAGATGCGGGCATAACCCAGACCTAACCCAGACCTAACCGGTGTTATCCTTTGAAATATTGATCGAAACCAGGTTTATTTGACTGCTTCAGTGTGGTACCACATTACTGCGTTATTCAAACCGGAAAAAAACCCAGGATCTAGCCAACAAGTTTGCGAAAAAGGCGAAAGTATAAGCCAGATGCGGGCATATCCCGGACCTATCCCAGACCTAACCGGTGTTATCCTCTGAAATATTGATCGAAACCAGGTTTAATTGACTGCTTCAGTGTGTTACCACATTACTACGTGATTCAAACACGGAAAATACCCAGGATCTGGCCAACAAGTTTGCGAAAAAGGCGAAGGTATAAGCCAGATGCGCGCAAATCCCAGACCTAACCCAGACCTAACCGGTGTTATCCTCTAAAATATTGATCGAAACCAGGTTTAATTGACAGCTTCAGTGTGTTACCACATTACTACGTGATTCAAACACGAAAAAAACCCAGGATCTGGCCAACAAGTATGCGAAGAAGGCAAAATCATGAGCCAGATGCTGGCATATCCCGGACCTAACACAGACCTAACCGGTGTTATCCTCTAAAATAATGTCCGAATCCAGGTTTAATTGACTGCTTCAGTGTGTTACCACATTACTACGTGATTCAAACACGGAAAATACCCAGGATCTGGCCAACAAGTATGCGAAGAAGGCAAAATCATGAGCCAGATGCGGGCATAACCCAGACCTAACCCAGACCTAACCGGTGTTATCCTCTAAAATATTGATCGAAACCAGGTTTAATTGACAGCTTCAGTGTGTTACCACATTACTACATGATTCAAACACGATAAAAACCCAGGATCTGGCCAACAAGTATGCGAAGAAGGCAAAATCATGAGCCAGATGCGGGCATATCCCGGAACTAACCCAGACCTAACCGGTGTTATCCTCTAAAATATTGATCGAAACCAGGTTTAATTGACTGCTTCAGTGTGTTACCACATTCCTACGTGATTCAGACACGAAAAAAACCCAGGATCTGACCAACGAGTATGCGAAGAAGGCGAAAGTATAAGCCAGATGCGCGCATTTCCCAGACCTCACCCAGACCTAACCGGCGTTATCCTCTAAAATATTGATCGAAACCAGGTTTAATTGACTGCTTCAGTATGTTACCACATTACTACGTGATTCAAACACGAAAAAAACCCAGGATCTGGCCAACAAGTATGCGAAGAAGGCAAAATCATGAGCCAGATGCGGGCATAACCCAGACCTAACCCAGACCTAACCGGTGTTATCCTCTAAAATAATGTCCGAATCCAGGTTTAATTGACTGCCTCAGTGTGGTACAACATTACTACGTGATTCAAACACGGAAAAAATCCAGGATCTGGCCAACAAGTTTGCGAAAAAGGCAAAAGTATAAGCCAGATGCGCGCATATCCCAGACCTAACCCAGACCTAACCGGTGTTATCCTCTAAAATATTGATCGAAACCAGGTTTAATTGACTGCTTCAGTGTGTTACCTCATTACTACGTGATTCAAACACGAAAAAAACCCAGGATCTGGCCAACAAGTATGCGAAGAAGGCAAAATCATGAGCCAGATGCGGGCATATCCCGGACCCAACCCAGACCTAGCCGGTGTTATCCTCTAAAATATTGATCGAAACCAGGTTTAATTGACTGCTTCAGTGTGTTACCACATTACTACATGATTCAAACACGAAAAAAACCCAGGATCTGGCCAACAAGTATGCGAAGAAGGCAAAATCATGAGCCAGATGCGGGCATAACCCAGACCTAACCCAGACCTAACCGGTGTTATCCTCTAAAATAATGTCCGAATCCAGGTTTAATTGACTGCCTCAGTGTGGTACAACATTACTACGTGATTCAAACACGGAAAAAATCCAGGATCTGGCCAACAAGTTTGCGAAAAAGGCGAAAGTATAAGCCAGATGCGCGCATATCCCAGACCTAACCCAGACCTAACCGGTGTTATCCTCTAAAATATTGATCGAAACCAGGTTTAATTGACTGCTTCAGTGTGTTACCACATTACTACGTGATTCAAACACGAAAAAAACCCAGGATCTGGCCAACAAGTATGCGAAGAAGGCAAAATCATGAGCCAGATGCGGGCATATCCCGGACCTAACCCAGACCTAACCGGTGTTATCCTCTGAAATATTGATCGAAACCAGGTTTAATTGACTGCTTCAGTGTGGTACCACATTACTGCGTTATTCAAACCGGAAAAAAACCCAGGATCTAGCCAACAAGTTTGCGAAAAAGGCGAAAGTATAAGCCAGATGCGGGCATATCCCGGACCTATCCCAGACCTAACCGGTGTTATCCTCTAAAATATTGATCGAAACCAGGTTTAATTGACTGCTTCAGTGTGTTACCACATTACTACGTGATTCAAACACGAAAAAAACCCTGGATCTGGCCAACAAGTATGCGAAGAAGGCAAAATCATGAGCCAGATGCGGGCATAACCCAGACCTAACCCAGACCTAACCGGTGTTATCCTCTGAAATATTGATCGAAACCAGGTTTAATTGACTGCTTCAGTGTGTTACCACATTACTACATGATTCAAACACGAAAAAAACCCAGGGTCTGGCCAACAAGTATGCGAAGAAGGCAAAATCATGAGCCAGATGCGGGCATAACCCAGACCTAACCCAGACCTAACCGGTGTTATCCTCTAAAATATTGATCGAAACCAGGTTTAATTGACTGCTTCAGTGTGTTACCACATTCCTACGTGATTCAAACACGAAAAAAACCCAGGATCTGACCAACAGGTATGCGAAGAAGGCGAAAGTATAAGCCAGATGCGCGCATTTCCCAGACCTAACCCAGACCTAACCGGCGTTATCCTCTAAAATATTGATCGAAACCAGGTTTAATTGACTGCTTCAGTGTGTTACCACATTACTACGTGATTCAACCACGAAAAAAACCCAGGATCTGGCCAACAAGTATGCGAAGAAGGCAAAATCATGAGCCAGATGCGGGCATATCCCGGACCTATCCCAGACCTAACCGGTGTTATCCTCTAAAATATTGATCGAAACCAGGTTTAATAGACTGCTTCAGTGTGTTACCACATTACTACGTGATTCAAACACGAAAAAACCCCAGGATCTGGCCAACAAGTATGCGAAGAAGGCAAAATCATGAGCTAGATGCGGGCATAACCCAGACCTAACCCAGACCTAACCGGTGTTATCTTCTAAAATATTGATCGAAACCAGGTTTTATTGACTGCTTCAGTGTATTACCACATTACTACGTGATTCAAACACGAAAAAAACCCAGGATCTGGCCAACAAGTATGCGAAGAAGGCAAAATCATGAGCCAGATGCGGGCATATCCCGGACCTATCCCAGACCTAACCGGTGTTATCCTCTAAAATATTGATCGAAACCAGGTTTAATTGACTGCTTCAGTGTGTTACCACATTACTGCGTGATTCAAACACGAAAAAACCCCAGGATCTGGCCAACAAGTATGCGAAGAAGGCAAAATCATGAGCCAGATGCGGGCATATCCCGGACCTATCCCAGACCTAACCGGCGCTATCCTCTGAAATATTGATCGAAACCAGGTTTAATTGACTGCTTCAGAGTGTTACCACATTATTACGTGATTCAAACACGAAAAATACCCAGGATCAGGCCAAGAAGTTTGCGAAAAAGGCGAAAGTATAAGCCAGATGCGCGCAAATCCCAGACCTAACCCAGACCTAACCGGTGTTATCCTCTAAAATATTGATCGAAACCAGGTTTTATTGACTGCTTCAGTGTGTTACCACATTACTACGTGATTCAAACACGGAAAAAACCCAGGATCTGGCCAACAAGTATGCGAAGAAGGCAAAATCATGAGCCAGATGCGGGCATAACCCAGACCTAACCCAGACCTGACCGGTGTTATCCTCTAAAATAATGTCCGAATCCAGGTTTAATTGACTGCCTCAGTGTGGTGCAACATTACTACGTGATTCATACACGGAAAAAATCGAGGATCTGGCCAACAAGTATGCGAAGAAGGCAAAATCATGAGCCAGATGCGGGCATATCCCGGACCTAACCCAGACCTAACCGGTGTTATCCTCTGAAATATTGATCGAAACCAGGTTTAATTGACTGCTTCAGTGTGGTACCACATTACTGCGTTATTCAAACCGGAAAAAAACCCAGGATCTAGCCAACAAGTTTGCCAAAAAGGCGAAAGTATAAGCCAGATGCGGGCATATCCCGGACCTATCCCAGACCTAACCGGTGTTATCCTCTGAAATATTGATCGAAACCAGGTTTAATTGACTGCTTCAGTGTGGTACCACATTACTGCGTTATTCAAACCGGAAAAAAACCCAGGATCTAGCCAACAAGTTTGCGAAAAAGGCGAAAGTATAAGCCAGATGCGCGCATATCCCAGACCTAACCCAGACCTAACCGGTTTTATCCTCTAAAATATTGATCGAAACCAGGTTTAATTGACTGCTTCAGTGTGTTACCACATTACTACGTGATTCAAACACGAAAAAAACCCAGGATCTGGCCAACAAGTATGCGAAGAAGGCAAAATCATGAGCCAGATGCGGGCATATCCCGGACCTAACCCAGACCTAACCGGTGTTATCCTCTGAAATATTGATCGAAACCAGGTTTAATTGACTGCTTCAGTGTGTTACCACATTACTACATGATTCAAACACGAAAAAAACCCAGGGTCTGGCCAACAAGTATGCGAAGAAGGCAAAATCATGAGCCAGATGCGGGCATAACCCAGACCTAACCCAGACCTATCCGGTGTTATCCTCTGAAATATTGATCGAAACCAGGTTTAATTTACTGCTTCAGTGTGTTACCACATTACTACATGATTCAAACACGAAAAAAACCCAGGGTCTGGCCAACAAGTATGCGAAGAAGGCAAAATCATGAGCCAGATGCGGGCATATCCCGGACCTAACCCAGACCTAACCGGTGTTATCCTCTGAAATATTGATCGAAACCAGGTTTAATTGACTGCTTCAGTGTGTTACCACATTACTACGTGATTCAAACACGGAAAATACCCAGGATCTGGCCAACAAGTATGCGAAGAAGGCAAAATCATGAGCCAGATGCGGGCATAACCCAGACCTAACCCAGACCTAACCGCTGTTATCCTCTAAAATATTGATCGAAACCAGGTTTAATTGACAGCTTCAGTGTGTTACCACATTACTACGTGATTCAAACACGAAAAAAACCCAGGATCTGGCCAACAAGTATGCGAAGAAGGCAAAATCATGAGCCAGATGCGGGCATATCCCGGACCTAACCCAGACCTAACCGGTGTTATCCTCTAAAATATTGATCGAAACCAGGTTTAATTGACTGCTTCAGTGTATTACCTCATTACTACGTGATTCAAACACGAAAAAAACCCAGGATCTGGCCAACAAGTATGCGAAGAAGGCAAAATCATGAGCCAGATGCGGGCATATCCCGGACCTAACCCAGACCTAACCGGTGTTATCATCTGAAACATTGATCGAAACCAGGTTTAATTGGCTGCTTCAGTGTGTTACCACATTACTACATGATTCAAACACGAAAAAAACCCAGGGTCTGGCCAACAAGTATGCGAAGAAGGCAAAATCATGAGCCAGATGCGGGCATAACCCAGACCTAACCCAGACCTAACCGGTGTTATCCTCTGAAATATTGATCGAAACCAGGTTTAATTTACTGCTTCAGTGTGTTACCACATTACTACATGATTCAAACACGAAAAAAACCCAGGGTCTGGCCAACAAGTATGCGAAGAAGGCAAAATCATGAGCCAGATGCGGGCATATCCCGGACCTAACCCAGACCTAACCGGTGTTATCCTCTGAAATATTGATCGAAACCAGGTTTAATTGACTGCTTCAGTGTGTTACCACATTACTACGTGATTCAAACACGGAAAATACCCAGGATCTGGCCAACAAGTTTGCGAAAAAGGCGAAGGTATAAGCCAGATGCGCGCAAATCCCAGACCTAACCCAGACCTAACCGGTGTTATCCTCTAAAATATTGATCGAAACCAGGTTTAATTGTCTGCTTCAGTGTGTTACCACATTACTACGTGATTCAAACACGGGAAATACCCAGGATCTGGCCAACAAGTATGCGAAGAAGGCAAAATCATGAGCCAGATGCGGGCATAACCCAGACCTAACCCAGACCTAACCGCTGTTATCCTCTAAAATATTGATCGAAACCAGGTTTAATTGACAGCTTCAGTGTGTTACCACATTACTACGTGATTCAAACACGAAAAAAACCCAGGATCTGGCCAACAAGTATGCGAAGAAGGCAAAATCATGAGCCAGATGCGGGCATATCCCGGACCTAACCCAGACCTAACCGGTGTTATCCTCTAAAATATTGATCGAAACCAGGTTTAATTGACTGCTTCAGTGTATTACCTCATTACTACGTGATTCAAACACGAAAAAAACCCAGGATCTGGCCAACAAGTATGCGAAGAAGGCAAAATCATGAGCCAGATGCGGGCATAACCCAGACCTAACCCAGACCTAACCGGTGTTATCCTCTAAAATATTGATCGAAACCAGGTTTAATTGACTGCTTCAGTGTGTTACCACATTACTACGTGATTCAAACACGAAAAAAACGCAGGATCTGGCCAACAAGTTTGCGAAAAAGGCGAAAGTATAAGCCAGATGCGCGCATTTCCCAGACCTAACCCAGACCTAACCGGTGTTATCCTCTGAAATATTGATCGAAACCAGGTTTAATTGACTGCTTCAGTGTGTTACCACATTACTACGTGATTCAAACACGAAAAAAACCCAAGATCTGGCCAACAAGTATGCGAAGAAGGCAAAATCATGAGCCAGATGCGGGCATATCCCGGACCTAACCCAGACCTAACTGGTGTTATCCTCTAAAATATTGATAGAAACCAGGTTTAATTGACTGCTTCAGTGTGTTACCACATTACTACGTGATTCAAACACGGAAAATACCCAGGATCTGGCCAACAAGTTTGCGAAAAAGGTGAAAGTATAAGCCAGATGCGCGCATATCCCAGACCTAACCCAGACCTAACCGGTGTTATCCTCTGAAATATTGATCGAAACCAGGTTTAATTGACTGCTTCAGTGTGTTACCACATTACTACGTGATTCAAACCCGGAAAATACCCAGGATCTGCCAACAAGTTTGCGAAAAAGGCGAAAGTATAAGCCAGATGCGCGCATATCCCAGACCTAACCCAGACCTAACCGGTGTTTTCCTCTAAAATATTGGTCGAAACCAGGTTTAATTGACTGCTTCAGTGTGTTACCACATTACTACGTGATTCAAACACGGAAAAAACCCAGGATCTGGCCAACAAGTATGCGATGAAGGCAAAATCATGAGCCAGATGCGGGCATAACCCAGACCTAACCCGGACCTAACCGGTGTTATCCTCTAAAATATTGATCGAAACCAGGTTTAATTGACTGCTTCAGTGTGTTACCACATTACTACGTGATTCAAACACGAAAAAAACCCAGGATCTGGCCAACAAGTATGCGAAGAAGGCAAAATCATGAGCCAGATGCGGGCATAACCCAGACCTAACCCAGACCTAACCGGTGTTATCCTCTGAAATATTGATCGAAACCAGGTTTTATTGACTGCTTCAGTGTGTTACCACATTACTACGTGATTCAAACACGAAAAAAACCCAGGATCTGGCCAACAAGTTTGCGAAAAAGGCGAAAGTATAAGCCAGATGCGCGCATTTCCCAGACCTAACCCAGACCTAACCGGTGTTATCCTCTGAAATATTGATCGAAACCAGGTTTAATTGACTGCTTCAGTGTGTTACCACATTACTACGTGATTCAAACACGAAAAAAACCCAAGATCTGGCCAACAAGTATGCGAAGAAGGCAAAATCATGAGCCAGATGCGGGCATATCCCGGACCTAACCCAGACCTAACCGGTGTTATCCTCTAAAATATTGATAGAAACCAGGTTTAATTGACTGCTTCAGTGTGTTACCACATTACTACGTGATTCAAACACGGAAAATACCCAGGATCTGGCCAACAAGTTTGCGAAAAAGGTGAAAGTATAAGCCAGATGCGCGCATATCCCAGACCTAACCCAGACCTAACCGGTGTTATCCTCTGAAATATTGATCGAAACCAGGTTTAATTGACTGCTTCAGTGTGTTACCACATTCCTACGTGATTCAAACACGAAAAAAACCCAAGATCTGGCCAACAAGTATGCGAAGAAGGCAAAATCATGAGCCAGATGCGGGCATAACCCAGACCTAACCCAGACCTAACCGGTGTTATCCTCTGAAATATTGATCGAAACCAGGTTTAATTGACTGCTTCAGTGTGTTACCACATTACTACGTGATTCAAACCCGGAAAATACCCAGGATCTGCCAACAAGTTTGCGAAAAAGGCGAAAGTATAAGCCAGATGCGCGCATATCCCAGACCTAACCCAGACCTAACCGGTGTTTTCCTCTAGAATATTGGTCGAAACCAGGTTTAATTGACTGCTTCAGTGTGTTACCACATTACTACGTGATTCAAACACGGAAAAAACCCAGGATCTGGCCAACAAGTATGCGATGAAGGCAAAATCATGAGCCAGATGCGGGCATAACCCAGACCTAACCCAGACCTAACCGGTGTTATCCTCTAAAATATTGATCGAAACCAGGTTTAATTGACTGCTTCAGTGTGTTACCACATTACTACGTGATTCAAACACGAAAAAAACCCAGGATCTGGCCAACAAGTATGCGAAGAAGGCAAAATCATGAGCCAGATGCGGGCATAACCCAGACCTAACCCAGACCTAACCGGTGTTATCCTCTGAAATATTGATCGAAACCAGGTTTTATTGACTGCTTCAGTGTGTTACCACATTACTACGTGATTCAAACACGAAAAAAACCCAGGATCTGGCCAAGAATTATGCGAAGAAGGCGAAAGAATAAGCCAGATGCGCGCATTTCCCAGACCTAGCCCAGACCTAACCAGTGTTATCCTCTAAAATATTGATCGAAACCAGGTTTAATTCACAGCTTCAGTGTGTTACCACATTACTACGTGATTCAAACCCGAAAAAAACCCAGGATCTAGTAAACATAGTAGTATAGAGGGTGTTCGGCCAGCCCTGAGAAACATTTTAATAGGATATTCTAGAGGCCAAACTAAGACGAAAATCAAGAATATGAATTTGTTGATGGAGGCTTCGTTAAAAAGTTATTAACAATTTGATTCAAAAATTTCAAATCGTTCCAGAAAAATTATTTTCGGCTGCGGAGGTCAATTACAAGCATTTTTAGTGAATAGACATATATTCGGAATCCTACTCAGTTTCGAGAAAAAAATTCGAGTATGTGTTGATATTTTTCGGCGAAAAGCAAATTTTTCAAATCGTTCTAAAAAAATTATTTTCGGTTACAGGGATCAATTACAATCATTTTTGGTCATTACACATACCCCCGAAATCCTACGCACTTTCGAGAAAAAAATTCCTTACCGAAAATCTAATCGGGTGCCTTTATTTTTCGATGAAAAAGAAAGATTTCAAATCGTTCTGTGAAAAATTATTTTCAGTTGCGAGGGTCGGTGACAATCATTTTTTATGTATAGACATACCCCCGTAATCTTGCGCATTTTCGAGAAAAAAATTCAGTACGAGCGGAACTTTAAACATTAATAACTTTTTAACAGTGCCTCCATCAACAAATTGGTATTCTTGATTTTCGTCTTATTTTGACCTCTAGAATCCCCCATTAAAATTTTTCCCATGGATGGCCGAACACCCTGTATGTAGGGAACCGTGCAGTTGAAAATTATTAAATCGCGCACGAATTTTTGGCCGAACAGCGAATCGTTCGCTGTCCACGAGCTTGCACGAGCGAAGACGGTTACCGCCGAAAAAGCCGTCAACACGCGGCGAGCGTACGGCCGAACAGCTGATGGGTGAATAACCCAGAAAGCGAGAAAAGACAGCACGGAAGAGAGAAAGATTGAAGAAAAGTACGTAGTAGGTGTGACTGTGTTTAACGAAATAAATACGAGTGTGCCGATTAACGAACAAACACGGTTCCTGATAATCCCATACATACATACGTACAGTGTTGTTCCAAGTGGAGTTTGAAAAAGATGCTAATAAAAATGTTGCATAGTCATAACCACCTGGTTCAGTTACTACATTCACCCTGTAAAAACAACACAATAATATTATTTATTATTTTCTTTTCACGTTCTTAACTTTATTTTTATTTTTAGTTTGAGTTTTACATTTCTCCTTCTCTTCGTCTTGCTTTTCTTTCTCCTTTTCCTTTTCATTTTTCTGTTTTTCTTTCTTTTTTCAATAGCTTTTCTTCTTTTAATTTCTCGGCTTGTTTTTTTCTTTTCTAATCGTTCTTCTTTCATTCTTTGTTTTTCTTTTTCCTGGTTATCAATTGCTTCTATTTTTTCAAGCTGAGTCTATTTCCATGTCTTTGATGTAACTTTGATTGCACACACCTTTCTATATTTCTTTTCTTTTCTTTTCTTTTCTTTGTTGTTTTTTCAATTTTTTGATAATGTTGATAATGTTTATCCAGAATAGATTCTGAAGAATCTTTGTCTTTACGAGAAAATAAGTAAAGTAACGTTGTAGAATTAATGTAGTTTGATTTCAGTACCATCGGAAACAAAACAATTCCCATTAGAAAAAAGTAAAAGCATCATTGTCATGAAATATTAAAGTTAATTAATGATCAGTATATCATATATTAGTTTCTTCTAGCGAAACGTTGTTAAATTAGTCTTCTACACTGGTATTGGTTTTACTGTTACTATGAACTGCACTGCGTTGAACATCAGCAGTGCTTTCTCTCTGCGAGTTGTGTCTTGTGTTGTGTCTTAGTTGTGTCCCGATTGTATTTTAATATTTTCTATATAGAAAAGAAAATTGTTCCCCTCTCAGATCATCTGGAATATGCTCTTGAATGCTATGTAAAACTACCTATATTGCTGTCATTGATGTCAGTTTCATCTGGCGACATGAATTCTAATTTATTTTCTTCTTTCTGAAATACGTTTTGTCTAGTAAATTGTATTTGAGTTAAACGGTCATAGGCCACCACAAGCTTTAAAAGCATTTCCTTCTTCATGGAATTTATATATGGTATGATATATTGGTGCGAAATTCACCTTCGTAATGGGTTTAGTCTACCTACGTACTTTGTCTATGTTCCTGCACTACCCTTCGCCATGCAACTTTTAATCGTCTAAATATTCCTACATCGCATGGCTGGAAAATATGAGTTGCATTAGGTAATAATATACAAAAAAGTAAAATGAGTTTACTCAAAACAAAAATTATGTAAATTGAAATTTATGCAGGACCTGCGACCATCTAATAATACCAGTATAGGAAAGGTGACTCCATTCTCAACCATTTATGGGCTACACACAATATATGTATTAGTGTGGGGGGATTGAAATGAATTCGGTCAAGGTGTAATTTCATTAATATTGATTTAATATATACAGGGTGTTTGGCCACCCCTGGGAAAAATTTTAATGGGAGATTCTAGAAGCCAAAATAAGACGAAAATTAAGAATATCAATTTTTCGACTGAGGTTTCGTTAAAAAGTAGTTATTAATAACATTAAATAAAAAAATTTCAAATCGTTCTGAAAAAATTATTTTTGGTCGCGGAGGTCAGTTAGAATCGTACCCCCGAAATCCTACTCAGTTTCGACAAAAAAAATTCAAGTAAAAAAGAATTTCGAATCGTCTTGGAAGAATTAGTTTTCGTTGCAGGGGTCAGTTACAAGCATTTTTTTTTTTTGGTCGACAGCCGGATTGAACGATTTTAATGTTTCAAACAGCAACACAACGCATATTTTAATGGAGAATATGTAGAGATGTTGGAAAAGTTGTTCCTTGACCCCGTAAAGTGAGAAAAATCCCATATAACTGGTCAAATTTTCAAACAGCCCCCGCAACTCCTACTGATATAGTGAATAGTGAATATATTCCAATGAAACGTTTTTTTTCGCGAGTAGAGCTCATGGGTACCTACACAAAGAGTATTATTAAACAACTATTTTACAAACTGAATAAAAATCAGAAAGGAATTTTTAAGAAAAATCGACAGACAGTGCCTAAATTTTTCGACGAAAGAAAAAGAAAATTTCAAATCGTTCTGAAAAAATTACTTTCGGTTTCGGGGGTCAATTACAATTATTTTCGGTGAATAGACATACCACATACGAAATCCTGCGCATTTTCGAGAAAAAAATTCGAAAGTAAGAGCGGAACTTTAAACGTCAATAACTTGTTTAGTATCGTATTACTCCATCAACAAATTGGTATTCTTGATTTTCATCCTACTTTAACCTCTAGAATCTCCCATTACAATTTCTCCCAGGGGATTCTAGAGACCAAAGTAAGACGAAAATCAAGAATACCAATTTGTTAATGGAGGCTTTATTAAAAAGTTATTAACGTTTAAAGTTCCGCCCGTACTGAATTTCTTTCTCGAAAATGCGCATGATTAGGGGGGTATGACGATTCACCCAAAATGGTTGTAAGTAACCCCCGCAACCGATAACAATTTTTCCAGAACGATTTGAAATTTTTGAGTTTAATTGTTAATAACTTTTCAACGTAGCCTCTATCAACAAATTGGTATTCTTGATTTTCGTCTGTATTTTCGTATTTTGGCATCTAGAATCCCCCATTAAAATTTTTCCCAGGGGTGGCCGAATACCCTGTACATATGTGTTCCCCGAGCAGGAAAACGACTTTTCGCTAAAATCATGAAAGTAAAAATTCTGTCCAAATGAGGAGTAGGAGTGATTTTCTAAGTAATTTTTATGTAAAAGTATAGATTGAGAAAGTGGCACGTGAGGAACGTACGTAACCTAGATCGATGCACGTGTTTTACTGCACCGGGCACGAACGTACGACGATTTACACACACACAGTCAATATCGCCGGTTTTTACAAAAGGTAAAGTCTTAAGTAAACATTTTGTTTTATAATTTTCTATTAAAGCCTCTGTAAGTTTTATCGCTTTTGCATTCTTGCAACTTAATTTAATTGGTTGTTTTTTGGAAAACAGATAAAACTATAAAAAGAATAAAAAACGGTTTTTACGAGTCCTGTACCTATGTTTAGTTCAGAATTTCGAATTCAGCGGTAAAAGTATGTAAATCTATATTATCCAATACACAGGACATAAAGGTAAGAGGAATGGATATTTTTACCAATATATCCATATTCTTAAATATCTGAATATTCTTCCTACTTGACCGACTTACTTTATAAATATATTTTTTAGGGACACATGTCGTTCGGTTGAAGGAAACAGGATATCTATACAGTGTATAGGTATTCAAAAACCCTTGGGAAAAATTTTAGACTTTGTTGAAAAGTTATGGAACATTATATTCCTAGCAAACGCTAGGCCCGTTCACGGATCGGGGTGAGTTATACATTATTCGATTCGCCTAATTCAGTACATTATTGATATGCATTTCTATGCATCTGTGGAAATTCGTTATTTTTTTATAAACTGTTACTGCTATTGTTAGAAATATGACTTAAAATTCGTTAGTTTCTTTAGTGTTTAGGAGTGTGCGCGCGCGCGCGCGCGCGTGTTGTGTGTGTGTGTGAAAGAAGCACACGTCGAGAAATGTTCTTTTAGTTTCTAAGTTTTCTTTTCACAATGGAAAATAAGTGTGTTTGTTTTGTAACAAGATTCATTATAATAAATAATATAAACAGTATTTTAACATGGTAGCAGAGGTCCGTGGTTTGTTCGTTAACAGTAAAGAAAAGAAATTTAGTTGTGAAAGGAAGATAACCTAAGTTTGAAGCATGGCAAGTGAAAAAAAGGACGATTTCATGTTACAAATATTTTATGGAACTGGAAATTCAGGCTAAATTTATTTTTAGAAATGAAAGACTGTAACGAGGTTATTCTACATGATGAAAGACCGGCTGAAATAAGAGTCGAAGATTGGAATAAAAACGGAAATTAAAGCAAAAAGTTACATCGTAAACAGTATTTCAAACACTCAGTTAGAATTAATAATATCAGAAACGACTGCGAAAAATATGATTGCAAAGCTTGACGAAATTTATCTAGTTAAAAACAGTGCAGTAAAGCTATTGTGTAAAAGAAGATTGTTAGAATTAAAAATGAAAGAAGGTGAAAATCCAAGTGACTTCTTTAACGAATTTGAAACGCATATAAATAGGCTCAAAAATACTGGTGAGACTGTGAATGAAGAGGATAAATTGAATTATCTGTTATTAACGTTAACTTCTCACGTATTGTTGATATTATTGATGCACTGCCAACGAAGGAGAAAACAGTTGAGTATGTAAAATCTAAATTACTGTTAGAGTATCAAAAGAGAAACGGTAAAAGTTACTACTTTGAGTACAGCAGAAATTACACTCGCACGTTTAGTTCAAATTTAACTAAAAATCCTAGAGGTCATAGGTTTCGACACGTACAACGCAATCAGAACAAGTATCTCAATTCAAAGGATAATCAGCATAGCAGTGCAACGACTACTGAAGCGGTATGTTAAGTCAGTGTAATAAGTCAGGGCACATCCAACGTTACTGCCCAGAAAACTTTAATAATTATTACAAAATGCAACCTTTTCAAACATATACAAAATAGACACGATAGAAAAGTGGCTGGAAATTCGAGTCTAGATGACAGTAGAAATTACAATTCATTCAAGGTTGAAGTAATGAAAAGTAGCAAAATAGAAGAAGTAGAAATATTAAATGGCTACTAGATAGTGGTTGCTCAGATCACATAATAAACACAGATGAGTACTTTTATGAATCCAAAAATCTACAAAACCCGGTTGATATTAAAGTTGGTGATGGTTTTAAACTAATATCTGGAAAAATTGGTAATGTAATGATTAACATTAATGACAAGTCGGAGGAAATAAAGATTAAAAATGTATATACTATGTACCAGAAATGAAACAAAACTTACTAAGTGTCTCTTGTATTTGTAAATCAAAACAATTAAAAATAATGTTTGAGAAAGACAATGAATTACAATAAAATTTGTAATTCGAAAGAAAAACTCATTGCTATTGCTGTTAAAAGAAATAAACTCTTTGAATTAAATGGAGAAGTTGCCAGACTTGAGAATAAGAAAACAAGTACGTACACTAGTTCAATGGGAATTTCAAATATAGAAAAATGGCATAGATATATACTTTGTCACACAAATTTTAGAGATTTAAAATATTTGTGTGAAGCTCAGCTGCTAAATGGAACACCGGTGAAACTCGAAAACGAATTTATAAAATGCGAAGTTTGTCCGGAGAATAAAATGACAAATTTGAAATTTAAAAACAAACGTACAAGAGCAAATGATTTGTTACAAATAGTCCATACAGATGTCCATGGTCCAATAACTCAGACAGGTCATAATGGTGAGAAATACTTTGTGTCTTTTATAGATGATTTCAGTAAAATTGCTGTTGTGTATTGCATAAAACAAAAAAGTGATGTTTTTTATTGCTTCATTAGGTATATTAGGAAATTAGTAAAAAATCAAACTGGAAAAAGTATTAAAGAAATTCGATGTGACAATGGAAGAGAATCATATCTTAACAAAAACTTTGATGAATTAGCGAAACGAGAAGGTATTTATTTGAAACCAGGACCAGCATACACACACGAATTGAACGGAGTCGCCGAAAGGCACAACAGAACGATAATGGATCGTGCACGCTGCTTGCTGTCAGAGGCAAATGTCGACAAGTTTTATTGGCCAGAATGTATTTACACGGCTGCCTACATTGGAAATCGCCTATTAGCAAACACAAGAATAAGAAAAACACCATATGAAATATTTTTTAATAAAAGGGCTGATGTTTCAAACTTACACTTATATGGAAGCACTGCTTTTGTACGAATTCCCGAGGCATGCAGATATTCAAAGCTAAATCCAAAGGCCGAAAAAGGAATTAATATTAATAGGGTATACAGATATTGGTTAATGACAAAATAGTTGTAAGTCGTCACGTGCAAGATATACCATTTATAGAAATACTGATAACGAAGAAAAATACGAAGGGGAAGCGCCAAAAGAAGAAGAAGAAGAAGAAGAAGAAGAAGAAGAAGAAGAAAGAGTTTTGAAAATAAAAGAAAATAAAACTGACGATGATCAATGCAGCAAAACTGAGGAAGTTAAATAAGATACACGCCCCAAGCGTAACATAATGTGTGAAATGTTGTGAAATTTGATGATCATGTCGTATATACAAACTATTGCAATGCTTTGATACCTGAAAACTACCAAGAACCATTGAACTGCGAAGAGTCAAGAAAATGGAAAGCGGCTATGAAACAAGAACTTGATGGTTTAAAAGAAAACGACACATGGGATTTGGTCAACGTTCCAATAAATAAGAAAATAATTGAAGTAAAGTGGATATATAGAATTAAGACAGATGGAGTATGCAAAGCGCGCATTGTCGCCAAAGTCGCATTTCCAACAGTTGTACCAAAGCGATGAAGAAGTTTATTCACCGATTGCAAGAATGAGCACGCTAAAGGTGTTGCTGTCAATTGCATGTGTTAAAAATTTAAAAATAGAACAAATGGATGTTCAAACAGCTTTTTTAAACGGAAATATCAAGTCTGAAGTTTACATCTACCCTCCTGATGGTAGTAATATACAGTCAGATAAGGTTTGTTTACTTAAGAAGGCGCTTTATGGATTGAGAGAAAGTCCACGTGACTGGTATGATTGTTTTCATAATTACATGATAAGCTTGCATTTTAAAAGATCTGATTATGATTACTGTCTGTATACTGGAGAGATAAACGACACAAAAATATATATTATTTTATATGTGGATGATATATTAATCAGTGGTATAAATGAAATGGCTATAGATGAAGTTAAGATCATGCTTAATAAACGATTTCGCATGAAAGACTTGGGACAAATAAAGCAATACTTGGGAATTGAAGTACAACGTAACCAAAGTAAAGAGGAAATATACTTGAATCAAGAAAAATATATTGAAAATCTTAGTCATAAGTACGGAATAATAAATAGTAAAAGGTTCGATACACCTATGGAAATGAATCGAAAAATTGAACCTGCTGATATAGTGGATGAAGAACTGAAATATAGGAATTTAATTGGAGCATTATTGTATATTGCAAATGGTACTCGCCCAGACATTTCATTTGCGGTCAATTACCTAAGTCGATTCCAAAATAGCTATGACAGCACACGTGTTCTAAAATACTTGTATCACACTCGTTCCATAAATCTTGTTTATAACTCAACTACTCAGGAAATAATGGATGCATTTGTTGACGCTGATTGGGCTGCAGACACTACGGACAGAAAATCGACTACAGGGATAATCATACGAGTTTTTGGAAATGTAGTACTATGGAAATCGCAAAAACAAAAAATTGTCTCCAGAGCCTCAACGCATGCTGAATACTACGCTCTTGCTGATTGTGTAGAAGAAATCATTCCAATTAAGGGCATTTTATCTGTTTTTGACGTGAAGAATGACAATCCAGTAAAAATATATGAAGACAATATTGGAGCGATAGCCTTATCAAAAAATGGAAAATTTTCAAAAAATTCCAAGCATATAGATATAAGTTATCATTTTGTTTATGATTATGAAAAAAGGGACTAATAAGTGTGACTACGGACGATCAAATTGTAGATGTACTGACTAAATCGTTAGGAAAGGCAAAATTTTTGTTGTTGTTTTGATAAATTTTAAGTCAAGAAGGCGTGTTAGAAATATGACTTAAAATTCGTTAGTTTCTTTAGTGTTTAGGAGTTTACCGTTTCAGATAAGAGGGGTAGTGTGGTGTGTGTGTGTGTGTGTGTGTGAAAGAAGCACATGTAGAGGAATGTTCTTTTAGTTTTTAAGTTTTCTTTTCACAATGGAAAATAAGTGTGTTTGTTTTGTAACAAGATTCATTATAATAAATAATATAAACAGTATTTTAACAGTTATTATAAAAAGTTACAGTAAAAAAGTAAGGTCAAGTAGATTTTTTGACAGGTTCACAGATAGAAACTAGTGACCATCGTTGCTATGTTCATTTTAAAAATTATAAATAATTTATCTAATTGGATCTATTCTACATTGTCAAATGGGAATTTGTAGAAGAATTTGTATGATGCATAAAAATCATTTTTTTAGGCATAGAACTTCCACGAGTCGGTCAGGTGGACAGTATTAAAACCAGGTATGTAGACAGTACATGCAGCAACAGTAAAAAATGTCTCCCCGTCGCTGACAGTGTTTACAATATATAGTAAATTACTATTGTACGCAGTACGTTGGTTTAACTTGTTTTTATTATTAAATTTCATTATCATCTAAGTCTGGTATATTTTGATTTTTTACAGAATCGATCATCATCAAATGAAATTTCTGAAATTTCTTTTAAGAACTGATTAAATAAATCATCCTTTCCTTGCTTGGAAGGTTTATAAAACACGTAATGGCTTAAGTACCCAATGAAATTATCTTTTTTGCTGAAAATAGAAAATATAATATTTATTATTTTGTATTATATGTTAGAAAAACATATTAAAAAACGTGTGGAACTGCAAATACTAACCGACAATATTCAGGCAAAAAGTGTTTACTATGCTTCCACGTAGTTTCTGTTTTATTCGTATGAGCGCCTGTTTCTGGATCTTTAAAATGTAAACTATTTACGGTTTACGGTGAGATGTTTATACCCTTATTTTTTAAAAGCCATTGCATTATATAAAGATATTTGAAAAGCAAAGAACGTGGTTTTCTAAAAACAAACTCAGTTACAGATATTGTTTTAAAATTACCATATATGCTAACATATAATTATGAGCAATGTCGTGATATTATATAACTAACATTAAATAAAAATACTGCGCAGCAATTGTGGAAGGGTAGAGTAGATAGAGACTGATGAATCAACATTTTGTTGTAGAAATAATGGCACAGAGGCCATTTGAAAATTAATCACAGCGTCAATTTTCAAGATCTCATTACTGATGCTTACATGAATTAAATTGAAGAAACCACTTTTTTCTAACATATAATACTATCAATATTTTATATTTTCAATAAGAGTAACTTCATTGGATACCTGAGCCATTATGTATTTAGTAAATGTATATATAATAGAAAGATGGTGATTTATTCAATGAGATATTTGCAGAAATAGCAGAAATTTCATTCAATAAATGTTATTGTTAACAAATTAGCATTTGACTAGCTGGCATTTTGAACACAGGTAACGACAGTCACTTGTTTCCACCTGTGAACCTGTCAGAATATATTTAAAATACTTAGTTACTTTGTAAAAATACCGAATTTCCGCAGATAATGAAATGCATATACTAATGAAATAATATACTGAATTAGACGAATCGAATTACGTATAACTCATCCCGATCGTTGAACGGGTCGTTTGCTAGGAATATACCAAAAAACGTTCTTGACAAGTCTATAAAATACTTCAGTTCACTTTCATTATTAGATGCGTTGACTTTAATTCTATAAATTATAATGATAAGTTCAAGATTTTACAGAAAGAGTTTATTTGTAATATTAAAGATTTCCTATATAAGGACAAGAAGAATACTTTTACCAATATCTATCCATCTATCTTAATATTCTTCCCACTTGGCCCACTTACTTTAACGAGCCTGAGTAAATCATCAGTACTATCTCTATTTTTATTAATAAAATGAATCTGTGATTCCATATCCAAAGATATAGTAAAAGCTACAAAATTCAGATTATTCAAGTTACTTCTATCACTCATCAAATTTTTTATGAAATTCTATGCTAATTCATGCTCTTTAAAATATTTATAATCTACTGGGACTTCATTAACTGTATGTTTTAATAAATCAATAATCAAAGTATCTATAATTAATATTAAAATCAAATAACAGTGTCAAAATAGTATTAATATTATCTTTTATTAATACTACTGGTATTTAAATTTTATTAAATATTTCAAATCTGTTATCACCTTGACCAAATAATTTATTACTAGTTTTGACAATATATTTTGGGATGGATTTTTTTAGAATGATAGCAATTCAGTTATGAATTTTTATGAGGAACAAAGGGTTATTATTATACAATTAACATCTATATAATTCATTAACTTGCCCATTTAGGGGTAACATGTTATGCATAAATAGAGTTTTACATACTTGTATAAATACCCACACTAAAATCATCTAAATATCTAAATCATTTTTATAACTATGATTTGGAAAATTTTAGGGACATGGAACTTAATTCATCCTATATCTTACAGTTTTATCGTCAACACGTGGCCAACACGTATGCGAAGAAGGCAAAATCATGAGCCAGATGCGGGCATAACCCAGACCTAACCCAGACCAAACCGGTGTTATCCTCTAAAATATTCGTCGAAACCAGGTTTAATTGACTGCTTCAGTGTGTTACCACATTACTACATGATTCAAACACGAAAAAAACCCAGGATCTGGCCAACAAGTATGCGAAGAAGGCAAAATCATGAGCCAGATGCGGGCATAACCCAGACCTAACCCAGACCTAACCGGTGTTATCCTCTGAAATATTGATCGAAACCAGGTTTAATTGACTGCTTCAGTGTGTTACCACATTACTACGTGATTCAAACACGAAAAAAACCCAGGATCTGGCCAACAAGTATGCGAAGAAGGCAAAATCATGAGCCAGATGCGGGCATAACCCAGACCTAACCCAGACCTAACCGGTGTTATCCTCTAAAATATTGATCGAAACCAGGTTTAATTGACTGCTTCAGTGTGTTACCACATTACTACCTGATTCAAACACGAAAAAAACCCAGGATCTGGCCAACAAGTATGCGAAGAAGGCAAAATCATGAGCCAGATGCGGGCATAACCCAGACCTAACCCAGACCTAACCGGCGTTATCCTCTAAAATATTCGTCGAAACCAGGTTTAATTGACTGCTTCAGTGTGTTACCACATTACTACGTGATTCAAACACGGAAAAAACCCAGGATCTGGCCAACAAGTTTGCGAAAAAGGCGAAAGTATAAGCCAGATGCGCGCATTTCCCAGACCTAACCCAGACCTAACCGGTGTTATCCTCTGAAATATTGATCGAAACCAGGTTTAATTGACTGCTTCAGTGTGTTACCACATTACTACCTGATTCAAACACGAAAAAAACCCAGGATCTGGCCAACAAGTATGCGAAGAAGGCAAAATCATGAGCCAGATGCGGGCATATCCCGGACAAACCCAGACCTAACCGGTGTTATCCTCTGAAATATTGATCGAAACCAGGTTTAATTGACTGCTTCAGTGTGGTACCACATTACTGCGTTATTCAAAACCGAAAAAAACCCAGGATCTAGCCAACAAGTTTGCGAAAAAGGCGAAAGTATAAGCCAGATGCGCGCATATCCCGGACCTAACCCAGACCTAACCGGTGTTATCCTCTAAAATATTGATCGAAACCAGGTTTAATTGACAGCTTCAGTGTGTTACCACATTCCTACGTGATTCAAACACGAAAAAAACCCAGGATCTGGCCAACAAGTTTGCGAAAAAGGCGAAAGTATAAGCCAGATGCGCGCAAATCCCAGACCTAACCCAGACCTAACCGGTGTTATCCTCTAAAATATTGATCGAAACCAGGTTTTATTGACTGCTTCAGTGTGTTACCACATTACTACGTGATCAAACACGGAAAAAACCCAGGATCTGGCCAACAAGTTTGCGAAAAAGGTGAAAGTATAAGCCAGATGCGCGCATATCCCAGACCTAACCCAGACCTAACCGGTGTTATCCTCTAAAATATTGATCGAAACCAGGTTTAATTGACAGCTTCAGTGTGTTACCACATTACTACGTGATTCGAACACGAAAAAAACCCAGGATCTGGCCAACAAGTATGCGAAGAAGGCAAAATCATGAGCCAGATGCGGGCATAACCCAGACCTAACCCAGACCTAACCGGTGTTATCCTCTGAAATATTGATCGAAACCAGGTTTTATTGACTGCTTCAGTGTGTTACCACATTACTACGTGATCAAACACGGAAAAAATCCAGGATCTGGCCAACAAGTTTGCGAAAAAGGCGAAAGTATAAGCCAGATGCGCGCATATCCCAGACCTAACCCAGACCTAACCGGTGTTATCCTCTAAAATATTGATCGAAACCAGGTTTAATTGACTGCTTCAGTGTGTTACCACATTACTACGTGATTCAAACACGGAAAATACCCAGGATCTGGCCAACAAGTATGCGAAGAAGGCAAAATCATGAGCCAGATGCGGGCATATCCCGGACAAACCCAGACCTAACCGGTGTTATCCTCTGAAATATTGATCGAAACCAGGTTTAATTGACTGCTTCAGTGTGGTACCACATTACTGCGTTATTCAAAACCGAAAAAAACCCAGGATCTAGCCAACAAGTTTGCGAAAAAGGCGAAAGTATAAGCCAGATGCGCGCATATCCCGGACCTAACCCAGACCTAACCGGTGTTATCCTCTAAAATATTGATCGAAACCAGGTTTAATTGACAGCTTCAGTGTGTTACCACATTCCTACGTGATTCAAACACGAAAAAAACCCAGGATCTGGCCAACAAGTTTGCGAAAAAGGCGAAAGTATAAGCCAGATGCGCGCAAATCCCAGACCTAACCCAGACCTAACCGGTGTTATCCTCTAAAATATTGATCGAAACCAGGTTTTATTGACTGCTTCAGTGTGTTACCACATTACTACGTGATCAAACACGGAAAAAACCCAGGATCTGGCCAACAAGTTTGCGAAAAAGGTGAAAGTATAAGCCAGATGCGCGCATATCCCAGACCTAACCCAGACCTAACCGGTGTTATCCTCTAAAATATTGATCGAAACCAGGTTTAATTGACAGCTTCAGTGTGTTACCACATTACTACGTGATTCGAACACGAAAAAAACCCAGGATCTGGCCAACAAGTATGCGAAGAAGGCAAAATCATGAGCCAGATGCGGGCATAACCCAGACCTAACCCAGACCTAACCGGTGTTATCCTCTGAAATATTGATCGAAACCAGGTTTTATTGACTGCTTCAGTGTGTTACCACATTACTACGTGATCAAACACGGAAAAAATCCAGGATCTGGCCAACAAGTTTGCGAAAAAGGCGAAAGTATAAGCCAGATGCGCGCATATCCCAGACCTAACCCAGACCTAACCGGTGTTATCCTCTAAAATATTGATCGAAACCAGGTTTAATTGACTGCTTCAGTGTGTTACCACATTACTACGTGATTCAAACACGGAAAATACCCAGGATCTGGCCAACAAGTATGCGAAGAAGGCAAAATCATGAGCCAGATGCGGGCATAACCCAGACCTAACCCAGACCTAACCGGTGTTATCCTCTAAAATATTGATCGAAACCAGGTTTAATTGACAGCTTCAGTGTGTTACCACATTACTACGTGATTCAAACACGAAAAAAACCCAGGATCTGGCCAACAAGTATGCGAAGAAGGCAAAATCATGAGCCAGATGCGGGCATATCCCGGAACTAACCCAGACCTAACCGGTGTTATCCTCTAAAATATTGATCGAAACCAGGTTTAATTGACTGCTTCAGTGTGTTACCACATTCCTACGTGATTCAGACACGAAAAAAACCCAGGATCTGACCAACGAGTATGCGAAGAAGGCGAATGTAGAAGCCAGATGCGCGCATTTCCCAGACCTCACCCAGACCTAACCGGCGTTATCCTCTAAAATATTGATCGAAACCAGGTTTAATTGACTGCTTCAGTGTGTTACCACATTACTACGTGATTCAAACACGAAAAAAACCCAGGATCTGGCCAACAAGTATGCGAAGAAGGCAAAATCATGAGCCAGATGCGGGCATAACCCAGACCTAACCCAGACCAAACCGGTGTTATCCTCTAAAATATTCGTCGAAACCAGGTTTAATTGACTGCTTCAGTGTGTTACCACATTACTACATGATTCAAACACGAAAAAAACCCAGGATCTGGCCAACAAGTATGCGAAGAAGGCAAAATCATGAGCCAGATGCGGGCATAACCCAGACCTAACCCAGACCTAACCGGTGTTATCCTCTGAAATATTGATCGAAACCAGGTTTAATTGACTGCTTCAGTGTGTTACCACATTACTACGTGATTCAAACACGAAAAAAACCCAGGATCTGGCCAACAAGTATGCGAAGAAGGCAAAATCATGAGCCAGATGCGGGCATAACCCAGACCTAACCCAGACCTAACCGGTGTTATCCTCTAAAATATTGATCGAAACCAGGTTTAATTGACTGCTTCAGTGTGTTACCACATTACTACCTGATTCAAACACGAAAAAAACCCAGGATCTGGCCAACAAGTATGCGAAGAAGGCAAAATCATGAGCCAGATGCGGGCATAACCCAGACCTAACCCAGACCTAACCGGCGTTATCCTCTAAAATATTCGTCGAAACCAGGTTTAATTGACTGCTTCAGTGTGTTACCACATTACTACGTGATTCAAACACGGAAAAAACCCAGGATCTGGCCAACAAGTTTGCGAAAAAGGCGAAAGTATAAGCCAGATGCGCGCATTTCCCAGACCTAACCCAGACCTAACCGGTGTTATCCTCTGAAATATTGATCGAAACCAGGTTTAATTGACTGCTTCAGTGTGTTACCACATTACTACCTGATTCAAACACGAAAAAAACCCAGGATCTGGCCAACAAGTATGCGAAGAAGGCAAAATCATGAGCCAGATGCGGGCATATCCCGGACAAACCCAGACCTAACCGGTGTTATCCTCTGAAATATTGATCGAAACCAGGTTTAATTGACTGCTTCAGTGTGGTACCACATTACTGCGTTATTCAAAACCGAAAAAAACCCAGGATCTAGCCAACAAGTTTGCGAAAAAGGCGAAAGTATAAGCCAGATGCGCGCATATCCCGGACCTAACCCAGACCTAACCGGTGTTATCCTCTAAAATATTGATCGAAACCAGGTTTAATTGACAGCTTCAGTGTGTTACCACATTCCTACGTGATTCAAACACGAAAAAAACCCAGGATCTGGCCAACAAGTTTGCGAAAAAGGCGAAAGTATAAGCCAGATGCGCGCAAATCCCAGACCTAACCCAGACCTAACCGGTGTTATCCTCTAAAATATTGATCGAAACCAGGTTTTATTGACTGCTTCAGTGTGTTACCACATTACTACGTGATCAAACACGGAAAAAACCCAGGATCTGGCCAACAAGTTTGCGAAAAAGGTGAAAGTATAAGCCAGATGCGCGCATATCCCAGACCTAACCCAGACCTAACCGGTGTTATCCTCTAAAATATTGATCGAAACCAGGTTTAATTGACAGCTTCAGTGTGTTACCACATTACTACGTGATTCGAACACGAAAAAAACCCAGGATCTGGCCAACAAGTATGCGAAGAAGGCAAAATCATGAGCCAGATGCGGGCATAACCCAGACCTAACCCAGACCTAACCGGTGTTATCCTCTGAAATATTGATCGAAACCAGGTTTAATTGACTGCTTCAGTGTGTTACCACATTACTACATGATTCAAACACGAAAAAAACCCAGGATCTGGCCAACAAGTATGCGAAGAAGGCAAAATCATGAGCCAGATGCGGGCATATCCCGGACCTAACCCAGACCTAACCGGTGTTATCCTCTGAAATATTGATCGAAACCAGGTTTATTTGACTGCTTCAGTGTGGTACCACATTACTGCGTTATTCAAACCGGAAAAAAACCCAGGATCTAGCCAACAAGTTTGCGAAAAAGGCGAAAGTATAAGCCAGATGCGGGCATATCCCGGACCTATCCCAGACCTAACCGGTGTTATCCTCTGAAATATTGATCGAAACCAGGTTTAATTGACTGCTTCAGTGTGTTACCACATTACTACGTGATTCAAACACGGAAAATACCCAGGATCTGGCCAACAAGTATGCGAAGAAGGCAAAATCATGAGCCAGATGCGGGCATAACCCAGACCTAACCCAGACCTAACCGGTGTTATCCTCTAAAATATTGATCGAAACCAGGTTTTATTGACTGCTTCAGTGTGTTACCACATTACTACGTGATCAAACACGGAAAAAATCCAGGATCTGGCCAACAAGTTTGCGAAAAAGGCGAAAGTATAAGCCAGATGCGCGCATATCCCAGACCTAACCCAGACCTAACCGGTGTTATCCTCTAAAATATTGATCGAAACCAGGTTTAATTGACTGCTTCAGTGTGTTACCACATTACTACGTGACTCAAACACGGAAAATACCCAGGATCTGGCCAACAAGTATGCGAAGAAGGCAAAATCATGAGCCAGATGCGGGCATAACCCAGACCTAACCCAGACCTAACCGGTGTTATCCTCTAAAATATTGATCGAAACCAGGTTTAATTGACAGCTTCAGTGTGTTACCACATTACTACGTGATTCAAACACGAAAAAAACCCAGGATCTGGCCAACAAGTATGCGAAGAAGGCAAAATCATGAGCCAGATGCGGGCATATCCCGGAACTAACCCAGACCTAACCGGTGTTATCCTCTAAAATATTGATCGAAACCAGGTTTAATTGACTGCTTCAGTGTGTTACCACATTCCTACGTGATTCAGACACGAAAAAAACCCAGGATCTGACCAACGAGTATGCGAAGAAGGCGAAAGTATAAGCCAGATGCGCGCATTTCCCAGACCTCACCCAGACCTAACCGGCGTTATCCTCTAAAATATTGATCGAAACCAGGTTTAATTGACTGCTTCAGTGTGTTACCACATTACTACGTGATTCAAACACGAAAAAAACCCAGGATCTGGCCAACAAGTATGCGAAGAAGGCAAAATCATGAGCCAGATGCGGGCATAACCCAGACCTAACCCAGACCAAACCGGTGTTATCCTCTAAAATATTGATCGAAACCAGGTTTAATTGACTGCTTCAGTGTGTTACCACATTACTACATGATTCAAACACGAAAAAAACCCAGGATCTGGCCAACAAGTATGCGAAGAAGGCAAAATCATGAGCCAGATGCGGGCATAACCCAGACCTAACCCAGACCTAACCGGTGTTATCCTCTAAAATAATGTCCGAATCCAGGTTTAATTGACTGCCTCGGTGTGGTACAACATTACTACGTGATTCAAACACGGAAAAAATCCAGGATCTGGCCAACAAGTTTGCGAAAAAGGCGAAAGTATAAGCCAGATGCGCGCATATCCCAGACCTAACCCAGACCTAACCGGTGTTATCCTCTAAAATATTGATCGAAACCAGGTTTAATTGACTGCTTCAGTGTGTTACCACATTACTACGTGATTCAAACACGAAAAAAACCCAGGATCTGGCCAACAAGTATGCGAAGAAGGCAAAATCATGAGCCAGATGCGGGCATAACCCAGACCTAACCCAGACCAAACCGGTGTTATCCTCTAAAATATTGATCGAAACCAGGTTTAATTGACTGCTTCAGTGTGTTACCACATTACTACATGATTCAAACACGAAAAAAACCCAGGATCTGGCCAACAAGTATGCGAAGAAGGCAAAATCATGAGCCAGATGCGGGCATAACCCAGACCTAACCCAGACCTAACCGGTGTTATCCTCTAAAATAATGTCCGAATCCAGGTTTAATTGACTGCCTCAGTGTGGTACAACATTACTACGTGATTCAAACACGGAAAAAATCCAGGATCTGGCCAACAAGTTTGCGAAAAAGGCGAAAGTATAAGCCAGATGCGCGCATATCCCAGACCTAACCCAGACCTAACCGGTGTTATCCTCTAAAATATTGATCGAAACCAGGTTTAATTGACTGCTTCAGTGTGTTACCACATTACTACGTGATTCAAACACGAAAAAAACCCAGGATCTGGCCAACAAGTATGCGAAGAAGGCAAAATCATGAGCCAGATGCGGGCATATCCCGGACCCAACCCAGACCTAGCCGGTGTTATCCTCTAAGATATTGATCGAAACCAGGTTTAATTGACTGCTTCAGTGTGTTACCACACTACTACATGATTCAAACACGAAGAAAACCCAGGATCTGGCCAACAAGTATGCGAAGAAGGCAAAATCATGAGCCAGATGCGGGCATAACCCAGACCTAACCCAGACCTAACCGGTGTTATCCTCTAAAATAATGTCCGAATCCAGGTTTAATTGACTGCCTCAGTGTGGTACAACATTACTACATGATTCAAACACGGAAAAAATCCAGGATCTGGCCAACAAGTTTGCGAAAAAGGCGAAAGTATAAGCCAGATGCGCGCATATCCCAGACCTAACCCAGACCTAACCGGTGCTATCCTCTAAAATATTGATCGAAACCAGGTTTAATTGACTGCTTCAGTGTGTTACCACATTACTACGTGATTCAAACACGAAAAAAACCCAGGATCTGGCCAAGAAGTATGCGAAGAAGGCAAAATCATGAGCCAGATGCGGGCATATCCCGGACCTAACCCAGACCTAACCGGTGTTATCCTCTGAAATATTGATCGAAACCAGGTTTAATTGACTGCTTCAGTGTGTTACCACATTACTACGTGATTCAAACACGAAAAAAACCCAGGATCTGGCCAACAAGTATGCGAAGAAGGCAAAATCATGAGCCAGATGCGGGCATATCCCGGAACTAACCCAGACCTAACCGGTGTTATCCTCTAAAATATTGATCGAAACCAGGTTTAATTGACTGCTTCAGTGTGTTACCACATTCCTACGTGATTCAGACACGAAAAAAACCCAGGATCTGACCAACGAGTATGCGAAGAAGGCGAAAGTATAAGCCAGATGCGCGCATATCCCAGACCTAACCCAGACCTAACCGGTGTTATCCTCTAAAATATTGATCGAAACCAGGTTTAATTGACTGCTTCAGTGTGTTACCACATTACTACGTGATTCAAACACGAAAAAAACCCAGGATCTGGCCAACAAGTATGCGAAGAAGGCAAAATCATGAGCCAGATGCGGGCATAACCCAGACCTAACCCAGACCAAACCGGTGTTATCCTCTAAAATATTGATCGAAACCAGGTTTAATTGACTGCTTCAGTGTGTTACCACATTACTACATGATTCAAACACGAAAAAAACCCAGGATCTGGCCAACAAGTATGCGAAGAAGGCAAAATCATGAGCCAGATGCGGGCATAACCCAGACCTAACCCAGACCTAACCGGTGTTATCCTCTAAAATAATGTCCGAATCCAGGTTTAATTGACTGCCTCAGTGTGGTACAACATTACTACGTGATTCAAACACGGAAAAAATCCAGGATCTGGCCAACAAGTTTGCGAAAAAGGCGAAAGTATAAGCCAGATGCGCGCATATCCCAGACCTAACCCAGACCTAACCGGTGTTATCCTCTAAAATATTGATCGAAACCAGGTTTAATTGACTGCTTCAGTGTGTTACCACATTACTACGTGATTCAAACACGAAAAAAACCCAGGATCTGGCCAACAAGTATGCGAAGAAGGCAAAATCATGAGCCAGATGCGGGCATATCCCGGACCCAACCCAGACCTAGCCGGTGTTATCCTCTAAGATATTGATCGAAACCAGGTTTAATTGACTGCTTCAGTGTGTTACCACACTACTACATGATTCAAACACGAAAAAAACCCAGGATCTGGCCAACAAGTATGCGAAGAAGGCAAAATCATGAGCCAGATGCGGGCATAACCCAGACCTAACCCAGACCTAACCGGTGTTATCCTCTAAAATAATGTCCGAATCCAGGTTTAATTGACTGCCTCAGTGTGGTACAACATTACTACGTGATTCAAACACGGAAAAAATCCAGGATCTGGCCAACAAGTTTGCGAAAAAGGCGAAAGTATAAGCCAGATGCGCGCATATCCCAGACCTAACCCAGACCTAACCGGTGCTATCCTCTAAAATATTGATCGAAACCAGGTTTAATTGACTGCTTCAGTGTGTTACCACATTACTACGTGATTCAAACACGAAAAAAACCCAGGATCTGGCCAAGAAGTATGCGAAGAAGGCAAAATCATGAGCCAGATGCGGGCATATCCCGGACCTAACCCAGACCTAACCGGTGTTATCCTCTGAAATATTGATCGAAACCAGGTTTAATTGACTGCTTCATTGTGTTACCACATTACTACGTGATTCAAACACGAAAAAAACCCAGGATCTGGCCAACAAGTATGCGAAGAAGGCAAAATCATGAGCCAGATGCGGGCATATCCCGGAACTAACCCAGACCTAACCGGTGTTATCCTCTAAAATATTGATCGAAACCAGGTTTAATTGACTGCTTCAGTGTGTTACCACATTCCTACGTGATTCAGACACGAAAAAAACCCTGGTTCTGGCCAACAAGTATGCGAAGAAGGCAAAATCATGAGCCAGATGCGGGCATAACCCAGACCTAACCCAGACCTAACCTGTGTTATCCTCTGAAATATTGATCGAAACCAGGTTTAATTGACTGCATCAGTGTGTTACCACATTACTGCATGATTCAAACACGAAAAAAACCCAGGGTCTGGCCAACAAGTATGCGAAGAAGGCAAAATCATGAGCCAGATGCGGGCATATCCCGGACCTAACCCAGACCTAACCGGTGTTATCCTCTAAAATATTGATCGAAACCAGGTTTAATTGACAGCTTCAGTGTGTTACCACATTACTACGTGATTCAAACACGGAAAATACCCAGGATCTGGCCAACAAGTATGCGAAGAAGGCAAAATCATGAGCCAGATGCGGGCATATCCCGGACCTAACCCAGACCTAACCGGTGTTATCCTCTAAAATATTGATAGAAACCAGGTTTAATTGACAGCTTCAGTGTGTTACCACATTACTACGTGATTCAAACACGAAAAAAACCCAGGATCTGGCCAACATGTATGCGAAGAAGGCAAAATCATGAGCCAGATGCGGGCATATCCCGGACCTAACCCAGACCTAACCGGTGTTATCCTCTAAAATATTGATCGAAACCAGGTTTAATTGACAGCTTCAGTGTGTTACCACATTCCTACGTGATTCAAACACGAAAAAAACCCAGGATCTGGCCAACAAGTTTGCGAAAAAGGCGAAAGTTTAAGCCAGATGCGCGCAAATCCCAGACCTAACCCAGACCTAACCGGTGTTATCCTCTAAAATATTGATCGAAACCAGGTTTTATTGACTGCTTCAGTGTGTTACCACATTACTACGTGATCAAACACGGAAAAACCCCAGGATCTGGCCAACAAGTTTGCGAAAAAGGTGAAAGTATAAGCCAGATGCGCGCATATCCCAGACCTAACCCAGACCTAACCGGTGTTATCCTCTAAAATATTGATCGAAACCAGGTTTAATTGACAGCTTCAGTGTGTTACCACATTACTACGTGATTCAAACACGAAAAAAACCCAGGATCTGGCCAACAAGTATGCGAAGAAGGCAAAATCATGAGCCAGATGCGGGCATAACCCAGACCTAACCCAGACCTAACCGGTGTTATCCTCTAAAATATTGATCGAAACCAGGTTTAATTGACAGCTTCAGTGTGTTACCACATTACTACGTGATTCAAACACGAAAAAAACCCAGGATCTGGCCAACAAGTATGCGAAGAAGGCAAAATCATGAGCCAGATGCGGGCATATCCCGGACCTAACCCAGACCTAACCGGTGTTATCCTCTAAAATATTGATAGAAACCAGGTTTAATTGACTGCTTCAGTGTGTTACCACATTACTACGAGATTCAAACACGAAAAAAACCCAAGATCTGGCCAACAAGTATGCGAAGAAGGCAAAATCATGAGCCAGATGCGGGCATAACCCAGACCTAACCCAGACCTAACCGGTGTTATCCTCTAAAATATTGATCGAAACCAGGTTTAATTGACAGCTTCAGTGTGTTACCACATTACTACGTGATTCAAACACGGAAAATACCCAGGATCTGGCCAACAAGTATGCGAAGAAGGCAAAATCATGAGCCAGATGCGGGCATATCCCGGACAAACCCAGACCTAACCGGTGTTATCCTCTGAAATATTGATCGAAACCAGGTTTAATTGACTGCTTCAGTGTGGTACCACATTACTGCGTTATTCAAAACCGAAAAAAACCCAGGATCTAGCCAACAAGTTTGCGAAAAAGGCGAAAGTATAAGCCAGATGCGCGCATATCCCGGACCTAACCCAGACCTAACCGGTGTTATCCTCTAAAATATTGATCGAAACCAGGTTTAATTGACAGCTTCAGTGTGTTACCACATTCCTACGTGATTCAAACACGAAAAAAACCCAGGATCTGGCCAACAAGTTTGCGAAAAAGGCGAAAGTATAAGCCAGATGCGCGCAAATCCCAGACCTAACCCAGACCTAACCGGTGTTATCCTCTAAAATATTGATCGAAACCAGGTTTTATTGACTGCTTCAGTGTGTTACCACATTACTACGTGATCAAACACGGAAAAAACCCAGGATCTGGCCAACAAGTTTGCGAAAAAGGTGAAAGTATAAGCCAGATGCGCGCATATCCCAGACCTAACCCAGACCTAACCGGTGTTATCCTCTAAAATATTGATCGAAACCAGGTTTAATTGACAGCTTCAGTGTGTTACCACATTACTACGTGATTCGAACACGAAAAAAACCCAGGATCTGGCCAACAAGTATGCGAAGAAGGCAAAATCATGAGCCAGATGCTGGCATAACCCAGACCTAACCCAGACCTAACCGGTGTTATCCTCTGAAATATTGATCGAAACCAGGTTTAATTGACTGCTTCAGTGTGTTACCACATTACTACATGATTCAAACACGAAAAAAACCCAGGATCTGGCCAACAAGTATGCGAAGAAGGCAAAATCATGAGCCAGATGCGGGCATATCCCGGACCTAACCCAGACCTAACCGGTGTTATCCTCTGAAATATTGATCGAAACCAGGTTTATTTGACTGCTTCAGTGTGGTACCACATTACTGCGTTATTCAAACCGGAAAAAAACCCAGGATCTAGCCAACAAGTTTGCGAAAAAGGCGAAAGTATAAGCCAGATGCGGGCATATCCCGGACCTATCCCAGACCTAACCGGTGTTATCCTCTGAAATATTGATCGAAACCAGGTTTAATTGACTGCTTCAGTGTGTTACCACATTACTACGTGATTCAAACACGGAAAATACCCAGGATCTGGCCAACAAGTATGCGAAGAAGGCAAAATCATGAGCCAGATGCGGGCATAACCCAGACCTAACCCAGACCTAACCGGTGTTATCCTCTAAAATATTGATCGAAACCAGGTTTTATTGACTGCTTCAGTGTGTTACCACATTACTACGTGATCAAACACGGAAAAAATCCAGGATCTGGCCAACAAGTTTGCGAAAAAGGCGAAAGTATAAGCCAGATGCGCGCATATCCCAGACCTAACCCAGACCTAACCGGTGTTATCCTCTAAAATATTGATCGAAACCAGGTTTAATTGACTGCTTCAGTGTGTTACCACATTACTACGTGACTCAAACACGGAAAATACCCAGGATCTGGCCAACAAGTATGCGAAGAAGGCAAAATCATGAGCCAGATGCGGGCATAACCCAGACCTAACCCAGACCTAACCGGTGTTATCCTCTAAAATATTGATCGAAACCAGGTTTAATTGACAGCTTCAGTGTGTTACCACATTACTACGTGATTCAAACACGAAAAAAACCCAGGATCTGGCCAACAAGTATGCGAAGAAGGCAAAATCATGAGCCAGATGCGGGCATATCCCGGAACTAACCCAGACCTAACCGGTGTTATCCTCTAAAATATTGATCGAAACCAGGTTTAATTGACTGCTTCAGTGTGTTACCACATTCCTACGTGATTCAGACACGAAAAAAACCCAGGATCTGACCAACGAGTATGCGAAGAAGGCGAAAGTATAAGCCAGATGCGCGCATTTCCCAGACCTCACCCAGACCTAACCGGCGTTATCCTCTAAAATATTGATCGAAACCAGGTTTAATTGACTGCTTCAGTGTGTTACCACATTACTACGTGATTCAAACACGAAAAAAACCCAGGATCTGGCCAACAAGTATGCGAAGAAGGCAAAATCATGAGCCAGATGCGGGCATAACCCAGACCTAACCCAGACCTAACCGGTGTTATCCTCTAAAATAATGTCCGAATCCAGGTTTAATTGACTGCCTCGGTGTGGTACAACATTACTACGTGATTCAAACACGGAAAAAATCCAGGATCTGGCCAACAAGTTTGCGAAAAAGGCGAAAGTATAAGCCAGATGCGCGCATATCCCAGACCTAACCCAGACCTAACCGGTGTTATCCTCTAAAATATTGATCGAAACCAGGTTTAATTGACTGCTTCAGTGTGTTACCACATTACTACGTGATTCAAACACGAAAAAAACCCAGGATCTGGCCAACAAGTATGCGAAGAAGGCAAAATCATGAGCCAGATGCGGGCATAACCCAGACCTAACCCAGACCAAACCGGTGTTATCCTCTAAAATATTGATCGAAACCAGGTTTAATTGACTGCTTCAGTGTGTTACCACATTACTACATGATTCAAACACGAAAAAAACCCAGGATCTGGCCAACAAGTATGCGAAGAAGGCAAAATCATGAGCCAGATGCGGGCATAACCCAGACCTAACCCAGACCTAACCGGTGTTATCCTCTAAAATAATGTCCGAATCCAGGTTTAATTGACTGCCTCAGTGTGGTACAACATTACTACGTGATTCAAACACGGAAAAAATCCAGGATCTGGCCAACAAGTTTGCGAAAAAGGCGAAAGTATAAGCCAGATGCGCGCATATCCCAGACCTAACCCAGACCTAACCGGTGTTATCCTCTAAAATATTGATCGAAACCAGGTTTAATTGACTGCTTCAGTGTGTTACCACATTACTACGTGATTCAAACACGAAAAAAACCCAGGATCTGGCCAACAAGTATGCGAAGAAGGCAAAATCATGAGCCAGATGCGGGCATATCCCGGACCCAACCCAGACCTAGCCGGTGTTATCCTCTAAGATATTGATCGAAACCAGGTTTAATTGACTGCTTCAGTGTGTTACCACACTACTACATGATTCAAACACGAAGAAAACCCAGGATCTGGCCAACAAGTATGCGAAGAAGGCAAAATCATGAGCCAGATGCGGGCATAACCCAGACCTAACCCAGACCTAACCGGTGTTATCCTCTAAAATAATGTCCGAATCCAGGTTTAATTGACTGCCTCAGTGTGGTACAACATTACTACGTGATTCAAACACGGAAAAAATCCAGGATCTGGCCAACAAGTTTGCGAAAAAGGCGAAAGTATAAGCCAGATGCGCGCATATCCCAGACCTAACCCAGACCTAACCGGTGCTATCCTCTAAAATATTGATCGAAACCAGGTTTAATTGACTGCTTCAGTGTGTTACCACATTACTACGTGATTCAAACACGAAAAAAACCCAGGATCTGGCCAAGAAGTATGCGAAGAAGGCAAAATCATGAGCCAGATGCGGGCATATCCCGGACCTAACCCAGACCTAACCGGTGTTATCCTCTGAAATATTGATCGAAACCAGGTTTAATTGACTGCTTCAGTGTGTTACCACATTACTACGTGATTCAAACACGAAAAAAACCCAGGATCTGGCCAACAAGTATGCGAAGAAGGCAAAATCATGAGCCAGATGCGGGCATATCCCGGAACTAACCCAGACCTAACCGGTGTTATCCTCTAAAATATTGATCGAAACCAGGTTTAATTGACTGCTTCAGTGTGTTACCACATTCCTACGTGATTCAGACACGAAAAAAACCCAGGATCTGACCAACGAGTATGCGAAGAAGGCGAAAGTATAAGCCAGATGCGCGCATATCCCAGACCTAACCCAGACCTAACCGGTGTTATCCTCTAAAATATTGATCGAAACCAGGTTTAATTGACTGCTTCAGTGTGTTACCACATTACTACGTGATTCAAACACGAAAAAAACCCAGGATCTGGCCAACAAGTATGCGAAGAAGGCAAAATCATGAGCCAGATGCGGGCATAACCCAGACCTAACCCAGACCAAACCGGTGTTATCCTCTAAAATATTGATCGAAACCAGGTTTAATTGACTGCTTCAGTGTGTTACCACATTACTACATGATTCAAACACGAAAAAAACCCAGGATCTGGCCAACAAGTATGCGAAGAAGGCAAAATCATGAGCCAGATGCGGGCATAACCCAGACCTAACCCAGACCTAACCGGTGTTATCCTCTAAAATAATGTCCGAATCCAGGTTTAATTGACTGCCTCAGTGTGGTACAACATTACTACGTGATTCAAACACGGAAAAAATCCAGGATCTGGCCAACAAGTTTGCGAAAAAGGCGAAAGTATAAGCCAGATGCGCGCATATCCCAGACCTAACCCAGACCTAACCGGTGTTATCCTCTAAAATATTGATCGAAACCAGGTTTAATTGACTGCTTCAGTGTGTTACCACATTACTACGTGATTCAAACACGAAAAAAACCCAGGATCTGGCCAACAAGTATGCGAAGAAGGCAAAATCATGAGCCAGATGCGGGCATATCCCGGACCCAACCCAGACCTAGCCGGTGTTATCCTCTAAGATATTGATCGAAACCAGGTTTAATTGACTGCTTCAGTGTGTTACCACACTACTACATGATTCAAACACGAAAAAAACCCAGGATCTGGCCAACAAGTATGCGAAGAAGGCAAAATCATGAGCCAGATGCGGGCATAACCCAGACCTAACCCAGACCTAACCGGTGTTATCCTCTAAAATAATGTCCGAATCCAGGTTTAATTGACTGCCTCAGTGTGGTACAACATTACTACGTGATTCAAACACGGAAAAAATCCAGGATCTGGCCAACAAGTTTGCGAAAAAGGCGAAAGTATAAGCCAGATGCGCGCATATCCCAGACCTAACCCAGACCTAACCGGTGCTATCCTCTAAAATATTGATCGAAACCAGGTTTAATTGACTGCTTCAGTGTGTTACCACATTACTACGTGATTCAAACACGAAAAAAACCCAGGATCTGGCCAAGAAGTATGCGAAGAAGGCAAAATCATGAGCCAGATGCGGGCATATCCCGGACCTAACCCAGACCTAACCGGTGTTATCCTCTGAAATATTGATCGAAACCAGGTTTAATTGACTGCTTCATTGTGTTACCACATTACTACGTGATTCAAACACGAAAAAAACCCAGGATCTGGCCAACAAGTATGCGAAGAAGGCAAAATCATGAGCCAGATGCGGGCATATCCCGGAACTAACCCAGACCTAACCGGTGTTATCCTCTAAAATATTGATCGAAACCAGGTTTAATTGACTGCTTCAGTGTGTTACCACATTCCTACGTGATTCAGACACGAAAAAAACCCTGGTTCTGGCCAACAAGTATGCGAAGAAGGCAAAATCATGAGCCAGATGCGGGCATAACCCAGACCTAACCCAGACCTAACCTGTGTTATCCTCTGAAATATTGATCGAAACCAGGTTTAATTGACTGCATCAGTGTGTTACCACATTACTGCATGATTCAAACACGAAAAAAACCCAGGGTCTGGCCAACAAGTATGCGAAGAAGGCAAAATCATGAGCCAGATGCGGGCATATCCCGGACCTAACCCAGACCTAACCGGTGTTATCCTCTAAAATATTGATCGAAACCAGGTTTAATTGACAGCTTCAGTGTGTTACCACATTACTACGTGATTCAAACACGGAAAATACCCAGGATCTGGCCAACAAGTATGCGAAGAAGGCAAAATCATGAGCCAGATGCGGGCATATCCCGGACCTAACCCAGACCTAACCGGTGTTATCCTCTAAAATATTGATAGAAACCAGGTTTAATTGACAGCTTCAGTGTGTTACCACATTACTACGTGATTCAAACACGAAAAAAACCCAGGATCTGGCCAACATGTATGCGAAGAAGGCAAAATCATGAGCCAGATGCGGGCATATCCCGGACCTAACCCAGACCTAACCGGTGTTATCCTCTAAAATATTGATCGAAACCAGGTTTAATTGACAGCTTCAGTGTGTTACCACATTCCTACGTGATTCAAACACGAAAAAAACCCAGGATCTGGCCAACAAGTTTGCGAAAAAGGCGAAAGTTTAAGCCAGATGCGCGCAAATCCCAGACCTAACCCAGACCTAACCGGTGTTATCCTCTAAAATATTGATCGAAACCAGGTTTTATTGACTGCTTCAGTGTGTTACCACATTACTACGTGATCAAACACGGAAAAACCCCAGGATCTGGCCAACAAGTTTGCGAAAAAGGTGAAAGTATAAGCCAGATGCGCGCATATCCCAGACCTAACCCAGACCTAACCGGTGTTATCCTCTAAAATATTGATCGAAACCAGGTTTAATTGACAGCTTCAGTGTGTTACCACATTACTACGTGATTCAAACACGAAAAAAACCCAGGATCTGGCCAACAAGTATGCGAAGAAGGCAAAATCATGAGCCAGATGCGGGCATAACCCAGACCTAACCCAGACCTAACCGGTGTTATCCTCTAAAATATTGATCGAAACCAGGTTTAATTGACAGCTTCAGTGTGTTACCACATTACTACGTGATTCAAACACGAAAAAAACCCAGGATCTGGCCAACAAGTATGCGAAGAAGGCAAAATCATGAGCCAGATGCGGGCATATCCCGGACCTAACCCAGACCTAACCGGTGTTATCCTCTAAAATATTGATAGAAACCAGGTTTAATTGACTGCTTCAGTGTGTTACCACATTACTACGAGATTCAAACACGAAAAAAACCCAAGATCTGGCCAACAAGTATGCGAAGAAGGCAAAATCATGAGCCAGATGCGGGCATATCCCGGACCTAACCCAGACCTAACCTGTGTTATCCTCTAAAATATTGATAGAAACCAGGTTTAATTGACTGCTTCAGTGTGTTACCACATTCCTACGTGATTCAAACACGAAAAAAACCCAAGATCTGGCCAACAAGTATGCGAAGAAGGCAAAATCATGAGCCAGATGCGGGCATAACCCAGACCTAACCCAGACCTAACCGGTGTTATCCTCTAAAATATTGATCGAAACCAGGTTTAATTGACTGCTTCAGTGTGTTACCACATTACTACGTGATTCAAACACGAAAAAAACCCTGGTTCTGGCCAACAAGTATGCGAAGAAGGCAAAATCATGAGCCAGATGCGGGCATAACCCAGACCTAACCCAGACCTAACCGGTGTTATCCTCTGAAATATTGATCGAAACCAGGTTTAATTGACTGCTTCAGTGTGTTACCACATTACTGCATGATTCAAACACGAAAAAAACCCAGGGTCTGGCCAACAAGTATGCGAAGAAGGCAAAATCATGAGCCAGATGCGGGCATAACCCAGACCTAACCCAGACCTAACCGGTGTTATCCTCTGAAATATTGATCGAAACCAGGTTTAATTGACTGCTTCAGTGTGTTACCACATTACTACGTGATTCAAACACGGAAAATACCCAGGATCTGGCCAACAAGTTTGCGAAAAAGGCGAAGGTATAAGCCAGTTGCGCGCAAATCCCTGACCTAACCCAGACCTAACCGGAGTTATCCTCTAAAATATTGACCGAAACCAGGTTTTATTGACTGCTTCAGTGTGTTACCACATTACTACGTGATTCAAACACGGGAAATACCCAGGATCTGGCCAACAAGTATGCGAAGAAGGCAAAATCATGAGCCAGATGCGGGCATATCCCGGACCTAACCCAGACCTAACCGGTGTTATCCTCTGAAATATTGATCGAAACCAGGTTTAATTGACAGCTTCAGTGTGTTACCACATTACTACGTGATTCAAACACGAAAAAAACCCAGGATCTGGCCAGCAAGTATGCGAAAAAGGCGAAAGTATAAGCCAGATGCGGGCATATCCCGGACCTATCCCAGACCTAACCGGTGTTATCCTCTAAAATATTGATCGAAACCAGGTTTAATTGACTGCTTCAGTGTGTTACCACATTCCTACGTGATTCAAACACGAAAAAAACCCAGGATCTGGCCAAGAATTATGCGAAGAAGGCGAAAGAATTAGCCAGATGCGCGCATTTCCCAGACCTAACCCAGACCTAACCGGTGTTATCCTCTGAAATATTGATCGAAACCAGGTTTAATTGACTGCTTCAATGTGTTACCACATTACTACGTGATTCAACCACGGAAAAACCCCAGGATCTGGCCAACAAGTATGCGATGAAGGCAAAATCATGAGCCAGATGCGGGCATATCCCGGACCTATCCCAGACCTAACCGGTGTTATCCTTTAAAATATTGATCGAAACCAGGTTTAATTGACTGCTTCAGTGTGTTACCACATTACTACGTGATTCAAACACGAAAAAACCCCAGGATCTGGCCAACAAGTATGCGAAGAAGGCAAAATCATGAGCCAGATGCGGGCATATCCTGGACCTATCCCAGACCTAACCGGTGTTATCCTCTAAAATATTGATCGAAACCAGGTTTAATTGACTGCTTCAGTGTGTTACCACATTACTACGTGATTCAACCACGAAAAAAACCCTGGATCTGGCCAACAAGTATGCGAAGAAGGCAAAATCATGAGCCAGATGCGGGCATATCCCGGACCTATCCCAGACCTAACCGGTGTTATCCTCTAAAATATTGATCGAAACCAGGTTTAATTGACTGCTTCAGTGTGTTACCACATTACTACGTGATTCAAACACGAAAAAACCCCAGGATCTGGCCAACAAGTATGCGAAGAAGGCAAAATCATGAGCTAGATGCGGGCATAACCCAGACCTAACCCAGACCTAACCGGTGTTATCTTCTAAAATATTGATCGAAACCAGGTTTTATTGACTGCTTCAGTGTATTACCACATTACTACGTGATTCAAACACGAAAAAAACCCAGGATCTGGCCAACAAGTATGCGAAGAAGGCAAAATCATGAGCCAGATGCGGGCATAACCCAGACCTAACCCAGACCTAACCGGTGTTATCCTCTAAAATATTGATCGAAACCAGGTTTAATTGACTGCTTCAGAGTGTTACCACATTACTACGTGATTCAAACACGAAAAATACCCAGGATCTGACCAAGAAGTTTGCGAAAATGGCGAAAGTATAAGCCAGATGCGTGCAAATCCCAGACCTAACCCAGACCTAACCGGTGTTATCCTCTAAAATATTGATCGAAACCAGGTTTTATTGACTGCTTCAGTGTGTTACCACATTACTACGTGATTCAAACACGGAAAAAACCCAGGATCTGGCCAACAAGTATGCGAAGAAGGCAAAATCATGAGCCAGATGCGGGCATAACCCAGACCTAACCCAGACCTAACCGGTGTTATCCTCTAAAATAATGTCCGAATCCAGGTTTAATTGACTGCCTCAGTGTGGTGCAACATTACTACGTGATTCATACACGGAAAAAATCCAGGATCTGGCCAACAAGTATGCGAAGAAGGCAAAATCATGAGCCAGATGCGGGCATATCCCAGACCTAACCCAGACCTAACCGGTGTTATCCTCTAAAATATTCATCGAAACCAAGTTTAATTGACTGCTTCAGTGTATTACCTCATTACTACGTGATTCAAACACGAAAAAAACCCAGGATCTGGCCAACAAGTATGCGAAGAAGGCAAAATCATGAGCCAGATGCGGGCATAACCCAGACCTAACCCAGACCTAACCGGTGTTATCCTCTAAAATATTGATCGAAACCAGGTTTAATTGACTGCTTCAGTGTGTTACCACATTACTACGTGATTCAAACACGAAAAAAACGCAGGATCTGGCCAACAAGTTTGCGAAAAAGGCGAAAGTATAAGCCAGATGCGCGCATTTCCCAGACCTAACCCAGACCTAACCGGTGTTATCCCCTAAAATATTGATCGAAACCAGGTTTAATTGACTGCTTCAGTGTATTACCACATTACTACGTGATTCAAATACGAAAAAAACCCAGGATCTGGCCAACAAGTATGCGAAGAAGGCAAAATCATGAGCCAGATGCGGGCATAACCCAGACCTAACCCAGACCTAACCGGTGTTATCCTCTGAAATATTGATCGAAACCAGGTTTAATTGACTGCTTCAGTGTATTACCACATTACTACGTGTTTCAAACACGAAAAAAACCCAGGATCTGGCCAACAAGTATGCGAAGAAGGCAAAATCATGAGCCAGATGCGGGCGTAACCCAGACCTAACCGGTGTTATCCTCTGAAATATTGATCGAAACCAGGTTTAATTGACTGCTTCAGTGTGTTACCACATTACTGCGTGATTCAAACACGGAAAAAACCCAGGATCTGGCCAACAAGTATGCGAAGAAGGCAAAATCATGAGCCAGATGCGGGCATAACCCAGACCTAACCCAGACCTAACCGGTGTTATCCTCTAAAATATTGATCGAAACCAGGTTTAATTGACAGCTTCAGTGTGTTACCACATTACTACGTGTTTCAAACGCGGATAATACCAAGGATCTGGCCAACAAGTTTGCGAAAAAGGCAAAATCATGAGCCAGATGCGGGCATATCCCAGACGAAACCCAGACCTAACCGGTGTTATCCTCTAAAATATTGATCGAAACCAGGTTTAATTGACTGCTTCTGTGTGATACCACATTACGACGTGATTCAAACATGGTAAAAACCCAGGATCTGGCCAACAAGTATGCGATGAAGGCAAAATCATGAGCCAGATGCGGGCATAACCCAGACCTAACCCAGACCTAACCGGTGTTATCCTCTAAAATATTGATCGAAACCAGGTTTAATTGACAGCTTCAGTGTGTTACCACATTACTACGTGATTCAAACACGAAAAAAACCCAGGATCTGGCCAACAAGTATGCGAAGAAGGCAAAATCATGAGCCAGATGCGGGCATATCCCGGACCTAACCCAGACCTAACCGGTGTTATCCTCTGAAATATTGATCGAAACCAGGTTTAATTGACTGCTTCAGTGTATTACCACATTACTACGTGATTCAAACACGGAAAAAACCCAGGATCTGGCCAACAAGAATGCGATGAAGGCAAAATCATGAGCCAGATGCGGGCATATCCCAGACGAAACCCAGACCTAACCGGTGTTATCCTCTAAAATATTGATCGAAACCAGGTTTTATTGACTGCTTCAGTGTATTACCACATTACTACGTGATTCAAACACGAAAAAAATCCAGGATCTGGCCAACAAGTATGCGAAGAAGGCAAAATCATGAGCCAGATGCGGGCAAAACCCAGACCTAACCCAGACCTAACCGGTGTTATCCTCTAAAATATTGATCGAAACCAGGTTTTATTGACTGCTTCAGTGTATTACCACATTACTACGTGATTCAAACACGAAAAAAACCCAGGATCTGGCCAACAAGTATGCGAAGAAGGCAAAATCATGAGCCAGATGCGGGTATATCCCGGAACTAACCCAGACCTAACCGGTGTTATCCTCTAAAATATTGATCGAAACCAGGTTTAATTGACTGCTTCAGTGTGTTACCACATTCCTACGTGATTCAAACACGAAAAAAACCCAGGATCTGACCAACAAGTATGCGAAGAAGGCGAAAGTATAAGCCAGATGCGCGCATTTCCCAGACCTAACCCAGACCTAACCGGCGTTATCCTCTAAAATATTGATCGAAACCATGTTTAATTGACTGCTTCAGTGTGTTACCACATTACT